>NC_088394.1:27531666-29018333 GCF_037993035.2 Macaca fascicularis | reverse complement strand
ATATTTGGAAGAAGTGGTCAGAGGGCACCTTGCCTCTAGTGGACAAGGGCCCTGAGCACTTTTTTTTTTTTTTTTTTTTTTTTTTTGAGACGGAGTCTCGCTCTGTCGCCCAGGCTGGAGTGCAGTGGCCAGATCTCAGCTCACTGCAAGCTCTGCCTCCCAGGTTCACGCCATTCTCCTGCCTCAGCCTCCCGAGTAGCTGGGACTACAGGCGCCCGCCACCTCGCCCGGCTAGTTTTTTGTATTTTTTAGTAGAGACGGGGTTTCACCGGATTAGCCAGGATGGTCTCGATCTCCTGACCTTGTGATCCACCCGTCTCAGCCTCCCAAAGTGCTGGGATTACAGGCTTGGTTTTTTTTTTTTTTTTGAGACAGAGTCTCGCACTTTGGCCCAGACTGGAGTGCAGTGACATGATCTTAGCTCGTTGCAAGCTCTGCCTCCTGGGTTCACACCATTCTCTTGCCTCAGCCTCCCAAGTAGCTGGGACTACAGGCGCCCGCCACCATGCCCAGCTAATTCTTTGTATTTTTAGTAGAGACAGGGTTTCACTGTGTTAGCCAGGATAGTCTTGATCTCTTGACCTTGTGATCTGCCCGCCTCGGCCTCCCAAAGTGCTGGGATTACAGGCGTGCCAAGGGCCCTGAGCTTTACACAGCCCTCCGAATTTATTGGTAAAAGAGATAACGAGAAAGGGGGGGCTGGTTGTCGGGTAATTGTCAGTCAGCTGTTTGGTTCACAGCAGGCTTGCAAGACTGCATCCTTCGAACAATAGGCGCTAGATTTCCCAGTAGATAACTTCAAGGAGCCCAGCCAGGGAGTGATGGCCCTCAGCAAACCTTTTGGTGGCAGGCACAGTGTGAGTTTGCTCACATCCTGCATTCACGGTAAACAGTTTGCTGTTTGATCATATAGCCTCCAGTGGAATGCTGAGTTGGTCACAATCCCTGTGGCCTTTTCAGCTCCCAATGAATTACCTCTTTAAAACCCTCTCCAAATACAGTCACATTCTGAGGCGTCAGGACTTCCTCATATGAATTGGGGAGAGGGGGCAGGAGATACAATTCAGTCCACAACACTCAGTATTGAACAAATTTGCAGACCACTATCTGACTATAAAGGCATGAGTAGGAAGCCTTATCTACAGGGTTTTTCAGGTGCAGGCAGGCATCTTTCCTCAAGTCAGTCTACCTGTGCAGCTCACTTCTAAGTCCTCCAAGGTGAGCAGATTAGGTCAGTTCTTCCAGGGCTGCATGTTTATATGTGGTTTCTGGCAGGGGTGGGAGAGATGAGGGAGACCATTCATTATGGTCTTTGATATCGTTTGGCTGTGTCCCCACCCAAATCTCATCTTGAATTGTAGTCCCCATAATCCCCACATGTCATGGGAGGAACCCGGTGGGAGGTAATTGAATCATAGGGGGCGGTTACCTCCATGCTGTTCTTGTGACAGTGAGTGAGTTCTCATGAGATCTGGTAGTTTCATAAGGGGCTTTTCCAACTTTGCTCAGCACTTCTTCTTATTGCCACCATGTGAAGAAGGACATGTTTGCTTTCCCTTCCGCCATGATTGTAAGTTTCCTGAGACCTCCCCAGCCACGCTAAACTGTGAGTCAATTAAACCTCTTTCCTTTCTAAATTATCCAGTCTCAGGTATGTCTTTAGCAACGTGAGAACAGACTAATACATCTTTGTTCTTCTTCAGTTCTGGACCATGTTTACCCATCCATAGTCACAGGCAGTGACTTGACAGGCTTCCCCTTGTAAAACTTGGAATTTGATGGCCGGGCGCAGTGGCTCACGCCTGTAATCCCAGCACTTTGGGAGGCTGTGGCAGGTGGATCTCTTGAGGTCAGGAGTTTGAGACCAGCCGGGCCAACATGGTGAAATCCTGTCTCTACTAAAAATATAAAAATTAGCCAGGCATGGTGGCGGGTACCTGTAATTCCAGCTACTCGAGAGGCTGAGACAGGAGAATCGCTTGAACCTGGGAGGCAGAGGTTGCAGTGAGCCGAGATCATGCCACTGCACTCCAGCCTGAGTGACAGACCAAGACTCTGTCTTAAAAAAAAAAAAAACTAAAACTAAAACAAAAACTTGGAATTTGACGGTGTAGAACAGAACCTAAGTTCTTAGGCAAAGGTTCACTTCAAGGGGAAAAACAGAGGAAGGAACAGGTATATAGATATATGATTTATCCTTCCTAATAACTCCATTCCTTCCTAAGTAAGTCAGGAGGTGGGGAAAGGTCAGTAGTGTTACAGTAGATCTCTATCTACATAAAAGTAAACATCAGGAGTGGGGAAAATGTGTTCTTTCCACCAGTATAACGCAAGACAGCTGACAGAACCCTCTCCTGGAGGGACTCCCAAGTTCTCTCCAGCTGAGCTCTTTCATGAAACAAATATATTTGTTCCCTATTGCTGCATAACAAATTACTACACATTTAGCAACTTAAAGCCACAACCATTTATTATCTCACCGTTCCCTAAGTTCCACTATATGGGCATGACTGGGTTCTCAGCTCAGTCTTGCAAGGGCAAAGTCTAAGTGTTGGCTGAGCTGGGCTCTTATCCGGATGCTTTGAAGAAGAATCCACTTCCGAGCTCATTTAGGTTGTTAGCCAAATTCAGCTGCTTGCTGGATGTCGGGTAGTGGCAGATCTCTGGAGGTCTCCGCATTCCTCAGCACGTGGCTGCCTCCATCTTCAAGTCAGCAATGGCTCAAATGCCCCTCATAACTTCCTGTTCTGCTACCAGCTAGAGAAAACCTTGCTTTTAAATGGCTACCTGACTGGGTGATAATCTGTGTCCTAATATCAACTGACTTGGAATTAAATCTGCCAGATCCTTTTGCAGCAGCACCTAAATTAGTGCTTGACTGAATAACCAGGGGACAGGAATCTTGAGGGGAGCATCTTTAGAATCCTGTCTGTCACACCAGGGAATCCCACTCTTTGCCCCAGACCCTGAGAGAAGACAGTTCCTCTCTACCACAGGTTTGTTAGATTCTAATCTAGCCCAGTAGACAAGTATGTGGTGCACACTCTCTCCTCTAGAGAGGCCACAGTCAGCTCTTCAGCTCATTCATACATTCTTAGCAACTTTGTAAAGGCCGGGCGCGGTGGCTCACGCCTGTAATCCCAGCACTTTGGGAGGCCGAGGCGGGCGGATCACAAGGTCAGGAGATCGAGACCATCCTGGCTAACACTGTGAAACCCCGTCTCTACTAAAAAAAAAAAATGCAAAAAATTAGCCGGGCGAGGCGGCGGGCGCCTGTAGTCCCAGCTACTCGGGAGGCTGAGGCAGGAGAATGGCGTGAACCCGGGAGGCGGAGCTTGCAGTGAGCCGAGATCGCGCCACTACACTCCAGCCTGGGTGACTAAGCGAGACTCTGTCTCAAAAAAAAAAAAAAAAAAAAAAAAATCTTTGTATGAACTGGAAACAAGCTGCCCTTTCCTTAAAACAATGTACTGTTACCTGTTGGAAATCTCTTGCGCTAACTATACAAATCTCTTGTTTACCTGGTAGTGAATGGCACCCACCCCCAGGAGCTGTGAGTGGCCTTGATCTCAGTGTGGGCTCAAATACACCCTGTGCATTGTAACCATTTGCCCACCCTGGCTATTGTCATGGAGACATTTTTTCCCAGAATCTTTCTGACATTCTTCATTGATTTATCTGTTAACGATTTGGGGAAAATTGAAATAAAATGGCTATAACTCCCTGAAAATGCTATAATGCATTATTAATACCCAGAAAAGAAAACATTTTGCCACTGGTCTGATCTAATCTGTTCGGGGTTTTTTGTTTGTTTGTTTGAGACGGAGTCTCGCTCTGTTGCCCAGGCTGGAGTGCAGTGGCGTGATCTTGGCACACTGCAGCTTCTGCCTCCTGGGTTCAAGCAATTCTTGCCTCAGCCTCCTGAGTAGCTAGGACTACAGATGAGTGCCACCAAGCCTTGCTAATTTTTTGTATTTTTTTAGTAGAGACAGGGTTTCACCATGTTGGCCAGAGTGGTCTCAAACTCCTGACCTCCAGTGACCCACCTGCCTCGGCCTCCCAAAGTTCTGGGATTACAGGCATGGGCTATTGCGCCTGGCCTAATCTGTTTATTTATATTCATAAGCTAATATTCAAAATCCTCCAAGGAGCAAACCCTGAAGTAACTGGAATATTAAGGCAATAATGGCAGCCACTAATGTTACTCAGTGCCTCTATCTATCTACCTACCTACCTACCTATCTACCTAGCTAGCTACCTACCATCTATCTCTGATCTATATGTGTATACTATATACACACACACTCACATAATCTCATTTAATCATCACATTCCTTTTGGGTAGGGATTATTATGCCTACTTATACAGATAAGAAAACTAAGGCTTTGTAATGTTATATTATTTGCCCAAGGTCACAGATAAGAAGAAGCTGAGTCAGGATTCAAACCTCTGTCATCCATTTCAAAGCCCATGCTTCTAACCACTTCGGTGGAGATTAGCCGTGGAGATGAGCCGAGTGCCTGTGCTGTGAATTGAGACCTTGGGCTGTTCTGTGGTGAAGCCAGTGGCCCAGCCTGGGACAGGAAAGAAACCAAGCCTGGAATGTCCCAGTTCTATTCATGAGAATAGTCTGAAGGGAAAAGTATGGGGGGGAATTGTTTGTGGCTAAGATAGCCAGTGGGACTTGGAGAGAAGTCCATAGAGGAGGAAAAATTGTAGGGCCCTGCATTGTACATCATCTCTCCAGTGGCTGGCACCTCGTTGGGGCTCAGTTAGCATGTGCCAGTCAATTGATTGACCACCTGATCAGCCAGACAGCATGCCTGGGAAAGCTCCTTTCTGCACTCTGCTTCTCTAATGTCTGTTCCTGCTACCACCCCCTGCCCTCTTCAATAAACTAATTCATTTGAATCATGTCCTATGCTGCAGGCCCAGTGCCAAGTGCTTTATCTGCATCTTCTTATTAAAAGTCCTCACAAGAACACACTGATAGATTATTTAATATCTGAGATGCTTCTAGGCTGGAAAGAAATAGCCACTCCCTGCTGTACTGTTTACTTATTAGACTCCATTTAACAAAAAAGAAAAAATTAAAAGCCATTTGTTCCCATAGGGGATTTGGGCTTTGATCACAAATTTGACCAACTAAAGTATCTTAAGGGCGAGGCGCAGTGGCTCACGCCTGTAATCCCAATACCTTGAGAGGCCAAGGCGGGCAGATCACCTGAGGTCAGGAGTTCGAGACCAACCTGGCCAACATGGTGAAACCCCATCTCTACTAAAGATACAAAAATTAGCTAGGCATGGCGATGGGTGCCTATAATCCCAGCTGCTCAGGAAGCTGAAGGAGAATCACTTGAACCTGGAGACTGCAGTGAGGCAAGAGGCTCCATTGCACTACAGCCTGGGCAACAAGAGCAAAACTCCACCTCAAAAAAAAAAATATTATCACCTTTGTCTTTGTACCACTACCCCGATATCCTTGAAAATATCCTTACTTTCTGGAATCAACAGGATGCTATAGACCCATGCTGATTTTTCTTGTCTCAAGAAATGTAAGCAGCTACCCTCCAAGAACTCCTGGTTATTTTAATGGTAAACACTATTAGGCACCAACAACTGGGCATTAAGGATGTACATAAGTGTTAGTAGGGTGGCAAAGTTTCACTCAGTGACGAGAGTTGAAAACGAAAATTTTAAAGAGATGGAGTCAGCCAGGCACGGTGGCTCATGCCTGTAATCCCAGCACTTTGGGAGGCTGAGGCAGGTGGATCACGATGTCAGGAGTTTGAGACCAACCTGGTCAAAACGGTGAAACCCTGTCTCTACCAAAAAAAAAAAAAAAATACAAAAATTAGCCAGGTGTGGTAGCATGCACCTGTAGTCCCAGCTACTCAGGAAGCTGAGGCAGGAGAATTGCTTGAACCCGGTAGGCAGAGGTTGCAGTGAGCCAAGACAGCACCATTGCACTCCAGCCTGGGTGACAGAGCAAGACTCTGTCTCAAAAAAAAAAAATTATACAGAGATGGAGTCTTGGCCAGGCGAGTGGTTCACACCTGTAATCCCAGCACTTTGGGAGGCTGAAGTGGGTGAATTGCTTGAGCCCAGAAATTCAAGACCAGCCTGAGCAACATGGCAAAACCCCGTATCTACAAAAAATACAAAAATTAGCCAGGCATGGTGATGTGCACCTGTAAGTCCCAGCTACTTGGGAGGCTGAGCTGGGAGGATTGCTTGAGATGTGGAGTTTGAGGCTTCAGTGAGCCATGATTGTACCACTGCACTCCAGCCTGAGCAACAAAGGGAGACACTGTCTCAAAAAAAAAAAAAAAAAAAAAAGACAGGGTCTCACTCTGTTGCCCAGGCTGGAGTGCAGCAGCGTGATCGTAAGGTCTCCGCAGCTCAGACCTCTCAGGCTGAAGTGATCCTCTCACCTTGCCACCCACCCCCAGCAGCCGGGACTACAGGCACATGCCATCATACTGGGCTCATTTTTTAATATTTTGTAAAGATGGAATCTCGCTATGTTGCCCAGGCTGGGCTTTTTCGTTTTGTTTGTTTGTTTTGTTTTTGAGACAGACTCTTGCTCTGTCACCCAGGCTGGAGTGCAGTGATGCGATCTTGGCTCTCTGCAACCTCCGCCTCCCAGGCTCAAGCGATTCTCATGCCTCAGCATCCCAAGTAGCTGGGATTACAGGTGCCGCACCACCATGCCCAGCTAATTTTTGTATTTTTAGTAGAGATGGGGTTTCACCATGTTGGCCAGGCTGGTCTCGAACCCCTGACCTCAAGTGATCCGCCCACCTTGGCCTCCCAAAGTGCTGGGATTACAGGCGTGAGCCAGCATGCCTGGCCCCAGGCTGGTCCTGAACCCAATCATCCTGCTTTGTTTGACCTCCCTCCCAAAGTGCTGGGATTACAGGCTAAACCATCGTACTCTGCTAAAAAACGTTTTTCTTTTTTTTCTTCAGACAGAGTCTCACTCTGTTGCCCAGGCTGGAGTGCAGTGGCATGATCTTGGCTCACTGCAACCTCTGCCTACTGGGTTCAAGAGATTCTTCTGTATCAGCCTCCCGAGTAGCTGGGACTACAGGCGCCCATCACCGCGCCCAGCTAATTTTTATATTTTTAGTAGAGATGGGGTTTCACCATGTTGGTCAGGCTGGTCTTGAACTCCTGACCTCAGGCGACCCACACGCCTCGGCCTCCCAAAGTGCTGGGATTACAGGTGTGAGCCACCGCGTCTGGCCAAAAATTTTCTTAAAGGTAAAGTTTTATATTGATTTTCCAATTTAACATATCCCTGATGGCCTGTGGATGTACCAACCACACTGACAGAATCATCTGAGGCTGCCATTACGGTTATCTAGCTTGCCCAAGATTACACTACAGGTAATGGTTGGAATTGGGATTCAAACCCAGGACTGTCTAATATCAGAAACTGAGGTCTTACAGGTTTCCTACAAGGTCCTGCCTCACCCTCTGCCTGCTGTCAAAAATACACAACTTAATCGCTTGCAAAAGACTTTCCACCAACTTGCCCCATTTGGAAGTCATAAACGGGGCAAGTTTGTGGAAAGTCAGTGAGATGAGGAGAAGAGGAAACAGTACCCAGATTCTTCTTTTCTCCTTACAGGATTCGGGAGTGAGAATGACGAGGAGAGCCCTCCACGAGAAGGGGCTGAAGACAGAGCCCCTAAGGAGGCTTCTGCCCAGGAGGGGCCTCCGGACAAATGCCCGGCCCACTTCCACAGCGGTGCCGGACACCAGAGCTCCCGGGGGAGGCAGCAAGGCCCCGAGAGCACCCAGGACGATCCCCCAGGGTAAGGGGAGGTGAGTGGGCTTCCCAAGCAAGCCAAGGCCCCTAAAGCCTCCCTTGGCTGCCCCAAGATCCAGCCACTATCTGTGCCCCGAGGGCGGAAAGAGCTTCCCAGCTCACCCACCGCGGTAACATCTGGGGCAAGCGGCCCTACACCTGCCCGAACCTAAGGCCACAGCATCCATCTGGCTCACCACTGGCGCCCAAATGCGCGGGAAGGGCTTAGGGCAGAACTTGGACCACATCCAGCGCCTGAGGCCGCCTTGCTAGAGGCCCAGGGGAGGGGTGCACCGGGCTGCCTTGCCCGTCTCCTCACGCACCCACGCGGCCACCCGCCCAGTGGCCCGAGTGTGCCATGCGAGGTGCCTGCCACCCCAAGAGAGGCGCCGAGTCCCGAGTCCTGCCGGCACTGAGCCTCCGGGTCCATAGCAGGCAGGGGCCGTGTCGGGGACAGGCGCACGGTACCCGCCAGCCTCACGCCTTCGGCAGCACCACGCGCCGCCCACGTGGTGCCCAGACGTCCACGCATGCGTTGAGGCCCGCGCACGCTCAGAGACCCCGGCGCGGAAGCCACCCGGCACACCAGGGCTTCTGTACGCCAGCGCCGGGGGACCTCCAACGCCCAAGGACATACGGCAAGTGCTTCCACCAGGGTGTCAGCCTAGCAGGCCCACCTGGAAACCCGCGTGGAACAGTAGTGGCCTTTCAGCCCAGACGCCTGCCTCGCGCTACGGAACCGTGTGGAGGCACAGAGACTTCTGGGGCAGCCCTGAGCTAGTGGCCTAACCTACCTGGAAAATCCTAGCCCAAGAAGCAGTGCGAGTGAGCCTTTTGGGTGGATCCGAGGCCCTTCACCAAACTCTCACTTCCTGACTTCACCGTTGGGTCTGTTGTACTAGGAAATAATAACGCCTCCCGTTTATTGAGGGTTTACTCTGTACCAGGCATTGTGACTGATGTAATTTAGTTCTCACTGCATCCCTGTGGCATGGATATTCTCATTATCTGCATTTTGCAGTGGAGAAATTGAGTCTGAGAGGTTAAGGAACCTGCCCAAAGTCACACAAGCCAGTAGGTGGCAGAACCAGAATTCAGATCACAGGCCGGCCTGCCTGCCTGCCTGACTCCACAGCCAGCACTGCGGTGCCACTTCCTGTGCATGGGACACGGCGGGGTTAAGGCCGTGGGTTAACAGGGCCTCCATTTATGGAGAGCATTCATTTTTCTCTGGTGAATTATAGAAAACGCTTTTTACACTGAAGTGAGCAGATACTCCCTGGGATGAAAGTTAACATTTGCACCAATGATTGAGATGACACACAGATTTCACGCTTCAAGCCAATGCTTTAGGCTCAGCCCATGGAATTCTGGAGTGACCTTTTCTGAGTCATTACCAGGGTGATGTTGGTGAAGGAGGCTCCACTCCAGGACCAGCTCCTGTGTAGAGCCTTCCTGGAGGCCAACAAGGATGACCTCTCTCCATTTGCCTTCCACTGGATTGTCTGGGAAGTTCGTCCAGTTCCTCTGGGCTAAGATTTCCAAGTTCCCAAAAGGGAACCTAACCTTCAGGAGTTGGGAATGAAAAATTGGAATTTGGTGGCCGGGCTCCGTGGCTCAAGCCTGTAATCCCAGCACTTTGGGAGGCCGAGGCGGGTGGATCACGAGGTCAGGAGATCGAGACTATCCTGGCTAACATGGTGAAACCCCGTCTCTACTAAAAATACAAAAAACTAGCCGGGCGTGGTGGCGGGCGCCTGTAGTCCCAGCTACTCGGGAGGCTGAGGCGGGAGAATGGCGTGAACCCGGGAGGCGGAGCTTGCAGTGAGCCGAGATCACGCCACTGCACTCCAGCCTGGGCAACACAGCGAGACTCCGTCTCAAAAACAAAACAAAACAAAACAAAACAAAAAAAACAAAAAACAAAAAAAAAAAGAAAAATTGGAATTTGGGGGAATTCCTGAAAGCATGTTGTTCTGTATTTTTCTTTTTTTTTTCTTTTTTTTTTTTTTTGGAGACAGAGTTTTGCTCTTGTCACTCAGGCTGGAGTGCAGTGGTGTGATCTCAGCTCACTGCAACCTCCACCTCCCGGGTCCAAGTGATTCTCTTGCCTCAGCCTCCCTAGTAACTGGGATTACGGGCATGTGCCACCAACCACACCCGGCTAATTTTTTGTATTTTTAGTACAGAGAGGGTTTCATCATGTTGGCCAGGCTGGTCTCAAACTCCTGACCTTAGGTGACCCACCCACCTCAGCCTCCCAAAGTGCAGGGATTACAGGCGTGAGCCACCGTGCCCGTCCACTTTCTGTATTTTTTAATAAATAAGAAATACACATTTAGTAGTAGTTACAAAGAACTGTAGGCCATAGCAAATATTCAATAACTGAAAAATGCCAATGAACATTATTGGGTAGTGTTTAAATAACAAGATGTTCAAATATTTGACAAGATTAACAACACTACACAGAATCACGAGTTGAAATTGCCAGTTTAGCCTGGGTATGGTGGCACGTGCCTGTAATTACAGCACTTTGGGAAGCCAGAGCAGGAGGGTCTCTTGAGTCCTGAGTTTGAGGCTATAGTGAGCTGTGATTGCACCACTGCACTCCAGCCTGGGCAACAGAGCAAGACCCTGTCTCTTAAAAAAAGAGAGAGGGAGAGAATTTGCCAATTTAAGGACTTATTTGTTTCCAAAACTTGTTATTTATTAGAACATCATTTGTAGGATTTGTATAAAATACACTGCACGTAAACATTAATATTTGTGAGAATGATTTGCTCTTAGCAGAGAGAGCCACCAATATACTTTTAGTGTGTTAACAGCTACAAAAAGTATTTTGACGACTTATCTCCTAGGTACTCTTGTCCCATATTCTGGAATTGTGTACCTTAACTTTATTTATTTTTTTGAGACAGTCTTCCTCCAGCTCCCAGACTCAAGTGCAGTGGCGTGATCTTGACTCACTGCAACCTCCACCTCCCGGGTTCAAGCAATTCTTGTGCCTCAGCCACCCAAGTAGCTGGGATTACAGGCATGTGCCACCATGCCCAGCTAGGTTTTTTGTAGAGACAGGGTTTTGCCATGTTGGCCAGGCTGGTCTTGAACTCCTGACCTCAAATGATCCAACCGCCTCAGCCTCCCAAAGTACTGGGATTACAGTACCTTAACTTTAGACTCCGTGTGTCAACGTTGCCTTCTCTTGCTTTCAACTTGACATCGGTGGATTTCTTTAAGCCAGGAATGCCTCTGTGTTGATTGTTAAGCATTAATTCTCACAGGAGAATTATAATGCTTTTCCCCATTTTCCCAGTTTCTTGACTGATCATTTTTGAGATTCAGAAGAACATACAGATTTCCTGATAAATTCCAGGAGTGATTTCCTGCATAGAAACACTACTTTGGGGCCGGGCACAGTGGCTCATGCCTATAATCCCAGCACTTTGGGAGGCCGAGGCGGTTGGATCACTTAAGGTCACCAGTCTGGCCAACATGGTGAAACCTCATCTCTACTAAAAATACAAAAAAAAAAAAAAAAAAAAAAAAAAAAAAAAAAAGCCAGGCACGGTGCTGTACACCTGTAGTCCAAGCTACTCGGGAGGCTGAGGCAGGAGAATCGCTTAAACCTGGGAGGTATAAGTTGCCGTGAGCAGAGATTGTGCCACTGCACTCCAGCCTGGGTGACAGAGTGAGACTCTGTCTCAAAAAAGAAAAAGAAAGGCCAGGCGCAGTGGCTCATGCCTGTAATCCCAGCACTTTGGGAGGCCGAGGCAGGCGGATCACGAGGTCAGGAGTTCGAGACCAGCCTGACCAACATGGTGAAACCCATCTCTCCTAAAAATACAAAAATTAGCCAGGCATGCTGGTGCATGCCTGAAATCCCACCTACTCAGGATGCTGAGGCAGGAAAATTGCTTGAACCAGGGAGGCAGAGGTTGCAGTGAGCTGAGATCCCACCACTGCACTCCAGCCTGGGTGACAGAGGGAGATTCGTCACACACACACACACACACAAAAAAAAACGGAAAAAGAAAGAAAAAGAAACAGTACTCTGGGCTGAGCAGCATCGGCAAGTCAAGTCTGCTTCTGAAATTTTGCCTAAAACATTGAATCTTGCCTTTCTGGTTTCGGGGCCTCAGAGCCAGAGAATCCAAGTATGGATCCTAGCTCTACCAGTTCCTGATGGTGAGAGCTTAGGCAAGTCATTTTACCTCTTTGAGCTTCAATTTAATTGGTAGAATAATGTGTGGGAAGTCAATGCTTGCTTTGCGAGGCAATATTGTAGGAGGGTTAAGAGTGTGGCTCTGGAGTCAGTCAGTCTGAGGCTTGAATCCTGGCTCCATTACTTACTACCTCTTTGATCTGAGGCAAGTTACGAGCCACTCCATTTTTCTCTTCTGTAAAGTAGTGGCACTGATTGATCATTGTGGCAAACATCATCTTCATAGAGTTTTCATGAGTTTAAATTGGATCACATATGAAAATGCTTAACACAGAGCATGGTACATTGTAAGTGCTTGATAAACACAAACCACTGTAGCTGTTACCTGCTGTATCTACCTCTCCGGGCAGTCGTGAGGATGAAAGGGAGGCTGTGTTGGGGAAGTGCTTTCTAAGCTGTGAAATGGTAGCCACACACTTCTCTTGCCTTCAGAGATGGGATGGTCCAAAGCTACGGGAAGACATTAATGGTATCCCCAAGTAAGGGGCCTGAGAATACTTACCTATATCCGTAGAAGATAGCTGTGTTGAGGCGAGTGTCACCATGGGTGGCTGGAAAACAGTGCAAAATGCTCTCAGCTGAGGGATAATTGCAGTCATGAGGGCAAACTCTGGCATGGTATGACTTGGGGCACCCTTGGGGACAGGGAGAAAACCGATTTTTCAGAAGGAGGCTTTAGAGGAAGGATCATGTTAAATGGAACCTGCCCACTGTATGTTTATGTTTTTGTTTTTGTTTTTAATTTGGGGCCGCATCAGAGGAAGGGGACATGTAATAGAAGGTGGGTGGAGCGCTCTGACTTTTGTCTGAAACTGCTATTGGTGAAAGGTTGAACTTAGGACACATTCCTGTGAACTGGAACCAGTGCACCCTCTCGCGCTGTGCATGCACCACGATGTCATTCGTTTCCTAGACCGTAGACCAAATATGGCTCAAAGGGCTTCCAAAGAGGATCGCGTGTCATTCTGACAGCAGCCCCCTCAACAACGTACAGATGAGGGCTTGGAGTCCCGGGAAGTCATGTCCGTTGCCCAAGGTCACTCAGCTGATATTAATATATTATGAAGTCAGGATTCAGACACAGTCCAAGTTCTTTTTGTTTGTGTGTTTTTTGAGCTGGAGTCTCGCTCTATCATCCAGGCTGGAGTGCAGTGGCACAATCTCAGCTCACTGCAACCTCCACCTCCCAGATTCAAGTGATTCTCGTGCCTCAGCCTCCCGAGTAGCTGGGACTACAGACGTGTGCCACCACGCCCGGCTAGTTTATAGACCAAGCTCTTAACCCCACCAGCCTGCCTCAACCACCAGGTGCCAGACTGCTGATCTTGAACAAGGAAGAAGAAAATCCAAATGTATGAGGTTTCAGTGCCTAAATGTCCTCCTTTCTTGCCTTTGGTAACAACTTTTTCTGTCTCAGAATATCACTGCTGCTTCTCTGGACACTGCTGCTTTGCTTCCAGGGCTGTTTTTCTTGCTTAGCCCTAAGTCAGGCTCGTTTGGGCCCTGTCCTTAGACTCTTTCTTCTGCATGGGTCTGTGAAAGATCTCCTTGATGTGCGCAGCTCCAGCCGTTGGTCCTCTCAGTCTAACCCAGACTGCCCCTCTGAGCGCCAGCCTGAGCAGCCTCCTTGACATCCCCTCTCTGGGTCTCCTGCATGATGTCTCCCATAACACGGCTTGCCTCCCAATTGCTACCTCCTCCCTGCCATGGCCTCTTGGTTCCAAATTGCGGTGTAGTGGTGGGGAATTTAGAAAGCCTTTAAAGACGAAACCTCTTGAATGAGTTCTCAGGGCTAGAGATAGACCACAGAGCGTGTTCTCTGAGAGCTACCAACAGTCTGGGGATGAACTTGGAGAGTGGAATTCACCATTTAATCAGTCAGCTGGCTACCGAATGCCCAGCTGCGTGCCAGGTCCAGCCGCTGGGGCGGAAAGATGCATTCATGAGGAGAACAGACAGGATTCCTGGCTTTAGGGAGCATCCAGGCTGTTGAAGAAGACAGACGTCATGCAGTCCCCCAAAATACACCCTTATAAACTGTGATAAGTGTCATGAAGGAAAAGTTCTTGGTGCCATAAAAGCATATTGTAGATCTAAATTAGATGAAGGTAGTCAAAGAAGGTCATTGTGAGAAAGTGACAATTACTATCTCCTGAGATCTGAGTTGGGGAGGAGAATTCCATAGACAGGCAAGAGTAGGCCCAAAAGACCCAGGAGCGGGAAAGAGCTTGGCATGGTGGGAAAACTGAAAGGCAGTCCGTGTAGTGGGAGCTGAGCGTGCAGGGAGATGGGCTGAGATAAGGCCGGGTGGCCTGGGCAGGGGTGATGGCAGAGCCTCGTGGGCCACAGTAAGAAACCTGGAGGTTTTGGGTTAACTTTTTTTTTTTTTTTTTCTTAAATTTAAGACAGACTCACTGTGTCCCCAGGCTGGAGTACTGTGTTGTGATCTTGGCTCATTGCCTCTACCTGTGGGGTTCAAGCGAGTCTCCCACCTCAGCCTCTCAAGTAGCTGGGATTACAGGCACCCGCCACTACACCTGGCTAATTTTTGTATTTTTAGTAGAGCGAGTGTTTCGCCATGTTGGCCAGGCTGGTCTCGAACTCCTGACCTCAAGTGATCCACCCTCCTTGGCCTCCCACAGTGCTTACAAATCCCCAAAGGGATTACAGGCATGAGCCACTATGCCCTTCCTGGTTTAACTTTTTATTTGGAAATAATTTCAAAGTTACAGAAAAGTCTCAAGAATAGTACAACGGACACCTGCATAGCCTTTGTCCCAGATTCATCTGGTGTTCACATTTTACCCAATTTCTCTGTCACTGGCTATCTCTCTATTCAAGGTATATGCAGATGACTTTGATTCCAGTCCAGTTGAGAATAAGTTGCAGACCTCATGTTCCTCTACCCCTAAATAGTGTGTGTTTCCTCCCACAGTACAGTTATCCACTGCATTAAATTTCACACTGATCCAATGTGGCATCTAATTTACCTCCCATCTTGTCACTTGTCTCAGTAATGCCCTTTAGATGGCGTTTCTCCTCTAGCCCAGGATCCAGTCTAAGAATGATGTATGGCATTCAGTTGTTGTCTCTCTCTAGTATCCCTTAATCGGGAATGGTCGGCCTTTCTTTGTCTTGCATGGTGTTGACTTTATTGAAGAATTCAATCTTCCCCTTTATTTTAATAGAACATTCTTCATTTGGGGTTTGTCTGCTGTTTCTTCATTATAATATATGGGTTATGCATTCCTGGCTGGAAGACCGTGTAAGTGATACTGTGTCCTTCTCAGTGTAACAGCTAAAGCCATACATGTCTATCTGTTCCTCCTTGGTGATTTTTTTTTTAAAACAGAGTCTCACTGTGTTGCCTAGGCTGGAGTACAGTGGTGTGATCGCAACTCACTGCAACCTCTCCCTCCTGGGTTCAAGCAATTCTCCCTGCCTCAGCCTCCTGAGTATCTGGGATTACAGGTACCCACTACAATGCCTGGCTAATTTTTGTATTTTTTAGTAGAGACAGGATTTTGCCATGTTGACCAGGCTGGTCTTGAACTCCTGACCTCAGGAGACCCTCCTGCCTCAGCCTCCCAAAGTGCTGGGATTACAGGAGTGAGCCACCACGCCCAGCCCCTCCTTGGTGATTTTAATTTTGATCACCAAGTCAAGGTTATCTGATTTCTCCAATCTATAGTTACTATTTTTCCCTTATAACCAGTAATCTATGAGGAGGTATTTTATAACCATGACTATATCCTATTCCACATCAAAAGTTAAATAGATGAGACTAACACGTATTGATGATTATTGCCTAAGAATCACGATGGTTACAGAATAGTAACTCAACCCCAGGACTCCCTCCACATTTATTAGTCAACACTTGGCATTCTTCTGTCCATTTATTTATAGAGTCACTATTCGTAGGAACTCTTGGATTTCTATTATTTTCCAATAAATTTTACAATTAGTTATTAATCTTAATTATTTTGGTGCTCAGATTGTCCCAGATTTGGCCGCTGGAAGCTCCTTAAAACTAGAAGCCTGGATTTCATCCCAGCTTCAGTGGAGTGGCATGATTCAGTTTACAGATAAGATCACCCTGACTGCTGTGTGAGAATGCACTTATAGGGGCACAGATGAGGAAGCAGGGAGACCCTTGTGTAGTCCAGATGGGAGATGTGGCTTAGATTAGGGTTGTGACATACAGGGGGAGGGAATGGATAGAGGTAAGAGAAACATTGGAAGCCGTGTGCGGTGGCTCACACCTGTAATCCCAACACTTTGGGAGGCCAAGGCAGGAGGATGACTTGAGGCCAGGAGTTTGAGACCCGCCTGGGCAACATAGCAACAGCCTGTCTCTTTAAAAAAAAAAAAAAAAAAAAAAGGTAAGAATTAGTCAGGCATGGTGCTGTGCACCTGTAGTCCTAACTATCTGGGAGGCTGAGGTGGGAGGATCACTTGAGCCCAGGAGTTTGAGGCTCCAGTGAGCCATGATTGTGTACTCCAGCCTCGGTAACAGAGTGAGACCCTGTCTCTAGAAGAAAAGAAAAACATTGAAGGTAGAATCAGCAGGACTTAGTGGTGGACTGAACGCACAGTCAGAGAGGGCAGAGTTGAGAGCTTCCGGAGCAGCTGGAGCTGCTCTGGGGTTGGGTAGGGGGGGAGGTGTTAGATGCATTGAGTTCGAGGGGTCTGGAACATCCAGTGTTCTCTGGCACCCAAGTGAAGGGGTCAGTGAGACAACTAGACTCTGGAGCTGACACAGAAGTCCAGACCAGAAGTAAACTTAAGGCCATGAATCCATGGTCTTAGATGAAATGTTGTAAGGGGAGAATGTGGACTGATATGGGAGTGCACTGTTTGGGGGTGCAGGGGTCTATGGCCAGAATTTGCAATGGAGAGGTAGGTGGAGACAAAGGCACAGGGCGCCTGGAGTGTCAGGCCGAATGCTGAGCACTGGGGAGCCCACTGAAGAGTCCAGAGCAGGGCAGTGAGTGACAGGTGTGATTGGCGTTTCAGGAGGACTGTTCTGACAGCCAAGTACAGATGATCTGGGGGGCCGTGGCAGTGGTTGATGCTGTCGTCCTTTCTAAAGTAAATCCGCTCATCTCTTGCCCCTGGAGGTGGCTCAGGTGGGTCACCATGCCTGAATGCCCTCTCCTTGTTCATCTGGGCAAAAAAACGATGATTATAACACCTGTCTCAACTGCACTCACCAGCCCCCGGTGATGTGACAGCAAACCCGTGTCTCCCTGCCTCATTGCGGCTAGAGCCACACAACCTGCTCCCAGGACCTTTTCCCAGCCAGGTGTAACACAGCAGGTGTGAGTGTGCACAGGCTGGTCCCCAAGGCTTGCTGGAGTCTGTTTGGGGACCATGATACTCTGCCCTGGCATACTTTGAGTTCTGTGTGGTCTCTGTGATTCAGGCCACTGCTCATTCAAACCTGTATGTTGTCCTCTCCCACCCCACACGGCCCACAGAGGGTGGGTTTAAGCCGGAATGAACATCCTGGGGTGCAGGCATCCAGGAAGTCTGCAGTCCTGCCTACGGGGTGCTGAGAGCCCCTTGGCGGTACACGGATAACCAAAGGCAGAAACTATAAGAGACCAGAGGGAGGGGCAGGTGCTCTGGGAGCCCAGGAAAGGCCAGAGTGTTTCTGGTTGGAGAAATCAGGGTCGTTCCCAGAGAAGATGGCGTTTGAACTGGGACTTGAGGAGAAGACTATTTTCCATTTCACACAAGAAATATTTGATTATTTAGTAAAAAGAGGAAATAAAAAAAATCAGACCAGTCTGGCCAACATGGTGAAACCCCCCCTCTACTAAAAATACAAAATTAGCCAGGAGTGGCAGGCGGGCACCTGTAATCCCAACTACTTGGGAGGCTGAGGCAGGAGAATCGCTTAAACTCGGGAGGCGGAGGTTGCAGTGAGCCGAGATCATGCCATTGCACTCCAGCCTGGGGGACAGAGCGAGACTCCATCTCAGAAAAATTAAAAAAAGGAAAAAGAAAAAGAGGCCAGGCACGGTGGCTCACGCCTGTAATCCCAGCACTTTGGAAGGTCAAGGCGGGTAGATCACGAGGTCAGGAATTTGAGACCAGCCTGGCCAATATGATGAAACCCTGTCTTTACTAAAAATACAAAAATTAGCCGGGCACGGTGGCAGGTGCCTGTAATCCCAGCTACTCGGGAGGCTGAGGCAGGAGAATCACTTGAACCTGGGAGGTGGAGTTTGCAGTGAGCCGAGATCGTGCCACTGCACTCCAGCCTGGGCGACAGAGCAAGACTTCGTCTCAAAAGAAAAGGAAAAAGAAAACCAGTCAAAGCCCCACTTCCTCATATGTTATTGACATTGTCAACACAGCCATTATAGGTTGCATAACAATCCATTAGGTGGATCCTGCATAGTTAGTCCTCTTATCATTGGACTAATTCATTCCAGGCCACAGGACACGGGCTTCTGGCCTATGGCTGGGCAGTGGGGCCAGATGCAACTCAGGAATTGGTGCTTGAGCCCATCCACTCATTCTTCCACTCAGCAAATGTCTATTAAGAACTCAGTGCCTACCAGGCCCTGTGGATCCAACGAGTATCAGGACATGGTTCCTGTCCTGTCAAGTCTACTAGTAAGTGAGTCGTAAGTGAAAAGAATTAGTTGTAGAGCAACCTGTAGAGTGCCACAATCGAGGCACAGGATGTTCCAAGATGCGGTGATGACATAGACACAGGAGCTTCAGCCCTGGGAGCAGGAGAGGACACCAGGAGGAGTCGAGGAGTGAGAGGGGACAGGCCTGATGACACACGCCAGGGGACCAAGCCCCCAGGGATGCCGCCAAGTGTGTCTCTGTCCACAGGCAGAAAGCTCATCCCACCGCCTCTCAGGCCTCTGAGTGTTTGTTTTTTCTGTTTTCTATTTCAAATATTCCCTTTCTCCCATTTTTGGGGGGACTGTTTTTATACTACTTTCCAAAACCTCAACTTGCATGCATGCTTAATTGGTTTGTTTTCTCTTTTTGACACTAAAAGCATTTAATGCTGTTTTTACCTCTGCATATAGCTTTGCCTGTTAATCCTACTTTTTAAATTATTTTCTAAATAGTCTGTTTTTTAATTTTTTTAATTCTTGATTTACATCTTGTCCTAAAGATAATTTGAGATGCTACTTACATTTCAAACTTTCTAAGTGGTGTGTTTTACATTATTGTTAGTTGTATTGCATTTTGATCTGAGAATGGTTTCTAGAATTTCTACTTTTCAAAATTTACCAAAATACTCTGTAGCTTAATAATTATTTACTTTTGTCCACTGTCCATGAAACTTGAAAAGAAGGTGTACTGTTTGTTTTCAGGGTAAGAAATGTATATGTTCATATCTTCTATGTCCTTATTTATTTTTTGATTACTTGTTCAGAAAATGTGTTAGAATATTTCCAATAAAACTGTTCTCATGTTTTTCCTTGTATTGCTATATATTTTATTTCACAGTTCTTTGTTGTTTATTTAACATAAGAAAAAATAAAAAGGCCGGGCGAGGTGGCTCACGCCTGTAATCCCAGCACTTTGGGAGTCTGAGGTGGGCGGATCACGAGGTCAAGAGCTCGAGACTATCCTGGCCAACATGGAGAAACCCCATCTCTACTAAAAATACAAAAATTAGCCAGGCGTGGTGGCACATGCCTGTAATCCCAGCACTTTGGGAGGCCGAGGTGAACCCAGGAGAAAGAGGTTTCAGTGAGCTGAGATCTCGCCATTGCACTCCAGCCTGGGCAACAGAGCAAGACTCAGTCTCAAAAAAAAAAAAAAAAAAAAAATTAAACCCATTCAAGGCTGGGCCCAGTGGCTCACACCTGTGATCCCAGAACTTTGGGAGGCCCAAGTGGGTGGATCCCTTGAGCTCAGGAGTTTGAGACCAGCCTGGGCAACATGGCGAAACCCCTTCTCTAACAAAAAATACAAAAATTAGCTGGACGGGGTGGAGTGTGCCTATAGTCCCAGCTACTTGGGAAGCTGAGTGGGAGGATCACTTGAGCCCGGGAGGTAGAGGCTGCAGTGAGCTGAGATTGCACCACTGTGCACCAGCCTGAGCGACAAGAGCAAAGCTCCATCTCAAAAAAAAAAAAAAAAAAGAAACAAAATTAGGGCTGGGTGAGATGGCTCATGCCTGTAATCCCAGCACTTTGGGAGGCCGAGGTGGGTGGATCACAAGGTCAGGAGATCGAGACCATCCTGGCTAACACAGTGAAACCCCATCTCTACTAAAAATACAAAAAATGGCCAGGTGTGGTGGCTCACACCTGTAATCCCAGTACTTTGGGAGGCCAAGGCAGGCAGATCACAAGGTCAGGAGATCGAGACCATCCTGGCTAACACGGTGAAATCCCATCTTTACTAAAAATACAAAAAAATTAGCCGGGCGTTGTGGCGGGCGCCTGTAGTACCAGCTACTCAGGAGGCTGAGGCAGGAGAATGGCGTGAACCCAGGAGATGGAGCTTGCAGTGAGCCGAGATCGCACCACTGCACTCTAGCTTGGGCGACAGAGTGAGACTCCATCTCAAAAATTAATAATAATAATAATAATACAAAAAATTAGCCGGGCGTGGTGGCAGGCGTCTGTGGTCCCAGTTGTTCGGGAGGCTGAGGCAGGAGAATGGTGTGAACCCAGGAGGCGAAGCTTGCAGTGAGCTGAGATTCCGCCACTGCACTCCAGCCTGGGCGACAGTGAGAGACTCTATCTCAAAAAAAAAAAAAAAATTAAAAATATGGGCCGGTTCTTCCTCGGGCTTGGCATAGAGCTCCTGCAGCTGAGCCTGGGTCATCCCTGCCCTGCCCGGCCCTGGGTGCACCCTGCAAGGCTCCTTCTGGTTTCCCTGGAACATGGGAGGCTGCTGAGTGTGAGTGGCAGTGTCTGGCAGGAGCTGGGTGGCAGGGAGGGCGTCCATGGCTGCAGCCAACAAGGGCAACAAGCCCAGGGTCCAGAGGAGTATCCGCTCTGCTTTGTGGCAGACCATGATACAGAGGGCTCCCGTGTTGCTGTCGGTTGCTGCGGGTGTGAACGAAGGGGGATGAATGCAGAAATGAAGACAAAGATAAAAATATCTATTTTGAAAGGAGTCAGGGCCGGGCGCGGTGGCTCAAGCCTGTAATCCCAGCACTTTGGGAGGCCGAGACGGGTGGATCACGAGGTCAGGAGATCGAGACCATCCTGGCTAACACGGTGAAACCCCGTCTCTACTAAAAAAATACAAAAAACTAGCCGGGCGAGGTGGCGGTCGCCTGTAGTCCCAGCTACTCGGGAGGCTGAGGCAGGAGAATGGCGTGAACCCGGGAGGCGGAGCTTGCAGTGAGCTGAGATCTGGCCACTGCACTCCAGCCTGGGCGACAGAGCAAGACTGCGTCTCAAAAAAAAAAAAAAAAAAAAAGAAAGGAGTCAGGAGGCTCCTTGCTTCTAGTGAACAAGGGCAGCCCTGAGCTTCCACAGCCCTTTGTATTTATTAGGTAGGAAGAGCAGGGAGGGAGAGGTAACTGTTGGTCACTTGCTTGATTTATCACAGGTACACATAATTTCTTTCTTTGTACATCAGGCTTCAGATGTTCTTATAGGTAATCACAAGGAACACTGCACTTGGGGCCCGACGGCCCTCAGCACTCCCCCCTGGGGCAGATGCCAACACCCTGCTTTCATGAGAACAGTTTACCGTTTACTCATATAGACTCCAGTGGTATACTGAGTTGGTCACAACTCCCATTTTCTCGGCCTGTAACACTCCCAGAGCCACGTCTGTTTTGATGAGAAGCTTCATGATCATGGTCACCCAGGACAGCGACAGCAGCTTTCTGGTCAAGGTTGGCCTCCTGAAGATCCTGCGCAGATATGAGATTACCTTCGCTCTGCCCCCGCCCAGTGCGCAGGCTGAGCAAGGACATCCGCGAGGCACCTGTCCCCAACCTCTGCATGTCAAGCTCCTCAGCGTCGTATCTGTCCCTGAAGGTTACAGTGTCAAGTGTGAATACTTGGCGCACAGAGAGGGCATCCTCAAAGCAGAGATGCTGCCAGCCCGCGAAGGTGGCGCCGGCGCCTCTGTGCGCATGGTGGTGCAGGCAGGCGCCAGAGGCGGACACCACTGCGTGCCCACCTGCGGGATGGTGTCAAGGGCTCGCGCGCAACACTGGAATAAGACTTGCAGCACAGCCACTGTTACGGCTTTGACTGAGGCCTCTGCCCACCCCAGCCCCAGACTTAAACCCCGCCTGGTCCCGGGGACACGCTGCATGATGGTGGCTTCCTCGCCCCTCTCTGGGGTGGGCATGGGGTGGAGTGGCCCTGGTCAGCCTCCCACCTCTGCCTTCATTCCTGCCACCACCCTGCCTCTCCCGTGTCCTCTTCCACTTCCTCCTCTCCGTGTGCCTCAGGCTCCTGTCAGAAGACATGGGTTGAGCCCACAAGGAGACTGTCTGGGGAAGGGATGGGGAGGGCGTGGGGTGGGTTCTCCCCACTGCCCACCCCAAGCCAGAGAGGCTCCAGCCAGGGTCTGGGAGAAGACGAAGCTTGCTCTGTGACGTCGTGGCCCCATCACTGCTGCTGCTGCCTGGCATCACCCACCTCTCCTGCCCCTCCCTCTTCTCCACTGCTGTGCACAATGAGTCCCCACCTCCCACCCCTCAGGTCTGTGTTACTTGGTTTTTAAGCGACTGATTGGGATAGAACCCTAAAGAAAAAAAAGTCCAGTGGATACGAAATTATATATATATATGGGCATGGTGACTCCTGGTCTCAAGTGATCTTCCTGTCTTGGCCTTCCAAAGTGCTGGAATTACAAGCATGAGTCACCATGTCCATATATATATATAATTTCGTATCCACTGGAACATGGCAAAACCCTGTCTCTACTAAAAATACAAAAATTAGCCAGGCGTGGTGGTGTACGCTTGTAATCCCAGTTACTTGGAAGGCTGAGGCAGGAGAATTGCTTAAACCCGGGAGGCGGAAGTTGCAGTTAGCCAACATCACACCACTGCACTCCAGCCTGGGCAACAGAGCAATACTCTGTCTAAAAAACAAAAACAAGGCTGGGCGCAATGGCTCACACCTGTAATCCCAGCACTTTGGGAGGCTGAGGTGGGCAGATCACAAGGTCAGGAGTTCAAGATCAGCCTGGCCAACATGGTGAAACCCTGTCTCTACTAAAAATACAAAAATTAGCTGGGTGTGGTGGCATTTGCCTGTAATCCTAGCTACTCAGGAGGCTGAGGCAGGAGAACTGCCTGAACCCAGGAGGTGGAGGTTGTAGTGAGCTGAGATCATGCCACTGTACTCTAGTCTGGGTGACAGAGGGAAACTCCATCTAAAAATAAATAAATAAATATATAAATATATAAATAAATTTAAAAAATAAAAACAAAACAAACAAAAAAACTTGCTGGGATTTTAATAGACATTTAATTAAACTTCTATAACAATTTGGGGGAGAATTAGTATCTTAACTATAGTGAGTCTTCTGATCCATGAACGTAGTATGTCTCTCCATTTATACAGGTCTTTGATTTCTTTCATTAGCGTTGTGTAGTTTTCAGCATAGAAGTCCTATACATATTTTATTAGATTTACACTTACATATTTCCTTTTTCTTATTTTGAGAGATTGTAAATCATATTTTTCTTTCTTTCTTTCTTTCTTTTTTTGAGACAGTTTAGCCAGGCTACAGGGCACTGGGGTGATCTCAACTCACTGCAACCTCCATCTCCTGGGTTCTCGCAATTCTTGTGCTTCCCAAGTAGCTGAGACTACAGGCATGTGCCACCACGCCTGGCTAATTTTTGCATTTTCAGTAGAGATGGAGTTTTGCCTGTTGGCCAGGCTAGTCTTGAACTCCTGACCTCACGTGATCCACCCACCTTGGCCTCCCAAAATGTTGGGATTACAGGAGTGAGCCACCACGCCCGGCCAATTTTTGTATTTTTAGTAGAGATGGGGAAGGAGTTCGAGACCAACCTGGTCAGCAGAGTGAGACCCCATCTCTATCTACAAAAATAAAAAATAAAATAAAAAGAAATTTAAAATATATTAACTGAAATTAAAAACAATAGAATAGAACTTCTTTATCTGATGGAAAGTATTTTTAAAAAAACTAGGCCAGGTACAATGGCTTACGCCTATAATCCCAGCACCATGTTGGTCAGGCTGGTCTCAAACTCCTGATCTCAAGCGATCTGCCCGCCTCGGCCTCCCAAAGTGCTAGGATTACAGGTGTGCAACACCATGCCTGACACATATTATATTTTTCATTTCAGTGTTCACCTGTCCATTGTTAGTGTATTGAAATGTAATTGATTTTTCCAAAAAACTCCTGGAAGGTTCAGCAAGGTGTCACTATACTCAAAAACAAACAAACAAAACAAAACAAAAAAACCAAAGGCAATTCAGTGGTGCTTTTCAACAGGTGGTGTTAGAGTAATTAGACATCCATAGACAAAAACACAAAACCCCAAAAACCCGTATACAAAAATTAACTCCAAATGAGTTACAAACTTAAATGTAAAATGTAAAAACTATAAAACTTTCGGGAAAAAACAGAAGGATATCTTAAGGATCTAATGTTATACAAAGAGTTCTTTATACCTAAAGCATAATTCATAAAAGGAAAAAGTGACACATTGAACTTAATCCAAATTAAAAACTTTCTGAAACATAGGCTGAGGCACCAGAATCGCTTGAGCCTGGGAGGCGGAGGTTGCAGTGAGCTGAGGTCACTCCACTGCACTCTAGTCTGGGCAACACAGTGAGACCCTGTCTCAAAATTAAAAAAAAAAACCCACAACTTTCTGAAACAGCTTTATTGAGATATAATTCACATACCATACAATTCACCCATCTAAAGTGTACAATTCTATGTTTTTTTGTTTACTCGGCCTACCATATTATTAATTTTTTAAAACTGTGATAAAACCAGCCAAGCATGGTGTCTCATGCCTGTAATCCCAGCACTTTGGGAGGCTGAGGCAGGCAGATTGCTTGAGCTCAGGAGTTTGAGACCAGCCTGGGCAATGTGGCAAAACCCCATCTCTAAAAAACAAGCAAACAAACAAAAATTAGCCAGGTGTGGGCCAGGCGCGGTGGCTCATGCCTGTAATCCCAGCACTCTGAGAGGCCAAGGTGGGCGGATCACGTGAGGTGAGGAGTTGAGACCAGCCTGGCCAACATGGCAAAACCCCATCTCTATTAAAAACACAAAAATTAGGCCAGGCATGGTGGCTCACCCTTGTAATCCCAGCACTTTGGGAGGCCAAGACGGGCGGAACACCTGAGGTCCGGGGTTCCAGACCTGCCTGGCCAACATGGCAAAACCCCGTCTCTACTAAAAATACAAAAATCTGTCGGGTGTGGTGGCGCCCTCCTGTGATCCCTCCTACTCAGGAGGCTGAGGCAGGACAATCACTTGAACCCCAGAGCGGAGGTTGCAGTGAGCCAAGATCAAGAGACTGCACTCCAGCCAGGGTAACAGAGCAAGACTCTATCTCATAAATAAATAAATAAATAAATACAAAAATTAGCTGGGTGTGGGCCGGGTGTGGTGGCTCACGCCTATAATTCCAGCACTTTGGGAGGCCGAGGTGGGCGGATCGCCTGAGGTCGGGAGTTCAAGACCAGTCTAACCAACATGCAGAAACCCCGTCTCTACTACAAATACAAAAATAGCTGGGTGTGGTGGTGCATGCCTATAATCCCAACTATTTGGGAGGCTGAGGCAGGAGAATCGCTTGAACCTGGTAGGTGGCGGTTGTGGTGAGCCGAGATCGCACCATTGCACTCCAACCTGGACAACAAGAGTGAAACTCCATCTAAAAAAAAAAAAAAAAAAATTAGCTGGGCATGGTGACAGGTGCCTGTAATCCCAGTTTTCTCGGGAGGCTGAGGCAGGAGAATTGCTTGATCCCAGAGGCAGAGGTTGCAGTGAGCCGAGATCGCACCATTGCAGTCCGGCATAGGCAACAAGAGAGAAACTCGGTCTCAAAAAAAAAAAAAAAAAAAAAAAATTAGCCAGGTGGGGTGGTAGGTAGGCTACTCAGTAGGCTGAGTTGGGAGAATCACTTGAGCCCCAGAGGTTGAGGCTACAATGAGCCATGATCACGCCACTGCACTCCAGCCTGAGTGACAGAGGAGACTCCATCTCAAAAAAAAAAAAAAAAAAAAGGACTTGATGAAAGGTGTTTCTCCCTTTTGTCCTTCCTTCCTCTGCCTCCTGAGCACAAAGTGTTCCTCCCCTCTGGAGGATGCATCCGAGGCTCCAGCGTGGAAGCAGAAAGCAACCCTCAGCACATGCTAGTGCCTGAATCTTGGACTTCCCAGGCTCCAGAACCGTTAGAGAAATAAATCCGTGGGTTTTTTTTGTTTTGTTTTGTTTTTGTTTTTGTTTTTTTTTTGAGACGGAGTCTCGCGCTGTCGCCCACGCTGGAGTGCAGTAGCCGGATCTCAGCTCACTGCAAGCTCCGCCTCCCAGATTTGCGCCATTCTCCTGCCTCAGCCTCCCGAGTAGCTGGGACTACAGGCGCCCGCCACCTCGCCCGGCTAGTTTTTTGTATTTTTTTAGTAGAGATGGGGTTTCACTGTGTTAGCCAGGATGGTCTCGATCTCCTGACCTCGTGATCCGCCCGTCTCGGCCTCCCAAAGTGCTGGGATTACAGGCTTGAGCCACCGCGCCCGGCCTCTGTGTTCTTTATAAATTACCCAGTCTCACGTATTCTGTTACAGTAGCACAAAGACAATTTGTAACCATTAAGTAAAAACTCCCATTTTCCCCTCTCCCTAGGAATAAGTTACCCACTGATACCTCTAATCAACTCTCTGTCTCTATGAATTTACTTATTCTAGGTACCTCATATAAGTGGAAACATACAGATAGCTTTCTCCGACTTATTTCATTTAGCATCATATTTTCAAGGTTCACCCATGTTATAGCATTGTGTAGAAAAAGCAAACTGGTTTTCCTCTATTTGCACATCAGTGTATGGGACTTTCTCCCTACACACCAAGAAAGAAATCAGTTCTGCAGAGAACACCAGCTGAGTGTCTTCCAGTTCTATTCTAATACCATCTACCTGGAGACAGTGTCAGATCCCCAGGTTGAGGGCTCAGTCCCACAAGACTGCCCCTGACTTCTGATGCCAACTGTAGGCCTCAGGTTGTTTTACCTGTGCTTCTGAGTGACTGGCTATAAATCAGGGTTCCCATTCCCTGCTCCTTGGATTTAATTTGCTAGAGTGGCTGATAGAACTCAGGGAGACGCTTACGCTTACAAATTTATTATAAAAGATATTACACTGTAAACCCAGCACTTTGGGAGGCCAAGGTAGATGGATCACCTGAGGTCAGGGATTCAAGACCAGCCTGGCAAACATGGTGAAACCCTGTCTACTAAAAATATAAAAATTAGCCAGGCGTGGTGGCACACGTCTGTAGTTTCAGCTACTCGGAAGTTTGAGGCAGGAGAATAGCTTGAACGTGGAGATGAAATCTTGTCCAGTGAGGCAAGATTTCACCACTGAACTCCAGCCTGGGTGACAGAGTGAGACTCCATCTATTTTTTTGAGACTCTTTTCTAAAAAAAAAAAAAAAAAAAAATTATCTGTTTAGATCTCTCTTTCTCACTGGTGTCTAACCTGACCACCCATTTAATGATATAATCCACTCTACTTTTTCCCCAGAGCCTTGTAGCAGTCTTCTAATACATGGCATAATGTAGTGTCTGCCCTTATTAGAATATAAGCTCTATGAGGTGGGAAGCTGAGGTGGAAGGATCCCTTGAGACCAGAAGGTCAAGGCTGCAGTGAGCCATATTGACGCCACTGCACTTATGCCTGTAATCCCAGCACTTTGGGAGGCCAAGGCGGGCAGATGACCTGAGGTCAGGAGATCGAGACCAATCCAGCTAACATGGTGAAACCGTTTCTACCAAAAGTACAAAACATCAGCCGGGTGTGATGGCAAGCACCTGTAATCTCAGCTACTCAGGAGGCTGAGGCAGGAGAATCGCTTGAATCGGGAGGTAGAGGTTGTGGCGAGCTGAGATCGCGCCATTGCATTCCAGCGAAACTCCGTCTCAAAAAAAAAAAAAAAAAAAAAAAAGGCCAGGCACGGTGGCCCACGCCTGTAATCCCAGCACTTTGGGAGGCTGAGGTAGGGGAATCACTTGAGGTCAGGAGTTCGAAACCAGCCTGACCAACATGGAGAAACTCTGTCTCTACTAACAATACAAAAATTAGCCGAGCCTAGTGGCTGGTGCCTGTAATCCCAGCTACTTGGTAGCTGAGGCAGGAGGATTGCTTGAACCCGGGAGATGGAGGTTGCAGTGAGCCAAGAATGTGCCACTGCACTCTAGCCTGGGCAACAGAGCAAGATTCCACCAAAAAGAAAAGAAAAGAAAAAAGAAAAGAAGGCCCAAAGGTCCAAGAAGGCAGGAATCTTTGTTTTGTTCATGGCCAGCACTCAATGGATGTTAAGCACCTGTGTTCCTCGCAATACTACTACTAAGAAGCATAAACCAAAAAGTGTCAGAGACAGATCTCAATCAATCTAGAAGTTGATTTTGCCAAGGTTAAGGACTATGACCAGAAGAAAGCAATACAGAATCACAGAAGGAGCGTAGTTTGTTATTTTCTCCAAAGATAATTTTGAGGGCTTCAGTAATTAAAGAGGAAAAGCAGACTGGAAGTGAAAGAGGGAGGAGACTGTCACCATCACACACTGGATCCACAGGCTTCAAGAGAAAAGCAGCAGCTAGAGGAATAATTTATGTATTCATCTCACGCTCAGTAAATCAGATATGCTGAACATAGAGTAGCTATCTGTGGAGATATTTAACATTTTTTTTATTTTTATTTTTTGAGATGGAGTCTTGCTCTGTTGTCAGGCTGGAGTGCAGAGGCATGATCTCGACTCACAGCAACCTCCGCCTCCTGGGTTCAAGCGATTCCCCTGCCTCAGCCTCCTGAGTAGCTGGGACTGCAGGCACCTGCCACCACGCCCGGCTAATTTTTTGTATTTTAGTAGAGATGGGGTTTCACCATGTTGGCCAGGCTGATCTCGATCTCCTGACCTCATGATCCACCCACCTCAGCCTCCCAAAGAGTTGGGATTACAGGCATGAGCCACCATGCCCAGGCGATATTTACCCTTTTATCTGTAACCATCTGCTTGGGAACAAAAGGAAAGGTAGCTGCTTTTTTATTTTTTTGAGCCAGGGTCTCACTCTGTTGCGCAGACTAGAGTGCAGTGGTATGATCTTGGCTCATTGCAGCCTCAGCCTCCCAGGCTCAAAGGATCTTCTCACCTCAGCTCTGAGTAGTTTGGACCACAGGCACACGCCACCATGCCTGGCTAATTTTTCTTCTTCTTTTTTTTTTTTTTGTAGAGATGTGGACTCACTATATTGCCCAGGCTGGTCTCAAACTCCTGAACTGAAGCAATCCTTTGGCCTTGACTTCCCAAAGTTCTGGGATTATAGGTGTGAGCCACTGTGCCCTGCTGAAAGGCAGTTTCTTGCATAACTCTTTGGTTTAATTGTTTTCCTTTTGGAATAGTGAATTGGAGACCCAAGATTTTGTTTTACTTTCACAGAAGTATAACTAATTAAATCATAGATTCTGCTGTTATATATTCTTTCTTTGTTGTTCAAGAGTTTGTCAATGTAGAAAATTTTCCAAAAGAAGTGTAACTATCACGCCTGTAATCCCAGCACTTTTGGAGGCCGAGGCGGGCAGATCACGAGGTCAGGAGATCGAGACCACCCTGGCTAACACAGTGAAACACCGTCTCTAATAAAAATACAAAAAAATTAGCCAAACATGGTGGCGGGTGCCTGTAGTCCTAGCTACTTGGGAGGCTGAGGCAGGAGAATGGCGTGAACCCAGTTAACCCGGGAGGCAGAGCTCCAGCCCGGGCCACAGAGCAAGACTCAAAAAAAAAAAAAATGAAGTGAAACTAAGGCTTGGCGCAGTGGCTCACGCCTGTAATCCCAACACTTTGGGAGTCCAAAGTGGGCAGATCATCTGAGGTCAGGAGTTCAAGACCAGCCTGGCCAACATGGCGAAACCCCATCTCTACTAAAAATACAAAAATTAGCTGGCGTGGTGGCACATGCCTGTAATCCCAGCAACTTTGGAGGCTAAGGGGGGAGAATCGCTGGAACCTGGGAGGCGGAGGTTGCAGTGAGCTGAGACGGTGCACTGCACTCCAGTCTGGGCAAGGAATCGAGACTCCGTCTCAAAAACAAAACAAACAAAAAACAACGGCGGGGCACAGTGACTCATGCCTGTAATCCCAGCACTTTGAGAGGCTGAGGCGGCCAGATCACCTGAGGTTGAGAGTTCGAGACCAGCCTGACCAACATAGAGAAACCCCTTCTCGGCCGGGCGCGGTGGCTCAAGCCTGTAATCCTAGCACTTTGGGAGGCCGAGACGGGCGGATCACGAGGTCAGGAGATCGAGACCATCCTGGCTAACACGGTGAAACCCTGTCTCTACTAAAAAATACAAAAAAACTAGCCGGGTGAGGTGGCGGGCGCCTGTAGTCCCAGCTACTCAGGAGGCTGAGGCAGGAGAATGGCGTGAACCCGGGAGGCGGAGCTTGCAGTGAGCTGAGATCCGGCCACAGCACTCCAGCCTGGGCGACAGAGCGAGACTCCGTCTCAAAAAAAAAGAGAAACCCCTTCTCTACTAAAAATACAAAAAGTAGCCAGTCATGGTGGCACATGCCTGTAATCCCAGCGACTCGGGAGGCTGAGGCAGAAGAATCGCTTGAACCCGGGAGGCGGAGGTTGTGGTGAGTCGAGATCGCGCCATTGCACTACAGCCTGGGCAACAAGAGCAAAACTCCATCTTAAAACAAAAAAAGAAGTGTAACTAACAACATCAGGTGCTGGGACCCGGACGGTTTTGGACCCTCATACCTTCACCCACACCTCAGAGAGCAGATGTTTTGAACTGGAAACTCCGAATTTTCGGTCCACCTAAGCCCTTTGTCAGCTCAGCTTCTGGAACGTGGGTGTTTCATGCTCACCACATCCAAACTGTAAGGCTCCATCCAACCAATCAACCAAAATCCCTTTCCTGGCAGGGCACGGTGGCTCCCGCCGGTAATCCCAGCACTTTGGGAGGCCGAGGCGGACGGATCACTTTAGACCATCCTGGCCAACATGATGAAACCCCGTATCTACTAAAAATGGAACATTTAGCTGGGTGTGGCTGTGCACACCTGTAATCTCACCTACTTGGGACGCTGAGTTGGAAGAATCGCTTGAACCCGGGAGGCAGAGGCTTCAGTGAGCCACACTCCAGCGTGGGCGATTGAGTCAGACTCTGTGTCAAAAGAAAGAAAGAAAAGAAAGAGAGAAAGGGAAGAAGGGAAGAAGGATGGAAGGGAGGAAGGGAGGGAACGAAAGAGAAAAGAAAGGAAGGAAAGAAAAGAAAGGAAAAAAAAAAAAAAACCTCCCTGTCCTTTTGGCCCTGAAGGAACCTTCGCTTTCCAAAGGGCTGTGGCAAGAAGGGCGGGTCGCAGCCAAGTCACCGGCGGGAGGGTGGGCAAGGACTGTTGCTAGGTCGCGGAGAGAACCAAGGGACGGGGAAGGGAAGTGAACGCCTGCCCCCATTCACGGTGCGGCCTGGGATTGGCTCGCCGTTGTAAGGCCATGCCCCCAACCCTGGCAGCGCCGCCGCCACCCGCCCGGTTCCGAGATGGACCAGCAGGGGGCGGCCTGCACGTCCTGGCCGTGGTTCCCGCCTGTGGAGGCGACCCCAGCGGCCCAGACACCTAAGACCCGTCTCGAGTAATCTCTCCGGCCCCACGCAGGGAGAGGTGCCTCTGCCCCCGGGGACCCTGGCGAATGCACGTTCCCCTGTTGATCATTCAGGCTGCACTGAAGACCGGGAAGTCTGGATCCAGATCCAGCGAATTCTGAGAATCCTCAGCGGCCCCTCGTCTAAGCCGCGGCCAAAAAAGGGATTGGACCCACTGGACTACCTCCAAGGAGCCTGTCCAGTCTGACAGGCCCTATTTCTCGTGGAAGACCCTGGGCTTCTCTGGCCTGAAGCCGAGAGCTGGCCCTGGCTCTGGCATTCCCTCTCTGAGTGGCCTTGGGCAAGTTATAGCCTATTTCTGGGCTTGTTTCCTCATCCTGGTGTTAAGTCCTATGAGGATTAGATGTCCTCAAAGGTCCCTTCCAGTTCTTCTTAGCCATGAAACAGACTTGATAATGTGTGGAAAGTTTCTTTGTAAATCTCTGCCATGTTGTTGCTATTCAGCCACCTTTGCCTTTTCTTTTCTTTTTTTTCTTTCTTTCTTTTTTTTTTTTTTTGAGACTGAGTCTTGCTCTGTGGCCCAGGGTGGAATGCAGTGGTGCGATGTCAGCTCACTGCAACCTCCACCTCCTGGGTTCAAGCAATTCTCCGGTCTCAGCCTCCTAAGTAGCTGAAATTACAGGCATGCACAATCACACCTAGCTAATTTTTGTATTTTTAGTAGAGACGGGGTTTCACCGCATTGGCCAGGCTGGTCTTGAACTCCTGACTTCAGGTATCCACCTACCTTGGCCTACCAAAGTGCTGAGATTACAGGCATGAGCCACTGTGCCTGGCCCTCTTTTCTTTCTTTTTTTTTTTTTTTTTTTAAATACAGGGTCTCACTCTGTCACCCAGGCTGGAGTGCAGTGGCACAATCCTAGCTTGCTGCAGCCTCCAACTCCTGGGCTCAAGCAATCCTCCCCCCTCAGCCTCCCAAGTAGCTGGAACCACAGGCACACATCACAATGTCTGGCGTTTCTTTTTTTTTTTCTTTTTCTTTTTTTTTTGGAGAGATGGGATCTTACTATGGTGCCCAGCCCCACCTTCACTTTCTGTACACAAAAGTTCTAGAAAAGGAGGGGAAAGGCTGGGTTGGTACCTAAAAATAAAGTAGGGACTGTCAACAGATCCCTGAAAGAGTGCCCGCCTGCACTCAGGGGATGATGCTGGAGAGGATAATGGAGTGTCCACTGGACTCTAACCCCCTCATTTTGCAGATGAGGAAACTTTGACAGCAGCTAAGTCACATTAGGAGGAAGAACCCAGGTTTTCTGATTTCATAATCAGTTCCTTTACCCAGTGTTAGGAAATAGAAGGCATAAATATGTTAAAACAGGGAAAGAAAATTATCCACAGGAATAAAAGCAAACAATTTAATTTGTAGCACTTCCCACTTTGGTGTACTTAGGATTTCTATCCTACCTACATTCGTGGTGACTTGCAAAGCAAAAATAGAGCCATAAAAAATAAAACAGAAGGCCGGGCGCGGTGGCTCAAGCCTGTAATCCCAGCACTTTGGGAGGCCGAGACGGGCGGATCACGAGGTCAGGAGATCGAGACCATCCTGGCTAACACGGTGAAACCCCGTCTCTACTAAAAAATACAAAAAACTAGCCGGGCGAGGTGGCGGGCGCCTGTAGTCCCAGCTACTTGAGAGGCTGAGGCAGGAGAATGGCGTAAACCCGGGAGGTGGAGCTTGCAGTGAGCTGAGATCCAGCCACTGCACTCCAGCCCGGGCGACAGAGCGAGACTCCGTCTCAAAAAAATAAAAAAAAATAAAACAGAAGTGAGTTCTCTCTCTGTTCTGCTTTTCCACCTATCACCATTGTGCCATTGTCCCCTCCAGAACAGCTTCTAACCCCTACCCTAATGTTCCAAATCGACCTTTGCGATCTTTGTGATGTTTTTGTTTTTGTTTTTGTTTGAGACAGTCCCAGCTACTCAGGATGCTGAGGGGGCCGGGGAAATTGCTTGAGCCCAGGAGTTTGAGACCAGCTTGGGCAACACAGCAAAACTCCATCCAGCACTTTGGAAGGCCAAGGCGGGTGGATCACTTGAGGCCAGGAGTTGGAGACCAGCCTGGCCAACATGGTGAAACCCCATTTTTACTAAAAATACAAAAAAGCTGTCAGGCGCAGTGGCTCACTCCTATAATCCCAGCATTTTGGGGAGGCTGAGGTGGGCAGATCACCTGAGATCGGGAGTTTTGTACTAAAATACAAAAATTAGCTGAGTGTGGTGGCAGGTACCTGTAATCCCAGCTACTAGGGAGACTGAGGCAGAAGAATTGCTTGAACCCAGGAGGCGGAAGTTTCAGTGAGCCGAGATTGCACCACTACACTCCAGCCTGGGCAACAGACTAAGACTGTGTCTCAAAAAAAAAAAAAAATTAGCTAGGTGTGGTGGCATGCACCTGTAATCCCAGCTACTTGTGAGGCTGAGGCAGGAGAATCGCTTGAATCTGGTAGGCGGAGTTTGCAGTGAGCCGAGATTGCACCATTGCACTCAAGCCCAGGCGACAGAGCGAGCCTCTGTCTCAAAAAAAAAAAAAAAAAAAAAAAAAAAAACTAGATGAAATGTATGGCATGTGAATTCATCTCAATAAAGCTGTTACATCAAAAGAGGCACACCAAAAAGCAAAACAAAACCAACCAACATGTGCCTGTGTTTCTTCCCTAGGTTCTGTGTGGCTACATCCTCTCACTCCAGGGAGATCTGGGGTGCTGTTCTCAGCCATCTGCTCCTGCAGATGTCTCCCAAATCTCCAAGTGTGTCCCCCCCAGCGTCTCCATCTCCCACTCAGTCACCACTTTACACTCTACCCAGCTCCACTTGGCAGAAGGAAGCATGCCAGCTCCCCTGATGTCCTGCACGCCTGCCTCGGCTGCCACCTCATTTCTTGGCTACCCAGGATGGAGTTGGGATAGAGAAGGGGAGAACAGAAAAGGCAGAAGACAGGCGAATCTTGCTGGAGACTGGAAAAGAGAGAAACTTCCTGGAGCAAACTAGGAAAGAACAAAAGACAACTTTGAAAAGGAAAAGGAAAAAAAAAAAAAAAAGATTAGCCGGGCTGGGTGGTGGGCGCCTGTAGTCCCAGCTACTCGGGAGGCTGAGTCAGGAGAATGGCGTGAACCCGGGAGGCGGAGCTTGCAGTGAGCTGAGATCGCGCCCCACTGCACTCCAGCCTGGGCGACAGAGTGAGACTCCGTCTCAAAAAAAAAAAAGAAAAGGAAAAGGTTCCTTAATATTTTGTGATATTTTTCCCTTCTGGACGTCAAGTGTTTGAGTAGCTTTATTCATGGCTGTCTTCCTTCTGGAAGTGATTTTGGAGGGAGCATAATTTTATTTATTTATTTATTTATTTATTTGAGACGGAGTCTCACTCTGTTGCTCAGGCTGGAGTGCAGTGGCACGATCTCGACTCACTGCAACCTCTGCCTCCCGGGTTCAAGCTATTCTCCTGCCTTGGCCTCCCAAGTAGCTGGGACTACAGGTGAGTGCCACCACACCCGGCTAATTTTTTGTATTTTTAGTAGAGAAAGGGTTTCACCCTCTTAGCCAGGATGGTCTCCATCTCCTGAACTCATGATCTGCCTGCTTTGGCCTCCCAAAGGGCTGGGATTTTTTTTTTTTTTTTTTTTTTTTTTTTTTGAGACGGAGTCTCGCTCTGTCACCCAGGCTGGAGTGCTGTGGCCGGATCTCAGCTCACTGCAAGCTCCGCCTCCCAGGTTCACGCCATTCTCCTGCCTCAGCCTCCCGAGTAGCTGGGACTACAGGCGCCCGCCACCTCACCCGGCTAGTTTTTTGTATTTTTTAGTAGAGACAGGGTTTCACCGTGTTAGCCAGGATGGTCTCGATCTCCTGACCTCGTGATCCGCCCGTCTCGGCCTCCCAAAGTGCTGGGATTACAGGCTTGAGCCACCGCGCCCGGCCTAAAGGGCTGGGATTACAGGTGTAAGCCACTGCACCCGGCCAGGAGCATCATTTTAATAGTTTATTCACAAAGCTGTGAATTAAACATCTACTTCCTTTTTCTTGCTTTGTTTTTGAGACAGGGTCTCACTGTGTCACCCAGGTTGGAGTGCCATGGCACAATCTCAGCTCACTGCAACCTCTGCCTCCTGGGGTTAAGCAATCCTCACACCTTAGCCTCCCAAGTAGCTGGGACCACAAGAGCACACCCCCATGCCTGGCTATTTTTTTGTATTTTTAGTAGAGGCAGGGGTCTCACTATGTTGCCCAGGCTGATCTCAAACTCCTGAGCTCGAGCAATCCACCTGCCTTGGCCTCCCAAAGTCCTGGGATTACAGGCATGAGCCACCATGCCTGGCCTAAACAACTACTTTCTTTATGACTTTATTAAAAGTCCACCTTAGGCCGGGCGCGGTGGCTCAAGCCTGTAATCCCAGCACTTTGGGAGGCCGAGACGGGTGGATCACGAGGTCAGGAGATCGAGACCAACCTGGTGAACATGGTGAAACCCCGTCTCTACTAAAAAATACAAAAAAAAAACTAGCCGGGCGAGGTGGCGGCGCCTGTAATCCCAGCTACTCGGGAGGCTGAGGCAGGAGAATGGCGTGAACCCGGGAGGCGGAGCTTGCAGTGAGCTGAGATCCGGCCACTGCAACTCCAGCCTGGGAGACAGAGCGAGACTCCGTCTCAAAAAAAAAAAAAAAAAAAAAGTCCACCTTCAACCAGGCTCAGTGGCTCACACCTGTAATCCCAGCACTTTGGGAGGCCGAGGCAGGTGGATCACCCGAGGTCAGAAGTTCGAAACTGGTCTGACCAACATGTTGAAACCCCATCTCTACTAAAAATCAAAAAAAAAAAAAAATACATGTGTGGTAGCACATGACTGCAATCCCAGCTACTTGGAAGGCTGAGGCAGAATCACTTGAACCCGGGACACAGAGGTTGTAGTGAGCTGAGATCATGCCACTGCATCCCAGCCTGGGCAACAGAGTGAGACTGTCTTAAAAAAATAAAATAAGGCTGGGCTTGGTGGCTTACATCTATAATCCCAGAACTTTTTTTTTTTTTTTTTTGAGACAGAGTCTTGCCCTGTCGCCCAGGCTGAAGCATGCAATGGCGCGATGATCTCAGCTCACTGCAACCTCCACCTCCCGGGTTCAAGCTATTCTCCTGCCTCAGCCTCCTGAGTAGCTGGGATTACAGATATATGCCTCTATACCCAGCTAATTTTTCTATTTTTAGTAGAGACCATGTCAGCTAGGCTGGTCTCGAACTCCTGACCTTGTGATCCACCCTCCTCGGCCTCCCAAAGTGATGGGATTACAGGCGTGAGCCACTGCACCCGGCCCTTCTAATCCCTGAACTTTAGGAAGCCAAGGTGGGTGGATCACCTGAGGTCAGGAGTGCAAGGCCAGCCTGGTCAACATTATGAAACCCCATCTCTACTAAAAATACAAAAATTAGCCGGGCATGGTGGTGCATGCCTTCAATCCCAGCTACTCAGGATGCTGAGAGGCAGGAGGATCGTTTGAACCCGGGAGGCAGAGGTTGCAGTGAGCCGAGATCATGCCACTACACTCCAGCCTGAGTGACAGAACGAGACTCCATCTCAAAAAATAAAATAAAATAAAATATTAAAAAGTCCACTTTCTCTTTGGGAGGCCGAGACGGGCGGATCACAAGGTCGGGAGATCGAGACCATCCTGGCTAACCTGGTGAAACCCCGTCTCTACTAAAAAAATACAAAAAACTAGCCAGGCGTGGTGGCGGGCGCCTATAGTCCCAGCTACTCGGGAGGCTGAGGCAGGAGAATGGCGTGAACCCGAAAGGCGGAGCTTGCAGTGAGCTGAGATCCGGCCACTGCACCAGCCACTGCACTCCAGCCTGGGCGACAGAGTAAGACTCCGTCTCAAAAAAAAAAAAAAAAAAAAAAAAAAGGCCACTTTCTCAGAGAAGTCTCTGCTGGACAACCTATCCAAAATTTCAACATCTTCCCTGATCCTACTTAATTTTTCTCATTATTTTCTTTGTTATCTGTCTTCCTTAACCAGAATTTAATCTCTAGGAAGGGCAGGAATTTTTGTTTTTTCATTTTTATCTGTTTTGTTCACAACTACATTGGTTACAAGAGCCCAGAGTAAATGCTCCATAAGTATTTACTTATTGAATGAATGAATGCATGAATGAATGAATGAATGAACCTACTGTGTATACTGGGCACTTTTATGATAAAGAAGGAAAGTCTTGTTTTGTTTAAACAGGATCTTGCTCTGTCGCTCAGGCTGGAGTACAGTGGCACAATCACAGCTCACTGCAGCCTTGAACTCTTGGGCTCAAGTGATCCTCCCACCTCAGCTTCCAGAGTAGCTGGGACTACAGGCATGTGTCACCATGCCCAGCTAATTTTTTTTTTTTTTTTTTGGTAGAGAGAGAGTCTCACTATGTTGCCCAGGCTGGTCTTGAACTTCTGGGCTCAAGCGATCCGCCTGCCTTGGCCTCCCAAAGTGTTGGGATTACAGGCGTGAGCCACCACGGCCCAGCCTGGAAAGTCTTAAAATAATTTTGTAAACCTGACAGATTTCCAGCTGGGAGGCAGGGGAGATAACGAGGCCAATTTTCCCCTCATGTGGACATATCTAAAATAACTCTGGGGTACAAGGAGAGAACATCTAGAATGACGCTTGGACAGCAAGAGACTAGGGCCATGGGCCCACAACTCATACATTAACAGTTTCTTTGACTGGCTTATTTCATATGGAGACACAGAAGACAGGGTGAATGCGAGACAACTCTCTGACTACCAGGACTGCCTTCTGATCCAAGCTCAGTGTCAGTTTAAACTTTGCAAAATTGGCCGGGCACGGTGTCTCACACCTGTAATCCCAGCACTTTGGGAGGCCGAGGTGGGTAGATCACCTGAGGTCAGGAGTTCGAGACCAGCCTGCCCAACATGGTGAAACCCTGCCTCTACTAAAAATACAAAAAATTAGCTGGGTGAGGTGGCGGGTACCTGTAATCCCAGCTACTCAGGCGACTGAGGCAGGAGAATTGCTTGAACCTGGGAGGCAGAGGTTGCACTGAGCTGAGATCTCACCACTGTACTCCAGCCTGGGCGACAAGAGAAACTCCATCTCAAAAAAAAAAAAAGTGCAAAATTACATAGCATTTTAAGCTTCACTTCCCTCTTCTGTAAAATACGATGACACCACCTTCTTATGTGTAAGGATTCAGTGAGATAAAATGTGAAAGTGGCTGGGAACCACAGCTCACGCCTGTAATCCCAGCACTTTGGGATGCTGAGGTGGAAAGATCACTTGAGGCCAGGAGTTTGAGACCAGCCTGGGTAATAGCAAGACCCTGTCTCTACAAAAAATTATTATTTTTTTTTTTGAGACGGAGTCTCACTCTCTAGTCCAGGCTGGAGTGCAGTGGTGCGATCTTAGCTCACTGCAACCTCTGCCTCCTGGATTCAAATGGTTCTCCTGCCTTAGCCTCCTGAATAGCTGGGACTACAGGCATGTGCCACCACACCCGGCTAATTTTTTTGTATTTTTAGTAGAGACGGGGTTTCGCCATGTTGGCCAGGCGAGGTTAGATCAAACTCCTAACCTCAAGTGATCCATCCGCCTCACCCTCTCAAAGTGCTGGGATTACAGGAGTGAGCAACCGAGCCCAGCCAAAAACTTAATAATAATTAAAAAAAAAAAAAAAAAAAAAACAGGTCGGGTGTGGTGGTTCACACCTGTAATCCCAGCACTTTGGGAGGCTGAGGTGGGCGGATCATGAAGTCAGGAGATTGAGACCATCCTGGCTAACACGGTGAAACTGTCTCTACTTAAAAAAAAATACAAAAAAATTAGCTGGGCGTGGTGGCAGGCACCTGTAGTCCCAGCTACTCGGGAGGCTGAGGCAGGAGAATGGCGTGAACCTGGGAGGCAGAGTGTGTAGTGAGTGGAGACTACGCCACTGCACTCCAGCCTGGGTGACAGAGCGAGACTCCGTCTCAAAAAAAAAAAAGAAAAAAGAAAAAAAACAAACCCAGATGTGGTGGCGTGTGTCCACGGTCCTAGCTACTTGGGAGGCTGAGGCAGAAGATTGCTTGAGCCCAGGAGTTTGAGGCTACAGTGAGTTATGATCACACCACTGCATTCCAGCGTGGGGGAAAGAATGAGGTCCTATCTCAAAAAAAAAAAAGAAAGAAAAAGAAAAAAATGTGAAAGCATCTGTCATTCCCTGGCACACACTAGGTGTTTGATGCTTATCAATTTCAATTTCCCTCTCTGTCCTTTCCTTGGGAAGCTACTTCTCCCTCTTGTAAGAGGCTCTTGTTACTCAAGTTTGAAGTTATACTGTCTGTTGGTTTCATCTTTTAAAAAATGGGAAGTTGTGGCTGTGTGTGGTGGCTCATGCTTGTAATCCCAGCACTTTGGGAAGCTGAGGCAGGCTGATCGCCTGAGGTCAGAAGTTCAAGACCAGCCTGGCCAACATGGTGAAACCCCGTCTCTACTAAAAATACAAAAATTAGCCGGGTGTGGTGGCAGGTGCCTGTAATCCCAGCTACTCGGGAGGCTGAGGCAGGAGAATCGCTTGAACCCAGGAGGCAGAGGTTGTAGTGAGCGGAGATCGTGCCATTGCACCCCAGCCTGGGTGACAAGAGCAAGACATCATCTCAAAAAGAAAAAAAAAAAAAAAGGCGGGGGACAGTTTAAGCTTGGCACGGTGGCTCACGCTTGTAATCCCAGCATATTGGGAGGCCAAGGCGGACGGGTCACCTGAGGTCTTGAGTTCAAGAACAACCTGGCCAACATGGTGAAACTCTGTCTCTACTAAAAATAAAAAATTAGCCGGCTGTGGTGGCACACGCCTGTAGTCCTAGCTACTGGGAAGGCTGAGGCAGGAGAATCACTTGAACCTGGGAGGCGGAGGTTGCCGTGAGCCAAGATCGCGCCACTGTACTCTCACCTGTGCGACAGAGAGTCCGTCTCGAAAGAAAAAATAAGGGCGGGGGGAGTTTCTCTTTGAACTTAAGGTTTCATTTGTTCTGATATGTATTTTAATCCCTTAAGCAAAGAGATAAAGGAGGATGTTAGAGAAAACTGGTGAGAAGGAGTTGGGGGCAGGCGCTGCTTTAGGTTTACTCTTGGGTAGAGAACCCAGAACCTGAAGGAGCTGCCAGCGGAGGCTCTGGGTCCCGACCATGCACTTCTTCAGCCCCAGATGTTTCAAAAAGCACAGTGCCAAGCACAGGGACCCTGGAATCAGCCCCTGTCAGCTTGAAATCCTGGGTCTGCCTGTTACTCTGTGGCCTTTGGCACATTACTCAGGCATGGACCTCGGCTTTCTTTTGTTTTGTATTTTAGACGGAGTCTTACTCTGTCACCCAGGCTGAAGTGCAGTGGCATGATCTTGGCTCACTGCAACCTCTGCCTCCCGGGTTCAAGCAATCCGCCTAAGCCTCCCAAGTAGCTGGAATTACAGACGTGCACCACCATGTACGGCTAATTTTTGTATTTTTAGTAGAGATGAGATTTCGTCACGTTGGCCAGGCTGGTCTCAAGCTCCTGACCTCAAGTGATCTGCCCGCCTCAGCCTCCCAAAGTGCTGGGATAACAGGCGTTAGTCACTGCGCCTGGCCATTGGCTCCAATTAAAAAAAAAAGAAGAAGAAGAAGAAGAAACACTCTGCCAGTTGAAACACATTTCCCGGTTGCATCTGTCAGTCTGTGACCTCTTCTTAGGAAACCAAGAGAGATACGGTTAGAGAGGTGGGCTTGAGCCAGGTTTCAAATCGCCTTGAATGCCAAGCTAAGGAGTTTTGACTTGAACTCACAGGCAGTGAGCAAATCACTAAAAGGTGTTTTTGGAATGAGGGGTGGCCTGAGGCAAAGATTTGGGGACTCCTTGTAGTAGAGTTTCATGTGAAATAAAGGGAGAGGCAGGCAGGGTTGCAGGTTGTTGCAACGACACAGGTTTGCGACACACGTTTGCGGCAGTACGGCCAAGAGAGGACTAGAAAGACAGGTTGGATGAAAAAGATGAAGCATAAAAGTATGGTCAGGAGAGGACGAGGGAAGCAGCTGGAAAGCAGGAGAGAAAAACTGAGGTTCCAATTTGAGAATGAACCCTCTCTCGGGAGAAGGAGGGGTCAGGCAGTCTGATGCTGGTAGTGCTGAATTTGAGAAGCTGGCCCAAAAATCTGGTCTTGATCGCAACACGGAGAGGGGCCTGAGCTCCTCGGTGCAGCCCCAGCTCCGCTACTCGCTGCTGGGCGACCTTGGACGAGCCCGTGTCTAAATCAGCCTTGATAAAGGAGTCGCCTCTAAGGAGAAACTGGGATCCCCTCCTTCCCAGGCTGGCGCTAGGGAGGGTGGAGGATGGAAGGAGCGGATCCTTCCCCCTCCCCTCACCCCCGGCAGCTCGGGATCTACAGCGGGGCTGGGAGGTGGCCCTTCCAGAAGAGGCAGGAGACGGCCGCTCCCTCGGCCAGCCTCCGGCCGCCTGGGCTCCACTGGGACGAGCAGCCGAGGTCCTGGAAGACTCGCGCCCCATGGCCCCCGGGGACAGCCGCGGCCCTCTCTTTGCTTCCTCAGCGCCTTGTCCTCCCTTGCGGGAATTCGGGAGTCAGGGATGCCTTTGGGGAATCCCTTCCCCTCCTTCGGTTCTCGGCACGGCCTCTGAGCACAGAAGCCCGGGCCGCCTGGGTCCAGCCGCCAGCCCCGGAATCCGCAGGTCAGGAGCGGTAGCCGGAGCCGCAGCTGGACCCAGGCCGGAAGTGCGGCGCCCTCCGCGGGCCTCTCTAGGAGTGGAGGCGCCCGCATCTCAGTGGGAATAACCCCTTCAGCTCCGGGAGGCCGTCGCCGCGGGAGGTGTTCACTCGCTTTCTTTCTGAGAAGGGCCGAATGATAGCCGCTAGTCCCTCTGGAGACATTTGGAGGATTGAGTGCCTGTAACAGCGCAGGGCCCAAGGCCTGGGTTTCCATCCCTGATCTGCCTCATGGCTGAGCTCCTCGGACAAGTTATTCAACCTCTCTGAATCACAGCTTTCTTCCTCGCAAGGGGTTGCTGTAAGGATTCCATGAATTAATGCATGTGCAGCACTCAGAAGAGAGGCTGGACCCGGCGTGGTGGCGTGCGCCTGTGCAGCGCTGGGAGGCCAAGGCGGGAAGATAGCGTGAGCCCAGGGGCTTGAGGCTGCAGTGAGTTATGATCCCACCACTGCATTGCAGCCTGGGTGACAGTGACACACTGTCTGGAGGGAAAAAATAAATAAATAAAAAGCTAGATATCATTTTTTCATTGTTTATACTCTGCTACAAAAGAACTTTTGGTGGAGGGTCACGTTTGAGACATGAGAATAAGAAACATGATAAAAATCATACTAATAACTGCTATTTACTGAGAGCCTTCTGTGTGCTAGGTTCCTTATACACCTTATCTCTATAACCTCAGAGCAATTCTGTGAAGGGAATGTTAATATTATTCCCATTTTATGGATTAAGAAACGGATTAGGCCGGGCGTGGAGGCTCACGCCTGTAATCCCAGCACTTTGTGAGGCCGAGGCGGGTGGATCACGAGGTCAGGAGTTCAAGACCAGCCTGGCCAAGATGGTGAAACCCCGTCTCTACTAAAAGTATAAAAATTAGCCATGTGCGGTGGTGGGCGCCTGTAATCCCAGCTACTCAGGAGGCTGAGGCAGGAGAATCACTTGAACCCGGGGGGTAGAGGTTGCAGTGCGCGGAGATCGCACCACTCCACTCCAGCCTGGGCGACAGAGTGAGACTCCGTCTCAAAAAAAAAAAAAAAAAAAAAAAAAAAAAACACACAGGTTAATGGCCAGGCGCGGTGGCTCATGCCTATAATCCCAGCACTTTGGGAAGCCGAGGCGGGCGGATCACTTGGTCAGGAGTTCGAGACCAGCCTGGCCAACATAGTAAAACCCCATCTCTACTAAAACTACAAAAATTAGCCAGGCATGGTGGCACACATCTGTAGTCCCAGCTACTCGAGAAGCTGAGGCAGGAGAATCACTTGAACCCGGAAGGCAAGGTTATGGTGAGATGAGATCTTGCCACTGCACTCCAGCCTGGGCAACAGAGCAAGACTCTGTATCAAAAAATAAATAAATAAATAAAGCCAGGCACAATGGCTCATGCCTATAATCCCAGCACTATGGGAGGCCGATGGAGGCGGATCACTTGAGTTCAGGAATTCAAGACCAGCCTGGTCAACACAGTGAAACCCTGTCTCTACTAAAAATAAAAAAAAAAAATAGCAAATTAACCAGGCGTGATGGTGGGCGCCTGTAATCCCAGCTAGTCGGCAGGCTGAGGCACGAGAATCACTTGAAACAAAAAGGCGAGGTTTCAGTGAGCCGACATTGCACCACTGCACTCCAGCCTGGGTGACAAGAGCGAAACTGTCTCAAAAAAAGAAAAAAAAAAAAAAAAAAGGTTGGGTGCAGTGGCTCACACCTGTAATTCCAGCACTTTGGGAGGCCAAGGCGGGTGGATCACGAGGTCACAAGTTCAAGACCAGCCTGGCCGAGATGGTGAAACCTCGTCTTTACTAAAAAAAAAATAGAAAAATTAGCCAGGCGTGGTGGCAGGCGCCTGCAATCCCAGCTGCTCAGGAGGATGAGGCAGGAGAATTGCTTGAACCCAGTGGGCAGAGGCTGCAGTGAGCCGATCACGCCACTGCACTCCAGCCTGGGTGAAAGAGTGAGACTCCATCTCAAAAAAAAAAAAAAAAAAAAAAAAAAACAAAGAGAAATAAATAACAGGTTAATAACTGAGTATATGTCAGAGTCTGATTTGAACTCAAAACCACCTGATTCCAGAGTCCACAATTTTCCCTCTCCTCTGCACTGAATCTCCATTTGGGAAACTTTTTCTGGGAATTCCGAACTAAAACATCAAACTTGAACGTTTAGTTAGTTCAAAGCTGTGCTAAATCACCTAATTCCTACAACAGGATGAAAATTAATCATGAATGGTGCTGCCCCAGAATAGACACCAACTTCATTTAAAGAAGAGCTCACACCTGTAATCCCAGCACTTTGGGAGGCCAAGGAGGGGGGATTGCTTTGGCCCAGGAGTTCCAGACCAGCCTAGGCAATGTAAGGAGACCCAGTCACTACAAAGGAAAAAAAGCTAGCTGTCATGGCCTGCACCTGTGGTCCCAACTACTCAGGAAGCTGAGTGGGAGGATCACCTGAGCCCAGGAGGTCGAGGCTGCAGTGAGATATAGTCATGCCACCACACTCCACCCTTGGTGACAGAGTGAAACCCTGTCTTAAAAAAAAAAAAAGAAGAAGAAGAAGAAGAGGATCTTTTTTTTTTTTTTTTTTTTTTTTTTTGAGACGGAGTCTCACGCTGTTGCCCATGCTGGAGTGCAGTGGCGCGATCTCGGCTCACTGCAAGCTCCGCCTCCCGGGTTCCCGCCATTCTCCTGCCTCAGCCTCCTGAGTAGCTGGGACTACAGGCGCCCGCCACTGCGCCCGGCTAATTTTTTGTATTTTTAGTAGAGACGGGGTTTCACTGTGGTCTCGATCTCCTGACCTTGTGATCTGCCCGCCTCGGCCTCCCAAAGTGCTGGGATTACAGGCTTGAGCCACCGCGCCCGGCCGAAGAAGAGGATCTTGTGACCTTGAAATGAAGCAAGTTTTTAGACAAAAACAGAAAGCAGAAAGGCACTGAGTGTGTTTTGAGGATAAAATAAAACCATGCTCTTACCTGCAAGAACAGTTACCATTCGGCCTCCCCTTTCATACAGCCTGTGGAGACTTGGAAGAGCAGATCTTCCAGCGCGGCCTTTCTTCCTGCTTCCACTGCTCAAGGGCTCTCTGGGCAGATTCCACTCCAGTGTTTAGAACTAAAGCGTTTAGTACTAAAGTCTCCAGCATTTAGTACTAGAGCTCCAGCGTTTAGTACTAAAGGCTCACAGAGTTTGTGGAGGCCTGGAGGAAATGGCTTGTCTTGTCTTCTTTTCATTCCCTGTGGAGCCTGAACCCTAGAGACTTAGCAACTCGACAGTCATGGAGGAGGGAAGGCCAGAGAGTAGGGGGTACCCTGGGGTGAGAACTTTCTCATAGCCATGCCCTTGGCCATGCTTCTGGCTCTGCCTGGTGTAAGCTTTGAGGGGCAGGGCACTGTCCATCTCGTCACCTCCTCATCCTAACCCTGAGAACAGTGTGGGGCTTTTTCAGGAGGACTCTACAGGTTGTGGTTTAGTCAGGACTGGAACCCAGATTTCTTACCTGCTGGCTGAGGGCTTCACGTTGCATCAGATTCTCTCTGGTGGCTGGGTGTGGTGACTCACGCCTGTAATCCCAGCACTTTGGGAGGCTGAGGTGGGCAGATTATCTGAGGTCAGGAGTTCATGACCAGCCTGGCCAACATGGTGAAACCCCATCTCTACTAAAAATACAAAATTAGCAGAGCATGGTAGCAGGCACCTGTAATCCCAGATACTCCAGCCTGGGCAAAAAGAGTGAAACTCCGTCTCAAAAAAAAAAAAAAATTCTCTCTGGTGTACATCGGCCAGGGCAGCGAATGTCTCACGGAAGGTACACGAGGGTACCAAGAGGAGTACGACATGTCCCTGGATTCAAAGACCATGCACACTTTTTTTCTTTTTTTAGAAAAAGACAGGGTCTCACTCTGTCCCCCAGGCTGGAGTGCAGTGGTGCGATCATGGCTCCCTGCAGTCTTGACTTTCCAGGTTGAAGCAATCCTCCAACCTCAGCCTCCCAAGTAACTGGGACCACAGGTACCTGCCACCATGTCTGGCTAAGTTTTGTATTTTTTAGTAGAGACAGGGTCTCACTATCTTGCCCGGGCTGGTCGTGAACTCCTGGGCCCAAAGTAATCCTCTGCAGGATTATCTGAGGTCAGGAGTTCGTGACCAGGCTGGTGACGAAGTGCAGTGGAGATCGCCCCACTGCACTCCAGCCTGGGCAGTAGAGTGAGACTCCATCAGAAAAAAGAAAAAGAGAGAGAGAGAAAGAAAAAGAATTCACATGGTTAAAAGAAATTCAAACTGTATAAAAAGGTAGATGCATAAAAAAAGCAAGATTCCCTCCTGCTTCTGCCCAGCCCCTTCCCTTTCCCTCTCCTGAATTGAGCCGTTACCAATTTGTCGTGTCTTTCTGAGCTAGTCCAGGCATATGCAAGGATCTCCTTTTAGAAAGCAGAAAATGGATGGCACACGGTAATACTTGCTTTTCCCCTTGCATTTTTCACATCAGCACCTATTTTGGAGAATGTTTCATGTCAGTTTCTACATAGCTGCTTTTATTTTCAAAGCCAAGTGTTCCATTATATGGATATGCTATGATTTATTTAATCAACTCTCCTATGGTGGACATAGGTTATTTTCAATCTTTTGCTATAAAAACATTTCAGTGGAAATTGCAGTATGTAAATACATCTCCATGTGCATGTGTGACCATGCCTGTGGGATCTAGAAGTGGAATTGCTGCATCAAAGGGTATGGTTTTTGAATTTTGAATTTTGATCGGTGTAGCCAAATCTTTCTTCAAAGAGGAAGTGCACATGTATACTCTTACTAATGTTTGAGAGTGCCTTTCTCCACATAGTAGATAAACTATTTGTATTTGATAACTTCTTAGGTTAAAAATAGTACTTCAGGCTGGGCGCGGTGGCTCACACCTGTAATCCCAGCACTTTGGAAGGCCAAGGCGGGTGGATCGCCAGAGGTCAGGAGTTCGAGACCAGCCTGGGTAACATGGTGAAACCCTGTCTCTACTAACAATAAAAAATTAGCCGGGTGCATGTGCCTGTAGTCCCAGCTACTCAGGAGGCTGAGGCAGAAAGATCGCTTGAGCCCAGAAGGCAGAGGTTGCACAGAGCCGAGATCCCGCCACTACATTCCAACCTGGGCAACAGAGCAAGACTCTGTCTCAAAAAAAAAATAAAATAAAATAAAAGTGAGTGGTGAGTCTGTGAGTGCAAAAATTAGCCGGTTGTGGTGGTGTGCGCCTGTAGTCCCAGCTACTCGGGAGGATGAGGTGGGAGGACTGCTTGACCCTTGGGAGGTCCAGGCTGCAGTGAGCTAGGATTGCACCACTGCACTCCATCCTGGGCAACAGAGCGAAGACCTGTCTCAAAAAATGAATAAATAAATAAAGCCACTATTACAAATCATATTTCCCAGCCTTAAACAATCCCAGTAGAGGATCTAGAGAATGTCAAATTTTAAGCACTGGTTAGGCCAGGTGCGGTGACTCATGCCTATAATCCCAGCACTTTGGGAGACCGAGGCAGGTGGATCACCAGAGGTCGAGAAGTTCAAGACCAGCCTGGCCAACGTGGTGAAACCCTGTCTCTACTAAAAATACAAAAATTAGGCCAGACACGGTTGCTCATGCCTATAATTCCAGCACTTTGAGAGGCTGAGGTGGGCGGATCACGAGGTCAGGTTCGAGACCAGCCTGGCTAACATGGTGAAACCCTGTCTCTACTAAAAATGCAAAAATTAACTGGGCATGGTGGCATGCACCTGTATTCCCAGCTACTTGGGAGGCTGAGGCAGGAGAATCACTTGAACCCGGGAGGCAGAGGTTGCAGCGAGCCGAGAGATCACGCCACTGCACACCAGCCTGGGCAACACAGCGAGACTCTCACACACACACTTACACATACACACACACATACACATAATAAAATAAAAAAAAAGCACTGGTGAAGTCTAAGAAAAACCAGGACAACATGTGACTTTTGACCCTATGGGGTTACTCCATAGATACACAGTATCTCCTCCCTGCTCAGCTCCAGGGGCCATTCAGAGAGAATGAAACACTGTGGCCCTAGAAACATCCAATCAGTAAGAAGATGGTTTCTGTTTCATACTCTTAAGAGAGTAGTATTTGGAGGTTTTGTTGTTTGTTTGCTGTTTTACTTCTTTTCTCTTTTGTAGAGATAGGGTCTCACCGTGTCACCCAGGCTAGCGTGCAGTGGCACAGTCATAGCTCACTGCAGCCTCCAATTCCTGGGCTCGATCCTCCCACCTCAGCCTCCCCAGGTGCTGAGATTGTAGGCATGAGCCACTGCACCCAGCCTGCTTTTGTACTCTTAGTGCTATCCACTAGGTCTGGAGCAAGCCTGCCTATAGGGGCAGTCAAGCTACACTGGTGTTAAGCTGGTCTAGCTTCAGGTCATCTGTCAGGCCCTCTCCTTTTTTTCTCAGAAGTTTAGGTTCTCGTTATGTTGCCCAGGCTGGTCTTGAACTCCTGGCCTCAAGTTCCTCTTGCCTTGGCCCCCACAAAGTGCTGGCGTTACAAGTGTGAGCCACCTCGCCTGGCCAGTAATGGCGGCTTTAAAAGCGCAACTGTCAAATCACGGCAGCCATACTTATTATCATACATCATTAGGGCTTTGTTTGTCCATCCATGTCGGTGTTAGACTGGGTCCAGAACAAAGGGATGGGGTTGAAGACGCAGCCCTGTGCATCTCAAAATATCGGTTTGCTGAAGACCCACAGGAGAACTTTCCTGGATGTGCCACATGAAGTGTGGACCCAGTATTTTATTTATTTATTATTATTATTTTTTGAGACAGAGTCTCACTCTGTCACCCAGGCTGGAGTCAGTGGCACGATCTTGGCTCACTGCAACCTCCACCTCCCAGGTTCAAACAATTCTCCTGCCTCAGCCTCCTGAGTAGCTGGGACTACAGGCACGCGCCACCACACCCAGCTACATGTTTTTGTATTTTTAGTAGAGACGGGGTTTCACCATATTGGCCAGGCTGGTCTTGAACTCCTGACCTCATGATCCACCCACCTTGGCCTCCCAAAGTGTTGGGATTACAGGCTTGAGCCACCATGCCCGGCCTGGACCCAGTATTTATTTGCACAGGTCTCTAGAAAGATCAGCCAATCTGCGAGCCACTTTTAGCTATTGTATGGAACTTTATACCATATGTTTTGTGTACCAACACTAGCTTCCTGTTATAATTCCCCCTTTAATTTCCCTTTGTATTTCAGTTTTTTGTCTTGTTAATGATACTACTTACTCCATTACTATTGCTACTGTCAGTAGCAATGGCCAAGATTTAGGGACTGTGAGTCAGTAAGGATCAGATGCCAGGCACCTGTTGTGTAATATGTGGCTCTCTAAATGCTTCATAGCCTTTTTGAAACCAAGCAAGGTATAAACAAAGAAACAAACAAACACAACTGTAAAATTCCCTCCGGTCCTTTATAGGACCCACTTCAAGATGTTCTTTTTTTTTTTTTTTTTGAGACGGAGTCTCACTCTGTCGCCCAGGCTGGAGTGCAGTGGCTGGATCTCAGCTCACTGCAAGCTCCGCCTCCCGGGTTCACGCCATTCTCCTGTCTCAGCCTCCTGAGTAGCTGGGACTACAGGCGCCCGCCACCTCGCCCAGCTAGTTTTTTGTATTTTTTAGTAGAGACGGGGTTTCACCGTGTTAGCCAGGATGGTCTCGATCTCCTGACCTAGTGATCCGCCCGTCTCGGCCTCCCAAAGTGCTGGGATTACAGGCTTGAGCCACCGCGCCCGGCCAAGATGTTCTTTAAATATCTGAAGCCTTATATAACTAGAGAAAGGCTGCACAACTTCAACTTCATAGGTCACCTTATAAATATGTGTTTGAAAATAAGCCAGCTGGGCATGGTGGCTCACGCCTGTAATCCTGGCACTTTGGGAGGCCAAGGCAGGGGAATCACTTGAGGTCAAGCGTTCAAGACCAGCCTGGCCAACATGGTGAAATCCTGTCCCTACTAAAAATACAAAAATTAGCCAGGCATGGTGGCGCACACCTGTAATCCCAGCTACTCAGGAGGCTGAGGCAGGAGAATCAGTTGAACCCAGGAGGCGGAGGTTGCAGCGAGCCAAATCACGCCGTTGCACTCCAGCCTGGGGGACAAGAGCGAAACACAGTGTCAAAAGAAGAAAAAAAAGAAAAAAAGAAATAAACCTACAAAGAAAACAAACAAACAAACTCTTTGCAGTCAGAAGCCATTAGTCTAGTGAGAATACCTTTACAAAACTCAACCCCCGGACAGGTGCAGTGGCTCATCCCTGTAATCCCATCCGTCTGGGAGGCTGAGGTTGGGAGGGAGGATCACCTGAGGTTGGGAGTTTGAGACCAGCCTGGCCAACATGGTGAAACCTTGTCTCTACTAACAACACCAAAATACTGCAACCTGTGTCTCCCAGGTTCAAGAGATTCTCCAGCCTCAGCCTCCTGAGTAGCTGGGATTACAGGCCTGAGCCACCACACCTGGCTAATGTTTGAATTTTAGTAGAGACCGGGTTTCACCATGCTGGCCAGGCTGGTCTCGACCTCCTGACCTCCAGTGATCTGCCTGCCTTGGCCTCCCAAACTGCTGGGATTATAGGTATAAGCCACTGTGCCTGGCCTATACATTTATTTTGTTTACCCATTTATATATGGTTTTCTATAGCTTAAAAAACTGTTTTTAAGCCCTCCACTGATAGTAAGGACCTGGCTGGGCGTGGTGGCTCACACCTGTAATCCCAGCACTTTGGGAGGTCAAGGCAGGTGTATCACGAGGTCAGGAGTTTGAGACCAGCTTGGCCAATATGGTGAAACCCCGTCTCTACTAAAAAATGCAAAAATTAACCGGGCTTGGCTGAGGCAGGAGAATTGCTGGAACCTGGGAGGTGGAAGTTTCAGTGAGCCAAGATCGCACCACTGCACTCCAGCCTGGGTGACAGAGTAAGACTCGTCTCAAAATAAAAAAAGAAAGAAAAAAAGATAACAAGGACCATGGAGGGTCCTGAAGGGGGAACATACTGGTACTTTTAGGGAGCTCCATGGGACACCAGATGGGCAGGGAGAAGTGAAGAAGGCTGGAGTGGGGAAAACCCATTTGAAAGTCACTGCAGTGATTCAGGAATGAGGACCTGAGGGCTCCAGTGGCCTGGGGTGGGGGTGAGGGCAGCAGGAGCACCACAGGGATCAGGATCTACTGATTAAGGGGTTGGATCCCTTAGGCTTTGGGGAGCAGAATGATCAGGTGTAGTATAGGGCAATGGAGCTGGTGAATCTGCAGTGATGGCCTAGTGGAAAGATCTGATAGGCAAATGGAGAGAAAGAACAAAGTGAGGAGGCAGTGACTCATGCCTCTAATCCTAGCACTTTGGGAGGCTGAGGTGGGAGGATCACTTGAGGTCAGCAGTTATAGACCAAGAGTTCAAGACTAGGTGTTTGAGATTAGCCTGTGCAACAGAGCAAGACCCTGTCTCTACAAAAAATAAAAAAAGTAAGGGGGTGTAGTAGCCCATGCCTGTAGTCCCAGCTAGTCAGGAGACTGAGACAGGAGGGCTGTTTGAGCCCAAGAGGTCAAGGCTGAAGTGAATTGTGATCACGGCACTGCACTCCAGCCTGGGTGACAGAGTCAGAACCTGTGTCTTAAAAACAGGGGGGTGAGGCCGGGCACAGTGGCTCACACGTGTAATCTCAGCAGTTTGGGAGACTAAGGCGGGCGATCACGAGGTCAAGAGATCGAGACCATCCTGGCGAACATGGTGAAATCCCATCTCTACTAAAAATACAAAAATTAGCTGGGCGTGGTGTTGCGCGCCTGTAGTCCCAGCTACTCAGGAGGCTGAGGCAGGAGAATCACTTCAACCTGGGAGGTGGAGGTTGCAGTAAGCCTAGATTGCGCCACTGCACTCCAGCCTGGCGACAGAGCGAGACTCTGTCTCAAAAAACAAACAACTACAAAAAACACGGGGATGGCGGTGAGGAGAGGGCCAGGGGCTGGGCGGTGGACATCTAGGGATTTTGGAATTGGCCACACTGAGATTTTTCAGGAAGAGAACATAAGGGAAGGGCTCAGGTCTGAGCCTTGGGAAATGCAGCTGTTAGCAAGCACCAGGAGGACAGGAAGTCTGATGTGTGAAGCATTAGGGAGACATGGTAGGTTTTTGGGCAGTGAGTGACTGATCATGAAATCCCGAGGTGGGAGGGGCCTGCTAGCTCCTCAGCCTCAGCTCTTGCTCCATATTTAAGGACTGCAGTCCTGAAAAGCAGCCACCAGCACACCTGTGGCTCACACGACTCCAGGAAGGAGGCCCACCCTGGCCTGACAGCGGCCTTCGTAGCCTCCCCTGCCTGCGGTGAGACCTTCTCCAGGTGAGGGGGTGCCTCAGGTGTGGAACAGCATGGGTCCCTCCAGCATCACCATCCTGCCCTCTAGAGTATCCCTGGCCAGACAGCAGAGCTTGGAGCTTATGATGGTGAGTCCTCACAGGTTAAACACTCCCTGTGTCATCTCAGGACGTGGCTTTGAGAATCCTCCATCTCCTACCTACCCGGCCAAGTGTTGTGAGCTCAGACAAGGAAGTGTGAGGCCAACCCGGCTCCGCTGGTCACCTCCTTTGGGAGAGGGAACACATTCTTCCCAAGTGCTCAGACACACATTATCTCATTTACCCCTCTGCCCCTTGGGTACCAAGGCTCATCTTCTTCCCAAGAAAGAGGAAGCTGAATCTCCAAGAGTTGCCCAACACCACACCAGCCAGTGAGGATGGTGCAGGGTTTGTGTTGGGATTCAATCAGGCTGGTGGGAAAAATATTAAAGAGAGATAGACACAAATCTTGGAAGGCCAATAAGTTTGCATTAGCTTCAGTAATAGATATGGTTGAAGGCAAGCTGATCTTTACCTTTAAACAAATTAAAGTAGTAATAAAGGAAGGCAGAGTAGTTTACCTAGCTAGCTTGTTTACTCATACTATCTTAAAACTAACCTATGATGTACCAGGTGCTTAAGTGCTTTTTACTCGGGAAGTCCACAATGTCAATTACCTTCTAATGATGTTGACTCAAGCTTTTGTTAATTAATCTTACTGAATAAATGTGAGTTTGACTAGCTGATCAGGGCCGCAGTCGCACCAGTCGCAACTGTGCAACTGTTTACAGGACTCAGCAGGCAGCCTGTAAGCAGCTTGGACCCTCAGCTGGACTGGCAGAGCAGAGTATCTGTGTGCCATTATACTTTATTCATCCATTGCCAGGTTAGGACAGACTGCCCACAGCCAGTGCCCCCTCGAGAGGAGTGCTGCTGCAGGTTTGGACCCGGGTCTACCTCTAGGACCTCACTTTTTTGTTTTTTGTTTTGAGATGCAGTTTTGCTCTGTTGCTCAGGCTGGAATGCAGTGGTGCGATCTTGGCTCACTGCAACATCTGCCTCCCGGGTTCAAGTGATTCTCCTGCCTCAGCCTCCCAAGTAGCTGGGAATACAGGCACCCGCCATCATGCCCAGCTAATTTTTGAATTTTTATAGAGACGGGGTTTCACCATGTTGGCCAGGCTGGTCTCAAACTCCTGACCTCAACTGATCTGCCTGCCTTGGCCTCCCAAAGTGCTGGGGTTACAGGTGTGAGCCACCAAACCTGGCCAGGAACTAACTGTTACTGCAGCCCCTCGGGGCACAAGGCCCATAACTAAGAAGAACATTGGGATGGGTGTGGTGGCTCGCGCCTGTAATCCCAGCACTTTGGGAGGCCGAGGCAGGCAGATCATGAGGTCAGGAGTTCGAGACCAGTCTGGCCAATATGGTGAAACCCCGTCTCTATTAAAAATACAAAAATTAGCTGGGTGTGGTGGTGTGTGTTTGAAGTCCCAGCTAGTCGGGAGGCTGAGGCAGAAGAATCCCTTAAACTCAGGAGGCGGAGGTTGCAGTGAACCGAGACTGCGCCACTGCACTCCAGCCTGGGTGACAGAGCAAGACTCTTCTCAAACAAACACACAAAGAGAAGACCATTGGGTGAGTTGTTCCTGACAGGTGTGGGGTGGGATCCTCTACATCCCTGCAAGAGCAGGTTGACGCCATGGCTGTGATGCCAGCTGACTGAGGGCAAGAGGACATGGCAGCCTTTATGTCCCTAGGAGCAGGATACCCAGACTCTTCCTGGAGAATGTATTGGCCCAATGGGGGTGCCCTGCCCTTCCCAGCTCCTCTCTCCAACTCTGAGGGAGAGGACAGAGGGACTGAGAGGCTCATCCTTGGGTCCCAGACACGCTTGGGCCCATCTGAGCAGGAGAGGTGTGTTTAGGATCCACAGTGGCTCTGAAGTCACCATGGGTGGTTTTAATCCACTCCTGCCACTGATGACCTGTGTGCAAGTGACTTACTCTTTCTGTCCAGGGATGATAATAATGTTGGTGCCATGAGTTGTGGAAGTTTAAGGGGTTGTTACATGCAAACACTTGCAACAGTGCCTAGTGCATAAGGGCTCAATAAATGTAACTATGTCAGCAGGCACCACCCTCATGTGTTACTCTGGAGCTGGGCGTGGTGGCTCATGCCCACAATCTCAGCACTTTGTGGGGCAAAGGCGGGAGGACTGCTTGAATCCAGGAGTTTGAGACCAGGCTGGGCAATATAGTGAGATCCTATTTCTACAAAATAAAAAATCATTCAGGAAGAATTAGGAACAAAATATTTTTAAATTAAGTTAGCCAGGCATGGTGGCATGCAACTGTAGCTTCAGCTACTTCAGAGGCTAAGGTGGGAGGATTGCTTGAGCCTAGAAATTCAAGGCTGCAGTGAGCTATGATCGTGCCACTGCACTCCAGGCTTGGTGACAGCAAGACATTGTCTCTAAAAATAAAAGATTACTCTGAACCTTGGAGACACAGACTAAGGGGTCCAGAATCTATACCTACAGTTAAACAGGGGTTGGAACATCAGCAGTGAAGGACCATTCATACCATGAAGCCACCTTGGCCTCAGGGTTGGGGACACAGAGGAGTGACAGGGATGGTGACCGGCTGGCAGGTCAGTGCCCTGTAAAGACACAAGCTGCCCAGCAACAGCCAGTTACTGACATGTGAAAATGTGGATCATGTTGCCACATCTTTGGATTTTCCAAAGAAGCAGGAAATTCAGGCTGGGCGCGGTGGCTCAGGCCTGTAATCCCAGCACTTTGGGAGGCTGAGGTGAACGGATTACCAGGTCAGGAGATCAAGACCATCCTGGCTAATACGGTGAAACCCTGTCTCTACTAAAAATACAAAAAAATTAGCCAGGTGTGGTGACAGGCACCTATAGTCCAAGGTACTCAGGAGACTGAGGCAGGAGAATGGTGTGAACCCGGGAGGCGGAGCTTGCAGTGAGCCGAGATCGCACCACTGCCCTCCAGCCTGGGCGACAGTGGGAGACTCTGTCTCAAAAAATACATAAATAATAAATAAGCAAGAAATTCAATTTTTAGGTTTTTTGTTTTCTTTTTGAGATAGAGTCTTACTATGTCACCCAGGGTGGAGTGCAGTGGCGTGATCTCAGCTGATTGCAACCTCCGCCACCTGGGTTCAAGCAATTCTCGTGCCTCAGCCTCTTGAGCAGCTGAGACTACAAGTGCATGCTACTACGCCCAGCTATTTTTTTTTTTTTTGAGACAGAGTCTCACTCTGTCATCCAGGCTGGAGTGCAGTTCACTGCAACCTCTGCCTCCCAGGTTCAAGCAATTCTCCTGCCTTAGCCTCCTGAGTAGCTGGGATTACAGGTGTGCACCACTACACCCAACTAATTTTTGTATTTTTAGTAGAGACGGGGTTTCACCATGCTGGTCAGACTGGTCTCGAACTCCTGACCTCGTGATCCGCCCACCTAAGTGCTGGGATTACAGGCATAAGCCACCACGCCTGGCAATTTTTAATTTTTTTTTTTTTTTTCGAGACGGAGTCTCACTCTGTTGCCCAGGTTGGAGTGCAGTGTCGAGATGTTGGCTCACTGCAAGCTCCGCCTCCCAGGTTCACGCCATTCTCCTGCCTCAGTCTCCTGAGTAGCTGGGACTGGGACTACAGGCGCCCGCCACCAAGCCTGGCTAATTTTTTGTATTTTTAGTAGAGACGGAATTTCACCGTGTTAGCCAGGATGGTCTCGATCTCTTGACCTCGTGATCCACCTGCCTCGGCCTCCCAAAGTGCTGGGATTACAGGCGTGAGTCACCACGCCTGGCCTAATGTTTTTTGTTTAATTATTATTACTATTAATTTTCTTTTTTTTGAGTCAGTGTTTTGCTCTGTTGCCCAGGCTGAAGTGCAGTGGCACAATCTCGGCTCACAGCAAGTTCCGCCTCCTGGCTTCACGCCATTCTCCTGCCTCAGCCTCCCGAGTAGCTGGGAGTACAGGCACCCACCACCACGCGCGGCTAATTTTGTTTTTGTATTTTAAGTGGAGACAGGGTTTCACCATGTTAGCCAGGATGGTCTCGATTTCCTGACCTCATGATCCACCTGCATCGGCCTCCCAAAGTGATGGGATTACAGGCATGAGCCACCACGCCTGGCCAGTTATCATTATTATTATTTTTTGAGATGGAGCCTCACTCTGTTGCCCAGGCTGGACTGTAGTGGTGCGATCTCGACTCACTGCAAACTCTGCCTCCTGGATTTTAAGCAATTCTCCTGCCTCAGTCTCCTGAGTAACTAGGATTGCAGGTGCACGTCACCATGCCTGGCTAATTTTTTGTATTTTTAGTAGAGACAGAGTTTCACCATGTTGGCCAGGCTGGTCTCGAACTCCTGCCCTCAAGTGATCTGCCCACTCAGCCTCCCAAAGTGCTGGGATTACAGGCATAAGCCACCTCGCCCAGCCATCTTTTTTTTTTTTTTTTTTTTTTTTGAGACGAGAGTCTTCCTCTGTCACCCAGGCTGGAGTGCAGTGGCATGATCTTGGCTCACTGCAGCCTCCACCTCCCAGATTCAAGAGATTCACCTGCCTTAGCCTCCCAAGTGGCTGGGACTACAGGTATGTGCCACCACCCCTGGCTAATTTTTTGTATTTTTCGTAGAGATGGGGTTTCACCGTGTTAGCCAGGATGGTCTTGATCTCCTGACCTCATGATCCGCCTGCCTTGGCCTCCCAAAGTGCTGGGATTACAGGCATAAGCCACTGCGCCTGGATTTTTTTTTTTTTTTTTTTTTTTTTTGAGACAGGGTCTCACTCTGTCACCCAGGCTGGAGTACAGTGGTGCAATCATGGCTTACTACAGCCTCCACCTCCCAAAATTAAGTGATTCTTCTGCCTCAGCCCAAGCAGCTGTGACCACAGCCATGTACCACCACACGAGAATAATTGTTTGTTTTTTGTTGTTGTTGTTGTTTTTCTTTTCTTTTCTTTTCTTTTTTGAGACAGAGTTTTGCTCTTGATGCCCAGGCTGGAGTGCAAAGGCGCGATCTCAGCTCACCACAATCTCAGCCTCCCAGGTTCAAGCGATTCTCCTGCCTCAGCATCCCAAGTAGCTGGCATTACAGGTATGCACCACCACGCTGGGCTAATTTTTGTATTTTAGTAGAGATGGGGCTTCTCCATGTTGGTCAGGCTGGTTTGGAACTCCCGACCTCAGGTGATCCACCCACCTTGGCCTCCCAAAATGCTGGGATTACAGGCATGAGCCACCGTGCCCTGCCTGGCTAATTGTTTTTAAGTTTTTCATAGAGGCGGGGTTTCACTATGTTGACCAACCTTCAAACTCCTGGGCTCAAGTTACCATTCTGCCTCAGCTTCCCAAAGTGCTGGGATTACAGGCATGAGCCAATAAGCCTGGCCTTTAGCAATTTCTTTTTTCTTTTCTCCTTCTCTCCTTCTCTCCTTCCTTCCTTCCTTCCTTCTCTCCTTCCTTCCTTCCTTCCTTCCTTCCTTCCTTCCTTCCTCTCCCTCCCTTCCTCCCTCTTTTTTTTTTTTTTTTTTTTGAGACAGGGTCTTGCTCTGGGCTCAATGCAACCTCTGCCTTCCGGGCTCAAATGATCTGCCTGCCTTGGTCTCACAAAGTGCTGGGATTACAGGCGTGAGCCACTGCACCCAGCTAATTTTTGTATTTTTAGTAAAGATATGGTTTCACCATGTTGTCCAGGCTGGTCTCGAACTCCTGACCTCAAGTGATCCGCCTGCCCTGGCCTCCCAAATGGTTGGGATGATGGGCGTGAGCCACCGCGCCCAGCTGCCTGTAGTAATTTCTGACCTTTGGTTTACTCTTCCCCCAGGCCCCTCAGTCTCTGGACAGAGCCCTCCGCACACTCCCAGGATTCCTCTGTGTCTGTAACACATACACAATACCAAACTTCCCAAGGGTAGAAAGCCCAATTTCCATGCATCTCTGAAGTACGCCCGCCTCGGTGTTAACCACAGTGTCCAGGAATAATAATGCAATGTGTCGAACTGAAAGAATTAGGTGGCCTTAAGTACACCACTCACTTCTCATACCTTGGTTTCCTCACCTGTGAAAAAGGGATGATAGGCAACCTTATCCCATGGGACTGTGATAAGGAAGACGAGAAAGAAAGGCTGTAAAAATTGAGAGCATAGATAACTTGGACCTTGGGAGGCCACCAGTGTTCCTGGGTTTTTAAAGGTTTCTTCTGCTGTGAGCTGGATGCCTTCTGAGCTATGAGGAAAGAGGTTCTCCCTCCTTGGCAAGGGAACCCCCACTGATTTCTTTCCTGCCACCGTGAGCCTCAGTTTCCTCCTCTGAGGGGAGGTGTCTGGGGAAAAGGGGCTGGGACACAGGCTATTGCAAATCCTTCCCGGCTGTGTTTGTCCCTGCAGCCCCAACTCCTGTAGCCATGACTTCCACCAAGCATTAAGGCCATGTTTAGTGCGTAGGGTATTCCCCCTCAGGTCTGCCCTGCCAGCCCCTGCTCCCACCCTAGCCCCATCCCAGGGTGAGTCCAAACAAAGGCTGGCCTCAGGGGATCAGCAGCCGCCAAATCTGAGATAGGGCTTTCCTGGCCCTGCCGGTGGAACCCCTGCGAGATGAAGAGCGGCCAGAAGCCCAGGGACCCTCGCGGGCATCGGGGCTCCCAGATGCCCACGCTGCCTGCTCCCACTGGAGACGGGGACAGGGGCGTCATCCCAGCCTCCTTCCTGCTCCCACTGCTGTCCCCTTTTTTCCCCAGGCTGCGGGAGGCAAAGGGTTAAATCCCATAGAGCTGATGCTCTGACTCCAGGCTAGAGGGGCCCGGGAAGCTGGGGTCACTTCCTGCTCCGTCCCAGTCACCCTGAACTGGTCCCCGGGTCCTCAGCCTGGAATCACCCCTTGAGAAGGACCCTAGAGTTCTCGGCGCCTAGTCCGTCCCCCAAGGCAGGGCACTGAAGGGGTTAAGTCCCCTGGGGCTGGATTCCGCCTTCCGGCTTTTCCCAGACCCCAGAGCCGTGAGTTGGGGACGCCTGGGTTCCCAGGGGGTGGCCTGGAGGGCCCGGGACGGCCGCCGGGGAACAATGGGGCCCGGGGGGGGGTGCCGGGAGCCCGGGCCTGAGCCCCCCACCCGCGCCCGAGGCTGTGGCCGGGGTGGGGGCGGGTGGGGGGCGCGGAGGGCCGAGGATTCTGGGAAGCGCGGGGGTCGGCGGCGGGGGAGGGGAGCCTAGGGATTCTGGGAAGAGGGATCGGCCGGGGCCGGGGGCCGGCGCTGCCAGCGCAGCCCTGGAGGAACCTGGCAGTGCTTGAAGGAGCCGGGACCCCGGGGGCCAGGGCGGGGGCGGATGCCCACGCTCTGGATCAGCAGCGGGACGGGGGTCGCGGCTCCGGGGGAGCAGAAGCCCGGGGCCGACGGTGCAGGCGGTGGGGGGGCCGGGCCGGGCGGCCGCATTCCCGCCGCCTCCATGTCAGGGTCACCCTGGGCCGTTCCCCACATCTCTCGGGAGGCGGCTCCTCCTTCCCTCCCTCTGCAGCAGGGCCATCGCGAGGTCTCAGGCTGGCGTGCCTGGCGCCTGGGCTCCCAGCGACTCGGCCTCCCTCGGTCTTCCCACGTCCATGCTCTGTGTCGGCCCTGTCATTAACCCTTTCTCTCCTACTCTGCACCACTGGGGGAGAATTTTTTGGAGACCATCGAGGTCCACAAGCTCTTACCTGTCCCCAGCAAACACAGCAGGGCATCCTTCCCGGACCGGACATCAGGCAGCCCCCAGTGTGGCAGAGGTCTCCGCTTCCACCACCCCAAAGACACTTACAGGCGGGGAGGGGGGATTCTCGGAGCTTACGTAGCTGCAGAGATGAAGAAATTAATTTACTTCCTAAACGCTAACTTCTCTCTCTCCTACCGCTCTTTGGCAGGGTGCAGCCAGTCTTGCTTCACCTTGGTCACCTCTCGGCTGCCTCTTGCCATGTCTCTCTTGCCCCACTGCCCCTGTGCACACAGCACCCACCTCACACAGCCATCCAAAGTTTCCAGGCCACACCCAGGGATTCTCTGCAGGGTGTAAATGGTGTGGGACCTCCTTCTAGTGCTTTGTTCATGTGGCCCCGTTCCCTCATCCTGGACTCATCTCACCATTTTTGGAGTGACAGCTGGCTGTTTTTTTGTTTGTTTGTTTTTACCAGGGGGCCACTTGGAACTCCTGCTCTTTTGCTGCCATCCCCTTGCAAACTGATCTTTAAAGGCATTAGACCAAACAGGTGTTCCAGGGGCCAGGGACATCTCATTCATTCATTGATTCATTCATTGATTCATTCATTCATTCAACAAAGTTCCTGGAGCACCTATTCGGTGCCAGGCGCAGTCCTAGGCTTGGGAAACAGCCTCAACAAAGCAGAACAGAAGGAGTAGAAGGAGGGTCCAGGCGGGGGTGGGAATAGGAGGGCTTTGGTGGGGAGTATAGTTCCAGCTCATTGGTGAAGACCAGCAGGCCTAGTCCCTGGGTGCAACTCCTCCTTTTCTAGCCTGGGAACCCTCTGGGTCCCAGGAATTTCTCCAGCCTATTCTCACTGCCAGCAGGCTCCCCATGAGCTGTCCTCATCACCTGTTTCCTGCCAGCCTCCCACGAGCATGAGTCTCACATGACTCCCAAGGTCACCTCGTGCTCTAAGAGACAGGGGTGAGCCAGACACAGAGCCCTGCTTTTGTCATCTTAGCTCTGCCACTTCCCAGCCTTGACCTTGGAGAGGTCTCCCCAGGCGTCGATGTACTAATCTGTAAAATGGACAGCCAGATTTCTGGGTCTCCTCACCATGCTGTGGGAGGACTGGGTGAGAGAAATGACACCATGGCAGGTGCTGGGTCCGTTGCAGGTGTTCACACAAGCATCCATTCTCCCCTTCTCCTTACTTTTTCTCTTCCTCTGGGCGGTTACTGCAGATGCTCCTGGCCGCTTTAAACTGCCCCTCCCCCCACCTCCAGCCTGACCTTCTTTCTGTGCTTGGATAACGGGAAAGTGCCCCCATCCTTTTAGAGGGCCCCTGTCTCCTCTGGGAAACTGGGGTATTTTTTCTTAACCCTTTAAGTGTCTCCGGCAGCCTGCGTTCACTCTGGGGCACAGAAAAGTTTATTGGTCTCAATTAGCAGCCCCATTAGAAGGAAAATTAGAGTCTTAATGAGCTTCCTCTGATTAGCAAATAACAGGTTTCCCAGCCTCTGGGCATCATAGGTGTGGGGTGAAAACCTCCTTCCCCTGTGGATGTCAGAGACCGTTCCAGCCCCCAGTCTGGGTTCAAAGGCTTATGAGTGATGAGTTTTTAATTACGCTCTTAAATTCACCTGCTTGCTTAGTTGTGCTCTTAAGATCTGGAGCGAGAATCAGGCCTGCAGGGGAAAGGGGCCACAGCAAGAACCCGTGCCCAGAAAAATGAGGTTGGAGGACACTGAAGCTCACACAAAGAGGACTGGGGTGGGGCAGGGCGGGAGTGAGGTTCAGGGGGAATAAAGCAAAGTGCGAAATCAGCTCCCAGTGTGCGCTCATCGCTCTCTTCCCCCGCAGGGTCCCTGGAACGCTGCAGTCCTGAGCTCTGGGATGGAGCCCGAGACTGCGCTGTGGGGCCCGGATCTGCAGGGTCCGGAACAGAGCCCCAACGATGCTCACAGAGGTGAGGGGCACAAGAAGGGGCTGCGGTCCCGGCAAGACGGTGGCCCCAGCTCAGGGAGGGGCCTGGACTCTGGGGGACACCCAGGGGAGGGAAGAGAGACCAGACCCCGTGTTCTGAAAGGGGCTGGGGGCTGGAGACTCCCTTTCTCTCTGTAGGTGCCGAGAGTGAAAACGAAGAGGAGAGCCCTCGGCAGGAAAGTTCTGGGGAGGAGATCATCATGGGAGACCCGGCTCAGAGTCCAGAATCCAAGGACTCCATAGAGATGTCCCTGGAGAGACCCTCCCAGGACCCCTCTGTCACCCAGAACCCCCCAACCCCACTGGCTCACTCCAACCCCTTGGACCACCAGACCCCCCTGGACCCCCCAGCCCCGGAGGTTGTCCCTACCCCATCTGACTGGACCAAGGCCTGCGAGGCCAGCTGGCAGTGGGGCGCTCTCACCACATGGAACAGCCCCCCGGTCGTCCCCACCAACGAGCCTAGCCTGCGGGAGCTGGTGCAGGGCCGCCCGGCGGGGGCGGAAAAGCCCTACATCTGCAACGAGTGCGGCAAGAGCTTCAGTCAGTGGTCCAAGCTGCTGCGGCACCAGCGCATCCACACGGGAGAGCGGCCCAACACCTGCTCGGAGTGCGGGAAGAGCTTCACGCAGAGCTCGCACCTGGTGCAGCACCAGCGCACGCACACCGGCGAGAAGCCCTACAAGTGCCCCGACTGCGGCAAGTGCTTCAGCTGGAGCTCCAACCTGGTGCAGCACCAGCGCACGCACACGGGAGAGAAGCCCTACAAGTGCACGGAGTGCGAGAAGGCCTTCACCCAGAGCACCAACCTCATCAAGCACCAGCGATCCCACACCGGCGAGAAGCCCTACAAATGCGGCGAGTGCCGCCGGGCTTTCTACCGCAGCTCCGACCTCATCCAGCACCAGGCCACGCACACGGGCGAGAAACCCTACAAGTGCCCCGAGTGCGGGAAGCGCTTCGGTCAGAACCACAACCTCCTCAAGCACCAGAAGATCCACGCGGGCGAGAAGCCATACCGCTGCACCGAGTGCGGGAAGAGCTTCATCCAGAGCTCGGAGCTGACGCAGCACCAGCGCACGCACACAGGCGAGAAGCCCTATGAGTGCCTGGAGTGCGGCAAGAGCTTCGGCCACAGCTCCACCCTCATCAAGCACCAGCGGACTCACCTGCGCGAGGACCCTTTCAAGTGCCCGGTGTGCGGCAAGACTTTCACCCTGAGCGCCACCCTGCTGCGGCACCAGCGCACTCACACGGGCGAGCGGCCCTACAAGTGCCCCGAGTGCGGCAAGAGCTTCAGCGTCAGCTCTAACCTCATCAACCACCAGCGCATCCACCGCGGCGAACGTCCCTACATCTGCGCCGACTGCGGCAAGAGCTTCATCATGAGCTCCACCCTCATCCGCCACCAGCGCATCCACACCGGCGAGAAGCCCTACAAGTGCTCCGACTGCGGCAAGAGCTTCATCCGCAGCTCCCACCTTATCCAGCATCGCCGCACGCACACCGGCGAGAAGCCCTACAAGTGCCCCGAGTGTGGCAAGAGCTTCAGCCAGAGCTCCAACCTCATCACCCACGTCCGCACGCACATGGACGAGAACCTGTTCGTGTGCTCCGACTGCGGGAAGGCCTTCCTGGAAGCCCACGAGCTGGAGCAGCACCGGGTGATCCATGAGAGGGGGAAGACCCCAGCGCGGAGGGCCCAGGGCGACGCCCTGCTGGGGCTCGGGGACCCCTCCCTGCTGACCCCGCCGCCGGGAGCCAAGCCGCACAAGTGTCTCGTGTGCGGAAAGGGCTTCAACGACGAGGGCATCTTCATGCAACATCAAAGGATCCATATCGGAGAAAACCCCTACAAAAATGCGGACGGCCTCATCGCACACCCAGCCCCCAAACCTCCTCAGTTACGATCCCCGAGGCTCCCTTTCCGAGGGAATTCCTACCCCGGGGCTGCGGAGGGCAGAGCCGACGCCCCGGGACAGCCCCTTAAGCCGCCAGAGGGTCAGGAGGGCTTCGGCCAGAGGCGGGGACTGCTGTCCTCCAAGACCTACATCTGCTCCCACTGCGGAGAGAGCTTCCTGGATCGCTCTGTGCTCCTCCAGCATCAGCTCACCCACGGCAACGAAAAGCCCTTTCTCTTTCCTGATTATAGGATTGGCCTAGGGGAAGGCGCAGGGCCCAGCCCCTTCCTAAGTGGGAAGCCCTTTAAATGCCCTGAATGCAAACAAAGCTTTGGCCTCAGCTCTGAGCTGCTGCTGCACCAGAAAGTCCATGCAGGCGGGAAGAGCTCCCAGAAGAGTACAGAGCTGGGGAAGAGCTCTTCCGTCCTCCTGGAGCATCTCAGGAGCCCCCTGGGGGCCAGACCCTACAGCTGCTCAGATTGCGGGGCCTCTTTCCTCGACCGCGTGGCCCTCACCCGGCACCAAGAAACCCACACCCAGGAAAAGTCCCCCAGTCCCGAGGACCCCCCTCCAGAGGCAGCCACCCTGTCCACAGGCCAGGAAGGTGAGGGGGAAGCCCCTACCCCCACAGGGAGCAGCAGCCATGGGGAAGGGGAAGAAGGGGAAAGCCCCAAAACCCGAGTGGAAGAAAAGCCGTATCTGTGCCCCGAGTGTGGAGACGGCTTCACAGAAGTCGCGGCCCTCCTGCTCCATAGGAGCTGCCACCCAGGTGTCTCCCTGTGAAATGGGTCTGGAGACCAGGGGCCTCGCTCTCTCCAGAGAGGAACACTGGATTTTTTTTTCCCCCAAAATAATTACATGGGGAAGGGAGGATAACCCTATCAGATGGTAGTGGAGTGGAGGAGAAAGAACCCTGGGGAAAAAATAGTGCTTTTACATCAGTGATGAGAAACCCTATAAAATTGTTGGTGGGAAGCACTTATAAGGCAGTAGAGAAAAACTGTTGGGTTAGAAGCCCTATAAATATGTAGGAAAAAAAAAAAGCCCTTTAAGTCTGTAGCAGAAAAACCCTATAAACCATAGTGGATAAGAGCCCTATTAATTGTAGGAAGAGGTCCCAATGTGTCTCTGAACAACCCTATAAAACTGTATCAAAATCCTTAGGAAAATCCTGTAGGGTCGGGGAAGTGCTGCGATGGCACTGACCCGGGAGGAGCGACCCTCCGAAGGTGCAGTAAACACCTGCCCCTCGCTGTTCCACAGGGTTCTCTCCCAGCGGCCCTGGACAGTTCCAGAGATGAAGATGCTCAGCTGGGGGAGTGGTGTGGGAACTGTGTGGAACTGCAAAGGAAGAAAACAGGAGAAAAATAAGTGACCAGGAGCTCTGGAGCCCCCAGAGGAGATAAGACAGAGACTAGGAAGAGAAGGTCCCGTTCACTGCACTGGGGTTCCTTGGGGTTTGAGGCCAATGTTAGATGAATTGTGTGTGTTAGGGAAAGAGGCCTGTGGAATCCCTTATCAAAAAGAACCCCAAAATGGGGAAGAAAAAACAAATTGGCAAGCCTTTTTAAAGGCTGAAGTTTGGGGTGCAGAAACATGGTCAGTATAAGAATACTGAGAAACCACCACAAAAATTAGGGGGAAGCAGGGGTCAGTTCCTGTTAGATTACTTTGAGGGGAGCAAACCAAGGTGGGGAAACTGCTCACATGGAACTCAGCTAACTCCAGGCCCCTTCTTGCTTCCGGGAGCTTGTGAAACTGCAATTTGCAGGCAGGTCCCAGCTCTCAGGCTGCAAGGGTTCTCCCCACACCAGGCAGGACCACCCTTTCTACCTGCCCAGCCAGGGACTTCTACTCTGCAAGGCCTCCAGGGACGGCGGTTGCCTCCCACCACATTCTCAGGTCTCACCGTCAGGAGGTTTTTCCTGAAACCTAACTGCCGCCAGTGGCAGCTCATTTCCTCGAATTCTGTCCTCAGTGAAGAGGGAGAACCGCTGCTAGTCAGACCTCCAAAGAATAAAGCCCTTCAGAGACTTAGGGCCTGCATGTGGGCCTCCCTAGCCTTCTCCAAGTCAGCAGGGCCACAGAATTTCTTAGAAAGCTTTGATTAGCCAGCAACTTGATTTTAAACTTCAGCCATTCATCTTTGTTGGTAGCAAGGCTGCCTCACAGGATAAGGCAGCCGCCCTGGTGGGGATCCAGGCATCCCACAGACTGAGCCACAGGTCCCTGAAGAGTCCGCATAGGCCGTACTACCCTCCTCACCCTGGTACCTGGAGCCCTCCAGGGTTGTGACGATCCAGCCCAATCTCAGCCTTGGGATGGATGGGAGGGATTCCACCCATTTGGCTTCTCTCCTTAGCCAGAAACCTTCAGAGGGAAAAAAGGATGAGAAAGGCTCCCTTGCCAGGCCCATCTCACCTCCCACACCACACAGTTACATGTTCATAAACTCAGCCAAGCCTGCTCACAGGCCTGGGCGTATGTGGCTGGGGAGAGACTGCTGCCCTGTGAGATGGTGGAAGAGAGAAAATTCTTGAATGAAACATCTGTAACAAGAATCCCATTCCCTAATCCTGGAGACCCCTTCAAAAGGAGAGAACTCTGCTCAGCACTGGGTCGGAAAGGAAGTGCAAGCCAACCCCAGTAGTGCGCTGTCCTGGAGTAAGAGGACTCAGATGCCAGCTGCGGGGCCTGTCAGGAGTCGTGTCTCAGACAGGGGTGACCGGGATTTTTGCAAAGCTGTGGAAGAGACCTCTAATTCCATGACCTAAAGGTTCACACAACCTTTATGCAAATCCTTCCTCCTTCATCTATCCTGGCCCCAGTGGAATGACCCTAACATTTAAAAGGATCGAAATCTCAAACATTGCGGGAGGAAAACGCCAGGCCTGCTGGGGAGAGGGAGAAGGCAGGCCTCAGGATTGTGCAGAGAACCTCCTTGCCATCTGCGTAATGCCCCAGCCTACCCAAGTGCCAGGAAGGGAAGCACTACTGAGGGAGGGGCTGCCTGTGGGTCTCCCTAACAGAATGCCGATGAAGGGGTGTCCCTGTAAGACTGAGAAGTCCGCCAAGTCTAAGCAGATTTCCCTGCCCCCCAAGATGGTAGCAGAAACTGAAGTTGTAGAGACAAACCCCTCGCAAAGCCAGAAGCAGATGCCCTCAGAAATGGGCCTAAGGAATCTCCCCAGAAGAGAACTGAGGAGCAGCTTTTGGGGCTCAGAGGCCAGTCCGAGGGGAGGCAGGCGGTGTGGCCGAAGGCCGGCGCAGGCCTGTTTCGGACTAGGGTGTAGCATATGTAGTAGGATGCTCGCATGTTGTAGAGATGGGTGAGGGCTAAGGGGCTTGGCTCTGGTACGAGATGGATGATGTGAGCACAGTTTGTGGGGTCAGGCATTTTGCAGTAGGAAAGGGGCAGGGTCGGAGACCTCTGGGGTGTGGCCTGTTCTTTCTTGCCTAACTCCCCAAGCTCCTTTAACCAGGGGCTTCCCTCCCAGAGTGAGCTACGTCTCCGGAGGATCGAAGCAGGGAGGTGGCAGTGGCTAGAGTTGCTCAGATTGGCTCAGATGAAGGCCCAGAGGTCAAAGCATTTGCCCACCAGAACTGAGTCTGGAGGCCGGGCGCTGTGGCTCACGCCTGTAATCCCAGCACTTTGGGAGGCCGAGGCGGGCGGATCACAAGGTCAGGAGATCGAGACCACGGTGAAACCCCGTCTCTACTAAAAATACAAAAAATTAGCCGGGCGCGGTTGTGGGCGCCTGTAGTCCCAGCTACTCGGGAGGCTGAGGCAGGAGAATGGCGTGAACCCGGGAGGCGGAGCTTGCAGTGAGCCGAGATCGCGCCACTGCACTCCAGCCTGGGCGACAGAGCGAGACTCTGTCTCAAAAAAAAAAAAAAAAAAAAAGAACTGAGTCTGGAAGGCACTGTGCAACCAAACCCTCTTGTCCAATCACATGCAGACCCCAGGCCTCTCAGAAACACCCTGGTGGAGGGAGGAGCCCAACAGATAGGGTCAGGGAGTCAGTGAGGAAAGCAGAGGGGAGAGCTTAGAGTGAAACTCGAAACTGCTGTGGACATGGAGGTCAGATGGGAACTTGGAACTGGGCATGAATCCTGAATGGTGGGAAAACTTGAAGCCATCACAGCCAAGAGGTGGGGTTCCGTGACCCGCCCTGAGGTCAGCAGCTCCCAGACTCCTTTGCCCCCACTAGGGAAGCCCCAGTCACCTGACTTGTCCCCTTGGAGTGAAGAGAGGCCCCACGTTTGAGTGCTGTGTGTCCAAAACAGTGTTGTGTCACCGGTGGTCATGTTGCTTAGTTGAAGAGAATAAAGGGAATAAGATGTCCTGGGTGTTTCTTGTTTTTTTATTTCAGCCTAGAGTGAGCTGAAAGAGCATGGCCTCACCTTAAGCCGGAGCCCAGGAGTGACTGCAAAAGCTCAGGCCAGCCCCAGGCCCACACTTCACCCAGGGGCCCTAAAATCCCCATCCAGTACTGGCTTGTGGGAAGCTGAGGAGTTGATGAAGTTTTAAGCTGCACACCCTTGGTATGGAGAGGGATGAATCTGATGAGATGGCAGCAGGGCCAAGCTGTCCTCATCAGTGCCTGGCCTCCCCACCAGCAAGACTGTAGAGTGGCCACCTGGTGGCTCTGGCGCTGGCCAGCTCAGGCCCAGCCGTGCAGCCCCAGGGAGGCCTCTCTGGCCACCATACCCGCACCCTGCCACGGGGAAGTTCTGAGGATCTAGTTTCAGAAGCTGGCATCCACCACTCCTGGTTCACTTGGGGACCCTGGGAGAGGTGGGTGGAGACCTGGCTTGTCATCTCACTCCCAGGATGTCAGCCTTTGTGCCCTCACTGTGTGGAGAGGCTGAGGCTCAGAGAAGGGCAGCCACTTGCCCAAGATCCACAGTAAGTCCATGAAGGAAACCAGAATGGCCAGGAACTCAAGCATGTTTTGCACCCACTCCATCCCAATGTCAGGCCTGCCTCAGTGCTCAGTCTCTTGGGTTCTGGGCCTGGCCATAGGGGGTTGGGGGGAGGGTCCTGCCCCAGCCAGGAAGTGTCTCCCCACCTTTCCTGTACCCCTCTGACCACAACCCAGGGCAGGTTTAGTGTCTCCTTCCCTTCCCCACCTGGAAAGGGGGTTGGGAGGAGAGGAGAAGCAAGTAATGAAGGCTACTCCACGTTCTCTGTGTGCCAAGCCCTGGGGACACTGAGGTCCATCAGGAGTCCCAGTGCTGGAGAAATCTGCAGAAAAGTGACTACAGCGGAAGAGCAGGCACAGGCAGTGACTGCTTCAGACATTTCACAGGTCTGTGGACCCAGAGATGGTGCCTGCCACAGTGGAGGGCCAGGAAGCTTTCCGGGGAAAGTGACCTGAAGGATAAGGGTTGCAAGAAGACCCTAGAGTAGGTATATGGGTTGGGGGTGGGACGGGGGACAGGGGTGCATAACAGCTGGGTATGGGCTTAGAGCAGAGAGGGGACTATGGGAAGACAGAGGCAGAGAGCAGAGCCCACAGTGTGGAGCCCCTGGAGGAGCTCGGGGAAGGTACCACTTGGGGATATTTGAGAGTGACATGATCTCTCCTCTTGCCACAAGAATAGGTGATTCTCCAGGTCTGGAACTGAGGAAAGAGAAGTGGCTGGAGCAGTTAGGTCTTATCAGCTTAGCTATAGCCATAACCATGAATAAACACACCCAGAGTGGCAAAGTAGAAGGTCTAGCTTAGGGGTGGAGTAAGAGAACCAGCAGAAGATGGTATAAGAAAAACCAGGACAGGACAGCGTAGCACCGCTGGATGCAAGGCAAGTTTTGAGAAGAGCGGTCAACGTCAGGCAACTCACTGGCCAATCACAGGCAGTGCCCAAGGTCTGGCTGAAATGGGCATGTCCACCACTAATGCCAACATCTGTTCACTCCCAAGAAGACAGCCAAGGTCAGGGTGGGCCCAGGAGGACTTTTGGTCTGCCAGTCCCTGGGCAGTGGCCCAGGGTACCGCTGCCACTGGGACCACTAGGGGTGGTAAGCAGTCAAAAAATTAAGGCAAATCCTCTGGGCACCAGAGCCTCATGGGAAATGTTTATTAAGAGTTTGGTTCCTGGCCAGACGTGGTGGCTCATGCCTGTAATCCCAGCACTTTGGGAGGCCAAGGCGGGCGGATCACAAGGTCAGGAGATCGAGACCATCCTGGCTAACACGGTGAAACCCCGCCTCTACTAAAAATACAAAAAATTAGCTGGGCACGGTGGCGGGCACCTGTAGTCCCAGCTACTTGGGAGGCTGAGGCAGGAGAATGGCGTGGGACCAGGAGGAGGAGTTTGCAGTGAGTCGAGATCGCACCACTGCACTCCAGCCTGGGCGACAGAGTGAGACTCTGTCTCAAAAAAAAAAAAAAAAAAAAGTTTGGTTCCTGGCCAGACGCAGTGGCTCACGCCTGTAATCCCAGCACTTTGGGAGGCCGAGGCAGGCGGATTACAATGTCAGGAGTTCAAGACCAGCCTGGCCAACATGGTGAAACCCGTCTCTAAAAATACAAAAATTAGCTGGGCGCAGTGGTGCACGCCTGTAGTCCCAGCTACTCGGGAGGCTGAGGCAGGAGAATCGCTTGAAACCGGGAAGCGGAGGTTGCAGTGAGCCGAGATCGTGCCACTGCACTCGAGTCTGGGAGACAGACTCCATCTCAAAAAGAAAAAAAAGGTTTGGTTCCTGCCACATCAGTGGTTGCTGCCCCACTGACATTCTGGGATCTTCACCCCATTCCCTCAGACTTGACCTTGAGAAAGTGGTTTGATGCCGACTTTTATTAGGTATGAAGACCCACGAGGAGAGTTTTGCCCCTCTGACAGGGAAACCGAATGGCCCTTAGAGCATATATCTAGGGAGACGATGCGGAGTTATTTGGCATTTATAAAGAGCCCAGGCGAAGGCGACTCCTGGAAGGGAACTGCGCTTAAGGAGGCCTGGCTGACCTCCACCCGTGACCCGTGCGGCGCTCCTGAGACTGGCGCTGTACAGGGAAGCAGGTGGTCGCGTCTCTATGATGCAATATCCTGCGTTTTTCCCACCCTCGCACCGCTGCCCCAGGCCATCCACACTTCCTCGGCGGCCCGATGTACTTCCCCGCCGCGAGCCGCGCTTCCACCAGCGTGCCCGCCGCCGCCGGCGGCCCTGCCCCGAGGTCACCGTGGCCCGCGTCTCCGTCTCCAGTCCGTCCTGGTCCAGCAGCGGCGGCCCCGCCCAAGCCCCGGGCGCCAGTGGAGCCCGAAGGCGGACAGAACCGCTAGTCCTCGCGAAGGCGCCACTGCTGAGACACGCAGCCCCTGCCGTGGCCATGGCCCTGTCGCCAGCGCCGGAACCAACACCGCTTCGCACGAGCTCTGGCGCCCAGCCCCAGTCCCGCCTCGGTGAAGGATCTGTCCGGTGGGTCCGCAACGCGCTGAGCCCAGGGGCGCCGCTCTGTACGCGGCGCACCACTCCCAAAGCCAATTATAAAGAAGGAAGTCACCCCGCTGAGGTGTCCCGATCTGTGCGAGTGGTGTCGGGGTGAAGCCGCTGAGAAGTGGCCCGCAGGATCCAGTTTAGACCGGCCTTTGGCCAGCGCAACCGGGAAACCAGCTCTCCCTCCAAGAACCTCCTCCTCACGTGCGAACCAGGAACTACACTTCCCAGGATGCAGCCCGAGGCGTCCCGGCATCCCCAGGCCGATGACAGCCGGGGGCGTGGTCAGCCCGGGGTCCGTGGGAGCAAGACAGGCGGCTCCGCGGCCACCACCACGCTCTCCCCTTCGGGCCCAGTCGGGGACCCCTGCTGGTCCTTAAGTCTGAGCACAGCCTCGCTGTTGAGATGGGCAGAAGCGGGGTCTCATATTGGCACAGGCCCCCTCCCAGGCTCACACCAAACCAGCAAAGTGCTGCTCAGCTGTTGCAGCTAAAATCGGGGGACTACATTTGGGGTGCAAGGCCTGGCTACTCTGGCTGCAGGCCGAGGGTTGAACGTTTATTCATCACAATTAACAGCCTATACAAGCATCTCTAGAGTAGAGGCTGTGGGTCCAAACGGACCCCTGCAGCTCCAACCCTCTGGCTTCTCCAGGCGCTGCCCTCACAGCCCATGGAGCATGCCTGGGCAGGCAGACAAGACACAGGCTCAGTCACAGGGTGTCAGGGGAAACTCTTCTAGCTGGAATGATTGGAAGTTGGCCCAGCAGCTGGGGCTGGTCTGTCCCTTCCCCTCCTGGGAAGTTCCACCTCCACTGTAGTTAAGGCCACCAGGATGAAAGCAGGGTTAGGTCCAGGGACCCAGTAGAGCCTTGGGATGCAAGAGGTGGGAGTAAATGGACTTGGGAGAGAAGTGGAGATTGGGAAGGGGCCCCGATTAGAATAGAAACTGATGATGTTGGTTCAGCACCTGCAAGATGAGGAAGGTGACTGCAGCAACCTTAGAGCTTCCCAAAGGAAGCGAGTGATGTCCCTGTCTGCCAGGAGGGTACCTCCTTCAGCCCTTGGCACAAGAGCCAGACCAAGGTGTCCAGGGAACTCCACAGGACAGAAGCCCTGCTGAGGTGAGGGGGATGGTGGGTGAAGGAAATTCTTTTTTTTTTTTTTTTTTTGAGACAGAGTCTCGCTCTGTTGCCCAGGCTGGAGTGCAGTGGCCGGATCTCAGCTCGCTGCAAGCTCCGCCTCCCGGGTTTACGCCATTCTCCTGCCTCAGCCTCCCGAGTAGCTGGGACTACAGGCGCCTGCCACCTCGCCCGGCTAGTTTTTTTTTGTATTTTTAGTAGAGACGGGGTTTCACTGTGTTAGCCAGGATGGTCTCGATCTCCTGACCTCGTGATCCGCCCGTCTCCGCCTCCCAAAGTGCTGGGATTACAGGCTTGAGCCACCGCGCCCGGCCAGGAAATTCTTCTTGGGGCTTGTAGCCCCGTCTCAAACAAGGAATAAGGACATGGCCCACAGGTCCTCATTTGTGAGCCAGTAGGCAGGGAGCGAGCCTTCTCTAGGGTAGCAGATCACAGCCTGGGGAATTTTCCTTAGGGCTAGGATGCATCCATGGAGACAGACAGGTTAGGGCCAGTTTCCAGGAAGCTCAGTGGAGTGCTCTGGGATCCTCAGGCCTCTCAGGCAGACCTTTTCTGTAGGGCAGTGCCCCCTAGGCTGCAGCTCTGACCTTTAGGAAAGATGGAACGAAGCTTGGCTGATCCCATGCCCACTAGCACGCACCAGGGTCCCCAAACCAACTAGGTGGGCAGGGGCTGGGCCCATAGGGTCCGGAATGGAGGGTGGGGCCACTAGACCTGGGGTAGGGAGGGGCTGGGGGCACAGCCCCCAGGGTCCATGGTGTTCCAGAGTCCCGAGTTTCAGGTTCAGCTGATGTAGATACGATGGAAGTCGTGGGCACCAAAGGCCGCGTTGCACTTGGGGCACTTCCTCTGGCGGGCCTCATAGCGGCCCCGCACGCACTCGAAGCAGAAAACGTGGAAGCACTTGGTAAGGACTGCATCCTTCTTGCGGGTATTACAGCAGGGGCAGGTCAACCGCGCCTGGGCCAGGCAAAGGCATCAGCTTGGGAACAACTCTGACAGTGCCCAAACCCCAAGCTGACAGCAGGAGTCCAAGCCAAGCCCACCACACAGGAGACTGCACCTCATCCTCCCATAACCCTGGAGGTAGGGACGAGCACTCTATGAATGAGCAAACTGAGGCGCAGAGGCCAAGGTCTCAACACTAGAAATCAGCAGAGTCCGGATTAATCACTGGGCAGTGATGCCCATCATGTGTCCCCTCAAAAGGACAAAGACCCACAAGCCCAGCCTGGACTCTGCCTTGGGGCTTCATCTCCTGCCCCACTGGCCTTCTCTGGTAAAATCCCAATCTTGTCTACCTCTTCACCTGCACTTACAAAGTCACAGCTGGAATGGCAATGCAACTAGAAACCTGTTCTCTCTACCCTCAACTTGGCCCAGACTCAGCACTGGCCACAGACCCTGCTGTGAGTCCCTTCTTAGCCTGAGACCTCTCTTCTGCTACCAGGAGGGTCTCACCTCCAACTCCAGACATGGATTGACTCAACTCAGCATATCCCAAGAGTCCTCCTCCAGCCTGTTAAAATCCCAGCCCAGCCTGCTGCCTCAGCAGCCTCCCAGCCATCACTCCTGTCTCCCAGGACCCTACGCTCCAGCACTGAACAGGCTCCCAAGCCTGCCTTTACCCCGTGGCTGCCTCCAGCTGCCTCTGCCCTTCAAGGTTCAACTGCTTCTAAGGGGTGACCAAGTCATATGTGGCTTCCACCTCTGCCTCTACTGACATTCCCCAAGCCCATTCTCCAGCCCAGCCCTTCTGCCTTGAGTACCTTCCCAGCCTCCCAAGGGGTCCCACAGGCTCCTTCTCAGCATCCTTTGATAGCATCCCATAGACCCTGCTCCCCTGCAGGTCTCCTAACCCCCTAAATGGTACTGGCCATCCACCTAGTTTCTCAAACCAGGAACCCAGGAGTCCTCCAAGTGTTCCCTTCCCCTCACTCCATGCATTCAATACATCCCCGAGTCCAAGCAATTCTGCCTCCAAAATGTCTCCTGAACCTATCTACTGTGGTTTCTGCCTCAGTGACTGCAATACCATTAACAATTTCCCTGCCTCCAGTCTACCTCTTCCAGCTCAAATCCAACAACGAATCCAACTACATCACTCTCCTGTTTAAAACCCTTTGAGGTCTCAACCTGGTGTACCACACCCTTCAGGAGGTGACACCACCCAACCTCTCCACATTGGCTCCTTCGATTACAACCTCCGGTGCCACGCCCCCAGCAACCCCTCTGCTCAGGCCTCCACATCTGCTGTTCCCTTTGCCTACAGCCCCTCACCCTCATTCCTCACAGCCACTTCTGGCCTATTCTTCAGGTCTGCTGTGGTGACACTCACTCCAGAAAGCCTGCTGACCCCAGGGCCAGGGGAAGGGCCTCCCCTGAGTCCCCTCAGCCCCTCTGGCCTCTGCCATCACATTACACATCTGGGATGAGAGAATTACTTGGCTGCCTCCTCCCCTGTCAGTTTCAAGAGGTCAGAGACCAGGATCAGTTCCTAGTTTCCCAACCCATACCCAGCCAAGCACTGTGCCTGGCTCACGGTGCATGTACAGCAAACACTCGGTCAGCATTTGACTCTGCAACCACTGTGCTGCCCCCTTTGTGCTGCCCTACATTACTTCCAGGGTCCCCAGACTCTCTACTACAGTCTCAGCAATCCTGTATCTACAATTCCCAGGTGGACAGGGCACAACTTGGCTCACAGCCCCACCTTATACTCCTTGATCTCCTCCTGGAGGATTTCGTCAGCATCCGCATAGACCTCCACCTTCCTCTGCTTTTCCAGCTTGCGCCGCAGCCGTGAGATGTCCTCCTGGGGTAGGAGAGGCCTGGCTAAGGGCAAGGGTCCTCACCCTTGAGCCATCTGCCCCCATGATAGGTCCGTGACCGTGGACCACCCTAGCCTGGCCCCTCACCCTGCACGCACCTGAGCCCTCTTGAGGTTGAAACTCTCTTTCTCACGAGCAGCCCGGCTCTCTGCCAGGCAGGGCTGGATCTCCCGCAGCCGAGTCTGCACGTGCTCCAGCTGCACCTTCAGGTCCTCGGCCAGCTGGGCGGCTTCTACAGCCTGAGTGGAGTGGAACAGGAAGGAGGCACTGGTATGAGCCTGGTGACTCAGGCATGTGGAGCCACGACCCACCGATGCTTGGGTCCAGTGCCCCAGTGACACCTGCCCTGGAGCTACTCCTGCCTCCTGATCCCTGAGCCCTTCCCTCCTGTTCTCCCTCTCAAGTTCCTCCCCTGTGTGATGCTGTCTGCTTTTGAGGCTTCACAAGGCTCTCCTCTTTGCTCCCCTCAACTTCCCCAACACACGCACAGCTCCCCGGGCCTCAGCTCAAGAGTCACCTCCTGAGAGGCTCCCCTTTTTTCTTTGACAGCACCTCAGATTCCTGCATAAGGCATACTGTGACCTGCACTATTTTATTTGGGGGATTACTGGCCTGCTCTGCCTGCCAAGACCTGAAGTTACAGCTTTGACTGGAAGGCAGGGACCTTCTAGTTCCCATCGTCTCCACAGCAATCAGCACAAGGCCTAGTACATAGCAGGGGTGTAAAATATACTGCTTAAATGGGCTGGGCGCAGAGGCTCACGCTTGTAATCCCAACACTTTGGGAGGCCGAGGCGGGCAAATCATGGGGTCAGGAGTTTGAGACCAGCCTGGCCAACACAGTGAAACCCTGTCTCTACTAAAAATACAAAAATTAGCTGGGTGTGGTAGTAGGTGCCTGTAGTCCCAGCTACTTGGGACACTAAGGCAGAAGAATTGCTTGAACCTGGGAGGCCGAGGCTGCAGTGAGCTGAGACCAAGCCACTGTACTCCAGCCTGGGCAATAGAGCTAGACTCCGTCTAAAAAAATAAACCAAAAAAAAAAAAAACCACAAACACACTGCTTAAATGAATGAACTAACTGGAGAAGAAAACAGCTTCAGAGGAAATGGAAATCAATGTTAATGTTAAGCTTTTAGCCAAAGCTAGACATTTATTATATTTAACACAACTATGTGAGAGGGCACATCATCCTCAGTTTACAGTTCACCAGTGAGTGGTTAGAAGGTAGAGCCTGGAGTCAAGGAGGCTTGGACCCACATACCAGGGCCACTCCCTCTTGAGCATATCAGTCCACCTCCCTGAGCCTCAGTTTCCTTATTTATAAAATGAGGTTAAAAACAAAATTCGGCCAGGCGTGGGGGCTCACGCTGTAACCCCAGCACTTTGGGAGGCCAAGGTGGGCGGATCACAAGGTCAGGAGTTTGAGACCAGCCTGGCCAACATGGTGAAACCCCGTCTCTACTAAAAAAAATACAAAAATTAGCCGGGCATGGTGGTGCGCACCTGTAATCCCAGCTACTTGGAAGGCTGAGGTGGGAGAATTGCTTGAACCTGGGAGGTGGAGGTTGCAGAGCCAAGATCGCAACACTGCACTCCAGCCTGGGCGACAGAACAAGACTCCATCTCAAAAAAAAAAAAAAAAAAAAAATTTCCACCTTTTATTTTTTTCCTATGGACAGAGTCTCATCCTTGTCACCCAGACTGTAGTGCAGTGGTGTGATCATAGCTCACTGCAGCCTCAACCTCCAAGTGATCCTCTCACCTGTCAGCCTGTCACTTGAGAAGCTGGGACTACAGGCACATACCACCACAATCAGCTAATTTTAAAATTTTTTTGTAGAGATGGGAGTCTCACTATGTTGCCCAGGCTGGTCTCCAACTCCTGGCCTCAAGCAAACCTCCCGCCTCTGTTTCCCAAAGTGTTGGGATTACAGGCGTGAGCCCCCAAACCCGTAAACACCATCTTGATAGGATTAATGAGACTGAAATGTGACCAAGCATGTCAAGCACTCAGCATGTGGCCTGGTGCATGTAAATGTTCAGGATGTGTGAGCTGTTCTGTGACAGCCTGGCTTCATCTTAGGCTATCGCGTTGGGTGCTCTGAGCAGAACCAGAAGGTGAGGAGGCGAGCCAGCAGCCCAAGTTGTGTGTCCCCCTGGCCCAGCCTCACCTTCCGCTTGTTGAGCTCCAGGGCTTGGCTGCGCAGCGTCAGCTCCTTCTCCACACCCCCAAGGCTGCCCTGCAAGGCCCGCTCCTTCTCCTCCAGCTTCTGCACAGTCAGCAGCTGGGCATCCACCTAAGGACCAGAGGAGGACTCAGGGGCATGACCCCCGCCTCTCCAGCTCCACCCTATAAGCTGGGGGCGGCCATACCTGGGACTTGAGGCCAAGGACCTGCTCGCCCAACTCATCCTTCTCCTCCCGCAGCAGCTTGTGAATCTGATTGGCCTTGATCCGCTCTGACATCAGCTTAAAGTTGGCATCGTCCTTTTCCCGCAACTGCTGTAGCAGCCGCCCATTCTGTTCCTGCATGTCCTCAAAAGCCTGACCTGTCACATCCATCTCTGAGAGCAGAGCCTCCTCCTCCTGCAGCAAGTGAGAGGAGACAAGATGCAACATGGGAAGTGGACAGGATGGCTATGGGGGAACCATGGGAAAACGCAGCACAGCAAAGAACCACAGAGGGGACCCAGATCATCAAGGTGCTGCAGGCACTACAGACACCCAACAGGGTTTGAAGGGATCTCTCTGCATTCGGAGGCGAGGGCAACACAGGGGCCGCACCTGCTTGGTGGCACCCAGCTTGCGTTGCAGGTGTTCTATCTGCTCCTCTGCCTGCCGAATGCGCCGCAGGGCATCCTCATCCGCGATCTTCTTGCTCTCCCTTCGATCCCTCTCCTCCAATTCCCGGATGCGGCTCCGCAGCTCATCAACCTACAGCACAGGGAAAAAGGAACTCTCTTGACACTGCTTCCTGCTGACCTAGGACTCTGTTCTGCCTTTCTGCATGTCCCACAAGCCCCAGCTGCCCTCACCTCGGCCTTGGCCTTGCGTTCTGCTGCCATGAGCTGCACCTTATCCCGCTGTTCCTTGGGTGCTGACTTGTACATATCCAGCAGCAGTTTCATCTCCTTCTGGCTCTCCTGGGCCTTCCTGGCAAGGAGGTACAGGAGGAAGTCTTGGTGAGTGGGACTGGAGGCCACCTGGCAGGGTCAGGAAGGAGACAGGAATACAGCCTCACTTGAGCTCTGCTCGGAGACCCTTGAGGAGTTCTGATTCCTTCCTCTTGGCTTCTTCCACCTTGGCCTTCTCCCGATCGGCCCTTGAGAGAGCGGAGGCTACAGGTGGAGGACCCAAGCCAGGACCTTCTCGTTCCCGAAGCTCCCGCTTGGGCCTGGCCTCGGGTTCTCGGCCCCGGGAGGAAGGGCCCTGGGCCCCAAGGGTTAAGCCCTGGACATCCTCTTCAGAGGGGACCAGCTCCTCCTTCTTCACTGAAGTGGTAGTAGTGGTGGTGCCAGGCACTGGAGCCATTTCCTTTCTGTTGTCGGGGGTACTGACAGGGCCTGGCCCACCCTCCTCTTTCCCTGGGGCTGGGGCACTGAGGCCAGAGTCCTCTGGGTGGCCCAAGTTGGGGGTGGAGTGAGTAGAGCCACTGGTCTGGGCCCGGAGCTGCAAAGGCAGAGAGGAAGAGGGATGAAGTCAGATGTTGTTCATTGGAGTCTAGCCAAAGCTTTTCCCAGGCAGGCCCCTTCTTACCTTGCCAATCTCAGCTTGTACTTCTCGAAGCTTCCGCTTGTATCGCTGGGCGTCCCCTTTTAGCTGGTGGTTGTGGTTTTGAAGACTACTAATCAGGTGGCGCATCTCACGGTTGATGGGCCCTGGAGAAGCACCAGGAATTAAGGGTGTCAGAACCAGCTCCTGGGTTAGGGCTCCAAACCCTCAGTGTGGGAAGAGGCTATGCCATCACTCCCACTGTGCAGGAGGGGAACACTGCGGCCTCAACTGAGCATGAACTCACCAAAGTAAATAATGCTGACTTCAAGAAAACTCACCCAAAAGTAACTTGACACTGCCTATTCATATGACTTTTGCTAATGTAGAACATGTCTTTTGTTTTTTTAAAATAGAAACAGTGTCTCACTTTGTTGCCCAGGGTGGTCTCAAATTCCTGGCCTCAAGTGATCCTCCCACCTTGGCCTTCCAAAGTGCTGGGATTACAGACATGAATCACCATGCCTGGCCTATGTTTTTTCTTTTTTCTTTTTTTTTTTTAATACATCCAATTCCCTTTAATAGAGAAGGTAACTGTAACATTCACAAAAGTTAGTCAACTTTTTCTAGATTCTTTTTGTTTTTGTTTTTTGTTTTTTTTGGGAGGGGGACAGAGTCTCGCTCTGTCACCCAGACTGGAGTGCAGAGGCGCAATCTCCGTTCACTGCAAGCTCCGCCTTCTGGGTTCACGCCATTCTCCTGCCACAGCCTCCCGAGTAGCTGGGACTACTAGCGCCCGCCAGCACACCCGGCTAATTTTTTATATTTTTAGTAGAGACGGGGTTTCACTGTGTTAGCCAGGGTGGTCTCGATCTTCTGACCTCGTGATCCTCCCGCCTCAGCCTCCCCAAGTGCTGGGATTACAGGCGCTCTGAGCCACTGCGCCCGGCCAACTTTTTTTAGATTCTTAAACATCACCTTCCCAGTTGCATTTCCCTAGCCACCTATCCAAAATTGCAACACCGTTTCTCCTGATACTTCCTATCATCCTTTTCTGCTTTACTTTCCTTACTGTATTTGTCAGGAACTAACACATTTTCTACTTTTCTTCTACTAGTTCGTCTTTCTCTAGTCTGTCTTCTATCAGAATGTTGCTCTACATGGCAGGAATTCTGTTTTGTTCACTGGCATAACCCCAAACCCTAGAACAGAGCCTGGCTCATAGGTGGCATCTGATAAATCTTTGGAACACAGGTATCTGAGAGAGAGAGACATCATCAGACCAGAAGACTGTGGACAGGGCTGACAGCTCAAACTCTGCATGTGCCTGCTCCATCAGCCATCCCAGCTGGCGTGACCCTCACTGTGCCTGGGAGCCAAGCAGTGCAGGCCCTGTTTTGCATAGGAAGCCCAGGCTCTGTGAAAAAAAAAGGCCTTAGCCTCTTGCATCTGGATAAGCAGCGGCCCCACACCAGGGCCCAGCACTCCCAGATAAGGCCCCACCTCCGCCCTATCCTCACCACATACCCGCCTGCTCGTTGGCCGCCAGATTCTGCTCAAACTCGATGCGCAGCATCTCGTACTCCTTGCGTACCTGGGCCAGCGTGTCCTCCAGCTGAATGACCTCTGTGCGCAGCTTCTTCTGCAGCCCCAGCTCGTCGCTCTGTGGATTGACATGTTAAGGACCCACACAGTCCCTCGGTCCCACCTCAGGATCCAGTATCTTAGGAAAAATCTATTCCCCAGGGACCCCTGGCTGGCACACAGGGCCTCTGAAGCCACCAACACCTCAACACTAAGGGTCTGGCCCTTAGCCCAGTCCCCATACCTGTTCCAGAGCCATACCTCCATGTGCTCTATATGTCGCAGATGGGAGTTTTTGGTGGCCAGCAGCAGGCCCCGAGCCTCGTCCAGCTGGGTCTTCACTTGCAAAGACTCGTTGTAGAGCAGTGAGAACTGGGCCTGCAGCATGCGGTACTCCCCTGTCTCCCGCACTACCTCCTCGGGAAGGCTCCGCAAGGCCACCTGGGGCAGGGATGCCCAAATGGGATCAGCAAGAGGATTCAGGGCTCAGTCCCTCCCTTACAGGCATAGGCCTTCTCAGCTCCTACGGCAGCCCACCTTGAGGCGCTCATTGGTCCGCACAGCCCCCTGAAGTTCAGCCTGCAGTTTCTCCAGCTCTGCCATGCGGCTGTTGGCCAATTCCTGGTTTTCCTCCAACTCTGCATTCAGCATCTCAAACTAAGGAGTGGGAGGCGGGGCCGTGGGAGGCAGGGCCAGGTGTGGCAGCAGGCTTCCCTTACATCCCCAGCAAACACTCCAGCCCAAGCACTCCGTGCAGGGCAATGACCGATTCTGATGCCCCAAACCAAGTACTTTCCTAAGGGCTCCCAGACAAATGGGAGAAAATTCAATACTGCATGGTTGGTATTGAGAACTAAGGCTCTTAACTGATGGGGAATCACGGAAGCATTCCAGGAAGGCCTAAAGTGCCAGTAAAGGGAAAAAGGGCACAGTGACCACCAGATGCCAACTGACTCCAACTCACTCCTCTCTCTCTCTTCTGTGCTTTATCTTTGTGGTACTCATAACACAATGATAGGCTATTTTACCAATTTCTTGTTTGTTACAACAAGTAGAACCTAAAGATATATTCTTTTATTTATTTCTTATCTGGTCCATGAAAGTTTTAACCTCTATTTTGTTCTCCCCAATATGCCTAGTGCCTAGCACTAAGTGTTCAAAAATTTACTCAAAAAGTATATGAATGCATGAAAGAAAGAGCAGCAGGAGTGACCAAGAAGGGCCTTGGAAATGGACGTTTGTCCTTCATCTCGAGGGGAATTTCAAGAGTGCAACACAGAAGAGGTCGTGAGAAGGGGTGGGAGGAAGACGCCGCTCACCTTCTGCATGCTGAGTGTGATCTGGCCCCCCTGGAAGCCTGAGGAGCTCCCAGACACATAGTAGCCAGAGTTCAGCTGTGGAGAGAAAACAAGACAGGCAATGGAAGTGGAGGGGAGGAGCTAGGGCCCAAGGGCCCAGCCTTGCCTCACCTGCCCCAGTACCCCTGCCCCACCTGCTCTAAGGCCTCTGCCAGGTGCTTATTGAGCTTTTGCTCTCGCTTCCGCAGCTTCTCAATGTCCCACTGCAAGTCCTCCACTGTTGTCTCCATCTCCAACACCTTGGTCTCTGCCGACGTCACTTTATCCTGGAGCTCGGAGTACTGGGAACAACGAGGGAGCAGATGCTTGGATGGGGGACTTGGTCCCTGAGGGCCCATCTAACCCAAATCCTGCCTGATTCTAATCCCACTCCCAAAGCCCCTGGCTCCTCACCTCCAATGAGATGCGGTGGTGTTTCTCCTGCAGCTGGGTGGCCAAGTCCTGCAGTCGCCGGTTCTCACGGCCCAGCTCTCGGGTGCGTGCCCGAGCCACCTCACTGAGGGGCTCACTGTCCCCTGGGAAAGCAGGGCCCAGGTTAAGAGTCCAGCTCAGGGCAATGGGGCAAAGAACTAACTCATTCTGGAGTCTGCTATGTGCCCAGTGTGATCCCCCGGCTGTCTTGCCAATTTCTCATGACAAAGCTAGGAGTCTTTATCTCCACTGCACAGAGGAGGAAACCAGCTCAGAGAGGGGAGCCACTTTCCCAGCACGTCCAGGTGAGGGTGGCAGAACTGAAGTGGGAGAAGCCTGTCAACCTACAAGGCCTGAGCCCTTGAAGCTATGCCTTGTGGATCTGCAACCCACACAAAGTGCTCCAGAGGGGCCTCTGGACAGGAGGCTCTACTAGCATCAACAGCTCCTCCAACCCATCTCTCTAGCATTCAGTCCAGGAATCAAAGTTGGAACCCCCATCTACAGCCTAACCTACCCCTCCCAAGAACGTGGCTGATATATTCCTTGGGGAATTCTGGCCACCCTTGGACTTGGGCATTAGGGGAATTGGAAAGGGGTGCCATCAAGATGCAGGTAGGGATGGACACCTCTTGGGTATGGGCACAAAGAACCCACCTCGGCTATACACTCGCTGACAGAGTTCCTCCACCCGGCGCTGTAGGCGGTCTGAGGCCTCTACCACATGAGACACAGCTGCCTTAGAGAACTCCATTCGGCCTTGCAGCTCCAGCTCCACCTCCTCACTGCTGCTGGCACCCAGTGCCACCACAAAAGCCAAGGCCGGCTCACTGAGAGGGGGCCGCAGCTGCAATGGCAAGGGCTCTGGAAGGAATGGACAGACCCTCATGAGGATAATAGCAGCAGTTACCACCACTCTGTACTAAGTTCCAGACTGAGCCCTTCAATATTCATGGCTCACTTAATCAACACAACCTATAGTGCACTATTATCTCCATCCTGAAAGTGAGACAAATGAGGTTCAGGGAGGTAAAGTAATTTCCTCAAAGCTACAGAGTTGCGTATCACATCCTCAGAGATGCCTCCTGTACTTTCCCAATAAAAATTAGAATCTCACACACACACACATGTGCACACACAATTATTCCCTTTCAAGAGCCCCAGTACTTTCTGCTTACTATGTTTGTAATTTCCTCCCTCATAGCAAATGCAATGAGCAAGTACCCATTTCTAGAAAGCGTCAAATACATAGTTAACACTCAACCGTAATACTGTTTCCAAACAAATGGGTGTCAAAACATGAATTGCTCTATAAACCAAGTTAGTCAGAGTCCAAAGCCTGTATTTTTGTGCACTGCACTTTACCACCCAAACATGAAATCCATTTCGTGGGGAGTAGTAAGGCAGGCAATTCAGAGGCCCAACACCAAAGTCCCCTCCTCCCCAGGACTTTTCCCAGAACTGAAGCTCCCTAGATCCCAGAACTCTGGTCTCACCCCTCAGCTCTGATGTCCCCGGCTCTGGGAGAGGAGTCCCATCACATGTGGGCCCCTCCTGGGTCCCAGGTGCTTCAGGCGCTGAAGACAGCTCCCCCTGGCCCTCATGGCATCGGAGAAGGGCTTCCACAGTTTCATCCAGCTGGAAGGAGAAAGCATCAAAAATGTTATGAATCCCTTAATGCTTTCCAACATTATACCCCTTTTCCAGCAGGGGAATCTGGGGATTGGCAGCTGAATCAAGGCCTGGTCTTGGAAAGCAGAAGGCATCCACCTGGGCCCAGTAGCGATTGACGATGAGGAGTGTGGCATCATCTGTGGCCTGCCGCTTCTCCAACTTCTCAATTCGTTCTCGGAGTTCATCTTCACAAGCCTGCCGTTGTTCCAGCCGCTCTGCCAGTTTTTTGTTCTTGAACTGTAGTACCTTCAGGTCCATCTCCTCCTACCAAAGGAAACAAAGGGGCCGACGAGAATATCAAGCAGAGCCCAGAAACCAATCACACAGAAAGAGAGGAGCAGAGCATCTGGAATGCATGGGAGATGGGGGTATTCCCACACTAACCGCTAACAGAATCTAAGGAGGCTCACACAACCCACAGCGAAAGTGTCTTGGTTGTGAGGAGGCTCACGTTGTTTCTGCCTGTCCCCTTCTAACTCCTTAGTCTTTGACAAGTCACACGCCCCCTGGGAACCTGTTTTCCTATCTGTAAAGGGAAGACAGGCGTCGTGTTCTCGGCTTCTTTCAACAGAGTATCCTGTAACGCGGACCTTGCTAAACTTGGGGAAGTGGGTGTAAGATTCTGGACAATTTGGCCAGGGAACAGAGGGAGGGCTCTGGGAAATTCTGAGGGTTAAGGCAAGAGCCCAAGAACCGTGGAAGAGATGCCTCCAAGACGAATGGGCTCGATAAGAGTGGTGGTGGTCTTCTCCTCACGACTCAGCTTCTTCTCCGGGGGCCCTGAGCCCCCGTCGCCGGCGGCGCGTTTGTTGCCTAGCCCAGACATGGCCGCGGCGGCTGGAGCGGCGCAGGGTCCCCTGAGGGGCGTCAGACGGGAGGAGGCGGTACTTCCGTCACCTGCAGAAGACAGAGAGCAGAGATGTGGGAACGGCTGGTGTTCCACAGCCCCAAACACCCTCCACCCCGCACACACCTGCTGGATCCCGTCCCCGCCGGCGCCAGAGCCCTCACCAGCAACAGGGTCAGCCTAGCGCCGCCATCTTGGATTTCACCGGACGTCACTGGACGTTGCTGGCCCCCCCAACGGTGCGCAGGGCGCAGGCGCCGGAGGCAGCCCCGGATGTGAGGAAACTTCATTATCTTCTGCTTCTATTGGTTACGCTTGGTCCCGCCTCTCGGGTCCTCTGGCTTCTTCCCAAACACCTTCTCTTTCTCTCGGTGATTGGCCAAGAGGCAGTTCCCATAGTAACTGACACCAAGCTCCCACTTCCCGGCCTTGAGGACAGCGCCGGCCCTCGTATTAACAACTTGGAAGAGAGGGTGCTCAGGTGGGCACTCGCAACTTCTTACGTATCTGCGCGTTCTCTTCGCACCCACTGGCGTGAGCTTGCGTTTCCCGCCTTCATTCCTTCACAAGCCCCCTTGGCAACCGTCGCCGTTGAGACGGAGGGAGACGCCCCCACGGATTCGCTCCGCCGCGCCTCTCGGCGCGCAGATTGGCCGGAGCAAGGCTAGCGGGCCCGGCCTTGGTAGCCTCAGACCGAGCGCTGGCTGTCCTGGAACCGAGGCGGCGGGAGCCCGGGGCGCGCCGCGGCACGGAAGAGCGGCGAGATGCTCAACCGCAAGACCAGCCACTTTTTGGGAATGAGGGTGCAGTCGGAACTTGAACATCTCTCCGAGCTGCGGCGGGAAGCGGGGAAGGATCGCATCTCAGCGCGTGGGTCGGCCGCGCGGACGCGAGCGAGTGTGCGGACCCAGTCGACGGCGGCGGCGGCGGCGAAAGCGGATGAAGACCCCGGAGCCAACTTGTTCCCGGTGAGGGCGGGACAGTCTGGTCCGCTCGTGAATATTTATAAACGGGCTCCCCCGCAGGCACCAATCGTCATTATGCTTACTAACGTTCGGGACGTCTCCCGCGCTGCCTGGGCAAGGAGAGGCAGGGGTGTGTGACCCTGGTGGTTATTGTGCTCGCATAGAGCACCTAGGGCCTCCTGAAGCCCGCCCTCGCCCGCGCCTCTCCTTCTTAGTCGTTGAGATGAGATGGCAAGTTACAGCGAGTTCTGGGGCCCGCTGCAGATTCGCGACGGCCAGGACACCACAGCTGCCTTCCCCAATTCGCTTTCTTTCCGCAGCCGCCGCTGCCCCGACCCCGGATCTGCATGTGGTGAGTGTGAAGAGACTTGGGGAAGAGTTACACTGAATATTTGCGTTCTTCCTTTATTGCCTCCCCAACAGTCCTGTCTGTGGCCAGGGCATCCCCATTTTTACAGATGAGGAGACTGAGGCCCAGAGATGCAATTACTCCAGGTGACTGGAAGCCAGCTTTCCAGCATCCCCAATCCAAAGAGGAGACAGTGTGAGAAAAAAAGAGCCAAAGACAGGATGTAAAGGGAGTCTCATGACTGCTATGGAGTATTGTACAGAGGGGGACACTGAGGGCCACAGGGGGGATTTGACCAAGGTCATACAAGGTAGTGGCAGAGCAGAAAAAAAGAATTCAAGTTTCCTAACCCTAGGCTTTAGAAATGGAGAGGCTCATAAGAGTTCATTTAGGCCCAGAGAGCTAACGATTTGCATAGTTAAACAGCAAGTTGGCAAAAGAGCCCAGCTTCACACCAGTGGCCCAACTCCCAGTCCCACGCACTAGCTGTCACAGCGCTGTCATGATAGGTAATGGCCACCAATACTCTTTTTCTTTTCCTGTAACAGGAAGTACCTGGACATCCATTCCATGCACCAGCTGGAGAAGACTACCAGTGCTGAGGAGATGAGGCAGTAGGGACTGAGTGGGGGCGCGGGAAGAGCTCTTGGCAAAGGTGGAGGGGTCAGGTTGGGAAGACATGAGGAATGGCTAACTCCAAAGCATGTGGTGGGTTTAGGGTGATGAAAGGAGGCTCCAGTTGTCACTCACTACTCTCTCCCTCCCAAGGGTGTTGGCTGAGCTGCTGGAGCTAGGGTGTCCTGAGCAGAGCCTGCGGGACGCCATCACCCTGGACCTCTTCTGCCACGCGCTCATCTTCTGCCGCCAGCAGGGCTTCTCACTGGAGCAGACTTCAGCAGCTTGTGCCCTGCTCCAGGATCTTCACAAGGCTTGTATTGGTGAGAGGGGGCAGCTACCAGGTTTGAGCCCCAGGGAGAAGAGGAACTGGGGCTGGCACAAGTGACCATGGGAAGCAGAAGCAGGGGATTTCTGCCTGGAATATGTCATTATTAACAGCATTATCACATATAAGCCATCACCTTTCCAATCCACTGCTTCCTTATCTAGAAATTAAGGATAGAGGCCAGGCATGGTGGCTCACGCCTGTAATCCCAGCACTTTGGGAGGCCGAGGCAGGCGGATCACAAGGTCAGGAGTTCGAGACCATCCTGCCTAATACAGTGAAACCCTGTCTCTACTAAAAATACAAAAAAAAAAAAAAAAAAAAATTAGCCAGGCGTGGAGGCGGGCACCTGTAGTCCCACCTACTCAGGAGGCTGAGGCAGGAGAATGGCATGAACCCGGGAGGTGGAGCTTGCAGTGAGCCGAGATCGCGCCACTGCACTCTAGCCTGGGTGACAGAGGTGACTCTATCTCAAAAAAAAAAAAAAAGAGAGAGAGAAATTAGTGGTACAGCACATTTTACAGGACTGTTCTGAGAAATAATATATGCAAATATATGCATAGTGCACAATAAAACCTGCTTTAGAATATTTAATAGCTCATGCTTCAGAATGTTTAATAGCTGAAATGAGCTATTTCTTGGTTTATTGTGTCACTTCTCCTAGAATATAAGCTTCGTAAGAACAGGACCTTGTCTGTCTTGAGTGCCTAAAACAGTGGGCATATAGTGGGTATTCAATATTTGTTACATGAGTCAAGGAAACAAGCCAGGGCTGAAACCCAGATCTGCCTCTGAAGCTCATGGTCATAAACAGCTATTGAGTGAAGTGAATGAATGGATACCAGAGAGGGCCTCACTGCCGCATCTTGCTTTCCCTACCAGCAACCCCCTTGGGCAACGTGGAGGAGTGCTACCACTACTTCACCAGCGTTCTTTTTTGCCATGGAGTCAGGGTCAGTTCCCCTGGAACATTCTGGAACCTTTACCCATCCCCAGACAAGGTCTAGCCCAGTTTCTCTCACATTCATCACCCTTACATTCCTGTGAAGACCCCAGTGGGCTCTCCTTGCTCCTAGATTGCTAGGCTTTTGGAGGCAAAGCCAGGGCTCCAGGAGGTAGTCAGGGTTCTAATTCCCAGTCACCACCACAGCGGCCTCCTTTCAGCATCGACCTCTTCAAAGAGGAACAACTGCTGGCCCTGGAAGACTACGTGGTCAACACTTACTTCCGCCACTTCAAACTCTATAAATACGTCTTCACACCCCAGGTAGGGGGTGGTGGACCATGAGGAGCCATCCTCAACTCCCCATCCCCTCAGCGCGGGTGCCCTCTTTTCAGCCTCCCTCTTCTTTGCTTCTCAGGTGCGGCTGGATCTGTCTTTGACTTACATGGGGCTACAGCCACCCAAATTGTGGCCAGAGAGTGAGACGGGTAAGGGAGAGTGCCAGGGCAGGGCTGGGCTGGGCCAGGCCTGGGGCCACAGTCTCTTCCTGCTTCTGGTTTGCAGAGAAAGAAGCAAGCAAGGAGGTGGAGGAGCAGGCAGTTACGCCGCAGGAAGAGGAACTAGAGACAGTAGCCCCGCCAGAGCCGGAGCCAAGTGAGGATCTGGAGGGGGCAGGCTGCCCTGTCCCTCTGAGCGGGTGTAGAATGAAGGGTTTGGATCACATCAGGACTTCAGACTTTTTGTTTTTAGTCATAGAGTCCTTTCTCTAACTGATCCCTTATGCAGAAGTCCAAGATGACAGATAAAAGCATAGCTGTAGGCCCGGTGCGGCGGCTTATGCCTGTAATCCCAACACAATCTGAGGCGGGTGGATTGCCTGAGCTCAGGAGTTTGCGACCAGCCTGGGCAACACTGTGAAACCCCGTATCTACTAAAATACAAAAAATAGTCAGGCATGGTGGTGTGCTCCTGTAGTCCCAGCTACTTGGGAGGCTGAGGCAGGAGAATTGCATGAACCTAGGAGGCGGAGATTGCAGTGAGCCGAGATCTCACCGCTGCACTCCAGCCTGGGCCACAGAGCGAGACTCTGTCTCAAAACAAAAAAATGCACAGCTGAGGTGGCTCCAGAGAAATGATCATTAGAAAGCCAATGACAGTAACAGCCAGCACATACTTGGCAATAGGTGTGCAGTGCATGCCCTGCTCTAAGCATTTTATATAAATTAACTCATTTAATCCTCCCTCAATCCTATGTGCTAGGTACCACTATTCACATTTCACACAAGGAAACTGAGGCACGGATAGGTTAAATAACCTGCCTAAGGTCACACAGCTATTGAGTAGGGATCAGAATTTGAATCTGCAAAGTCCAGCATAGCCACCCTACCCAACTACCTTTCATACAAGGGCTGGCTGACATTTCCTAAAGGGAAACAACATTGCCACCTGTATATCCCCCAGGGGAAATTTGGGGGCTGTGTTTGCCCAGCTAGGGACCATCCCCATTGCCAGACAGCATCTCTCCTCACCCTGCCCCTTCAGGCCACGTCCACATCCTCCGAGCCTACATCAAGACCCAAATGAACAAGGAGCTGGAGGAGCTCCAGCAGCTGGTGGAAGAGCAGCTCAAGGCCAGCGAGGAAAGGCTCAGCAGCAAGTTGACTGCACTAGAGCGGCCCTTCCAGCTACCTCCGGGTAAAGGCAAGAGCAAGACCAAGTGACCCCCAGCATTTTCCCCAATAAAGGTCTGGGCCAGAATGGCCCCATCCCTGCACCCTGGTGAGTATCTTCTGGGCTTTCCTGCCCAAGCCGGACAGCAGACACAGGACACCCGCTCTCCCTGGTGTGTAGTGGGTTTTATTTCATATGCAGTGCAGGCAGCACTGACTGGGCCAGGCGTGGCGTTCAGAGTGGCTCCCTTCCACCCCAGCTCTGATCTCAGAGCCCTGGCTGGTGGGAAGACAGGTACCAGGCTGGTCTTTAAGAGGGTAGCAGGATCAGTGGTAGGCCTGAGGCTAGAGCCCAGAGGAGCTGGAATGATCAAAGCCCTTCTTCTGGAGAGTTCTGCTTCCTGGGAATCCCTGGGGTTGAGGTCCTAGCCCAGTACCAGCACGGCCTCATCCTCAGTTATAGCAGCAGAGTCTCCCTCCTCCTCAGGGCCCATGATGGGAAAAGGCCCAGGGGGCCGGTGCTGAAAAAGAGCTGCCCGGTTCTGCTGCTCCCCTTTCTTCACCCAGTGTCCATAGAGCCGGAAGGCACAGTTGTCGATGAGGCGCCGCACTGACCGCAGCGCATAAGGGTCCCTCAACAGTGCGTTCTTAGTCAGTGGCCGTACACGATGGGTGCTTAGGGCCACTCGTCCAGCAGCCAGCACTGTCCACACTGCCACCTAGGAAGGGGGGCAGGGTGAGCTCTAGTGCAGGGGAAAGATCACGGGACAGAGGAATGGGCCCAGACCCTGACACTCTCAGGCTTACCCGGAACCGCTGGCGGGGGGTGAGGTTCCAGGATTGGCTGCCTTCACAACGCTCAAAGAAGGGGTGCTGTAGGGCCTGCTCAGCTGTCAGGCGTGCTTCAGGATCCACCTGCAGCAGCCTGGAAATCTAGGAGAGACCCAGAGCATGAGGGGCAGCTCTTGGGCCTCCCCTACTGTCCTCTCAGCCCCAGCTCACCAAGTCTTTGACAGTGCTGGAACGGTCGTCCCACTCAGGGGAACTGAACTGGTACTGGCCCTCCATGATCATGCGTAACATCAGGATCTGCCGCCGGTGCCAGAAGGGTGGCGAGCCAGCCAGGAGTGTGAACAAGATCACCCCACAGGCCCAGCTGGGAAAGAGACTGGAGTCAGGTGGGACTGGGTGACAGGCAGACCCGGCAAAGGACAGCAAGCACAGGAGGGAGAGGGAGACCAGGAACTCACAGGTCGACCTCCTTGCCGTAGCCTGGGTGGGTTTCATCCATGGAGCATTTAAGGATCTCTGGCGCTAGATACCCTGGGGTCCCACACAACTCTGGGGAGAGAGGACCAAGATTGAGGGGATGCCACCAGCCCCTCCAGGGCCCCTAGCACTGGATCTCTGCTGAAGCCTCCTCAACGCCACCAGGACTACCAGTGTTCCCATCCTCCTCCTGCCTGCCTTCTGCCAAGTCTCCGCTGAGGCACTATCCCTGCTCAACAGTTCAGATACCCATCATGGCTCCTGGTGGTCTTCCTAGGAAAACCTGGGTTTTGGATTGATTTCAAGGTCCTTGTTCCACCATATCATTTGCCTCCTCCAACCCTACCTACCCACTATCCAAGTCAACCTATCTACTCCTCACAACTTGTTACCTTAGTTTTATATATATCATAAAGCATATGGAAAGATTATGTATTTTTACATACATCACAATACATATGTAAAAAAAATTTTCTGCATTCCTATCTGCCCAAACCTTTCTCCTCCTATAACCTCCAACCATCACTCAACCCAAGGGGAACAAGCGGAGATATGGAATTTCTTTTGTTTTTTCTTTTTTTTTTTTTTGGGAGATGGAGTCTTGCCCTGTCGCCTAGTCTGGTGTACAATGGCATGATCTCAGCTCAATGCAACCTCCGCCTCCCAAGTTCAAGCGATTCTCCTGTCTCAGTCTCCTGAGTAGCTGGGATTACAGGTGCGTGCCACCACACCTGGCTAATTTTTTGTCTTTTTAGTAGAGACGGGGTTTCACCATGTTGGCCAGACTGGTCTTGAACTCCTGACCTCGTGATCCACCCGCCTCGGGCTCTCAAAGTGTTGGGATTACAGGTGTGAGCCACTGCACCCTGTAAGCTATGGGATTTCTTAAAGCACATAGTGGGTAAGTCCCTTGTTTAAAACCCTTCCCTGATTCCACATCATGACACATGATCAAATCTACAGTTCTAAAGCCCAGAGCCCTCCAAAACTTTATGCAAGTCTGTATTTTTATATTTATTTATTTTTAGAGACAGGGTCACTATGTCACACAGGCTGGAGTGTGGTGGCACTATCACAGCTCATTGCAGCCTTGGGCTCCTAGGCTCAAGTGATCCTCCTCCTTCAGTCTCCCAAGTAGCTGAGGTGACAGATGCGTGCCACCATGCTTGGCTCAAGTTTGTATTTTTAGTTTTTTTCCACCACTCGGGCACCAATTCTTCCAGTAATTTCTGAACTATGTTCCATGGCACACTTCCAGGAGATTTTAACAGCCCCGAATTGAAACTGACTTTCTTGGGAAATTCATTCCTATATCAAGTATTTATTGAATGCCAGTGGCATTGATTTGCCAAGTGGCAAATGAGATGTGTCCTTAGCGAGCTCACTGTCTACCTGAAGGCAAGCGGGAAGTAACAATAGAGTAAGAGGTGTTGTAAATGAAGAAGATAGGAGAACAAAAAGCAAAGGGACCTAAGCTGCCCTGGAGGTGTAAAGTGAAACTTGAATTACCCAAGCCAAGAAGAGGATGCAGTGGGCACAGGCAAAGATGATTCCAGAAAGGGGAAAAGTACATGTGGAAGCCCAAAGGGTTTTAAAGCACAACATCCACCAGACATGTAAGCTCACAGGTTAAGAGTATGAAATTTGAAGTCAGACTGTCCAAGTTCAGTCCTGGCATTAGGACCCTGGAGAAGTCATCTCACCTCTTTGAGCCCTTCTGTAAAAACAGAGACACAAATACTAACTGTCACACAGGGCTGTGGAGAGGATTTAGGGGAATAAGCCATATAAAGATTGGTGCCGGCCAGGCACAGTGCTCATGCCTGTAATCCCAGCACTTTGGAAGGCCGGGGCGGGAGGATCACTTGAGGTCAGGAGTTCGAGACCAGCCTGGCCAACATTGTGAAACTCCATTTCTACTAAAAATACAAAAATGAGGCCGGGCGCGGTGGCTCAAGCCTGTAATCCCAGCACTTTGGGAGGCCGAGATGGGCGGATCTCTAGGTCAGGAGATCGAGACCATCCTGGCTAACAGGGTGAAACCCCATCTCTACTAAAAAATACAAAAAAAAAAAAAAAAAATACAAAAATGAGCCAGGCATGGTGGTGGGCACCTGTAATCCCAACTACTCGGGAGGCTGAGGCAGAATAGCTTGAACCCAGGAGGTGGAGACTGCGGTGAGCGAAGATCATGCCGCTGCACCCCAGCCTGGGTGACAGAGCAAGACTCTGTCTCAAAAAAGAAAAAAAAAGACTGATACCTGCCTCATAGGTGAATGCCCAGTAAACGGTAGCTTTTCATAAGTCTAGTGCAAAGCCATTGAGGGAGAGAGTCAGTGGCAGACTAAAGGCTCTGAAGAATCCCACAGGTGAATTTTATTTGAAGTTTCCCATTTGCAGTAGAAATATTACTGTCCCGACAAATGTATTCACATCAGGTGAACCTGAGGCCTAGGGCCCAGGTGGGAAGTGCAGTCTGGACACATCACATCAGGCTCCCGTGGTCCTGCACTCCAGACCCCAAACATGTGGCTGAGCATGACTCTGCCCTGCTCCCTTTTTTACCTCTTCTGTGGGGCTCAGGCTGAATTGGGGTTCCTTCCTCTGGGCTCCCCTGGCATGGCCCTCTGCCCACCGTGCACCACTGTCTGTCAGCCCACTTGTCTGTCTCCATTCTCCCCAGGTCAGAATGCCCACTCTGAGGTAAACACAGGTTTTGCGCCCACAGGGTAATTGGCAAGTACCCAATGACTTCTCCCTTTTTCTTGGCACCAGGGACTTGGTACTCAGACCCAGCCAACCAATCTCATCAGGCCTGGGTCTCCCCTCCCAAGCCTATAAGGACACTAGATCCCCTCACCTCGAAGCTTCTCGCCAGGTTCCAAGTGGCAGGAGAACCCGAAATCTGAAAGTCGGATCTGCATATTGTCATCTAGGAGAATATTCTCGGGCTTCAGATCTCGATGCACAATGTTGTTGGCATGGAGAAAGCTCACTGCTTCCAGCAGAGACTGCATGATGGACCTGAGGGAAGGGAAGGCGGGTGCAGTCTCCTCCTTGGCTCCTCCCTGCCCTGTCCCACCCCCTGCTCACCCCTGGGGCTGCAGGCTCAACCCTTACCTGGTTTCCTTTTCTGAGAGGGCTACCTTCTCTGTGAGATAGTCAAACAGCTCTCCCTTCCGCATCCTAAGGGAAGGAGGGGCATAGGAGGCAGCTGCACCCCACATTGGGGGTTGAGAAAACAGACCAGTGCTCATACAAAATATCATGGAAGAGGCCACTAAAGATAGATTCCTCTGCGGACAAACCAAAGGGTCTAGAGACACAGCACTCCAACGAGGCAGTTTGGCCTGGTGTGTTGGCAGCTGAAATACCTGCATTATGCCATGATGGCAATTATAGCAAAAATAAGAGACTTCTTGTGGCAATATAATTTATAGGAGTTTCTTGTTGTTTGAGAATAACTATGCCTGAAAAAGGCCTCTCAAAGTGAATCTATAAAGAAAATGGACCAAAATTTCAGTTTTTTTGTGGCACAAAGGTTGAATAGGACCTGATTTTGAAATTTTGTCTTTAAAAGCTGAGGTTATGATTATGTGTCAATTAAAAATAATACTTCCAAAATTGAGTTATACTTGCAACTCTGCATCAGTCCTCAAAGTAACTTATCAGGTACTGTTTTGGGGAGTGTAGTCACTCTGCACAGCTGGAGGATGGCATAATAGACATCCTTATGTCCCCTCTCACTTTTGCAGAGGGCTATTTCTGTAAAAATATGGAAGCCTTCATGAATTTTTTCCAAGGGCCTCTCTTAAATCTTTGGAATTCAAATCATTCTCTTTTGAAATACCTTTGCAATTAGTTTACATTATATCATGTAACATCTGACATTCAGATTCTGACCAGAAAAAGAACAGATGGGCAGAGACAGACACCAGAGTAGTTAGTGTGTTAAGCAGCACGAGAGGCTGATGAGCAAGGATCTATTTTCTTTTTCTTTTTCTTTTTTTTGAGACGGAGTCTCGCTCTGTCGCCCAGGCTGGAGTGCGGTGGCGCGATCTCTGCTCACTGCAAGCTCTGCGTCCCAGGTTCGCGCCATTCTCCTGCCTCAGCCTCCCGAGTAGCTAGGACTACAGGTGCCTGCTACCACTCCTGGCTAATGTTTTTTTGTATTTTTAGTAGAGATGGGGTTTCACTGTGTTAGCCAGGATGGTCTCGATCTCCTGACCTTGTGATCCGCCCGCCTCGGCCTCCCAAAGTGCTGGGATTACAGGTGTGAGCCACCGCGACCAGCCGCAAGGATCTATTTTCTAAGTGGTCAGTCCACTGCTGAACACTTTTTTTTTTTTTTTTGGAGATAAGAGTCTCGCTCTGTCACCCAGGCTGGAGTGCAATGGCACGATCTCGGCTCACTGCAACCTCCACCTCCCGGGTTCAAGTGATTCTCCTGCTTCAGCCTCCCAGTTAGCTGGGATTACAGGCACCCACCACCATGCCTGGCTAATTTTTTGTATTTTAGTAGAGACGGGGTTTCATCATGTTGGCCAGGATGGTCTCGATCTCTTGACCTCATGATCCGCCTACCTCGGCCTCCCAAAGTGCTGGGATTACAGGCGTGAGCCACTGCACCCGGCCACAATCTGTTCAGGCCGGGCGCGGTGGCTCACACCTGTAATCCCAGCACTTTCGGAGGCCGAGGTGGGCGGATCATGAGGTCAGGAGATAGAGACCATTCTGGCTAACATGGTGAAACCCCGTCTCTACTAAAAAAATACAAAAATGAGCCGGTAGGCCGGGCGCGGTGGCTCAAGCCTGTAATCCCAGCACTTTGGGAGGCTGAGATGGGCGGATCACGAGGTCAGGAGATCGAGACCATCCTGGCTAACACCGTGAAACCCCCTCTCTACTAAAAAAAAAATACAAAAAACTAGCCGGGCGAGGTGGCGGGCGCCTGTAGTCCCAGCTACTCAGGAGGCTGAGGCAGGAGAATGGCGTAAACCCGGGAGGCGGAGCTTGCAGTGAGCTGAGATCCGGCCACTGCACTCCAGCCTGGGCGACAGAGCGAGACTCCGTCTCAAAAAAAAAAAAAAAAAAAAAAAAAAAAAATGAGCCGGGCATGGTGGCAGGCGCCTATAGTCCCAGTTACTCGGGAGGCTGACACAGGAGAATCGCAATAGCATGATCTTGGCTCACTGCAGCCTCTGCTTCTCGGGTTCAAGCGATTCTCCTGCCTCAGCCTCCCGAGTAGATGGGCTTACAGGCGTGCACCACCACACCTGGCTAATTTTTGTATTTTTAGTAGAGATGGGGTTTCACCATGTTGGCCAGGCTGGTCTTGAACTCCTGACCTCAGGTGATCCACCTGCCTCAGCCTCCCAAAATGCTAGGATTACAGGCATGAGCCACCACGCCTGGCTGGTCACTATTACTTTTAAAGAATTTGCCTTAATGATGGCACCGAGGGAGAAGGCCAGAGCCATGGGCTAGGAGGCAGGCCCAGGTGATAGAGAGCCCCAGCTGGAGCAGGAAGGTGTGAGCAGGGTGGGTCCAGCCCACTGAGCAGCAAATGCTGGGCCATACATGGAGGTGGGGAGGAGGCTTCTCAGATGGTGGCAGGGAGATACTCACAGGTCAAACACCAGGAACATGAAGCTAGAAGACTCGTAGGAATCGATGAGGGTGACTAGGGAGAGAGGAAGAGAGGCAGAGAGACAGAGATGGAAAGGAGTGGATACACATTGATGGGGCTTGGTCACCCTGGGACAGCAGCGGGCTGTTACTGGGAAGAAAGGAGAACCAGAGGAGGCAGTGGGGGCCCAATGGATGGCCACTCTTTAGTGGAATGAAGCCAGGAGGAAGGGAGGAGAGGCGTGGAGGCAATGTTGGGGGAAGTGGGCTGTGGGCAGGGTCAGCAAGAGGTGGGGGGTCGTCTGCTAACAGGAGCAAGGAAGACAGCCTCACTGATGTGGGGGTGGCCGGCGACCTGGCGAAGGATGTGTGTTTCTCGCCGTGTGGCTTCCCGCACCTCCTCCAGCTGCTCAGGACTCAGTCGCTCAGCTGTCACTTCCATAATCTTCACGGCAAACTCGTGGCCAGTAGCTCGATGAACACAACGGCGGACCACAGAGCTCACTCCTCTGCAAGAGCCAGAAAATAGCACAAGTCAGGGCATCTGTGCTCACATTTCTGCACGGGCTGGGGCTTCAGCATCCTCATGCCCGCTGTGCCAGACCCTGAAGACCCATCTGGATCACAGGGCAACAAGCTTAGGAGCTCACCCTGGCTTCACAGCAGCCTCAGGAACCTGGGTACCCAGCAAGGCACAACACAAAGCTCACAGGGAAGGCAGGTAGGGCCTGGGTTCAAATCCAGGCTCTGCCACTTCCTCCATGGGAAAGCCTAGGCAAGTCCTTCCCACACTGAGCCTTAGCACCTGCTCCTTGAAGGAAGGGGGAAGAAAGATTTAAGTCTCCCTCCATATTCCACTTGTACTTCCCTGATTACCCCATCCAAATCCCAAAGTTCCCCCAAGTGTAGGAAACTCCAAATAAATATGAAGCCATTGACTAGAAGACCAAAGCTGAGAATCAGACCTTAGAGTAGACCCCAGATTTGCTACCAATTAACCTAAGTGGTCCCCTGACGTAAGGTCCTTGGGCTTCAGCTCCTGCAACTGTGAAATGTAGCCAACAGCATCCTGAAGGGATGTTGAAGGGCATTCATGAGGCACACACAAAGTCCTAGATAAGGATTTCCTTGCTCAAGCTATCACCAACTCCATATGACCCTACACATTCCTCAGACTAAGGAGCAAATCCCTCCAGGATCAGGCCTCAAATTCCATTTCTTATGCTGGTTCCCTTGCTGCCCTTCACAGAGCCTTACTACTATGCTCTGTGGGGCCTCCTGGCCTCACATAACTCACTTGGGAATTCGGTCACCCACATCTAGTTAAATCAAGGGATGTAAACTATTGATCCATAGGCCAAACACAGCCCTCCGATGTGGTACGTTTTGGCCAGTGCAATTTTTTTTTTTTAACAAATCTGAATTCACACATCATAGGTGGGACATGAATCCTCCACCTTACACAACACTTCCTACTCTGTTACTCTTGGCCACGTCATGGTTTTAATTTCCCGCGCAACCACTAAGGGCATCTGAGTTTGCGGCCATGTTTTAATTATGACCCAGCTTTAACGAGCCTCTTTGAGAATCTGATGAAAGTTGTATACATCTACCACACGTATACATTTTTATGATTTTAAAGACCCCCCTGAACTCCTACTCATACCTCAAGACCCAGCCCAAAGGTGACTCCTGGGAAACTGTGTTTTTCTGGAATCCCATAACACTTGATACAGACCTCTACCTATCTAGCCTGATGCCTTTTTAACGTTCACGTCACTTCAGGTGGAGTACCTCAAGGGCATAGGTATCTTTTCTACCCTCCCCCTGTTGAACTTTGTGTCTGGCACAGTAGGTGCGTCAACCATCCGTGTGTGTTGAAGGCATAAATGAATGAATCCGTGAAACATATGGGGTTGACCCATGGTTAACAGTCTAGTCACCAGGTGTTCTCCACTTACCACTGATTCTTCCCGTTTAGAACTATTCAGTCATCCAGGCGCGGTGGCTCACACCTGTAATCCTAGCACTTTGGGAGGCTGAGGCTGGCAGATCACGAGTTCAGGAGTTCAAGACCAGCCTGGCCAATATGGTGAAACCTCCGCCTCTACTAAAAATACAAATTAGCCGGTGTGGTGCCGCACGCCTGTAATAGCAGCTACTAGGGAGGCTGAGGCAGGAGAATCACTTGAAGCCGGGAGGCAGAGGTTGCAGTGAGCCGAGATCGCGCCACTGCACTCCGGCCTGGGCCACAGAGCGACACTCCGTTTCAAAAAAAAAAAAAAAAAAAAAATAACTATCCAGTCCTCTCCTGAAAACCTTGACACAAACACACACACACACACACCCCCCTACCTCTCCAGCCCTCAAACGGAAGCGGGACTGCTGGGGCCCGACCTCTCTGGACCTCCGTTTCCCTGGCCGCGGTCTCACCTGCCGATGACGTCCTTAGGGTCGTACTTCTGGTAAAACTCCTTGGCGGCGGCCCAGTCGGGCAGCTCATCCTCCGGCCCCACGTCCAGCGTCATCCTGAAGGGGGCGGGGGCCTGCGCGGAGGAGGAGGGCAGTGAGGGCAGGGAAGCCCACAGGCTCTGAGACGACCCGCATCGCGGCTCCCGGGGGCGCAGCCCTTGCGGCTGGGGCGCCAGGGTCCTGGGGAGTGGGGGAGGGGGGTAGGGGAAGGACCCGGACTGGGGAGACCCCGCAGAAGAGCCTGGGGGCGGGAGGATGGCAGGGCAGGAAAGGGAGTGGGGAGAGGTGCCCAGGAAGCTGGGGGAAGGGGCGCAAGGGCAGGCGGCTGTTGCCGCGCAGGCGCATTCGGGCGGGCGCAGGAAGGGGACGGGGGTCTAGCGCAGGCTCACCCGCTGGGGCAGGCAGAGGAACCAGGGTCGACGCGACCTGCGCTGTCGCCGGGTTCGCCTGCAGTCACTCACCTTAACCTCGGGCAGCAGGCGACGACCCAAGGCTCCGCCTCCATCCTGCCCGCCAATGGCCAGCGCCGCCCGAAGACTGAGGCTCAGAAGCTCTTCCGATTGGAAACCGGCCGCCCAATAGGAGCTGGTGCGGGCGTCGGAGCTCGGCGGGACCTAAGGACGCGACGCGACGCCGGGGCGCGGCTTCAGACACGGCCAATCACCGAGTGGCATCTACGGGCCAGCGGAGGGCGGAGCTTGTTGTCAAGTGGGCTTGGAGGCCTGGAACGGGACCCGGAAATTGAGTTTACTGGGAAACGTGATCGTTGGGTGGCGGGGAAGCAGGACCTTCCCGCGCCTCTAGTTCCCAGACTTGAGCAGGGGAATTCCCTCGGTCTTCTCCAAGCACCCCTAACTGCATTCACCATTTTCTCTTTTTTTAGACAGGTTCTCGCTCTGTAGCCCACGCTGAGGCTGCAGTGTAGTGGCGCGATCATAGCTCACTGCAACCTTGAACTTCGGGGCTCAAGCGATCCTCCCGCCTCGGCCTCCCAAAATGCTAGGATTACAGGCTTGAGCCACAACGCCCAGCAAGCTCTTTTCAATATTAGCAGCCTTGCCCAAAGCGCCTGTCTTGAGTACACTCCAGCCCTTAAAACATTTGGACACACGCAGCTTGGACCCCCAGCTTGGCCTCTTAGTTCGGACTTAGAAGGCCAGAAGCGCCGGGCTCGGTGGCTCAAGCCTGTAATCCTAGCACTTTGGGAGGCCGAGACGGGCGGATCACGAGGTCAGGAGATCGAGACCATCCTGGCTAACCCGGTGAAACCCCGTCTCTACTAAAAATACAAAAAACTAGCCGGGCGAGGCGGCGGGCGCCTGTAGTCCCAGCTACTCAGGAGGCTGAGGCAGGAGAATGGCGTGAACCCAGGAGGTGGAGCTTGCAGTGAGCTGAGATCTGGCCACTGCACTCCAGCCTGGGCGACAGAGCGAGACTCCGTCTCAAAAGAAAAAAAAAAAAAAAAAAAAGAAGGCCAGAAGCAGCCTTCTCTTTCTATGGCCGCTTCAATCCCTCCTGAATACATCCAAAGCGCTAGCGTTTACTATCTGGGATTGTTTATACACTTTCTCCATCTTCCACCCTCTCCCAAAAGCCTTGTATCACACTGTTCTAAACCCACAAGGTTCTTCTGCCAGGAGCTTTTGCCACCAGTCGCTTCTGCCAGGAGCGACTCAGTGCATAGCTCAGACCTGGCATTCACTAACAAATTTTTATGACCATCTGAGACCTAGGGACTAGACTGAGACAATGAAACACACACACACCCCTACCTTGTGGAGGTTATGTTCCAGCAAAGAGGAAAAGAATGAACTTATCTTCCAACAGCTATCTTAGAAATGACACTTTGGGATTACAATTATATGAGGGAAGAAAAATGAATTCAGGTAACTTTTTATGGAGTACTTTGACTCTGTATCATCAATCTAAAGGCAAAATTGCAAAGAAATCTTGAACTTTACTTAGATTTGTTGTTTGGTAATATAATGGAATGATTATTCTGAAGCTGAGTAATCAACATATTGACGTGACTGGAAGCCAAGGTTCTTACTGTGGGAATCTGGAATCTGGAAGGAGAAAGTGGAGAAAGAACCCTATGATTGACTAGAATTTTTTAAACGATTTTAAAAATATTTAAAATAGATAACATTAATTATTTACTGGCTCTTAACTCTGCTTTCAGAATGCCCCAAGCAGTAACATCACAGTAGAACGCCTAGTGTCTAGATGCTGATTTCTCAACAACAGTCCCCAATAAAAGGAACCAAGGCTGTTCAGGAGAAATGGCCAATTTCTAGGCTTCAGCAGGGAAAGTACAAGGTGAGTCTGGAGCGATTGGTGCTAGAAATTACTAAAGAGGGGGGCTTATCACAAGGACACAGGAACCAGATTGAAGAGGTTTCCGTTAAGTCAGTATCGGGGATAAAAATAATGAGGAGTATGAGGGAGCTTGCTGATGTGCTGCAAATGTTATATTCCTATAGGTGGTGAGTGACTGACTACACAGGTTTATTTATGTTAAAACATTCATCGGCTGGGCACGGTAGCTCACCCCTGTAATCCCAGCACTTTGGGAGGCCGAGGTGGGCGGATCACGAGGTCAGGAGTTCAAGACCAGCCTGACCAACATGGTGAAATCCCATTTCTACTAAAAATACAAAAATTAGCCAGGCGTGATGGCACGTGCCTGTAATCCTAGCTACTCAGGAGGCTGAGGCAGGAGAATCACTTGAACCCGGGAGGCAGAGGTTGCAGTGAGCCGAGATCGCACCAGCCTGGGTGACAGAGCGAGACTCCATCTCAAAAAAAAAAAAAAAAAAAATTGAACACTTAAGATCTGTGTGTTGGGCTAGGCACAGTGGCTCACGCCTGTAATCTCAGCACTTTGGGAGGCCGAGGCGCGTGGATCACGAGGTCAAGAGATCTGACCAACATGGTGAAATCCCGTCTCTACTAAAAATATGAAAATTAGCAGGGCGTGGTGGCTTAAAACCTGGATGACAGATTGATGGGTGAAGCAAACCAGCATGGCACACATATACTTATGTAGCAAACCTGCACGTTCTGCTTGTATCCCAGAACTTAAAAGAAAGAAAAAAAAAAACGAACAGGCCGGGTGCGGTGGCTCACACCTGTAATCCCAGCACTTTGGGAGGCCAAGGCGGGTGGATCACAAGGTCAGGAGATCAAGACCATCCTGGCTAACACGGTGAAACCCAGTCTTTACTAAAAATAGAAAAAATTAGCCAGGCGTGGTGGTAGGTGCTTGTAGTCCCAGCTACTCGGGAGGCTGAGGCAGGAGAATGGCATGAACCCAGGAGGCAGAGCTTGCAGTGAGCCGAGATCGCACCACTGCACTTCAGCCTGGGCAACAGAGCGAGACTCCATCTCCAAAAAAAAAAGAACAAAAAACAAAACAACATTCTAAAATGTGTTACCCTTTTTTCCTGATTTAGAAATTTCAGAGTGAACCCAATCAAATCTTATCTGTAGAGCAGTAGTTCTCAAACTATGTGCACTAGAATCAATTGGGAAACTGTGAAATCCTAATGCCCAAGTTGTACCTCACACCAATTAAGTCAGAATATAGTCTGGGCAAAGCCCAGGCCTAACTACTTTTTAAGGCTCCCAGGTGTTCCATTGTGAAGCTATGTTGAGAACACTGCCCTGTATATGGCTTCTACCCACTGTTGTAATTCTAACTTCTGAGACCACCAATCAATTCTCTTCCTTCTTCCTGGAGCACGTGGGAACACTGAGGACAGCCATCATGTGCCTCTCTTTCCCCTCTAGTCTCTCTTCAGTGTGCAACATCTCCAATTCCTTTAGGCGCTCTTCTGGACTCTGAATTATGGTAAGGTGCTTGCCAGGACACGTGCACTCCAAAAGGCATGACTCATAATAACCCCAAACTGCAAATATCCCAAAGTCCACCAACAGAAAATGGACAAATTGTGATACATTTGTATGACTGAATACTGCACAGCAATGAAAACTACACCTATGCCAAATATTGACAAATTTCACAATAACATTGTGAAATATGAAAAGAATACATGATTCCATTTATATAAAGTTCAAATGCAGACAAAATTAAACGACACTGCTAGAAGTCAGAATGGTGGTTACCTGTGGGAAGAAAGGAAGTAGCAGTGATCGGGAGGAGTATAAAGGAGGCTTTGAAGTGTTGACAATGTTCCAATTTCTTTCCTGAATGTGGTTATTCATGTTTGCTTTGTGTTAATGAACTGTATACATACTTGTTTGGGGTATTTTCCTATATGTATGATATACTTCATAATTTAAAAAAAAATTTAAAATATGAGGTCCAAGATAAAAGATATGAAAATCCATTTTAATCATTCAAATCTCCATGTACAGGATGGTTGTTGCTGTTACCCAACTCTTTCACTCCTCTCTCAGCTCTGGAATCAAAATTGTTTGGGTTCAGTCTCAGCTCTACCATTTAGTAGCTGAGGACCTTGTGCAAATCTGTCTTATTTCCTCAAATATAAAATGAGAACACTGTCATTTTAGAACACTTCCTCCAGTTTTCACTCAGATAGTTGGTACCTATCATATGTGACATATTCATACGATGGATATGATAGTATAGATACCTACTGAGTGACTGAAAACTGGAGGAAGTTAAGAAATATAAAGTGCTGGCCGGGCGCGGTGGCTCAAGCCTGTAATCCCAGTACTTTGGGAGGCCGAGGCGGGTGGATCACGAAGTCAGGAGATCGAGACCATCCTGGCTAACATGGTGAAACCCCGTCTCTACTAAAAATACAAAAAAAAAACTAGCCGGGCGTGGTGGCGGGCGCCTGTAGTCCCAGCTACTCGGAGGCTGAGGCAGGAGAATGGCGTAAACCCGGAAGGCGGAGCTTGCAGTGAGCCGAGATCGCGCCACTGCACTCCAGCCTGGGTGACACAGCGAGACTCCGTCTCAAAAAAAAAAAAAAAAAAAAAAAAGAAATATAAAGTGCTTAGAACACAGCCCAGAATATAGTAAGTCATAAATAGTAGCAGCTGCTACTACTCTTGGCCTCAGAGTCTCTGTGGACGTACAAGGGAGAAGCTGGGGTCTTTCCAAGAAGGAAAACTTCCAGAAGAAGAAAATAAAAATTGTTTCCTACTCTTGAAGCTCCTGGATGAGGTGGATGCTGGCTTCTGCTATCAGTCAGATGTTCAGGCTGGCTCTCACCAAGGGCCCAAAGTAAAGCAGGGGGAGAACAATTAGACAGGAGTATTTCACCACTAAAAAAGGCTTTTATTACAAAATGAATTCTAATAAAACCAGGCCTGGTCTTCAACCCCTCCCGCTGGGTAGAGGCCTAGGGTGGGCTTGGGTGGGGGAGATAGGGATGGGAGGCCCTGAAAGAACAGAGCGGGCTGCCCTCCTCTCATCAGTCTCAGCTGCTGCCCTCCTTTTATAAAGGGCTAGAAGAGCTCTTCCGAAGCCCCTTGAGAGTCCCCATCCTTCCAACCAGGATCCTTCCAACCACTGCTGTCACAGGACCTTAGCAATGCCGCATTGCAGGATCCAGGAGGTCTCAGCTGGCTCTCAGCAGAGGCCATCCAGGGTCACTCAGCCTGAGCGATGGCGTAGGAGAGCAACCACAGCAGCAGGGGACCCAGAGTGAGGAGAGCAAGCCAGACAGCAAAGCTGGCCAGGATGAATTTCCGGGCCCGGGCCCCCCAGCGCACTGCCTCCTCGGACCGGCCTGCTTTATGCCGCTCTTCTGCCTGTGGGGGCAGGTTCTTGGTTAGGTTCTCCCGCTACTTCTGCCCCAAGGTGTCCATTTCCCCACTTCACTCCCCCTTCCCTGTCACAGATGAAAATCTCACATCCAAACCCTCTACCTCCTTTCCAGTTTCTGATTCTAAACTCTCATCTGCAAAATAAAGTACCCATCTCTACGCCCTGCCTACTTCTCAGAGTGGCCACAGTTAGCTCACAAGATCGCATATGGTAAAGTACTTTCCAATTCTTTTATTCCCCATTCTTTCCAACCATCCAAGATTGATTCAGAATTTGTAACTATTGGCAAGAAATAGTGAGCCTGGAGTATTTCATTCATGCCCAAACACCACCTCATTCTCATAGCCTGATGGGTATCTTTTCCATCTTTTTTTTTTTTTTTTCTTGAGACAGTTTCACTCCTGTCGCCCAGGCTGGAGTGCAATAGTGTGATCTCACTGCAACCTCTGCCTCCCAGATTCAAGCAATTCTCCTGTCTCAGCCTCCTGAGTAGCTGGGATTACAGGCGCGTGCCACCACACCCAGCTAATTTTGTATTTTTAGTAGAGATGGGGTTTCACCATGTTGGTCAGGTTGGTCTCGAACTCGTGACCTCAAGTGTTCTGCCCACCTCGGCCTCCCAAAGTGCTGGGATTACAGGTGTGAGCCACCGTGCCCAGTCTCTTTGTCATCATTAAGGGCCCTTTTTAGGATTTTGCCCTAATGGAACCCAGGAGTTCTTTTTTTTTTTTTTTTTTTTTTTTTGAGACGGAGTCTCGCTCTGTCACCCAGGCTGGAGTGCAGTGGCCGGATCTCAGCTCACTGCAAGCTCCGCCTCCCGGGAACCCAGGAGTTCTTACAGTAAGTTTCTGACTGTTAAAATATGTCTAGGGTTGAGAAAATTCCAGCATGAAGTTTAACTTAGCCTGTGTAGCCTTTCCTAAAGGACATGTGCTGTTTCTTTTTCTTTTTTTTTTTTTTGAGACGGAGTCTGTCACCAGGCTGGAGTGCAGTGGCATGACCTCGGCTCACTGCAACCTCCGACTCCCTGGTTCAAGCAATTCTCCTGCCTCAGCCTCCAGAGTAGCTGGGATTACAGGCACGCACCATCACGCCCAGCTAATTTTTGTATTTTTAGTAGAGACGGGGTTTCACCATGTTGGACTGGATGGTCTCAATCTCCTGACCTCGTGATGTGCCCACCTCGGCCTCCCAAAGTGCTGGGATTACAGGCCTAAGTCACCGCGCCCGGCGGACATATGCTGTTTCTAATAGGCTTTTTGAAATGGTGAAGCCCTCTCAAAAACCCAGTAGTGTCTTTCAGACTCCTAGAGATTGTGCTTATCACCGTTCAGCAGCCTCTAGCCTTGCCCCCTCCAAGTCACCCTCGATGTAGGCCTTGAGAGTGGATCTTTCTAAAACTCAAATCTAACCACGTCACTTTCCCCTGCAGGAACCACTCAATGCCCCCCCAGTACTTCCCAGATAAAGTCAAAACTCTTAAGCACAGAACTGGAGGCCCTTGGAAATCTGGGTCCTCTAGCTTCATCTCTCACTATTCCTCACTGGTCCAGTCGTGCCCCACAGGCCTTTGTACACACTGCTTCCTTTATCTGGAATGCCCTTCCACCCTTACTCACTCACGCTTTAAGGTTAATTCCCGTCACCTCTCCTAGGATGCCTTTCCAGTTACCTACTCTACCACATACACATATATCATTATATACATAGATCCTCCCTGGCTCCCAGACTGTCCTGTGCTTCCTGTATTATGGTACTGATGAACTGCATTCTATTAATTATCCTTTTTCACTGTCATCTCTTTCATTAGACTATGGGTCCTCTGATGGCAAGGAACCCTGTCTTACTCTTATTTCTGGCACTAGGCCCAGAGCACTGATAGGTATTCAGTGACTAATCAATGCAGATAGATCAGATACATGAAACCATTGCCTTATACCCACCCCCTTGTCACTCCTCACCTTGATGGCAAACACCAGAGCCACGACTCCCAGGCAAGAGCAGCCACAGATAATGCTAGTAGCTGCCAAGCAGCGGAGGCGGAGCCAGCAGCAGCGGATGGGGGATGGAGGATGAGCAGCTTCCGTGTTGCCCATCAAGATCTCCACTGCCTTCTCCTCGTCCTCCATCACCTGTGGGCGATAGTCAAGGTACTTGTGAGCCCAACAACTGAGCCCTTGGCCTTGCTTGCTCAGACTCCACCCCTCGGAGCACTCTGTTCTCATGGCATAGCCTGGCACTCAGGAATGCTGCCTTACTGGGGAATTCCTCTAGTGACTCACAGAGCAGAAGAGGAAATGTGATGTGTGGCTGGAATCCTTTTACCTGAGTTTGAGGTTCTGAGTCTTTGAAAGCAAGCCAATGTAGACAAGGTATTATCTGTATTATTTAGTGTTACAACAAGTGTGAAGAGGCCAAATGACAGGTGCACACCAAGAAGCAGGAGAAATACAAACTCTTGAAAGCTGCTATGAATCTGTTATTTTAATCTGTATTTCAAAGGACCCTACAATTCCCCCAGATTCCCAAGAGGCTGCCCCCTGAGTACTATAGATGTCAGAGAGCAGAACCCTAGGTACTGCACCCCACTTCAAGCAAAGCAGCCATTTTATATGAAAACAGTTATGGGAATGGAGAAAGGTAAGGAAAATATACCCGAGTAAGCCCTTTTTTACCGCTGAAACCAAACACCAAAAAGACCTTACTTCCCTAAGTCAGGTCTTCCTCTGCTATGCTGCCTCCCTGCCACCTCCTCTCTCTATTTTAACCCAGGCCACACAACACAATCAGACTAGTACACTGAGTCCAAATGACCTCATTATCACACAGAAACCTGCATAATGATGCCCTACTTAATTATTTCTCGTCTCCCTACTTCTCAGGTCCTCTAGGCCCTGGCATCAAACCACCTTTCTACCCTTATCTCCAACCATTCTCCTACAACCCACACAAAATGAAACCACAATGGCTCCCTGAACCCAAGGAACAAAGGATAGGAAAGGTGAAAGGGGTGAGACAAGCACAGAGCAAAGAATGATGTGTGCCAAGAAGCTGCAGGGAAGTAGATACAAATAAATAACTCGGATGAGGTAAACAGAGTCAACAGGAAGACACAAGGAGGGCCCAGGGAGTGAACAGAGAATATAAAATGAACAGGGCTCTTACCTGGCTATAGGCTTTGAGGGACTCTGAGTTTCGGCTCCTGCCTCAGCTTTGGTTTGGCTTGGGTGGTGATGGAGCTGACTCAGGGCTCCAAGCCAAGCCCAGGGGTGGGGTTGAGTGGCCAGCCACCACCTGAAGAGCTCAGGGAGCTGGGAAGGGGTGTGGCTGACTCAAACCAGTTTGGCTAGATGAAGAGCAGGGGAGGGCCCAAGGGATGGACCAACTGGAGCTAGGACGCCTGCCCTCTGGAAAAAGGAGTGAAAGGAAGCACCTGAGCAAGAGGGATAAAAGGGAAAGGTCTGAGGCATCAAAGAGCTCTGAGGAACGTCTAGGAACCGAGGGAAAAGAGAGGAGGAAAAGGATGTCTGTGACTTCAAACTGACTAGGGAAAGGCACCCTACCACATCAAATTCACCAATCTTCCCTTTTCTTGGGTAGGTTTCTACTTGGAATATACAGTCCTAGGCTAGAGATCAGGTGCTAGGATCTTTGCAAGAGCAAGAGGGAAGAGAAAAACGATGCCCAAGTTCCCACCCAACCCTCCACCAGACCAGAAAATCAGAAGCCTCCTTACGCGGATGCTCGTACAGAAACTAAGTTTATTATTTTTTCTTCTTAAAAAAAAAAAAAAAGAAAAAAAGAAAAAAAGAAAAAAACCTCATTGTAGAGAAGCCCCTCCCCTTTCCCCTAAGGGTGGGGGGCTGTGAAAGACAGCTGGGGAATCAAGTACAAGGGGGTGGGGACAGAGACTATCTTGCCACCCTTAACACTGCCCAGCCACGTGGCGTGAAGGGGAGGGGGACTGTGATGATCCCCATTTCCATGACAACCAGTTGCCTACCCCCTACTTTGGTGGGAAGAAGGGAGAAGGCCCCTATGTCTCCCTGGAGGCTTTCCCCCTCAAGACTTCAAGTAGTGGTTAACAGAGTCAGGCCTGGTCATGGAGGGAGCGGCCACGGTGGAAAGCCTAGGTGGAGGGGCAGCCCACTCACGTCTTGGCCTTGCGGCCTCTGTAACTAACAGTAGGGCCAGCCAGGGAGGGAGGGGCACTGCTGCGCAAGATGCGCTGGTCCCCTTGGTTGGTGGTCCCAACAAGCCGGCGGGGACCAGGACGTCGGCGTGGGGTCCCATCCCCTTCCTCCTCCTCACCTGAGGCTTCAGCCTCAGACTCCTCTACCGAACCCTCAGGCCCCAGGGGACTTGGGGGCTGTAGGCGGCCCCGCTTTGCCAGCCCAGGACCCCCACCAACTGGGGCCCCTGCTCGTTTGCGAGGCACCTTCTCAGTCTCTAGTGGGGGGACTAGAGACCCTGGACGCAGCCGGGTCGAGCGCAGTTTTGGGGCTAATGAGACCACAGGAGGTGTCATTTCCAACCCCCCTGGCCCGCTATCTGCTAAGTCCAGGTCATCCTGAATTACAGCCACCACCATGGACCCTCCACTCTTCCGTCCTCGCATTCCTTCTGCTTCAAGCCGAAGGCGGGCCAGGCGGGTGAGGGGGCGGCTTCCATCCTCATCAGAGGAACTACCCTCACTCTCCCCTTGGCCCTGCGGTTGTCGTCGCCTCCCCAATCCACAGCTCTCGAGGACAGAAGTGCTGTCACGGTCCAACACAGGGAGCTGGCTGGGCCGAGGTGATGGAGGATTCTTGGGAGGTCGGCCCCTCTTCCGTTTGGGTGGGGACGTTGAAATGGTGACAGTGGTGACAGTGTTGGCAACAGTAGCAGTGGGACAAGCTAGCAGTGGTGGGAGAGGGGTTAGGGGTGATGGGTGTGGGGGTGGCTGTGTCCGACTTTCGGAGTTGCCATCCCCTGGAGAGGAAATGGTCCCAGGGATGGGCAAATCTCGTGCCTTAGGGGGTCGCCCTCGCCTTCTTTTCTCCACAGGTGACAGGATAGGATTGGGTCTGTGAAGTGGCTGGGGTCCAAGAGGCTGGGGCCCAGGAACAAACTGTGGTTCCAGGACAGGCTCTGCAACGATTAGGGTCTCAGGCCGAGGGACTGGGTCAGCCCCATTGGTTTTTCCCTTCAAGGTGGATGAGGGTGCCTCATCCACACCTCTCCCAGCATCTGCTGGAGACCTGTTCTTCTTGGGGGGCCTCCCCCTCCGACGTTTCACAGCAGGTGGGGTGATGGCAAGCAGCGCTCCGTCTCCATTCTCTGGGGTGCCACCACCAGTCACCCCCAGCTCAATGTGACGGCGAGCAATGAAGGGCTGCTGGGGTGGAGTGGGCAGTGAGGATGAAGGAGCAGCTTCACAAGGCCCACCAATGGGAGGGGAGGATTCTGGCCCTGACATGCTGCGGACAGACGGGCTTCCTGGGCTGGCGCTAGTCTCAGAGACCCCAGGCACTAGGGTGCTGGCAGCTCCCCGCTGCTGCCGCCGCCGCCGCACCAGTTCCTTTTCCTCTACCACAGTTACTAGCCGTCCTGGCAGCTTTCGAAGCACTTTGGGGCCTGGTGGTTGTCCTGGCCGACCAGTCCCTTGACCCCTAATTTCCACATCAGCACTGGTGCGACGCCGAGGAGGTCGGGCAGGTGAAGGACCCTCAGGTGAGGAAGTGGCTGAAGATGAGGTGGATGGAGCTGCAACCTCAGGTGTAACAAGTTCCTGTGGCTTCTCTGGGCTGGAGGTTGGGGTCTGGGCCTCTGCCAGCTCTTCCGAGGTCCTGTCAGCTTCCAGTGGCTCCTGAAGTGGCTCATCAGATGCTGCTGAGGGTGGGAGCTCCAGGCCATTGCTCTCACTCACACACAGGGGCAACTCCTCACCTTCAGGCAGCACTGTAAGGGTGGTGCCCTCAGCAGAATCTGGTGCCTCCTGTTCTTGACCGTTAGGGACACTGCCAGCCTCCAAGGTCGGGCTGGGTGCAGAAGGGGTGAGAGAAAGGTTCTTCTCTGACACAGGCAGGATCTCCACAGCAACTGGCAACAGATCTTTAGGGGGCACAAGAGTAAGTGAGGAGGTTTCTGAACTGGCCACAGAAGCCAGCTCCAGGGACTCTGGAGATGCCAATGCCTGGGCACACAGTTCTGCCTCAGGCCTCAAACCCAAGGGGAGGTTGGTGACTGGGGGAGAAATGGGCACAGAAGGTGGACCAAGCAAGAGAGGAGAGGAAGGAGTTAAAAGACAGGTTTGGGCTGGAGGCGGTGTATGAGCTGGTGGAGGGGTACAGGCGGGAGGAGGGGTGCAGGCAGGAGAACAAGGAGGAATCTGTGGAGGGGGGGGAGAAGGCAATATATGGACAGGGAGAATGGTTATTGGATTTGGGGTTGAAATGGGTACTGGGGCAGAGACTGGGACAGGAACAAGGGCAGGAATTGCAGCTGGAGCTGAAGCTGGAGTGGGTCGAGGCCTAGGTGCTGGCCTGGAAACTCTCTCCCTGGCAGGACTGCAGCGGGGCGGTGTGGTGGTGCTGCGAGTTTGATGGGCGGATATGACAGGAGTGTGGTTTGCCCCTTGAGTCTCAGCCCGGGCTCCACGAAGACGCTCACTGACACGAGTCCCTGGCCTCTCAGGGGCCTTGGCCTTTTTACTGCGCCGGTGGGTGCCTCCACCAGTCCCACAGGAACTCTCATCCCCAGCCCCCGGCCCCTCCTCCTCCTCTTGGGGTAGGCGGAACACCTCCTCCTTGGCTTGGTCCAGGTCTTTGCGGGCAGCTTCCACTTGCTCCTACAACAACAGGGTCCACAAGTGGTCAGGAGGAGGCAAGCAGAGTAGAGAGTGAGTAGAAATTAGCAGCTTCCAGGCCAGGCGCAGTGGCTCATGCCTGTAATTCCAGCACTTGGGGAGGCTGAGGCCAGCGGATCACCTGAGGTCAGGAGTTCAAGACCAGCCTGGCCAACATGGTGAAACCCCGTTTGTACTAAAAATACAAAAACTAGCCAGGTGTGGTGGCACACGCCTGTAATCCCAGCTTCTCGGGAGGCTGAGGCAGGAGAACTGCTTGAACCCGGGAGGCAAAGATTGCAGTGACCCGAGATTGTACCAATACACTCCAGACTGGGCGACAGAGTGAAACTTTGTCTCAAAAAAACAAAGAAAAAGAAATTAGCAGCTTCCAACTGCCAGCCCCATCCCTGGAAATACTCACTTCTGCCTGTTTGAGCTCCTCTCGGCTCACCTCCTCCAGTGAGGCCTCCAGGAATTTCATGGCATAACGCTCAATGGGGGTCAGCTGCAAGGAGAAGCAGTGATGATAAACGTAGGAACCTGGTACCCAGGGACCCACCACCCTTATTTATTCCCAGCAGGGAAGACAGAAGGAGGGTCACAAGCCCAGGGGAAGCAGTAAAGTCAAGAACTAGTGGGTCCAACACTGACTGACCTGTTCTACGAGGGCAGCAATTTCCTGCTCGGCCCGGGACATCTCCTCATCCTCAGCCCCAGGCCGGCCAGCCTCCTCTCCCTCACAAGCAGGAAACCCATCGTTCTCATTAAATTCTGCAAGCTCAGCCACCTGTTCAGCCTTGGCCTGGGTGGCTGCACGGATATCCTCTTCATCTTCTGCCCGACACAATGCCTACCAGGGTGTATAAAACGAAACAAAAACATGAGACTACAAGTACTTTACATCATGTGATTTGATTCAGGCAAGACCAGGCATACACCAAACTAGGTTTGCAATAGAACTCAACAACCTCCTAGGCCTCCAGAGTTACCACAACTCAGTGGTCCACAAAGGATGGAACGGATTTTACCAGGACACCCACTAGGGAAAAATGAGTATTTTAGAGATTGCTCGCTCTACCTCCCTTCCTTTAAAGCCAGCCTCAGCTCTCAAAAAACAAAAAAACAAACAAACAAAAAAGCCATCACAGAAAGATGTGAATAGAAATGCACAATTCACCTGGGCACGGTGGCTCACTCCTGTAATTCCAGTACTTTGGGAGGCATGAGGTCAGGAGTTCAAGACCAGCCTGACCAACGTGGTGAAACCTCATCTCTATTAAAAATACAAAAATCTGCTGGGTGTGGTGGCACGTGCCTGTAATCCCAGCTACACAGGAGGCTGAGGCAGGAGAATCGCTTGAACCCGGGAGGTGGAGGTTGTAGTGAGCCGAGATCGTGTCACTGCACTCCAGCCTGGGCGAAAGAGCGAGACTCCATCTCCAAAAAAAGTAATATAATGTCAAAAACTGCAATTATTTTTGCATCAACCTAAATACTTAAGTGGAAATGCTAATGAAAAGGAAATAATTTTGAGGATTAAATGGTGAGGTGGATATGCTTTGTACTTAATGCTTTTTTTTTTTTTTGAGACGGAGTCTCGCTCTGTCGCCCAGGCTGGAGTGCAGTGGCGCGATCTCGGCTCACTGCAAGCTCCGCCTCCTGGGTTCCGCCATTCTCCTGCCTCAGCCTCCCGAGTAGCTGGGACTACAGGCGCCCGCCACCTCGCCCGGCTAATTTTTTTTGTTTTTGTATTTTTTTAGTAGAGACGGGGTTTCACCGTGTTAGCCAGGATGGTCTCGATCTCCCGACCTCATGATCCACCCGTCTTGGCCTCCCAAAGTGCTGGGATTACAGGCTTGAGCCACCGCGCCCGGCCGTACTTAATGCTTTGTACTTAATGTGAAACGCTGTTTCAAACACTTATACATAATTAAATCACATTTGGAAAGGTTTTTAAAAGATTTATTCCTTGGCCCTCTCTCAAAATCTATCATAATTTTGGGGTGCTGGGTCTGAGCATTTGTGTGTTTTCAAAGCTTTCCAGTTGGGAGCCTCAGCCTCCCAAAGTGCTGGGATTACAGGTGTGAGCCACCCTCCATGCCCTGCCCACATTACTTTTAATAGGAAGTGAGGTTCAAAAGAGTGAGGATTGTAACTTGTCTTAACACTAAAGAAGCATTACTGAAATTCATACCTAAAACTAAGGACTCCAAAATCCTGTCTTTTTTCCTACTAAATCATGTGAACCAATAAGCAATGTACTTACAACTATCAAACGCTGACTGTAATCTGGGAAGCAGAAAAAACATCTCTTTCCCCTGGACAAGTTCAACAGACTAACAAAGGACAAGATATGCTGTAAGAATTAGCTCAACTTTAGGAACTGCCCACTCTTTTTTCACCTGCTCCAGAATATGAGTCTGCTTGCTGGCCACAGTCTCTTCTTCCTCTTCAGGGGCAGAGGGCACAGATGAGCTAGAAGGTTCCTCCAGGGGCATATCAAACAGCTCTCGGATGGTCTGCTATCGGATAGAACAGAGGGAAGTGTCAGAATCAACAGAATGCTAGTCTTAGGTCTAAGCTGTAAGGCTCTAAGTTGTAAGGCTGATGGTTCTTGGAACTATCAGGGGTGCCACTGGCTGAAGACACAGGTCTGTGAAGGCCAAAGCAGTCCTTTTTGTTTTTTCTTTTTTGAGACACTTTTGCTCTCGTCACCCAGGCTAAAGTGCAATGGCGCCATCTCAGCTCACTGCAACCTCCGCCTCTCAGGTTCAAGTGATTCTCCTGCCTCAGCCTTTCAAGCAGCTAGGATTGCAGGCACCCACCATCACGCCTGGCTAATTTTTGTATTTTTAGTAGAGACGGGGTTTCATCATGTTGGCCAGCCTGGTCTCGAACTCCTGGCCTCAAGTGATCCGCCTGCCTCAGCCTCCCAAAGTGCAAAGCAGTCTTTTTTAATAAACAGGAGGAATTCCTAAAGGCACAGCAGTTTTCTCCTGCATAGGCTAAAAGATCTTACTTAAGTACCTGTTTAAAATAGGCTGTGGTGAAGTTGCCTCCCTCAATGGCCATGTCTCCCAACATTCTCTTCTGATTTGCCTTTTTTAGGATGTTCTCCTCCACTGTCCGTTCACTGATAAGCCTAGGGGGTGATGAAGGCCATGTGTAAGCAGCCAAATATATCCAGGAAACCCCATCAGTAAAGGGGAAGTAAGGTGAGGGAAGACTAGGCAATACCTATATATGTGAACATCCCGGGTCTGGCCAATTCGGTGACAGCGGTCCTGGGCCTGAGCATCCATGGTGGGATTCCAGTCGCTGTCATAAAAAACAACAGTGTCTGCTCCTGTCAGGTTCACGCCCACACCCCCACTCCGAGTTGAAAGGATGAAGCAGAATATGCGTTTGTCTGCATTGAACCGTTCCATCAAGGCCTAGAAGGAAAGGGAAAAAAAGATGATACTGGGAGACTTATCCCCCGAAACAGGTCTAAGGCTTAGTGGCACCCCCTCTGGAAGCCCAAATCCTGGGAAAAGAAGAGAGAAGCAGAGGTGAGCCTCTAAGGGCTGCAGAAACCTGGGTTACCTGTCTCTGTTCAACTCTAGTAGACCCATCCAGGCGCAGGTAGAGATGGCCATGGTAGGTGAGAAACTGCTCCAATACATCCAGCATTCGGGTCATCTGGGTGAAGATGAGCACTCGGTGGCCCTCTGCCTTAAGCTGCCGCAACAGCACTGCCAACGTCTGCAATTTTCCTGAAGAGATATTAAGGGATACAGGGAGCTAGCTACAAGCTGCAATGGGTAGAATGCTTAGCAATGTAAGGCTGGGGTTAAAAGGTAATCAATGCTTTAGGCCAAAGTTTCAATTAGCCTAGCGGATCAAAAATGTTTAATTACAGCGGGACATGGTGGCTTACGCTTGTAATCCCTGCACTCTGAGAAGCCGAGGCAGGTGGATCACTTTAAGTCGGGAGTTCGAGACCAGCCTGGCCAACATGAGACCCTGTCTCTACTAAAAATACAAAAATTAGCTAGGCATGGTGGCAGGCGCCTGTAATCCCAGCTACTCAGGAGGCTGAGGCATGAGAACTCAGGCTTGGACCCAGGAGGCAGAGGTTGCAGTGAGCTGAGATCCCACCACTGCACTTCAGCCTGGGCAACAAAGTGAGACCCTGTCACAAAAAATACATATCTATATTTAACGCCATATAAGTTCTTCCTTTAAGGGCTTCACCTCTTCGGTCTGCTCCGGCCTAGAATCTAATTTCTTTGAGTCTAACTAAAAGAGTAGGGGAATACACAACATCGAGGGAAGAACAGAATCCTCAACGCTTTATGAGCAAGGGATTCTTAAGTATTACAACAGTCATACCACCTGAAATCCAGAACAGATTCACAGGATAGATGTCAATAAATCCATTGTCACAGCTTACAGACAGGGATTTAAGGTCACAGTCAGAACCATAAAGGCTCTTAGAAGGTTATCTAGTTCAACCTTCCATCAAACGCAGAAACAACTTCAACATTTCTGGTAACTCAGTTTGAACTTTTTTTTTTTTTTTCAGATGGAGTTTTGTTCTCGTTGCCCAGGCTGGAGTGCAATGGTGCGATCTCAGCTCACGGCAATCTGCGCCTCCTGGATTCAAGCGATTATCCTGCCTCAGCCTCCCGAGTAGGGGGGATTACAGGCATGTGCCACCACGCCTGGGTAATTTTGTATTTTTAGTACAGACAGGGTTTCCCCATGTTGGTCAGGCTGGTCTCGAACTCCCGACCTCAGGTGATCCTCCCGCCTCAGCCTCCCAAAGTGCTGGGATTATAGGCCTGAGCCACCATGCCCAGCCTGAACACTTACTTTATTATTTCATTTTTTGAGACAAGGTCTGGCTCTATCACCCAGGCAGGAGTGCAGTGGTGCGATCTCGGCTCACTAAACCTCTGCCTCCCGGGCTCAAGCCATCCTCCTGCCTCAGCCTTCCAAGTAGCTTGAACTACAGGCACGTGCCACCATCCTGGCTAATTTTTGTATTTTTTTGTAGAGACAGGGTTTTGCCATATTGCCCAGGTTGGTCTCCAACTCGTGAGCTCAAGTGATCTGCCCACCTTGGCCGCTCAAAGTGCTGGGATTATAGACATGAGCCACCGGACCCAGCCTTATTTTATTTTTGAGACAGGGTCTCACCCTGTCGCCCAGGCTAGAGTGCAGTGACATGATCACAGCTGACTGCAGCCTTGACCTCCCAGGCTCCTGCAATCCAGCCACCTGAGTAGCTGGGACTATAGGTGTGCACCATTACATCCAACTAATTTTTCAATTTTTGAGGAGAAAGGGTTTCGCCACGTTGCCTGGGCTGGTCTTTACTTGCCTCAATTGATCTGCCCACCTCAGCCTACCCAAGTGCTGGGATTACAAGTATGAGCCATCACACCCGGCCTTGAACACTTTTAACCAAGACTTTCAGTTTATCTATTCTGAATAGTTTCAATTATAACAAAAACACTTTTTTTACCAAAACATTTATTGAACACATATTAATAAAAATTTTGATTTTCTTCTATTCTAGAAAATTTAAGAAATCTTGAAACATGTTACTATAGAAATGTCTGTGCAGGGTTGTGGAAGAAACAAGTCACTTACCCAACAGCCATTCTTGGGTAACAGAACCTGATTAACACTGGACAGCTGGCAGAAGTTCCTTGCTCCCAGGTGAAGGAGGCCCCAACCCAACCCCAGAAAATAAATAAGTTGTAAATAAGCCAGAGGCCTTTTTTGCTATTCCCCTTTGTCAGTGATTGCTCTAGGTATGGGCATATAGCTCAGTTTGAGCCAATGAGTTATGAAGCAAAGTCAGCTTGGAGGTCTTTTTTTTTTTGAGACAGAGTCTTGCTCTGTCGCCCAGGCTGGAGTACAGTGGTGCGATCTCGGCTCACTGCAAGCTCCGCCTCCCGGGTTCACGCCATTCTCCCGCCTCAGCCTCCCGAGTAGCTGGGACTACAGACGCCCGCCACTACACCCGGCTAATTTTTTGTATTTTTAGTGGAGACGGGGTTTCACCATTCATAGGATGGTCTCAATCTCCTAACCTCGTGATCCGCCCGCCTTAGCCTCCCAAAGTGCTGGGATGACAGGCATTGAGCCACCGCGCCCGGCCAGCTTGGAGGTCTTTTGTTCCCAGAAAACTTTCTCAGACTGTTTTGTCTCAACCCCTTGTTTCTTGTTTAGAGGACTGGTGTATACCCTGGAGTTATGGCAGCCATCCTAACATGAAGAAACAAAAGCATGAGACTAAAAAGATAAAAGCTAAAGATGGTACAGCAGGGTAGAAAGATAAGGTCCTGGTCCCTTAAGGCTGGGTGTGGTGGCTCATGCCTATAATCCCAGCCCTTTGGAAGGCCAAGGCAAGGGGATCACGAGGTCAGGAGTTCGAGACCAGCCTGGCCAACATGGTGAAACCCTGTCTCTACTAAAAATACAAAAAACTCACCCAGGCGTGGTGGTGGGCACCTGTAATCCCATCTACTCGGGAGGCTGAGGCAGGAGAATAGCTTGAAACAGAGCAAAACTCTGTTTCAAAAAAAAAAAAAAAAAAAAGGGCCGGGCGCAGTGGCTCACACCTGTAATCCCAGCACTTTGGGAAGCCAAGGCCGGCGGATCACGGTGTCAGGAGATCAAGACCAGCCTGACCAACATGGTGAAACCTCGTCTCTACTAAAAATACAAAAATTAGCTGGGCGTGGTGGTGCACGCCTGTAATCCCAGCTACTCAGGAGGCTGAAGCGGGAGAATCACTGGAATCTGGGAGGTGGAGGTTGCGGTGAGCCGAGATCGAGCCACAGCACTCCAGTCTGGGTGACAGAGCGAGACTCCATCTCAAAAAAAAAAAAAAAAAAAAGAACGAACGAAGCAAAGGTCCTAGTCCCTGAAAATATCGTTAAGCTACTGAAACAACTACACACCACTATTCTCAGACTGGCTCATTAAGTAAACAATAAATGCTCTTGTGGTTTAAGCGACTGTTAGTTGGTTTTCTGTTACCGCCAAATAATTTTAGCCAACACAAAAAGGTCATTGTCTTTTCCAAGACCAAAATTTACTGTTCACTTCCTGTGCAGTCTTGTACCACCAGACATCTTTTTCCATACACCTAAATGAAAACTCTATGCTGCACTGTCTTACTTCCTATTGTATCCCAAATGATCAGTAAAATGTAACAGATGTTCACAAAATGATCACTGAATGAATGAGTTAGCAGCACATTTTCAACTGTCATGAAAGTCAAATTCATAGCTGGCATGGTGGCTCATGCCTGTGATTCCAGCACTTTGGAGGCTGAGGCGGGAGGATCACTTGAGATCAGGAGTTCGAGATCAGCCTGGCCATCACGGCGAAATACAAAATTTACTAAAATCTACTAAAAATACAAAAATTAGCCAGGCATGGTGGCACATGTCTGTAATCACAGCTATTCTGGAGGCTGAGGTGGGACAATCGCTTGAACCTAGGAGGCTGCAGTGAGCTGAGACTGCACCACTGCACTCCAGCCTGGGCAACTGAGTGAGACTTTATCTCAAAATAAAAGAAAGAAAAAAGAGAAAATCAAATTTATGAATGTCAAGAATCTAACATGAGGCTTACATTTCTCTATCTTGCCCATAAGCATAACCTAAAAAACCATCTAAACCTTTACAGAAATAGCGAGAGACCTTAAGCGCAGCATCCCTCTGATGTAACAGTCTTACTAGTAAGAAAGGAAGAGAAGCCAAGGGTCCCACATTAGCCAACAAACTCACCGCAATCATACTGGATGAGTCTCAAGTCGGGGAACTGGGTGCGCATGTTACACACAATACGGTGCAATGGACGAGCCCGGGGCCAGAGCTCAGAGGCCAATTGCTCCTGGAAGGCTGCCTGACGTGGGGCCAGCCAAGGAGGTGGGTGGCAGGCATGCAGGGAAGGGGGAGGTGCCTCCACAGGAGGCATGACAAAGATGAACCTGTGGAAGGAAGGCAGGCAGTGTAAAAGATGGCACTCTGAAATGCCCCAGAAGTTAACACCTTCACCAGCCCTAAGCACTACATCCACTCTGAGGCCCCAAGACCCACTCCCCATTAGCACTTAGCCCTGCCAACCTCTCAATGATTTCTGACAGCTGGTCTAGTCGCTGCTGGGGAAACAGTACAGCCCGGTGGGCAGCCTCGGTATAAGTCCAAAAGGTGGGGTGGCTGGGGCCAGGAGAACGAGGGCCGATGGGGCTGGCAACAGGTTGGGGTAGGGTACAGAAATCCAGGACTTCAGTCCCATACACAGGTGCCAGGGCCCCATGAGCCTCACTAAGTTGGAAAATCCATTCCAGGCGTTCAGACCGCTGCCGCTTCCGCTTTTCCTCCAGGGAGTCCTGGAGGTGAGAGAGAAACAGAGAAAGTAATCAGGGCCCTCAGAGTCCACATCAAAACCTGACTGTTCTTCCCAGATAGAAATATACAGAAACCATGAGATCCAAAAATACACTATGCTTTTTGTAGTATTCCAAGTTATCAATGAGAACTATTCTTTTCACAATATTAAGTAACTTCTCTGTAAGAGAAAACTGATCTTTCTTTGCATGCTACCAAAGCAGCATGACTGAATATTCAAAATTAAGATCTATAATTCCAACAAGTTTACAGAATGGACAATTTATGGGTATTTTCCTATGTAACACTCAACTCCAGGACTACAGCCTTCTTCAAATCACTGACCAGGATACAGAGAGGCCAATCAAATCCAGACGAGGTTTTTGCCAAAGGCCAGACTGGAATGGGGTGGAATGGGAACAGCTAACCAGACATCCAGGTCTCGTCACTCTGAGACAGAAAATGGGCAACCTGGCAGTAAGGAGACCAGGATGACTTTGACCCAATCCTTTCCCATCTTTGTGCTTCCAGTTTCACAGTTTGTAAAACTTCTTTGTATCACTTATTTTGCTTGTAGTTACACATTTGTATGATTATTTGACTAACATCTGTCCACTACACGGTAGGCCCCATATAACATGAATTATGCCTTGCTCACCATAATCACCCAGTAACTAGCACAATTAAGCTTCCAATACATCTATCTGTTAACAAAATGAATAAATGAGAGAGACTAGACCCCAGGAGATAGTTGTGAAAAGAGGAGTGTTCCAAATCTCCTTCCTGATACCAAGTATCACCTCTTGGTTTGAAGTGCTCTAAGTGATGGAAAAAAAAGTGTCCTAGCAGAGGGAAAAACCAATAGACTCAAAGAGCTAGTTCCTTTTGAGGCAAGCTCTCAACAGCAACAAAAAGAAAATCTGGCCAGGAGCAGTGGCTCAAGCCTATAATCCCAGCACTTTGGGAGGCCTACGCGGATGGCTTGAGCCTCCTGTTCAGGAACAGTTTGGGCAACATGGCAAAACCCCATCTCTACAAAAAAATACAAACAAGGGCCAGGCGCGATGGCTCACACCTGTAATCCCAGCACTTTGGGAGGCCGAGGTGGGCGGATCATGAGGTCAAAAGAACGAGACTATCCTGTCCAACATGATGAAACCCCGTCTCTACTAAAAATACAAAAAAAATTAGCTGGGTGTAGTGGTGCGAGCCTGTAGTCCCAGCTACTCAGGAGGCTGAGGCAGGAGAATCGCTTGAACCTGGGAGGTGGAGGGTGCAGTGAGCCAAGATCGCACACTGGACTCCAGCCTGGTGACAGAGTGAGTCTCCGTCTCAAAAAAAGAAACAAGTAGCCTGGCATGGTGGCACGAATCTGCAGTCCCAGCTACTTGGAGGGCTGAGATGGAAGGTTCACTTAAGCCCAGGAGGCTGCAATGAGCAGAGATTGTGCCACTGCACTCTAGCCTGGGTGACAAAGTGAGACACTGCCTCAAAAAAAAAGACTATTTGTAAACCATACATCTGAAAAAGGATCTGTAACCAGAATATATAAAGAACTCTTACAACTCAATAATAAAAAGACAACCCATTTTAAAAGGGCAGAGGATCTGAACAGATAGTTCTTCAAAGATACACAAATGGCCAACATAGTATTTCAACCACATGAAATAAAGCTCAACATCAGCCAACAGGGAAATTCAAATCAAAATCACAATGAACTACTACTTCACACCCAGCAGGATGGCTATAATCAAAATAAGTGTTGATGTGCCTCAGCCTTTGGGAGGCTGAGGCAGGCAGATCGCTTGAAGTCAGGAGTTCAAGACCAGCATGGCAAACATGGTAAACCCCATCTCTACTAAAAATACAAAAAAATCTGGCCAGGCACAGTGGCTTACGTCTATAATCCCAGCACTTTGGGAGGCCAAGGCGGGCAGATCACCGGAGGTCAGGAGTTCGAGACCAGTCTGGCCAACATGGTGAAACCCTCTCTCTACTAAAAATACAAAAACTAGCCAGGCATGGTGATGCCATGCCTGTAGTCCCAGCTACTTGGGAGGCTGATGCAGGAGAATCGTTTGAGCCTGGGAGACGGAGGTTGCAGAGAGCTGAGGTGGTGCCACTTTACTCCAGCCTGGGCAACAGAGCAAGACTGTCTCAAAAATAAAATATCGAGTGCCGGGCGCGGTGGCTCAAGCCTGTAATCCCAGCACTTTGGGAGGCCGAGACGGGCGGATCACGAGGTCAGGAGATCAAGACCATCCTGGCTAACACGGTGAAACCCCGTCTCTACTAAAAAATACAAAAAAAAAAACCTAGCCGGGCGAGGTGGCAGGCGCCTGTAGTCCCAGCTACTCGGGAGGCTGAGGCAGGAGAATGGTGTAAACTCAGGCGGCGGAGCTTGCAGTGAGCTGAGATCCGGCCACTGCACTCCAGCTTGGGCGACAGAGCGAGACTCCGTCTCAAAAAAAAAAAAAAAAAAAAAAAATCGGCCGGGCGCGGTGGCTCAAGCCTGTAATCCCAGCACTTTGGGAGGCCGAGACGGGCGAATCACAAGGTCAGGACATCGAGACCATCCTGGCTAACCCGGTGAAACCCCGTCTCTACTAAAAAATACAAAAAACACTAGCCGTGCGAGGTGGCAGGCACCTGTAGTCTCAGCTACTCGGGAGGCTGAGGCAGGAGAATGGCGTAAACCCGGGAGGCGGAGCTTGCAGTGAGCTGAAATCTGGCCACTGCACTCCAGCCTGGGCGACAGAGCAAGACTACGTCTCAAAAAAAAAAAAAAAAAAAAAAAGAAAAAGAAAATATTAAGAATACAAAAAAATTAGGTGGGCATGGTGGCACATGCCTGTGATCCCAGCTACAAGGGAGGCTGAGGTGGGGTAATTGAACACCTCAATGACCCCAACCTCAGGCAGAGGTTGCAGTGAGCCAAGATCATGCCAATGTACTACAGCCTGTGTAACAGAGCGACACTCCTTCTCAAAAAGGAAAAAAGGCCGGGGGCGGTGGCTCAAGCCTGTAATCCCAGCACTTTGGGAGGCCGAGACGGGCGGATCACGAGGTCAGGAGATCGAGACCATCCTGGCTAACACAGTGAAACCCCGTCTCTACTAAAAAAAATACAAAAAACTAGCCGGGCAAGGTGGCGGGCGCCTGTAGTCCCAGATACTCGGGAGGCTGAGGCAGGAGAATGGCATAAACCTGGGAGGCAGAGCTTGCAGTGAGCCGAGATCCGGCCACTGCACTCCAGCCTGGGCGACAGAGCAAGACTCCGTCTCAAAAAAAAAAAAAAAAAAAAAAAAAGAAAAAAAAAAAATATATGGACTCAAATGTGGAGAAACTGGAATCCTCACAGACTGCTGGTGCTAATGTCAAATGTTGCAGCCACTTTGGAAAAGTCTGGCAGTTCCTTAAACAGTTAACACCTAGTTACAATATAACCCAGCAATTCTTCTCCTCAGTATGTATCTAACAGTAACCGAAAACACCTGTCCATACAAAAACTTGTACATGAAATGTTCACAACAGCATTGTTCATAATAGCCATAAAGCAGAAGTAATACATGTTTCCATCAACTCAAGGAAGGATAAAATGTGGTATCCATACATTATTATTCAACATAAAAACAAATGAAGTACTGATATATGCTACAACACAATAAACTTCAAGGAACATTAATCTAAGTGCAAGATGCCAGTCACAACAGACCACGCATTATACATTATGACTCCATAGGCAAAACTAGAGACAAAAAAGTAGGATGGTGGTCATTCAAGACTAGGAGGGATGGAGGGATTGAAGAATGCTAGCTAACAGGTGCAGTGTTTCTTTTTGGGGCCATGGAATGGTTCTGATTCTGTTGATGATTGTACAACTCTATAAATATATTAAAAAACTATTATACAGTTTAGGGCCAGGCGTGGTGGTTCACACCTATAATCCCAGCATTTTGGGAGACCAAGATAGGAGGATCACTTGAGGCCAGGAATTCGAGACCAGCCTGATCAACACAGTGAGACCCCCATCTCTATTTAAAAAAAAAAAAAAAAAGCTATTGTACACTGTAAATGGGTAAATTGGATAGTATATGACTTACAGCACAAACTGTTAAAAAAAAAAAAAAGTGGCAAGAGGCTATTATCTACTTGCAGAGCAATCAAAATTCAACGTATCATCCAAGATGGGGGAAAAAAATTCAGCACAGACTACACGTCGTCACTCTTTTCTCCCTCTACTCTCTACTTCCAACCAGCCATGACCAACCTAGCGGCTGGTCAGGTAAAGACCAAAGGTGGAGTCAATGGCAATGGTGGAGGGTGGGGGAGTAAGCGGGAAGCAAAGACTAAGCAGCAGCTCTGATTATAGTGGGGAAAACCCAGAGGGCCTGGAGGGACCCACTGGACCTTCCTTCTCCTTAGTTCTGGGTTACTTAAGCTGAAACTGTGAGTTTAACTCAACTACTACACAGACATGGGCCTATATACATAGTACAGGAAAGAAATGGCTACCAGAAATCATAAAAGGGACAGAGAAGAGTTCCTTTTACTGCCCATTTATTACCATGCAGGTTAAAAAACGGGAAAAGAGGCCGGGCGCGGTAGCTCACGCCTGTAATCCTAGCACTTCAGGAGGTCGAGGCAGGCGGATCATGAGGTACACACCCAGGGAAGAGAAGGGACTTGTCCAAATGTCACTCAAGTACTTGGTCCATAACATTAAGCTTTGTAATTCACCAGGTTAAATGTGACATCATTGTTCCATCCACCCTACCAATACTCCAAAGAAACTCAACTTCCTGTTCCCTCTTGAGGAAGTAAAACTTACCAGATAAAAAGGGGAACGAGGTGGTGGGGGGGGCTGGCGTCGAGGCCGGGGGCCACCAAACGAGGTAGCAGTGGAGGGAGGGCTGGGGGGATCAGAGCGCAATGTCAGTGTGTCAGGCTCATCCTTGGAAACAGGCAGCCGGGATACCATGGTGACAGGCAAGGGAGCGGCACCAGATGCCGAAACCGCAAGGGAAGATGCCTGGGAAGCTGGGGACTGTGTGGAGGCTGGGGCCAGCGCCAAGGTCTGAGCTGCAGCCGGGCCCAGGGTAGGAACTGGGGCGGGGCTCAAGGTCAGTGTCTGCACTGAAGCTGGGGCCAGGAGTGAAGCAGATGACGATGCTGGAGCCAAAGTCAGTGTGTGAGCTGCGGCTGGGCCCATCGGAGAAGCTGGAGCCAGAGGAGGTGCTGGAGCCAGAGACAGCGTCTGAGTTGGACCCAGTGGTGGTCCTGGTGCCAAAGACAGTGTCTGGGCTGCAGTTGGTACCAGGGATGATGCTGGAGTTAATGACAATGTCTGAGTTGGAAAGGGTCCCTGGGGGTTCCCCGTGCCCAAAGAGAGTGTCTGAGATGGAGATGAGCCTCCAAGAGTGGGTGCTAAAGCTGGGGCTAGGGCCAGTGTCTGTGTAGAAGCCGGGCTCGGGAGAGGTGATGGAACCGGGGCTGGTAGCAAAGTTTGAGTTGATGATGAAGCCAACGCAGGGGTTGGAGCTGGTACCAGTGAAGCTGAGGCTAAAGAGGTTCCTGGAGTAGACGATGGAGCCATAACTGGAACCGGAGTCTGTGATGAAGCCAGGACAGGAGCAGGACCTGGCGATGGTGCCAGGACTGGAAGAGGAGCCAGAGGAGGAGCTGGAGAAGGAGCCAGAATTGCTGTCTGTGGAGATGTCATAGGAGCCAGAGGAGTGGCTAGAGCCTGAGATGCAGAAGATGCTGGAGCCAGAAGGGAAGCCTGAGCTGGAGCTGGATTTGGTGCTGCCGGAAAAGGATTGGCCAGAGCTGAAGCTGGCACCAGGACAGGTGAGCATGCTGGGGCCACGGTTGAGTTCAACCCTGGAACATGTGAAGAGGTGGGAGCCAACAACAGAGGGTGACCAGGTGTCTGAGATGAAGACAGGGACGGAGCTGTGGCCAAACCTAGACTCAAGGCTGATGCTGACGGGGAAGCACCAGATGGTGCCAAGGATGGAGGTCCAGGAGCCGCTGGGACAACAGGTGCCAGTGGTGGAGTCACACTGGTCAACAGAGCTGGGCCCGAAGCGGAAACAGGCAAGGGGGCTGAGATGGGGATGGTGAGTGGAGCCGAGGCTGGGGCAGGAAGTGTGGTGGGGACAGAGATGGGGAGTGAAGATGACGCTGGAACTGAGACTGTAGAGGACACAGGACTAGCAAGAGGAGAGGAGTTGGGAATTGGCATTGGAGAAGAGGCTGGCCCAGGGAGTGAGGATGGCACATGGAGGGGAGAAGAGATGGTCAAAGGGGCAGTTCCGGGGGTTGAAGCTGTGGAGAGAGAGAATGAGTTAGCCCCAGAATAACTTCCTGACCCTTTCCTGACTCTGTCCCACCTTTCCCTTACCCCCAAGCTTCCCATTTCCCCGAAGGCATTCACTCCCACAACATGAAGTCAAACATCCAAGTAATCTGACAACTTTAGATTTTCTTTCCCTCCAAGATTCCAGCAAATGTATCTTGAAATTAGGTCAGGGCTCAGGCAGCCCAGTTCTGGGGCCCACTACAAATCAAGGCAGTATGCTGATATGAAGAAACTTGCACTAAAACTAAGAAACCTTCGGGCAACCCCATCTCATCTCCATTCCTGGCAAGGATTTCTGGCCTCAGCCACCTGGACTCACCACTGACTTCAGGTGAAGGACTGTGGACCAGCTTGAGAAGAGGCCTCACCAGAGTGGGTGTGGGCATGGGGGCTCGGGCAGTACCCAGAGTAGGTGTGGGTAGCCGGCCAGGGGTTAACGTGGGGCGTGGATTCAACACAGCTGGAAGCCCAGAGCTCGGAGGCCGGGGTGCTGGGGCCAACGGAGGAACAGGAGTCAGTCCATCCCGAGGGGCTTGTCTCACTACAATCTTCACCACGCCTGTATTATTCACCATGGTGGGTGGCACTGCAAGAGGAAGCTACACTGAGAGGAAGGTAGAAAAGAAACAAGAGACCCAAAGGATGGAAGAAGTCCAGGGGCAGGAGAAGGTGGCAGACAGGTATCGTAGATATTCGTAAGGGAAAACAACACTAAGGAAAGGCTGGACAGACAGTAGCCCAGCGCATGCCTGGAAGGACCAAGGCCAGCAAGGGCTAAGGAATTAGGAAGGCCAGGAGCCTCACCCTGGTTAGCAGCAAGCGGAAGGCTGAGGCCAGTGGGGGCAAGGGTGGTGCTGGGGGTCGAAGAAGGCAGCACAGAGACAGGGGTAGGGCCAGGGGTCGGGGCCACGGCCTGGATGAGGGCCACATGGGCAGGCTGGCTGATGAGGTGGTGCTGCCCCCCTGCTGACACGAGGTGCACCACATTCCCTGGGTTAAGGGAAGAGAGAAAGAGAGAGAGAGAAGCAGCTATCAGCCTGAGGAGGGCAGAGGCAAGGCAAGAAGAGAGGGAAAGAATAGAGGGAATAAATTCTCTAGAATGACCTCTTCCCTATCTTTATCCAAGATCCCTCCAACCATGCCCGTTGGCCCCACCCACCAAAAGCTTGGGAAAGAAACATTAAGGCTGACATTTAAAAAAGTCACAAAAACAAAGAGACAGGGAAGAGGAGGAAAAAGGCAGGACAGGGGGTGGGTTTTACCTACTTTGCAGCGGGCGGGGCTGCCCCACAGCAAGCTGGCGCACCTGGGCACCAGTCAGTGTCAGCTTGTTGCCCTGGATTTGGAAGGTGAGAGGTTTGCTTCCCCCTGCATTAGCCACTGGACGTTGTGCCAGTGAGGCTAACTGCCCGATGCTGACCACTTCACCTGCTAAAAACAGAGAAGGCCTTATTGTACACAAGGTTCATCCTGCTCAACACCACTTCACAGACCCCATGAAGCACACCTCTCCCCCGAATGTCCAGTCCAACCAACCAAGCCTTTCCCACAATTTACTGTGTCCCAACAAACTCAGTCTCCACCTACAGCCTTTGAGCTTTTGATGTGCTACTCCTTCCAATCCCATTTGCTTAGCAATCTCCTTTATATTCTCTAACACGGCCTGCCACAAGACTGAGTTAACCACCACCCTCTGCTCTACACTGCCCTTTTACCCCAAATACTTTTCTACCGCTAGGCTTACCACTATTTATTCACCTATGTGTCATCTCCCTATGTCAATTCCTTAAGGGCTCTTAATTATGATCTAACAACGTCTGGTGTAATACCTAACATGCTAGCTGCCTCAATTTTTTTTGACACAGGGTCTTGCTCATGATTGCAGTGGCCCAATCATGGCTTACTGCAGCTTCCAAACTCCTGGCTCAAGCAATCCTCCAACCTTGGCCTCCCAAAGCGCTGGAATTATAGACATGAGCCATTATGCCTGACCCGGCTGCCTAAAATTTGATGCTGTCATAGTCCTGAGCTTTCCTCCCATCTCAAGTCCCTCACCACAGAGCCCTGGGAACTTACAGGGCAGGCGAGCTTGCATATCGGGAGATAGAATGAGGCGCTGTGGTGCAGGAGTCGGAACTGGCACTGCTGTCGTGGTAGCAGTTGCCGTGGTGGTAGAAGTGGTGGTGGCAGCAGCAGGAGGGAAGGTGTAACCTGGTGGCACTGTCAGGGGCTTCAACAGGCTAGAGGAGCCTGGAGGTGGGGCTGGGCTCAGGCGAACTGGGGCAGGTGGTGTTGGCTTTAGGGACAAGGTTGGCGTGGGAGGCCGTGAGGTCCCACTCAGGACTCCCAGGGGGGATGGCAACACTGCAGACACAAAGCAAACACCTGTCAGATATACCCTGACTAAAGCCTTGGCCTGGTCCCAGAAGCCTCCATCCTCCCTTCCAGCCCATCAAATACTAGAACCCTGTCCCCAGCCCAGCTCCTCAAACCCTTTAATTTCACTACTTCTTCCTCAGTCTGAACAACTTTTCTGAAGCACCACGCATCATCCTTGGCTCCCCTTCAACTCACCCTGAGTGAGAGAACCACTGTTTGGCTGCAGTGGAGGCAAGATGACAGGGCCAGGAGGCCGAGATGCAGGAATAAGCGGGGGCCCAGCAGGTGAGGCTGAAACCATCAGTGGTGCTGGCAGCACTGAGGGGGCTGGGCCAGGGGTGGGCTGGGCTGAGAGCTCAGGACCTGGAGGGGGTCGAACCGGGACAGGGCCCAGGGGCGTCCGTGGGTTGTTCACTACGACCACTGTCCGGCCTTCTTGCTTAGGTACTGGCTGCAGCATCCTATGAGGAAAAATTTAGGGAGTGGGTAGGGAGAAAAGGAGAATAAGAGGTAGCAAAATCAAAGAAAAGAAGAAAATGAAGCAGGGAGACAGATTATAAAAGCAAAGGAAAGGAAAGAGACCCAAAGGAGAAAGAGGAATAGGAATTTAAGATAATCAGAAAGCACAAGACAGACAGAATGGGAGAAAAAGTGACTAACACAGAAGCCCAACCCAGCACCCTCTTCTAGTTATTCTCTCCCCGATTCCCTCCACGTGTCTGCACCCATCCCATACAAATATTCCAGCCTTGTATCCAACTCTTTTCTTCCCATCCCAGGCCCCTCCGGCCAGCTTTCAGCCACTTATTCTAGGAACCATCCCCTCATTCCTTAGTCCTTGTACCTGTTGACCTTCATCTTGACTGGCTTGGGCCGGGGTGGGGGATCAGGAGCAGTAGCCACCTCTAGCAGTACCCGGCGAGAGAGGCGGTGCCGGGGCAGAAATGTGTCTGTCTCATATCGAGAGACACGACCTTCCAGGCCAATAAGGTCAAATCGACCCATGTCTATCCGCTGCCACAAGAAAGAACACAAAGCACAGTCACAAAGAACAAAATCACACATCCTTTGAAATGTAGATGTAGCTGGAGGCGATTATCCTTAAGTGAATTAACACAGAAACAGAAAACCAAATACCACATGTACTCAGACACAAGTGGGAGCTAAACATTGGGCACGCATGAACATAAAGATGAGAACAAGACACACCAGAAACGACTGGGTGAAAGTGCTGAAAAACTACCTGTTGGGGACCATGCTCACAACCTGAGTGACAGGATCAATTGTACCCCAAACCTCAGCATCATGCAATATACCCCATGTAAAAGACCTGCACATGTACACCCTTACTCCAAAATAAAAGCCTGGGCGTGGCGGCTCAAACCTGTAATCCCAGCACTCTGGGAGGCCAAGATTGGGGAACTGTGTGACCCCAGGAACTTGAGATCAGCCTAGGCAACATAGTAAGACCCTGTCTCTACAGAAAATAAAAAATTAGCCAGGCATGTTAACACGCACCTGTAGTCCCAGCTACTCAGGAGACTCAGGCAAGAGGATTGCTTGAGTCCAGGTGGCTGAGGCTGCAGTGAGCTATGATCATGCCACTGCACCCCAGCCTGGGCCACAGAACAAGACTCTGTCTCAAAAGAAAAAAAAAGTGAAAAAATAAATAATAGGCAGGGCACTATGGCTCACACCTGTAATCCTTCTACTTTAGGAGGCCAAAGTGGGCAGATCACTTGAGGCCAGGAGTTCGAGACCAGCCTAGCCAACACGGTGAAACCCCATCTCTACTAAAAATACAACCAGAGTGGTTGTGCACACCTGTAGTCCCAGCTGCTCAGGAAGCTGAGGCACAAGAATCGAGAATCACTTGAACCCAAGAGGCAGAGGTTGCAGTGAGCCGAGACTGCACCATTGTACTTCAGCCTGGGTGACAGAGTGAGACTCGGTCTCAAAAAAAAAAAAAAAAAGTAGTAATAACAACACAATGCACAGTGTCAAAGATGACAATTTTACAATAATTTATTGGATATGATGCCAAAAGCACAGCCAACAAAAGAAAAAAATAGATAAATTGGACTACATCAAAATTTGTAACTGAGGGCCGGGTGCAGTGGCTCACGCTTGTAATCCCAGAACATTGGGAGGCCAAGGCGGGCAGATTACCTGAGATCAGGAGTTCCAGACCAGCTGAGCAACATGGTGAAACCCCATCTCTACTAAAAATACAAAAATTAGCTGGGCATTGTGGCACTCACCTGTAGTCCCAGCTAGTTGGGAATGAGCCAGGAGAATCACTTGAACCCAGGAGGTGGAGGTTACAGTGAGCTGACACTGCACCACTGTATACCAGCCTGACCAACAGAGTGAGACTCCATCTCAAAAAAAAAAAAAAAAGGGGGGGGGGTGCCCAGGCACAGTGGCTCATGCCTGTAATCCCAGCACTTTGGGAGGCCGAGGCAGACAGATCACCTCAGGTCAGGAGTTTGAGATCAGTCTGGCCAGCATGGTGAAACCCCATCTCTACTAAAAACAAAAATTAGTTGGGCATGGTGGCACATGCCCGTAATCCCAGTTACTGGGGATGCTGAGGCAGAAGAATTGCTTGAACCCGGGAGGTGCAGGCTGCAGTGAGCCGAGATCGCACCATTGGACTCTAGCATGGGCAACAAGAGTAAAACCCAAAAAAAAAAAAAAATTTAAAACGAGGTGTGGTAGCTCACGCCTATAATCCCAGGGCTTTGGGAGGCCAAGGTGGAAGGATCACTTGAGACCAGGAGTTCAAGACCCATCTACGCAACATATCAACACCCGATCTCTACAAAAAAATTAAAATAAAAAATAAAAAAATCACTCAAGTATAGTGGTACATGTATATAGTTTCAGCTACTTGGCCCAGGAGCTTGAAACCAGCCTGAGCAACATGGTGACACACCATCTCTATAAGAAAACTAAAAAAAAAAAAAAAAATTTGGCCGGGCGCGGTGGCTCACGCCTGTAATCCCAGCACTTGGGAGGCCGAGGCGGGTGGATCACGAGGTCAGGAGATCAAGACTATCCTGGCTAACACGGTGAAACCCCGTTTCTACTAAAAATACAAAAAACTAGCTGGGCGTGGTGGCGGGCGCCTGTAGTCCCAGCTACTTGGGAGGCTGAGGCGGGAGAATGGCATGAACCCGGGAGGCGGAGCTTGCAGTGAGCCAAGATCACGCCACTGCACTCCAGCCTGGGAGACACAGCCAGACTCCATCTCAAAAAAAAAAAAAAAAAAAAATTAGCGAGGCCGGGTGCGGTGGCTCATACCTGTAATCCCAGCACTTTAGGAGGCTGAGATGGGCAGATCGCGAGGTCAAGAGATGAAGACCATCCTGGGAAACATGGTGAAACCCCATCTCTACTAAAAATACAAAAATTAGCTGGGTGTGGTGGTACGCGCCTGTAGCCCCAGCTACAGGAGGAGGCTGTGGAGAATTGCTTGAACCTAGGAGGCAGAGGTTGCAGTGAGCCAAGATGGCACCACTGCACTCCAGCCTGAGGTCAGAGCGAGACTCCGTCTCAAAAAAAAAAAAAAAAAAAAAAAAAAACAGGCATGGTAGTGCATACCTGTGGTCCCAGCTAGTCAGAAGGCTGAGGTGGGAGGACTACTTGAGCCCAGGAGTTCAAGGTTGCAGTGAGCTATGATTGTATCACTGAACTCTAGCCTTGGTGACAGAGAGAGACCTTGTCTCAGAAAAAAAAAAAAAAAAACCACCAAAAACAAGTGTTTGCGCATCAAAAAACACTATCAACAGAGTGAAGACAACTCACGGAATGTGACAAAATATTTGCAAGTCATACATCTGGTAACGGGTTAATTTCCAAAGTATATAATGAAGTCCTACAGCTCAACAACCACCACACAAACACCCAAAATAAACACGTCTTCAATAGACATTTATCCAAAAATATAGACAAGGGGCCAATGAGCACATGAAAAGATCCTTGACAGCCCTCATCATTAGGGAAATGCAAACCAAAACCACAATGAAATACCAATTCACACTCATTAATATGGGTGTAATAAAACAAAGAACAGGTAATGGCAAGGATGTGGAAAAATTAGAACCCTTGTGCCCTGCTAGGGTGGAAATGTAAAACATGCAGCTACTATGGAAAACAGTGTAGAGGTTTTCCCAATATGCAGAAATCGAATTACTGTATGTTACAGCAATATTCCTTTTAAGTAAATACCCAAAGTAAAAAGCAGAGATATTTGTACATCCATGTTCACAGCCTTATTCACAAGAGACAAAAGGTGGAAAGAATCCAAGTGCCCACTGATAGATGAATGGATAAACAAAATGTGATGCAAATGCTCCCAGACTTATGATGAAGTTACATCCCAATAAACCCTCAGCAAATCGAGAATTTAATGCCCTTTAATACCCTTGACAAGCCCATCAAAAAGTAAAAAACTGTAAGCTGAATCATTCTAAGTCCAGATGCTCCTCAATTTACAATGGGGTTACATCCTGATAAATTCACAGTGAAGCCAAAAAAATATTAAGTTGAACCATCGTTAAGTCACATGACTAGAGTACAATAAAAATAAGGGAATGATACTTAGGGGAGTAATAAGGATGCAAAAGTCAGACCCCAGTCTAACGAAAAGAGGTACATGGTTGGGGTAATGCCAATAACCTTTATATTTCACATTAATGGAATCATACTTACCTGGAGGGGATGGACATCCGTGGCCCTTAGCACCAGAGAGGCGGTGCTGAAGCAGATGCCTGGGGTGATGAAAGGGGAGGTAACCGGTCGAGGGTCGAACAGATTTGGATGATTGCAAACTTTTCTCAGCTGCATCAAAATGTTGATGACGCTCATGAAATGGCCTGTGGCTAGTGTCTCCTTAGTTCTAGGGAAAGAGGAAAAATAAATGGGACGCCCTAACAGCCACCTACACTTCAATCTCGAGTCCCAGGGCCCACCCTCCTTCCTTCCTTACGTGGTTTGTGCCATGAAGTCATCATAGAGACAGCGTTGACGCTTGGAGAGCCTGCAGCGGATAACATGCTCATACTTTTTGGGCATCTGCTTCTCAACATCCACCTTAACTCGGCGCAGTAAAAAAGGCCTCAAAACCTAAAAGCAAATTAAGCAGGAGGCTAAACAGGAGAACTCAGGCACCAAACCCCAGCCTAAGCCCCTCAGTAAACACGAATGGAGCCATACGGCACACCATATCAGACACCAACCACACAGAGATGAGTCAACTGCAAGCCCTCAAGGGATCTGCCGTCTGCTGAAGGAGACAGACACAAAATGATACCACGACATAGGAAGTGATATAAGGAAGCACTGTGGGCAGACCAACTATGCAGGAGAGAAAACTCAAACTAGATTTTGAGGAGTGATTGTAAGTTTACAAGATGATGCAAATAAATCTAGAAGATGAGGAGAACAGGGCCGGGCGCGGTGGCTCACGCCTGTAATCCCAGCACTTTGGGAGGCCGAGGCGGGCGGATCACAAGGTCAGGAGATCGAGACCACGGTGAAACCCCGTCTCTACTAAAAATACAAAAAATTAACCGGGCGCGGTTGTGGGCGCCTGTAGTCCCAGCTACTCGGGAGGCTGAGGCAGGAGAATGGCGTGAATCCGGGAGGCGGAGCTTGCAGTGAGCCGAGATCGCGCCACTGCACTCCAGCCTGGGCGACAGAGCGAGACTCCGTCTCAAAAAAAAAAAAAAAAAAAAAAAAAAAAAAATGATGAGGAGAACAAAAACTGTGGCCTTGACGGGAAATAAAACGAAAGGCAAATCTGAAATCTCAGAAGATAAAATCCGATAGGACACAGTCATCAATGTCTACAGTGACATGGAAGAAGGAAGGGAGGTAAATGAAGGAAAAGTAACAGTTAAGGAAGACTTCCTGTTTTCTAGCTTAGTTTACCAAATGATAGTGATTGACCAAGATGGCCTTATAACAGGCTATAAGGCCAGAGATGTCTGGCTTAGAACAGTGTTGAGTTCAAGAGGAACTTTCAATTAATGATACCAAATCAGAAATCTAAATACAGGTCAAGTGATCTAGAAAGTCAAGGACTTTTAGCACAGACTGGAGAGTCTTTATCACATAAGAAATAGTCAAAGCTTTAGGAACGAGAAGGCCTGTGAGATATGTAGACTGAGAAGACAAAAAAAGTAAAGATTGGAATGCTAAAAGATGTTGTGATTTAAAAGCTGGGCAAAAAAGGAGAGCCAAAGAAGACCAGAGAGAGAAACACCAACAATATGAAGTTGAAGAAATCCAGGTAAAGAGAAATCCAAGCAGGGACCAATCAGCAGTACCATTCTACTCAAAGACAATAAGGACAAAAACATCACCATAAAAAAAAAAAAAAAAAAAAAAAAAAAAAAAAAAAAACAGGCTGGGAATGGTGGCTCACGCCTGTAATCCCAACACTTTGGGAGGCCAAGGGGGACAGGGCGGATCATTTGAGGTCAGGAGTTCGAGACCAGCCTGGCCAAGATGGCGAAAACTGCCTCTACTAAAAATAACAAATATTAGCTAGGTATGGTGGCTTAGATCTGTAACCCCAGCTACTCAGGAGGCTGAGGCAGGAGAATCGCTTGAACCCGGGAGGTGGAGGCTGCAATGAGCCAGATCACGCCACTGTACTCCAGCCCGTGGGACAGAGCGAGACTCTGTTACAAAAAAAAAAAAAAAGGCCAGGCGCAGTGACTCACACCTGTAATTCCAGCATTTTGGGAGACCAAGGCAGGCGGAACAAGAGGTCAGGAGATTGAGACTACCCTGGCTAACACGGTGAAACCCCGTCTCTACTAAAAATACAAAAAACTAGCTGGGCGTTGTGGCGGACGCCTTTAGTCCCAGCTACTCGAGAGGCTAAGGCAGGAGAATGGCGTGAACCCGGGAGGCAGAGCTTGCAGTGAGTGGAGATCAAGACACTGCACTCCAGCCTGGGCAACAGATCGAGACTCCGTCCAAAAAAAAAAAACAAACAAAAAAAAAACACCGAATGGATGACTAAGATGAGGTCATTCAATCTGGCAATGGGTAGTCACTAAAACATTGCAGCTTGGCCGGGCGCGGTGGCTCAAGCCTGTAATCCCAGCACTTTGGGAGGCCGAGACGGGCGGATCACGAGGTCAGGAGATCGAGACCATCCTGGCTAACACAGTGAAACCCCGTCTCTACTAAAAATACAAAAACTTAGCCGGGCGAGGTGGCAGGCGCCTGTAGTCCCAGCTACTCGGGAGGCTGAGGCAGGAGAATGGCGTGAACCCGGGAGGCGGAGCTTGCAGTGAGCTGAGATCCGGCCACTGCACTCCAGCCTGGGTGACAGAGCGAGACTCCGTCTCAAAAAAAAAAAAAAAAAAACAAAAAAAAAACATTGCAGCTTGACAACTGAGTGAGTTCAGCCTGGCACTGACTTCCCTCTCCCCAAGGGTTTCCTGGGCAATGCCCAGGAATGGTTCCTCACCATTCCCAATACCCTGACAAACTGTTGCAGGCCCTACCTTGTGGAGGCGTTTGACAAGACCTTCATTATACTCTTGGCTGCCCTCAATCATGCCAGTTAGGGGATTAGAGAACCACTCCTTGAACTCGCGATGAGACTGGAAGACATGGGGCATCAAAAAGTGCATCAAGGACCACAGCTCCATGAGGCTGTTCTGCAAGGGAGTTCCTGTCAGGAGCAGGCGCCTCTGGCTGCAAAGAGACAGAGAGAATCAGAGGGAGGATGGTCAGCAGCTCCCAACCTTCTGAGCATTCTGATACATTCCTCAACCCAGGCAGCCCTCCCTTCAAGCCAAGTCAACCCTCCCATGAATCCCCATCTCCATCTCCACCTGTTAAAGTTGAGGAGTGACTGCCAGCGCTGTGACTTGAAGTTCTTGATGTTCTGCGCCTCATCCAGAATGAGATAGCGCCAATTCTTGCGGCGGAAGGCCTGGTGGTCCTGCAGCACCAGCTTGTAAGATGTGATACAAACATGGAAGGCATTGGGCTTGGTCCAGCCCTGAAGGATCAAAGACAGAAAGTAGCAGATAGTGGGATGAAAAGAAAAGAGAGCCAAGGGAAGACATGCTAAACTCCTCAAAGGACAGAAATCAGGTTGGAAGAAAAGAGAAAGTCCCAGCAAAAGAATGGAGCGACAGAAAGAGGAGGGGCCTGGGCATGGTGGCTCACAGCTATAGTCTCAGTACTTTGGGAGGCTGAGGTGGGAGGATCTCGAGTCCATGTGCTCAAGGTCAGCTTGGTTAACATAGACCCATCTCTATCTTTGCAAGAAATTTAAAAATTAAAAAAAAGAAAAGAAAAGAAAAGAAAGTGGAGGGAAAGGAATTCAACTGAAGAAAGGGCTTAAAAACAAAGGAGGCATCCATGGGGAGAAAGTGACCACATGAAAGATCGAACCTGCCGCTTGAGCTTCCTCTCTTTCTGGGCTCCATAGTAAGTGAGGATTTTAAAGCTGGGGCACCACCGTTTCAACTCCATTTCCCAGTTCAACATCACACTGGTGGGAACAATGATTAAATGGGGACCCCAGTTACCTGTTTGACAAAAAAATGAGAGATGGTAAGGAAATGTAAATTCTGTGGTTCCGACTCCTCAGTTATAACCCTGACCACCCTTTGGCCCTTCCTAGGAATCCCTCCTCTCTATACAGTTAATGACCAGAGTCAATGAAGCAGGAGTTAATGAAGCCGGAGTCATCACTAACAAGCTCCCCAGGGAGCTAGACTAGGGGGCACAAAAGAAGGGGCCTTGCCTACTTACCTTTCTCACAAGCCAAGTGGGCAAGCAGGGAGATGGTCTGGATGGTCTTCCCAAGCCCCATCTCATCAGCAAGAATGCCATTAAGCTTCTTCTCATACATGGTAACCAGCCAGTCTAGGCCAATGTGCTGGTACTCCCGGAGCTGGCCCCGCAGAAGCAGGGGGATGGGCGTCTTTACCTGGCACACAATGGAAATAAGGCATTTATCATGGAGACATGAGAAAAGTCAAGACAAGAAAGGAGAGGCCAGAACCTGGGGATACCTGGGTAGTGGCCAGCGTGTAACCCTTGGGCTGGAGACTTTCAGCTGCTGCAGCAATGTCAGTAATTTCTTTCTTTGGACCTAGAGTAGTGGTGGGCCCTGGAGTGGGAGGCCCGCTGCCCGCATCTGCCTCACTCCGCTCTTCATCCCTGGCAAGCAAGTACTCCACCCCAAAATCATCATCTTCCTCCTCTTCATCTGCTTGGCTCTGTGATTGGGCATCCTCAGACTCTTCAGACTCAGATTCCTCTGATGCTGAACTTCCACTTGTTTCTTCCTCTTCTGAATGTTCATCTTCCTCATCCTCACTCTGGTCCTCCACAGAGTCTAAAGTGTAAGACCAAGGCTTACTGCTCACAATACCTGCTCCTCCAATGGCCACCCTCCCCGGCTCCTGCTTCATGACCACATATTCACCCGACTGACTGCTACTATCCTCCTGAGGAGCTTCTTCTGCTTCCACGGCCCCCTCTGGTTCACAGTCAGAGCTATTAGCATCAACCTCATCTTCATCCTCATCATCACTGCTCCCAAAGCCTGGGGCATAGGCTCCTGCATACTGCTGCAATAGCTCCTCCATGGAAAGCTCACCTGGAAGAGAAATAAAAGCGAAGCTTTTGGCTACTCGGAGGGGAGGGAGACGGGGAGGTCTGAGTGGTACCAATTAATTTTACCTAGGTCTCTGTAGATACTGCTAAGCCCCGGTCTGAGGGGAGGCAAAATAGCTTACCTTCAGCATCAGCTAGCAAAACCAAGCCCCACAACCTGGGGGAGGTACCATGGGAAGTGGGAAGAACATTATCAACCTGGTGAGCCTCTCAAGGTCCATGTCAGATACTGCCAATATCTTCTTACATTAGCTCTTCCCTCCATTTCACTCCCACATCACCATTTAAACTTCCATCATAATCACTCATCACTTTCTTTTTTTTTTTTTTTTTTGAGACGGAGTCTCACGCTGTTGCCCAGGCTGGAGTGCAGTGGCGCAATCTCGGCTCACTGCAAGCTCCGCCTCCCGGGTTCCCGCCATTCTCCTGCCTCAACCTCCTGAGTAGCTGGGACTACAGGCGCCCGCCACCGCGCCCGGCTAATTTTTTGTATTTTTAGTAGAGACGGGGTTTCACTGTGGTCTCGATCTCCTGACCTTGTGATCTGCCCGCCTCGGCCTCCCAAAGTGCTGGGATTACAGGCTTGAGCCACCGCGCCCGGCCACTCATCACTTTCTAATCATTATTCGTTTACAAGTCTGTCGTAGTCATTAGACACAGAGTTCCTCCAGAGTGGATACAAACTGCCTTATTCATCTCTTTATCCTTGGTACTGCACAGGGCAGACACCAAGTGGATGCTTAGTAAAATGTCTGGTGAATGTCACCTTCTCGAGCCAACTCGCTCAGCTCCACGGCATGATCCACCTCCCCTTCCAACTGTTCCTCAGCTGCTATAGTGTCCTCTTCATCCTCCGCTAGGAAAGAGACAGAAGCAGGATCAACAGGGATAGAGGCTAGAGGCACAGGACACAGTCCAAATGAAACAGATGAGAAAGCCTGAAAGGTTAGGTCCAGACAATTCATTAAGTGGCAATAGGACAAACAGAACAGCCCTGACCTTCCTCCTCATTGGCAGTAAACTCTTCATCATCTTCATCTGGATGCCAAGGCCGTTTGTTGCGCTGTGTGACAGCAGAGGGTGGGGGCTTTACCTGTATGGCAAAAGATAAAAAAGGAAAGGGTCTAAGGTTAGAGTAGCAGAAGAATGGCACAAACTTGAAAAAGATGTCACAGGAAAATCTCTATCCCATTGAGTGACAGCTGCCACTGGTACAATCCCAGGGCAAGAATACAATCAAGGGTTTTCTCTCAGCACCAACTACCAAATCCTGGCCCCATCGCCTGGGGAAAGACCTGTGAAAGTGCCAGGTAACAAAGAAAGGTACCCAACATATCTCCATGCACTTGGGACATATGGAGAAAGAGAAAAGACTTAAGGGTACCATGCCAGCTTCCAACCTATAAGGCCAATGAGGCAATATTAGGGCACGTTCAGAGAAGTGGCAAGAACAGTCAGAGCAAGTACTTTTTCAAGACCACATAGCAATTTAAAGAGTAAAGTACAATACACTCCTCCACGATAGTGCCAAAACCTGCCAATCATAAAATGCAACTTGCCCCAAACAGATTCTTCCCCAGTTATCCCCAAAGAAGAGCCCAAATGTCCATCACTAGGCAGAACTCTCAAAACCCATAACCAACCTCATAGCCCTGAACTCAGACCCTGAACCTCTCCCTCTGCTCCCCCTCTGAACCCTCCCCTCTGCTCCTTCTGCCTATACCTCCAACACCTGAGGGGGCTCTTCTTCAGCACCTTCTTCAGGCCCATCTCGGGTGTCACTATCATGAGATGAGGGGGTTTGAGAGGGGCTGGAAGGCCCTTCCAGTAGTTGAGGGGGAAGGGAACGGAGCAGCTCTTCCAGTGGCAATTCTCCCTCACGGCGAAGCAGCTCAATCTCACGCCTCTGGGCCTCTGCATCATTGCCCTCCTGTTGTTCTTCTACCTCAATCGTTTCCTCATCATCCTCTTCCTCCTCCTCTTGGGGTTGAAAGTCCCCATCTATAGCAGGAGAACAAGGTCACAAAGTCCACGGGCCCTGCAAGCCACAGGGTGGGTTTTTCAGCTCTGGAAAGGGTACACGAGGAAGAGTAACAGGGCCAAAGAGAACACACACCTTCATCATCCAGGCGGGAAGCAGGGGGTGGAGGACTGGAGGCAGCTGAGGAAGAGCCGAGGCAAGGGGAAGAGCCTGCTTTGCTGCAGGCTAACGGCTGGTTGAGGCTCTGAGACAGAAGGTCCGAGTACTTTTCAGTTTGCCCGACAATGAAGTCCAAATGCAGGTCCAGGGCTTTTTTGCGCTTTTCCTCAAGCCGGGACTGTTGCTTGAATTGCACCACCTGCCACAGATGTGAAAGGGACTGCTCACCAAGATAACCATTTATTTAGGTACTTTTACCCGATGTTTAGGGAGGCCTTCTTTAACCAGATCCCGGGCTGGCCTCCTAGGAGAGTAAGGCTAAATAACCTTCGGGACTTATTATGGTCTAAAGGAAACACAAAGGGAGCATGCAGGAAGAAGAGCCAGCTTAGCCTCAGTTGGAGGGAAGATTTGCAATCTGATTTTTTTTTAAGAGATGAGGTCTCGGCCGGGCGCGGTGGCTCAAGCCTGTAATCCCAGCACTTTGGGAGGCCGAGATGGGCGGATCACGAGGTCAGGAGTTCGAGACCATCCTGGCTAACACGGTGAAACCCCGTCTCTACTAAAAAATACAAAAAACTAGCCGGGCGAGGTGGCGGGCGCCTGTAGTCCCGGCTACTCGGGAGGCTGAGGCAGGAGAATGGCGTAAAAACCCGGGAGGCAGAGCTTGCAGTGAGCTGAGATCCAGCCACTGCACTCCAGCCTGGGCGACACAGCGAGACTCCGTCTCAAAAAAAAAAAGAGATGAGGTCTCACTATGTTGGCCAGGTTGGTGTCAAACTCCTGGGCTCCAATGATCCTCCTCTGCCTTGCCCTCCCACATAGGTGGAACTACAGGCATGTATCACCACACCCAGCTGGAATTGGATCTCAAAAAGTAGGCAGGTGGGCTGGGCACAGTGACTCATGCCTGTATTCTCAGCACTTTGGAAGGCTGAAGCGGGAGGATCACAGGAGGTCAGGAGTTCGAGACCAGACTGACCAACATGGTGAAACCCCCATCTCTACTAAAAATACGAAAATTAGCCAAGCTTGGTGGTGGGCGCCTGTAATCTCAGCTACTCGGAAGGCAGAGGCAGGAGAATTGCTTGAACCCGGGAGGCAAAGGTTGCAGTGAGCCCAGATTGAACCACTGCACTCTAGCCTGGGAACAAAGCGAGACTCCATCTCAAAAACAAAAAAAAACAGGTAGGTGAAGCCAGGCATGGTGGTTCACACTTTGGGAGGTCAAAGCGAGAGGATCCCTTGAGCCTAGGAATTCAAGATTAGCTTGGTGTGTAACAGCGAGACTTTGTCTCCACAAAAAAATATTTTTAAGCCAGCTGCGGTGGCTCACGCCTATAATCCCAGCACTTTGAGAGGCCGGGGCAGGTGGATAACCTGAGGTCAGGAGTTCAAGACCAGCCTGGCCAACATGACAAAACCCTGTCTCTACTAAAAATACAAAAATTAGCCAGACATGGTAGCACATGCCTGTAATCCCAGCTACTCCGGAGAGTGAGGCAGGAGAATCACTTGAGCGCAGGAGGCAGAGGCTGCAGTAACCCAAGATTGCGCCACTGCCCTGGGTGATGGGGCGAGACTCTGTTTCAGAAAAAAATTTAAAAAAAAAAAAAAAAGGAAATTTAAAAAAATTTTTCTTAATTAGCAAGATGTGGTAGCACGTGCCTGTAGTCCCAGATACTTGGGAGGCTGAAGCAGGAAGATCGCGTGAGCCCAGGAGGTTGAGGATGCAGTAAGCCGTGATCGTACCACTGCACTCCAGCCTAGGCCACACAGCAAGACCCTGTCCAAGACAACTAAAAAATAGGTAGCTGTTCCCTAAGTACACGAGAAAAAAGGCATTCCCAGCAGCATAAAGTCCATGTGTAAATGGCCAGAGATATACAAAAGAAAGACGGGTGTGGAGTGAAAGGGAGAAGGAAAGAACATGGCAGGAGGCAAGACCGAGAATATAGACGGAATCCAGGTAGTACTTAAGAAATAATTACAACTTACTATATGGGCAGTGAGAACTTTGGCAGAATTTAAGCATGTAAGTGGCACAAATACATTTTAGTAAACACATGCTAAATGCCCTGCAAGGGACAGGTGGCCTAGAGCTGTCAAGGAGAACTATTAACAATCCCCAAAGAAAGAACTCATTTTTGCCACTATACTTTTTTATCCACACAACATAATCATCATTAGAGTTGCCTGAAATTATATTTACTCCCTCAAGAAGTTTTGATAATTCCTACTACCATGCCATCTACCAGTCTAATCCAAGGCCATTTCCCTTTCCTGATCCCCACTGTCCACCTTCTCCACATTGCTCCAGAACTGCCTGACATCCTTGGCCATGGTGGAAGCGATTCGACGTAGCTTGGCCTGCTCCTCCCTCCGGGCCCGTTCCTCTTTCTGCCGCTGCTCCTCGTGGTGCCGGATCACCATGCGCACCACCTGTGGGAATGAAAACCCAGGGTGAAAACACTCAAAGCCAGACTTCCCCACCCAAAGGCAAAGAAAATAATCAAGGCCAAGAAATCTGGAAAGTCAAGAGCTTGCCTCTTAATGCCTACATCATTCTGTTTGGTCACCTTCCAACTAACCCACCTTTCAACGGAAAGCACAAACCTGAAAAGGAAAAGGAAGGCAGTCCCAGTGGAAGACCTACCTTACGGGCCACACCCCGTTTCCAACGGCGCTCCTGAGCAAAGTCAGCAGAGAGCCACTGCATCTCTTCGCACAGATAGTCCCAGTGACCTTTGGGGCGAGGGGGCTCTGGCACCTTAGGCAGCCTCTTCAGTGACCAGAAACCCTCCTTCCGCAGCTCAGCAATCCGAGTCTCGATCTCAGCCTCCTAATCAGGGAGAGCCAGATCAATCAACAGTTCTAAACACACAATCCGTCTCACTGCCACGGCTGAATTCCTGAACAATAAGTGGGCTGATTGTGTTATGCTTATGCTTAGTCCACATACCAAACCTACAGGCAGGTACTATACTCTCTTCAGAAGAGGGAAAATAGATCAGGGAGATTAAGTGATTTGCCCAAGATCACACAGCTAGAAAGTAATAGAAGATGGCAATCAAAAATAGGTCTGAGGACTCCAGACAGCAAATTTCATGCGCTTTCCATTATTTAACACAATCTCCACACCCCATAGACATAGAAGAGACTTTGGAAAACATATCCCAAGGGGAGCTTCCCAGAGGAGTAAGGAACACATACTTCCCTCTTGATTCTAGATACAAGGGATTATCATCATCATAGAATTCTACTTAGAGTATGTTCATGATGCATTAAGCTTAGAAATACGCTACAACTGGCACACTGTTGTTTATAAAAATACTACTTTTGTAAAAATGCATGTGTTTATGTAAAAAACATGAAACATTATACATGAATTGTTTAACACTGGTTAGGTGTAAAAAATTGGTCATTTTTACTAAAGTTTCTACACTGATTGTCTTTTATAAAAAAAGCATTTAAAATATTTTTGACAGAGACGACTCAAAAAATTCAGGACAACTGCCTTATTTCTTTTTCTGAATCTCACTCAGAAATCTGAGTGAGATTTTTCTGGGTCTCACTCTGTTGCCTAGGCTCAGGTTATCTTCCCAACTCAGCTGCCCAAGTACCTGAGACTATAGGCACATGCAACCCATGCCCAGCTAATTTTTTTTTTATTTCTCGTACAGACGAGGTTTCACGATGTCAAGGCTGGTCTGGAACTCCTGGGCTCAAGCAGTCCGCCTGCCTGGGATTCCCAAAATGCTCAGATTATAGGCAAAAACCACCACACCCAGCCTCTGCCTTTGTTATTCTGTCCTCTCCTGATAAAAACTAAATCAGGGCCGGGCGCGGTGGCTCAAGCCTGTAATCCCAGCACTTTGGGAGGACGAGACGGGCGGATCACGAGGTCAGGAGATCGAGACCATCCTGGCTAACACAGTGAAACCCCGTCTCTACTAAAAAATACAAAAAAAAAAACTAGCCGGGCGAGGTGGCGGGCGCCTGTAGTCCCAGCTACTCAGGAGGCTGAGGCAGGAGAATGGCCTAAATCCGGGAGGCGGAGCTTGCAGTGAGCCGAGATCCGGCCACTGCACTCCAGCCTGGGCGACAGAGCGAGACTCCGCCTCAAAAAAAAAAAAAAATAAAAAAAAAATAAAAAAAAAAATAAAAATAAAAACTAAATCAGAGAAAATAACAGCCAGAGATGAGACAGAACTAAATGGCCTGATAGTGAAGGAAACATCAAGACAGACGTGCATATTAGACCAGCTGCTCTCAAACTTGAGCAGACACCAGAATCATCTAGAGGACTTTTAGAAACAGATTGCACTCACGCCTGTAATCCTAGCACTTTGGGAGGCCAAGGTGGGCAGATCATTAGGTCAGGAGATCAAGACCATCCTGGCTAAAACAGTTAAACCCCGTCTTTACTAAAAACACAAAAAATTAGTTGGGCGTGGTGGCAGGCGCCTGTAGTCCCAGCTACTCAGGAGGCTGAGGCAGGAGAATGGTGTGAACCCGGGAGGTGGAGCTTGCAGTGAGCCGAGATCATGCCACTGCACTCCAGCCTGGGCGAAAGAGCGAGACTCCATCTCAAGAAAAACAAAAGAAAACAGATTGAGGCCAGGTGGAGTGGCTCACACCTGTAATCCCAGCACTTTGAGAGGCCGAGGCTGGCAGATCACAAGGTCAACAGATCGAGACCATCCTGCCTATATGGTGAAATCCCGTCACTATTAAAAATACAAAAAATTGCTGAGTGTGGCAGTGCACGGCTGTAGTCCCAGCTACTAGGGAGGCTGAGGCAAGAGAATCACTTGAACCCAGGAGGCAGAGGTTGCAGTGACCCGAGATTGCGCCACTGCACTCCAGCCTGGAGACAGAGCAAGGCTCCATCTCAAAATAAACAAATAAATAAAATAAAATAAAATAGGCCGCGCATGGTGGCTCACGCCTGTAATCTCAGCACTTCAGGAGGCTGAGGTAGGCAGATCACGAGGTCAGGAGATTGAGACCATCCTGGCCAACATGGTGAAACCCTGTCTCTACTAAAAATACAAAAAAATTACCCAGGCTTGGGGGCGGGCGCCTGTAGTCCCAGCTACTTGGGAGGCTGAGGCAAGAGGATGGCCGTGAACCTGGCAGGCCGAACTTGCAGTGACCTGAGATCGTGCCACTGCAGTCCAGCCTGGGTGACAGAGCGAGACTCTGTCTCCAAAAAAATAAATAAATAAAATTAAAAAAAAAAATAAAAACAGATTGCTGGGCCCTACCCTCATAGTTTCAAATGGGTCAGTGGGTGAGGAGTACCGAGAATTTGTGTTTGTTGTTTTTTTTTTTTTTTTTTGAGGAGGAGTCTCATTGTTACCCAGGCTGGCGTGCAGTGGCATCATCTCAGCTCACTGCAACCTCTGCCTCCCTGGTTCAAGCAATTCTCCTGCCTCAGTTTCCTGAGTAGCTAGGACTACAGGCCTGCACCACCACGCTAGCCTAATTTTTGTATTTTTAGTAGAGACGGGGTTTTGCCACGTTGGCCAGGCTGACTTCCGGTGATCCACCCACCTCAGCCTCCCATAGTGCTGGGATTACAGGCATGAGCCATCACGCCTGAAAGAGAATTTGTGTTTTTAGTAAGTTCCAGGTGATGCTAATGCTGCTGGCCGAGACCACACTTACCACTGGATAAATGTAACACACTGCAGGACAGAAATAAGTAGAAACCAGTAAATCTTAAGAGCATCACAGCTTACAAAGTGCTTTCATGTCTATTTTCTCCTTTTTTCCCTTTTTTTTTTTTTTTTTTTTTTTTTTTTGAGACGGAGTCTCACTCTGTTGCCCAGGCTGGAGTGCAGTGGCGCGATCTCGGCTCACTGCAAGCTCCGCCTCCCGGGTTCCCGCCATTCTCCTGCCTCAGCCTCCTGAGTAGCTGGGACTACAGGCGCCTGCCACCGCGCCCGGCTAATTTTTTGTATTTTTAGTAGAGACGGGGTTTCACTGTGGTCTCGATCTCCTGACCTTGTGATCCGCCCGCCTCGGCCTCCCAAAGTGCTGGGATTACAGGCTTGAGCCACCGCGCCCGGCCTTCCCTTTTTTTTTTTTGAGACAGGATCTCACTTGGCTGCTCAGGCTGGAGTGCAGTGGCATAATCATGGCTCACTGCAGCCCTGACCTCCTGGGCTCAGGTGATCCTCTCAACTCAAGCTCCTGGGTGGCTGGGACTGCTACAGGCATGTGCCACTATGCCCAGATAATTTTTTGTACTTTTTACAGAGATGGGGTTTTACCACATTGCCCAGTCTGGTCTTGAACTCCCGAGCTCAAGAGATCTGCCTGTCTCAGCCCCCTAAAGTGCTGGGATTACAGGTGTGAGCCACTGCACCCGGCCTTGCTCCTATAATTTAAACCTCCTAATAGCCTACAAATTATTATATCATTCCTTTTTTATTTACAGCAAGGAAAATGAGACTCAGTATTCAAGCAATCTGCTCACAATCATATACGTTAAGGCAGAACCTATACCCTAAATCCATGACAAAAAAGAAAAGAAACCTAAAATACTCAAGAGAATGTGGGAGTTTAGTGAAGATGACTCCCAAGAATCTTCATGAGCCTTCCTAATACGTACATGCTTGGCCTGTTCCGCGATTTCGGCATGGCTCTTCTCCCACTTCGGGCCCTTGTTAGCCAGGTCAGCAGCCTGGGATAAGCTGAACCCCTCCAGGGGCACTGTGGCACCATCTGGGGGTCCTGGAGGTCCATCCAGGGAGGAATCTTGAGCTATGTGCTGAGGGGAGATGCCGCCTGCCCCACTAGAGGCTGGGGAACTGGATGAGGCAGGGGACACAGGATTGCTGCCTGTCATGCCGTCCGACACCATCTAGAAAAGTGGAAAACGATGGCAAAAATAAATGCTTAGCACTGTGCTGAGTGTTTCAGGTACATTATTTCATTCCATCTTCACAAGAAAAAACTACGTAGAGTAATGTGTAAATCTTATTTTCATAAACACAAACGTTTGGGATAAAGTTTTAATAAGGGACTCCGATGGCAAAGCCAAGTTTATACATGCTTGACATGAAAGAATTATGTCCTGACATTTACACAGTCCCCAAACTTAAAAACATGTATATATGTATGTATATGTATGTATGTGTATATGTACGTGTATATATATACACACACACACACAGAGACCCATATAGGCCGGGGATGGTGGCTCACAATTGTCATCCCAGCACTTTGGGAGGCCGAGGTGGGTGGATCACCTGAGGTCAGGAGTTTGAAACCAACCTGGCCAACATGGCGAAACCCCGTCTCTACTGAAAATGCGAAAATTAGCTGGGCATGGTGGCGGAAGCCGTAATCCCAGCTACTCAGGAGGTTCAGGCACAAGAATCGTTTGAACCTGGGAGGCGGAGGTTGCAGTGAGCCGAGATCGCGCCATTGCACTCCAGCTTGGATGACAGAGTAAGACTATGACTTGGGGGGGAAAAAACCCACACACACACACACACACACACACATATATAGCATGATTTCAAATTCTGATCCTTTCAGAGCCTCAGTGATTTCATTCACATAAACAACTCCCTATTTTCCCTCCATTTTCACAAGTGTGGCAAATTCACTTATGCAATAAATGTAAGCTACCACTAAATTCAACAGCCACCAACAAAATCCCAAGCCACCTTAACCTCTTCACTGGACAGGCAAGGGCTGGAGGCATAGCCACTGTTCTCAAACACCCAACACGTCACTTTACAAGGTACTCCAAAAGCATTAAGAAATGGAAGCCAGGCTTAGTGGCTCACGTCTGTAATCCTAGGACTTTGGGAGGCCAAGGCGGGTGGATCATGTGGTCGGGAGTTCCAGACCAGCCTAACTAACATGGTGAAACCCCGTCTCTCCTAAAAGTACAGAAATTAGCCAGGTGTGGTAGCGCGAGCCTGTAATCCCAGCTATTTAGGAGCCTGAGGCAGGAGAATCGCTTGAACCAGGAAGCAGAGGTTGTAGTAAGCCGAGATTGTGCCACATCTGGACGGACGGGCGGATGAAAGGAAGGCAGATATGGCTGGGCACGGTGGCTCACACCTGTAATCCTAGTACTTTTTTTTTTTTGAGACGGAGTCTCGCTCTGCCGCCCAGGCTGGAGTGCAGTGGCCAGATCTCAGCTCACTGCAAGCTCCACATCCCGGGTTCACGCCATTCTCCTGCCTCAGCCTCCCGAGTATCTGGGACTACAGGCGCCCGCCACCTCGCCCGGCTAGTTTTTTGTATTTTTTAGTAGAGACGGGGTTTCACCGTGTCAGCCAGGATGGTCTCAATCTCCTGACCTCATGATCCGCCCGTCTCGGCCTCCCAAAGTGCTGGGATTACAGGCTTGAGCCACCGCGCCCGGCCCCTAGTACTTTTTGAGGTTGAGGCAGGTGGATTACCAGAGGTCAGGAGTTCGAGACCAACCTAACCTACATGGTGAACCCCATCTCTACTAAAAATACAGAAAATTAGCTGGGCGTGGTGGCGGATGCCTGTAATCCCAGCTACTCAAGAGGCTGAGGCAGGGGAATTACTTGAACCCAGGAGGTGGAGGTTGCAGTAAGCCGAGATCGTACCACTGCACTCCAGCCTGGACAAGAGTGAAACTCTGAGCCAGGCGCAGTGGTTCACACCTGTAATTCCAGCACTTTGAGAGGCTGAGGCGGGTGGGGATCACAAGGTCAAAAGATCGAGATCATCCTGGCAAACATGGTGAAACCCCACCTCTACTAAAAACACAAAAATTAGCCAGGTGTGGTAGCGTGCACCTAGAGTCCCAGCTACTCGGGAGGCTGAGGCAGGAGAATCGCTTGAACCGGGGAGGTGGAGGTTGCAGTGAGCCGAGATCATACCACTGCATTTCAGCCTGGTGACAGAGCGAGACTCAAAAGAAAGAAAGACAGAAAAACAGACAGAAAGAGAAAGAAAAAGAAAAAAAGAAAGAAAAGAAAGGAAAAGGAAGGAAAGAAGGAAGGAAGGAGAGAGAGAGAGAGGAAGGGAGGGGAAAAGAAAAGAAAAGAAAGGAAAGGAAAGGAAAAGAAAAGAAAAGGAAAACAGGCCAGGTCCGGTGGCTCACACCTGTACTCTCAATACTTTGGGAGGACGAGGTGGGTGGATCGCCTGAGGTCAGGAGTTCAAGACCAGCCTGGTCAACATGGTGAAACCCCATCTCTACAAAAATATAAAAATTAGCCAGGTATGATGGTGGGTGCCTGTAATCCCAGCTACTCGCGAGGCTGAGGCGGGACATGTGCTTGAACTTGGGAGGCAGAGGTTGCAGTGAGCTGAGATCGTGCCATTGCACTCCAGCCTGGGTGACGGAAAGAGACTCCATCTCATTAAAAAAAAAAAAAAGAAAGAAAAGAAAAAAATGGAAAACAAAGTCCTACTAAAATGTGGATATTCAGGGAATTCACAAATTCACTCCAGGACATAAGCCTTACACTGCGCCACTCAAATTCCAACCTCAGCTAAACGACAAGACTGTCACAAATTTCCCCAGTTTCTCAGGAAAATTATAACTATCAAATTTATAAACACGAAAAGCTTACTGTACTGCTTACTTTAGCAACACATATACTAAACCTGGGAGGATACAGAAAACATCAACATGGCCCATATGCGAGGATGACGCAATAAAGAAATCCTTTTTATAAAACATTTTAAAAAATTAAAATAAAAAGAAAGCTGACTGTACACACACCTAGATGTATGTTTAAAAGCCATGCTTTTTTTTTTCCTACCCCACACCCTTCCTTGGTATGAGAAAGGAATGAACACTACACATCATCCATAGGCTTATCCTACTCCAGTTCTGATAGAAGTTAAACTATTCTCAAAGTGTATGGTCTTAAAAGCATGGTGCCCAGACCTCCATTTCCAACCTAGCCTAATTCAACCTCTTTCAGGTAATGAGGAGTTTTTGCACTCTTGGACATATTACACTAATGTTAAATGGAATGTGAGTATCCAACAGACCTGACACACTACAGCCCAGCCCCCTGAGTACCAAAGATTCTCCAAAACTCTCCACAAATATTCCCGTCACATTTCTTCTGCCTCACACCCAACAATCCACAAAGCAGAAGCAGAGAAGGACCTCTCCCCACTTTCAAACCTGTGTCTGTAGGACTGGGAGCTGAGGGTGAGCAGGGGAGGGGCTGCTCTGCATGGTCCCACTCCCAGGCTCCTCCTTGGATGCCTGAAGAATGACTGGGTCGTTATCACCACTGCTGCTGGCCGAGGGGCTGGCGTCCGGCTGCAGGGCATGCTGGGAGCTGGCCTCATTCTGGGCCACCGGCCACCGGGACCCGCCTTCCAGGGCCCGGGGCCCACCAGGGCGTCCCAGCCTCCGCTCAGGTCCACCAGCCTCTGGAGCACCTAAATAGGATAAGAAGAAGAAGAGAAATGCAGTTAAAGGGGATGCAAAATTATTTTTAAAAAACCAGAAATAACACTGAATAAAGAAAAACACAGAAATTACAGGTTACATTTCTTCAGCACTTAATATGTATGAGATACTTTTAGTACTTGTTTGATGTATTCTATAATCCTCACATCTACCTTAAAAACCAAGTGCTGGCCGGGCGTGGTGGCTCACACCTGTAATCCCAGCACTTTGGGAGGCCGAGGCAGGTGGATCACGAGGTCAAGAGATCGAGACCATCCTAGCTAACACGGTGAAACCCCGTCTCTACTAAAAATGCAAAAAATTAGCCGGGTGTAGTGGCGGGCGCCTGTGGTCCCAGCTACTCGGGAGGCTGAGGCAGGAGAACGGTGTGAACCCAGGAGGTGGAGCTTGCAGTGAGCCGGGATTGCGCCACTGCACTCCAGCCAGCGTGAGAGCGAGACTCCATCTCAAAAAAAAAAAAAAAAAAAAAAAACCAAGTGCTTCTCACAGCATAACAAATACTTATTTCCTCCTACACACAACGGATAAAGCCATGCAGAAAGGATTCCCAACCTAAATGGAGCTTACATTCTAATATAATCTGTTTTATAAGTAAAAAAGTTTTAAAACCTTATGATTTGCGGAAGGTCACACAGTAAAAAAGTGGTAGGAGGACTTCAATCCACATAGTCTTAATGCCAAAACCATGGAAAACCTGCTATTCTTCCTGGTAGAGCCAGGTTGACCACGTTTTCCTTAACCCACAGCCTCAGTTCTGTTGTTGCACTGCTATAATCAAACCCTCCACAGAAAAATCACATGCAAACATTCCCGTGTTTCTCTAGAGTGAAAATCCCCAATACTGACCTATAATTGCTTTCATTATCTCAAACATTTCTCCCATTAGCATCAGCACACAAAATGGTAGCAGATCCCTCACCTGTGTGAGCTGAGACCACACCTCCTGTGAAAGTCTGCACTTCCACGGTGCCGCCGTACTGAAGGGAATCACACCTGAAACAGAAGAACAGTGAGGAACTCTTCCACATTTGCCAACATCCATCAAAGCGTATTATTTACTCCAGTTTTTTTGAGACGTTTAAACATACCCAAATCAGTTCAAAGACTAGAAACAGAAAAACAACAGTAGGAAAAGCACATATTTCAGGGAAATGCAAATCATGTTTTGTGAAGACGAATCCTGTTTTGCGAATTCTGTAGGGACATACGATCCTGCCTGGGGGCAGGAGCAGGAAAGGAGTTAAGCAAGAAAGTTCAAAAATTTTAAGTGTGAAGGCTCCAACCATAGAATGGAAAACAAAACCAAAAAAATTACAGCAAAAAAAAAGCTGTCACATCCAGAGCCTCAGAAAGGTGCTACCTGCCTGCGTGTCTTTCCAGTGAGGGCTGGACGCAGAAATGAGAGTGGAACTCCCGGGAAGAGTCAACAAACATGCAGGTGACAGGAAAATCCGCCCAGGATTCAGGGCAGGGCACTGTGAATCCCATACCTGCGCCATTAGACACTTCCCCAAACACAAGAACCACAGCAAATGGGAGACTCAGGAGCAGTCAAAAGCGAGAAGCCGCACTGCCAAGAACCACGCGCCGGAAACAGGCAGTGTGAACCCGCAGGAGGCCCGGAAATGCTTCCCCTGTGTTTAAGGAAATTCCTAAACCACGGTGCCGCCTTTGATTCACTCCCTCCTCCGCCACACGTTCCCAAGACCCGAGCTCACCAGAAGCCAACAAGCCTGAACTCTTGACTCCAGGTTTCGTGACCGTCTCCCTAGCCCTCCTGGCGGACTGACCTCGCGTGACCCCTGACCTCTGCCCAAGTTGCCACTAGCCCTGCGATAGCCCCGCCCCCTCCAGACTCCCACCCCACCCAACGTGCGCGCCGGGCGGGGGAGGGGCCCGCGCGTGCGCGGCTGGAGGCGGAGAGAGCCGGCTGCGCGCACGGCCCGGGGGCTCCCGCCAGAACCCGAGCCCACGCACACAAGGGTCGCGGGGCTGGGAAGCCCCTCATCCGAGCCCGTCAGGGAGCCCCCCCCCCGTCACCCGACCGCGAAAGGCTGAGAGAAGGGAGGGTTCGTGCCACCAGGTCCTGATGCCCCGGCTGGATGTGGTGGGCGCGCGCCCCGACTACTCGTCCCACGCCCCCCTTCCTCTTCCCGCGCGCCCCTGACGGGTGACTGGGTTGGTGGGCGGGCAGGAGCGCACCTGGGTCCGTCCTCTCAGGGCTCGCTCGCTCGCTTGCTCAGGCACGCGTGCGCAGAAGAGCGGGAAGGGAGAGGAGACGCGGGGCCCAGCGCCGGCCGGCCTGACCCCCTCACTCTGTCTCTATGGGCGCGCGCCGACAGCCTCGCGCACCGGCCCCGGGGCCCCGGCTGAGGGTGCGCGCGCAGCACCCCGGGAAGGTGGGAGGGGAGGCGGTGGCGGAAAGATGCGCGCGCAGTCAGTCGTCAGGGGAGGGGGAACTGTGGGACGTCCGCCATCTTGTCTCCCTCTCCTTACCTGCGTCCTCGGGGGCGTGCGCACCACCCCCCCTCCCGCCGAGGAGGGGGGAGGGCTCCCTCTTGGCCACCGCCTTTGCGGCCTTTAAACTCCCCTGGAGACTGCAGCTACTGCCACCGCCTTGCCTCCACTGCCTCTTCTCGGAGCACACAGATGCGGACGGTGGGTAGGAAAAAGGGCAGACGCTACTCCCAGCGAACCGCCGCCGTCGCTCCCGAGGCCTCACCAAAATGGCCGCCGCCGTCTCGGCCGCCACCACCACCACCACCGCCGCCACCGCTCGCTATCGCTACCGTCGGCGCGGCCCGTCTTCTCGCGAGAGACAGTAACTGGAGGGTGGGGGTACGGGGAGGCTCGCGTGCTAGCGTAGGGCGCCGCCCGGCGCGCAAGGCAGCCTGGGAGGTGTAGTCTCCCGGTGGCTGCGCGCTCGCCCCTCCTCGGAGCGCCTTTACTGTCTGCCCCTAGAGCTACCTGGGGGCTGCATTGCGGCTGCCAGCTCGGACCACCGCCACCTCCCTTTTTATTTACAGATCACCCAGTGAGCTGAAACAAGTTAGCAGTGGAACCTGGGCTTCCCAGTTCCCAGGGCAGCCCACTTCTGTAGCGCTGTTTCGTTTTACACGAGGATGGTTTCCTGATAGCTTTCAAACACCTTTGCCATCTATTCGAAAACGTTCTAGGTTAAGAACTCCTTTGAGAATCTGATACTTTTACCACAGAATAGAACAATAAATAACAGCTACCTTCTACTGACACTACTTTATGCATTGATTATTTCTTCTAATCCTAACAATGCTCCATTTTACAAACGAATTGAGGCTCAGGCGTTAAACACAGTGACAGATCCTGAAGTCAAGATTCCTAGCCAAGCAGTCTAAGCCACAAGAATGCACTTGCTGTCACAAAATTTTACCACCTAAAGCCCGCCCTAAAAGGCCAGATTAGGAAGCCCTGAGAAGCTCCCCTTCCTCCATTCAGTTTAGCTCTTCCCTGCGAAGAGGATTGTTGGTCGTGTTTTACAGATGAAGTTTGAGTTGAAAGAAAAGTGGATGATGCCTATATTTTCTAGACCCTCCTCCCATCACCCCCAAAAGAGGGGATCCCAGGCCAGAGTCTGAATGAATTGGCCCTAGCCTTGTGCCATTAACTCCTTGATATGTGACCTTGAGCAATTAACTTCACCTTTCTGAGCTTCAGTTTCCTTTGTAAACTGAGGATAGAGTTGCTGATGTAAAATTGCTTTGAAAGATCTGAAGGGCCAGGTGCGGTGGCTCACACCTGTAACCCCAGCACTTTGGGAGGCCAAGGCAGGAGGACCACTTGAGGCCAGGAGCTCAAGACCAGCCTGGGCAACATAGTGAGATGTTCTCTCTACAGTAAATTTAAAAATTTTAAAGTATGGAAAAAAAAAAAAAAAAAGCTCTAAAGGACCACCTAAATGCAGAGTGTATTTCACTATAATTCAGTGTCTCACATCCATGATCTTAAGGTCAAGGTTAGCCTTCTGGTGTGCTTTACATAGTGTTTATTTATGTATGTATTCATTTATTGAGATAGTCTTGCTCTGTCACCCAGGCCGGAGTGCAGTGTCACAATCTTGGCTCACTGCAGCCTCTGCCTCCCGGGCTCAGGCAATTCTCATGGCTCATCCTCCCAAGTAGCTGGGATTACATGTGTGCACCACCACACTCAGCTAATTTTTGTATTTTTAGTAGAGACAGGGTTTTACCATGTTGCCCAGGCTGGTCTCAAACTCCTGACTTCAGGTGATCCACCCACCTCAGCCTCCCAAAGTGCTGGTACTACAGGCTTGAGCCACCACGCTTGGCCGGTTTACATAGTGTTTTAATGTTCTGGGTATTAATAATACTTCAGGAAGCCAGGCACGGTGGCTTACGCCTGTAATCCCAGCACTTTGGGATGCTGAGGCAGGTGGATCACCTGAGGTTGGGAGTTCGAGACCAGCCTGACCAACATGGAGAAACCCTGTCTCTACTAAAAATACACAATTAGCCAGGCGTGGTGACGCGTGTCTGTAATCCCAGCTACTCGGGAGGTTGAAGCAGATAATTGCTTGAACCCGGGAGGCGGAGATTGCGGTGAGCCAAGATCACGCCATTGCGCTCCAGCCTGGGCAACAAGAGCAAAACTCCATCTCAAAAAAATAAAAAAAAGAAAAGAAAAAATACTTCAGGCAAGAGAATGACGTCTCCAATGTACCATAGGTCCCACCATTCCCAATTGTCTTGCACCAGGCAACTTAACAAATTTGTCATATCTGGCACCTAAAGGCAGTTAAACTTGTGACCTCTTGTTCATACACAAGCATGTCAACGAGCATGTTCTCCTAACCAGCATTTCCTCTGCCTGTTTCCTGTCTGGCCCTGTGCTGCGTGCAGTGGGAGAGACAGGAGGGAAGATGGCACAGTCCCTGCTCTTAAGAACTTAGTCTCGGCCGGGCGCGGTGGCTCAAGCCTGTAATCCCAGCACTTTGGGAGGCCGAGACGGGCGGATCATGAGGTCAGGAGATCGAGACCATCCTGGCTAGCACGGTGAAACCCCGTCTCTACTAAAAAAAAAAAAAATACAAAAAAACTAGCCGGGCGAGGTGGCGGGCGCCTGTAGTCCCAGCTACTCGGGAGGCTGAGGCAGGAGAATGGCGTAAACCCGGGAGGCGGAGCTTGCAGTGAGCTGAGATCCGGCCACTGCACTCCAGCCTGGGCGACAGAGCGAGACTCCGTCTCAAAAAAAAAAAAAAAAAAAAAAAAAGAACTTAGTCTCATTGTGGGATAAGCTGTGAGCTTGGTAAAAGGCATGGCAGTGCTGTGGTATCTCAAAAGAAGAGTGGTCAAGGAACTCTCCAAGGGTCAGGTTGGATACCCAGTGGGGTATCAGGGAAGGCTTCCTAGAGAAGTATCATTTGAACCTGACCTTGAAAAATTTAGGCATGAAGGCAGGCACTCCAGGAATATGACACAGCCTCCACAAGGCTCATGGCTCAGCGGTGGGGGGAAGGGGGACAGTGAATCAGCTTGTGCCCCAGGCTGGAGTACAGTGGTGTGATCATAGTTCACTGCAGCCTCGACCTCCTGGGCTCAGGTGGTCCTCCCACCTCAGCCTTCCAAATAGCTGAGACTACAGGTACACACCACCAGGCCCGGCTATTTTTTATTTTTTTGTAGTGAAAGTGAGAGGTCTCTCTATGTTGCCCAGATTGGTCTTGAACTCTTGGCCTCAAGCAGCCCTCCTGTCTCAGCCTCCCAAAGTGCTGGGACTACAGGCATGAGCTACCACACCCAGCCCTAGCCTGTCTTCTTTATGAGGGAGCAGGTTAAGTCACTGTTGGAGAGATCACCTGGCTCCAAGTGGCTAGGGCCCAGCATGCCAGGCTAGGTTTGGGGCATTCGCTTGGAAGTGACAGGGAGCTATTGAAAGTTGTTAAGCAGGCCGGGTGCGGTGGCTCAAGCCTGTAATCCCAGCACTTTGGGAGGCCGAGACGGGCGGATCACGAGGTCAGGAGATCGAGACCATCCTGGCTAACACAATGAAACCCCGTCTCCACTAAAAATACAAAAAAATTAGCCGGGCGTGGTGGCGGCACCTGTAGTCCCAGCTACTCGGGAGGCTGAGGCAGGAGAATGGCGGGAACCCGGGAGGCGGAGCTTGCAGTGAGCCGAGATCGCGCCACTGCACTCCAGCCTGGGCGACAGAGCGAGACTCCGCCTCAAAAAAAAAAAAAAAAAAAAAAAGAAAGTTGTTAAGCAAAAGATTGGCATGACCCAGGCTGGGTACGGTGGCTCACGCCTGTAATCCCAGCACTTCGGGAGGCCAAAGCGGATGGATCGTGAGGTCAAGAGATCGAGACCATCCTGGCCAACATGGTGAAACCGCGTCTCTACTAAAAATACAAAAATTAGCCTGGCGTGGAGGCGTGTGCCTGTAGTCCCAACTACTTGGGAGGCTGAGGCAGGAGAACTGCTTGAACCCGGGAGGTAGAGGTTGCAGTGAGCTAAGATCACACCACTATACTCCAGCCTGGCAACAAAGCCAGACTCTGTCTCAAAAAAAAAAAAAAAAAAAAAAGATTGGCATGACCCATGTTCCACTTTACAAAGGGTGATGTATGTAACAAGATGCATGGAATGTCTGTAAGACTGGAGACAGGGAGGATACCAGCAGTCACCTGTGTGTAATGGGAGCTGTTGGCCAGAAGGTGGCAGTGGAGATGGGGGGAGAGACTAAGAAGGAAAAATTAGCAGAACCTGGCCGTTGATTGCTAGTGATGATGATCCGCTAAACATCGTTCCTTCTGTGATTCCAGTCTTTCCCAGGCTCCTCCCACCTCCCTGGCCACTCCATTTCTCCCTCACCCCACAGGACACTTCTGGACCCCTCCATCAGTTGGTGGGGCTGCTAAGGATTCTTGCCTCAACTGCCCCCTCTCATCCAAGTCCTCAAGGGCTGAGGCAGATACTGTGAAACTAATGAAGCTTCAGCTTCCAGGACTTCTCCCTTTAATGGACCTTCCATTGCTATTAGTGTCTGGGGGTTACAGAACCATCTAGGTGAGGTGGAGAAGCCAGATTGTAACCAGAAAGCACTCCCATATAAGCATTTCTGGTGATTTGCCTAAAGACATCTCAGGGGAAAAAAGGGTCGTTAATCTCTAAGGCTCCAGTAACTTTTCATGATTTCCATGTTTATTCCAACCACCATCTCTTAAGTCAAGACTAGCCCCGGCTCAGAACCCTCTAACTCCTGGAATCCTCCTGCAGGAGGCTCCCTAGGAACCTTGGACTCCTCCATCCAAAAGTAAACTCACAGCCAGGTGTGGTGGCTCACGCCTGTAATCCCAGCACTTTGGGAGGCCAAGGCAGGCAGATCGCCTGAGGTCAGGAGTTTGAGATCAGCCTGGCCAACATGGTAAAACCCGGTCTCTACTAAAAATACCAAAATTAGCTGGGTGTGGTGACTCATGCCTGTAATCCCAGCTATTCAGGAGGCTGAGGTAGGAGAATCACTTGAACCGGGAGGCAGAGGTTGCAATGAGCAGAGATCACGCCACTGCACAAAAAAGCCTGGGCAAAACAAGGCTGGGCGTGGTGGCTCATGCCTGTAATCTCAGCACTTTGGGAGGCAGAGGCAGGTGGATCATGAGGTCAAGAGATTGAAACCATCCTGGCCAACATGGTGAAACCTGTCTGCTAAAAATACAAGAATTAGCCGGGTGTGGTGGCAGGCACTTGTAGTCCCAGCTACTCGGGAGGCTGAGGCAGGAGAATTGCTTGAACCTGGGAGGCGGAGGTTGCAGTGAGCCAAGATCGCATCGCTGCACTCCAGCCTGTGACAGAGCGAGACTCCGTTTCCAAAAAAAGGTGAACTCACCATCTGAACCACAAAACTTGCTCCTCCTCCCTCTGCTCTGAGGAGATGGCACCATCCATTCAGTTGCTCAAGCTAGAAATGTAGGCATCACTTTCCCTTTTCCTCATGCCCCACATCCAGACACCAAGTCCTGTGCATTATATCTTAAACATTTCTCCATTCCTTCTGTTTCTCTTCACTCCTGTGAGAGATCCTAAGCCCTTGATGATTTATAACCTGAAGAATGGCTGGTTTGAAACTTCAGCAACACCACCATGGTCTCCAATAGCTTCCCCGCCCCATTCTTTGACATGGATAGTTGATGTTTCTCAGTCTTATGTAAAGTGCTATGCAAATGAAGCTTCCAGATGAACTGCGTCCTCCAACCTCCTGCTTTCTTCCATCCCAACAGCTGCTCCTAACCCCCCTGGCAAGTCAAAAATCTGGATCTGAAGCAGTCTGTACCACCCTCCTAATGAATCTTTGTGTGGCCAGTCTCTCCTGCCCCACCCTAGTTCCCATGTAGTATCCATTGCAGTGGGAGAATCGGAACAAGCATTTGAGAGCGTGACATAATGTTAGGGACGGGCGAGAGCAATTACATAATAAAGCAGGTAGAGAGGGGCAGGGGAGGGGCTCTTTTAAACCAGGGGATCTCTGGTGAGGTGGCAGTTGGATGGAGACCTGAAGAAGACATCTCCACACAGCAGCCAGAGGAAACTTGTCTCACCGCAGATCAGACAGAGTCGCTCTCCTCCTCCAGGTCCTTTCATGGCTCCTGTGAAACCCCTTTCCGAGGCCCCTGGGCCCTGCGTGATGAGCCCTTGGCAGATTCTCCAGCCTCATCTCTCCCAGTACCCTGCACTCCAGCCACTGCTGTCTCTCTACAGGTTCTTTTCTCTGTTCTGGACTTTCTCACACTTGCTTCTCTCTTTCCTTCCACGCAGTTACAACCTACACATCCTTAGTCCTAGGACAATGTCACTGCCTCCAGAAGCCCTCCCTGCCCTCAGACTACACTGTATCTCCTGTAACAGTCTGTGCTTTTCCTTCCTTCCTTCCTTCCTTCCTTCCTTCCTTCCTTCCTTCCTTCCTTCCTTCCTTCCTTCCTTCCCTTCTTTCTTTTTGCTTCTCTGCACTCTACAAATAATTCCTTGGGTTTAGCTCTGTCTTGCTCACTTCAGTGCATGCCCATCTATGTCCATTGTCTGGGGGAGTGCCACGCACATCATAAATATCAACACTTTGGGCTTGGTTGATGCCTGCATGTTGCATGATGGCAATAAATCACATGTGCTTTTTTTTTTTTTTTTTTTTTTTGAGACAGAGTCTCTCTCCCTCACCCAGTCTGGAATGCAGTGGTGCGATCTCGGCTTACTACAATCTCCACCTCCCGGGTTTAAGCAATTCCCCTGCCTCAGCCTCCAGGGTAGCTGGGATTACAGGCACACACCACCATGTCCAGCTAATTTTTTTGTTTGTTTGTTTGTATTTTTAGTAGACACAGGGTTTCGCCATCTTGGTCAGGCTGGTCTCAAACTCCCAACCTCAGGTGATCCACTCGCCTCGGCGTCCCAAAGTGCTGGGATTACAGGCGTGAGCCACTGTGCCTGGCTACTATGTGTTAAATTCACTCAAGAAGTATAGTAATGACAAGCACTAAGCACCAACCTGTGTATTTACATGAATGAACTCACTTAATTCTCACAATTATCATATTAAATAGATTGTCGGCCGGGCGTGGTGGCTCACACCTGTAATTCCAGCACTTTGGGAGGCCGAGGTGGGTAGATGACCTGAGGTCCGGAGTTCGAGACCAGCTTGACCAACATGGAGAAACCCCATCTCTACTGATAATACAAAATTAGCTGGGCATGGTGGCACATGCCTGTAATCCCAGCTACTCAGGAGGCTGAGGCAGGAGAATCGCTTGAACATGGGAGGCAGAGGTTGCGGTGGGCCGAGATTGCACCATTGCACTCCAGCCTGGGCAACAAGAGTGAAACTCTGCTTCAAGAAAAAAAAAAAGATTACCATCCTCCTTTTATAGATGGTAAAAAGGATGGTTTAGTAACGTGTCGCAAGTTACAAGCTGATAAAGAACAGCACAGGGACTGCTGTCAACCCAGAGGGGCTTCACTCATATTTGTGCTTTTTTTTTTCCCCCCAAGAGATGGTCTCACTCTTTGCCCAGGCTGGAGCTGGAGGGCAGTGGTGGGCATCATAGCTCACTTTAGCATCAAATTCATGGCTCAAGTGATCCTCCTGCCTCAGCCTCCTGAGTAGCTGAGACCATAGGTGCCAGCCACCATGGCTGGCTAACTTGTCTTAAGAGATGAGGTCTTGCCATGCACAGTGGCTCATGCCTGTAATCCCAGCACTTTGGGAGGCCGAGGCAGGTGGAATCACCTGAGGTCAGGAGTTGGAGACCAGCCTGGCCAACATGGTGAAACCCCGCCTCTACTAAAAATACAATAAAATGGCAGACGTGGTGGTTTGTGCCTATAATCCCAGCTACTTGGGAGTCTGAGGCAGGAGAGTCACTTGAACCCAGGAGGCGGAGGTTGCAGTGAGCCAAGATTGCGCCATTGCACTCCAGCCTGGGTGACGAGCAAAACTCCATCTAAAAAAATACATAAATAAAAATAAAAAATATATATAGAGAGAGATGAGGTCTTGCTATGTTGCCCAGGCTAGCCTCAACTCCTGGCCTCAAGCAATCCTCCTGCCTTGGCCTCTTTCAAAGTGTGGGGATTATAGGCATGAGCCACTGTGCCCAGCTACATTTGTGCTGTTAACTGCTGTGCAGTACAGCTTGTCAAATCCAGGTCTACCATCTGAGTCCATCTACCATGTGCCAGGGATTATTCTCGGCACTGGGGAGATAATGTTGGGAAAACAAACAAGTAAAACACTCAAGGTTTCAGTTTTTATCAAGCTTACATTCTTGGCGGGATAAGACAAAGAACAAACATATAAATAAGTACGAATATAAAATAATGATGGCTGGCTGGGCGTGGTGGCTTACACCTGTAATCCCAGTACTTTGGGAGGCTGAGGTGGGCAGATCACAAGGTCAGGAGTTCGACACCAGCCTGGTGAATATGATGAAACCCCGTCTCTACTAAAAATACAAAAATTAGCCAGGCATGGTGGCAGGCACCTGTACTCCCAGCTACTCGGGAGGCTGAGGCAGAAGAATCGCTTGAACCCGGGAGGCGGAGGTTGCAGTGAGGCAAGATCATGCCACCTCCACTGCACTGCAGCCTGGGCAACAGAACAAGACTCTGTCTCAAAAAAAAAAAAAAAATTAGGCAGGCATAGTGGCCCCCGCCCGTAGTCCCAGCTACTTGGGAGGCTGAGGCAGGAAAATTGCTTGAATCTGGGGGGTAGAGGTTGCAGTGAGCCCAGATTGTGCCACTGCACTCCAGCCTGGGCGACAGAGCAAGACTCCATCTCAATAAATACATAAAATACATAAAATAAAATAATAATGGCTGATATGTGTTACGAAAAAATAACGTGGGGTGGATGAGCTCGGGTGAGGGGCAGAAGAGGTGCTATTTTAGACAAGATTGTCTGGGAGGGCCTCTCTAGTGTGGTGACATTTAAACAGAGATGCTTTGGGGAAGAGCATCCTAAGCAGAGGTAAATAAGTACAAAGGGGCCAGGCACAGTGGCTCATGCCTGTAATCTCAGCACTTTGGGAGGCTGAAGCAGGTAGATCCCCTGAGATCAGGAGTTCAAGACCAGCCTGGCTAACACGGTAAAAACCCATCTCTACTAAAAATGCAAAAATTTTCTGGGCCTGGTGGCGAGCACCTGTACTCCCAGCTACTAGGGAGGCTGAGGCAGGAGAATCACTTGAACCCAGAAAGCGGAGGTTGCAGTGAGCCATGATCATGCCATTGCACTCCAGCCTGGGTGACAAGAGCAAAACTCTGTCTCATAAAATAATAATAATAATAATAATTGCCAAGTCCCTGAGGCTAGACCCAGCTTATCCTGCCAGGAACCCACCAGGAGACTTCAGGGGAAGGGGAGCACTGGGAGATGCAGTCTGAGAAGAGGATCGGGCCTGTGTCTGGCAGGGCTTTGAAGGCCAAGTTAAGGAGCTTAGATGGAATGTAAAGTGTAGCAGGAAGGCTTTGAGCAGAGGCCGGATACAATGTGCTGACAACGGACTGTTGGGATAAGAGCCTAAGGTGACTGCTGTAGTCTAGATGAAAGGTGATGGAGATTGAAATCTTTAAGTAGAAAGGAAATGTGGTGGTAGGGTTGACAAATTTAGCAAATAACTCTTCTGGGGAACCTCTTCGAGGAAACTCCAGAGGGCAGTTGTGGGTGGCTAAGGTCCCAGGAGGGAAGGAGAGGGTAGGGAGATGCTAGAATACCTCTCCCCTCCACAAAGACTGGGAACTTCTCAGAACACAGCCGAGCACTGAGCCTTCATGGATTGAACCCAGCACATCTTAAGCAAACACACAAATCCAAAACACCCCAACCCTACAAGAAGGAAACTGTAACTGTGACACCCAATTCTAGGAAGGGTACTGGCAGCTAGGTGCGCACACTGCTGTTGGAGGGACTGTAAGCGTGCCCAAACTTTTTAATTTGAATTTAAAAATTCAGGCCGGGTGCGGTGGCTCAAGCTTGTAATCCCAGCACTTTGGGAGGCCGAGACGGGCGGATCACAGGGTCAGGAGATCGAGACCATCCTGGCTAACACGGTGAAACCTCGTCTCTACTAAAAAATACAAAAAACTAGCCGGGCGAGGTGTCTGGCGCCTGTAGTTCCAGCTATTCGGGAGGCTGAGGCAGGAGAATGGCGTAAACCCGGGAGGCGGAGCTTGCAGTGAACTGAGATCCGGCCACTGCACTCCAGCCTGGGAGACAGAGCGAGACTCCGTCTCAAAAAAAAAATTCTTCGGCCGGGCATGGTGGCTCATGACTGTAATCCCAGCACTTTGGGAGGCCGAGGCGGGTGGATCACGAGATCCAGAGATTGAGACCATCTTGATCAACAAGGTGAAACCCCGTCTCTACTAAAAATACAAAAATTAGCTGGGTGTAGTGGCCTGCGCCTGTAGTCCCAGCTACTCAGGAGGCTGAGGCAGAGAATTGCTTGAACCCTGGAGGCAGAGGCTGCAGTGAGCTGAGATCACGCCACTGCACTACAGTCTGGGCGACAGAGCGAGAGTTCATCTCAAAAAAAAAAAAAAAAAAAAATTATTGAACCCAGGAAGCTGAGTTTGCAGTGAGCCGAGATTACGCCACTACATTCCATCCTTGGGCAACAGTGAGACTCCACCTCAAAACAAACAAAAAACAAAAACAACAACAAAAAAAGGAGAGTATTGGTTGAGGTCACATGACATACAATAAATAAGAAAAGCCTTGATCCATTAAATGACTCACAAAAGAGTGACCATTAAGTACTGTATTCTAAAAGAAAAATTTAAATTTAAATTTAAAAAAAAGGTGTATAGAATAAAGTACTTTCTGTTTTGTGGTCTTGTTAGAAAAAAAAGGAAACAAAAAAAAATTAGCAGAATATGTTTGTTAATTCCTGGAGAGTGGTACACAGGTGCTTTTGGTGTGTTTTTGTTGTTTGAGACGGAGTTTTGCTGTGTTGCCAGGCTGGAGTGTAGTGGTGCAGTCTCAGCTCACTGCAACCTCTGTCTCCTGGATTCAAATGATTCTCCTGCCTCAGCCTCCTGAGTAGCTGGGACTACAGGCGCAGGCCACTACACCCAGCTAATTTTTGTATTTTTAGTAGAGATGGGGTTTCACCTTGTTGATCAGGATGGTCTCAATCTCTGGACTCGTGATCCACCCGCCTCAGCCTCCCAAAGTGCTGGGATTACAGGCGTGAGTCACCACACCCAGCCTTGTTTTTTTTGTTGTTTTGTTTTGTTTTGTTTGTTTGTTTGTTTTGTTTGTTTTTGAGACAGAGTCTCACACTGTTGCCCAGGCTGGAGTGCAGTGGCGTGATCTTGGCTCACTGCAACCTCCACCTCCTGGGTTCAAGTGATTCTCCTGCCTCAGCCTCCCGAGTAGCTGAGATTACAGCACCCACCACCACACCCAGCTAATTTTGTATTGTTAGTAGAGATGGAGTTTCACTATGTTGGACACGCTGGTCTTGAATTCCTGACCTCAGGTGATCTGCCTGCCTCAGCCTCCCACAGTGCTGGGATTATAGGCGTGAGCCACTGCGCCCTGCCACAGGCCCGTTTGTTGTACTTATTTATTTATTTATTTGAGATGGAGTCTCACTCAGTTGCCCAGGCTGAAGTGCAGTGGCGCCAACTCGGCTCACTGCAAGCTCCGCCTGCCGGGTTCACGCCAGTCTCCTATCTCAGCCTCCCGAGTACCTGGGACTACAGGAGACTGCCGCAATGCCCGGCTAATTTTTGTATTTTTAGTAGAGACGGGGTTCACCATGTTAGCCAGGATGGGCTCGATCTCCTGACCCCGTGATCCGCCCTCCTCGGCCTCCCAAAGTGCTGGGATTACAGGCGTGAGCCACCGCGCCGGGCCTGTTATACTTTTTTTTTAACTTAAAAACAACTGGCTGAGGCCGGGCGCGGTGGCTCAAGCCTGTAATCCCAGCACTTTGGGAGGCCGAGGCGGGCGGATCACGAGGTCAGGAGATCGAGACCATCCTGGCTAACACGGTGAAACCCCGTCTCTACTAAAAAAATACAAAAAAAAAAAAAAACTAGCCGGGCGAGGTGGCGGGCGCCTGTAGTCCCAGCTATTCGGGAGGCTGAGGCAGGAGAATGGCGTAAACCCGGGAGGCGGAGCTTGCAGTGAGCTGAGATCCGGCCACTGCACTGCACTCCAGCCCGGGCGACGAGACTCCGTCTCAAAAAAAAAAAAAAAAACAAAAAAACAACTGGCTGGGAGCAGTGGCTCATGCCTATAATCTCAACACTTTGGGAGGCTGAGGAAAGAGGATTCCTTGAGCCCAGGAGTTCTAGACCAGCAGGTAAAACATAGTGAGACCCTGCCTTTACAAAACAATTAAAAATGTTTTTAAGGTAGAGGTAACACAAATGTTTGCTTTATAGTTACTATTTATTTATTTTTGAGACAGAGTCTCCCTCTGTCCCCCAGGCTAGAGTGCAGTGGCATGACCTTGGCTCACTGCAACTTCTTCCTCCTAGGTTCAAGCGATTCTCCTGCCTCAGCTTCCCGAGTAGCTGGGATTACAGGCATGAGCCACCATGCCCGGCTAAATTTTTTTTGTATTTTTAGTAGAGACAGAGTTTCACCATGTTGTCCAGGATGGTGTCGGAACTCGTGACCTCAGGTGATCCGCCTGCCTCAGCCTCCCAAAGCGTTGGCACTATAGGCATGAGCCACAGCACCTGGCTTATAGTTACTTTTTTTTTTTTTTTTTTCGAGACAGAGTCTCGCTCTGTTGCCCAGGCTGGAGTGCAGTGGCGTGATCTTCACTCACTGCAAGCTCCGCCTCCCGGGTTCACACCATTCTCCTGCCTCAGCCTCCCAAGTAGCTGGGACTACAGGTGCTCACCACTGCGCCCGGCTAATTTTTGTATTTTTAGTAGAGATGGGGTTTCACCGTGTTAGCCAGGGTCATCTCGATCTCCTGACATCGTGATCCGCCCGTCTCGGCCTCCCAAAGTGCTGGGATTACAGATGTGAGCCACCGCGCCCGGACTTTTTTTTTTTTTGAGACGGAGTTTCACTCTTGTTGCCAGGCTGGAATGCAGTGGCGCGATCTCGGCTCACTGCAACCTCTGTCTCCTGGGTTCAAGCAATTCTCCTGCCTCAGCCTTTCGAGTAGCTGGTATTACATGTGCCCACCACAATGACCAGCTAATTTTTTGTATTTTTAGTAGGGACGGGATTTCACCATGTTGGCCAGGCTGGTCTTGAACTCCCAACCTCAGGTGATCCACCCACTTTGGCCTCCCAAAATGCTGGGATTACAGACGTGGGCCACTGCGCCCGGCCATCTGGTTACTTTTTTTAAAAAATGCATGTATTTTATACACTCTGCTGGTGTGTTATAGTTTACAGTTTTTTTCAGTGTGTGTGTGTGACGGAGTTTCACTGTTATCGCCCAGGCTGGAGTTCAGTAGCATGATCTTGGCTCACTGCAACTGCCGCATCCTGGGATCAAGCAATTCTCCTGCCTCAGCCTCCCGAGTAGCTGGGATTATAGGAGTGGGCCACCACTCCCAGCTAATTTTTGTATTTTTAGTAGAGACGGGGTTTCGTTATTTTGGCCAGGCTGGTCTCGAACTCCTGATCTCAAGTGATCTGCCTGCCTGGGCCTCCCAAAGTGCTGGGATTACAGGTGTGAGTCACTGCGCCCGAACCAGGGATATATTTTATAATTAAAAGCTTTTTTTTTTTAACAGGATTATAGGTAGAGGGGGAAGAAAGGACAAAAAAAGAACTTAAAAAGTAAACTGTCCAGGCACGGTGGCGTACACCTGTAATTCCAGCATTTTGGGAGGCCTGAGGCGGGTAGATCATCTGAGGTCAGAAGTTTGAGACCAGCCTGACCAACATGGAGTAACCCCATCTCTACTAAAAATACAAAATTGGCCAGGCGTGGTGGCACATGCCTGTAATCCCAGATACTCAGGAGGCTGAGGCAGGAGAATCGCTTGAACCCAGGAGATGGAGGTTGCGGTGAGCCAAGAACAGCCACTGTACTGCAGCCTGGGCAACAAGAGCAAAACTCTGTCTCAATAAACAAACAAACAAACAAACTGGGCCAGATGCGTTGGCTCACGCCTGTAATCCAACACTTTGGGAGGTTGAGGCGGGCGGATCACGAGGTCAGAAGTTCCAGACCAGCCTGGACAAATGGTGAAACCCCACCTCTACTGAAAATACAAAAAATTCGCCAGGCATGGTGGCATGCGCCTGTAGTCCCAGCTACTCAGGAGGCTGAGGCAGGATAATTGCTCGAACCTAGGAGGTGGAGGTTGCAGTGAGCCAAGATGGCACCACTGCACTCTAACCTGGGCGACAGAGCGAGACATCGTCTCAAACAAAAACAAAAACAAAAAACTGCAATAGTTAGGGATTGTTTGATTCAGTTGTGCTGTAACTGTAAATGGCATATGTGCAACCTTTAGAAAGAAAGGATGATGAGCCAGGCCCAGTGGCTCATGTCTGTAATCCCAGCACTTTGGGAGGCTGAGGCGGGCAGATCACCTGAGGTCAGGAGTTCGAGACCAGTCTGGCCAACATAGTGAAACCCCTTCTCTACTAAAAATACCAAAAAATGGCCGGGCGCGGTGGCTCATGCCTGTAATCCCAGCACTTTGGAAGGCCGAGGCGGGCGGATCGCAAGGTCAGGAGATCGAGACCATGGTGAAACCCCGTCTCTACTAAAAATAGAAAAAAAAAAAAAAATTAGCCGGGCGCAGTGGCGGGCGCCTGTAGTCCCAGCTACTCGGGAGGCTGAGGCCGGAGAATGGCGTGAACCCGGGAGGCGGAGCTTGCAGTGAGCCGAGATTGCGCCACTGCACTCCAGCCTGGGTGACAGAGCGAGACTCCGTCTCAAAAAAAAAAAAAAAAAAACCAAAAAATTAGTCAGGTATGATGGTGTGTGCCTGTATTCCCAGCTGCTCCGGAGGCTGAGGTGGGAGAATCACTTGAACCTGGGAGGTGGAGGTTGCAGTGAGGCGGGATTGCGCCACTGCACTCCTGCCTGGGCGACAGAGCAAGACTCCATCTCAAAGTAAATAAATAAATAAATAAATAAATAAATAAATAAAATGTAAAAAAATAAAATAAAAGATATAATGGTGTATGTAATCCTCTAGCTGTTTCTTTTTTACACTCAATATTGTATTGACAAAAGTCATTCATACTTTTATGTGTGCCTGTGGTTCATTGAAATTTCACTCTTTTATAATATTTTATTTTGTCATGGTACCCCATTGTATTTATCCATTCTCCTGTTGAAGGGCATTTTGGTTTCTTTATGGGTGTTTCTGCCATATGTTGACTGCAGTCATGAATATTCACGTACATGTCTCCTGGAACACTTGAGCAAGACTTGCTCCTGGATATTTGCCCAAACATGGAACTGCTGGGTTTTAAGGCATGTAAATGTTCAATTTGACAAGAGAATGATAATTTTTGGCTGGACATGGTGGCTCAGGCCTGTAATCCCAGCATTTGGGAGGCTGAGGTGGATCACTTGAGGCCAAGAGTTCAAGACTAGTCTGGGCAACATGGTGAAATCCCGTCTCCACCAAAAAATACAAAAGTTAGCCAGGTGTGGTGGCATGCGCCTTTAGTCCCCAGCTACTTGGGAGGCTGAGGCAGAGGTTGCGGTGAACCGAAATCGCACCATTGTACTCCAGCTTGGGGGACAGAACAAGACTCCGTCTCAAAGAAAAAAAAAAGATAGGCCGGGCGCGGTGGCTCAAGCCTGTAATCTCAGCACTTTGGGAGGCCGAGACGGGCGGATCACGAGGTCAGGAGATCGAGACCATCCTGGCTAACACGGTGAAACCCCGTCTCTACTACAAAATACAAAAAACTAGCCGGGCGAGGTGGCGGGCGCCTGTAGTCCCAGCTACTCGGGAGGCTGAGGCAGGAGAATGGCGTGAACCCGGGAGGCGGAGCTTGCAGTGAGCTGAGATCCGGCCACTGCACTCCAGCCTGGGCGACAGAGCGAGACTCCGTCTCAAAAAAAAAAAAAAAAAAAGAAAAAAAAAAGATAATCTTCAAAATGGCTGTACAGATACATATTCCTCCCAGCAATGTACAGATCTGTTGATCAATACTTGGTGTTATCTGACTTCTTAATTTTTGCCATATACTGGTTATAAAATAGTATCTCATTATGATCTGTATATTTCTTTGATCACTAATGATGTGAGCATCTCTTCATAAGCTTTTTAGCCATGTTTCTTCCTTGTTGAAATTCATGTTCAAGTCTTGTATCCATTTTTCTACTAGCTTATTTTCATTTATTGATTTTGTTATTTGAGACAGGGTTTTGCTCTGTTGCCCAGGCTAGAGTACAGTGGCATGACATAGTTCACTGAAGCCTTGAACTCCTGGCTAAAGTGACCCTCCCTCCTCAGCCTCCTGAGTAGCTGAGACTACAGGTGTGCACCACCACACCTGACTAATTTTTTTCTTTCAGTAGAGACAGAGTCTTACTATGTTGCACAGGCTGGCTTTACTGATTTTTACAAGGCCTTTAGATTATCTCAGTATATATTTTTGAATGGCTATATATGTTTACATATATCTTCTTCAAGTTTGTAGCTTATACTTTCATTCATTTTAGTATAGTTTCATTCATTACTATTTCCTTTTATAGTTAGCCTTTTGTGTTTTGAGTTTTCATTACTGCCAATGTCAGAAATAAATTATCTTACTTTTCTCCTAAAAGTTTTTGTTTTGCTTTTGATAATTAAGTCCTTATATCTTGAGTTGACTTTTGTATATAGTGTGGGTCACTGATATTTTTCACTGATTTTTTTCTTTTGGAGACAGAGTCTTGCTCTGTTGCCTAGGCTAGAGTGCCGTGGCACGATCTCGGCTCACTGCAACCTCTGCCTCCCGGGTTCAAGTGATTCTCCTGCCTCAGCCTCCCAAGTAGCTGGGATTACAGGCGCCCGCCACCATGCCTTGCTAATTTTTAGTAAAGACAGGGTTTCGCGCCGGGCGCGGTGGCTCAAGCCTGTAATCCCAGCACTTTGGGAGGCCGAGGCGGGTGGATCACGAGGTCAGGAGATTGAGACTATCCTGGCTAACATGGTGAAACCCCGTCTCTACTAAAAATACAAAAAAACTAGCCGGGCGTGGTGGCGGGCGCCTGTAGTCTCAGCTACTTGGGAAGGCTGAGGCGGGAGAATGGCGTGAACCCGGGAGGCGGAGCTTGCAGTGAGCCGAGATCACGCCACTGCACTCCAGCCTGGGAGACACAGCGAGACTCCGTCTCAAAAAAAAAAAAGACAGGGTTTCGCTATCTTGACCTGGCTGGTCTCGAACTCCTGACCTTGTGATCCAACTGCCTCGGCCTCCCAAAGTGCTGGGATTACAGGCATGAGCCACCGTGCCCAGCAGGTCACTGATTTAATTTCATCTTCTCCCATATGGATGACCTTTCTTTCCACCTCCATTTTTTTTTTTTTTTTTTTTTGAGACAGAGTCTCGCTCTGTCGCCCAGGCTGGAGTGCAGTGGCCGGATCTCAGCTCACTGCAAGCTCCGCCTCCCGGGTTCACGCCATTCTCCTGCCTCAGCCTCCCGAGTAGCTGGGACTACAGGCGCCCGCTACCTCGCCCAGCTAGTTTTTTTGTATTTTGTAGTAGAGACGGGGTTTCACCGTGTTAGCCAGGATGGTCTCGATCTCCTGACCTCGTGATCCGCCCGTCTCGGCCTCCCAAAGTGCTGGGATTACAGGCTTGAGCCACCGCGCCCGGCCTCCATTTTTTTTTTAAAACAGTCTTGCTCTGTCACCCAGACTGGAGTGCAGTGACATGATCTCGGCTCACTGCAACGTCCGCCTCCTGGATTCAAGCAATTCTCCTGCCTCAGCCTCCCGAGTATCTGGGATTACAGGCATGTGCCACCACGTCCAGATAATTTTTGCATTTTTAGTAGAGATGGGGTTTTACCATATTGGCCAGGCTGGCCTCAAACTGCTGACCTAAGGTGATCTGCGCGCCTTGGTCTCCCAAAGTGCTGGAATTACACCCATGAGCCACCACGCCCAGCCCACCTCCATTTGTTGATGAGCACCTCCTTCGATCTGGCATACCACCCTGTCATTATCAAAGTTTCATATATTCATGAGTTAATTTTGGTGACTTCCTACCCCTAGCAACACTACCTCATCTTTTTTGCCACAGCTCTATAATAATTCAGGTAGAGCAAATCTCCTCTCCCTTTTTCTTCAAGAGTATCTTTCTGTTCTGAGCCCTTCCTATACTTTTTTGTTTGTTTGTTTGTTTGTTTTTTGAGACGGAGTCTCGCTCTGTCGCGCAGGCTGGAGTGCAATGGAGTGATTTCAGCTCACTGAAACCTCCGCCTTCTGGGTTCAAGCAATTCTCCTGCCTCAGCCTCCCAAGTAGCTGGGACTACAGGCGTGTGCCACCATGCCCGGCTAATTTTTTGTGTTTTTAGTAGAGATGGGGTTTCACCGTGTTAGCCAGGATGGTCTCGATCTCCTAATCTCCTGATCTACCCACCTTGGCCTCCCAAAGTGCTGGGATTACAGGCATGAGCCACCGCGCCCAGCCTCCTATGCATATTTTTTAATTGGCTTGGCAAGTTTCATGAAAATCCCTGTTGTGATTTTTGTTAGCATTGCATTGCCTTGTATGGAACAAATTGAAGAAAATTGACATCTTTACAATATTGAGTCTTCCTATCCATGAATACAAGATATCGATATTTACTAATTAATAATAATTATTGAAGACTATTTCAGATCTACACATTGTGATCAACCTCACAGGATTTATTTAATCAATCTCCGACTTTGAACACTTGAGTTGTTTACGTTCTCTGCCTCTAGAAATAATATTTCATTTTATTTTATTTTATTTATTTATTTATTTTTTTTTTTTTTGAGACAGAGTCTCACTCTGCCGCCCAGGCTGGAGTGCAGTGGCGTGATCTTGGCTCACTGCAAGCTCTGCCTCCCGGGTTCACGCCATTCTCCTGTCTCAGCCTCCCGAGTAGCTGGGACTACAGGCGCCTGCCACCTCGCCCGGCTAGTTTTTTTGTATTTTTTAAGTAGAGACGGGGTTTCACCGTGTCAGCCAGGATGGTCTCGATCTCCTGACCTCGTGATCCGCCCGTCTCGGCCTCCCAAAGTGCTGGGATTACAGGCTTGAGCCACCGCGCCCGGCCTCATTTTATTTTTTATTTTATTTTATACATATATTTTGAGACGGAGTCTCGCTCTGTCGCCCAGACAGAAGGTAGTTTGAGGTATGGGGGAAGCCTGTTCACCTATCCAGAAGCTCACTGAACTTGTCCTTTTGGGTCTTTTCTCTTTATTTATTTATTTTTTTCCTCTCCCGAGATGAAGTCTCACTCAAACCTCCTCCTCCTCCTCCTCCTCCTCCTCCTCCTCCTCCTCCTTGTCCTTTTGGGTCTTTTCTCCCCCTCCTCGTCCTCCTCCTCCTCCTCCTCTCCTTTTCTTCTTCTTCTTTTTTTTTTTTTTTCTCCTGAGATGAAGTCTAGCTCTGTCACCCAGGCTGGAGTGCAGTGGCGTGATCTCGGCTCACTGCAACCTCCACCTACCTGGTTCAAGTGATTTTCCCGCCTCAGCCTCCTGAGGTAGCTGGGACTACAGGCACACGCCAGCACACAAGGCTAATTTTTGTATTTTTAGTAGAGATGAGGTGACACCATGTTTGCCTGGCTGGTCTCAAACTCCTGACCTCAGGTGATCCTCCTACCTCGGCTGCCCAAAGTGCTGGGATTACAGGTGTGAGCCACCGCTCCTGGCCTTCTTTCTATCTTTCTGTTCTGTTTTTTGAGGCAGGATCTCGCTGTGTCACCCAGGCTGGAGTGCAGTAGCATGATCATGGTTCACTGGAGCCTTGACCTCTTGGGACAAGCGATCCTCCCACCTCAGCCTCCTGAGTAGCTGGGACTAAAGGCGTGTGCCCCCACACCTGCCTACTTTTTTGTAGAGATGAGGTCTCCCTATGTTGCCCAGGCTGGTCTGGAACTCTGGGGCTCAAACAATCCTCCCACCTAGGCCTCCCAGTTTGCTGGGATTACAGGTGTGAGCCATGAATTTCTTGAGTTTTTATGGAAGCTTCACAGCATCAGCATTCCTGCCCTCAGGGTGTAGGGTGGGACCCTTTTCTGGGAGAGTTTTTGTTTGTTTGTTTGTTTGTTTTTGTTTTTTTTTTTGTTTTTGAGACGGAGTCTCGCTCTGTCGCCCAGGCTGGAGTGCAGTGGCGCGATCTCGGCTCACTGCAAGCTCTGCCTCCTGGGTTTACGCCATTCTCCTGCCTCAGCCTCCTGAGTAGCTGGGACTACAGGCACCCGCCACCGCGCCCGGCTAATTTTTTGTATTTTTAGTAGAGACGGGGTTTCACCGTGGTCTCGATCTCCTGACCATGTGATCCGCCCGCCTCGGCCTCCCAAAGTGCTGGGATTACAGGCGTGAGCCACCGCGCCCGGCCTCTGGGAGAGTTTTAAAACCCATAATCAGAAAGGCAGGAGTAGATTAGAGTCTTGCCTTGGGGCAGGTGAAGGTGAAAAGAGGGCTGGAGAGAGACTCTTGTTTCCTGAGGCCTAACACACCCACATCGTAACAAAAGACTGTAATAAGGGATGCAGAAGTCAGGAGCCAGGAATCATGGATGAAAACCAGTATATATCATAACAGCATGTACCCTTGTAGTGTGTATCTTCACGCGTAAGGAAACACTGTAAGGTTTTTTTTCTTTTTCTCTAAATATCTCTCCAGGCGAGGTGCGGTAGCTCACGCCTGTAATCCCAGCATTTTGGGAGGCCGAGGTGGGTGGACCACTTGAGTACAGGAGTTCCAGACCAGTCTGGCCAACATGGTTAAACCCCATCTCTACTAAAAATAAAAAATCGACCGGACGTGGTGGCTCACGCCTGTAGTCCCAGCACTTTGGGAGGCTGAGGCAGGCAGATCACGAGGTCAAGAGATCGAGACCATCCTGGCTAACACAGTGAAACCCCATCTCTACTAAAAATACAAAAAATTAGCCGGGTGTGGTGGTGGGCGCCTGTAGTCCCAGCTACTCGGGAGGCTGAGGCAGGAGACTAGCGTGAACCCGGGAGGCAGAGCTTGCAGTGAGCCAAGATCGCACCACTGCACTCCAGCCTGGGTGACAGAGAAAGACTGTCTCAAAAAATAAATAAATAAATAAATAATAATTAATTAGCTGGTCATTGTGGTCCACACTGTAATCCCAGTTACTTGGGAGGTTGAGACAGGAGAATCGCTTGAACTCGGGAAGCGGAGGCTGAGGTGAGCCACGATCATGCCACTGCACTCCAGCCTGGGTGACAGAGCAAGACTGCGTCTCAAAAAATAAATAAATATAATTAAAATTAAAATTAATTAATTAACTAAAAATAAATAAATAATATGAAAATTAGCTGGGTGTGGTGGCAGGCACCTGTAATCCCAGCTACTCCGGAGGCTGAGGCAGGATAATCACTTGAACCCAGGAGACGGAGGTTGCAGTGAGCCGAGATCACGCCACTGCACTCCAGCCTGGGTGACAGCAAGACCCTGTGTCAAATAAATAAAATAAAATATAAAAGTATCTCTCCACCAGGCATAGAGGCTGACTCCTGTAATCCCATCACTTTGGGAGTCCAAAGTGGAAGAATTGCTTGAGGCCAGGAGTTCAAGACTAGCCTGGGCACTGTAGTGAGACCCTGTCTCTATTTTAAAAATACTTATACATATATATTTAGATATCTGTCTATTGCTTTCCTAACTAGCCTGTTCTGCACCTAGCACAATGGCTCTAGGCATCCTGTCTTTTTTAAATTTATTTTTTATTTTTTGAGATGGGATCTTGCTCTGTTGCCCAGGCTGGAGTACAGTGGCAAGATCTCGGCTCACTGCAACCTCCTCCTCCTGGGTGCAAGCAATTCTCCTGCCTCAGCCTCCACAGTAGCTGGGTTTACAGGCGTGCACCTACTGCGTAGCCATGCCCGGCTAATTTTTGTATTTTTAGTAGAGACTGGGTTTCACTGGGTTTCACCATGTTGGCCAGGCTGGTCTCAAACTCCCGATCTTAGATGATCCACCCGCCTCAGCCTCAGAAAGTGATGGGATTACAGGCATGAGCCACCACGCCAGGCCAGCATCCTCAGTATTGATTCCACACATTATTCCTCCCTCCTGTCTTCCCCCAGGAAACTGAAAGTGGCTCTGTGATGCCAGAATTAAGGATCAGAATCTAGGGGAGTCTCCTACACTTCTGAAGTAGGAGTGAGATGGGGAGGGTTGAGGTAAAATGATTTCCTTAGATAAGAAAAATTGCCTTGTTTCTATTAAGTGCCAAGCTCTTCATACACATTTCACCGAAGCCCCAAGAGGTCAGCCTCATTACTTCCCTGTTTTCCTGCATTAACTTGAAACACAGTGACCTCAAGTAACAGGCCCCAGTTCACACAGCCCTTAGGGCCCTCGCCTGGATTCCAATCTTCAGGCTTTGGGAAATGTTTATTGACAAGTAGAGCTGGGTGTGAGTGTTATCAGTAAGCACTTGTTAACTGATTTCTCTCCTTTCAAAGTTCTAAACATTTCCATTATACTTCTAAGGGCTCATTGTTTTGTTAATAAAACAAAAGTCAACACTCATTTGCATCACCGAGAGCGCCTCCTCCTTATTCCCAGTGGGGTTTAGTGAGCAGAAGCTGGTTTTGGGTAAAGAGTTAGGGACTAGAAGATCTCCCCTGATGTGGGCGCCTAACAGAGCTTGACATCTAGTTCTATACATGTTAGTGGTATTATTATTCAGAGTATTTACATAAGAATCACCCTGATAGCTACTGTTTTGTGGACCTCAGTGCTGTGGGAGGCTTTTTCATTTGCAGCAGCTTTTACTCATCACCGCCCAGTGGAGTCCAAGGCTCTTTCCCTTTGTGATAGGTGTGCTTCACTCTCAGGCTCCAAGAGTTTAGGCAACTAGCCTAACATCACAAAGCAAACGGTTAGCAAAGTGTGGGTTTAGGGGCCAGGCGCGGTGGCTTAAGCCATTCATAAGTCTTACCCATCACTGCCCACCACCTTGGGGCCTAACAAAGTACCCATTACGGGCTGGGCGTGGTGGCTCACACCTGTAATTTCAGCACTTTGGGAGATTGAGGCGGACAGATCACCTGAGGTCAGGAGTTAAAGACCAGCCTGGCCAATATGGTGAAACCCTGTCTCTATTAAAAATACAAAAATTAGCTGGGCATGGTGGTGCACACCTGTAATCCCAGCTACTTGGGAGACTGAGGCAGGAGAACCATTTGAGCCCAGGAGACAGAGGTTACGGTGAGCCAAGATCACTCCACTGCACTCCAGCCTGGGCGACAGAGTGGAGAAATTGAGTGAGGCTGGAACTGTGTAGGAATCTGTTAGGCAGACGAAAGAGCATTGTGAGGTCCTCAAGGTGGGCATGTGCTGGGTGAGCTGGAGGCCCTATCAGGAGGCCAGAGGGGCTGGAACAGAGTGAGTGAGAGGGCGAGGGCTGGGAAAGGGGGCCTGGGAGGTAGGCAGGAACCAGATTGTGTTGGGCTTTGCAGGTCTTTGTAAGGACTTGGCTTCTACTGTGAGTGAGATGCTAGCCATTGCAGAATTTGTTTATTTTGGCTGTACTTTTTTCCTTCCTTCTTTCCTTCCTTCCTTCCTTCCTTCCTTCCTTCTTTCTTTCTTTCTTTCTTTTTTTTTTTTTTTTTTTTTTTGTTGTTGTTGTTGTTGTTGAGACAGAGTCTTGCTCTGTCGCCCAGGCTGGAGTGCAGTGTGCGCCATCTTGACTCACTGCAACTTTCACCTCCTGGGTTCAAGCGGTTCTTCTGCCTCAGCCTCCAGAGTAGCTGGGACTACAGGCGCACACCACCACACCCAGCTAATTTTTGTATTTTTGTTTTTTAGTAGAGACGGGGTTTCACCATATTGGCCAGGCTGGTCTGGAACTCCTGGCCTTGTGATCTGCTCTTCTCAGTCTCCCAAAGTGTTGGGATTATAGGCGTAAGCCATTGCGCCTGGCCACTTTTTTCCTTTTTTGGGGAGTTTTGAAAGCAGAGGAAGACATCACCTCACTTAGGTTTTTTGTTTTTGTTTTTGTTTTTGTTTTGAGATGGAGTCTAGCTCTTGTCGCCTAGGATGGAGTGCAGTGGTGCGATTTCAGTGCTCACTGCAAGCTCCGCCTCCCGGGTTCACACCATTCTCCTGCCTCAGCCTCCCGAGTAGCTGGGACTATAGGTGCCCGCCACCACGCCTGGCTAATTTTTTGTAATTTTAGTAGAGACGGGGTTTCACCGTTTTGGCCAGGATGGTCTCAATCTCCTGACCTCGTGATCCACCCACCTCAGCCTTCCAAAGTGCTGGGATTACAGGCGTGAGCCACCGCGCCCGGCCTGACTTAGGTTTTAAAAGGACCACACAACTGCAAGGTCTGTGAATTGAGATATCACAACTCCCATGTTACGGGGACATTTCCTATCATTAGCCTGTTCTAACTGGAATATTTAGGGGCCTACCCTGCTTGAAGGAAATCTGATGTGCAAAAATCCGGATAGAACTAACTTTCCCCGAGGGACTGGCGGTCATTGCAAATTGCTCAGTGTAGCAGAGGTAATGTGGTGATCCCAAGCCTCTGGGCCCCACTTTCTTTCCATTGGAAGGACTCATTGCCCCAAAGCCCATCAGCTGCAGCTCCACAGGGGCCTTCTGCTTGCACAGGCACACACAGCCATAAAAAATGGGTGTTTCTGAATGTCTCCAGGATTAGATAATGGCAATGGTTGTACAACCCATCAGCTGCACCTCCAAGAGCGCCTTCTGCTGACACATGCACACGTGGCCATAAAAAAATGGGTGTTTCTGAATGGCTCCAGAATTAGATAATGGCAATGCTTGTACGACTTCGTGAATATACGAAAACCACCAAATGGCACACTTTAAAAGGTACGTTTTATGATATGTGAATTTTATCTCAGCAATAATAATAAAATAATAAAAATACTCCCAGAAATCCTGTTTGTCATAACACAAATGCTGGAAACAACCTAAATGTCTATCCACAGAGATCTGTGTTGTTTTTGGTTTTGTTTTTGAGACGAAGTCTCACTCTGTTGCCCAGGCTGGAGTGCAGTGGCACGATCTCAGCTCACGGCAACCTCTACCTCCCATTTTCAAGCGACCCATGCATCAGCCTCCCAAGTAGCTGGGATCACAGATGTGCACCACCATGCCCGGCTAATTTTTATATTGTTGTAGAGTTGGGGTTTCGTCATGTTGACCAGACTGGTCTTAAATTCCTGATCTCAGGTAATCCGCCTGCCTCGGCCTCCCAAAGTGCTGGGATTACAGGCGTGAGCCACAGCATCTGGCCATGTGTTTGGTTTTGTTTTTACATAAAGACGGGTCTTGAACTCCTGAACTCAAGCGATCCTCCTACCTCAGTTACTGAAGTGCTGGGATTAGAGGCAGGAGCCAATGTGCTCAGCTCCCATCTCTACTTTTAAATAACAAACATGTATATGTATAACTTTCATCTTCCTTTCTCTCTCTCTCTCTCTCTCTCTTTCTTGACAAGGTCTTGCTCTGTCGCCCAGGCTGGAGGGCAGTGGTGCCATCATTGCTCACTGTAGCCTCAACTTCCTGCTTCCTGGGCTCAAGTGATCCTCTTGCCCCAGTCTCCCAAGTAGCTGGGACTACAGGTGTGGGCCGACACATCCTAATTTTTGTATTTTTCATAGAGACAGGGTTTTACCATGTTGCTCAGACTGGTCTTGAACTCCGGGCTCAAGCAATACGCCTGCCTCGGCCTGAGTGAAGAAGGGACTGCGGGGTTTCACTGTGTTGCCCAGGCTGGTCTCGAGCTCCTGCACTCTCAGGAAATCCACTCACCTTGGCCTCCCAAAGTGCTAGGATTACAGGCATGGGCCACCGCGCCCGGCCACATATACTAAAACATTATACAGAGGTTAGCATGGCCCCTGAGCAAGGATGACATGCAAATTCATGAAGCTTTCCATATTTTTGTGATTACACAATTGCATGTCTGTATCAAAATGCCTTGCAACACATAAATATATACACTTTCTATGTACCCAGAAAAATTAAAAATGATTTTTTTTTCTTTTGAGACGGAGTCTGGCTCTGTTGCCCAGGTTGGAGTGAAATGGCCGATTCTGGCTCACTGCAAACTCCACCTCCCAGTTTCAAGTGATTCTCCTGCCTCAGCCTCCCAAGTAGCTGGGATTACAGGTGCACACCACCACACCTGGCTAATTTTTGTATTTTTATTATAATAGAGACAGGGTTTCACCATGTTGGCCAGGCTGATCTTGAACTCCTGACTTCAGGTGATCTGCCCACTTCAGCCTCCCAAAGTGCCGAGATTACAGGCATGAGACATCACGCCCAGCCCTTGGAATTCTTTGTCATTAGCTTCTGTAATTGTCCTCTTTCATAGTCCAATGTAAGCTCCAGGATGGCTGGGGTTTGTTTTGTGTACCTCTGTATCACCGGCCGGCCGGATGAAGTCAACAGTGGTTAAAAGAATCAAGGGCAGCTCAGAAACTATATCAAGTGAGGGAAGAGGGAGGTTTCTGACTTGAGTGCTGATGACACAGAGATGGAAACCTGGGGGAAGCAGGGCATCAGATCTCGAAGATGACTTAATTTCTGGGATATCTGAGGTGCTTGGGGAGAGATCTAGGAGAGGTGGGATAGGCATGTCTAGAAAATATTTAACTGTGCAGGGCGTGGTGGCTCATGCCTGTAATCGCGGCATTTTGGGGGGCTGAGGCGGGTGGATCACCTGAGGTCAGGAGTTCGAGACCAGGCTGGCCAACATTTAGTGTGACCCATCTCTACTAAAAATACAAAAAATTAGCCGAGCATGGTGGTGCATGCCTGTAATCCCAGCTACTTGCGAGGCTGAGACAGGAGAATGGCTTGAATCCGGGAGGTGGACGTTGCAGGGACATGAGATTGCGTCATTGCACTCTAGCCTGGGCAACAGAGCAAGACTGTCTCAAAAAAAAAAAAAAAAAAAAAAGAGAAAGAAAATATCTTGAGAGTCACTCTCAAATGCCTATAGGGGTCAGAGAGGTAGCCTGAATAGTGACTGTGGTGTACTCCAAGACAACAGAGTGGAGGGAACAGTGGCAATCTGGTGAGAATATGCCCCATCTCAAAGGAAAGAAAGGAAAGCCATGGGAGTAAGCAGGTCTAGTGACCATAGATTTTTGGATTTTTCAAGGGAAGCTGAAAACAAGGACTTCCATGTGAAATCTTGTCTGCAGGCCAACTTTCACCTTCTGGTCACCTGTTTCTGACTTCTGTTGGAGCAATCTAGGCTTGAGCCTTCCCTAGACGTCCTGGGTATGTGTGGTGGTGGCAGGGAATGCTGGCTGCATATTTCCTAAGGCAACAGGTACACTTATGGGCCAGGCACAGTGGCTCACACCTGTAATCCCAGCACTTTCGGAGGCTGAGGCAGGAGGATTGCTTGGGGCCAGGAGTTTGAGACCAGCCTGGGCAACAAGGCAAGAACCCTGTCTCTATAAAAATTTAAAACTAGCCAAGTGCGGTGGCACAGGCTTGTAGTTCCAGCTACTCAGGAGGCTGAGGCAGGAGGATCATTTGGGAATAGGAGTTGGAGGCTGAAGTGATCTGTGATCGCACCACTGCACTCCAGCCTGGTCAACAGAACGAGATTGCCTCAAAAGCAAAACAAATCTGGGTATGGTAGATCACACCTGTAATCCCAGGACTTTGGGAGGCCCAGGGGGTAGATGGCTTGAGTCCAGGAGTTTGAGACCAGCCTGGGCAACATGACAAAATCCTGTTTCTGCAAAAAGTACAAAAATTAGCTGGGCGTGGTGGTGCATGCCTATAGTCCCAGCTACTCAGGAGGCTGAGGCGGGAGGACTGTTTGAGCCCAGAGATGGAGGTTGCAGTGAGCTTAAATCATACTACTACACTCTAGCCTGGGTGATAGAGTGAGACCCTGTTTCAAAAAAGAAAAAAAGCAGGCATACTTAGAATAAGACCATGCAGTTAATTCTATAGGAGCTCGGGTAGGCGCCAGCTGGGGCAGCCCACCTTAGTAGTGACTTGCTTTTTTTTTTTTCTTTCTTTTTTTTTTTTTTTTTAAGACAGAGAGAGTCTCGCCCTGTCAGCCAGGCTGGAGTGCAGTGGCACGATCTCAGCTCACTGCAACCTCCACCTCCCAGATTCAAGTGATTCTCCTGCTCAGCCTCCTGAATAGCTGGGATTACAGGAGTCAGCCACCATGCCCAGCTTTTTGTATTTTGTAGTAGAGATGGGCTTTCACCATGTTGACCAGGCTGATCTTGAACTCCTGACCTCAGGGATGCACCTACCTCAGCCTCCCAAAGTTCTGGGATTACAGGCGTGAACCACCACGCATGCCCTTACTTCGTGTTTGTGTCACATTTTGTTAAATCTCACATTATCTTGAACTTTTCCATTATTGTATCTATTACAATGATCTGTGATCTTTGACGTTACTATCGTAATTGCTTCAGGGTGCCACAAACAGTGCCGATGTAAGAGGGCGAACTCAATGAATAAGTGTGTGTTGACTGTTCTCTCTCTCTCTGCTTGGGCCTCCCTCTTCTCAGAGACAATATTCAAACTAGGCCAATTAATAACCCTACAATAATGGCTTCTAAGTGTTCAAGCGAAAGGAAGAGTCAATCAAGGAGGCAAAGTTCCTTGTTGTCAAGAAACTGCTGTCACCCCAGCCTTCAGCGACCACCACCTCAATCAGTCAGCAGCCATCACCAATGAGGCAAGACCCTCCACCAGCAAAAAGATTACGACTTGCAAAAGCTCAGATGATTGTTACCATTTTAAAAATTAAAGTATATCCCTGTTTTCATAGACATAACACTATTGCTCACTTAGACTGCAGTATTGTGGAACAGGAACTTTTTTTCTTTCCTTTTTTTTTTTTGAGACGGAGTCTCACTCTGTCACCCAGGCTGGAGTGCAGTGGCGCGATCTCAACTCACTGCAACCTCCACCTCCTGGGTTCAAGTGATTCTCCTGCTTCAGCCTCCTGAGTAGCTGGGACTACAGGCTCACACCACCACGCTTGGCTAATTTTTGTATTTTTGGTGGAGACGGGGTTTCACCATGTTGGCCAGAATGGTCTCGATCTCCTGACCACATTCACCTTAGCCTCCCAAAGTGCTGGGATTACAGGTGTGAGCCACCACGCCCAGTCAGAACTATAACGTTTACATGCACCAGGAAATGAAAAAATTCATGTGCCTCGCTTTGTTGCAGTGGCCTGTAATAGCTAGAAAAAGAACTGGAGGAATTTCCCTGACAATTAACAGTGGTTGCCAGGTGTGGTGGCTCACGCCTGTAATCCCAGCACTTTGTGAGGCTGAGGCGGGCAGATCACCTGAGGTTGGGAGTTCGAGACCAGCCTGACCAACATGGAGAAATCCCACTTCTACTAAAAAAAAAAATACAAAATTAGCCGGGCATGGTGGCACATGCCTATAATCCCAGCTACTTGGGAGGCTAAGGTAGGAGAATCGCTTGAACCCAGGAGGCAGAGGTTGCGGTGAGCCAAGATCACACCATTGCACTCCAGCCTGGGCAACAAGAACGAAACTCTGTCTCAAAAAAACAAAACAAAACAAAACAGTAGTTATCCTCAAGAGGTGGCAAGAAGTGGGATGATGGGGGCACTTTCCCTCTGTGCTCTGTACTTGTGTGTTTGAATGGTTTCATATGACTATGTATTACTTCACAAGAAACAGAAAAATTTTAAATTATAGATTTTTTTTTTTTTTTTGAGACGGAGTCTTGCTCTGTCGCCCAGGCTGGAGTGCAGTGGCGCGATCTCGGCTCACTGCAAGCTCCGCCTCCCGGGTTCACGCCATTCTCCTGCCTCAGCCTCCCGAGTAGCTGGGACTACAGGCGCCCACAACCGCGCCCGGCTAAGTTTTTGTATTTTTAGTAGAGACGGGGTTTCACCGTGGTCTCGATCTCCTGACCTTGTGATCCGCCCGCCTCGGCCTCCCAAAGTGCTGGGATTACAGGCGTGAGCCACCGTGCCCGGCCTAAATTATAGATCTTTTTTAACATACTCTGCCTGTGCAGACATGTGCGGGGAAACACATAGGACCTGAAAAATACACACAGGATGATTGACAGTGGTTACCTGGGGGAAGGGGATGGGGCTTGGGAAGGTTGGCAGGTGAAAGAGAAATTTAATGTTTTGCTCAGTGTCTCTTGCTGGGTTGCTTGAGTCCTACATATACTATGTATTCCTGGTTATAGAAAAATAATGTGAAAAACTTCAGTGCCCAACCCTCGAACCCATCCCTCCAGAAGTGGCAGACCAACTCACCCAGGCGGATGGGAGGGAGGAAAACCTTGGCAGGATATGCACAGTACTGTCCTAATCCCTTCCTTACCCCAGGACCCACACACCCCACCCTGGTTCAACCCACCCCACACACACTCAAAGAGGAGCCAGGGGTCTCATTGTAACACTCATTTTTATATAAATATCCGCAAGTCATGTTACAGAATAAGCCCCACCGGGGAAAAAAGTCAACGTTAGGGTTTTGTTAGATTGACCCCTGCCTTCTAGGTTGGGCCCCAGCCTGGAGGCGCCTGCTGCTTTGGGAAGGCTGGGGTTGCTGCCGTGAGGCTGCCGAAGAAGCTGCCTGTGTCGCCCACCCCTGGGCCGACCCCCTTCTTTGGTGTGTGGTACATGGTGACCTTCTCTGGCCACCCTTAGCCTGGGGCAGGGTTTTGGAGAACAGGGTTCAGGGAAGCAGGGCCCAGGAGTCCTGGGGGCACTTGGAAATGGGGTAAGGGGGACTGAGCCATTAAGAAGTGGTGGAGTCTGAGATTTAGAGGCTGAGCCTTTGAGGGTGGGGGCAGAGTGAATGGGAACATGTTGGGGGAACCAGGGCTGTAAGCCAAGCAGGAAGCTTCTGCCCTTCCCTCCAGCCCAGGTCCCCAGGTCCCGCCCCCTGTTGGTCATCTCCTGCTGGCCCCACCTTCCCAGGGAGAAGCCTGACTGTCCCTTCCCGGCTCTTCCCCCTGCAATCTCCCTTCCCCACAGAGAGGCCAGAGGCTAGGAACACAGCACCAGTCTGAGGATTTAATTAACCAGGAAGGGGACTGTTGGGAGGGGCACCCCTGTAAAAATGTACAAAAGGTCTTGGGGCTATGTGAAAGGGGTGATAAATATGTACATGGAACCCCCCTTCCTTAAGCCCCTCCTCCTCCAGCCCTCGGAGGGCATGAGGACTTGGGTGGTAGGTGAAGGGGAGGGGGCACTTTGGCCTCTGGCTTAGTGAGCCCTTGGGGAGACAGGCCCAGGGCCTAGAGGCCCTTAGAGGGGCAAAGGTGCACCTCAGGAGGCCCCATGGCCCCCGAGATGAGCCACACTCCCATGCACACACCCCTCTCCCTCTCTAGAGGCTGACCTCTGCTCTCCCAGTGACCCTACACTCCATGTGATGCTTGGTCTCGTGGGGGTTGAGGCTTCTGTTCCCAGGTTCCATGACCTCAGAGGTGGCTGGTGAGGTTATGACCTTTGCCCTCCAGCCCTGGCTTAAAACCTCAGCCCTAGGACCTGGTTAAAGGAACGGGAGATGGAGCTTCGCCCCGACCCCTCCCCTCCCCTCACCTGTCAGCCCGAGCTGGGCCGGGGCCCCTAGGTGGGGAACTGGGCCGGGGGGCGGGCACAAGCGGAGGTGGTGCCCCCAAAAGGGCTCCTGGTGGGGTCTTGCTGAGAAGGTGAGGGGTGCCTGGGGCCGCAGCAGGTGGCGGTGGAGGAGCCAAGCGGCTGTAGAGCAAGGGGTGAGCAGGTTCCAGACCGTAGAGGCGGGCAGCGGCCACGGCCCCGGGTCCAGTTAGCTCCTCACCCGCCTCATAGAAGCGGGGTGGCCTTGCCAGGCGTGGGGGTGCTGCCAACCAGGTTGGCTCCAGGAAGCCAGCACAGCGATCTGGTGGGCTAGGGCCCAGAAATGGGGGCGGCCGGGGCCTCTCAAACAGCAGATGAAGGCCCTGGGGCCCAGTGGCTGCTGCGGCGGCGGCGGCAGCGGCGGCGGCGGCGGCAGCGGCGGCGGCAGCGGCAGCCTCCTCCTTCCTCTCTTCCTTTACCCGCACGGATTCCTTGGTTGGCCGAGGCCCCTCCTCGCCAGCCCGGGCCTTGGGAGTAGCAGGAGAAACTCGGAGCTGGGGCCGTGAGAAGGGGAGGTCCCTGGAGGGCAGGCGTGGGGAGAGAATGAAGTTCTCCAGAGGCAGCAGAGGCTGAGAGTGGGGCAGGGGCAGGGGCAGGGGCAGGGGCAGGGGCAGGGTGGGCGGGAGGCACACCTGTCCTTCTCCTCCTTGGTAATGGAGGGCTCCCTCCGCTCCACAGGCCGCTCCTTGTCTGAGCCTGGAGTCCGGGCGGCCTCAGGGGGCCGGACCCAGGCAGGAAAGGCCAGAGGACTGCGGTGCAGGCGGCCCCATGGGTCCGGCGGGGAGGCGAAAGCTGGTGGGGCCCCTGGGCTTTCTTTCTGGGCAAAGACGGCGCCGGAGTCTGGGCAGAGGGTGAAGCAAAGAGTGACAGGGGCCAGGAGTGGGAGGCCCCATTCAGGCCTCCTCCCAGACCCCGGTCTGAACTGTCACCCCGCGGCCGCAGTCCCCCAACCCCACCGCACCCACACTCACTGAATGTGGGGCTGCCCAGGCCTCCAAAGGCCCCGTTGGAGAGGGCAGCCAAAGAGGCGAAGCTTGTGGGACGCCCAAAGGGATCTGTGGGAGGAAAGGGGGGTGGTCAGAGCACTGGGCAGCCGGTGCTGAGCAGGCACCAGGCCTGGCTGGGCAGAGGCAGGACCGGTGCCTGGAGTCCTCAGCTGCCTGCTTTCAGCAGCCCTGTGCTGAGCACTTCCTTGGGCCAGGAAGGTATTGAGCTTTGACAAGCACCCTGTCGGTTAACTTCACAAAAAGCCCAAGAGGTGGTTAGGATTATGCCCACTTGAAGATGATGAAACAGGCTCAGAGAGGTGAAATGACTTGCCTGGGGTCATCTAGCTAGGGAGTGGTACCAACCCAGGGCTTCCTTGACATGAAGTCATGCTCTTCTCCCCGACTCCCCAACACCAGCCGCCTGGACCCATCGCAGCAGATCTCCGCTCTGCAGCAAGCCACTCGCCTGAAGACCTTTTTGGCTTCCCCGCAGCCTGACATGCAGGACCCTTCCCGACCTGACCCTAACTTCATGCATGCGTCACACAGTCAGACAGAACAACTAACCTATCCCGCCACTAGAATGTCACCATGTCCCCAGCCAGGAACACCCTTCTTCAAGCCACCAGGCTCAACTCCTCCTTGTCTACCCAAACCCAGGTGAAACCTCCCCAAGAAGCCCGCCAAGATCCTAGGAGTCAGTGGCCATGTTCTCCCCTGGGCCAGCACGGCCTCCCCACCTTCCCCTCCCAGGTGGTGTACTGCCCCTGCCACTGGCTACTGGGAGACAGGGCTCCAGCTGGCAGAGATTGAAGTCGCCCTGCTCTTCCCTACTCATTTTAAAGATGAGGAAATCAAGGCTCAGAGGGGGTAGAGTAACCTGCCCAAGGTCACTAAGCAAGTGGAACCAGGTCTATCCCGCATTCCACCTGCCTGCTGGGTCTGATTTCCATCTCCTGGAAGTCAGGGACAAAGCCTAGGTTGCCCAACACGCCCTTGGCTCTTACCAATGTGGGTGCTGGGGCTCAGGAAGGGTCCATGGGCCCCGGGAGCTGCCGTGAAAGGGTTGGCTGCAGCGTGGACGGCACCTGGGGCAGAGAGGTGGGAGATTCTGATGAGGCTGAGTGGGCACAAGCTGGGCCTTGGGCTACAGACAGGGAACCTCAGGCCCAAGGGGGCTGGCCAGACTCACCAGTCGCAGTGAAGAGGGAGGCCGGGTGGGAGAGCTCCTGCCCAGGGGGCAGGGCCCCATAGGGCCCCGGAAGGCAGGGCAGGAGGTCGTTCCGAAAGTCAAGCTTGTGGGAGTCACCCTGTGTGCGACACAGGGAGAGGGGCAGTACATGAGGAGCCGGTCTGGTCCCCCTCTTGCTCTCCCACGCGTGGTTCCCCTCCAAAGGCTGGCTGGCACCCAGATGGAGCTTGGATGCCTATCTTCTGCCTCTCTTGGAGCCTTCTCTGAGCAGCCTGCTAATGAGCCAGAGAACTAAGGTGCCAGCCATGGAACTGTTCAGCAGTGATGGGGGACAGAAGAAGATGTTTCTGGCCAAGATTCTACTGAGCTCTGTTGAGGGCCAATGCCCAGAGCTCAGTCCTCCCCTGACTCTGATACCCACTCTCCCCAGCCCTCCGGCCCCAGTACCTTCATTTTCTCCTGGTGTCTCAGGATCATGTAAGCCACACGCACGTGCATGGCACACCACTTCCCTGGTTTCTGCCGCCCCAGAAGGATGACCAAAGGGAAAGGGAAGGAAAGAACGTTCACTCATCATCCACTCCAGGCCTAGCTCTGGGCCCAGCCTCGCCACAAAACATCCCTACTCATTGTTCCTACAACCAAGGGATGACTAGGTTCATTTTACAGCCTAGGAAACTGAGGCTCAGAGAGATCAACTGCCTTGCCCAAGGTCCCATGGCCAGTTCCATCTGAGCCCAGGTCTGCAACTTGAAAGCCCTCACTCTCTGCTGTTCCACATCCGGCTGCCTCCATGTTTTGGGCTTCTCACTTATTCCCAAGCAAGACCCCCCTTAACCAAACACCCTAACACCGGCCCCCAGCCTCATGCAGCCTGAGATCCTCACACAACTCACCCTCAAAGGTTGCCGGAAATGGTCGGGGATCTGGGGATGGCAATGGAGAGATGGGAGGCGACTCAGACCCGAGTCTGGGCCAGGTGCCTCACATCTCCACAGCATTCACTCACCCCCCACATGCCTGAGACACTGGGACTCCCTCAAACCCTTCCTGCTCAGGCCCAAACTCCTTTCCCCATCTCTCCCACTCTAGGCATCTCTCCTCCAGCACAAGGTTTCTGAACCAAGCCCCAGGGAGGTGCCCTGCTGGGAGGCTGCGGGTGGTGAGGGGCAGTCAGGACAGGTTTCTCAGAGAAGCTATCCTATTACCAACTTTAGAGTATAGCGGTCTGTTTAAGATTTCTTTAAGAAAAATGCCTTTGAAGGAAGTTGGAAAACCTCTGGCCTAGTCTTTCCTGTAGGAAACTGGTCCTGTGCGTTTCACAATGCTCCTGCAGCCCTGGGGTCTACGCTGCTGCAAGTGCTAAGGGGAGGGAGGGAGGCTCTGGCTCTCCTCACTTCACCAAGGGGCAGCTTATCTTTTGTTTTCCGAACAGGGCTTCCTAGTATGATGTCATTTGGAAAAAAAGTGTTTTGTGACTTTATTAAAAAGTTTGAAAACCACTACAAAAACCACTGTCCTAATCATCTTATTCCTGGAACAAGCTCATAAAACTCTCATTCCTCATGCCTGGGAAAGCCAGTTACTTACAGAAATTCCCTCTATGAGACACCCGGGAACACCCCTGATTGTGAATTCAAGGGAGGAATCAGTAGTTCACTCTCCTCAAGTCAGTTCTGTTCTCCCCGCAACACACCTTCCAGCTCCCCCAGGACCTGCCCTGGCCCCCTCACCTGTGTCCCCTTCTGGGAGAGCCCGCTCGGCACCGGCCCCAGTCGTGGTGGCAGCTCAGGGTTCGTGCTCTGGGAAAGGGGAGTGGAGGGATGAGAGAGGAGAGCTGGCACCGAGCACAAAGGGGTCCAGAACCAAGCTGGGACACGGGGCAGGGAGGGATCATGGCTTTGGAGAAACCTGGGTGCAGCAAGGCAGGGCAGGAGGATGGGCACGGCTTTGGGGAATGCGGGGAGGGTGCTCGGACACGGCGTGTCTGGGTATGTCAAGATGGGAGGCAGTGGTGGTGTCTGGATTGGGAGCTCACCTTGGGCTGGAAGGCCCCCTGCAGGGAGCCAAAGGAGACGGCCGGCGGGAGGCCCGGAGGCAGCCCGGGCACTGCGGGAGGGAAGGCCGTGTACGGCTGTGGAGAGAAGGGGACTAGTCCAGGTGGGGGTGGAGGCGCAGCCCAAGTCCAGCCTGCCCGTCAGTCCACGGGTCTCCACCGTAAAGCCCCCCAGGGAGCTCTCCCAGGCTCAAGGTACTGAAGACTGGACCCCAGCAGTCAGGGTCACACGCATGGATGCATCCACGCCCACACCACACACCCCACACACACACACGCACACTCACATTATGTCGGAAAAGGCCTTCCATCTTTCCTGGATATTTCTCAAACTAGGGGAGAGAAGGGAAGAGTAAGCTGCCAGCCAGGGACCCGGGCCTTCCCCCGGAAGCCATGCCCTCCCCTGAGGCCTCCGAGCCTCATCACCGGCCCAATGAGGAGCTCACCATGTGGGGGCCGTGGGGTGGCAGCAGGCCTGGGGGATAAGGGGTGAAGTGCTGGTGGGTGTGCTGGTGGGTGTGCTGGTGCTGGTGGTTGTGCTGGTGGAACTGGAAGGCCAGGGGCCGGGCCGAGCCCCCTGCCCCCACCACCTCAGGGCCACCCTGGGCATTCAGGTAGCGAGAGTTCAGGTCCTGGCCGATCAGGTCCTGCTCTGTGGGAGGGGACGGGAGAAGGCTTTAATGCTGTCGCCACATCAGCCTCCTTGGGCCCAGGTGACTGCCTTCCCTCTGGCCTCAAGCCACTCCCTCCTCAAGCCCTGCTGTCTGCTGAGGCCGAGGTGCCCCAAAGCCAACTGGGCCCGAGCCCGGGGCCATGGCCCCCCACCCCCCGGCCAGGACCCCAAACTCACCAGAAAGGGCGTTAGCGGCTGAGGCCCCAGGGTGCCCTGGCACCTGCAGCAGGGGTGGGGGTGGGGGCAGGGTGGGGCCAGGGGAGAACAAGGAGGGGTGGTGGGGTGGTGGGGGGGGCCGCAGCCCGGGAGGGGGAAAGCTGTGGGTAGACAGAGGCAGGGGCAGTGAGGGCGTTGGGGGCCGGTGGGTGAGCTGCGCGGACGAGGAGGAGGCAGATGAGGAGGAGGAGGACGAAGAGGATGATGAGGGGGGAGGCTGAGCCACGGGAGGGGCCGGGGCCTTGGGGGGCGGCCGTGAAGAGCTGGGGAGAGAAGTGGGGAGATGAGTGAGGGGTTGGGAGGTGCCAGCTCTGACGGGCGGGGGTCAGAAGCCTGGGTGATACTGTGACCCTGGTTCTCCAACACGGGAGGTGGCAGAACCTGGCCCCAGGACCCCCCTCCCCCAGGGAATCCATTCTCAGACTGAGGTGCCTCCCACACCCAGCAACCCCCACTTCTCCCTGTCTAGGTCTCTGCATCCACACAGCTGCCTCTGCCATCTCTGGCCAGATGACTTTCCCTTTCTGACTCAACCACGGCACAGAACAGATCATTCATGTTGACGCTTAATTAGAACAAGCCACCTGGGGTCCCCCACCCTACAACAGTGGAAACAGCACCACACGGGCCTGGCCTGGGAGTCAGGAGACCTGAATTCTAGGCCCATCTTGCCATGAATGCCTGGGGTGACCTTGAGCAAGTCACTGCTCCTCTCTGAGCCTTAGTTTTCTCAATAACAACAACGATGACAATGACGGTGACAAAAATAATAGAGCATCAATAATGAGTGTCAATAGTTCTTACCCTGTGGCGAGCACCTGCTTTAAAAGCTAATCCAAGTCTCCAACACTCCACGCCACCTTCCCCACTGCTGCCCAGCAGAGTAACCATCTCAACTGCATCACTGGCTTCTTTTAAGAACTCAACTCAATTTCTTCTTTTTTTTTTTTTTTTTTTTTTTTTTTTTTACTTAGCCTCCCCCTAAACACGTATGAAATCAAGGGGCTGAGGCATGATACTTAATTTTCTAAAGCTCAAAAAAGCTAACTCATGACTTTTTTTTAAAGTTTACTCACATAAAACCTGAAATCATCCCATATGTTACTGACACTGAATGTACACGCTTTGGGAAACACTGCATTCACTCGTAGTTAATCCTCACAACAGCTTTAAGATGAAAATAGTATGATTATTCCATTTGACAGAAGGAGGAAATCGAGGCTCAGAGGGGTTAAGTGACTTGTCAAAAATCACACAGCCAGGAAGCGTCAGAGCAAGAATTTGAATCTGGGTCTGACACCAAAGCCAGCGCTCTTAACCATCATGTCAGCATTTCCCAAAGTATGTTCCAAAGAACACTATTCCGAGCAGACTTGCCTGCCTGAAAAAGCCCTCTCACCAGCAAATACAACTGGGAAACAGCACAGCCTGGATTCCCCGGCAGGGGAATGTGTAACGGACTCAAGTAAGTCCTGCGTTCATCTCTTTCTATTTGTTTTTCTCAAAGTTTTCAGCCTCAGAATCCTTTTTCAGGTACCATCCTGTGTTACCCACAGGTACCATCCTGTGTCCCTGCCACAGAAAGCAAGGGTTGGCACCAAATTGACCAGGCCCTTCCAGACTGCATCAATCCCCCAGACCACTCACCTGCCAGTGCTGAGGTCCAGGCTGCTGCCATAGGGAGAAGTGCGGAGGCCGAAGGGCGAGACCCGAAGCTGCAGCTGGGGCTGGGGTGGGGGTGGCAGACTGGGGGTGGCCGGCAGGGGTGCAGGGGGTGAGACAGGAGGCCGAGCGACCGGTGGAGGCGGTGGTTCCTTTGGGGGGAAAGGCACTAGCAGCGGGTCGGGCCCCGGGGGCTGTTCTTGGCTCCGCTCCAGGCCCGACACTTTAGGGACCACGGAGAGTTTTGCTTCACAGTTCCCATTGAAGGCGCCGTGGGGGCCCGAGGCTGTGGGGCAGGATGGCAGACATGCTCAGTTGAGGCTCATGCTCACCCCACTTCCCTCCCGTGCCTCCAGGCCCCAGACCTTGGGACCAACCTTTGCTGGTTGAGACAGTAAAGGATGGGTCGAGGTCATCATCGGAGACCTGGGGAAGAAGGGCAAGGGATAGGGTTAGGTTGTGGGCAGGCCAGGCCTCCATCCAGGAAGGCCAAATAGCCTCTGGAGGCTGCTAGGAACTGGCGGTAGTAGCAAGTCTGTTCCTTCAGTTTAGCTGAGATCCATCAAAGACTGGGCTCTAGCAGGGCTGAGCTTGGAGAAAGAGCAGAGTGGAGCAGCTGAGCCCAAGAATCCGATAGGCCAGGGGGACTAAATAGAGACAGCGTTGAAGCAGCAGAGAAGCAGGCAAACCAAACCAAAACGTCAGAGGTCACTAGCTGCTGGCCCACAGGCCTCCCTGACTTACAGATACATTTGGGCCACTTAAAACTTTTAGTAAAAGTTTTAAACCAACTGTAGATATTTAAGAATCCGGAGATTCCTCATTAAAACTCAGGCTTGCAGATTCCCTCAAGAATGGCCCCCTGTTCTTGTAGCAACAGTCAGCCTAAACTAGACAAAGATGGATGAAGCAAATGGACAAGAACCCACTGGTTCACCACAGTCCTATCCAATCAACTTTTGAAACGAAAACAAGACACACATCAGGGAATGCAAATTGAGTTACTTACATGGGCCCAATGGCTACAGCATTCATTTCTAGGACATATTATCTCACAACAAGCAAATCACCCCTAAGGATAAACTCAAATACACCTTCATAAGCTGAGTCCCTACACTGACTACAATGGTTTCTGCTCAGACTTGAATCGACATCTGCATTCTAAGAAGAGGCTGATGACCAGCAGAAGGCCCATCTCAGTGCCACAGCCACTCTGGGTTTCCGTGGAGAACCAGAAGTAGCTCGAGGGCTTTGGAAAGAATAGTATGCTAAAGCATGGACCCTCCATTCCTTGGTCAGCTAGCCCTAGTCACCAAAAGAAAAAATGACGCCATTTACCCTCCCAATCCACCCCCCTTCCTCCCAAAAACCTAATCCTGACTCAACCTAAGCCATGTTTCCCACTCAAGGGAAGGCTGTCTGCTGCACGTAGAAGGCCTTTATGCTGCAGTCCCTTTTACAAGCAGTGACACTGCCCACCCAAGCTCTAGCCCCACTCACCCTCTCGTCCAGATCACTTTCCGCGTCACACTGGGGAGAAGGAAAGACAGAGGTGTCACGAGAGGGAAGAGGCCCAGGGTGGAGTGGGGAGGGGCCAGGACAGGTGGATAGCACTTACTATGTATCCAGCTTCCAGAGAGTGACGGGAGGACGCCTGAGGAAGACCAGAGTCCAGAGGTGAGGGAGGCGGCTGCTGAGGCGGCTGGGAAAGTCGCAGCTCCCAGCAGGGCGCTCACGGGCCTCCAGGATCTACTCTCAGCCTCTCCTTCCAGTTGCTTCTCCCGCCACTGCCCACCCGGGTCCCAGAGCTTTCGCCATTTCCTAAATATGCCGGGTCCTCAAGTCTTCGTGCTCTTGCCCCAAACAACTTTTCCCCATCTCTTTTCTTAGCAAACTTCTGACTATACTTCAGGACCTGACTAAGACATCCTAGGGGGCTTTCCCCAACCACAACTCTCCTCCCATCCCCCAGGCAGCACAAGCGGCTTCCTCATGTGGGTTTCTGTAGCATCTCTCCCCATCTTTGCTTTCTGTAGCTTCTCAAGTTTAGGTCTAGGTGTTTGCTTCCTATTTCTTTCCTGCTGGACTGCCACCACCTCGAGGAAGGGCAGGGACCTTATGACCCAACTAAGTTCCTTTGATGCCTCTCTGAATTATCAAAACGTTTGAAGTAGACACAGAACCAGGCAAAAGTAGGTGCACCTAACTGTAGAAAGGCCTTCGTCAGACCCAGATGAGAGTGAGGGCTCAAATTTTCCCTGCTTGCCTCTTTGCCCTTAGAGACTGGGGTCACTGTTTACAAGGGACAGTGGCGTTGCTGACGAAAAACGGGGCTGTGGGAAATACATTCTGCCTAAAGAGTTTTAAAGGACAAGCTCACCTCTTTTCTTCTCCGCTTATTGGGCCATTTTCTGGCCCGATCCCCAGGGGGCCGGCCAGGCTCCCGATCAGAGCTGTCCCCTGGCTCCCCGGTGGCCCCACTGGAGCCCCCCCTCTTCCGCTTCCCAGAATGCTTCAGCCGATGTTCCAGTCGCTCTGGGGGCTGAAGAGATGCATCCTTCTGTGGAGAAGGATGTGGGGCTGAGGTGGATGGAAAAGGGCAAGCTCCCGACCCCTCTAGGGGTGGCCAAGCTGCCTAAGTACCCCTCAGGCCGGGAAACCGGGTCCCCAGAGACAAGCTCTACCTCCTCCCACCCCAGGGCGGGGCAGAGGCCTGGCCAGAGGAGCCGGTTGCTCTGGTTTGGGGTGCCAGCATTCCCCCCTCAACTCCACCCACTCGGGGCACTGCACCCTCCTTGCTGCCCCTCGGAAACCCCCAAAGCCCCCCAGGCCCATTAGGCCCCACCTGCAAGGCCTCGAGGGTGGCGAAGCTGGCGATGGCGAAGCCATCGATCAAGTCCTCCTCCTCCTCTTCCTCCTCCTCAGGCTCCTCCTCGGCTTCTCCGTCGTCTGCGCCCCCCTCCTCCTCCTCCTCCTCCTCCTCCCCGCGGCTGCCCGAGCCGGCAGGCCGCTTCCGAGCTCGGGGTCGCGGGGGTCGAGGTCTCGGACGGGGCCGCCGGCGTCTCGGGCCCCCGGGCCGCTCTCCAGACGAAGCTGACGACCAAGGCCTGGCAGGCGGCGGAGGCGACGACGAGGACGAGGAGCCGCGCGGGGCGGCCAACAGGGCCCGGGGCGCGTCGCCGCCTGGACCTCGGCGGCGCCGCTGCTCCCGGTCTCGGTCTCGGCGCGAGCAGCGCCGCCGCCGCCGCTCCCCCTCCGCTGCCCAGCCCGGGCCCGGGGCCGCGGCCGCTGCCGTCTCCATGGCGACCGCCCTCAGCGCCGCATCCGGAGGCTGCGGAGCCCGAAGCGGCCTGTCCGCAGGCCCGGGGTCGCAGGCGCGGCGCTGGCGGCTACACAGGGACGAGAGGGCCACGGCTTCCCCTTTAAAGCCGGATCTGCTGGCCCCAAGCTTGCCCCAAGGCCACGGCCCGGGAAGCCGGCGCCGCCCCCGGGGCGACAAGCCCGAGGGCCCCCCCTGCGGGCTCGGCGGGGCCGCGACGGCGAAAACGGGGCGGCCGTCCCTTTAAGGCGAGGCCTCAAGTTGTCCAGCCCCTGGCCCCTTTAAGACGACCCGACAGTGTCCGGCGGTCTAGTGCGGTGGCCGCCCCCTGCCAGGGGTCGAGGCAAGTCTCCCCGAGGAAGAGGAAGGGCCACCCCTTTAAAAGGGGCAGAAAGCTCGCCCGAAACGCAGACCTCCCCTTTAAAAGTGTCTCAAGTCCTCCGGCTCAAAGAGGCCACCCCTTTAAGGAGGCCAGGGTCCTTCAAACAGCAGGCCGTCCCTTTAAGGGCTCGGAGTTAGTTTCCAGTCCGCCACAAGCGGCCACTTCCCCTTTAAGTTGAATTTAAAAGACTTCTTGCGTGTGGGGGAGGAGGTAAATAAAAACCCCACTCGCCCCAGTTCTCCCAACGGCACAGTTCTCAATTTGTCAGCGTCTATTCGGCGGCTTCCCCTTTAAGGCTGGCGTTGGAGTGCGCCGAGTTCAGTGGCCACCCCTTTAAGGAGATTTAAAGGGGCCTCCTCCGGGCCCAGCTCCTCCAGCCTCCGCCTCCGGTCGCCATGAAAGGCGCGAGGCGGGGCGAGGCCGCGGGGCCAGCCCTCCAAAGCCCCGGATGTGAGGCAACGGTGACGGGTACAGCTCCTCTGTCCGCCGACATAAAAGTCTCTTCCTCCTTTCCTCCGTCTCTGTCCGACTTGGGCCTTAAGGAATCCGGAACGGCCGATGGGCAGCGGGGGACCTCCAGCGCAAACTCCTGTTGTCTCCTTTGGAGTCTTGGGGCGCTTCTCTGCCAGGACTTCCCTGCCCCTCCTCCCTCTTCCTACTCAGCCTACACCTCCTTCCTCTCTTGGCCTCCTCCCACTCTCCGCCCCCTTCCCTTCACCCCCTCCACGGGCGCAGTCGCTGATAGGTTGAGAGGGCTACGTCAAGGCGAGGGGCGGAGCCAAACCCGAGGGAGTGGGTGCATGTAACCGCCCTCAAATCTTGGATTGGGTTACGTCAGATTGGCTCCGCCCTTCCCCCAGTCTTGTGACTCGACTGGTTAGAAGTAGGTGTTTGGGGAGGTTCCCGCAGGGCCCCGCCTCTTCCTGCTGTTAGTTTATTGGCCAGTCTCCTGATGGCGTCGAGGCGAGGGGCGGAGACGCCGGGCCTGAGGCGTTGGGGGCGGTTGGCCGCTGGGGGGCGCGCGGATGCGAGAGATTCTGTTCCACAGCCAGTTAAGTCATCGCCGCCTTTCCGCCGCTCGGCGCGGCCCGCAGACAGCCTGGCGTCTTGCGCACGCGCGTGGCGGCGCCGCCGCCGCCCGGCTGGCGGCTGGCGGGTTGTTCCGCGGTGCGGGGTGGCTCGAGCGGCCGCGTGCTGTGCCTGCGCTGGCCGCACTAACAGGCAGCCGTGTCCCTTCCAGGCGAGGCTGCTGGCAGCGGTCCCCGAGCTCTAGCAATTCGAAAACACTTTGCACTTGCATGAGCGCTTCTCCGCGTTAGTGACTGCGTTTGGTAATAATTCCACGAGGGAGATGCTGTCAGCCCACTTTACTGGGACAGAGGAAAGCGCGCACAAACGGGCTGGTAGTCTCCTAGCCACGTCTGTGTTCAGCCACTGCCCTGTGATGCCTCTCACCTATGAAAGATGCACCCCACTGCTCAATGTGACTGGCATAAAAAAAAAGACAGAGGAAGCCATTTCTGGCCTCCGGTTGCCCAGGTTACCGTTTTGAAAGTGGACAGCGCGCTGACATGCCTGCCTTGCTTCCTCATCCACAAAATGACTAATTCCCTGTTGCAGGGACATGTGCGGGTCAAACACCTATGACAGTCGTCGTGAGTGCTTCATTATGGCCCATTACCCTTAGCTCTTTTTGTTTTGTTTTTTTGGGGGGACAGTCTGGCTGTGTCCCCCAAGCTGGAGTGCAGTGGTGCAATCTCAGATCATTGCATCCTCCACCTCTCGGGTTCAAGTGATTCTCCTGGCTCAGCCTCCTGAGTAGCTGGGATTACAGGTATGCACCAAGACGCCCAACTAATTTTTATATTTTTAGTGGAGACGGGGGTTTCACCATGTTGGCCAGGCTGGTCTCGAACTCCTAGCCTCTTGTGATCCACCTGCCTCAGCCTCCCAAAGTGCTGGGATTACAGGTGTGAGTCACCGCACCTGGCCTGCCTTAGCTCTTGAATCCAGCAGCAGGTCCTGACCTGCATGTTAGTAGGAATTCAGGGCCATCTTGATCTTCAAGGCCTTGACCCACTATAGGCCTTTCAGTCTCTATATAAATGAATTGGGTGAACCCAGACCAGGGTCTAGGGTCACAGTATCATCTGATACTGCTTCAGAAGTGTCCCTCCACACAGGAGAATCCTCTAATCAAGAAAATATCTCTAGGCTGGGCATGGTGGCTCATGCCTGTAATCCCAGCACTTAGGGAGGCCAAAGCGAGTGGATCACCTGAGGTCAGAAGTTCGAGACCAGCCTGGCCAACATGGTGAAGCCCTGTTTCTACTAAAAATACAAAAATTAGTGGGTGTGGTGGCGCATGCCTGTAGTCCCAGCTACTTGGGAGGCTGAGGCAGGAGAATTGCTTGAATGCCGGAGACAGAGGTTGCAGTGAGTCAAGATCGTGCCATTGTACTCCAGTACTCCAGCCTGGGTGACAAGAGTGAAACTCCATTCCTATCTATCTAACTATCTATCTATCTATCTATATCTCAAGTGACCACTCCACCCCCTCCCTGTACTCTATACCCAACGCCTGTCACCATCTCTGGCACCAGTCCCAGTTCCCAGACCTTTGGGGGTCGACGTAGAAACATCAGCCAAATCAATCTTAAACTCAGCTAGAGATACAAAAGAATCAGAAACATATCGAAAACTTTACTAGAAATATAGAGAAAAAAAAAACTGCATGGGAGATTTCCCATCCCTTAAGAATGGATGACAGATAGGGCACCTAGGTCCAGTGGGGCTGCTCCCCATCTACTGTTTCTTCCTCTAGGAGCAAGGCGTCTAGCTCCTCCAGCCGCTGCTGGAGCAGGGGGCCCACATCAGGGCTGGGGGCCACATGGGGAGGAACAGTCCTGCCCCCTGCAGCCCGGACCCCACGGGATGGCCGTCGTGATCGAGGAAGGCTGCTGTCCCGAAATTCCACAGCCCGCCGGAGCTTCCTTGAGCTGGTGAAAATCAGAGTCCCATTGCGCTCCCGGGGTTCCTCGAAGATGGTCTCAAAGGTCCTGGACGAGGCAGGGAGAGGAGCTGGTTATCAGCATGCCCCATAGCTCCAGACTTCCCTCTGCCACCCTCAAGCCTTCCAAGTGTCTCACCTCCTGGTTGTGGGTGACTGGTAATTCTTGTTGGTGTAAATTTCTTCCAAGCTGAACTCCTTCTTGTTCAACCTGTAAGCAAAGAGCAGAGGCCACTGAGAAACCTTGGGCCAGTGGGGCCTGAAGGGACAGGTAAGGCCTGGTCTGTATTTCAGTTTCTGGGACATGTCAGGGCCAGGAGTGCTACATATGGCAGACAGGCAATTTTGAGCACAAACCATGCCCACGCCCAATTGAATCCTTCAGACTGGACTGTGCTCCCTGAGGGGAGACAAAGCTATACTTCAGGGGACATGAGCCTGCATCTGTGTGGCCAAGACGGATCAATGCCCAATGATCCCCTCACCTGATTGGTCGAGGCAGTCCCATTGGTGTAAGGTTTAGCTGAGGACGGGCTGGTGTTCTGCGTATTCTGAATCGAGAAACCTTTCCTATGGTCTGCAAAAATGGGGCAGAGGGTGAAAGAGTGACATGGGCTCAGGCCCCCACTAGTCTCTTCTACCCAATCTGAATGCCTACCTTGGTCTCAGGGTCTGAAAGCACCTGGTCCTTTGAGGCTCTTGGCTCCTTCCCTTTGGTTGAACCCAACCTGCCAAGAAGGTCAAGGCTCAGGGACAAACAGGATTCACTGCATTATCCCCCGTCTCCTGCCCACTGGATACTCAGGGAAGGAGGCTGGGACCAGGCTGCGGCTAGGCTTCGAGGGGGGTTTTTTGAGAGCACTACCTGGGTTCTGCTGGTTCGGAGAAGGAGGAAGTGGATGCCGTGGACGAGCAAGATGTGGCGAGAGAAGGGGAGGCTCCCATTCCTCCGAGAGGGAAGACCTCTTTCCGGAGACAGGGCCGAGGGGGTGGCGGGGCTCGGGCCATTTCCCCACCACCCACAGTGTGCCGCCGCGGCCGTGGCCGGCTTGGTTGGGGTGGAGCAGGTGGCCAGGTGCAGGTACCTGGGCCAGGGGGCCCCAGATCAGGGCAGGAGTAGCTTCGGCCCAGAGAGGGCTTAAGAAGAGGTGCTGGGGTATTGTGGTCCTGAGCCCGCCACTGGCGGATGGGGGGTCGGGGGCTGACAGACGCAGTGCCCTCAGCAGCCCCAGACTGCTCAGCCTCTGAGATGGCGATCTTCAACTCCAGCTTCATTGGGGGGGACGGGGGCGGGGGCTGTGGGGTTTTGTTGGGTGTGAGGAAGATGTCAGCAAAGCTCTCCAGCTTGGAGCGGACGGAACGGAAGAGCGGGGCCAAGCCCCAGGGACTGAGGCGGGGGCGTAAAAGGCTGGACGGTGGTGGGGTGGATGGGAGCTCCAGAGCAGGATCTGGGGCTGAGGAAAGGAGAGGTCACAGGTGGATATTCCTTGGCTGCAGTGTCTCAGCCCCTCCTCAGTAGCCTCAGCCCCTCCCTGCATGCTCAACTTTGTGCACAGAGGAATTAGCCCACCCCTAAAACAGTAAGTTCTGCATTTAAGAATTGAGCTTCAAGTCTCTGACATCATCATCCCATCTTCATATACCATGCCCTGCCCTGGGAGGGTAAGCCCTATCCCCACCTCTGTACCTGACACTTCCAAGCTCAACTAGGATGTTCTAGACCCCCAAGTCTCATCTGATCTCTACCCAAGTCCTTACCTGGTGGTGGGCTCTCTGGAGGGTCTGCAGGCAGAGCAGATGGCTGGAATGGGGGTTCTCGGTCCCCGGGTGGAGGTGTTGGCTGGTGAACTGTCTTCATGGGCTCAGCTCTGGGGTGAAGGGCAAAGTAAAGGCTAGGGGAACTTCCAGGTATCCCACCTGAGCCAGCAACTCCCCTATCCCTTAAGGCTTCTTCTTCTTCTTTTTTTTTTTTTTTTTTTTGAGACAGAGCTTTGCTCTGTGGCCCAGGCTGGAGTGCAGGGGCAGAATCTCAGCTCACTGCAGCCTTGAACTCCATCCCGGGCTCAGGCAATCCTCCCACCTCAGCCTCCCAAGTGGCTAGAACTACAGGCAAGGACCACCACATCCAACTAATTTAAAACAATATTTTGTCTGAGCTTGGTGGCTCACACCTGTAAATCCTAGCACTTTGGGAGACCAAGGCGGGTGGATCACCCAAGGTCAGGAGTTCAAGACCAGCCTGGCCAACATGGTGAAACCTCGTCTCTACTAAAAATACAAAAATTAGCCAGGCATGGTGGTGGATGCCTGTAATCCCAGCTACTGGGGAGGCTGAGGCAGGAGAATCACTTGAACCCAGGAGGCGGAGGTTGCAGTGAGCCGAGATCACACCATTGCACTCCAGCCTGGGCAACAGAGCAAAAACTCCGTCTCAAAAATAAACAAATAAATAAACAAAACAATGTTTTTGTAGAGATATGGCCTCACTGTGTTGCCCAGGCTGGCCTCAAACTTCTGGGCTCAAGCGATTCTCCTGCCTCGGCCTCCCAAAGTGCTGGCATTACAGGCGTGAGTGTGCCTGGCCCCTTAAGACTTTTTAAGATGTCACAAGGAAGGATTGGATCAATCAGTCCCGATGCCCCTAGCTCTGGCTACCTGGATGATGGCTGTTGCCTGGATCCTTTGAGAATCCCTACTCCAGCTCTCTCACCTTTGTGCTGGGATGATGAAGTTGGGGGTCTCATCAATGAAGCCCTGGATAAAAATAGGGGAATGTTTGTGGGGAGGCAGGGAAGCCTCCTTAGTGCCCCACATCCTGACTCTTTCAGTTCCCAGATACCTGCTTGGGTTCATGCCAAAGAGGTTTTTATATAGTCTTTGCTCAGGTAGTGCCTGCCACCTAAAATGCCACTCTCCTCACCCCAAGAAAAATCCACCTAAGACTCAGGCCTCCCACCCTTCTTCTATCCCTGCTGGAACCCAGTAGAACCCTTGATATCCATACCCTCAGTTCCCATACCTCAGCTGGGGGTCTAGGACTGGCAATGTCTTCCAGCATCACCACCAGGGTGGGCTGGGGGGCCTGGTCCACCTTTTGTGAAGGGCCCTCCTCTGGGCCAGGGGTTGTTCTTGATCGCCGCCTCAGGGTGGAAGAGGTCCGGTGGACGCGGCTCAAGGGCTCGCGACACAAACACAGAGGATCGGGAGGCCTAGGGAGGGAACGGGAAGATTAGAAGGGCTCAGCTGGGCCCTTGGTTTACCCCCATCCTGCCATGCTCACCTGGCCTTCGAGGACCACCCGGCCTGCCGGGGTGGCGAGGCAGGAGGCTGCATGTGGACAGGATCCTGACGGCTGTGGTGCTGTGGGATGGAGGTCTCCTTTGAGGGTACCACGGGGCCCTGGAAGAGAAAGAGGTGTCAAGAGCAAGGTGATGGAATGAGGCTGGATGGGACAAGGTCTCCCTGTGCCTAACAGTGCCCTGAGCCACAAACATAACAGAGATTAGGGCTAGAATTCACTCGGATCCCCAGAGAAGAGATGAATTGGACTGAATTAGGGGCCAGATATTAAGAGTCCTAAACTGCAGGTGTGGGACCTGGGTAATCTCACCCACGCTGTTTAGGGAAACAGACAGGGTGAGCTAGGGTGGGTCACTGCCTTTTTTGGGCCACAGTTTTTCTTATCTGTGCAGTGGAGTCAAAGACCTCAGCCTGCTTCCTAAGGAGGCTGGGCTGGGAAGAAAGCAGAAGAGTTTCAGCCCGGCGCCGTGGCTCACGCCTGTAATCCCAGTACTTTGGGAGGCAGAGATGGGAAGATCACTTGATGCCAGTTTGAGACCAGCTTGTGCAACATAGCAAGACCCTGTCTCTACAGAAAAAAAAAAAAAAAGATAGAAAAAAAAAAGATAGAAAAAAAAAAAAAAAAAAGAAGAAGAGTTTCTCAGAGTTACAGGGATGTGGTTCCATCCCAAAAAGGTTGGTGGGGGGAACGGGCACTGCCCAATTCTAGGTTGGAGTAAGTGGGAGCCAAGCAGGACTCTAGCATGAGGGAGGCTGCCTGAGGGATGGGTACAACAATGATGGATTTGGACTTCAGTTATCCTCAGTAGCGATCTGGCCCGAGTTTGGTAGTGAGGAAAGTCAGGGGAGAATAGAGGGTCTCTCGGTTCAGGGGGCTCACCATGTGAACAGCCATGATATCTTCCAGCACCACGGCCAGGACCCGCCGAGAGGCCTTTTCCAGGGGAGAAGGGGCCCCCGGGGGCTGCAGCCTCGGCCGTTTCGGGCTCCTGGCTCCCCATAATGCTCGAGTCAGAGGCTGGCGGCACAGACGCGCCTGGCTAGGCGGGCTGGAGGGTGAAAGAAGCAGAGGACGGTCGCCCGAACCTGTCGCCCGAACCTGTCGCTGGCTCTGTAGTTTCCCGGCACGGCCGCCAGGATCCCCATCTCCCGGGGTCAAGACAGGCGGGCCGGGTGCGCTCTCACCTGGGGTCCCCGGGCAAGTCCATGGGAGACGCGGCGGCTCCAGGGGGTCCCTGGGGAATCCCAGGCTGCGGCCTGGGGTAAGGGGGGAGCGGGGGAGCGGGGGGTGAGGGTTGGCCCCTTCCCTGGGGCTCCGCCCTTCATGGTCCGCCCGCGGCTCCCCGTAGCCCAGCGGCCGCAGCCCTGGGGCGCGAAAGGGCGCCCCCGGTCGGTCGCCCGGAGCGGGTGTCCTCCCGCTGCCACCGCCTCGATCAGCGGATCACTCGCGCCCTGCCTGGCACCTGCCGCCAGAACCCAGAATGCAGCGGCCCCAGTTCTCCCGCGGCCCGAGCCTCCTGAGGCCTTTGTCCCTGCAGATTGTGCCCCGGGATCCACGGGGATCCCGGTCCTGGGAGGCTATTTCCGCTGGATCCCTCTGTGATCCTCCTCCTCTCACAGCGAGTGGCCGAGGACTCCAAAGCAATACTCCACACATCGACGACCCTCCCTCCCACCAGATCCCCTAGACTGGATCCCTGAGGAAAGAATCCTACAGCGCGGTTCCGCCAATCAGACGCCGGGCGAGGCTTCTCCTTCCCCTGTGAGCTTCGGCGCCGCAAAGCTCCTATCAGACAGGGGCGGCCCGAGCTGGAGCATCTTCGAACTCAGCCTAGATCCCCAGGGATCCACTGTCAAGCAGATACCCCCTTCACGCCAATCCCGGGAGGTCCCGCCCACAAACGCCCCCTCCCTCCTTGCGTCCCCGCCCAGCGGTCTCCCCCGGCCCAAGACCAGATGGTTCAGAAGTTTCCTTCCCCGCCCCACCCCCGCCCTCTCCAGCCACTCCTTGCCCTCCCCAAAGCGTTGCTCACCGCCGCCTCCCGTGGATCCCGGGTCTTCCGCAGCTCCCACCTCCGGCTCCTTTAAAACCAAGCTTACCCAAGGCTGCCCAACCGCCGATGGCCTTCTTATCGGGGCCTCTGGACACCGCCCAATCGCCGGTCCCCGTCTTCCGGGGTGGTGAAAAACTAAGTGAAGCCACCTGGCGGCCATCATCCCTAGGGGCAGGAAGCCAAACTGAGTGGCGCCGCCATGATGGTTGAGGGCAGATGTCTTAGTCCTCGTTGAACCATGGTGGACTGGGTGGCGTCATCTTTTGAGGGCCACATACAATGCCAGGTTTCTTGATATGTTGAGGCAACCGATTGAAGCTAGAGTGCCGCCACGTTTTTTAAGGGCATCTTCCGGTTCTTTGGTTCTTAGACCAATAAACGTCGACTGAGTGCTAACGATATGAGAAATTCCCAATTTCCTAGAGTGGCCTCGTTTGAGGAAGTTTCCGGCACCTTCCTGCGTTCCTAAATTGGGTTCCCACAACCCAGGGTCCGATTTTAGGAGTGGGTGGCGGAGGCCCTGACTCCGAATATCCGGGATCAAAGACGGGCTGGTGCGGCCTGTGGCTCCGTTGCTGGCGCCTTGTCCTGGAGATATGGGGCCGAGCCGAAGTGGGGAGGAGACTGGGGGCGCTGAGCTTGACTTCCCCTGAGTATTGTCTACGGTACTTCTTTCCGGAGGAGTGGGGGTGCCCGCGGTCCGCGCAGAGGGCTACAGGACAGGGGCGTCTTTGCAGGAGGCCAAGAATATAGCTTGGCTTGCTCGTGGGGCCCGGCTCTCAGGAACCACTCTCTCAAAAGGGGCCTTCATGATGGGGGAGGTGTAAATAGTTCTGAGGAGTAAGGGATCAGGGTGAGACGCTGTTGCTTGGAGGAGCTGCGTCATGGACCGTTTACCGGGAGCTGGGCTATTGGTGGGGAGGAAGTGGGCATGTAGTGGCTTCTTGTAGCACTATGAAGGTGACCTGACCGCTTAACCAAAGCCCGTGTCTGTGCTAGTTCTCCTTCCCCAGATTCCCTGATCCAAACCAGTCCTCCTTTTCTTTTTTATTTATTTTATTTTATTTTTTATTTGAGGCAGGGTCTCGCCTTTTTGCCCAGGCTGGTCTTGAACACCTGGGCTCAAGTAGTCCTCCTGCCTCAGCGTCCCAAAGTGCTGGGATTACAGGCGTGAGCGCTCAGCCCCAGTCCTTATCTTGTTTTCTTAACAGAACGAGAGACCCTGAAGCCTAGAATCCTGGGTCCGAGATAAGGTGCAGAGGTGCTTCCTGGTCTAGGTGTCATAATTCTTTCTCAGGGGATTGAGTGAAGAAAGTGATAAAACAGGGCCGGGTGTGTGCTGGCTCACACCTGTTATCCCAGCACTTTGGGAGGCAGAGGATAGCGGATCACTTCAGGCCAGGAGTTCAAGACCAGCCTGGGCCACATGGCAAGACCCCATCTCTACAAAAACAAAAAACAAAAAATAAGCCGAGCGTGGTGGCGTAAGCCTGTAGTCCCAGCTACTCAGGAGGCTGAGGTGGGAGGCTCTCTTAAGCCTGGGAGCTCGCAGCTGCAGTGAGCTATGATCACGCCACTGCACTCTAGGCTGGGCGACAGGGACCCTGTCTCAAAACAGACAGACAAGGGATGATATGGAAAGAGCATAATCGGGAAATGGAAATGAAATGGAAAGAGCTTATGTGGGAAATGGAGGCTCCCCAGCTCTGTCCCTAAGGACTCAGGCAGGGAGACGTTCTTCCAGGACTACAGCATCTCTGGAACAGGAGATCCACTGGGCCCTCTGGAAACGCATTCAGAGTTCTGGTGGGAGCAGGCCATGGGTCTTCCACGTAGAGGCCTTCTCTCTCCCTCTGGATCAGGCCTGGCAGTCTGGTGCCTGAAGAGGTACAGTGATGTTTCATTCAGCTGTGAGTGCTTGGAGATTCTTCCAACCTTGCCAAATTAGGAGCTAAGCCCCACAAGTGCTTTTCAGGCCCCAGGGCAGGAAAAACCTTCAAAAGCAGAGCAGGCCTAACCTGAGTTTTTAGGTATTTTTTATTTGTTTGTTTTTGAGATTATCTGTCACCCAGGCTGGAGTACAGTGGCGCCATCTCAGCTTACTGCAACCTCCGCCAGGGTTCAAGTGATTCTCGTGCCTCAGCCTCCCAAGTACCTGAGACTACAGGCGCTAACCACCATGGCTGGCTAGTTTTTTGTATTTTAAGTAGAGACGGGGTTTCGCCATGTTGGCCAGGCTGGTCTCGAACTCCTGGCCTCAAGTGATCGGCCTGCCTTGGCCTCCCAAAGTGCTGAGATTACAGGCATGAACCACCACGCCGAACCCTAATCTGAGTTTTGATTCTCTAGGTCTCTTGAAGTCAGTGACACCAAGGGCAAAAGATGTAGTCCAAAGAAAAGCCCTGGACCTGAGTATTTGGTAGGAAGAGCCCACCAGTGTGACCCTAACTTGGAGTGCTAGAATTCATCAAATGGAAATGTAAGGTAGACTGTGGCAGTCTTGGCCCTTAGCCTAGGCCAGCAAATGTGAGTCCTCATGGTCTTGCAGTCTCACCTCTGCTCTTTTTGTGACTTTCCATTTCAACAACTTCTACTTTGCCCACTCCCTACACAGGTGGTGGACATACTGTGGGGTGTACCCCAGTGTATGCTGCTGATGCAGTAGCAAGAGGGCCCCACACAGACTCCAGTGGGGCTGCTGGTGTGGCCGTTGGTGCACTTCGGTGTGTCATTCAGAAACCCAGGGTCCGTTTCGACTGTGGGTGGCCCATCTTTCTTTTTTCCTTTCTTAGACAAGGTCTTGGTCTGTCACCCAGGCTGGAGTACAGTGGTGCGATCATGGCTTACTGCAGCCTTGACCTCCTGGGCTCAAGTGATCCTCCCACCTCAGCCTCCCAAGTAGCTGGTATCACAGGTGTGCACTGCCACACTCAGCTAATTTTTTTATTTTTATTTTTTTGAGACAGAGTCTTTTTTTTTTTTTTTTTTTTTGAGACGGAGTTTCGCTCTGTTTCCCAGGCTGGAGTGCAGTGGTGCAATCTCAACTCACTGCAACCTCTGCCTCCCAGGTTCAAGCGATTCTCCTGCCTCAGCCTCCCGAGTAGCTGGGATTACAGGCATGCACCACCATGCCCAGCTAATTTTTGTATTTTTAGTAGTGACAGGATTTCGCCATGTTGGTCAGCCTGGTCTTGAACCCCTGAACTCAGGGGGTCTGTCCGCCTTGGCCTCCCAAAGTGCCGGGATTACAGGCATGAGCCACCGTGCTCTGCCAGTGAGAGAGAGAGAGAGATATATATATATGTGTGTATATTTTTAATTTTTAGTATAGACAAGGTCTTGTTATGTTGCCCAGGCTGGTCTCAATCTCCTGGGCTCAAGAGATCCTTCTGCCTCAGCATCCCAAAGTGCTGGGATTACAGGCATGAGCCACCATGCCTGCCATCCTGAGAGTTTGGAGTTTATGTCACTGCATTTATATTCCTGTGTGCAAGATTATCACTGGGTCTGCTGCTTTCCTCAGCTTCAGTCCCTCTCCACCCTGAAGTACTTGGTTCAGCCAACTTTCAGCACATTCCTGCCAGTTTAACTCTCCTGATGAGGAGCTTTCTAGACTTCCCCCAGGGGCTCCTCTACTTTGGCCAGCTACCTCAGGTCGCTACATTTTTTTTTTTTTTTTTTTTTTTTTTTTGAGAGAGAATCTTGTTCTGTCATCCAGGCTGGAGTGCAGTGGCTCAATCCCAAATTCAAGCGATTCTCATGCATCAGCCTCCCAGGTAGCTGGGACTACAGGCACATGCCTCCACACCTGGCTAATTTTTTTTTTTTTTTTTTTTTTTTTTTGGAGACCGCTTCTGGCTCTGTTGCCCACGCTGGAGTGCAGTGGCGAGATCTTGGCTCACTGCAAGCTCCGCCTCCCGGGTTCGCGCCATTCTCCTGCCTCAGCCTCCCTAGTAACGGACTACAGGTGCCCGCCACCATGCCCGGCTACTTTTTTGTATTTTTAGTAGAGATGGGGTTTCACCGTGTTAGCCAGGATGGTCTCGGTCTCCTGACCTCGTGATCCGCTGGCCTCGGCCTCCCAAAGTGCTGGAATTACAGGCGTGAGCCATCGCGCCTGGCTTTTTTTTTTTTTTTTTTTTTTGAGACGGAGTCTCGCTGTGTCTCCCAGGCTGGAGTGCAGTGGCGTGATCTCGGCTCACTGCAAGCTCCGCCTCCCGGGTTCACGCCATTCTCCCGCCTCAGCCTCCCAAGTAGCTGAGACTACAGGCGCCCGCCACCACGCCCGGCTAGTTTTTTGTATTTTTAGTAGAGACGGGGTTTCACCATGTTAGCCAGGATAGTCTCGATCTCCTGACCTCGTGATCCACCCACCTCGGCCTCCCAAAGTGCTGGGATTACAGGCTTGAGCCACCGCGCCCGGCCTGGCATTTTTTTTGTATTTTTTTTTAAATGGAGTCTCGCTCTGTCGCCCAGGCTGGAGTGTGGTGGCGCAGTCTCAGCTCACTGCAACCTCTGCCTCCTGGGTTCAAGCGATTCTTCTGCCTCAGCCTCCCAAGCAGCTAGGACTACAGGTGCCTGCCACCACACCCAGCTAATTTTTGTATTTTTAGTAGCGATGGGGTTTCACCATATTGGCCAGGATGGTCTCCATCTCTTGACCTTGTGATCCGCCCACCTCGGCCTCCCAAAGCGCTGGGATTACAGGCGTGAGCCACCGTGCCCGGCCTATTTTTTGTATTTTTAGTAGAGACAGGATTTTACCATGTTGGCTAGGCTAGTCTCAAACTCCTGGCCTCAACTGATCTGCCGGCCTCAGCCTCCCAAAGTGCTAGGATTACACGTGTGAGCCACTGCTCCGACCTAAATTTTTTTTGTAAGTGTTTATTTTTAGAGATGGGGTCTTGCTTTGTTACCCAGGCTGGAGTGCTGTGGTGTGATCATAGCTTACTCACTGCATCCTCAAACTTCTGGCCTCAAGCCATCCTTCCACCTCAGCCTCCCAAAGTGCTGGAATTACAGGCATGAACCACAGTGCCCGGCCAGTTTTTAAATTTTGTTTTGTTTTGGTTTTTTGATCTGAGAAAACTAATCTAGTCCATAGTCCACCTCCTCTTTCCTAGTGTTGAGAGCCACCTGCCACCAATTCTGTCATTGCCCCCTTTATTTGGTGGAGCAGTGGTAGGCAGGGGTCAGGTTTGGAGGAGCTGAGTGGTAAAATTATAGGGCTGAGGTGGGGAGTTCCAGAAGGGAGAAGGGAGGATTGGAGGGCAAAGATGAGGTGAGCGGCCTATTAAAATCTGAAACAGTGTGTCACTGTACCACTTATCAATTTATTATCTTCAGCTCCAAATTCATTTTTTCCTGCTCTGTGAAAATGGGTCTGGACCCTTTAAATATATCTTTTTTAATTTTTTTTTTTTTTTCCAGCCAGCATCATGCTAAGTTTTGTCAATAGATGGCTGGAGAGACATTGCAGGAAGAAAGGGTTTTGCTTCCCGGTTCGGCAAACCCTCTTGGGAGGCTCCTGCAGCACAAGTGGGTTCCCAGCTCCCCGCTTCTGCAGGGCAGGGTGGCCAGCAGAACCCCAGGGTCAGCAGCTCTCCCAGGTGCCCTCTGGACGGTTTTGCAGTGGAGTCCCTCTGCAGAGACACCTGCCTATGAACAGCTTTCCCTGGCACCCAAGAGGGTGGATTTCCAGCAATTTCCACCAGACTGGCACTCCAGTGACTTCTGTACTTCTGTGCCCTCTCCAAAAACTTCTGGATCTCAGGAAGGAAGGAGGCTTTTTCTTTTTCTTTTCTTTTCTTTTTTTTTTTTTGCGAGACAGGGTCTCATTCTGTCATCCAGACTGGAGTGCAGTGGCCCGATCTCAGCTCACCACATCCTCCGTCTCCCAGGCTCAAGCAATTCTGCCTTAGTCTCCCAAGTAACTGGGATTATGGGCCACCACACCCGGCTAATTTTTGTATTTTTAGTAGAGACAGGGTTTCACCATTTTGACCAGGCTGGTCTCGAAGTCCTGACCTCAAATGATCCACCCGCTATGGCCTCCCAAAGTGCTGGGATTACAGGCATGAGCCAGGAGGCTTTTTCTTGTATGCCCTGTTTCAGCCGGACAGGAGTCATGGCTGCTCCTTGTATTAGGTTGGTGCAAAAATAATTGTGGTTTTGGTCATTAAAAGTAATGGCAAAACCGCGATTACTTTTGCGCCAACCTAATATCTGCTCTTCTTGCATTTTTTTTTCCTTAGAATTCTGTTTACTACTTATTATCTGTAGTGGGCAGAATTTTGTCTCCCCACCTCCCCTGACCCCACCAAAGATATTTTCTTTTTTTCTTTTTTTTTTTTTTTTTTTTTTTTGAGACGGAGTCTCGCTCTGTCGCCCAGGCTGGAGTGCAGTGGCTGGATCTCAGCTCACTGCAAGCTCCGCTTCCCGGGTTTACGCCATTCTCCTGCCTCAGCCTCCCGAGTAGCTGGGACTACAGGCGCCCGCCACCTCGCCCGGCTGGTTTTTTGTATTTTTAGTAGAGACGGGGTTTCACCATGTTAGCCAGGATGGTCTCGATCTCCTGACCTTGTGATCCGCCCATCTCGGCCTCCCAAAGTGCTGGGATTACAGGCTTGAGCCACCGCGCCCGGCCTTTTTTTTTTTTTTTTTGAGACAGAGTCTCGCTCTGTCTCCCAGGCTGGAGTGCAGTGGCTGGATCTCAGCTCACTGCAAGCTCCGCCTCCCGGGTTTATGCCATTCTCCTGCCTCAGCCTCCCGAGTAGCTGGGACTAAAGGTGCCCAACACCTCACTCGGCTAGTTTTTTTTGTATTTTTTAGTAGAGACGGGGTTTCACTGTGTTAGCCAGGATGGTCTTGATCTCCTGACCTCGTGATCCGCCCGTCTCGGCCTCCCAAAGTGCTGGGATTACAGGCTTGAGCCACCATGCCCAGCCCAAAGATATTTTCAAATCTTGAACCTTTCACTTCCACTGAATGTGACCTTTGTTGTTGTTGTTGTTGCTGTTGTTGTTTGACACAGAATCTTGCTCTGTTATGCAGGCAGCAGTGCAGTGGATGGATCTTGGCTCACTGCAGCCCTGGCCCCCTGGGTTCAAGCAGTCCTCCTGCCTCAGCCTGCTGAGTAGCTGGGACCTACAGTCACATACCTCCACACTCTGCTAATTTTTATTTTTCTTTATTTATTTATTTGGAGATGGAATCTCACTCTGTCACCAGGCTGGAGTGCAATGGCACGACCTTGCCTCACTGCAACCTCCACCTCCCGGGTTCAAGTGATTCTCCTGTCTCAGCCTCCCAAGTAGCTGGGACTACAGGCACATACCACCATGCCCAGCTAATTTTTGTATTTTTAGTAGAGATGGGGTTTCACTATGTTGACCAGGATGGTCTCAATCTCTTGACCTCGTGATCCACCTGCTTTGGCCTCCCAAAGTAATTTTTAATTTCTTTTTTTTTTAGTATAGACGAGGTCTCACTAAAGCCCAGGCTGGTCTTGAACTCCTGAGCTCAAGCAATGCTCCCGCCTTGGCCTCCCAAAGTGCTGGGATTACAGGCATGATCCACCACACCCAGCCATGACCTTATTAGGAAATAGAGTCTGCAGATGTAATCAAGATCATACTGGATTAGGATGGGCCATAATATAATGACTGGTGTCCCTGCAAGAAGAGGGAAATTTGGACACAGACACATAGAAAGGAGAATGTTATGTGAAGACAGGCACAGACGCACACGGGGAGAATGCCATGTAGCAACAGAGGCAGGGATTGGAGTGTGGCGTCTGCAAGCCAAGGAATGCCAAAGATTGCCGGCAGCCACCAAAAGCTAGGAATAGGCAAGGAAGGATTCTTGCCAGGCAGGGTGGCTCCCATCTGTCATCCCAGCACTTTGGGAGGCTGAGGCAGGAGGATCACTTGAAGCAAAGAGTTTGAGACCAGCCTGGGCAACAAAGCAAGACCCCATCTTTACAATAAAATAAAATAGCTGGGCATGGTGGTGGTGGGAGAATCGCTTGAGCTCAGGAGTTCGAGGCTGCAGTGAGCTATGACTGTACCATTGCATTCCAGTCTGGGAGATGGGGTGAGACTGAGCCCTCTTGAATGAATCTGTGGTAATTTGTTATGTCAGTTCTAGAAAAATAATACACAATCTAAACCTTCATTTCCCTAATCCTCTGTTATTGTGATTTTTTTTTTTAATTGAGATGGAGTCTCACTCTGTTGCCCAGGCTGGAGTGCAGTGGCACAATCTCAGCTCACTGCAACCTCTGCCTCCCGGATTCAACAGATTCTCCTGCCTCAGCCTCCCAAGTAGCTGGGACTACAGGTGCCTGCCACCACACCCGGCTAAGTTTTTGTATTTTTAGTAGAGATGGTTTTCCACCATGTTAGCCAGGATGGTCTCAATCTTCTGACCTCGTGATTTGCCCACCTCGGCCTCCCAAAGCGCTGGGAATGCAGGCATGAGCCACCGTGCCTGGCTATTGTTGATTTTCTAAAAATATTAAACCTTTCCTTGTTCAAATTACCATATGTTTTCTCTGTCTTTATTTGACCCAGACTTAATCATCACCAACAAATATAGGTACTAGTGTTTCAGCATTAAATAAAATGGAATATCTGAATTTTGAAAGTACCCACTTGCAATTACTGTGCAGATATTTTAGAGGATGGGCCATTTGCAGGAGAGGTGCAAAGTCTGCTTTGCAGACATAATCCTTAAAGTCGTTTTGAATGCTGCTGTCACAGCTGAAAAAAAAAATAGAAAATGAGCATGCATGGTGCCTGTGAGGACAGATGGCTCAGATGAAGAGGAAGTTGGGCTGGGCAGCTGCCAGCTTGTCTAAAGGTAATTCCTGGCATCCTATACTTTCATGTGGAGGCCAGATCTAGGCAACATTCAGAAAGCGAGTCCAGCCGGGGATGGTGGCCTGCACCTGGAGTCCCAGCTACTCCAGAGGCTGAGGCAGGAGGATTGTTTGAGCCCAGTAGGTCAAGGCTGCAATGAGCTGTTTATGGAGCCACTGCACTCCAGCCTGGGCAACAGAACAAGACCCTGTCTCTAAAAAATAAAAATAAAAAATTTCCAGATAGAGGTGTCTGGAAATCAATACTCACGGCTAGGGTGGCAATGTTGGGGCAGGGAGGTCTAAGAGACAAAAAACAGATTCACACCACTGTGACCTTTTCTCTAGAGAAAGAGCAAGGCCTAAACATGGGACATTGAGGGTTTTTTTTGGAGGGGGGGGCAGGAGTGCTCTAAATATGGGCTGAGGTGTCTATTTATTTGTTCAGTACATTTGTTGAACTCCAGCCATGAGCCAGACACAAAAACACTGTGGTGGACAAGACAGTGAGAGTCCTTGTCTTCAGAGACAATGAAATAGACCAACATAATGAGATAAATGCTCAACTCAACTTACATACAGGTTCCCAAAAGGGCACATTGCAGAGCTACAGGAGAATGCCTCCCAGAGAAGATGATGAACAATGTAACTTTAAGGAAAGGGAGTCGGGAAGGAAGGGAAGGAAGACTGTGCGTCCATCATCACTGCACATGCAGAGACCCAGGGGCAGAAATTGAGGAGAATGTAGATAATTTGGTTGTCAGTCCATCAGAGCTAACACATGCCTTTTTTTTTTTTTTTTTTTTTTTCCTTGAGACAGAGTCTGGCTCGGTCACCCAGGCTGGGTGCATTGGCGTGATCATGGCTCACTGCGGCCTTGACCTCCCATGCTCAAGCGATCCTGCCACCTCAGCCTCCCAAGTAGCTAACACCACAGGCACATGCCACCACACCCAGGTGTGTGGTGAAAGTACCCACTTGTAATTACTGTGAAAGAAACAACTTTTGGGCTGGGTGCGGTGACTTATGCCTGTAATGCTAACACTTTGGGAGGCCGAGGTGGGCAGATCACTTGAGGTCAGGAGTTTGAGACCAGCCTGGCCAACATGGCAAAACCCTGTCTCTAACAAAAATACAAAAAATCAGTCCAGTGTGGTGGCTCGAGCCTGTAATCCTAGCTACTTGGGAGGCTGAGGCAGGAGAATGCTTGAACCTGGGAGGCAGAGGTTGCAGCGAGCTGAGATCATGTGACTGCACTGCAGTCTGCCCGAAAAAGCAAGACTGTGTCTTTAAAAAAAAAAAAAAAAGAATTTTTGTAGAGTTGGTGGTGGTCTCACTATGTTGCCCAGGCTGGTCTTGAACTCCTGGGCTCGAGTTATCCTCCCACCTCAGCCTCCTAAAGCTCCAGGATTACAGGTGTGAGCCACTGGGCCTGGCCACACATGTCTTTTTTTTTTTTTAAAAAAAGGTTTTTTGTTGGTTTGTTTTGTTTTTTCTTTTTTGAGATGGAGTCTCACTCTGTCACCAGGCTGGAGTGCAGTGGCACGATCTCGGCTCACTGCAACCTCTGCCTCCCAGATTCAAGCGATTTCTCTGCCTCAACCTCCCGAGTAGCTGGGACTACAGGCACTTGCCACCACACCCGGCTAATTTTTTGTATTTTAGTAGAGACAAGGTTTTACCACGTTGTCCAGGCTGGTCTCAATCTCCTGACCTCGTGGTCCACCCGCCTTGGCCTCCCAAAGTGCTGGGATTATAGGTGTGAGCCACTGTGCCCGGCCAAAAAAAAAAAAAAAAAAACGTTTTGAACACTCCTTTTACTCTGATGAAATAAATGAATAGATAAATAAAACATCTATAATACTACTTTTAAAAGTCAATATAGGCTGGACACATTGGCCCATGCCTGTAATCCCAGCACTTTGGAAGGCCAAGGCATCCCGATCACCTGAAGATGGGAGTTTGAGGCCAGCCTGGCCAACATGGCAAAACTGCGTCTCTACTAAAAATACAAAAATTAGCTGGGCATGGTGGCGTGCACCTGTAATCCCAGCTACTCAGGAGGCTAAGGTGTGAGAATCCCTTGAACCAGGGAGGCAGAGGTTGCAGTGAGCCAAGATTGTGCTGCTGTACTCCAGCCTAGACTCTGTCTCAAAAATAAATAAATACATATTACAGGCCGGATGCGGTGGCTCACGCCTGTAATCCCAGCATTTTGGGAAGCCGAGACGGGTGGATCACCTGAGGTCGGGAGTTCGAGACCAGCCTGACCAACAAGGAGAAACCCTGTCTCTAATGAAAATACAAAATTAGCCGGGTGTTGTGGCACATGCCTGTAATCCCAGCTACTCGGGAGGCTGAGGCAGGAGAATCACTTGAACCTGGGAGGTGGAGGTTGCAGTGAGCTGAGATGACGCCATTGCACTCCAGCCTGAGCAACAAGACCAGAACTCCATCTCAATAAATAAATAAATAAGTAAAAATAAAATAAAATAAATAAATGTTACAACTATATGGTGAGCATGGTGGCTCACAACTGTAGTCCCAGCTACTTGGGAGGCTGTGGTGGGAGGATTGTTTGAGGCTAGGCGTTCAAGACTCCCATCTCTACCAGAAAATAAAAGAAGAAAAATAAATTGAACTAGTGGTTACTCTTGTGGTAGGGTAGTAACTTGGAGGGACATGAGGAGCCTTTAGGATGCTATAAAATGTTAGGTTTTGGGCCGGGCGCGGTGGCTCAAGCCTGTAATCCCAGCACTTTGGGAGGCCGAGACGGGCGGATCACGAGGTCAGGAGATCGAGACCATCCTGGCTAACACGGTGAAACCCCGTCTCTACTTAAAAAATACAAAAAAACTAGCCGGGCGCGGTGGCGGGCGCCTGTAGTCCCAGCTACTCGGGAGGCTGAGGCAGGAGAATGGCGTGAACCCGGGAGGCGGAGCTTGCAGTGAGCTGAGATCCGGCCACTGCACTCCAGCCTGGGCGGCAGAGCGAGACTCCGTCTCAAAAAAAAAAAAAAAAAAAAAAAATGTTAGGTTTTGCTTTATAGAGACAGGGTCTCTGCTGGAGAGAAGTAGAGTTTAAAAAAAAAAAAGGAGGCAGGGTCTTGCTCAGTTGCCCAGGATGGAGTGCAGTGTTGTGATCGTGGCTCACTGCAACCTTGAACTCCTGAGCTCAGGCAATCCTCCCACCTCAGCCTCCTAAGTAGCTGGGACTACAGGGGTGAACCCCCATGCTCGGCTATATATAAATATATATAATATATTTAAAAAATATAATATATAAATATATATTACATATGAATATTTATATATATATATATTTTAGAGAGGGGGTCTCACTATGTTGTCCAGGCTCCTCTCAAACTCCTGGCCTCACCCAATCCTCCCCAGCCTCAGCTCCCAAAGTGCTGGGATTATAGTCATGAGCCACCAGGCCCAGCCAATGTTTTGGTTTATTGATATGGGTACTGGTTATGTGGGTGTCTTTACTTTGTGACAATGCATTGAGCCTACACTTAGGATTTGTGCACTTTTCTGTATTACATTATTCTTTAAAAAAATTTTTAAATACAGCTGAGAGCAGTGGCTCACACCTATAATCCCAGCACTTTGGGAGGCTGAGGCAGGCAGACTGCTTGAGTTCAGGAATTTGAGATCAGCCTGGGCAATGGGGCATAATCCCGTCTCTAAAAGAAAAATAAAACAAAATAAATTAGCCAGGAATGGTGGTGTGAGCCTGTAGTCCCAGCTACTCCGGAGGCTGAGGTGGGAGGATGGCTTAAGCCCAGGAGGCAGAGGTTGCAGTGAGCTGAGATACCATGACTGCAATCTAGCCTGGGCAAGAGCCAGAACCTCTCTCAAAAAAAAAAAAAAAAAAATATATATATATATATATATATATATAGTCACAGGTGAGTGGTGTTGGCGATTCAAATTCCAAAAGTGTGGCCATCTGTGTCATGATTTTGCAAAATGAAAATTCTTAGTAATGTTCCAGACAAAACAAAATACAATCTGCTCAATTTATACGTGTCTGCCTTCCCAGAAAAGTCAGGATTAAAACCATGCTTATATGTTCGTGTTTGTATAAAAAATGAATTTTGATTTTCAGTTATTAACCTGTTCTAATGTACATGGATGGCCATGGGGCATTCTTAAAATGATGGAGGACGAGGGACAGTTTTTCACTGAATGAGACTGTCTGGCACTGTGTAGGACACAACTGATCCCCATGGGTTAACCCATTAATGCCAGAGGTCCACCATCACTCACTGTGACCAAAACACCCCCTCCTAAAAATTCACAAAACAACCCCTAAGGGGTGGCGCTGCCCCTGAGGAGAGCCACTGCTTTCAGGCCACGGAATTAGAGTGCAAGGTTCAGCATCTGAGGAGGTATCTGCATGGATTGGGAGATGAAAGGATTATTCAGGGCTCAGGGAAGCTCAGCTTAACTGGAAACAAAAGGTAGTGGGGAAAAAATGGGGACTGCCTAGCTTTGCAGTGCTTGACTCCATAAAGATTTAATAAATCAACAAGTGAGCGAATGAGTGCTGTAGGAAATAAGAAACTATTCACCTTTTAAATTAAATTAATTTTTTTTTTTTTTTTTTTTTTTTTTTTTTTTTTTTTTTTTAGAGTCTCGTTCTGTCGCCCAGGCTGGAATGTAATGTCATGATCTTGGCTCACTGCAACCTCCACCTCCTGGGTTCAAGCGATTCTCCTGCCTCAGCCTCCTGAGTAGCCAGGATTACAGGCGCACACCACCATGCCCAGCTAATTTTTGTATTTTTAGTAGAGACAGGTTTCATCATGTTGGCCAGGCTGGTCTCGAACTCCTGACCTCAAGTGATCCACCCGCCTCACCTCCCAAAGTGCTGGGATTATAGGCATGACCACCGCGTCCAGCCCTAATTTTTATTTTAAGAGACAGGGTCTTGCTCTGTTGCTCAGGCTGGAGTGCAGTGGCGCAGGCATGGCTCACTGCAGCCTCCAGCTCCTGGGCTCAAGCTATCCTCCTGCCTCAGCCACCTGAGTAGCCAGGACTACAGGCACGTACTGCCATGCTTAGCTAAATTTTTATGTTTTAATTTTTTGTAGAGACAGGGTCTTGTTTTGTTACCCAGGTTATCTTGATCTCTTGGACCCCAGCAGTCCTACCACCTCAGCCTCCCAAAGTGCTGGTATTATAGGCATGAGCACCTGACTCTGTTTTCTTGTTTTATTTATTTATTTATTTATTTTGAGACAGGTGTCACTCTGTTGCCTAGGCTGGAGTGCAGGGGCACAATCTCACCTCATTGCAACCTCTGCCTCCCAGGCTCAAGAGATCTTCCCACCTCCACCTCCCAAGTAACTGGGACTACAAGTGCACACCACCATGCTAGGACAATTTTTTTTTTTTTTTTTTGAGATGGAGTCTTGCTCTGTAGCCCAGGCTGGAGTGCAGTGGTGCGCTCTTGGCTCACTGCAGCCTCTGTTTCCTGGGTTCAACCAATTCTTCTACCTCAGCCTCCTGAGTAGCTGGAATTACAGGCACCCGCCACCACACCCAGATAATTTTTGCTTTTCTTTTCTTTTTTTTTTTTTTGAGACAGAATCTCACTCTGTTGCCCAGGCTGGAGTGCAGTGGCATGATCTTGGCTCACTGCAACCTCCGCCTCCCAGATTCAAACAATTCTGTGCCTCAGCCTCCCAAGCAGCTGGGATTACAGGTGGCTGCCACCATGCCCAGCTAATTTTTGTATTTTTAGTAGAGACGGGGTTTCACCATATTGGTCAGGCTGGTCTTGAACTCCTGACCTCGTGATCCACCTGCCTTTGCCTCCCAAAGTGCTGGGATTACAGGCTTAAGCCACTGCGCCCAGCCGCTAGGACAATTTTTTAATTATTATTTTTTTTTTTGAGATGGAGTCTTGCTCTGTCACCCAGGCTGGAGTGCAGTGGTGTGATCTCAGCTCACTGCACCCTCTGCCTCCCGGGTTCCAGCAATTCTCCTGCCTCAGCCTCCTGGGTAGCTGGGATTATAGGCACCTGCCACCACATCTGGCTAATTTTTTTTTGTACAGACTGGGTTTCACCATGTTGACCAGGCTGCTCTCAAACTCCTGTCCTCAGGTGATCCTCCTGCCTCAGCCTCCCAAAGTGCTGGGATTACTGGCGTGAACCACCGTGCCAGGCAATTTTATTTTATTTATTTATTTTGTTGTTGTTGTTGTTGTTGAGTTTTGCTCTTGTCACCCAGGCTGGAGTGCAGTAGTGCCATCTCAACTCACTGCAACCTCCACCTCCCAGGTTCAAGTGATACTCCTGCCTCAGCCTCCCCAGTAGCTGGGATTACAGGTGCCCACCACCATGCCCGGCTAATTTTTGTATTTTTAGTAGAGATGGAGTTTCACCATGTTGGCCAGGCTGGTCTGGAACTCCTGACCTCAGGTGATCTGCCTTCCTCGGCCTCCCAAAGTGTTGGGATTACAGGCATGGGCCACCGTTTCTGGCCTCAGAATGAACTTTTTTTTTTTTTTTTTTTTTTTGAGACGGAGTCTCGCTCTGTCGTCCAGGCTAGAGTGCAGTGGCCGGATCTCAGCTCACTGCAAGCTCCGCCTCCTGGGTTTACGCCATTCTCCTGCCTCAGCCTCCCAAGTAGCTGGGACTACAGGCGCCCGCCACCTCGCCCGGCTAGCTTTTTGTATTTTTTAGTAGAGATGGTGTTTCACCGTGTTAGCCAGGATGGTCTTGATCTCCTGACCTCGTGATCCGCCCGTCTCGGCCTCCCAAAGTGCTGGGATTACAGGCTTGAGCCACCGCGCCCGGCCAGAATGAACATTTTTAAATAAAATAACTGATTTATCTTAATCTACTAGTACATAATGGACTATCAGGACTGGAAGGGAAAAGCCATGAAAAGGAAGGACTCAGATAACGCCCATGTTTTGGGACATTAGGTCTAATATTGCTAGTAACAGGAGGGAAGTCTAATTGAATAGTCAAAGTTTCTAGGAAAAATAAATTCATGACTTGACAATCATGTGAAAATATTTAGCAGCCATTTAGATGTGTCAGCCTAGAAGGAGGTTACTCAACCTCAGAGCGATTAATATTTTGGACCAGATAATTCTAGTGAAAAGCTGTCCTGTGCATTGTAGGATGTAGTATTAATAGCAGCATCCCTAGCCTCTACCCACTAGATGTCAGTAGCACCTACGTCCCCTCCCTGTCTCTCTGACCATTTGTGACAACCAAAAATGTCTCCAGATATTGCCAAATGTCCCCTAGGGACAATCACCCCTAGTTGGGAATCACTGGCCTACACAATATTGAAACCAAGGCAAAGAGGGTGGAGGCTTAAACCTTGGGGAAATATACTTTTGATTTTGATTTTTTTTTTTTTTTTTGAGATGGAGTTTCACTCTTGTTGCCCAGGCTGGAATGCAATGCCGCAATCTTGGCTCACTGCAACCTCCATCTCCCGGGTTCAAGTCATTCTCTTGCCTCAGCCTCCTGAGTAACTGGGATTACAGGCGGATGCCACCACGCCCAGCTAGTTTTTTTGTTTGTTTGTTTTGTTTTTTTTTAAGAGTTTCACTCTTGTTCCCCAGGGTGGAGTGCAATGGCACGATTTCAGCTCACTACAACCTTCGCCTCCCCGGTTTAAGCAATTCTCCTGCCTCAGCCTCCTGAGTAGCTGGGATTACAGGCACCTGCCACCACACCCAGCTAATTTTTTTGTATTTAGTAGAGAAGGGGTTTCACCATTTTGGCTAGGCTGGTCTCCAACTCCTGACCTCAGGTGATCCACCCACGTCAGCCTCCCAAAGTGCTGAATTACAGACATGAGCCATGGCACCTGGCCAGAAATGTACTTTTTTGTTTTTTTGACACTGAGTCTCACTCTATTGCCCAGGCTGGAGTGCAGTGGTGTGATCTCAGCTTGCTGCAACCTCTGCCTCCTGGGTTCAAGCTATTCTTGTGCCTCAGCCACCTGAGTAGCTGGGATTACAGGTGCACACCACCACACCCAGCTAATTTTTTTTTTTTTTTGAGACGGAGTCTTGCTCTGTCACCCAGGCTGGAATGCAGTGGCGCGATCTCCGCTCACTGCAAGCTCTGCCTCCGGGGTTCATGCCATTCTCCTACCTCAGCTTCCCTAGTAACTGGGACTACAGGCGCCTGCCACCATGCCCAGCTAATTTTTTGTAATTTTAGTAGAGACGGGATTTCACCATGTTAGCCAGGATGGTCTCGATCTCCTGATCTCGTGATCTGCCCGCCTTGGCCTCCCAAAGTGCTGGGATTACAGGCGTGAACCACCGCACCTGGCCTAATTTTTGATTTTTAGTAGAGATGGAGTTTCATCATGTTGGCCAGGCTGGTCTTGAAGTCCTGACCTCAAGAGATAGGCCCACCTCGGACTCCCAACGTGCTGGGATTACAGGCGTGAGCCACCATGCCTGGCCAGAAACGTACTTTGAAAATGAAGGGTGGCCGGGTGTGGTGGCTCACGCCTGTAACCCCAGCACTTTGGGAGGCTGAGGCGTGAAGATTGTTTGAAACAAGGAGTTCGAGACCAGACTGGGCAACACAGTGAGGCCCGGTTTCTGGGATTTCAGGCATGAGTCACCACATAAGGCCTTCATCTACTTATTACCTCTGTATATTTTCCATGGTTTCCCATCTTTTACCTCTTTCATTACTACTGCATTTGTTTAGATTCTATCATCCTTGAAGGTCCAGCAGCAACAGCAGCCCCACCCATGCGTTGAAGCCTTCTGAGGTCTTTCCTTCTTCTGAGCTTCTAGGGCATCTTTTACTGTCCCTTCTGCCTTCCAATTGTGCCACCTCCAGCCTGGCCAACATGGTGAAATGCCGTCTCTGCTAAACATACAAATACAGGCACACGCCTGTAATCCCAGCTACTCAGAAAGCCGAGGCAGGAGAATTGCTTGAGCTCCAGGAGGCGGAGGCTGTAGTAAGCCTAAATCATGCCACTGCACTCTAGCTTGGATGACAGACATTCTGTCTCTAAATAAATAAATAAATAAATAAGCAGGGCACAGTGGTTCATACCTGTACTCCCAGCACTTTGGGAGACTGAGGTGGGTGGATCAGCTGAGGTCAAGAGTTCGAGACTAGCCCGCCCAACATGGTGAAACCCTGTCTCTACTAAAAATACAAAAATTGGCCAGGCGCAATGGCTCACGCCTGTAATCCCAGCACTTTGGGAGGCTGAGGCGGGCAGATCACGAGGTCAGGAGATCGAGAGCATCCTGGCTAACACAGTGAAACCCCGTCTCTACTAAAAATACAAAAAATTAGCCGGGGGTGGTGGTGGGCACCTGTAGTCCCAGCTACTCGGGACTCTGAGGCAGAATGGTGTGAAGCCGGGGGCGGTGGCTCAAGCCTGTAATCCCAGCACTTTGGGAGGCCGAGATGGGCGGATCACAAGGTCAGGAGATCGAGACCATCCTGGCTAACCCGGTGAAACCCCGTCTCTACTAAAAAATACAAAAAACTAGCCGGGCGATGTGGTGGGCGCCTGTAGTCCCAGCTACTCGGGAGGCTGAGGCAGGAGAATGGCGTGAACCCGGGAGGCAGAGCTTGCAGTGAGCTGAGATCCGGCCACTGCACTCCAGCCTGGGCGACACAGCGAGACTCCATCTCAAAAAAAAAAAAAAAAAAAGAAGAATGGTGTGAACCCAGGAGGCAGAGCTTGCAGTGAGCTGAGACCACGCTACTGCACTCCAGCCTGGGCAACAGAGCGTGACTCCGTCTCAAAAAAAAAAAAAAAAAAAAAGCAAAAATTAGTCAAGCGGGGTAGCACGCGCCTGTAATCTCAGCTACACAGGAAGCTGAGGCAGGAGAATTGCTTGAACCCAGGAGGCAGAGGTTGCAGTGAGCTGAGATCGCACCATTGCACTCCAGCCTGGGCAACAGAGCCAGACTCCATCTCAAAACAAACAAACAAACAAACAAACAAAATGCTGCTCACCTCAAAGGACTGGATGAGGCAATTTTTTTTTTTTTTTTTGAGTCAGTTTTGCTCTTGTTGCCCAGGCTGGAGTGTAATGGTGCAATCTCGGCTCACTGCAACCTCCGCCTCCTGGGTTCACGCCACTCTCCTGCCTCAGCCTCCCAGATAAAATGGGATTACAGGCATGCGCCACCATGCCCGGCTAATTTTGTATTTTTACTAGAGACGGAGTTTCACCATGTTGGTCAGGCTGGTCTTGAACTCCTGACCTCAGGTGATCTGCCCGCCTCAGCCTCCCAAAGTGCTGGGATTACAGGCCTGAGCCACCGTGCCCTGCCTGGATGGGGATAGTTTTGTAAACTATAGAGTGCCCCCAAGTTTTGGTAAAGTTACAAAGAACTTTCACACAGTTTGAAAGTTTTATGGAGTTAGAACACATATATCACAAATACACCTATTTGAAGTGTACAATTCAATTTTTGTGCTAGCATCAAAATTTTAGTGCACTTTCATGACCACAAAAAGAAACTGCATATTCATTAGCATTCACTCCCCATTCCCCCAGTCCTTCTTTTCCCTGGGCCACAGCGTCTGGCCAATTAAACTGATTTTTGTGCTAGCGTGGCCACAATCAGTATTAGTACATTTTCATCACCCCAGAAAGAAACTCCATATTTATTAGTATTCACTCCCCTTCCCGAGTACTTCTATAGATTTGTGTATTCTGGATAGTTCATATTTTATAAAAACACCTTAACACATTTTTACTTGACTTCCAGGAGGATTTTTCTTTTCTCTCTCTCTTTTTTTTTTTTTGAGAAGGAATTTCGCTCTTATTGCCCAGGCTGGAGTGCAATGGCGCGATCTTCGCTCACCACAGCCTCTGCCTCCCGGGTTCAAGCGATTCTCCTGTCTCAGCCTCCAGAGTAGCTGGGATTACAGGCATGCGCCACTACACCCGGCTAATTTTGTATTTGTTTTTAGTAGAGACGGGGTTTCTCCATGTTGGTCGGGTTGGTCTCGAACTCCCGACATCAGGTGATCCGCTCCCCTCGGTCTCCCAAAGTGCTGGGATTACAGGCGTGAGCCACCGCGCCTGGGCCAGGAGGATTTTTCTTTCTAAGAATCTTTTACAATGATCTGTGGGGGTCCATCCTATTTTACAGGAGAAAATAGACGGTTATCGAGGCTTTGTGAGTGCCAAGCTCGCACGCGGCTTTCTGACTCCGTGGCTACATTGTCGGGCTGGGATTTCGCGATTTCGAGGGGGGATGCTCGGCCTCCTCCCTCTAGCGTGGTTGGGACCTAAGCCAGGGCCGAGTTCCGCCGGGGAGAGCCCCAGGGTTCTGCCACCGCACCGTTGACCACTACAATGCACGTGGGGGCAGCCAACGGTCCAGTCTCGGAATCCGCGGGAGCCTGAACCCGTCTGCTTGCTTGCTCTTCTTTGAACCCAAGTCCCACCGCCCACCAGGATCCTAACGACACCAGCCTCGGGAACTCCCACGCAACCGCGGTTCAAACGCCCCGCCCAGCACGGCCCAATCACCGCGCACCTTGTTTGGACGTTCGAAAGGAAGCGTCCTATCAGCGAGCGCGATCCTAGAGACCGGCCAGGATCCGCGTCGCCTGTTCGGGTGGGCAGTGCCAGTGCGCAGAAGGGCTAGCGGCAGAGGCAGCCTGTGCCTTATTTAGTAAGGTTAGCTTGAGTAAGGGAGCGAAGGGCGTTACACTGCTTTTGGAAACAAGTGGTGAGGCGGGCGTCGCCATGTTTCTAAGGGACTTTCTCAGGATCAGATCCAAAAATGAGTGGTCCTCTAGGGGCTATTTTTTTTTTTTTTTTTTTTAGATGGAGTCTTGCTCTATCACCCAGGCTGCAGTGCAGTGGCGCGATCTCGGCTCACTGCAACCTCCGCCTCCCGAGTTCAAGCAATTCTCCTGCCTCAGCCTCCAGAGTCCACCATGCCAGGCTAATTTTTGTATTTTTAGCAGAGACGGGGTCTCACCATGTTGGCCAGGCTGGTATTGAACCCTGACTTCAAGTGATCCGCCAGCCCCAGCCTCCCAAAGGGGCTTTTAAATGTAAGGGCCGCTCAGGGGCTCCGAGTGGGCATGAAAGGTTGAGAGAGGCCCTAACCATTGCCTTTCTTGTTATTGTTAAGGCTGACTCTTTTTTTTTTTTTTTTTTTGAGGCTGTCGCCCAGGCTCGAGTGCAGCGGCGTGATCTTGGCTCACTGCAGCCTCGACTTCCCTGGCTCAGGTGATCCTTCCACTTCAGCCTCCTGAGTTGCTGGGACCACAGGCGCCACCACCGCGCCCGCCTAATTTCTTCTTCTTTATATTATATATATATATATATATATATATATATATATATATATAATATATATATATTTTATATCTATCTATCTATCTATCTATCTACCTATCTATTTTTTTTGTAGCGACAGGGTTTCGAACTCCGGGACTCAAGGGAGCCTCCCACCTCAGCCTCCGTGTGAGATTACAAGCGTGAACCATGACTTCCGGCCCAGAATAAAAAAAGCCAAAGACGCTGGCGCAGTAGCTCACGCCTGTAATCCCAGCGCTTTGGGAGGCCGAGGCAGGTGGATCACCTGAAGTCAGGAGTTCGAGACCAGCCTGGCCAACATGGCGAAATCCCGTCTCTACTAAAAATAACAAAAATTAGCTGGGCGTGGTGGCGGACTCCTGTAATACCAGCGATTCAGGAGGCTGAGTCAGGAGAATTGCTTGAACCCAGGAGGCGGAGGTTGCAGGGAAGAGAGATAGCACCATTGCACTACAGCTGGAGCAACAAGGGTGAAACTCCATCTCAAAGAAAAAAAAAAAAAAACATTGCCGGGCGCAGTGGCTCATGCCTGTAATCCCAGCATTTTGGAAGGCAAAGGCGGGTGGATCACTTGAGGTCAGAAGTTTGAAACCAGCCTGGCCAACATGGTGAAACCTTGTTTCTACTGAAAATACAAAAAATTAGCCCAGTGTGGCGATGGATGCCTGTAATCCCAGCTACTTTGGAGGCTGAGACAGGAGAATCTCTTGAACCCGGGAGGTGGAGGTTGCAGTGAGCTGAGATCGTGCCATTGCACTCCAGCCTGGGTGACAGAGCGAGACTCCGTCTCAAAAAAAAAAAAAAAAAAAAAAAAGACCCAAACATTTAAAATAAATAACCAAACAAGGCCGGGCATGGTGGCTCACGCCTGTAATCCCAGGCCTTTGGGAGGCTCAGGCGGGCAGATCACTTGAGACCAGGAGTTGGAGACCAGCCTGGCCAACATGGTGAAACCCTGTTTCTACTAAAAATACAAAAATTAGCCAGGCATGATGGTGGGAGCCTGTAATCCCAGCTACTTGGAAGACTGAGGCAGAAGAATTGCTTGAACCTGGGAGGTGGAAGTTGCAGTAAACCGAGATCGCGCCACTGCACTCCAGCCTAGGCGACAGAGCGAGACTCCATCCCAAAACACAAAACAAAAGTGAAAAAAAAAAAAAATTAGCTGGGCGTGGTGGTGCGCGCCTGTGGTCCTAGTTCCTCAGGAGGCTGAAGTGGGAGCATCTCTTGAGCCCAGGAGTTTGAGGCTGTAGTGAGCTGTGATTGCACCACTGCACCCCAGCCTAAGTGACACAATGAGACCCCATCTCCACACAAAACAAAAGCAAAAGAGGAATACAAAAATAGTTATATATCTTTAGTGTTTGCATTTAAGAAACTGATGCTTTTAACACAGTAATACAATATAATTATTCTACTCATAAGAGAAAAATAACACATAAGGCAAGGTAATGAGGCCTAGTTCCTAATGAAGGTTTTCTTTCAATTCAGTGTCTCTGGGTTCAGAATACTTGCTTGAGGCTAAAATAAAGGTTTAAATTTTAGAGTTTTGGCTGGGTGTGTTGGCTCAGGCCTGTAATCCTTGCACTTTGGGAAGCCAAGATAGGAGAATGGCAGGAGCCCAGGAATTTGAGGTTACAGAGAGCTATGATCATGCCATTGCACTTCAGCCTGGGCAACAGAGTGAAACCCAGGCTCTTAAGAAGGAAAAAAAAAAGTTCTGATAACATCTAGTTGAGGACCTGTCAGAGTTGTTCTCCTTCTCCATCGGGGACTTCCACTGGGTCTCCTACACCTGCTCTGCCTAATTTCTTCTCCCTCAGGATCTAAGAAGTCCAAACCACTTTTTAAATTAAACAAAATTTTTTTTTGAGACAGAGTCTTGCTCAGTCACCCAGGCTGGAGTGCAATGGGGCGATCTTGGCTCACTGCAACCTCTGCCTCCCAGGTTTAAGCGATTCTCCTGCCTCAGCCTTCTGAGTAGCTGAGACTACAGGCTCCCTCCACCACACCCAGCTAATTTTTGTATTTTTAGTAGAGACGGGGTTTCACCATATTGGCCAGGCTGGTCTCGAATTACTGACCTTGTGATCCGCCTGCCTCAGCTTCTCAAAGTGCTGGGATTACAGGTGTGAGCTACCACGCCTGGCCAACCACCTTGTCTCTTAGGTGGGACAAAAAAAGCTGAGATCTGTGGTATCCGAAGTTGGGGATCCCAAGGAGAAGGAAGGTTCCAAAAGATCCTGTTGAGACAAGAGAACCCTTGGTCAGACTTCTCAGGGCCCATCACTTGCAAAGATCTCCCACTAGAGAAACTGTCTGGGGCAATTTCAGTACCTTTGCTAGGCATTTCCTTTCTCTTAGATTCCAGGTGCACCAGGCTGCTTCCAGGCTTGAGGAATATAACAATGGGTTTCTATTTCCTTCTTCTTCTTCTTCTTTTTTTTTTTTTTTTTTGTTTATTTATTTGTATATCAATGGGTTTCTAAAAGTAACACAACTGGCCAGGCACGGTGACTCATGCCTGTAATCTCAGCACTTTGGGAGGCTGAGATGGGCAGATCACCTGAGGTTAGGAGTTCGAGACCAGCCTGACCAACATGGTGAAACCTCATCTCTACTAAAAATACAAAAATTAGCTGGGCATGTTGGCATGCACCTGCAGTTCCAGCTACTCAGGAGGCTGACACAGGAGAATTGCTTGAACCTGGGAGGTGGAGGTTGCAGTGGGCCGGGATCCTGCCACTGCACTCCAGCCTGGGTGACAGAGTGAGATTCTATCTCTAAATAAATAAGTAAATAAATAAATGTAACACGACTAAATCTTTTCTCCACTCGCCCCTTTCCCTGTGAATGATACAGAGAGAGAGGGCTGCAATGTACGGGTAGGGAGGAAAACTACATTTATTTAATTTTTACTTTTTTCTACAGATGAGCACCACCACATCTGGCTAATTTTTGTATTTTCTCCTGCCTCAGCTTCCTGTGTAGCTGGGATTACAGGCGCGTGCTACCCTGCTTGACTAATTTTTGCTTTTTTTTTTTGTTGTTGTTGTTGTTTTTAGACGGAGTCTGGCTCTGTTGCCCAGGCTGGAATGCAGTGGCGGGATCTCAGCTCACTGCAAGCTCTGCCTCTCAGGTTTACGCCATCCTCCTGCCTCAGCCTCCTGAGTAGCTGGGACTACAGGTGCCCGCCACCTCGCCCGGCTAGTTTTTTTGTATTTTTTAGTAGAGACGGGGTTTCACCGGATTAGCCAGACGTCGTGATCCGCCTGTCTCGGCCTCCCAAAGTCCTGGATTACAGGTTTGAGCCACCGCGCCTGGCCAGCTACATTTTGTTTAGTATGTAACTGAACTCAGGTCTTGTACCACATTCTTTTTTTTCGAGACGGGGTCTTGCTCTGTCGCCCAGGCTGGAGTGCAGTGGCGTGATCTCGGCTCACTGCAAGCTCCGCCTCCCGGGTTCACGCCATTCCCCTGCCTCAGCCTCCCAAGTAGCTGGGACTACAGGCGCCCGCCACCACGCCCGGCTAATTTTTTTGTATTTTTAGTAGAGACGGGGTTTCACCGTGTTAGCCAGGATGGTCTCGATCTCCTGACCTCGAGATCCGCCCGCCTCAGCCTCCCAAATTGCTGGGATTACAGGAGTGAGCCACCGCGCACGGCCATGTACCACATTCTTTTTAAAGAGGGTACCTTTAATTATCACACTTAATCTTCGTGACAGCTCTTAGAGAGAGAAATTATTATCCTTGGAACTTAAAGCAGAAAAGCTAAGTCTCTTGCCAGTGAGGAGCAGAGGTTAAGTTTGCTTTGTAAATGGGAATTCTCAAGGAAACATAAGCTCTTCGGAAAGGGGCCCAAAGATGACTTAAGTGTTTGAAGCTTTAGGTACATTGCTTTTGGTTGGAGTGGGAGAGTTGTGAAGGTCAGTCCACGCGTGGAGTCCCTCCAAGGTGAAGATCAGTGTTTCCTGGGCCAGTCATTAAAAAAGATTAGAATGGGCCGGGCACGGTGGCTCATGCCTGTAATCCCAGGGATTGGGAGGCCTAGGCAGGAGGATCACTTGAGCTCCGAAGTTCAAGACCAGCCTGGGCAACATGATGAAACCAGGTCCCTACAAAAAATGCAAAAATTAGCTGGGTGTGGTGGTGCATGCCTGTAGTCCCAGCTTCTTGGTAGGCTGAGGTGGGAGGATCACTTGAGCCTAAGAAGTCAAGGCTGCAGTCAACTGTGATTGCACCACTACACTGCAGCCTGGGCAATGGAGTGAGACCCTGTGTCTGTCTCTCCTCTCTCTCTCTCTCACACACACATGCACACACAGTAGCACAAGAGTTGGGATCTCAGTTCTTTTATCCAGATTGAGGGTGATATCTTCCAGAAGTCTAAATGAATCAGCCTGAGAGAGTGATGGAAACGGGAGATACCCTAGTAGCCAAAGGATGGAACACTAAAGCCGACTGTACTTCTGTTGACGGCTGTTGTGATATCTCGGTTCTTCTTGGTTTAAAAGAATTTAAACAAGAGACACAACAAAAAAAGTGTAGCATAGAGTAATTTATTGCAAAAGAAAAAATATTTCGTAAGTTAGATGCCACAGCCTGGGCAACCCGTTTCTACTAAGAATAGAAAAATTAGCTGTGTGTGGTGGTGCACACCTGTAGTCCCAGCTATTCAGGAGGCTGAGGTGGGAGGATTGCTTGAGCCCGGAATGCAGAGGTTGTAGTGAGGCGAAATCGCATCTCTGCACTCCAGCCTGGGTGACAGAGTGAGACTCTGTCTTAAAGAAAAAAAAAGTTAGGTGTAGAATAGACAGGACACCCTAAGAGTGTGAGGATTCAGCTCGGGTTGCTGGTAAGGATTAGACAGCAAAGACTGACACTAGGGAGAGTCCCTTCATGGGAGTCTCACACGATTATTCATAAGGGGATGGAAAAAAGTGTCACTAGTAAGCTTGTACTGGGTGGTCCTCTGGGTGCACATGCGCAGTAGCTGTATATGCTTGTTCATACCTCCTCATTCAGCATCTTACATCTTCACCCAGTAGTGTGTTTTTACTACTATAATATGAGGAAAGGATCAGTTTGAGGACTGGTAAAATGAAAATGTGCATGCTCTCTAGAAGGGACAGTCCCTACTGAAAATAGCTTTGCTTGAATGAGCTCAATTACAATGTGAATGCTGAGGCTTATTGTGCTGGTCATCACAGTCACTGCATCCCGAAAACATGATCATCAACCTTCAAGGCTTCTCCAAGAATATATACTGTGGTGTGTCTCATTGCTTAGAGATAGCAGAACATATTAGGAAGCATTCTTCTTGTTGGCCAAGCTCTGTCTCCCTCAGATAACCCTTTGGAAATAACTGCCTACCATAGACCCTATACTTTACACAGGTAATGCATTTAAATCTCATATGACATTTCTGTGAAGTAGGTAGCAAGAGCCCAGCTTCACAGATGAAGAACCCCCCAACTTGCTTACTTCTAACAGCTGCCGCCAGGTGGAGCCAGAGTTCAAAGGAGGTTCCCCTGATTACAAGGCCTGATGTCGTCCCTCTGAACTGTGAATGAACCTATTGCATTTCCTGTGACTCATAGCCTGTAAAGGGGGTGAATTATGGAATGAGGGTCCGCTGTACGCCTTTAGGAGTAAAGAGACAATCTGTTCCTTTGGGTGGAGGAGAAGCACAGGGGAAAGAGGAAAGCAAAGACAATTGTTTTCTTTTTTCTTTCTTTTTATTGAGACAGTTTCCCTCTGTCGTCCAGGCTGGAGTGCAGTGGCCCGATTTCGGCTCCCTGCAACCTCTACCTCCCAGGTTCAAGCGATTCTCCTGCCTCAGTCTCCCGAGTAGCTGGGACTACAGGTACGTACCACCATGCCCAGCTAATTTTTTTTTTTTTTTTTTTTTTGAGACGGAGTCTCGCTCTGTCTCCCAGGCTGGAGTGCAGCGGCGGGATCTTGGTTCACTGCAAGCTCTGCCTCCCGGATTAACACCATTCTCCTGCCTCAGCCTTCCGAGTAGCTGGGACTACAGGCGCCCGCCACCACGCCCGGCTAATTTTTTTGTATTTTTAGTAGAGACGGGGTTTCACCGTGTTAGCCAGGATGGTCTTGATCTCCTGACCTCGTGATCCACTAGCCTCGGCCTCCCAAAGTGCTGGGATTACAGGTGCCCGCCACCACGCCCAGCTAATTTTTTTTGTATTTTTAATAGAGACGGGGTTTCACCATGAGACTGGCCAGGCTGGTCTCAAACTGCTGACCTCAAGTGGTCCACCCGCCTCGGCCTCCCAAAGTGCTCAGATTACAGGCGTGAGCCACCACACCTGGTGATGCACCCTTGGGTTGCTTCCATCTTTTAGCTCTTTTAAACAATGCTGCTATGAACATGGGTGTACAAATCTCTTTGAGACTCTACTTTCTTTTTTGTTGTTGTTGTTGTTTTGAGACAGAGTCTCACTCTGTGGCCCAGGCTGGAGTGCAGTGGGGTGATCTCGGCTCACTGCAACCTCTGCCTCCCGGGCTCAAGCGATTCTCCGGCCTCAGCCTCCTGAGTAGCTGGGATTACAGGCACACACCACCATGCCAGGCTAATTTTTGTATTTTTAGTAGAGACGGGGTTTCACCATGTTGGCCAGGCCAGTCTCGAACTCCTGACCTTGTGATCCACCTGCCTCGGCTTCCCAAAGTGTTGTGATTACAGGCATGAGCCATGGCACCTGGCCTGATGTTTCTAATAGTTGCCATTATAATGAGGATGAGGAAAGTATATATTTTTGAATATTGATGACAGCCTCACCTTAATCATCCCTGCGGAAAACAATCACTTTATTTGTTTGTTTGTTTTATTTGAGAGACAGGGTCTCCCTTAGTTGCCCAGGCTGGAGTGCAGTGGCACAATCATAGCCCATTGTATCCTTGAACCTCTGGGCTCAAGTGATCCCTCTCAGCCTCCTGAGTAACTGGGAATACAGGCGCACGCCACCGTGCCCTATTGCTTTATTTTTTATTTTATTTTATTTTTTTGAGATGGAGTCTTGCTCTGTCGCCCAGGCTGGAGTGCAGTGCAGCAATCTCGGCTCACTGCAACCTCTGCCTCCCGGGTTCAAGTGATTCTCTCCTGCCTCAGCCTCCTGAGTAACTGGGATTACAGACACACGCCACCATGCCTGGCTAATTTTTATATTTTTAGCAGAAACGGGGGTTTCACCATGTTGGTCAGGCTGGTCGCAAACTCCTGACCTCGTGATCGCCCACCTTGGCCTCCCAAAGTGTTGGGATTACAGGCATGAGCCACCACCGTATAGAAGGGCATAAGCAATCTGACAAATGATAGCTCTGTTTGTTGCACACACTATCATCCTGTATTTGGATGTGTTGTATTTATTTTTATCCTTTATCACCAAGCATCTCTGAGCATAGCAATGCGGTTTTACCCACTTGATGTCTTCTAAATTTCACTTGGCATCTTTCAAAGTAGGCCTTATTCTTTTCTTTCTTTCTTTCTTTTCTTTCTTTTTTTTTTTTTTTTACGAGATACCCAAGCTGGAGTGGGCATGGAAGTGCAGTGGCACCATCTCGGCTCACTGCAACCTTTGTGTCCCAGGCTCATGCAATTCTCCTGCCTCAGCCTCCTGAGTAGCTGGAATTACAGACCTGTGCCACCACACCTGGCTAATTTTTATATTTTTAGTAGACATGGGATTTCACCATGTTGGCCAGGCTGGTCTTGAACCCCTGGACTCAAGCAATCCACTGCCTCAGCCTCCCAAAGTGCTGGGATTAAGGTGTGAGCCACTGCACCCAACCTGAATTTTGGCTTTGAATACCCTAAGCTTAGAAGATCTGTGTGCTCCTCCTGGCTGGCCTCAGAGGGGCCAGAGTTCACCGAGCCAGGTTTGTGGGCCTGCCCTTGTTTCTCGTGGCGTAGCTTGACATTAGAAGCTTTCCAGAACTTTCTGTATGTAAATAATTTGGTGACTTGGCACTTAGGATGGAAACAGGTACTTCTGGTGTTCTGTTGAGATGTCAGTTTTCTGAGAAATCTGTTTCCATGAAAATGCCCACATTTAAGTTTTCGTTTGTTTGTTTTTTGAGACTGGAGTTTCACTCTGTCGCCTTGACTGGAGTGCAGTGGTGCAATCTCGGCTCACTGCAACCTCTGCCTCCTGGGTTCAAGAGATTCTTCTGCCTCAGCCTCCTGAGTAGCTGGGATTACAGGTGCACACCACCACGCCCGGCTAATTTTTTTTGTAATTTTAGTAGAGGCAGGGTTTCACCATGTTGGTCAGGCTGGTCTTAACTCGACCTTGTGATCCGCCCGCCTCGGCCTCCCAAAGTGCTGGGATTACAGGCATAAGCCACTGCGTCCGGCCTTTTTTTTGCCGGGGGGCGGGGGGATGGAGACTCACTCCTGTTGCACAGGCTGGAGTACAGTGGTGCCATCTCAGCTCACTGCAACCTCCACCTCCTGGGTTCAAGCAACTCTCCTTCCTCAGCCTCCTGAGTAGTTGGGATTACAGGCGTGAGCCACCAAGCCCTGCTAATTTTTTTGTATTTTTAGTAGAGATGGGGTTTCACCATGTTGGCCAAGCTGGTCTTGAACTCCTGACTTCAGGTGATTCACCCGCCTCAGCCTCGCAAAGTGCTAGGAATACAGGCGTGAGCCACCACACCTGGTCCTTTTTTTTTTTTTTGAGACAGAGTCTTGCTGTCACCCAGGCTGAAGTGCAGTGGCTCGAGCTTGGCTCACTGCAACTTCCATCTCCTGCGTTCAAGGGATTCTCCTGCCTCAGCCTCCCAAGTAACTGGGATTACAGGTGCCTGCCACCATGCTGGGCTGATTTTCATATTTTTAGTAGAGATGGGGTTTCACCATGTTGGCCAGGATGGTCTCCAATTCCAGGGCTCCAGTAAGTTGAACTGCCATGTCCAGACCACCTTATAATTCTTAGTTCCAATTCTCTTGTCTCTGCAAAACAAGAATAAGAAAGAATAGAAGGAAGAAATGATGGTCAAAAGCAAAACAAGAAAAAAGAAGAGAATTAAAAAATTAAAAAATGCAAAGGAAAAAATAGAAATAGCAACCAAACAAACAAATAATAAAGAAATGGGGGTCAAGAAACTGAATCTAGCCTGTGCGAGGAAGTGGCCAGCATGTCACGGGTGGCAGGACCCCTGGAGAAGCCAAGGGCCCTCTCTGAAGGGCCTGTGGCCAGACATGGCCTGGGGGCTCCTCAGCCATGGGGTGACAGTGCATTCAGGCTCCAGCAGCTTCGGCTCCCTCCTCTTCCTGGGCAGCCCCTCCAAATCTACTTACTGGAGCAGCTCTTCCCTGTAACTGCCCACCCCCTCAGGGTAAGGGTCTGCTGCAGCATCCGCTCGTTCGTCCACACAGGTGAGACACCCCGCTGCTGCCCCCAGAGTGGCCACTGCGTTCGAACAAGTGGGGCTCTGGCCACCCACAGGCAAACACATAAGGGAGAAGCCCTAGGCATGTCTTGATCATGGGCAGCTCTTTGCCTCCACCTCACTGTTGGTCTGATACCAGGAAATCCACTCTGGTGACCGTCCCCTTGTTTGTGTGTTGGAGGCCAAAAGAATGAGGTTCATGACCAACTCAGTATACCACTGGAGGCTATATGAGCAAACAGCAAACTGTTCTCATGAATGCAGGATGTTGGCAAGCTGACAACTGCATCTGCCGCCAGAAGGAACGCTGAGGACGGTCACGCCGCAGGTGAAGTGTTCCTTGTGGTTATCTATAGGAACATCTGGAGTCTGTTGTATAAAGAAAGCAATTATGTGAGCCTGTGATAAATCAAGCAGCTGACCAACCATTACCTCTTCCTCTCTGTTGATTCTACCTAATAAATACGAAGGGCTGTAGAAGTTCAGGGCCCTTATTCCCTAGAAGCAAGGAGCCCCCGGACCCCTTCCTTAAAACAGATCCTTTTGTCTTTTTTTTTTTTTTTTTTTTTGAGACGGAGTCTCGCTCTGTTGCCCAGGCTGGAGTGCAGTGGCCGGATCTCAGCTCACTGCAAGCTCCGCCTCCCGGGTTCACGCCATTCTCCGGCCTCAGCCTCCCGAGTAGCTGGGACTACAGGCGCCCGCCACCTCGCCCGGCTAGTTTTTTTTTTTTTGTATTTCTTAATAGAGACGGGGTTTCACCGTGTTAGCCAGGATGGTTTCGATCTCCTGACCTCGTGATCCGCCCGTCTCGGCCTCCCAAAGTGCTGGGATTACAGGCTTGAGCCACCGCACCCGGCCAGATCCTTTTGTCTTTGTCTTCATTTCTGCGTTTGTGCGCTTTCGTTCAGTCCGGAACCAACAGCCACAAGTGGCTCCGGATCAGGGACATGAAGGAAGAAGGCCTGCTGGAGCAGAGAAAGTGAAACTGACCGGACGAACGAGAAACCCCTGGACAAATCTGCCTGCGGAGGATATAAGGTCAGTGAGCTAAAGAGATACTGGGAGTGGGACGTTTCTGAATCAGGGTAATGTGGGGCAGAATTTGTCTTTTGAGAAGCAACATTATGTGCAGTTGCTTAAAGTTTTACTTAAACAATCTGGTGCTCAGGTTAGTTCTTTTTTTTTTTTTCTTTTTTTTTTTCTTGAGACGGAGTCTCGCTCTGCCGCCCAGGCTGGAGTGCAGTGGCTAGATCTCAGCTCACCGCAAGCTCCGCCTCCCGGGTTCACGCCATTCTCCTGCCTCAGCCTCCTGAGCAGCTGGGACTACAGGCACCCACCACCTCGCCCGGCTAGTTTTTTTATTTTTTAGTAGAGACGGGGTTTCACCGTGTCAGCCAGGATGATCTCGATCTCCTGACCTCGTGATCCGCCCGTCTCGGCCTCCCCAAGTGCTGGGATTACAGGCTTGAGCCACCGCACCCGGCCTAGGTTAGTTCTCAAACACTAAGCTGCTGCAGGAGGTTATTACACATAACCCATGGTTTCCACAGACAGGCACTCTTGATGCAGAAAATTGGGACGGAGTAGGGGAAGGATTAAAATGGATCTTATCAAAAAGGTCTTAAAGTTGATCCTTCTGTTTTGACTTTATTCCGTACTGTCCTCTTGCCATTGTCTCCTTCTTATTCTGCCAGACAGCAGGAGCCATGTTCTGAATCTCAAATTTCGAAAGAATCTTTTGTCCCACCCACAGTGCCCACTGAAATAATAAACAGGAGAGGGAGGATGAAAATTGGCCTCTACCACCCCATCCAGTGGTGGAAACACCTGTATCATCTCCTTCAGTAGAAATAGAAACCCCAATACAACAAATTCTATGCTCTGCTGCCATAGCTGGAGAGCTGTTAGGATCTTGTGCTTTTCCTATTTCCATAAGTCTGGATCCAAATAATCCACAGCAGTTTATTCATGAACACACCCCACTAGAGTTTAAGTTGTTGAAGGAATTAAATGCTCGTGTAGTGAATAGTGGAGTACAGAGCCCATTTACTTTAGGATTGCTAGAATCTGGATTTGGCGCTATGCGCCTTTCACCCTTTGATGTAAAGCATTTGGCCCACACTTGTTTGTCTGCTAGTTCATACCTGACAAGGAATTTAAATGGGCAAGAACTGTGTGCAGACCAGGCTAGACAGAATTGTGCTGCTGGACACAGGGACATTACAGAGGATATGCTGTTGGGTAATGGCTCTTATTCAGACCTGGAACATCAAATGGCACTCCTAGACGCTGCTTATCAGCAGTGTGCACTGGCCGCTAAACGCACCTGGGCCACAATTCCAGAGGAAGGGGTCCCAATACAATCCTTTTTACATGTCATGCAAGGGTTGCAGGAGCCCTATGCACATTTTCTTGCATGATTACAAGAGGCAGTGAGGTGTCAGATTCCTTATACTGCGGCTGCAGAGATGCTAACTTTAACTTTAGAGACTGCAAACACGGATTGTAAATGTGCACTGGCTCCTGTGAGATGTATGCAAAACTTAGGGAATTTTCTCAAAGCCTGTCAAGATGTGGGAACTGAGCTTCATCGCTCTACAATGTTAGCTCAAGCAATGGCTAATTTAGTAGTGGACAAATCTGCAAAGGGCCAAGGGTCAAACTCTAAAAGGGAAAAATGTTATAATTGTGGGAAAATCAGACCTTTCAGAAAGGAATGCCGTCAGACCTCTGGGCAGAAGGGATCTTATAATGCAGTACCCCACCCCCAACAGAAAAAATGCCAGGACTTTGCGCTCATCACAGTAAAGGAAATCACTGGGCTAATAAATGCCATTCACAATTTCATCAGAATGGCACCCCCCCATTGGAAAATAAGAAGGGGGCCTGGACCCAGGCCCCTCAAACGATGAGGGCATTCCCGGTTCAGGCCACAACCCCGATTCAGGGGTGGGTCTTCGGAGGAACATTGATTCCCTCTCCCCAGGAACACCCGGAAGCACAGGATTGGATCTCCCAGTCAGAGAATGGGTTACGTTAGTCAGAGGAGACAAACCCACTAAAATTCCCACTGGCATTTGGGGCCCTTTGCCAATAGGATATATGGGATTAATTTTGGGTAGAAGCCGTCTCAGCTTACAGGGATTTACTATAGTCCCAGGAATTGTTGACTCTGATCATGAAGGAGAAATTCAAGTAGTGGTAATGTCACAAGATCTGTGGGTTTTTGAACCAGGAGAATATATTACTCAACTACTGCTTATTCCCTGCAAATTACATCCTTCTCCACATAAGCAGAAACGAGGGAATCAAGGATTTGGGAGTACAACTAGGTGGGAAATTTACCTATCCCAACCCACAGCTTCTAATAGACCCACCTGTACAGTGCAAATTAAAGGAAAGAAGTTCTATGGGCTTATGGATATGGGAGCTGACGTGTCAGTAATATCTAAAAACGATTGGCCCCCATCCTGGCCCCTGCAATTAACTTCTAATCCTTAGCGGGAGTAGGAACAGCTCAAAGTGTTCAGCAGAGTGCTGAGATTTTACCCTGTCTGGGACCAGATGGACAGTCATGTGCTTTTCAACCTTATGTTGCAAATATAGCTGTTAACCTATGGGGCTGAGATTTACTTACAGCATGGGATATGAGACTTACAAATGAAACTATTGACAATCCAGGATTTAAAATGTTAAAGAAAATGGGATATCAGAATGGAAAAGGCTTAGGAAAGTCCCTACAAGGAAACCCTGATCCTATATCAATAACTGGGCAAACAGAAGAGGGCTAGGTCCGTCAGGATTTCTGACAGGGGTCATTGATATTTCTCCTCCACGCACTGCTTTGCCGCTAGAGTGGCTGACTGACAAACATGTATGGGTGGATCAATGGCGCCTATCACATGAGAAACTAACTCAACTCCATCCGCTAGTAAAAGAGCAATTGGATGCAGGACATATTGAAGAGTCAGTTAGCCCCAGGAATTCATCAGTATTTGTAATTCCAAAAAAGGAAAATGGCGACTGCTACACGATTTGAGAGCTATTAATGCACAGATTAAACCAATGGATGCATTACAGCAAGGTCTGCCATCCCCGGCAGTCATTCCAAGAGACTGGCCTCTTGTAGTAATGGATCTTAAAGACTGTTTATTATTATTATTATTACTATTATTATTATTATTATTATACTATTATACGAGCAGGATAGGCCTTGATTTGCCTTCTCTGTGCCTTCTGATTTTTGTTTTTTGTTTTTTGGTTTTTTTGAGACAGAGTCTTGCTCTTTCGCCCAGGCGGGACGGCAGTGGCGCTATCTCGGCTCACTGCGAGCTCCGCCTCCCGGGTTCACGCCATGCTCCTGCCTCAGCCTCCCGAGTAGCTGGGACTACAGGCGCCCACCACCGCGCCCGGCTGATTTTTTGTATTTTTAGTAGAGACAGGGTTTCTTTTTTTTTTTTTTTTAAGACAGAATCTTGCTCTGTCGCCCAGGCTGGAGTGCAGTGGCGCTATCTCTGCTTACTGCAAGCTCCGCCTTCCGGGTTCACACCATTCTCCTGCCTCAGCCTCCCGAGTAGCTGGGACTACAGGTGCCTGCCACCACGTCCGGCTAATTTTTTATATTTTTAGTAGAAACGGGGTTTCACCATGTTAGCCAGGATGGTCTCGATCTCCTGACCTTGTGATCTGCCCGCCTCGGCCTCCCAAAGTGCTGGATTACAGGCGTGAGCCACCATGCCCTGCCTCTGTGACTTCCGTTAATCACAGAGAGCCTGTCTCTCATTTTCAATGGAAAGTTTTACCCCAAGGCATGTTCAACAGTCCTATGTTATGTCAGCATTTTGCAGGACAGGCATTAAAGGAGCCTCGGAATATGTTTCCCACTGCTTACGTCATTCATTATATGGATGATATTCTTTTGGCTGCTCCTACAGATCAAAATTTTACATCAGTTATTCAGAGAAATAAAATGAGCTTTGACTACATGGAATCTCAAAATAGCTCCAGAAAAGATACAAACAACCTCCCCGTACCAGTACTTAGGCACTATTGTTACTGAAAGAAGTGTTTGACCTCAAAAAGTAGCTCTCCATAAGGACAGATTACAAACTCTGAACGATTTCCAACAATTATTAGGGGATATTAACTGGTTGTGCCCAATGCTAGGTATTGCTACTTATTAACTCAAACACCCTTATCAGACCCTCCAAGGAGATCCTCCATTAAACTCTCCTCTGCAACTTACTAAGGAGGTAGAAGCTGAGTTACAGCTTACAGAGCAGATGCTTCAGCAACCACATGCCTCCTGGCTACAGCCACAAAGCGCTTTGCTTCTGTTTATTCTTCCTACCCCCCATTCTCCAACAACACTTTAGGCCAATTCATAGACAAATCTGTAGTAGTATTAGAATGGCTTTTAAAAAAATCCAATCAGACTGTGAAATCTTTGCAAGTTTATCTTTCTTTCATTACTCAACTTATAACAATAGGAAGGCATAGATCAAAAATACTTACGGGATATGTTCCAGACAAAATTATTGTTCCCTTGGATTCCCAACAACAGGCAGCAGCATGGGAAATGTTGACTGCATGGCAAATCGCTCTCGCAGATTTTGTAGAAATAATAGTTAACCATTATCTATCAGACAAAATTTTGCAATTTGAGAAAGTTCACCCTTTTATCCTTCCTGTGATTACTCGTCACAAGCCTATTCCAGGCGGACAGACTTATTTCACTGATGACTTTTCCAAAGGCCGAGCAGCTATTTATGGACCTAAGCATACTCAAACAATAAAGACCTCTGAAGTTTCAGCTCAATGCTCAGAACTAATGGTAGTTATTCAGGTTTTGCAGCTCACCGCTTCACCTCCTATTAACATTGCCTATGTTATGAATGTAGCCAGTTGCATGGAAACTGCCACTATTAAAAGCACCCTAGAACCAGAGCTGTTTAACTTTTTTTTTTTTTTTTTGAGACGGAGTCTCGCTCTATCACCCAGGCTGGAGTGCAGTGGCCGGATCTCAGCTCACTGCAAGCTCCACCTCCCGGGTTCATGCCACTGTCCCGCTTCAGCCTCCCGAGTAGCTGGGACTACAGGCGCCCGCCACCTCGCCCGGCTAATTTTTTTGTATTTTTAGTAGAGACGGGGTTTCACCGTGTTAGCCAGGATGGTCTCGATCTCCTGACCTCGTGATCCGCCCGTCTCGGCCTCCCAAAGTGCTGGGATTACAGGCTTGAGCCACCACGCCCGGCGTGTTTAACTTATTTCTAAGGCTTCAACAAGCTATTCTCCCTTGTACTGTTCCTTTTCGTATTTCTAATATCCCTAGACCACGATCTCTAGGTAATGATAGAGCAGATAAACTGATCAGTTCTGTATTTCAACAAGCCCAAGCCTCTCATGGGTTACTGCATCAAAACACCTCTGCCCTTACTCGTATGTTTCATCTGCCTCGCAGCCAGCCTCCAGCTATTGTGCAAGCCTGCCCTACTTGCCAGCATGTCCCTGGTGTTGCACCTGTGGAAGGATGTAACCCATGAGGCTTGGCTCCGAATGAAATCTGGCAGATAGATGTTACACATATACTAGCCTTTGGCAAACTCAGCTATGTTCATGTGACTATAGTTACAAAGTCTCATATGTTACATGCCACATGTCAAACAGGGGAAACAGCTGGCCATGTCCGACAACATTGTTTGTCATTATTCGCCCATATGGGGGTTCCTAAACAATTAAAAACTGACAATGGATCTGCTTATGTTAGTCATGCTTTTCAAAATTTTTACAGTTATGGGTAATCACTCATGAAACAAGAATTCCTCATAACCTTTCAGGACAAGGAATCATAGAGCAGGCACATCAAACATTACAACGTATGTTGAAAAAACAAAGGGGGAATAGAAGACCAATTAACCACCTCAAACAAAATTACATTTAGCCTTATTTACTTTAAATTTTTTGACTCCTGGTACAGATAGTAAGACTCTGGCAGAATGACGTTGGCAAATATTAGAGGGAAAGAGGAAAGTTTACCCAAAAGTATTATGGAAATCCCCAGAAGAAGGACAATGGAAAGGCCCAGATTTACTGATGTGGGGACGAGGGTATGCTTGTGTTTTTACAGGAGATGGACAAAAACTGTGTGGGTGCCCTCTAGGTGTGTGCAACCATGGAATGGGAGACTGGAGGGATCCGTGGATCCCAACTATGCGTCTGGTTCCCCCAGTATGAGCCATGAGCCAGTGGAATCTGAATGCGAAGATGGAACGAGGGCCGACTGGAGTCACACTGACATCAACCCCCATAACATGGGGACAGATCAAGAAAACCACACAGGAAGCTGAAAAACTGCTGGAGCGCCAAGGTCAGGCAAAACCCATGTTTATGGTTTTTCATAAACTCCATGTTTATGGCCATGCTAGCTGTAATATTCTGTGAGGTTTGTTTTCCCTGTGCAGAGGTAAAAATGTATTGGGCATATGTTCCTAACCCACTGCTAGTGCGACCGGTACTCTGGAGTGACACTCCTCCTGAGACACATCATGATTGAGGAGCACAGGCACCAGGACCTCTAACTCCCCCTGACACAGAGCAATTAGACTCTCAGAACAATGGTAGCAATTATACCACTCCTTTATCTGCTCCTTTATGCCTCACCCAGGATACATCACTCAACTGCAGTTGCTTTGCAATTCAATCCCAAGCATGGCTGAGTTACCTTGGAAAAATTACATACCTATTAGGCCTTAGCTCTATTAATATTACTGGTGTAGTTACTAATCACTCCCAGCCCCATTGCCCAAATTGTACTGATTATACAGAATGGGCTCCCTTTGATAATTCTCACCCCTCTCCTTGGACCCAGCAGCTTGGTCCCTTAGCTAGACAATAGTCCATGTTAATGGGAAACATTATTGACTGGGGTCTCCATGGTCATTTAGATGGGAGAGATGAGAATCAGACCTCATGGCATAAACTTCACTGGCACTGGTGGCGAAACTTTAACATCCCTTCGCTACAACACACTGAGATTCAATCCCAATCTGCCTTGCAACTTGCTTGGCACGGAACGGGCTTTAGCCCACCTTTGCCTCAATGGCATTATCAAGGGAAGAGAGGTCCAATTCAGGAGACAATATGGAAGGCAACACTCCCATTTATGAATGGCAGCACTTGGGTTGGGACACTATCCAATAATAGTAATAGTGCTCAACGCAGTTTTAATGTTACCTTTGTAGAAAATGTTACCACTCAATTTACAATTTGTGTTTTTAATCCCTATGTCTTTCTAGCAGCAAAAAAGGACCAACTCCAGGTAAAGATGCCTAATTGACTTGTGATTCCTGTCAACTCTATCATTGCCTTAATCATAGCACAATGCAAACACACAGCATATCCACCCTAATAATTCTAGGTTTCATTCCCGGATTATGGATTCCTGTAAATCTGTTCAAGCCTTGGGCCCTCGCTTTATATTTTGTAAAACTCCTTCTTACTCAGCTTACTCATCATGCTCAGAGAGCCTTAGGCATGATAATTTTTGCTATAGTCTCCTTAGTTACATTAATAACCTCTGTTGTGGTGTCCTCAGTAGTGCTGCACAGCTCCATTTAAACAGCTCAATATGTAGAAAATTGGACACATATAGCCGACCAGGCATGGATGCTTCAAAATAAAATTAACACTGAGATACAGACAGAAGTGGCAATGTTAAAGACTCTGTTCTGTGGCTAGGAGAACAAGTACAAAGCTTGCAGTTGCAGCAGCAATTGCGTTGTCATTTTTTTTTTTTTTTTTTTTTTTTGAGACGGAGTCTCGCTATGTCACCCAGGCTGGAGTGCAGTGGCCGGATCTCGGCTCACTGCAAGCTCCGCCTCCCGGGTTTACGCCATTCTCCTGCCTCAGCCTCCGAGTAGCTGGGACTACAGGCGCCTGCCACCTCGCCCGGCTAGTTTTTTGTATTTTTAGTAGAGACGGGGTTTCACCATATTAGCCAGGATGGTCTCGATCTCCTGACCTCGTGATCCGCCCGTCTCGGCCTCCCAAAGTGCTGGGATTACAGGCTTGAGCCACCGCGCCCGGCCGCGTTGTCATTTTAACCATACTCATATTTGTGTAACCAATTTGGAATACAATCAAAGTAAATATCCGTGGAACCTTGTAAAGGCCCATTTACAGGGAGCTTTTACATCCGATGTTACTTCTGATATAAATGATTTACAAAGTAGAATCCTTAACTTGAATAAGCAAACTCAAGAATTTCAGCCCTCTTTAAAATCTTGGGCAGAATTCCAGCAAGGTTTAGAGAGCCTTAATCCTTGGACCTACTTCAAACAGCACCTCAATGTCTTTTTTGTAATTATCAGAAAAATGTTATGTTTCTGTTTTTTGTTCATAGTCTGTAAAATCAGCTGGACCACCAGCTGGCAATTGAGAGCTGCACAGCCTGCAATTACCTTTATTCAATTAATGCAAAAACAGAAAGGGGGAGATGTTGGAGGCTGAAAGAATGAGGGTTGTGACCAACTCAGTATACCACTGGAGTCTATATGAGCAAACAGCAAACTGTTCTCATATATGTAGGATGTTGGCAAGCTGACAGCTATGTCTGCCACCAGAAGAAATGCTGAGGACAGTCACGCACCAGGTGAAGTGTTCCTTGTAGTTATCTATAGGAACATCTGGAGCCTGTTGTATAAAGAAAGCAATTATGTGAGCCTGTGATAAATCAAGCAGCTGACCAACCATTACCTCTTCCCCCCTGTTGATTCTACCTAATAAATATGAAGGGCTGTAGAAGCTCAGGGCCCTTATTCCCTAGAAGGAGGGAGCCCCCGACTCCTTCTTTAAAACAGATCCTTTTCTTTGTCTTCATTTCTGCGTTCATCCTCCTTCATTCAGTCCCGAACCGACAGCCACATCTGTGGGTCATGCAGTGTCTAATTATCCCAGAGAGTTCACCTGGTCCAGCACCAGCTGTCCCCACACAGGGGACGAGCTCTGCAGTCTCTGACTGCAACCACCTCTTCCACCTGAGGAGGGCGCTGTCCATGCGCATATGCGGATGTGTGCACAGATGTGGGTGCCAGTTTGCATTCCCCTTCCTTGTGGCGACCACCAGGCACATGCACTTGGGTGAACACTGCCACCACTGCCTACAGTGTGGCACTCCCCTTGCTGACTGGGAAACTTGCTCCAGCACCAGCTTATCCACACAGGAGAGAAGCCCTACTGGTGCTTTGACTGCGTGTGGCGCATGCACCAAAGAGGCTCCCTTGGCCATTCATAGGCACACACATACAGGTGAGAAGCCTCAGTCCTGCTCAGAGTGTGGCATCTGCTTCTCCTGCTTAAAAAAAGAAGAAAAAAATAAAAGCTTGGCTTTTCCTTTTTTAGACGGAGTCTCGCTTTATCCCCTAGGCTGGTTTGCAATGGTGTGATCTCAGCTCACTGCAACCTCTGCCTCCCGGGTTCAAACAATTCTCCTGCCTCAGCCTCCCAAGTAGCTGGGATTACAGGCACGTGCCATCATGCCCGCCTAATTTTTTGTATTTAGTAGAGACAGGGTTTCACCATGTTAGTCAGACTGGTCTTGAATTCCTGACCTCAGATGATTCGCCCTCCTTGGCCTCCCAAAGTGCTGGGATTATAGGCACAAACCACCGTGTCTGGCCTGACGTTTCTTTTCTTTTCTTTTTTGAGACGGAGTTTCACTCTTGTTGCCCAGGCTGGAGTGCAATGGTGCAATCTCGGCTCACTGCAACCTCAGCCTCCCCGGTTCAAGCGATTCTCCTGCCTCAGTCTTCCAAGTAGCTGGGATTACAGGCATGCACCACCACTCCCAGCTAATTTTTTGTATTTAGTAGAGACAGGGTTTCACCATGTGGGTCAAGCTGGTCTTGAACTCCTGACCTCAGGTGATCCACCCGCCTTGGCCTCCTGAAGTGCTGGGATGGATTACCGGTGTGAGCCACCATGCCTGACCGGCCTGACTTTTCTTAACAGATTCACGTGGCCCAGTTTTGTTTGTTTGTTTTTGTTTTTGTTTATTTATTTATTTAAGCACAGAGGCTCACTCTCTTGACCACGCTGGAGCACAGTGGTGTAATAATCATAGTTCACTGCAGCCTTGAACTCCTGGAATCAAGCCATCCTCTCGCCTTAGCCTCCCAAAGGGCTGGGGCTACAGGCATGGGCCACCATGCCCACACACCTAGCCACAATTAGGAGGCTAAAGCCCCTGCCTTTTTTTTTTTTTTTCTGAGACAGAGTCTCATTCTTTCGCCCAGGCTGGAGTGCAGTGGTGCAATCTTGGCTTACTGTAGCCTTGACCTCCCAGGTCTCAAGCGATCCTCCCACCTCAGCTTCCCAAGTAGCTGGGACTATAGGTGTCCAATACCATGCCTAGCTAGTTTTTGTATTTTTTTGTAGAGACAGGGTTTCGCCATGTTGCCCAGAGTCGTCTTGAACTCCTGGGCTCAAGCAATCCCCCCACCTCGGCCTCCCAAAGTGCTGGGATTATAGTCGTTAGCCACCACACCTAGCCTGTAACTGTAGTTTTTTTCCACCACCTCTGTTCAAACATCTCCTTCCTCTGAATATCTCACTGCTGCCTCCTCCTCCTCCTTCTTCTTCTTTCTTCTCCTTCCTTTTCTTTTCTTTTTTCTTTTTTGAGACTTAGTCTTACTCTGTCACCCAGACTGGAGTGTAGTAACACCATCTTGGATCACTGCAATCTCAGCCTTCCAGGTTCAAACAGTTCTCTTCGGCTGGGCTTGGTGGCTCATGCCTGTAATCCCAGCACTTTGGGAGGTCGAGGCAGGCAGATCACCCGAGGCCGGGAGTTTGAGACCAGCCTGACCAACATGGAGAAACCCCATCTCTACTAAAAATACAAAATTAGCCGGTGTGGTGGCACATGCCTGTAATCCCAGCTATTTGGGAGGCTGAGGCAGGAGAATCGTTTGAACCCGGGAGGCGGAGGTTTCGGTGAACCAAGATCACGCCATTGCACTCCAGCCTGGGGGACAAGAGCAAACCTCCACCTCAAAACAAAACAAAAAACAATTCTCATGCCTCAACATCCCAAGTAGCCGGGACTATAGGCATGTGCTACCATGCCCGGCTAATTTTTGTATTTTTAGTAGAGACAGGGTTTTGCCATGTTGGCCAGGCTGGTCTTGAACTCCTGGCCTCACGTGTGATCTACCTGCCTTGGCCCCCCAAACAACTGGGATTACAGGTGTGAGCCACTGCTCCTGGCCTCACTGTTTTCTAATTTTGTGACTTTTCCTGCCACATTGTCTTTATTCCTTGAAAGCTTTGAGGTTAGTGTTTTGCCCATAGTATGTGCTTTACAATATTGATTAAAGGGTTAAAGAGATAGATGTGCATGTCGCTAGCTAAGAGATGTGGCAAATGGTATATTCTCCTGCCCACAGGACCCTTGGGGGTGGCATTGAGCTGGTGAAACTCTGCAGTATGACACATACACAGAAGTGGGGGCTAGGCCAGGCGTGGTGGCTCATGCCTGTAATCCAACACTTTAGGAGGCAGAGGCAGGTGGATCATGAGGTCAGGAGTTCGAGACCAGCCTGGCCAAGATGGTGAAACCCCATCTCTACTAAAAATACAAAAATTAGCCAGGCACGGTGGCGGGTGCCTGTAATCTCAGCTACTCGGGAGGCTGAGGCAGGAGAATCGCTTGAACCTGGGAGGCAGAGGTTGCAGTGAGCTGAGTTCACACCACTGCACTCTAGCCTGGGTGACAGAGCAAGACTCCGTCTCAAAAAAAAAAAAACAAAACAAGAAGTGGGGGCTAATGGGGTGGGTGCTGGCTTGTTCCATCAGCAATTTTCAGTTTAGTGCCTTTCACATACATGTTTGTATCATTCAGTTATGATTCATTGTGAATTTATATGCCTTACTAGACTGTAAGCTCCATTCAAAGCATGGCCTATGACTTATTTCTGTAGGCTCTCCCAGTTGCCTAGCACTATGCTTTGTAACCGAACAAATGTCACGTGAAAATAATATAGGGAGATTATGCAGAATATTGAACTTGAGAAGAAGAGCTCAGGTGGATTCCTGGTTTAGCAAGCAAATTAGGATACTGTGAAGGAAGGGTGCCTATCAGTGGTATGAATAAAGGCTCTGTCTGCCCCAGGATTAAATCTTTGTTCCTCCTTCTTACTAGCAGTATGGCCCTGGAAACTCATGGAATCCCTCTGAGATCATTTCTTCATTAGTAGAACCAGGATGATAACCATTGGTGCACAAAATGCTAGTAAAGAATTAATAATGGGCTGGGTGTGGTGGCTCACACCTGTAATTCCAGCATTTAGGGAGACGGAGGTGGGCGGATTGCTTGAGCTCAGGAGTTGGAGACCAGCCTGGGAAACATGGTGAAATCCCGTCTCTACCAAAAATACAAAAAGTTAGCAGAGCACTGTGCTGTGTGCCTTCACTCCAGCCTGGGCAGTGGAATGAGATCCAGTCTCAAAAAAAAAAAAAAAAAAAAAAAAAAAAAAAAAAATTTGGGTTGGGTGCGGTGGCTCATGCCTGTAATCCCAGCACTTTAGGAGACGGAGGTGGGCAGATCACGAGGTCAGGAGATCGAGACCATCCTGGCTAACACGGTGAAACCCTGTCTCTACTAAAAAATACAAAAAATTAGCCGGGCATGGTGTTGGGCGCCTGTAGTCCCAGCTACTCAGGAGGCTGAGGCAGGAGAATGGCCTAAACCCGGGAGACAGAGCTTTCAGTGAGCTGAGATTGCACCACTGCACCCCAGCCTGGGAGACAGAGCGAGACTTCGGGAAAAAGAAAAAAAAAAAAAAAGGAGTAACTAATGGCCCCGGTGCTGTGGCTCATACCTGTAATCCCAGCACTTTGGGAGGACGAGGCAGGAGGATCACTTAGCCAAGGGGTTCAAGACCAGCCTGGGCAATGCAGGGAAACCCTGACTCAACAAATAATATAAAAAATTAGCCAGACGTGGTACTGCACAGCAGTAGTCCCAGTTACTCTGAAGGCCGAGGCGGGACGATTGTAGAGCCCAGGAGTCAGAGGCTGCAGTGAGCTGAGATTGCACTACTGCATTCCCTCCAGCCTGGGTGACAGAGTGAGACCTTATCTCAAAAAAATAAAAATAAGGCTAGGCACAGTGGCTCACGCCTGTAATCCTAGCACTTCGTGGGGCCGAGGTGGGTGGATCACTTGAGGTCAGAAGTTCGAGACCAGCCTGGCTAACATGGTGAAACCCCATCTCTACTAAAAAATACGAATATTAGTCGGGCGTGGTGGAACGCACCTGTAATCTCAGTTACTCGGGAGGCTGAGGTAGAAGAATCGCTTGAACGTGGGAGGCGGAAGTTGCAGTGAGCCGAGATTTTGCCGCTGCATTCCAGCCTGGGCGACAGAGCACGACTCTGTCTCAAAAATAAATAAATAAATACAAATAAAAAAGAATAAAGATGAAATATGTAATATGCTGGGCATGGCGCCTGCCCCCAGGAAATGATAACAATAATTCCCTGCCCTAAAGGGCAAACAAAGAAGATATCCGTTCTCCAAAGTCAACGATGCTCTGAGAACGCCACTAAAAGGAACTCAGGATAATCTCAACTCTAGCTTGGCCAGAGTGGTTCCAACGCTCAAATCGTTCCCTCCTTCAGTGATTGGCTGAGCCTGCCAGAGTCGAACAGCGGAAAGCAGCCCCGGGGCCTCTTGCTGCCCCTAGGTCGGTGCAAGTGGATTCACAGCTCCTTGTAGTCGCCTGACCCCAGTGGTCCAGCTTCCTGCCCTTATGCAACTCTTGGCTTCGTTCAAACGGACCGCCTTTGCCAGCACCCAGTCAGAACGCTCGATCTTCGGCTGTTGTCCAATGAACGCGCGTAATGGGGAGGGGAAAAAAGAGAGTGTGAAGCCCAATCGCAGCGCCATTACACTTGAGGGCAAAGAGGTTAGGAAGCCGGCATGGCGCTCCGGTCAATAAAATCGATAGCTGGAAGCTGCCTGTGTTCCAGGCAAAGGCGGTGCGGTAGCAGCGCCGCCATTTTCCCCGAAGGCATCTTCCGGTGCCTTTCACCCAAGTTCGGGCAGGAGTTTCCTGAATAACAGCAAAAGGTTTCCGTTAGCCCTGCGGGCGGCCGATTCCAATTCCCTCCGGGCCTCCCTGGCCACGCTCAGCCCTGGTGCGGCGGGGGCTCCTCGATCCCAGGGGCCGCCAGCGCCCGAGGGCCGAGGCCTGGACGGGGAAGGCCGTGGCGCCGGCTCCTCGGGTCCCATGGCGCCGCCTTCGGCTCCGCTCCGGGCGCAGGGACCAGGAGAGGCCAGACCCAGTCGGAAAAGGGGCAGGAGGCCGAGGGCTCTGAAGTTCGTGGACGTGGCCGTGTACTTCTCCCCGGAGGAGTGGGGCTGCCTGCGGCCCGCGCAGAGGGCCCTGTACCGGGACGTGATGCGGGAGACCTACGGCCACCTGGGCGCGCTCGGTGAGGCCGGCCCCATCCGCTGCCGCGGGGCGCGAAGGGATGCAGGAGCCGGGGCGGGGGGAGGCAGGGAGGCCACGGTCCTGGCAGGCGACCAGGTTGTCAGGGTAGGTGGTCAGGGGCTTAGCGGGAGGTGCCGTCGGGGAGACATTACTTGGCGTGATCTAGAAACTGGCCTTCTGATTTGTTCTCCTTCCCCAGGGTGCGCAGGTCCCAAACCAGCCCTCATCTCCTGGTTGGAACGAAACACTGATGACTGGGAACCGGCTGCTCTAGATCCGCAGGAGTACCCGAGAGGGCTGACAGTCCAGAGAAGTGAGTGCTAAATAACCACGCAGAGCCTGCAGCCCTCCTATAACGTTCTACCTCTAACGGCTCCGTCCAGAGTTGTGGTTTGGCTAGGGGTGGGTGCCGCGTGTTTAGTGTATTCATCTTCCTAACCTCGGCGTCTTGTGTCTGGTGGTGTGGGGCCCGTCCACCACACAGAGATTCCCATGTCAGTCTGCAAGCTGCAGTTTTCCATTGTGTGAAGGAATCAGTGGGCTTCTTCGTCTTTTTTTTTTTTTGTAGAGACATTGTCTTGCTATGTTGCCCAGTTTGGTCTTGAACTTCTGGCCTCAAGCGATCCTCCTGTCTTGGCCTCCCAAAATGCTGGGGTTACTGGCGTGAGCCATTGCAGCCAGCCAGAATCAGTGAGCTTTTAACGGTGCTCCCCTCTGCCTCCTTTCCAAGATCTCTGCCTCTAGCCACCTTTGAATTGGACCAAAGAGATCCTAAACTTCTCAGAGTTTTCTGGGTTTTGGTTGACGGGAGCTCATGGGGAACAGCTGCCTGGGATGCAGGATCCTCTTTCTGCTCTTACAGCAGGATGACCCTTATCAGCGAAGGAGATACTGCAGTCTCCCCAGAATCCAACAAGGCTCTGCTTAACCCCATTCAGGTAGAAGGGTCCCAGATCCACCCATAGTAGAATATGCAGCTGTCTGGGCTGGAATTTCAGAGCCAGATTCTCCAAGACGAGGGATAGCTGTCTAAGATTCAGATCTGACCATGGTATTACCTTGCTTAAAAATGTTCAGTTAATTTTTGCTAAGGTTGTCAAATGGCCATTGGTTATATCTGAGTCATTTGGGGAACTTGGTAAAAATGCAGGTTCCAGGACCCCGTCCCAGAGCTATTCATTCACTCGTGTGAATGTTTAGGAACTTGCAATTTTTTTTTTTTTTTTTTTTTTTTTTTGAGACGGAGTCTTGCTCTGTCGCCCAGGCTAGAGTGCAGTGGCTGGATCTCAGCTCACTGCAAGCTCCGCCTCCCGGGTTTATGCCATTCTTCTGCCTCAGCCTCCCGAGTAGCTGGGACTACAGGCGCCCGCCACCTTGCCCGGCTAGTTTTTTTGTAGTTTTTTTTTTTTTTAGTAGAGACGGGGTTTCACCGTGTTAGCCAGGATAGTCTCGATCTCCTGACCTCGTGATCCTCCTGTCTCGGCCTCCCAAAGTGCTGGGATTACAGGCTTGAGCCACCGCGCCTGGCTGGAACTTGCAATTTTTTTAATTAGCCTCATCTGATTCAGATGTGCATCTAGGTTTGAAAACCGGCGGGCGCGGTGGCTCATGCCTGTAATCCCAGCACTTTGGGAGGCCAAGGCGGGTGGATCACTTGAGGTCCGGAGTTCAAGACCAGCCTGGCCAACATCGTGAAACCCCGTCTCTACTAAAAAATACAAAAATTAGCCGGGCGTGGTGGTGGGCGCCTGTAATCCCAGCTACTCAGGAGGCTGAGGCAGGGAGAATTGCTTGATCCCGGGAGGTGGAAGTTGCAGTGAGCCGAGATCACCCCACTGCACTCCAGCCTGGGTGACACAGCGAGACTCCATCTCGGGAAAAAAAAAAGAAAAGAAAACCACTGGGTAATTAGCTGGGCGTGGTGGCGGGCGCCTGTAGTCCCAGCTACTTGGGAGGCTGAGGCAGGAGAATCACTTGAACCTGTAGGCAGAGGTTACAGTGAGCTGAGATCGCACCACTGCACTCCAGCCGGGGTGACAGAGCAAGACTGTATCTCAAAAAAAAAAAGAAAAAGAAAAGAAAACCACTGGGTAAAATACAGTCCAAGGTCCTTAACAATGCTATCAGCAATGGTTTTCAAAGCGTGGTCTCAGACTAGAAGCAGCATTCCTTGGGAACTTGTTAGAAATGCAAATTCTGGGACCCTACCCCAGACCTGCTGGATCCAAAACGGGCACTAGGGCCTGGCAGACTGTTTCAGTAAATCTTCCAAATGATTCTGATCACAGTGAAGTTTGAGAACCATTGGCTTAGAGGGCCTTTTGACCCAGTCACTGCTAGCTCATACCTTACAGGTTTCCATGTCTTGCCTTACACTCTTCATTTTTGTGAGACGGAGTCTTGCTCTGTCGCCCAGGCAGGAGTGCAGTGGCACGATCTCAGCTCACTGCAACCTCTGCCTCCCAGGTTCAAGCAATTCTCCTGTCTCAGCCTCCCGAGTAGCTGGGACTATAGGTACCCACCACCATGCCTGGCTAATTTTTAGTAGAGACGGGGTTTCTCCATGTTGGTCAGGCTGGTCTCAAACTCCTGACCTCAGGTGATCCGCCTACCTTGGCCTTCCAAAGTGCTGAGATTGCAGGTGTAAGCCGCTGCGCCCGGCCTGTCTTGCTTTATTACAGTTTGTGTCTAAGAAGATCTTAGGGCCTGTGCACACTGTACACTGAGCCTTGGGACTTACGTTTCTTTTCTTTTTTTTTTTTGAGACGGAGTTTCGTTCTTCTACCCAGGCTGGAGTGCAGTGGCGTGATCTTCGCTGATTGCAACCTTTGCCTTCCAGTTTGAAGCAATTATCTTGCTTTGGTCTCCCGAGTAGCTGGGATTACAGGTGCCTGCCACCATGCCGGGATAACTTTTGTATTTTTAGTAGAGATGGGGTTTCACCATGTTGGCCAGGCTGGTCTCGAACTCCTGACCTTGCAATCCACCCACCTTGGCCTCCCAAAGTGCTGGGATTATAGGCGTGAGCCGCCGCGCTTGGCCGGGACTTACATTTCTAACCCTGCATAATTTTAATTCTTTTTTATTTTTTGAGATGGAGTCTCGCTCTGTCGTGCAGGCTGGAGTGCAAAGGCAGGATCTCAGCTCACTGCAACCTCTGCCTCCCGGGATCAAGCAATTCTTCCACCTCAGCCTCCCGAGTAGCTGGGATTACAGGCACCCGCTATCGTGCCCAGCTAATTTTTGTATTTTTGTAGATACGGTGTTTCACCATGTTGGCCAGGCTGGTCTTGAACTCCTGGCCTCAGGTGATCCACCTGCCTCGGCCTCCCAAAATGCAGGGATTACAGGCATGAGCCACCGCGCCCAGCCACATTTTTTAAAGAATCAGCTAAGTCAAATAAACCATGGCTCATCCACAATGGAATTCTGTGCAACTGTAAAATAGAAAAAAGATGTGCTAACATAAAATGATCTTTAGAATATATTAAGTGAAAAAATGAAGGCACAGTAAAGTGTGTATAAGGTGTGTATATGTTGTATTTTATATAAGAAAGTTGAGCTGGGCATGGTGGCTCATGCCTGTAATCCCAGCACTTTGGAAGATGGAGGTGGGCAGATAACCTGAGGTCAGGAATTTGAGACCAACCTGGCCAACATGGTGAAACCCCGTCTCTACTAAAAATACAAAAAATTAGCCGGGCATAGTGGTGTGTGCCTGTAATCTCAGCTACTTGGGAGGCTGAGGCAGGGAGAATCGCTTGAACCTGGGAGGCGGAGGTTTCAGTGAGCTGAGATCATGCCATTGCACTCCAGCCTGGGTGACAGAACGTGACTCTGTCTCAAAAAAAAATTAATAAATAAAAATAAAAAGAAAGGTGGGGGAAGAGAACATATGCAGTAAAGCATGTGTATGCAATCTCTTATGAAAGAAAGATGGGGAAGATGACATTTGTATTGCATCAAAAAAATGGGAAGAAACTAATATGGTTTCTACAAGGTAGATGGGAAAAAGGTGGCAGCAAGACTTCTCTGTATTCCTTTATTAATATTTTGACTTTTTTGTTTTTTGAGATAGGGTCTTGCTCTGTTGCCCAGGCTGTAGTACACTGGTGCCATCATGGTTCACAGTAGCCTTGAACTCCTGGGCTCAAGTAATCCTCTACCTCAGCCTTCCAAGTAGCTGGGGCTACAGGCAGGCATGCATGCCACCATGCCAGGCTAATATTTGTATTTTTTGTAGAGATGGGGTTTCACGATGTTGCCCAGGCTGATCTTGAACTCCTGGGTTCAAGTGACCCTCTTGGCCTTGGGCTCCCAAAGTGCTGGGATTACAGGCATGAGCTACCATGCCTGGTTGATATGTTGACTTTTGAATGATGTAAGCTTACCTCTTAAAAATCATTCCCTTTTCTTTTTTTTTGAGTCGGAGTCTCGCTGTCTCACCTAGGCTGGAGTGCAGTGGCACGATCTCGGCTCACTGCAACCTCTACCTTCCCGGGTTCAAGCGATTCTCCTGCCTCAGACTCCTGGGTAGCTGGGATTACCGGTGCATGCCACCACGCCCGGCTAATTTTTGTATTTTTAGTAGAGATGGGGTTTCACCAGGTTGGTCAGGCTGCTCTCAGACTCCTGACCTTGTCATCTGCCCACCTCGGCCTCCCAAAGTGCTTGGATTACAAGTGTGATCCACCACACCCGGCCTCAATTTCTAAAGTTAGCTTAATCTCCAAGAAATCTTCCTAGACGTCTCCAAGCTGGGTTAGAAGCTCCTGTAATGCACATCATATTTGCATGATAGTATGTCACACTTAGCTGTCTGTGGCACTAGGCATTGAGGCCAGGGGGTGAGTCTATTGGTCTTGTAACCTATAATGTAATTTACAACAGCAGGATCCCAGTATTTGTTAAATTAATTCTTCTGTATTCCTATAGAAAGCAGAACCAGAAAGAAGAATGGGGAAAAGGAAGTATTCCCGCCTAAGGAGGCACCCCGAAAGGGGAAGCGAGGCCGGAGGCCCAGTAAACCCCGACTGATTCCCAGGCAGACGTCTGGGGGCCCCATCTGCCCTGACTGCGGCTGTACCTTCCCTGATCATCAGGCCCTGGAGAGCCACAAGTGCGCCCAGAATCTAAAAAAGCCTTACCCTTGCCCAGACTGTGGGCGCCGCTTTTCCTATCCATCCCTGCTGGTCAGTCACCGGCGGGCACACTCCGGCGAGTGCCCCTATGTTTGTGACCAGTGTGGCAAACGTTTCTCCCAGCGCAAGAACCTCTCCCAGCACCAGGTCATCCATACAGGCGAGAAGCCCTACCACTGCCCTGACTGTGGTCGCTGTTTCCGGAGGAGCCGGTCCTTGGCCAATCACCGGACCACACACACAGGCGAAAAACCCCACCAGTGCCCTAGCTGCGGACGTCGCTTCGCCTACCCCTCCCTGCTAGCCATTCACCAGCGTACACACACGGGAGAGAAGCCCTACACCTGCCTCGAGTGCAACCGCCGCTTCCGCCAGCGCACCGCCCTCGTTATCCACCAGCGCATCCACACGGGCGAGAAGCCCTACCCGTGCCCGGACTGCGAGCGGCGCTTCTCCTCCTCCTCTCGCCTAGTCAGTCACCGGCGTGTGCACTCTGGGGAGCGTCCCTATGCCTGCGAGCACTGTGAGGCCCGCTTCTCCCAGCGCAGCACACTGCTCCAGCACCAGCTCTTGCACACGGGAGAGAAGCCCTACCCCTGCCCAGACTGTGGGCGTGCCTTCCGGCGGAGCGGCTCCCTGGCCATCCATCGCAGCACGCACACTGAGGAGAAACTGCACGCCTGCGACGACTGTGGCCGGCGCTTTGCCTACCCCTCACTGCTGGCCAGCCACAGGCGCGTGCACTCGGGCGAGCGGCCCTATGCCTGCGACCTTTGCTCCAAGCGCTTTGCTCAGTGGAGCCACCTGGCCCAGCACCAGCTGCTGCACACGGGGGAGAAGCCTTTCCCCTGCCTCGAGTGTGGCCGGTGCTTCCGCCAGAGGTGGTCTCTGGCTGTCCACAAGTGTAGCCCCAAGGCCCCAAACTGTAGCCCTAGATCTGCTCTCGGGGGCTCCAGTCAGAGGGGCAATGCCCATTAGAAGGGGAAGGACTGCCTACGTTCATTTCATTTTATGGAAGGACCCAGAAAAGGGAAGGAGGAGCCCCAGGTCATACAGGGCAGAGTCAGAACTAAACCCAGGTCTCCTGCTGCACAGAGCTGAACTTTAGTATCTTGCACTGCACTGACTGCCTCCCTGTGCGTGTCTGGAACAGTCCCATTAGGAGAGGTGACATCATTTGGTTAAAGTTTTTCAAGCTACCCTATCCTTAAATAGTTTGTCTGGATATCAGGGCTAAAAGTTCTCCCCATCTATTTTAGGGGCTGTCTGCTTTTGTAGTCTGTGCACACAGGGATTACCTGTCATCTTGCATGCAATCAGGAGAATCTCATTTATAGGTGCAGGACCTTCCCCTACTCTGCCTCTTCCTCCATACTAGGTTGGAAAAGTCTGGTTTAGCCCACTTTTTACAACACTCCTGCCAAGTGGTCTCTACCCCTTGCTTGAAAATCTCCCTTGACAGGGAGCTCACTACCTCACAAGGCAGGTCATTTCATTGTGGGATCTATAGAAAGTTAAGTACCACATTCTCATCTGTAAACCTTGCCTATGACATGTTTAATACTTCTACTTGGCAGCCCTTCAGATAACTTAATCACAACAAATTTGCCCCCAAATTTTCAGGTTAAGTAGCATGAATTTGGTCATTCCTTAAAGACAGGGTTTCAATTTCCACACATGATCTCTGCAAACAGGCTCTGGGTTTTCAGTGTCCTTTTTGAAGGGTCATGTAAAAATAAGGTAGCACCCACAGTGCCACTACACCTTCTAGGGCTGGACTTGTTTCAGCAGCTTTGGTTGCACTGAATTTGGGGGAGCTGCACGGTACCAGCAGTTTATTGGGATGCAGATATATAAATGCCCTAAACTTAAAAAAAAAAAAAAGCTAAGTCTTCATCTTGTGTTTGGAAAATTGGTTCAAGCTGCGTATGAGACATAAGCGCAGTCAGCTCTGGGAGAAGGTTGGTCTTAAGGAAAAGCAGGGACCTGTGGTTTAGGAAATGCAAATGGGACTGGCTTGTGCTCTACCTGGCAGACCTGGATTGGCTTCAGGCGGCCAGTGCCTGGAAAAGCCTGGAGAATTGGGCCATACTCGACCCGGATTCTCATCAGGCACAGATGAATCACAGGCACATAATCGGCACAGAACTTCCATGAGGCCTCAGTCAGCATTTTTTCACAAAATGAGGTGAGGCCATTCAAGGAGGCTAGAAAGAGGGAATTGAACCCAGAGAGAAAGAGTCTATAGTCATCAAGTTGTGTCCATGCCAGCCTCCCTCCAGAGAGGTGGCAGCAATGTGTCTCAATCTGATCCACCTCCATGGCACCCGCCGGGTAGGTGCTTCATAAAGCTTTACCGCGTTAAATGTGAACAAGGCCTACCACTTTGCCTTGGGCAGCTGCACCAAATTAGAATTTCCAGATGTGACTCATATTCCAACAGCTGGAGTGGGTCATCCTTTACCCCTGTGGCGCCTTACTACAGCTCTCCTGATCTGGGCCCAAGCAGGGGAGCAGCTGGGGAACACAGCTTTATGTAATTACCTCTGTTCAATCTTTAGCAAGTTGCATTGTAACATTGTAACTATTTGTTTCTCCTTGGATGGTGAGCTGCCCCCAAGAAGGGGTCATATCAGATTGGGTCTCATTAAAATGTCTGATGAACGAATTCTGTTCCTCCTGGAATTACTTTTTACAAAATGTCAATCTAGTTCCTTGATTCAGTAGCAAGTTTTGCTGTTCTGATGGGAGAGCCAGACTTTCAGACCAGGAGACCTGCCCTGCCCAGCAGAGCCCTGTTACCAGGTCTACCCAGCCCCCTGGTAGAGCCAGCTCTTTCCCCTATCCTTTGCCACCGGAACGCAAGGATTTCCTCAGCTAGGAATTGTATAACTTTCTTTGGGACTGGATGGTAATTCATAAAACTTGGGGCCAGGTGGAGTGGCTCACACCTGTAATCCCAGCACTTTGGGAGGCTGAGGCGGGCAGATCACCAGGTCAGGAGATCGAGACCGTCCTGGCTAACACGGTGAAACCCCATCTCTACTAAAAATACAAAAAATTAGCCGGGCGTGGTAGCGGGTGCCTGTAGTCCCAGCTACTCAGGAGGCTGAGGCAGGAGAATAGCGTGAACCTGGGAGGTGGAGCCTGCAGTGAGCTGAGATCACGCCACTGCAGTCCAGCCTGGGTGACAGAGCAAGCTCCATCTCAAAAAAAAAAAACAAAAAAACAAAACAAAACTTGGGAGCCACTGGTGGCTAACTTCCATTATGTGGTCTGCGGAAAGCAGAGATGGGAGACAACTTCCTAGGTTCCCTGAAGCACTTCAATCCACCCGAGCTGGGATCCTGGCTCTTTATTCAGTGAGAGATCCTAGCATCCTTCCAATAACTTCCCCTTTCTGCTTAAGGTGGTTTGAGTTTCTGTTGTTTGCAATCAAAAGAATGAACAAATACATAGCCTCAGTCTGGATTAATCTCCCATCTGCCTCCATGCCTAGATATGAGCTGTGAAAAAAAACACTGCATTGCTGCTGACAGGGGCCACGATACCTTTCCTGACCTTCAACCTCAGTAGAACATTCAATATTACGTCTTCCGGACTGGGCACAGTGGTTCATACCTGTAATCCCAGCACTTTGGGAGGCCAAGGCAGGAGGACTGACCTGGGAGTTCGAGACCAGCCCGGGCAACATAGCAAGACTTAAAAAACAACAACAATAACAGGACAACATTATGTCTTCCATATATATATAGAATTAAAGTTAGATATAAACTAATAGTTTATATACAAATGTATAAATATAAATAAACATAAATACTGTGGTAGTCCAGAGCACGACCACCCTATAGGCAGTGTGCCCAGAGTAGCATTCCATATATTCTTTTTTTTTTTTTTGAGATGGAGTCTCGCTCTGTCACCCAGGCTGGAATGCAGTGGCACAATCTCGGCTCACTACAACTTCCGCCTCCTGTGTTCAAGCGATTCTCCTGCCTCAGCCTCCCTGGTGGCTGGGACTACAGGTGTGTACCACCACGCCCGGCTAATTTTTTGTATTTTTAGTAGAGATAGGGTTTCACTGTGTTAGCCAGGATGGTCTCGATCTCCTGACCTCGTGATCCACCTGCCTTGGCCTCCCAAAGTGCTGGGATTACAGGTGTGAGCCACCGCTCCCTGCCCATTCCATATATTCTTAACCAGTAAATACCTCCTCTTTTACTAGGAAAATACAAGGGGTCAAATAGGAGCTTCTTTAACATTCCACTGCCTGCCATGACTCCAGATTTACTTCCGATCCATCTCGGCAAGTCCTGCATGTATAATGTTCAGCAACACAGCTGGGCCTGGGTTTCATCCCCTTCTGCCCCTTAGGGACTTTGCTCTATTATTCCTACTTTCTCCTCTCCTAGTTTTATGGTTTCAGATTCCCTTTCTTGTCCCAAAGACACTCCAGCCTATAAGCATGCTAAGATCTGCCTTTAAAACAATACAAAATAACTTTTCTCTCTATCCCTATTATTTTCAGCTAAATGCCTCGAAGCAGTAGCCTACATTCACGGAATCCACTTCTTTCTTTTCTTTATTTTTTTAAGATGGAGCCTCACTCCGTCGCCCAGGCTGGAGTGCGGTGGCGCAATCTCGGCTCACTGCAGCCTCCTCCTCTCAGGTTCAAGCGATTCTGTGCCTCAGCCTTCTGAGTAGCTGAGACTACAGGTGTCCGCCACCACACCCAGCTAATTTTTGTATTTGTAGTAGAGATGGGGTTTCACCATGTTGGCCAGACTGGTCTCAAACTCCTGACCTCAAGGGATCTGCCCACCTCGGCTTCCCAAACTGCTGGGATTACAGGTGTGAGCCACTGCACCTGGCCTGAATCCATTTCTGTTTATTCTTTGGCCTAGTGCAATATTAATAGCCACTTGACTGAGCTTTTATGATGTGCCATGTACTGTGTTAAGCACTTTATATACATTTCTTTTTTTTTTTTTTTTTTTTTTTTTGAGACGAAGTCTCGCTCTGTTGCCCAGGCTGGAGTGCAGTGGCCGGATCTCAGCTCACTGCAAGCTCCGCCTCCTGGGTTCATGCCATTCTCCTGCCTCAGCCTCCCAAGTAGCTGGGACTACAGGCGCCCGCCACCTCGCCCGGCTAGTTTTTTGTATTTTTTTTAGTAGAGACGGGGTTTCACCATGTTAGCCAGGATGGTCTCAATCTCCTGACCTCGTGATCTGCCCGTCTCGGCCTCCCAAAGTGCTGGGATTACAGGCTTGAGCCACCACGCCCGGCTTATATACATTTCAATTTAACATTTACAAGAACTCTATAAAGTAGGTATTAGGAGATATTCCTCCGTGTGTCTCCCTGCTGTGACTCCAAAGTGACCAGCGTGCCCACTCATATTTACTTCCAATCCATCTCGGCAAGTCCTGCCTTCACATCTTGCTGAGTTGGCAAAAATCGCAAGTCCCTGCCTTCAACAAATTCTCAGACTTGATCCTATTCACATACCTAGAGTCTCCTAAATGAAGGGGAGGCTGGGTCCCCTTGATGAAGGACTGTTCTACACTGACAAAAACATGCTGTAAACCTTCTAGCATTTTCCAAGTGTACCTGCAGCCATTTAGCAAGCACATTAGATTGGAATGTATACACAGTGCTTAACTCAGTACATGGCATATCATGAAAGCTCAGTCACGTGTCTATTAATACTGCAGTGGGCCAAAAAATAAACAAGTGGGTTCAGTGAATGTAGACTACTGCTACTGTGGGCATCAGAGAAGGGGAAGTAACTAGAGTGTCCAGAGATTTGTGGACATTGGACCTAAACTAATTTTAATTCTAGGAGATTCAAAATGTAGTTTACCAGGTACAGTGGACTCATGGGACCAGGTTTGTGCAGGAATGGGTTAACTCAGGAGGTGTTGGTTGTTCAAACCCTGCACATTCCAAAGAAAGCTCATCTTCAGAATGGGCATTTGGTCTGCTCCTGGGAAATAACTTCTGAGCCTGTGGAATATTTTATTTGATTAGTGTTTTTGTATGCCAGAGGTCTTGGGCCATGCCATCATGCTGTACCAGTCTGAACAAATAAGTTTATCCTAAGTGTGATTTATAGTGAACCTTGTTTTTTGCTCTGGGGTCTGAGTAGTAGAGATCAGTAGTGTGGACATTCCAAGCTTATGTGACTGACCCCCAATAAAAACCCTGCACATGGCCGACGCAGTGGCTCATGCCTATAATCCCAGCACTTTGGGAGGCCGAGGTGGGTGGATCACCTGAGGTCAGGAGTTTGAGACCAGCCTGGCCAACATGGTGAAACCCCGTCTCTACTAAAAATACAAAATTAGCCAGGTGGTGGCACACACCTGTAATTCCAGCTACTTGGGAGGCTGAGGCAGGAGAATCGCTTGAATCTGGGAGGCGGAGGTTGCAGTAAGCTGAGATCACGCCATTGCACTCCAGCCTGGGTGACAAAAGTAAGACTCTATCTAAAAAAACAAACAAAATAAAACCTGCACCCTAAAGTTTGCGTGAACTTCTCTGTTTGGGAACAACCAGCACCTGTTGTCAGAAATCATTGCAGGAAGGAAAAAGGACATCCCCGTGATGCCTCACTGGGAGTAGACGCCTGAAAGTTTGTGCCTGGTTGCATCTGGATTTTGTCCCATGTACCTTATCCCTTTGATGATTTTAATCTGTATCCTTTTGCTTTAATAAACCATAAATGCAAGTATAACCAATAAATAAAAATAAATAAGCAAAGCCCTTGCCACTCATTACCCAGAACATTTCTCAGGACAGTGTTTGCAGCAAGCCAACCTTGAGGGAGAGGTAATGTCTGCTTCCAGGGCAAAGAGCAGCTTCCTCACTGCTTACTATAAAACAGCAGATGGGGCCGGGCACAGTGGCTCAAGCCTGTAATCCCAGCACTTTGGGAGGCTGAGACGGGCGGATCACAAGGTCAGGAGATCGAGACCATCCTGGCTAATCCGGTGAAACCCCGTCTCTACTAAAAAATACAAAAAACTAGCCGGGCGAGGTGGCGGGCGCCTGTAGTCCCAGCTACTCCGGAGGCTGAGGCAGGAGAATGGCGTGAACCCGGGAGGCGGAGCTTGCAGTGAGCTGAGATCAGGCCACTGCACTCCAGCCTGGGTGACAGAGCGAGACTGTCTCAAAAAAAAAAAAAAAAAACAGCAGATGGCTGGGCATGGTGGCTCACACCTGTAATCCCAGAATTTTGGGAGGCCAAGGCAGGAGAATTGCTTGAGGCCAGGAGTTTGAGACTACCCTGGCCAACATAGCAAGAACCCATGTTATTGACTGATTGATTGATTGATTGATTGATTGAAGGAGTATCACTCGTCGCGCAGGCTGGAGTGCAGTGGCGCGATCTTGGCTCACTGCAACCTCCACTTCCTGGGTTTTCAAGCAACTTTCCCGCCTCAGCCTCCCAAGTAGCTGGGATTATAGTCACTGCCACCATGCCCAGCTAATTTTTGTATTTTTGTAGAGACGGGGTTTCACTATGTTGGTCATGCTGGTCTCGAACTCCTGATCTCAGGTGATCTGCCCACCTTGGCCTCCCAAAGTGCTGGGATTACAAGCGTGAGCCACTGCTCCCAGCCCAACCCCATCTTTAAAAAGGAAAAAAACAGCAGGAGCTTCTTGTTCCTCCCCTTTGATGCAACTCACTATGTGTCTAGCATCTATCTGGGTACATCTCACGTTGCCCCTGCAGGGGGCAGAAAGGAACCAATGCAGGCATGCTCATGCTTGCCTGTTGTGCCCTGAACAGTAAGGTCTTTTGTCTCTGTTTTCTGTTCAGCATCCATGAACAGACCCATTTATTAACCTATAAGTAGGGCAGCCTCAAATTCCAGATCTGACAGTATGTATTGTTTTCCTTGACCAGGTGAGGAAACAGGCACAGTGACATTAAATAGCTTGTCGACTGGGCACAGGGGTGCAGGCCTATAATCCCAGCACTTTGGGAGGCCGAGGTGGGTGGATCACCTGAGGTCAGGAGTTCGAGACCGGTCTGATCAACATAGTGAAATCCCATCTCTACTAAATGCAAAAAATTAGCTGGGCATGGTGGCACATACCTGTAATCTCAACTACTTGGGAGGCTGAGGCAGAAGAATTGCTTGAACCCGGGTGGCAGAGGTTGCAATGAGCTGAGATTGTGCCATTGCACTCCAGCCTGGGCAACAAGAGCGAAACTCCATCTCAAAAAATTAAAAAATAAATAAATAAATAACTTGTCCAGGATCACATATCTGGATGACTGTAAAGTCAGCTGCTATGCAATGTTTTATTCTAAGACTGTCCTTTAAGATAACTGATGACCTACTTAACAAATCAGTGCTTCAGTTTTTATCTTATATACCTGAGTTTTCCTACTTAAACTCTCTTCTAACTTAGCTTTCATGCCCCATATTCTTCTAGTCTTCCTGGTGCCTCTTGTGGCTTCTGCTAGTGTGTACATGTGAGAATTCCTTCCCAGCAAGAATGAGTTTCTCTGTGGCCCAGGCTGGAATGCGGTCATGCGATCATGGCTCACAGCAGCCTCGACTTCCCTGAGCTCAAGTGATCCACCCACTTCAGCCTCTTGAGTAGTTGGGACCACAGGCATGCGCCACTACACCCAGCTAATTTTTTTGTATTCTTTGTAGAGATGAGGCTTCTCCACGTTGCCCAGGCTGGTCTTGAACTCCTGGGCTCAAGCCCTTTAATCCTCCTGCCTTGGCTTCCTAGAGTGCTGGGATTACAGGTGTGGGCCACCTCGCCTGGCCTTATGTTTTTTCCAAATCCCAAGAATAATCAGTAAAGAAATTGGGAAAATGCAGAAAAGTGATAATTATTTATCATTTGTTTGTTTATTCATTTATTTATTTATTTTTGAGATAGAGTCTCACTCTGTCACTCAGACTGGAGTGCAATGGCAAGATCTCAGCTCACTGCAATCTCTGTCCCCTGGGTTCAAGCAATTCTCCTGCCTCAGCCTCCCAAGTAGCTAGGATTACAGGCGTGCGCCACCATGCCCAGCTGATTTTTTTTTTTTTTTTTGTATTTTTAGTAGAGATGGGGTTTCGCCATGTTGGCCAGGCTGGTCTTGAACTCCTAATCTCAGGTGATTCACCTGCCTCAGCCTCCCAGAGTGCTGGGATTACAGGCATGAGTCACCACAACCAGCTCATCTGTATATCTTCTTTGGAGAAATGTCTATATAAGTCCTTTGCCTTTGCCTGCTTTTATCTTTTTTTCTTTAATTCTTTTTTTTTTTTTTTTTTTGAGCGGAGTCTTGCTCTGTCACCCAGGCTGGAGTGCAGTGGCGCCGTTTCGGCTCACTGCAACCTCCGCCTCCCAGGCTCAAGTGATTTTCTTGCCTCAGCCTCCTGAGTAGCTGGGATTACAGGTCCGTGCCACAGTGCCTGGCTAATTTTTGTATTTTTAACAGAAATGGAGTTTCACCATCTCTGTTGGTTAGGCTGGTCTTGAATTCCTGGCCTCAAGTGATCTGCCCATCTTGGCCTCCCAAAGTGCTGGGATTACAGTGTGAGCCACCGCGCCCAGCCTCTTTGCCTGCTTTTAAATTGGGATTTTTGCCGGGCGCGGTGGCTCACGCCTGTAATCCCAGCACTTTGGGAGGCCGAGGCGGGCGGATCACAAGGTCAGGAGATCGAGACCACGGTGAAACCCCGTCTCTACTAAAAATACAAAAAACTAGCCGGGCGCGGTTGTGGGCGCCTGTAGTCCCAGCTACTCGGGAGGCTGAGGCAGGAGAATGGCGTGAACCCGGGAGGCGGAGCTTGCAGTGAGCCGAGATCGCGCCACTGCACTCCAGCCTGGGCAACAGAGCGAGACTCCGTCTCAAAAAAATAAAAAAAAATAAAAAAAAAAAAAAAAAATAAATTGGGATTTTTATTTTTTAGTGGTTGTTGAGTTACAGGAGTTCTTTATAAATTCTGAATATTAATCCCTTATTAGACACATGATTTACAAATATTTCCTCCCATTCTGTGGGTGTCTTTTCATTCTCAATAGTGGTTTTTTGTTTTTTTTTTTTTTTTTTTTTTTTGAGACGGAGTCTCGCTCTGTCGCCCAGGCTGGAGTGCAGTGGCGCGATCTCGGCTCACTGCAAGCTCCGCCTCCCGGGTTCACGCCATCCTCCTACCTCAGCCTCCCGAGTAGCTGGGACTACAGGCGCCCACAACCGCGCCCGGCTAATTTTTTGTATTTTTAGTAGAGACGGGGTTTCACCGTGGTCTCGATCTCCTGACCTTGTGATCCGCCCGCCTCGGCCTCCCAAAGTGCTGGGATTACAGGCGTGAGCCACCGCGCCCGGCCTTTTTTTTTTATCTTTTGAGATGGAGTCTCACTCTGTTGCCCAGGCTGGAGTGCAGTGGTGCGATCTCGGCTCACTACAACCTCCACTTCCTGGGTTCAAGCGATTCTCGGGCCCTAGCCTCCAGAGTAGCTGGGATTACAGGCATAAGCTACCATGCCCAGCTGATTTCTGTATTTTAGTAGAGATGGGGTTTCACCATGTTGGCCAGGTTGGTCTCAAACTCCCGACCTTAGGTGATCCGCCCACCTCAGCCTCCCAAAGTGCTAGGAGTACAGGTGTGAGCCACTGCGCCTGGCCACAATCCATTTTAAAAGTTTTGAAAGATACAGTAAAGTTAAAAGACTTTTACAGAGAACACACATATACTCACCACCTATATTCTACAATTAACATTTAGTATATCTGCTTTATCATGTAACTATCAGTTTCTCTACCAGTATACTTTGTTTCTGGGTGCACGTAAAAAAAATTGCTGAAATCAGTACACTTCACCTGTAAACATTTCAACATGCATGTTATTAATTAGAGCTCCACATTTATTTTACATGTTTTTTGAGTTAAAAGTACATAAAATGCACAAACTTTAAGTGTATATTTGCTGAATGTTGACAAAGATGTATACATCTGTAACTCAAACCCCTATCAAAATATATAACATTACCATCATCCCAGAAAGTTCACTCATGTGGCTGGGTGCAGTGGCTCACGCCTGTTATCCCAGCACTTTGGGAGGCCGAGGTGGGCGGATCACGAAGTCAGGAGTTCGAGACCATCCTGGCCAATATGGTGAAACGCCATCTCTACTAAAAATACAAAAATTAGCTGGGCATGGTGGTACATACCTGTAATCCCAGCTACTTGGGAGGCTGAGGCAGAAGAATCACTTGAATCAGGGAGTCGGAGATTGCAGTGAGCCAAGATCGTGCCACTGTACTCCAGCCTGGCGACAGAGTAAGATTCTGTCTCAAAAAATAAAAAAAAAGAAAGAAAAGAAAGAAAATTGCCTCATGCTCCTTCCTAGTCAATTCCCATCCCCGTTCCACCAGAGACAACTACTATTCTAATTAGTGTTTCTTGTTATAAAACTTCATATTATTGGAGTCATACAGTGTGTATTTTTTTTGTCTAAAGCTTCTTTTATTCAGCATAATGTCTTTGAGTCTTGCTTCTTTTTAGACTTTCTTGAGTTCAGAGCTGGGAGACTGCTCCTACATCAATAGAGTAGTTGACAAAGCTCAGAAATAGCTCCTCAACAATGTTACCTGTGTTCATTTGTTACTGTAAGAAATTACTACAAACTGGTGACTGAAAACAACACAAATTTATCATCTTATAGTTCTTCAGGTCTAAAGTCTGAAAATAGGTCTTATGGGACAATCAAGGTGTTGGCAGGGCTACATTCCCTCTCTAGAGCTCTAGGGAGAATCTGTTTCTTGCCTTTTCCAGCTTCTAGAGGCTGCCTACATTCCTTGGCTAGTGGCCCCTCTCCAGCAACTGCATCACTCCCACCTCTGCTTTTGTTGTCACATCTCCTTCTTGGACCTTGACCTTCTTGCCTCCCTTTTATAAGGACCATTGTGATTACACTAGACTCAACAGGATAGTGTTCTTAACTCAAAATCCTTAGTTTAATCACATCTGCAAAGTCCTATTTGCTAATATAAGGTAACACAATCACAGGTTTTGCAGATTAGGACATGAAATATTTGGGGTCCATTATTCTTAATTCATACATAATAACTGTACATAAATATGGGGTATATGGTGATGTTTCTATACATACGATGTGTACTGGTCAAATTGGGGCATCCATCATCTAAAACATTTATCATTCTTTGTGTTAGGAACATTCAATATCTTCTCTTCTAGTTATTTGAAAATATATAGTGTATTATTGTTAACTATAGTCATTCTACAGTGTTGTAAAACTCTAGAACGTATTCCTCCAATATAGCTAATAATTTTGTGTCCATTAACAAATTTTTCCCTATCCCACCCTTGCCCCTACCCTTCCCTTTCTAGCCTCTGGTAACATTTGTTCTGCCTTTTTTTTTTTTTGAGATGGAGTTTTGCTCTTTGTCCCTGGCTGGAGTGAACTGGCACAATCTCGGCTCACTGCAATCTCCAACACCTGGGTTCAGGCGATTCTTGTGCCTCAGCCGGCTGAGTAGCTGGAATTATAGGCATGTGCCACCACGCCTGGCTAATTTTTGTATTTTTAGTAGAGACAGGGTTTCACCATGTTGGCCAGGCTGGTCTCGAATTCCTGACCTCAGGTGATCCACCCACCTCAGCCTCCCAAAGTGCTAGGATTACAGGCATTAGCCACCACACCAGGCCTTCACTAACTTTTGACTCCCCAAAACTTAACTACTAATAGTCTACTGTTTACTGGAAGCCTTACCAATAACATCAATAGTGAATTAAAACATATTTTGGGGTTGGGTACCATGGCGCATGCCTGTAATCCCAGCTAAGGCTGAGGCAGGAGGATTGCTTGAGCTTGGGAGGTGGAGGTTGCAGTGAGCCGAGATCTCACCACTGCACTCCAGCCTGGATGACAGAGTCAGATCCTGTTCTGAAAAAAAACAAAAAAAATCAGATAGTAAATATTTAAATATATATATATATATATTTTGGGGCCCATACCTGTAATCCCAGCACTTTGGGAGGCTGAGGTAAGAGGATTTCTTGAGCTCAGGACTTCAAGACCAGCCTGGAAAACAAGGTGAAACCCCGTTTCTACAAAAAATTAAACAATTAGCCAAGCATGGTGGCGTGTACCTGTATTCCCAGCTATTTGGGAGGTTAATGTAGGAGGAAGGCTTGAGTTCAGGAGGTGGAGGTTGCCAAGATGGTAGCCACTGCACTCCAGTCTGGGCGACAGAGCCAGACCCTGTCTCAAAAAGAAAAAAACAAAAACATATTTTGTATGTCATATACATCATATACTGTACTCTCTCCCCCTCCTCCCCCTGCTTTTTTTTTAGAGATGGGTCTTGCTCTGTCACGAAGGTTGGAGTGCAGTGACGTGACCATAGCTCAACTGCAGCCTGAAACTCAGCTCAAGGGATCTTCCTGCCTCAGCCTCCTGAGTAGCCAGGACTACAGGCGCATGCCACCACGCCTGGCTTATATAGTGTATTCTCATCATAAAGTAAGCTAGAGAAAAGAAAATGTTACTAAGAAAATCATACGGAAGAGAAAATATATTTACTATTCATTAAGTGGAAATGGATCATCATAAAATTCTTCATCATCACCTTCACGTTGAGCAGGCTGAGGAGGAAGAGGAGGAAGGGTTGGTCTTGCTGTTTCAAGGGTGGCAGAGGCAGAGGAGGTGGAGAAGGGGGAAGGGGAGCAGAAGAGGCAGGCACACTGGTACAACTTTATGGAAATACATCATAGTTTCTGTCTGATTTTTTTGCTGCTTTTTCATTTCTCTAGACATTTCTATACAGTACCGATCCTTCTTCTACTGTTTACTTTAGTTTCAGTGCCCATATCATAGAAGGCTGTAAGTCATAAAAGAAGTCAAAAGCAGTCTTAAATGACGGAAACCCTCCTGCCAGATTGTCTAATGTCCATTTGTTTTCTGGCACTGCCCTTTTTCCATCTTCCTCATCATCTGACACTGGTTCAGAAGCACTCATCTCTACCAAGTTGTATTCTAATTCCTCTGGTATGGTGTCTGTTAGCTCTTCAATTTCTCCAAAATCCATGTCTTGAAACCCTTCACCCTCTGCCTTTTTTTTTTTTTTTTCCATATCCACAGTCTCTTTCGTGATTTCCTTGATTGACTCTTGTCATAATTTCCTATGAAGTAATGCATAATATCTGGGTATAGTTTTCTCTAGTAGTCACACTATTGGATATAGTTTTCTCCTGTAGGAATTTGTTTCAGGTTTAATGGCTTTCACGGCTTTTTCTATAACAATGATGGTGTCTTCAATGGTGTAATCCTTCCAGACTTTCATGATGGGGTTCTTTTCCGTAGGGTTGACTATCCTTTCCATAGAGCACCATGTGCAATGAGTCTTAAAGATCTTTATGACAACCTGATCTATAGGCTGAATTGGAAGTGTTGTGTTTGGGGGTAAGTAGGCCACTTCAACACCAAAGGTGTTGAACTCATGGGGTTCTGAGTGGCCAAGGGCATTGTCCAACATCAAAATAACTTTAAAAGGCCGTCCTGGCTGGGCACAGTGGCTCACACCTGTAATCCCAGTACTTAGGGAGGCTGAGAAGGGTGGATCACCTGAGGTCAGGAGTTCAAGACCAGCCTGGCCAACATGGTGAAACCCTGTCTCTACTAAAAGTACAAAAATTAGCTGGGCATGGTGGCGTGCGCCTGTAATCCTAGCTACTCGGGAGGCTGAGGCAGGAGAATTGATTGAACCCACGAGGTGAAGGCTGCGGTGAACCAAGATTGTGCTGTTGCACTCTAGCCTGGGCAACAAGAGCGAAACTCCACCTGAAAAGAAAAAAAAAAGCTTCCAGATAGGTGAACATGTGAAGGTTCCTGGAGGGGTAGCATGCATACCCAAGGAGGGCGTGGAATCTCTGCTCCGCTTCCCCCATATCTCACCCACAACATCTCTTCATCTGTGTCCTTTGTGATATCCTTATAATAAACCAGCAAATGAAACGCAACCAGAGTTTGATAAAATTTGTCCAAATTGGGCAGAGTCTAAGTGACATGCCAGTGGCTTGTGCATCTCACCATGTGAGGGACCCCACCTGATAATGGTGTTGTGAGGAACACAACAACTAGACTCTCTAGCTGCAGGCAGTGGATGCCTGGGAAGGAAGATCTGTGGCTGCAGACAGAAATCTACTGGCTCTAACCTGCCAGTCGTGGTCTGTATTTCCTTGTGCCTTCATTTCCCTTTAATCAAATAGGATGGTGGGCCGGGTGCAGTGGTTCATGCCTGTAATCCCAGCACTTTGGGAGGCCGAGGCAGGCAGATCACCTGAGGTCAGGAGTTCGAGACCAACATCATTACCTCAGTTTCAACACAGTTGTCCTTGGTCCTCATGTCACTGCTTTTGGTGCTGCCTGTTGTGGAAGCAGTAGAAGCCAGTGATGCAATCGCCCTTTTGTTAGGTGTGGTTCTCAGCATTACAGGCATTTGTGCCTGCTTGCAGGTATATGCACGAAAAAGAAATGGACGAATGTGATTTTGAAAGGCCTACTGAGTCAAACTTCACCTTGAAAACCTTTGTGCTATAGAGGCTAAACTTGAGCTCTGGTGTGTGAAAGGTTCCAAGGATCAGTAAATAAGGGAGTTTCACATTTTTCATTGTTTCCATGAAATGGGAACAAACATACATTTACAAATGGAAAAAAAAATGTTTTCTTTACAACAAATAATGCACAGAAAAATGCAGCCTATAATTTGCTAGTTAGAAAGGAGGTCAAAGAAGTAAAATGGCTGAAATTTACAGAAGTAATATTTCATAATCTTAGAATTCTCTCAAAGCATGTGAAATAGGAAGAAGGAAGTTCTTGCCCAGAATCTTAGGAAATCACCACTGTTCGGTTATAATCACTGCCTCCTGAATCGCTGAGGAGTCTTTTCTCCTTTTTTTTTTTTTAATTAGATTGTTGTTTTGTTGTCTCCCAAGTTAATATTATATTTAGATATCAGAGAGTCAGCCAAAAAGGAAAACTTTTATCTCTGGGGAAAAAACATTTAGAAAAATGTATTCAGTATATCTAATACTGAAATGCAGAAAAAATTTAATGTTAAAAAAAAAACTATAAACATGGAAGAGATTTAATGTTTTGAAAAAAACTTTATATTAACTGAGTAACATCCTCCTGATGAGAAGTACTATATTAAATATAAACCCATTATGTTATTAAAAAAAAAAAGACACCAAGAGCAGTTTTTTGTTGTTGTGGTTTCTTGAGACAGGGTCTCACTGTAGCCTAGGCTGGAATGCAGTGGCACAGTCACAGCTCACTGTAGCCGCAACCTCCTGGGCTCAGGTGTTTCTCCTTCTCATTTCAGCCTCTTGAGTAACTGGGACTATAGGCACATGCCACCATGCCCAGCTAATTTTTGTATTTTTTGTACAGATGGGGTTTTGCCCAGGCTGGTCTTGAATTCATGGGTTCAAATTTCTGTCTACTTCCGCCTCCCAAAGTGGGTAGGATTACAGGTGTCAGCCACTGTGCCCAGCCAATTTTTATATTTTTATAATGAATGGCAGGAAAAACAACACATCAGCTACTTGGGATGGAACACTTTTAGTCTTACTTGAAAGTTTGTTTCAGGCCTGGCACTATGGCTCATACCTGTAATCCCAGCACTTTGGGAGGCCGAGGATGGTGGATCATTTGAAGCCAGGAGTTTGAGACCAGCCTGGCCAACATGGCAAAACTCCATCTCTACTAAAAATACAAAAATTAGTAGGCTGTGGTGTTCCCAGCTACTTGGGAGACAGGCATGAGAATTGCTTGAACTCAGGAGGCAGAGGTTGCAGTGAGCCAAGATTGTACCAGTGCACTCCAGCGTTGGCCACAGAGTAAGACTGTCTAAAAAAACAAACAAACAAACAGGCCAGGCGCGGTGGCTCATGCCTGTAATCCCACCACTTTGGGAGACCGAGGCAGGTGGATCACAAGGTCAGGAGATCAAGAGCATCCTGTCTCTGCTAAAAATACAAAAACTAGCTGGGTGTGGTGGCATGTGCCTGTAATCCCAGCTACTCAGGAGGCTGAGGCAAGAGAATCGCTTGAACCAGGGAATTGGAGGTTGCAGTGAGCCGAGATCGCGCTACTGCACTCCAGCCTGGCGACAAAGTGAGACTCAATCTCAAAAAAAAAAAAAAAAGTTTCTTTCAATCTGTTTATTAACATTTTTATTGTTCAGCTTCATCTTCTAAAGTCTTCTGCTGCATACTTAGTTCAAAGAGAAGTGATTTACAACATAGGATCTGAAGAAACAAAAGTATTTTTGGTTCAAGTTGCTGCTCTGTTTAAAAGGAGAATCCAAATAGCCACTCACCTGTAGTCTTAGTTACTTAGGAGGCGGAGGTGGGAGTATAGATCACTTGAGCCCTAGAGTTCCAGGCTGCAGTGAGCTTTGATCGTGCCACTGCACCCCAACCTGGGTGACAGAGTGAGACTCTGTTTCAAAATAACAATAATAGGCTGGGCATGGTGGCCCACACCTGTAATCCTAGCACTTTGGGAGGCTGAGGTGGGAGGCTCACTTGAGCCCAGGAGTTCCAGACCAGCCTGGGCATCATCGAGAGACCCCATCTCTACAAAAACGAAAATTAGTCAGGCATGGTGTTGCACGCTTCTAGTTCCAATGACTTAAAAGGCTGAGGTGGGAGGATCACCTAAATCCAGGGAGGTTGAGGCTGCAGTGAGCTGTGATCATACCACTGCACTCCAGCCTGTGTGACAGAGTGAGAACCTGTCTCAATAATAATGATAATTAATAATAATAATATAAGGAGAATCAAAAGAAAACATGCAAATGGTTAACAGGTACATGAAAAACTGCTCAACACCACTAATCATCAGGGAAATGCAAATCAGAACTACAAGGAAGCTGGCATGGTGGCTCACGCCTGTAATCCCAGCAGTTTAGGAGGCTGAGGTGGGCGGATCACCTGAGGTCAGGAGTTTGAGGCCAGCCTTCTCAACATGGCAAAACTCCATCTCTACTAAAAATACAAAAATTAGCTGGGCATGATGGTGCACGCATGTAATCCCAGCTACTCGGGAAGCTGAGGCAGGAGAATCGCTTGAACCCAGGAGGGGAAGGTTGCAGTGAGCTGAGGTTGCGCCACTGCACTCCAGCCTAGGCTGCAGAGCAAGACTCTGACTCAAAAACAAAAAACCACACAATGAGATATTATCTTACCTTAGTTAGAATGGCTGTTATTAAGAAGACAAAACATGACAGGTATTGGCAAGGATGCTAAGAGAAGGCAACTCTTGACTGGGCGCGGTGGCTCACGCCTATAATCCCAGCACTTTGGGAGGCTGAGGTGGGTGGATCACCTGAGGTCGGGAGTTCGAGAGCAGCCTGACCAACATGGAGAAACCCCATCTCTACTAAAAATACAAAATTAGCCAGGAGTGGTGGTGCATGACTGTAATCCCAGCTACTCAGGAGGCTAAGGCAGAAGAATCGCTTGAACCCTGGTGGCGGAGTCTGCGGTGAGTCAAGATTGTGCCATTGCAACCTGGGCAACAAGAGTGAAACTCCTTCTCAAAAAAAAAAAAAGAGAGAAGGGAACTCCTACACACTGTTGGTGGGAATGTAAGTTAGTACAGCCACTATTGAAAACAATATGGAGATGTCTCAAAAAACCCAAAATAGAACTACAATAGAACTACCATGTGGGCCGGGCGGTGGCTCACACCTGTAATCCCAGCACTTTGGGAGGCCGAGGCTGGTGGATCACCAGAGGCCAGAAGTTCACGATCAGCCTGGCCAACATGGTAAAACCCCGTCTCTACTAAAAATACAAAATTTAGCTGGGCCTGATGGAGGGTGAGGCCCACATAGTAGTTCCTACTCGAGAGGCTGAGGCAGGAGAATCACTTGAACCCGGGAGGCAGAGGTTGCAGTGAGCTGAGACCCGGGCATTGCACTCCAACCTGGATAACATAAGCAAAACTCAGCCTCAAAAAAAAAAACAAAACAAAACAAAGAACTACCATGTGATCCAGCAATCCCACTACCTGGAGTTTATCCAAAGGAAAAGAAATCAGTATATAAAAAAGATAACCTGCATCTCCGTGTTTACTGTAGAGCCATGTTTGCAATAGCAAATATATGGAATCAACCTAAGTGTTGATCAGTGGACAAATGAATAAAGAAAACATGATACATATACACAGTGGAATTCAGCCATAAAAAAATGAAATCATGTTTACAGCATGGATGGAACTGGAGGTCATTATGTTAAGTGAATAAGCCAGACACAGAAAGGCAAATATCACATGTCCTCACTTACATGTGGGAGCTAGAAAAGCTGATCTCACGGATGTGGAGAGTAGAATGATATCAGAGATTGGAAGGGTGTATGTGGGTGGGAGAGGTGGATGAAGAGAAGTTGGGTAATGGGTACAAACATATACTTAGGAAGAAGGGATAACTTGTAATGTTCAATAGCAGAGTAGGGTGACTGTAGTTAACAAAGTACTGTAAATTTCCATAGCTAGAAGAGAGGACTTGAAATTTTCCCAACACATAGAAATGTTAAATACTCAAGGTGATTGATACCTTAAATATCCTGACTTGATTACTGTACATTCTATGTATGAAGCAAAGCAAAACATCACATGAACTCCATAAATATGTAAAAATTTTGTGTATCAATACATTAATTTTTTTTGTTTTCCTTTTCTTTTCTTTTTTTTTTTGAGACAGAGTCTTGCTCTGTCGCCCAGGCTAGAGTGCAATGGCGCGATCTCGGCTCACTGCAACCTCTGCCTCCCAGGTTCAAGTCATTCTTGTGCCTCAGGCTCCTGAGTAGCTGGGATTACAAGCTTCCAACTCCACACTCAGCTAATTTTTGTATTTTTAGTACAGACGGGGTTTTGCCATGTTGGCCAGGTTGGTCTTGAACTCCTGACCTCAGGTGATCCTCCCACCTTGACCTCCCAAAGTGTTGGGATTACAGGCGTGAGTCACTGTGCCTGGCCCAATTTTTTTTTTCTTTTTGGGACAGGGTCTCGCTCTGTCGTCCAGGTTGGAGTGCAGTGGCATGATCTTGCTCACTGCAACCTTTGCTTCCTGGGTTCAAGAAATTATTATGCCTCAGCCTTCTGAGTAGCTGGGACTACAGGTGTGCACCACCAGACCTGGCCAATGTTGGTATTTTTAGCAGAGATTGGGTTTCACCATGTTGCCACACTGGTTTCTAACTTCTGGCCTCAAGCAATCTGCCCACTTCAGCCTCCCAAAGTGCTGGATTACAAGTGTGAGCAACTGGGCCGGGCCTAAATTAAATATTTTCAAAATTTAAAAAATACTGATTTTTTTTTTTTTTTTTTTTTTTGAGACGGAGTCTGGCTCTGTCGCCCGGGCTGGAATGCAGTGGCCGGATCTCAGCTCACTGCAAGCTCCGCCCCCCGGGTTTACGCCATTCTCCTGCCTCAGCCTCCCGAGTAGCTGGGACTACAGGCGCCCGCCGCCTCGCCCGGCTAGTTTTTTGTATTTTTTAGTAGAGACGGGGTTTCACCATGTTCGCCAGGATGGTCTCGATCTCCTGACCTAGTGATCCGCCCGTCTCGGCCTCCCAAAGTGCTGGGATTACAGGCTTGAGCCACCGCGCCCGGCAAAAAATACTGATTTCTAAGGGTATATTTTTCCTTATTCAATTTCTACACTATTCACCACGTGGAGTGCAGTGAAGCAGTTCCAGAACTCAAAGTAATAATATAAGCATATTAATATTTAATTATTAACAATTAATAATTAATTTGTGCATATGAGATCAGCAGGATCTCAAAAAAAGTATTTCAGGTGAAAAACAGCAAGGGTAAGCCAGAAAATACAAAGAAATCTTGACTGGAAAGTCAGCAATAAAGAACACCATTGAATAAAAAGGAAGGCTTGATATACTAGGGCGGGCAGGGGAGCCAAGCAAGTAGATCCAGGGCCAGAAGGACAGCAGGGACCTGGTAGGCCTTGCTTGTTATCTCCAGCAAGCAGCCCCATGCTTAGCAAACAGTATTCTGCTTCCTGTGTGATTGCAGGTATATTCCAAATGTGGGGATGAAGGCAACTAGTACTTATAGTCCAACACCACTAGCCATGACGATGACCCATCTTGGCTGAAAAATAAATACCTTAAATCTAGGAAGCAGAGGATACAACCCAGGACAACAGGAAGGGGAGACCTCGTATGAGAAGAACTGAGGCCCAATCCAGTTTAGAGAGGAGACTGAAGGCTAAAGGAGGAAGGTTTCCAAAAAAAATTAGGATTCGAAAGTTGATGCTATCTTTGGTAATCTGGAACAACATAAAGAAGTAGAAATGGCGGGGCCGGGCGCGGTGGGTCACGCCTGTAATCCCAGCACTTTGGGAGGCTGAGGTGGGAGGATCACCTGAGGTCGGGAGTTCGAGACCAGCCTGACCAACATGGAGAAACCCCGTCTCTACTAAAAATACAAAATTAGACGGGCATGGTGGCTCATGCCTGTAATCCCAGCTACTTGGGAGGCTGAGGCAGGAGAATCGCTTGAACCTGGGAGGCGGAGGTTGCGGTGAGCCGAGATTGCACCATTGCACTCCTGGGCAACAAGAGTAAAACTCCTTCCCCCCCCCAAAAAAAAAGAAAAAGAAAAAAGTAGAAATGGCCGAGAACGGTGGCTCATACCTGTAATCACAGCACTTTGGGAGGCCGAGGCAGAAGGATTGCTTGAGGCCAGGAATTCCAAAGCAGCCTGGGCAACATAGCAAGACCCTGTCTCTGTTTTAAAAATTTAAAATTAGTCAAGCATGGGGTGTGCGCCTGTGGTCCCAGCTACTCGGGAGGCTGAGGTGAGAAGATCGCTTCAGCCCGGGAGGTCGAGTCTGCAGCGAGCTAGGATCGCACTGCTGCATTCCACCCTGGGCCACAGAACAAGACCCTGTCTCAAAACAAACAAAAAATAAATTTATGTATGTTAGCAACAACTACAATGTAATTTAAAACTTCCCCATTCCGATTCCATCCTCACCAAGCACGTTCTTTCGCCTGCAGCTTCAGTCTAGAGCCTGAGCGAGCCGAGCTGCGGATGCCAGGGGCTGGGTGGACTCCGCAGCTAAACTCCTATTGTAAAACACACACCTGCTTCTACCGCGGATGTACACATGGTTTTCCAGGGTGTGCGCGTCTTCCCAAGGGATCTGGGGACCAGATTCCAGCTCCTGCCATTGGGAGGCACGGTAAGAGCCCGTAGGGGACACAATTCTGAGCACCGCAGATACCGAGGTCCCCGCTGCGCTCCAGTCTGTCAACAGAGGCTTCAGGACTGCGGAGTCCTTTCAAACTCCCGCCAGTCCCAGGCCAATCACTGCGCAGATTCTTCCGGGATCGTCGCCAATCATCGGCCGTTGCGTCTTGCGGGTAAAGAGGGGTAAGTGAAGCTTCGGGCCCGTCCATCTTTCTTGAAGGCAAGAAGCCTCTCTTCTACTTCCCAGACATCCCGCCTTGCCCACCAGAAAAAGCATCCGAAGCAGGTTTATTTAAGGGCAAGTGGGACGATGAGGCCAGAGGAGTCAGAAAGGCTCCATATTTGATATGGTCAAAGAATGGCGCCCTTAAGAGCAGCCTGTGACAATTGAAGCTAGGTGGTCGCCATATTTTCTGAAGGCACCTTCCGGGTCCCTTAACCCGGGTGTCTATGTCCAAGCGGCCATGAAGTGAATAAACACTGAGGAATTATATTTGTCCCTATCAGAATCCTCGAATCCCTAGCAGCCAGTCCCTGCTAATTCGGTTGCCTCGGCTGCGTTCGGACGCCACGGCTGGGCGGGGCCGCCCTTCCTGTGGACAACGACAGCTGAGGCCGGGAGCGGGGAGACGGCGGCCCCAGGGACCTGGCGGCCGCCGATCGGGGCTGCAAGGCCCCATGGCGCCGCCCCCAGCCCCGCTCCTGGCGCGGAAGCCTGGGGAGACCCGGCCTGGTTGCAGGAAGCCCGGGGCTGTGAGCTTCGCGGACGTGGCCGTGTACTTCTCCCCGGAGGAGTGGGGCTGTCTGCGGCCCGCGCAGAGGGCTCTGTACCGGGACGTGATGCGGGAGACCTACGGCCACCTGGGCGCGCTCGGTGAGAGCCCCGGGTCCGAGCCCCCTCCTCCTTTACTGGGTTCACAGGGGAGATGATGTGGAAGGGCCGAGAGAACTGTGAGCCCTAACCCCGCACTCTTGCGCCAACACCAGCAGCCACCTCCCGTTCCCAGGGCTTCAGGTACCCCCTCGGGAGTGTTTTCACCCGCATCCACTTCATTCAGGCAGCAGCACTGCACCCCGGTCCAGGTTGAGTATAAGCTCCGAGGGGGTGCCCTCAGCCTGGAGGGGAATGCCAACTCCCCACGATGGCCTCTCAGGCCCGTGCTGTGATCCCTGTTCTCTCCCAGGATTCCCAGGCCCCAAACCAGCCCTCATCTCTTGGATGGAACAGGAGACTGAGGCTTGGAGCCCCGCCGCCCAGGATCCTGAGAAGGGGGAAAGACTGGGAGGAGCTCGGAGAGGTGAGGGATAGTCCCGGGTCCCCCCCCCCCCCCCACTTGATTTTCCAAGGCTTCCTGTCTAGCAGAGTTTCCTTTCAGGCCCCCACTTCCAGCATCCTTAAAGAAATTCAACTGTGTTGGGTACTAGAGGAGTAAAGAAGGCAGACCTGGTACAAAGTTTTCAGAACATAGGACAGCGGTCCTGTGGGGACTGGGAGCCCAGTCCAACATGCTTGTGCTTCCAGATTTCTCTCATTCTCTCTCTCTCTCTTTTTTTCTTTTTTTTTTGAGAGGGAGTCTCACTCTGTAGCCCAGGCTGAAGTGCAGTGGTGCTATCTCGGCTCATGGCAACCTCCGTCCCCTGGGTTCAAACGATTCTCCCACCTCAGCCTCCAGAGTAGCTGGAATTACAGGCACACGCCACCACGAGCAACTAATTTTTGTATTTTTAGTACAGACGGGGTTTCATCATGTTGGCCAGGGTGGTCTCGAACTCCTGATCTCATGTGACCTGCCCCCCTCGGCCTCCCAAAGTGCTGGGATTAAAGGCCTGAGCCACTGTGCCAGGCCAGCTCATTCTCTCTCTTTCAGGAATAACTAAAACTCCCCAAGATTGGAAGTGCCTTCAGGTCTACCTTTCACATTCCTCAAGTGAGGCAAAGTGGCACGAGAAAAAATACCCAGTCATTGACAAGTTGGCTTTTCTCCCTTCACCATCCCCCAGTAGAGTGACCTTGAGCAAATGTTTCCTCATCTATAAAAGAGTCTTACCTTACAAAAAATGGAGAAACCACACTAATAATAGCCACTGCTTGGCCAGGTGCGGTGGGTCATGCCTGTAATCCCAGCACTTTGGGAGGCTGAGGCGGGTGAATCACCTGAGGTCAGGAGTTCAAGTGCAGCTTGGCCAACATGGTGAAACCCTGTCTTTACTAAAAATACAAAAATTAGCTGGGCGTGGTGGTGAGCTCCTGTAATCCCAGCTACTTGGGAGGCTGAGGCAGGAGAATCACTTGAACCTGGGAGGTGGAGGTTGCAGTGAGCTGAGATCTTTCCACTTCACTCCAGCCTGGGTGACAGAGTGAGACTCTGTCTCAAAAATAAATAAATAAATAAATAAATAAATAAATAAATGCCCCTGCTTCCTGAGCACTTACTAAGTGCTTAACATGCATCTACTAAGCTAACCCAGCAATGCTGTGAAGTGAAAAGCCGTTATTATTCCAATTTGATGCATAAGGAACCAAGGCTCAGATAAGTCACTTTCAGGAGATCGAATCCTGTTTACCTTGTTCTAAAGCCTGTGTGTTAATCACTGGACAGAACTTCTCTGGCACTGCCTTAAGTGAAAAGCATTCTATAACCTGAGACAGTCTGTGCAGAAGTGTTTGTAAGTGTAACTTAATTCCGGTTTCCCAGGAGATGCCCCAAACAGGAAGGAAGAGAAACCCGAGGAAGTTCCAAGAGCCAAAGGGCCTAGAAAGGCTCCTGTGAAGGAGAGTCCTGAAGTGCTGGTGGAATGCAACCCTGACCCAGCTATCAGCGTGGCCCCGGCACGGGCACAGCCACCCAAAAATGCTGCCTGGGACCCAACCACAGGAGCACAGCCCCCGGCACCCATGCCCAGCGTGGATGCTCAGGCCGGCCAGCGGCGCCATGTGTGCACGGACTGCGGCCGCCGCTTCACCTATCCCTCGCTGCTGGTCAGCCACAGGCGCATGCACTCCGGGGAGCGGCCCTTCCCCTGCCCCGAGTGTGGCATGCGCTTCAAGAGGAAGTTCGCAGTGGAAGCGCACCAGTGGATCCACCGCTCCTGCTCTGGGGGGCGGCGGGGCCGGAGACCTGGGATCCGGGCTGTGCCTCGGGCCCCCGTCCGAGGTGACCGGGACCCGCCTGTGCTCTTCCGGCACTACCCAGACATCTTCGAGGAGTGCAGCTGAGCAGCACCGCAGGCTGGAGTTGAGCCTGACCTTGGCACGAAGGACTGACGGAGCCCTGAGGTGGGCCACTGAGTCGGGGACTCCGAAACTGAAATTTATGCCCTGGACTTTCCTCAAGGATCCCTCAAGTTTCCAACTTGTAAAAAGAAAAGTGCCTGTAAAGATTCGAATAGATTAGACTTGCCACCCCTCTCCCCAGTCTTTTGTAAAAAAAGAAAAAAAAAAAAAAAAAAGAAGAGAGTGAGATCCTGGACTCATTTCAAAGTGTTATCTGAAGATCAGGTGCAACAGAGACCTTTCCCCCATCTGAGGAACTAGCCACTCCTTATCTACTTCAAATGCAGATGCTGAGGGGGGACCAAGACCTGGGGAGGGGACCTACATGGAGGGCGTTGTCAAGCCCTGGCTAATTGTCATCAGCAGGGGACCCAGATACTGGAGTGGATGGGAATAGAATAAATGCAGGTGGCACAAGTCCAGCCTTTGTTGGGAGGCCAAGGTGGGAGGATCGCTTGAGGCCAGGAGTTCAGACCAGCCTGAGCAACATTGTGAAATCCTATCTCTAGGAAAAAAAAATGAACCAGGCGTAGTGGCACATTGTGCCTGTGGTCCCAGCCACTTGGGAGGCTGAGGCAGGAAGACTGCTTGAGCCCAGGAGTTCAAGGCTACAGTAAGCTATGATTGTGCCACTGTACTACAGCCTGGGCAACAGAGTAAGACTTCATTTCTTTTTTTTTTTTTTTTTTTTTTTTGAGACAGGGTCTCACTTTGTCACCCAGAGTGGAGTACAGTGGTGCCATCTCAGCTCACTGCAACCTCTGCCTCCTGGGTTCAAGCAATTCTCCTGCCTCAGCCTTCTGAGTAGCTGGGATTACAGGTGCGTGCCATATGCCACTGCGCCTGGTCAAGACTCCATTTCTTAAAAGGAAAAAAAAAAAAAGCTGGCGTGGTGGCTCATGCCTGTCATCCTAGCACTTTGGGAGGCCGAGGTGGGCAGATCACCTGAGGTCAGGAGTTCAAGACCAGCCTGGCCAACATGGTGAAACCCCATCTCTACTAAAATACAAAAATTAGCTGGGCATGATGGTGGGTGCCTGTAATCCTAGCTACTCAGGAGGCTGAGATGGGAGAATTGCTTGAACCCGGGAGTTGGTGGTTGCAGTGAGCCGAGATTGCGCCACTGCACTCCAGCCTGGGCAGCTGAGTGAGATTCCATCTCAAAAAAACAAAACAAAACAAAACAAAAACTAGTCTCTGCAACTTCCCCCAGGCACAGCCGGTAAGACACGTGACCTCCCTGAGTCTCAGTGCCTCCTCTGTAAAATGAGGATGAATAATATCTACCTCAAAGGGTTACCGTGGAGGCTGACATTTTAACAAGATGTATAATATAGTAATTGTGCAATATACATTTGTTGAAAAAGTGAATTACTGTGGATGGTCTACACTTTAGAAAGTGTAAAGAGGCCTGCCAAGGAGCCAGGGCATGGATATCAATAACCATATTTGCAGATAAGTAAACTGAGACTCAGAGAGATGACGTGGTACTCTCAAGGTTTCACGGCCATATGGCAGCATGGCTGGAAATGAAAACAGAGCCCAGATGTCTCTACCACTTCCTCTGAGAAGTCAGATTTTGACAGAAAACGGGCTGGGAACTTAGGATGCGGGTCCCAGCCCAGCCTGGTCGGGGGAGTGTGAGCAGAAAACTGAGAGTCCCAGCAAGTGCCCCTTTTCTTGTCCTTTCCTTTTCTCTGTCCTTCTCTTTTCTTGAGATAGAGTATCACTCTGTCACCCAGGCTGGAGTGCAGTGGTGTTAACATGGCTCTCTATAGCCTTGACCTCCTGGGTTCAAGCGATCCTCCCACCTTGGCCTCCCAAAGTGCTGGGATTACAGGTGTGAGGCACCTCACCTGGCCAGTTTTTACTTAGAAGGCACAGTCAGGCTGGGTGTGGTGGCTCACGCCTGTAATCCCAACACTTTGGGAGGCCGAGATGGGAGGATCTCTTGAACTCAGGCATTTGAGACCAGTTTGGGCAACATAGTGAGGCCCCCATCTCTACAAAAACAAAAATCAGCCAGGTGTAGTGGCACGTGCCTATAGCCTCAGCTACTTAAGAGGCTATGGCAGGAGGATCACTTGAGCCAGGGAGACTGAGGCTGCAGTGACCCATGATTGCGCCACTGCACTCCAACGTGGGCGACAGAGTGAGACTCTGTCTCAAAACAAACAGAAAAAAAAAAGAAGGACAATTGGCAGTTAGTGACTGTGTGTTGACTGCCTTCTGTTGAAGGGACTGTGCTAGGTAATAAGAGAATTCCAAGATGAGGAAAGCTGACCCCATTCATTCATTCATTCGGTCATTCATTCAGCAAACACCCTCTTCAGGCTTCTGTGGGTTTTTGTGCTGGGCTCCAGGGATACAGCTGTGTCAGGGCCCACATTCAATGTGGGAAGAGAGTAACTGGAGCTATGACAGAGGAAGCCCAGAGGCACCACCTCACCCAGGCTGGTTGGTGATATGCCAAGAAATGCTCCTGGGAGGAGATGGCTGTGCTTCCCATAGCCTACAAATTGGTGTTAAGGGAGATTTTCAGGCAGAGGAAACAGCAAAGAAATCTTGCTTTATAGAACAAAAGACACTTTGGGAGGCTGAGGCAGGCGGATCACTTGAGGTCAGGAGTTCAAGACCAGCCCAGCCAACATGGTGAAACCCTGTCTCTACTAAAAATACAAAAATTATCTGGGCATGGTGGTGGGCACCTATAATCCCACCTACTCGGGAGGCTGAGGCAGGAGAACCGCTTGAAACCGGGAGGCGAAGGTTGCAGTGAGCTGAGATCGGGCCACTGCACTGCAGCCTGGGCAACAGAGTGAGACACTCTGTCTCAAAAAGAAAACAAAGCAAAACAAAAAAACAAAGAATGGGAGACAGATGCAGCCGAGAATTGGGGTCAAATATGGGAGGGCCACAGATTCCAGCAGAGGAGCTTGAGATCCATTCTGTAGCACTGAGGAGCCACAGAAAGTTCTTGAGCAAGTGCAGTGCTGTTTGCCAGGTGCCATCAGAAAATATCTTTGCAAAGCAGTGTGGGTGTGACCTGGTTGGGGGACAGAGCTAGACACTAGAGATCTGTTGGGCATTTTTTCCTAAGTGAGGGTCATCAGGAGCTGGGACCAAGGTGGTGACCTCAGAATTAGGAAGAAAGACACTCATGAGAGCCTTCTGACATAGAATCTGCAGCTCAGTGACTGACAATATGAGCCAGTAAGACTCAGAGGTTCCAGTATGAAGAGCCGGAGCCAGGGGGCTCCGGTGCCCACCAAGGGGCTATCAGGGTGAAGGCCAAGGGTGACCCGTTCTGGGGAGCAGTGGGGCCAAAGAGAAGGTGCAGCTGGAGAGAGGAGGCCCTGCCAGTGAGGGAGGAGCAGAACCAGGCGAAGTGTGTCAAGCAGGGTTCAGAGGCTTGGGGCTGGGGTTGGGGACAGTAGGGGGTAGAGACATTTCCAAAGAGAGGAAACAGCAAGTGGGATGCTCCAAGCTAGGGATGAGTTCCCTCAAGGTGCAGAAAGGACATCTGTGGCTGTGCAGAGACACCAAGTGGAGAAGATTGACAGATGGGCTTAGGGAGAGGGAGGAGCTTCCATAAGGCTCTCGCTTCCCATGATGCTAAGTTTCTTTACTTTCTTCTCTTTCTAACCCCTGACCCCACACCACATCTTCTTTCTTTCTGATAGGGTCTCGCTCTGTTTTCTGGGCTGGAGTGCAACGGTGCAATCATGGCTCACTGCAGGCTTGATCTCCCAGGCTCAAGTCATCCTCCCACTTCAGCCTCCCAAGTAGCTAGGACTACAGGTGCACACCACCGCACTCAGCTAATTTTTTTTCCAGACAGGGTCTCACTGTGTTGCCCAGGCTGGTCTCAAACTCCTGGGCTCAAGAAGTCCTCCTGCCTCGGCCTCCCAAAGTGCTGGGATTACAGGTGTGAGCCACCGCACCCGGCTCCATGATTCTCAGTATGTTGGGACATCACTAGGTTGTCTTTGTTTTTGTTTTGTGGTCAAATATACATAATATAAAATTTATTGGCCAGGCATGGTGGCTCACACCTGTAATCCCAGCACTTTGGGAGGCTGAGGTGGGCGGATCATGAGGTCAGGAGATCAAGACTACCCTGGCAAACACATGGTAAAACCCTGTCTCTACTAAAAATACAAAAAAAATAGCCGAGTGTGGTGGCGGGTGCCTGTAGTCTCAGCTACTTGGGAGGCTGAGGCAGGACAATCGCTTGAACCTGGGAGGCGGAGCTTGCAGTGAGCTGAGATCGCGCCACTGCACTCCAGCCTGGGCGACTGAGCGAGACTCCATCTCAAAAAAAAATATGTATCTTTTAGACTATTTTTGAGTATACAGTACAGTTCAGTGGCAAAATGTGTAATAGTACTGTTGTAGAACCATCACAGCCCTTCATCTCCAATTTTTTTTTCTTTCTGAGACAGAGGAGTCTTACTCTGTCACCTAGGCTGGAATACAGTGTTGGCATCTCAGGTCACTGCAACCTCTGCCTCCTGGGTTCAAGCAATTCTCCTGCCTCAGCCTCCTGAGTAGCTGGGATTACAGGCGCTCGCCACCATGCCCAGCTAATTTTTTGCATTTTTAGTAGAGACAAGGTTTCACCATGTAGGCCAGGCTAGTCTCCATCTCCTGACCTTGTGATCCACCTGCCTCGGCCTCCCAAAGTGCTGGGATTACAGGCGTGAGATACTGTCTGGCCCGGAAAGATTTTTTAAATGTGAAAAAATTATTTTAGAGATGGGGTCTCACTGTTGCCCAGGCTGGAGTGCAATGGCATGATCGTAGCTCACTGCAGCCTCAAACACCTGGGCTCAGGCAATCCTCCTGCCTCAGCCTCCCAAAGCACTAGGACTACAGACATGTGGTACAGACATGCGCTACCGCGCCAGGCGGACTACATTTCTTTTTTTTTTTTTTTTTGAGACGGAGTCTCGCTCTGTCACCCAGGTGGGAGTGCAGTGGCCGGATCTCAGCTCACTGCAAGCTCCGCCTCCCGGGTTCACGCCATTCTCCTGCCTCAGCCTCCCGAGTAGCTGGGACTACAGGCGCCCGCCACCTCGCCCGGCTAGTTTTTCGATTTTTTAGTAGAGACGGGGTTTCACCGGGTTAGCCAGGATGGTCTCGATCTCCTGACCTTGTGATCCGCCCGTCTCGGCCTCCCAAAGTGCTGGGATTACAGGCTTGAGCCACCGCGCCTGGCCTACATTTCTTTATTGAAGGCTGCCCTGAACCTTAAATTTGCCAAAGGGGACCGTCAAGGAGAATAGAGAATGCTGCTTTTTCTTTCCCCCATAGAGCGTTTCATGGGAATACTGTTCTGCAGAATACACCCTGAGAATGCTGAAGCCAGACATAATTTTTTTTTTTTCCCAAGACAGAGTCTTGCTCTGTCACCCAGGCTGGAGTGCAGTGGCACGATCTTGGCTCACTGCAACCTCTGCCTCCCAGATTTAAGCAATTATCCTGCCTCAGCCTTCAGAGTAGCTGGGATTACAAACGCACACCACCACGCCCAGCTAAGTTTTGTATTTTTAGTAGAGACGGGGTTTCTATTAAACCCCATCACTGCACTCATGGCTAACACACAGTGAAACACACGGTTAGCCAGAGTGCAGTGTTGGCCAGGCTGGTCTTGAACTCCTGACCTTGATCAACCCACCTCAGTCTCCCAAAGTGCTGGGATTACAGGCATGAGCCACAGCACCTGACCCAAGGAGGAACATAATTAAGATCATGAAGCTGAGTCAGTGGCAGAAGTAGACCTGGAACCCAAATCTCCTATTTCCCAGGCACTGCCCTTCCTGTTTACACTACACCAGGCTGCAGTGACAGATGGACGGCAAAGGCAAAAGGCTGGAGCCCCACAGGGCAGCTAGGAGGCCCCCGGCCTAACTCAGCAAGGGCCTGAGCAAGAGCGGACAGCGGTGAGAGATGCTACAGGGAACCGTTTGTGAAATGCCTGTCACCCATCCTGGACAATTTCATACACTTCCTAGATACCTGAACGACCCCCCATTACATGACCTCTAAACAACCTTCTTACTTATGTTTAGTACTTACCATCATCTGTCATTTATATTTTTCTTCTTTACATTTATTTATTTATTTATTTAGAGACTGAATTTCACTCTTGTTGCCCAGGCTGAAGTACAATGGCACAATCTCGGCTCACTGCAACCTCCGCCTCCCAGGTTCAAGCAATTCTCCTGTCTCAGCCTCCTGAGTGGCTGGGATAACAGGTGCATGCCACAATGTCCAAAAAAAATTTTCGTATTTTTTGTATAGACGGGGTTTCATCATATTCCTCAGGCTGGTCTCAAACTCCCAACCTCAGGTGATCCACTGGCCTCGGCCTCCCAAAGTGCTGGGATTACAGGTGTGACCCACTGTGACTGGCCTTATTTATTATTATTGTTTTTTGAGATGGAGTCTCACTCTGTGGCCCAGGCTGGAGTGCAGTGTGCAATCTCCGCTCACTGCAACCTCTGCCTCCCAGGGTCAAGCGATTCTCCTGCCTCAGTGTCCTGAGTAGCTGGTACTACAGACACATGACACCATGCCCATCTAATTTTTGTATTTTTAGTAGAGACAGGGTTTCATCATGTTGGTCAGGCTGGTCTCAAACTCCTGACCTCAAGTTATCTGCCTGCCTCGGCCTCTCAAAGTGTATATTTATCCTCTTTACATTTATATGGCAGTGTGGTAACCTACCCTAAAATCCTACCTCTCTAGTTGATGAGGTTTTGCCTTCAATAATTTAAGGCATTCCAGCCTGGCTTCTGGGGTCAGTAAGCTGAGATCGCGCCATTGCACTCTGGCCTGGGGGACAAGAGCAAGACTCCCTCTCAAGAGTAGAGAGTAGCCGGGCGCGGTGGCTCAAGCCTGTAATCCCAGCACTTTGGGAGGCCGAGACGGGCGGATCACGAGGTCAGGAGATCGAGACCATCCTGGCTAACACGGTGAAACCCCGTCTCTACTAAAAAATACAAAAAAAAAACTAGCCGGGCGAGGTGGCGGGCGCCTGTAGTCCCGGCTACTCCGGAGGCTGAGGCAGGAGAATGGCGGGAACCCAGGAGGCAGAGCTTGCAGTGAGCTGAGATCCCGCCACTGCACTCCAGCCTGGGTGACAGAGCGAAACTCCGTCTCAAAAAAATAAAATAAAATAAAATAAAAAAATAAGAGTAGAGAGTAGAGGCCAGGTGCAGTGGCTTATGCCTGTAATCCCAGCACTCTGGGAGGCCCAGGCAGGTGGATCTCCTGAGGTCAGGAGCTCGAGACCAGCTTCGCCAACATGGTGAAACCCTGTCTCTACTAAAGATACAAAAAATTAGCCGGGCATGGCGGCAGGCGCCGTACTCCCAGCTACTCAAGAGGCTGAGGCAGAAGAATCGCTTGAACCCGGGAGGCAGAGGTTGCAGTGAGTCAAGATCGCGCCATTGCACTCCAGCCTGGACAACAAGAGCTAAACTCTGTCTCAAAAAAAAGAAAAAGAAAAAAAGAGAGCGAGAGAGTGTAGAGTGGAATAGAATAGAATAGAAAAAATTAAAAATATAATAAATAAAACACAATAATAAAATAAAGACTGGGTCACTGAGTGGGCCTCCTCGAAGGGCCTCCTCTAAGGGACTGGGAATGGGACGTCAAGCCCTTGGTCGAGAATCTTGGACCGGTTTCCCCTCCCCTGCAGCCCTTGCTGACAACGGCCTGAGCCCAGGTCGAAGCGGCTGCATCCATCTTAACTACGGCAAGAGGCGCTGCCAAGGCCGCCTGAGAGGAACAGCAAGAGGAGACGTTTCCAGCAGGAACAAACCAGGTCAGCAACACCAGATCGATATTCAAGCTATTCAATGCCTTTCTCTAAAATGAAGAGAAGCTGGACTATCGACAGCCATCTCTTCTAAGAGGGCCTTCATTTTTCTGGACTCTGGAACCACTGAGTTGCTCGCTGTCCTCTCTAGTCCCCACCCGAAGCTACTTCCGGTCGTCGAGGCGTCCGTGGAGCCCCCTGCACCCCACTCCCAGGGCAAATTCCCAGTGTCCCTCCAGGAGCCGCCCAGTCACTGGCCGCGCTCATGGCTCCAAGCCAATGTACCTGGGGAGGCGGAAGGGACGGAGACTGGGAAAGAGTCCGCGGGCCGAGAGCTCTGCGGAAACGGCCGACTGCCTCTTCCTGGCACAGTGGCGGTGTCTGCGGTATAGGGATGTTTGCGTCCTGATCCGGGATGCGATGCCTCGACCTGCGGCCTCCTAGATGCGCTCAGCGGCGCCCGCCCCACCCGGATCCCCGAAAAGGGAAAGAAGTGGCTCTCCTCACTTATGGGGCAGGTTAACCCGTTTCTTGAGATCCCCGCCAGATCACCATCCTTCCAGGCTCCTCCACAGGGCCTCCCCCGGACCTCCTGTAAAACGTTCACAGCCTGGTATACTGATATATTGAGTTAAAAACAGAGAAATTGTAGTTTCAGACGGAGCAATCCGACCTGTTTCTTCTGCATGCAGCATGCCAGAAACCTTACTCTGGGGGAATATCCTTCTGTACCAGGGCAAGAAAACAGCCTTCAGAGGCCACAAAGGACCAGAATAAACATACGTAACAAAGTAGTCTGTATGTTGCACCTACTTGACACCCCCCCATACATATTCTAGCTACTCACTGCCCTAGCTAAATTTTCTTTGTCCTGTCATTTATTTTTTTCCTTTTATTACTTCTTTCTTCTGAGAGGGAGTCTCGCTCTGTAGCCCAGGCTGGAGTGCAGTGGCAGGATCTCGGCTCACTACAACCTCTGCCTGCCAGGTTCAGGCTATTCTACCTCAGCCTCCTAAGTAGGTGGGACTACAGGCAGGGGCCACCACGCCTGGCTAATTTTTGTATTTTCAGTAGAGATGGGGTTTCACCATGTTGGCCAGGATGGTCTCGATCTCTTGACCACTCATGATCCGCCCGCCTCGGCCTCCCAAAGTGCCGGGATTACAGGTGTGAGCCACCGGGCTGGCCCTCTTTTCTTTTTTTTCAAACGAAGTCTCTCTCCCACCCAGGCTGGAGTGTAGTGGCGTGATCTCGGCTCACTGCCACCTCTGCCTCCCAGGTTCAAGTGAGTCTCCTGCCTCAGCCTCCTGAGTAGCCGGGATTACAGGCACCCACCACCCCCTCGCCCCCAGCTAACCTTTTTAAAATTATTATTAGTAAGCACGGGGTTTCCTGACCTCAAGTGATCCACCCACCTTGGCCTCCCAAAGTGATGGGATTACAGGCATGAGCGACCACATCTGCCCACTTAAATTTTATTGTTCTTTGTCTAAGAAACATAAAAGCACCTGGCTTTGGGCACTTTTTCTGACTTCCCTCTCTTGTGAAGATCCCCATGTACATGTAAAACTAATACAATTTGTGTAATTTTCTCGTTTGTCCACTGTCAATTCATTTTTTCTTATTTTACTTTATTATTTATTTATTTATTTATTTTTGAAGATATGGTTTCACTAACTTGCCCAGGCTGATCTCATACTCCTGGGCTCAAGGGATCCTCCTGCCTTTGCTTCCCAGTAGCTAGGATTACAAGCGATTCTCAATCTGGGCCTAGATTCAACTAAAGAGCCCACTAAGAGCTAAAAGGCGGTTAGAGGCGACTCTTACTCCCATACACAGTAAGGGAGGAGACCACCCCTCATACTGTCTTATGCCCAATTTCTGCCTCCAAAGAATGAAGAAGTAAAAACTAAAAGGCAGAAATGAAATCCATAAGCAGACAGCCCGGCGCCAGACCCTGGGCCTGGTAGTTAAAGATCGACCCCTGACCTAATCGGTTATGTTATCTATAGATTATAGACATTGTATAGAAAAGCACTGTGAAAATCCCTGTCCTGTTCTGTTCCATTCTAATTACCAGTGCATGCAGCCCCCAGTCATGTACCCACTGCTTGCTCAATTGATCATGACCTTCTCACGGGGACCCCCTTAGAGTTGTGAGCCCTTAAAAGGGACAGGAATTGCTCACTCGGGGAGCTTGGTTTTTGATACCTGAGTCTTGCTGATGCTCCTGGCCGAATAAAGCCCTTCCTTCTGGGCCAGGCGCGGTGGCTCAAGCCTGTAATCCCAGCACTTTGGGAGGCCGAGATGGGCGGATCACGAGGTCAGGAGATCGAGACCATCGTGGCGAACACGGGGTTTAGTAGAAACCCCGTCTCTACTAAAAAATACAAAAAAACTAGCCGGGTGAGGTGGCGGGTGCCTGTAGTCTCAGCTACTGGGGAGGCTGAGGCAGGAGAATGGCGTAAACCCGGGAGGCGGAGCTTGCAGTGAGCTGAGATCCGGCCACTGCATTCCAGCCTGGCGACAGAGCAAGACTCCGTCTCAAAAAAAAAAAAATAATAATAATAAAAGCCCTTCCTTCTTTAACTTAGTGTCTGAGGGGTTTTGTCTGCAGCTCCTCCTGCTACAACAGGACATGTATGAAGTCAAATGGAGCACAGAATAGGTCATCAGGAAGTGAGAGGGTGGTCTGGGGGAGAGTTGGCAACATTTACTGAGATAAAGACCCCAGGGGAAGCAGTTTGGGGCAAGAAAGGGATGAGTTGGGCTTGAGCAGAGGAGCCTTGGGCCATCCGCCCAGCGGCAGGATGTGAGGGGAGCTGAGAGCCCAGCTGCAGCTAGAGGGAGACCGGCGACTGGGAGACGTCCTGCACAGTAAATGGGAGAGGCTCCTAGAAGAGAGGACCCTCTGACTTTCTCAACCTTACCCTACTCTCCCCACTGCCTCTGCCATCAGGAAGATTCCAGAATTTCAGGCTCCAAGAAGCCTACAAGCCTACAGTCTCCTGTATCCGCTCCTTTTTCTTTGTTTCTTTCTTTTCTATTTTTGAGTCGGAGTTTCGCTCTGTCGCCCAGGCTGGAGTGCCGTGGCGCAATCTTGGCCCACTGCAAACTCCGCCTTCCGCGTTCAAGCGATTCTCCTGCCTCAGCCTCCCCAGTTACTTGGATTATTTAGTCGAGACGGGGTTTCACCATGTTGGTGAGGCTGATCTCGAAGTCCTGACCTCAGTTCCTCCGGCCTCGGCCTCCCAAACTGCTGATTACAAGCGTGAGCCACTGCGCCACGCCCACTCCATTGGTTTTTACACTCAACATTAGGAAGAGACTGCTGTCGCCCTGTTTCTGAGATAACAAGGACAAAACGAGAGAGTGATGAGCTGGAGACCAATTATAAAACGGTCTAGAGACGAAAACTAATGCCTGAGTTCAGTAAGGCCGAGAGGCCAGCTCCCTCCCAGGAGGCGCTTTCTTGTTCTTGCAGACCCGGGCGGAGCTCTCTGCTGCACCGCCTCGCTGGGCCGGGGACTAAACAAACGCGACTAGTTTTCAAGGCCGGCCCCTGTAGTCACCGCGGCCATTTTGGATGAGGGTACGGAGAGAACGCCGCCTGTACATACCGGGGGCGTTGTCTTGGGCACGATTGCGTAGGGGCAAAGGTCGAGTACCCGCACCGCCGCCATTTTTTATGAGGGCATATTCCATTTCTGATTATACACCCGCTGCCATCGGCACCGTTAGTTTCCATGCTCTCTAGTGCGCCCTCGGGGGGCCCTAGAGACCTTCCTCCTTCCCTTGGGCCTGGCCGCGTAGGCTTTCTCGGACGCAGGAGGTTCCGAAGGCCCAAGCCAGGCCAACGGGAGGCAGCCGATCCGTAGTCGGGTTGACAGTCACCATGGTGCCGCCTCTGGCCCCGCTCCCTCCCCGGGACCCAAATGGGGCCGGACCCGAGTGGAGGGAGCCAGGGATTGTGAGCTTCGCGGACGTGGCCGTGTACTTCTGCCGGGAGGAGTGGGGCTGCTTGCGACCCGCGCAGAGGGCCCTGTACCGGGACGTGATGCGGGAGACCTACGGCCACCTGAGCGCGCTCGGTGAGAGCCCCCCACCTGCTCACCTGGGCCCTGCGCCCCCACAGGCCCTGCCGCGCTTCTGGGAGCTGCGCGTGGAGTTGGGGACCCCGGGGCCGGGCAGGCGGCTTCCCCTCAGTGTGGGGTTTGCGTTCTTCTCCCCTAGGAATCGGAGGCAACAAGCCAGCTCTCATCTCCTGGGTGGAGGAGGAGGCCGAACTGTGGGGCCCCGCTGCCCGGGATCCGGAGACGAAATGTCCGACAGAAACGGACCCAGGTGGAGTATAGGGTGCTACTTCTCTGTTCCTGTCCCATCCCGGTATCCTCTGCCACCTGCAGCTACCTGCTTAGCAGTTTCCTCTCTCAACTGCCTTCTCAACTGCGACCAGGAGGCTGAGCCCCTGCCTGGCTCCCGGATGCAGTCTAGAAAGGAGCAGTGATGGGGTTCTGGGCCTGCCATAACCCGCCCCTGAGTCCTCACCTCTGTGTGGTCACTACACTCTTGGGGCTTTTTTTGGTGTTTTTGTTTTAGAGACAGGGTCTCGCTCTGTTGCCTAGGCTGAGTGCAGTGGCAGCCTCATAGCTCACTGTAGCCTGGAACTCCCAGGCTCAAGTAGTCCTCCCGCCTGGGCCTCCAGAGCAGCTAAGACTGTACAGGTGGTCACCACGAAGCCTGGGTAATTTTTTTTTTTTTTTTTTTTTTAAAGACAAAGTTTTGCTCCATTGCCCAGGCTGGAGTGCAGTGGCGCCATCTGAGCTCACTGCAACCTTCCCCTCCCAGTTTCAAGTAATTATTCTGCCTCAGCCTCCCAAGTAGCTGGGATTACAGGTGCCCACCACCACGCCTCGGTAATTTTTAATTTTTATTTTATTTATTTTTTTATTTATTTTGAGACGGAGTCTTGATCTGTCGCCCAGGCTGGAGTGCTGTGGCGCGATATCGGCTCACTGCAAGCTCCGCCTCCTGGGTTCACGCCATTCTCCAGCCTCAGCCTCCCGAGTAGCTGGGACTATAGGCACCCGCCACTACGCCCGGCTAATTTTGTTTTTGTATTTTTAGTAGAGACGGGGTTTCACTATGTCACCCAGGCTGGTCTCGATCTCCTGACCTTGTGATCCGTCCGCCTCGGCCTCCTAAAGTGCTGGGATTACAGGCATGAGCCATGGCGCCCGGCCAATTTTTTGTATTTTTAGTAGAGACAGGGTTTCACTATGTCACCCAGGCTGGTCTAGAACTCCTGGGGTCAAGTGGTCCGCCTGCCTCGGACTCCCAAAGTGACCCACTGCGCCTGGCCTAATTTTTAAAAATTGTCATGTAATATATTTTAGAGACGGGGTCCTGGGTCTTGGTGTGTTGCCCAGGCTGGTCCTGAAATCCTAGACTGATGCTCCTTCTCTGCCTCCGAAAGCGCTGGGATTACCGCCTTGAGCCCCCACGCCCAGTCTCTTAAGCTCTGTTGACTCTACCTCCACCTCAGGACCCACCCCTGCCGTTCACCTGCAGGCTGGTTCCTCTCTCCCCGCCCGCCCCCCTTTTTTTCCTTCATTTCTTGCCCTCAGCCTTTGCGGAGTGTCCAGCCCCACTGAAATTGGCCATCCCCACCTGGTTCTGCCTTTCTTGGTGCTGTTCCTGATGCCTGGAACATCCTCAGGTGTCCGCTCCTCCTTCTGGATCAGGCCCAGATGTTCATGTCATCTCTGCCTTTCCCCCGCAGTGACATTTCCCCAGCCCCGAGGCCGAGTGGACTGTTCCTTCCCTCCCTCCCGGCTCTGTCTGGCTCAGCAGCCGAGGAACAGGTGTCACTCCTCCATCTCCCAGGGGCAGCCGGGGGTCCAGCAGGCCTGTCCCTGCCCACGCGGGCTGTGGGATTCAAGGACCAGGATGAGCCGAGCCTGAACTGTCCCGTCTTTATCTCCTAGCAGATTCCAGAAACAAGGAAGAGGAAAGACAAAGGGAAGGGATGGAAGCCCTGGAGAAGTCTGTCCCTGTGGCCACCGGGTCTCCTGGACTGAAGGCTCCCCAAGCCCCCTTGGCCGGGCCCCCTTATGGTTGGCAGCAGCCGTCCAAGGCACCGCACCGAGGACGCCCCTCGCTCTGTGCTCACCCCCCTGTCCCCCGAGCGGACCAGCGTCACGGCTGCTACGTGTGCGGGAAGAGCTTCGCTTGGCGCTCCACACTGGTGGAGCACGTCTACAGCCACACTGGCGAGAAACCCTTCCACTGCACTGACTGCGGCAAGGGTTTTGGCCACGCTTCCTCCCTGAGCAAACACCGGGCCATCCATCGCGGGGAGCGGCCTCACCGCTGTCCCGAGTGTGGCCGGGCCTTCACGCAGCGCTCAGCACTGACTTCGCACCTGCGCGTCCACACCGGTGAGAAGCCCTATGGCTGCGCCGACTGTGGCCGCCGCTTCAGCCAGAGCTCTGCCCTCTACCAGCACCGGCGTGTGCACAGCGGCGAGACCCCCTTCCCCTGCCCGGACTGTGGCCGCGCCTTCGCCTACCCCTCGGACCTACGGCGCCACGTGCGCACCCACACCGGCGAGAAGCCCTACCAGTGCCCGGACTGCGGGCGCTGCTTCCGCCAGAGCTCAGAGATGGCAGCCCACAGGCGCACCCACAGCGGCGAGAAGCCCTACCCCTGCCCGCAGTGTGGCCGCCGCTTCGGCCAGAAATCAGCAGTGGCCAAGCACCAGTGGGTTCATAGGCCCGGGGCCAGGGGCCACAGGGGCCGGGTCACTGGGGGTCTGCCTGTGACCCTGACCCCTGGCCCTGGAGATCTGGAACCGCCCGTGGGCTTCCAGCTGTACCCAGAGATATTCCAGGAGTGTGGGTGACGGCCTTAAAAGTGACTATCTAGACATTACAGAGGCCCGAGATGGGCTCAGGGGTCCGAACCTCTGCGGCGGCCTGCAGGGAGGTCCCAGAATCTACAAGACCTGGCCCTGGGGTGCGGACAGTCTGATCTTGGACCCTCAGCAGCCTCCTCTGCCAGCACCTTGCTCTCAACTGCCCAGGGGTCTCGAAGGCCCCCTTTACTGAGGCAGGCCTGAGGTGAGAACCCCCAGACCTACATAAGGGGAACCAAAAGGTGTTTCTCAGCCCAGAGATGCTAAAAGCACTGAGGTAGAGGAGAACCTTGTTTTACCCATTGTTTTTTTAAAAAAATTTTAAATTATTTTTTATTCTTGTGACCCTCCCAGAACACAATACTCATTGTCTTTTTATTTATTTATTTATTTATTTATTTATTTATTTTTGAGACAGCTTCCTGGCCTGTCACCCAGGCTGGAGTGCAGTGGTGTGAACAGGGCTAACTGTAGCGTCAACCTGCTGTGCTCAAGGAATCCTCTCCCCTTAGCCTTCCAAATATCTGAGACTACAGGCGGGCAACACTACGCCCAGCTAAGTTTTAAATTTTACATAGAGATGAGGTTCTCACTGTTGTCCAGGCTGGTCTCAAACTCCTTGGCTGAAGCAATCCTGCCATCTCGGGCTCCCAAACTGCTGGGATTACAGGCGTGAGCCACCACCATGCCTGGCTTCCATTGTCTTTGTGTGTGTGTGTGTGTGTGATGGGGTTTTGCTCTTGTTGCCCAGGCTGGAGTGCAGTAGCGCAATCTCAGCTCACTGAAACCTCCACCTCCAGAGTTCAAGCGATTCTCCTGCCTCAGCCTCCCAAGTAGCTGGGACTACAGGCACTCACCACCTCCACTGCCTTTTTACTGCCCAAGTTAAAATCCTGTGACTCTACTGGATCTGGCCTGCAGTTGTCATATTTATTGACCTGAGCCCAGGCAGTGTTTTTAAGTGATATGAGTTAGTGGTGAAGATTGAAAAGGATATTTTGCACCCAAATACAGGTTTTCTGGTGTCTTTTGAAAAATCCAAAGATTTGGCAACTCCACCTAGGCTCCCACAAAACCACAGTTGTTGGAAGCTGAGCCAGAACTCACAATTCACCGTGGCCCGGCCACCCATCCCCACCACTCTCATGGGCTCCTGACCAAGCGCCACGTGCCATTCATCATGGCTTGCTTTTAGTGTTTTTGGTGTTTATCTTAAAGTACAGCAAAGAAGAAAGGAAAGTATTTCTTAGACCCATGTCTCTATCCAAACAGTCCTTTCCATCTGGCATTTCCCGTTCATTTATATGACTTGCTGAGCTCCTAAGGTCATTTGAGTTTGCAAACAGTGGTCTGTAGCACTCAGGTTTTCTGGAGTTGGAGAGAAAGGATGGCAGGAGAGAAGTCAAAGTCCGCTTTGTTTTAGATCTTTGCTTGTATTGCATTTTATGGTTTACAAAGTACTGTCTCCTCCATTGACTCATTGCACCTTCATAAGTGCTGAGAGAAGCCCCTTGGTTGAAGAGGGCAGCCTGGTCAGGAAGAGGCAGTCAGGACTGCCTTTCATCCCAAACCAAGGGGTGTGACCGCCATCAGCCAAAAGGCAGTTCCTGTTTTTGAATGGGAAGGTTTTGAGAGCTCCCTCCAGTCTTCTTTGGGCCTCCCTGAGACGGCCACATGCCTCAGGCCTTCTTAACCCTCCTAGACCCTGCCAGGAGGGCCTCATCACAGTTTTGAACTGGAAGAGATCTTCACTTTCCCAGGCTTTTGCAGTTGGGGGCACTGAGGCCAAGGAGGGCTAAGCAGCCTGTCCAGGATCACACAGAGACCCCAGGGTTCTTAGTTGACTGCTGACTTTCCCCGTCACTCCTGAGACCTTCACTGGTGTCTCAGCCAGGGTTCTGCAGGCATCTGCCTCTCCCTGTGATAACACTCAGCCCTGACCTGAACGAGGTCAGACTAGCCCAGCATCAGTGAAGCCCACGTACCAGATGAGTTCTGACAAAGCAGCCATGTGACAGACCAGGTCAACTCAGAATCCAGGCAACGAGGAGAGTCCCAAGGCACACAGACCTTGCATTTTTCCTCTGTACCATCATGGGCAGGGGTGGGTAGACCAAGAACACCAGGTGTTAGGTTTGTAACCAGGGGCGACTACCCATTTGTATCCACAAGCTCTGCAGAGAATCCATCTACCACTAATTCCTTTGTGGGCAGAGTCTAGCCATGGGCAGCCGCTGCCCTGCTCCTGGTCAGGACATCTCCCCGAGGAGAGCAAGGGCCTGTGATCTCTGCTGGCCTGTGCCCCCTTGCCTGTCACCCAGCTCAGCCCTGTGTCTGGCCTACCCAGGGAGGAAGAAACCAGATTTATCAACCTGGAAGGAGGTAGAAGTTTTGGAGACAAGACACTGTTTAGGTGTCAAGTGAAGTAATGAACTGACTTTATTCCAACCTCATCTCCAATCCGACCCCACCAAAATCTCTCTCTCCTTCAGCTTTTCTGGGGCAGGTTGACTCGTGTACCATCTTATCACAGGGGCATATTGGGGTCAGAAGAGGCACCTTGGCAGTAGGAGATACCTTTGTACCAGGTTTTTTTTTGTTGTTTTTTGTTTTTTGTTTTTGAGATGGAGTCTCTCTCTAATGCCCAGGCTGGAGTGCAGTGGCACGATCTCGGCTCACTGCAACTTCTGCCTCCTGGGTTCAAGTGATTCTCCTGTCTTGGCCTCCTGAGTAGCTAGGATTACAGGGGTGTGCCACCACACCCGACTAATTTTTGTATTTTTAGTAGAGACAGGGTTTCACCATGTTGACCAGGCTGGTCTTGAACTCCTGACCCCAAGTGATCTGCCTGCCTTGACCTCCCAAAGTGCTAGGATTACAGGCATGGGCCACCGCGCCCTGCTATTTTTTGTATTTTTAGTAGAGATGGGGTTTCACTATGTTGGTCAGGCTGGTCTACATTTCCTGACCTCACGTGATCCTCCCGCCTCAGCCTTCCAAAGTGCTGGCATTACAGGTGTGAGCCACTGCACCCGGCTTTTGTACCAGGTTTTAATTCCCCATGTGCAACCCAGTTCCCTCCCCTAACCCTCAGCACAGCCTTGGGGAGGCCCAGCTTGCAACACCAGTTCTCAGCCCAGACTGACAGCCAGATCTGGGCCCTCCGCTTGCCAATTAAAGGTGCCATGATTATTAGCTGGAGGTCTCTGAGTGCTTTGAAGTTTGTAAAGCTTATTTAGGGCCTAGAAACCAGACCTGATTCCTCTGCTTCCTGCCTTCATGACCCAACTTTCCAGCATCTCATCAATTTTTTTTTAGTGTCCTGAAACCCTTCAGCCTCAGCCCCACCCCATTCTCAGCTCCTCATTTCTTTTTTTTCTTTTCTTTTTTTTTTTTTTTGAGACAGGGTTTCACTCTTGTTGCCCAGGCTGGAGTACAATGGCATGATCTCAGCTCACTGCATCCTCTGCCTCCCGGGTTCAAGCAATTCTCCTGCCTCAGCCTCCTGAGTAACTAGGATGTGCCACCACACCTGGCTAATTTTGTATTTTTTGTTGGGAGCAAACTTCCCAAAATCTGGCCATAAACTGGCCCCAAGACTGGACATAAACAAAATCTCTGCAGCACTGTAACATGTTCATAACAGCCCTAACGCCTGTGCTGGAAGGTTGTGGGTTTATGGGAATGAGGGCAAGGAACACCTGGCCCACCCAGGTCAGAAAACCACTTAAAGGCATTCTTAAGCCACAAACAATCACATGAGCGATCTGTGCCTTAAGGCCGTGTTCCTGCTGCAGTTAACTAGCCCAACCTATTCCTTTAATTTGGCCCATCCCTTGGTTTCCCATAAGGGATACTTTCAGTTAATTTAATATTTATAGAAACAATACTAATGACTGGTTTGCTGTTAATAAATACGTGGGTAAATCTCTGTCTGGGGCTCTCAGCTCTGAAGGTTGTGAGACCCCTGATTTCCCACTTCACACTTCTATATTTCTGTGTGTGTGTCTTTAATTCCTCTAGTGCTGCTGGGTTAGGGTCTCCCCAACCGAGCTGGTCTCGGCAAGTGGCATCCATCGTGGGGGCTCGAATCCAGGTCGAAGGGTCGCCGGAGCAACAGTTGGAACAGAAAACCAGCTGGAGGACACCTGAGTACTCTTAAAGCAATCCCCCTGGTGAGTAAGAAGGGGATCTCGGAAGCATCAGGGTAACAATGGGACAGGTATGGGGTCTGGTTCATTTCACCTTGGAGCTTTTTCACACTGATAATGAGGAGGAACTAGCATAGCGAAGTAACACAGGAGGTTACAGAGCATGTTTATTTACCAGCTAAAGCTAAAGTGGCAAAGGAAGGAGAGGTTCATCCCTACCCTTCTGTGCCCCCTCCTTATTATTTTGAAGAAAATGACCCTCCAGATCTTTCTTTTCTGGAGTACACTGGGCGAAAAGTAGTCGCCCCAGTGACTGTTCAAGCAGTGCCTCAAGCGACCGCTCTTAGTTCTATTCAGGCAGGAATTCAGCAAGCTAGACTAGAGGGTGATTTGGAGGCTTGGCAATTCCCTGTTAGAACACCCCCCAGGTCAACAGGGAAATATTATAGCTACATTTGAGCCTTTTCCTTTTAAATTCAGGAAAGCACATTTAGTTGATTATATCAAGGCCTGTGATGGTATCGGAGGTAATCTGCATAAAGCTACTTTGTTGGCACAGGTTATGGCAGGACTGAGAGTGGATAAAGGAAATACTCCATTTCCAGGAGCTTGTTTTTTTTTTTTTTGTTTTTTTTTTTTTTTTTTGAGACGGAGTCTCGCTCTGTCGCCCAGGCTGGAGTGCAGTGGCGCGATCTCGGCTCACTGCAAGCTCCGCCTCCTGAGTTTACGCCATTCTCCTGCCTCAGCCTCCTAAGTAGCTGGGACTACAGGCGCCCGCCACCGCGCCCGGCTAATTTTTTTTGTATTTTTAGCAGAGACGGGGTTTCGCCGTGGTCTCGATCTCCTGACCTTGTGATCCGCCCGCCTCGGCCTCCCAAAGTGCTGGGATTACAGGCGTGAGCCACCGCGCCCGGCCCAGGAGCTTGTTTTAACTGTGGGAAGCATGGTCATACTAAAAAAGAATGTAGAAAAAATCAGCGAGTCAGGCTGCCAGATAGGCGAAAAAAGAAAACTGTTGAGCCTGAAATATGACCAAAATGTAAAAAAGGAAAACACTGGGCTAGTCAGCGTCACTCTAAGTTTGATAAAGAAGGGAACCCGATTTGGGGAAACGCCGTGAGGGGCCCGTCCCGGGCCCCATTCTAAACCGGGGCATTTCTAGCTCAGGCCATTCCCTCACCCCTGTACAATGTCTGTCCCCTACCACAGCCAGTAGTGCCGCAGTAGATTTATGCTGCACAAAAGCTGTGAGCTTCTTCCTGGGGAACCCCTGCAAAAGGTCCCAACAGGAGTCTGTGGACCCTTGCCAGCAGGGACAATAGGATTACTTTTAGGAAGGTCTAGTGTAAATTTAAAAGGGGTACAAATACATACAGGAGTCGTTGGTTCAGATTACAATGGGGAAATTCAAATTGTTACATCTACTTCTGTTCCCTGGAAAGCAGAGCCAGGAGAGTGCACAGCACAGCTCCTGATTGTGCTGTATGTGGGAATCGGGAAAAGTGAAATTAAATGAACAGGAGGATTTGGAAGCACAAATAAACAAGGCAAAGCAGCTTATTGGGTGAATCAAATTACTGATAAACGTCCTACCTGTGAAATAACTATTCAAGGAAAGAAATTTAAAAGTTTGGTAGATACAGGAATAGACATTTCAATCATTTCTCTACAGCACTGGCCGTCCACATGGCCAATTCAACCTGCTCAATTTAACATAGCTGGAGTTGGTAAAGCCGCTGAAGTATATCAAAGTGTTATATTTTGCATTGTGAAGGGCCCGATAGACAACCTGGGACTATTCAACCAATTATAACTTCTGTACCTATAAATTTATGGGGCAGACATTTATTATAACAATCGGGAGCACAAGTTCTAATTCCAGGGCAATTATATAGCCCTCAAAGTCAACATACAATGCATGAAATGGAGTATGTCCCTGGTATAGGACTAGAAAAAAATTTGCGAGGTTTGAAAGAACCAATTCAAGCGGAAAAACAAAGTTCCCGCCAAAGATTAGGAAATAGTTTTTGATGGCGGCCATTGTTAAGCCTCCAGAACCTATACCTTTAAAATGGTTAACAGATAAGCCAATTTGGATAGAACAATGGCCACTAAGTAAAGAAAAACTGGAGGCTTTAGATAAATTAGTTGCTGAACAATTAGAAAATGGGCACATAGCTCCAACATTTTCTCCTTGGAATTCTCCAGTTTTTGTAATTAAGAAAAAATCAGGTAAATGGAGAATGTTAACTGACTTAAGAACCATCAATTCAGTTACACAACCTATGGGAGCATTACAGCCAGGATTGCCTTCTCCTGCTATAATTCCAAAAAATTGGGTAAATAGTCATAGATTTTGTTTCTTTACTCTCCTTTTAGCTGAGCAAGACTGTGAACAGTTTGCATTTACAATTCCTGCAGTAAACAACCTGCAGCCTGCTAAGCATTTTCATTGTTTTACAGATGGGTCTAGTAATGGTAAAGCTTCTTATTTTGGCTCAAAAAGTTTTTCTAGGCCAGACGCGGTGGCTCAAGCCTGTAATCCCAGCACTTTGGGAGGCCGAGACTGGTGGATCACGAGGTCAGGAGATCGAGACCATCCTGGCTAACATGGTGAAACCCCGTCTCTACTAAAAAATACAAAAAACTAGCCGGGCGAGGTGGCGGGCGCCTGTAGTCCCAGCTACTCGGGAGCCTGAGGCAGGAGAATGGCGTGAACCCGGGAGGCGGAGCTTGCAGTGAGCTGAGATCCGGCCACTGCACTCCAGCCTGGGCGACAGAGCGAGACTCCGTCTCAAAAAAAAAAAAAAAAAGTTTTTCCAGATGTCCTATACTTCAGCTCAAAAAGCAGAGCTTGTAACTGTAATTGAGGTATTGACTGCTTTTGATATACCTATTAAGGTGATTTCTGATTCTTCATACGTGATTCACTCCACACAGTTAATTGAAAATGCTCAGTTATGATTTCATACAGATGAACAACTGATGACTTTATTTACCCAATTGCAAACAGCAGTTAGGAGTAGAATGCACCCTTTTTACATCACTCACATTAGAGCTCATACACCTCTTCCAGGACCTTTGACTAAAGGGAATCAAAAGGCTGATCACCTAGTTGTTAATGCAATATCTAATGCTAGACACTTTCACAATTTAACCCATGTTAATGCCTCTGGTCTCAAACGCAGATACGGCATTACCTGGAAAGAAGCTGAAGCTATTATCCAGCAATGCCCAACTTGCCAAATGGTACATTCCTCATCTTTTACAGAAGTAGTTAATCCTCCAGGACTGGAACCTAATTCTATTTGGCAAATGGATGTCACACATGTTCCCTCGTTTGGGAGACTAGCTTATGTACATGTATGTGTGGGCACCTTGTGGGCACCTTTTCTCACTTTGTGTGGGCTACAAGCCAAACAGGAGAGTCTTCTGCCTGTGTTAAATGTCATCTTTTGCAGTGTTTTGCAGTGATGGGCATTCCAGCTTCTATTAAAACAGATAATGCCCCAGGCTATACTAGCCTAGCTCTAGCTACATTTTTCTCTATGTGGAATATTTAATGGTAGCTATGATAGTGGTTATCACCACTGCCATGAGTATTCCTTCAATAAGGGCTGGTAATAATGCCTGGATGCAATCACTCTATGACACAGTTATACACGCTTTCTGATCTCAGTATTTACCATAATAAATCTGCTCCTATAATTGAGGCATACCGCCCTCAAAAACCTATTTGTAAACAGGATTGGACCCAGTTAGAAAAAATGAACGTACTTGTTTAGGAAGATTGCTTTGCAGAACAGGCAGAGGTGCTGCACAATGATTCCTATGGAATCATTATTAATTAGTCCCCTAAGGGGATGATTAGCTTAAATTGCACCTCTCAGTCTGTGTGCCATGGTCACACTATGTTCAGATGATCTGAACAAAACTGTCAGATGGTAGAAATGATAAGAAGTACGGCAAAAGTTCCTATTATCTGGAACCATGGTGGTATAGTGGCACCTCAACCTCAAATGATATGGCCTGCTCTAGGAGCTAAACATAAGGATTTGTGGAAGCTATTAAATGCTCTTTTTTTTTTTTTTTTGAGACGGAGTCTGGCTCTGTCACCCAGGCTGGAGTGCAGTGGCGTGATCTCGGCTCACTGCAAGCTCCGCCTCCCGGGTTTACGCCATTCTCCTGCCTCAGCCTCCTGAGTAGCTGGGACTACAGGCGCCCGCCACCTCGCCCGGCTAGTTTTTTGTATTTTTTAGTAGAGACGGGGTTTCACTGTGTTAGCCAGGATGGTCTCGATCTCCTGACCTCGTGATCCGCCCGTCTCGGCCTCCCAAAGTGCTGGGATTACAGGCTTGAGCCACCGCGCCCGGCCAAATGCTCTTAATAAGATCAAAATTTGGAAAAGAATAAAAAAGTGTCTAGAAGGATACTCTACAAACTTGTTTTTGGATATAGCAAAATTAAAAGAACAAATATTTAAAACATCCCAGGCACACCTGACATTAATGCCAGGAACTGGAATGCTTAAAGGAGCTGCAGACAAATTAGCAGCTAGTAACCCATTAAAATGGATAAAAACGGCCGGGCGCGGTGGCTCACGCCTGTAATCCCAGCACTTTGGGAGGCCGAGACGGGCGGATCACGAGGTCAGGAGATCGAGACCATCCTGGCTAACACGGTGAAACCCCGTCTCTACTAAAAAATACAAAAAACTAGCCGGGCGAGGTGGCAGGCGCCTATAGTCCCAGCTACTCGGGAGGCTGAGGCAGGAGAATGGCGTGAACCCGGGAGGCGGAGCTTGCAGTGAGCTGAGATCCGGCCACCGTACTCCAGCCTGGGTGACAGAGCGAGACTCCGTCTCAAAAAAAAAAAATAAAAAATAAATAAATAAAATGGATAAAAACATTTGAAAGCTCTGTGATTTCAATGATGACTGTGCTTTTAATCTATGTTGTTTGTCTTTGTATAGTCTGCAGATGTGGATCCCGACTCCTGCTAGAAGTAGCTCACCGTGACAAAGCTGCCCTTGCTTTTATCGTTTGCAAATCAGAGAAGGGGGACATGTTGAGAACAAGCTCCCCAAAATCTGGCCCCGAACTGGCCCCAAGACTGGCCATAAACAGAATCTTTGCAGCACTGTAACATGTTCATAACAGCCCTAACGCCTGTGCTGAAGGTTGTGGGTACCGGAGTGAGGGCAAGGAACACCTGGCCCGCCCAGGGCAGAAGACCGCTTAAAGGCATTCTTTTTTTTTTTTTTTTTTTTTTTTGAGACGGAGTCTCGCTCTGTCGCCCAGGCTAGAGTGCAGTGGCGCGATCTCGGCTCACTGCAAGCTCCGCCTCCCGGGTTCACGCCATTCTCCTGCCTCAGCCTCCCGAGTAGCTGGGACTACAGGCGCCCACAACCGCGCCCGGCTAATTTTTTGTATTTTTAGTAGAGACAGGGTTTCACCGTGGTCTCGATCTCCTGACCTTGTGATCCGCCCGCCTCGGCCTCCCAAAGTGCTGGGATTACAGGCATGAGCCACTGCGCCCAGCCTTAAAGGCATTCTTAAACCACAAACAATAGCATGAGCAGTCTGTGCCTTAAGGCCATGTTCCTGCTGCAGTTAACTAGCCCAACCTATTCCTTTAATTCAGCCGTCCCTTCGTTTCCCATAGGGGTACTTTTAGTTAATTTAATATCTATAGAAACAATGCTAATGACTGGTTTGTTGTTAATAAATATGTGGATAAATCTCTGTTTGGGGCTCTCAGCTCTGAAGGCTGTGAGACCCCTGATTTCCCACTTCTCACCTCTATATTTCTGTGTATGCATCTTTAATTCCTCTAGCGCTGCTGGGCTAAGGTCTCCCCGACCGAGCTGGTCTGGGCAATTTTTTAGTAGAGGCGGGATTTCTCCATGTTAGTCAGGCTGGTCTCAAACTCCCGACCTCAGGTGATCCGCCCTGAGCCTCAGCCTCCCAAAGTGCTGGGATTACAGGTGTGAGCCGCCGTGCCCAGCCAGCTCCTTGTTTCTTGGCACAGATATTTCCTCCAGCGGTAGGGCCTCCTTTTCTCTCTGCTACCCCAGGTGTTTGAAGGTCAGCCCCAGAGGCAATTGAAGCCAGGAAGGGGCTTTCCTAGACTTCACTGTGCATTGGGGATATGCTTGTCTGCATCAACAGAATAAGCCACATCCAAGTGGCCAGCCAGAGTGAGAAGTAAAGGCCATGGCCACATGCCCATCCCTCTTCTGTCCAGGCCATTTAAGGGTAGGAGACCGGGCACAGTCGCTCACACCTGTAATCCCAGCACTTTGGGAGGCCAAGGCAGGTGGATCACCTGAGGTCAGGAGTTCAAGACCAGCCTAGCCAACATGGTGAAATCCTGTCTCTACTAAAAATACAAACGTTAGCCAGGCGTGGTGGCGGGTACCTGTAATCCCAGCTACTCAGGAGACTGAGGCATGAGAATTGCTTGAACCAGGGAGGTAGAGGTTGCAGTGAGCCAAGATTGTGTCACTGCACTCCAGCCTTGGTGACCAGAGTGAAACTCCATCTTGGACCAGGTGTGGTGGCTCACCCCTGTAATCCCAGCACTTTGGGAGGCCGAGGCAGGCAGATCATGAGGTCAGGAGATTGAGACCATCCTGGCTAACATGGTGAAACCCCGTCTCTATTAAAAATACAAAAAAATTAGCTGGGCAAGGTGGCAGGTACCTGTAGTCCCAGCTCCTTGGGAGGCTGAGGCAGGAGAATGGCATGAACCCGGAAGGCAGAGGTTTCAGCGAGCCGAGATTGCACCACTGCACTCCAGCCTGGACCACAGAGCAAGACTGTGTCTCAAAAAAAAAAAAAAAAGAAAAAAGTAAAACTCCATCTCAAAAAATAATAATAAAAAAAAAGGGTAGGTGTTGATCTGAGCTCCAAGACCCCTAGAACTCTTTGGAATGTTTGTGTATGTGTGTCTCTAGGAATAGGACATGCAAAGATGTGTATGACCCAAAGAAGCGAATACTCGGCTAGTTTTTCAAACGAGGCCTCCCTGATGCAGAGTCACTAGGTTATCTTTTATTGTCATTATTATTACTTAGAGGCAGGGTCTCCGTGCCACCCAGGCTGGAATGCAGAGGTGTGATTTTAGCTCACTGTGACCTTGAATTTCTGGGCTCAAGCTATCCTCCCACCTTGGTCCTGCATAGCTGGGACTACAAGCATGCACCACTACACCTGGCTAATTAAAAAAAAATTTTTTTTTAGAGAAAGGGTCTCACTATGTCACCCAGGCTGGTCTTTCTTTTGTTGTTGTGGGTTCTTATTTTTGGAAGCTGCCTCAGGAGCCCAGGCTGGTCTCAAACTCCTGACCTTGAGTGATCCTCCCATCTCAGCCTCCCAAAGTGCTGGGATTACAGGTGTGAACCACTGTGCCTGGCTGAGTGTCTTTTAAAAATGTAGGTTGTACACTGGGCCCGGTGGCTCATGCCTGTAATCCCAGCACTTTGGGAGGCTGAGGCGGGTGGATCATGAGGTCAGGAGATCGAGACCATCCTGGCTAACACCGTGAAAACCCATCTCTACCAAAAATACAAAAAAAAAAAATTAGCCGGGCGTGGTGGTGTGCGCCTGTAGTCCCAGCTACTCGGAGACTGAGGCAGGAGAATGGGGTGAACTTGGGAGGCGGAGCTTGCAGTGAGCCGAGATTGTGCCACTGCACTCCAGCCTGGGTGACAAAGCGAGACTCCGTCTGAAAAAAAAAAAAATGTAGGTTGCCAGGTGCAGTGGCTCACGCCTGTAATCCCAGCACTTTGGGAACCCAATGGGAGCAGATTAGTTGAGCCCCAGAAGTTTAAGAGCGGTCTGGCCAACATGGCGAAAACCCATCTCTACAACAATTAGCTGGGCACGGTGGCTCACACTTGTAATCTCAGCACTTTGGGAGGCTGAGATGGGTGAATCACGAGGTCAAGAGATCAAGATCAGCCTGGCCAACATGGTGAAACCCCATTTCTACTAAAAACACAAAAATTAGCTGTGTGTGATTGCAGGCACCTGTAGTCTCAGCTACTTGGGAGGCTGAGGCAGGAGAATCACTTGAACCCAGGAGGCAGAGGTTGCAGTGAGCCGAGATCATGCCACTGCACTCCAGCCTGGGCGGCAGAGCAAGACTCCATCTCAAAAAAAAAAAAAAAGGTAGAGGCATGTCAGGCCAGGCAGTGACTCATGCCTGTAATCTCAGCACTTTCCTGACTGACAGAAGACTGACCCTGTCTCCAGAAAAAAACAGGCATGTTCAGAGAACAGATTCCATCTGTTTAGCTGGAGCTAAGTGGGATCGTTTTCCTGTAGGAAAAGATGGGGGGTTTGACTTTGAGAAGGTTGGTTTGTCACGGGCCTGGAAGGCCATGGGTGTACTAGCTATGAATGCTTTTTTGAGACAGGGTCTTGCTCTGTCCCCTGGAGTGCAGTGGCATGATCTGGGCTCACTGCAGCCTCAATCTCCTGGACTCAAGTGATCCTCCCACCTCAGCCTCCCAAGTAGCTGTGACCACAGGCACTTGCCACCACGCTCAGCTAATAGAGCCCATGCCTCTATCTTAATGAGTCTTTGTTCTAGCTATTCTGTTCTATATAGGCTACACTTCCAAATTGAATTCATCTGTCAGTGCCCTTTGGCGCTATCTCCAAGAAATTCCTCCAGGAGCCTGTCTGTCCCATGTTAGAAGCCTCAGAATTGTGCCTCTGTGTTTTTGTCCTGGACACAATCTGCCTAGAAGGTCTTCCCCAAACTTGTGTCAGCTGAATTCATACTTGGTATCTCTCTCCCCCAGCCTAGTGTAAACTTAGTGCAGGGACTTTATCTTGCCTCAACAATGTCTTCACCACCCAGAACATCTAGAATAATGCTTGGCACACGAGGGGGCCAATACATTTTCATGAAATGAATGTAGTCGTAGGATATGTGTCTATTTTTTTATATGTTTCCTGAGTGGTCAGTATTCTTCCCCAGGATTCCCTGACTCCAAACCAGTCCTTTGTTAGGGACAAACTGCCCAAGAAAGCTTCTTGGTGCTGCCCACCCTTCCCCCAAGACTCTTTATATTTCTAAGCCCTTATCTAGGTGCCACAGTGAAGCCAGCAGACTTCACTTATCAGACCTTGCTGCAATAAGCAAACCCCAATTGCAAACCACCCACATCGGACAGGGGAGTTCGTGGGAACATAAACAAACTTTACCTGCACCCTCCTGTAATAAACATCACAAGGTAATACGTAGCAAAATTAACCAACAAACAACCCCGGGATGTGGCCATACGAAAGAACTCCCTCAAACTCCCCTCCCCAATATAAACCCCTCATTCTGTAAGCTTGGGGCTGCTGCTTCTCTATTAGGGGAGCAGCTGGCAGGTTAATAAAAACTTGCCTGCCTAACTTTGGGTCTATTTTTGCATTCTCTTGGCTGAACTTACATTCTGGTGCTGAAACCCGGGAAGGGGATAGACCCTCCCCCTCCTCCCTCTCTCTCTCTCTCCCCCCCTCTCCCTACCCTATCACCCCTCTCCCGGCCAATCTTCCCTTCCCCAAACCTGCCAAAGACCCAGAGAATCTCCTAGACTCTGCCATTGCTGGCAACTTCATCCACCATCAAAGCCTCCACCAGGGTGAGTAAAAAGAGACTGTTGCCATTCCCTGGAACCCTTGACTGCCCATCTCTCCATTTCCAAAAGACCCAGCGCTGGGCCAAGGTCTTCCTCTGGCCTCTGGCTCTTCCATTTCAGGGATGCCTGACACGGCAGTTACCTCCTCTATTCCAGACAAGTTCCACAAGAAAAGTGATGCCCTCTCCTGCCATTCTTGTCACTGGCAGTCTCTTCTTCCTCTACCCCCACCTCCTCCATTCCACAATCTCAGTGCTCTTGGGCTCTGTTCAGAGGTCCCTTCTAAGAGGCTTATCTTTTACTGTAATACCACATGGCCTCAATACCAACTGGACAATGGTTCCCAATGGCCCCAAAACAGCACTTTACAACTATTACCATCACAATGGGAAATGGTCTGAGATTCCTTATGTTCAGGCCTTAAGGGAGGAGACCACCCATCACATTGTCTTATGCCCAATTTCTGCCTCCAAAGAAAGAAGTAAAAACTAAAAGGCACAAATGAAATCCACAAGCAGACAGCCTGGTGCCACACCCTGGGTCTGGTAGTTAAAGATTGACCCCGACCTAATTGGTTATGTTATCTATAGATTACAGACGTTGTATAGAAAAGCACTGTGAAAATCCCTGTACTGTTCTGATCTAATTAACGGTGCATGCAGCCCCCAGTCACATACCTCCTGCTTGCTCAATTGATCATGACCCTCTCATGTGAACCCCCTTAGAGTTGTGAGCCCTTAAAAGGGACAGGAATCACTCACTCAGGGAGCTCGGTTGTTGGAGACATGAGACTTGCTGAAGCTCCCAGCTGAACAAAGCCCTTCCTTCTTTAACTTGGCATCTGAGAGGTTTTGTCTGCGGCTTGTCCTGCTACATTTCTTGGTTCCCTGACTGGGAAGCGAGGTGATTAACGGAAAGTTGAGGCAGCCCCTTAGGTGGCTTAGGCCTGCCCTGTGGAGCATCGCTGTGGGGGACTCCAGCCAGCTTGAGTGACTAGGATCCTGAGAGTGCCCCAGGGTAGGTGGAACGCCTTGCCAGAGTAGTGCATGACAGGTCCCCATGGAGGATCAACGCAGTGGCTGAACACCGGGAAGGAACTGGCACTTGGAGTCTGGACATCTGAAACTTGGTAAGACTAGTCTTTGGAATTTGCCCACTGCATTTGAGTGGAAGTGTGGCCTGATCACCCACGATGTGCCTGTACCGGCACTTTGGTTTTTGTTTTTGACTTGACTTGGATTGCTTAATACTTTGGTTTTGGTTTTGACCTGGCTTGGATTTCTTGATACTCTGATTTTGGTTTTGATTCTGGTTTGGTGTAAACTGTAAAAGTGTGTGTGTGCCCTTTTTACCCGGTCTTTGTTTTGTGGTGTGTGTGTGTTGTGAGTGTGGTGTTCTGTCTCGAAGAAGCATGGGTGAGGCACAAAGTAAGCCCACCCAACTAGGAACTATGTTGAAAATTTTCAAGGAAGGATTTAAGGGAGACTACGGAGTACTATGACACCAGGAAAACTTAAAACTTTGTGTAAGATAGACTGGCCCGCATTAGAGATGGGTTGGCCATCAGAAGGAAGCCTGAACAGGTCCCTTGTTTCAAAGGTATGGCACAAAGTTACCTGTAAGCCAGGGCACCCAGCACAGTTCCTGTATATAGACACTTCATTACAGCAGGTTTTGGAAACTGACCCCCCCTTCCCCCGCCACAGTGGTTGAGAGAACAGCAGCATAAGCTGTTGGCAGAGGCAGGAAAGACCAGCAGAGAGAGAGAGAAAGAGACAGAGGCAAAAGGAAAGTCAAAGAGAAAAAGAGACAGAAAATCAGAGAGAGAAAGAAAGAAAGTGATATACAAGTAGTTAAGAAAAAAAAAACAGTGTACCCTATTCCTTTAAGAGCCAAGGTAAATTTAAAACCTATAATTGATAATTGAAGGTATTCTCCATAACCCTATAACACACCAATACAACTTTGTTATCAGTGTAAACAAGGGCATATCCCCAAAGCACTGAGGCCTTCCTATCAAAAATCCTTAACCCAGTAAACCACAGATGGCCCAAACGCATTCAATCTGTAGCGGCAACTGCTTTGTTAACAGAAAAAAGTAAAAAAATAACTTTTAGAGGAAACCTCATTGTGAGCATACCTCACCAGTTCAGAAGTATCCTAAGGGCAAAAAAACCGAAAAGGATGATTTAACATTAAGCACTGAAAATTCCCTTAACCCAGCAGGTTTCCCAACAGGGGATCTAAATCTTAATTAACATACAAAGGTCAGACCAGACCTAGGAGGAACTCCCTTCAGGACAGGACAATCGATGGTTCCTCCCAGGTAACTGAAGGACAAAAAAATAGCCATCTATACCAATTGTCATGTGCCTCCAAGTGAAGAGACCACCAAACAGGCTTTGTGTGAGCAACAAGGCTGTTTATTTCACTGGGGTGCAGGCAGGCTGAGTCCAAAAAGAGAGTCAGCAAAGGGTGGTGGATTATCATTAGCTCTTATAGGTTTTGGGATAGACAGTGGAGTTAGGAGCAATGTTTTGTGGGCAGGGGGCGGATCTCACAAAGTTCATTTTCCAGGTGGGGAGAATTACAAAGAACCTTCTTAAGGGTGGGGGAGATTACAAAGTATACTGATCAGTTAGGGTGGGGCAGAAACAAATCACAATGGTGGAATGTCATCAGTTAAGGTTATTTTCACTTCTCTTGTGGATCTTCAGTTGCTTCAGGCCATTTGGATGTATATGTGCAGGTCACAGGGGATACCATCGCTTAGTTTGGGCTCAGAGGCCTGACACCAATTCTAAGTTAATTTGGACAAAACAAGGTCTCATTAATAGCAAAGGATAATTAAAAAACCAGACTTACAAGGTTTTCAACAAAAGTAAAGTTTGCTAAAAGTTAACAGTGTAACATGTATTATAGTAACTTCTAATCTTGTGGCCCTAGACAGTCTAGTCCACAGACATAAAAGAAGTTCGCTTTGGAAAATAATAGTTATCATCTTCGGGAAAAAAAAAGGAAAAAAGGGGGGGAGCAGAATTTATGTCAAAAGAGTGTTCTATGGTAAATTTTTGACCTGAAATAAATTAACTGGTTGTTTAAAGAAATAAATGTTTGTAATAAGTCAGAAAGTTGAGGCACGTTGGAGAGTTGTCTGTGAAAGTCATGAAAGAGAAAAATGTTATTAAAAAAAGAGTTTATGCAAGAAATGTTGTATAATTTAAAAGTAACTAGGCCTCCTGAATGTAAAACTACTGGAAAAAAAAAAAACAGTTTATGTGCAAGGTGTATAAAGAAAGTAAAATATACGTTTGGTAAAAGGATTTTAAGGAGGTTTAAGAACGTAAATTTTTACCTACATTAAAAGGTTAAAAATTTTTTTGTTTTGAAGGTTTAAACAAGTTTTAAAATGTTAATTATATTTTTAAAAATTCTGTGTGTAAACACATTAGCTAAAGTTAAAGGAGTATCATCCAGTTTTTCTGTGAACTGGACATTAAAATAAAGACACAGCAGATTTTTCTTAAATCACTAATCTGCTCTTTAACAAAGATTATAAAAAGTTAAAAAGAGTCTATAAAAATCTTACCTTATGGTCTGACATTAAAAATTGAATAAATAGGCCGGGCGCGGTGGCTCAAGCCTGTAATCCCAGCACTTTGGGAGGCCGAGACGGGCGGATCACGAGGTCAGGAGTTCGAGACCATCCTGGCTAACACGGTGAAACTCCGTCTCTACTAAAAAATACAAAAAACTAGCCGGGCGAGGTGGCGGGCGCCTGTAGTCCCGGCTACTCGGGAGGCTGAGGCAGGAGAATGGCGTAAAAACCCGGGAGGCAGAGCTTGCAGTGAGCTGAGATCCGGCCACTGCACTCCAGCCTGGGCGACACAGCGAGACTCCGTCTCAAAAAAAATAAATAAATAAATAAAAAATAAAAATTGAATAAATATGTAAACAAAGTTTTATTAAAACTAAGTTTAACATTAGTAGCACACTAATATAAAGGTGAAATTTAGTTTGTCTGGTATAAAAATCATAGAAGAAGCATTATTAAATATAAAATGGTGTTTGGCTTTCTTTGGTCTAAAAACTAATAAAAATCAGTGCTAAAGGAAACTTCTCAGTAAGAAGGCACCAAAGACTACAAAGTCCACTGTTGATGTCCCCACATTTAAAACAAAAAGTCAATTTCTTAGAAATTATATACTTGGTTTATCTTCCAATTTCCTTTCCCTCAAAACTAAAAGTCTTTTAGCACAGGGACTTCCCCTAGAATTTCCAGTAAACCAGCACCAGCCTGAACATCACCTTCTTATCAAAGGGTAGAAAGAAGATAAACTCGAGCCAGCCTAGGAAAGACCCTACCTTGTGCTGCTAACCACCAAGACTGCTCCTTGTATAGCAGAAAAAGGATGGACTCATCACACCCGAGTCAAAGCACCACGCTCTCCAGAGTCTCGGGCCACAATCCCAGAGAAAAACCCTACCAAACGAAAGCTAAGAAAAATTTAACTCTTTCATCTATTCTATTATTCTTCCTTCTTTCCTCACTCTATTGCTGACCATCTGGTTATTAACATAACCAAGTCAATTTTTGCCTCAAACTATCGCATTTAATGCTTGCCTTGTTGTACCCTGTGCAGGCTTGCCAAGTCAAAGACAGCTCTCCACTTCAGAAATGTACCTCTGTCCTTCCTGACTCTCCTCAGACTGGGCATTATTAAATTAGGACCATTTAATCTGGGGAAATTTCACTAAAGACTCCAGTGTCAACCAGGAGTCTTGCTCCCCAATGTAGAGATTTTATGCTGTAGTTGGTCCAACATTCTGTGGACCACTAAAGAGCAAGGATGGACTGGTTTTTATAATTTCCCAAAATCATACATTCATTTTACTAGAGGATCATAGAAGTTAAAGACTTAAAACAAACTTTGACAATTAAGACAGCACACCAAGATGCAAATGCCTGGTTAGAACAGATCAAATATTCCATCTGCAAGTTAAGCAAAAGCAATTGTTATGCTTTGCACGTGGCAGGCCAGAGGCCCAGATTGTCCCCTTTCCACTAAGGAGGTCCTCCAGTCAACCAGGCATGGGCTACATGGTAGCTGTTTTCCAGGATTCTACAGTCTGGAGTAATAAGTTGTGCCAAGCTCTCTTGGCTATATTCTGAAGTCTGGCACCCTGCGGGTCAGCCTCCAAGGGCCATCCAGCCTTTGTCTCCCAACACTAAGTTCATTTTGTGTCTCTCATGACAGGGAGGACAGTTAGCATTCCTTGGAGACCTGAAGGGATGCAATGAGCTTAAAAATTTTCAAGAGGTTTTCAATTAGTCAGCCCTCGTTCATCCCCAAGCAGATGTGTGGTGGTATTGTGGTGGACATTTACTGGGCACTCTGCCGAATAAATGGAGTGGCACTTGTGCTTTAGTCCAATTGGCTATCCCTCTCACCCTGGCATTTCATCAACCAGAGGGAGGAAAAATAAGACGTCGTAAAGTGAGAGAAGCCCCTTATGGGTCTTTCAACTCTCACATCCATTTAGACACAACTGGAGTCCCATGGGCAATACCAGATCAATTTAAAGCCTAAAATCAAATAGCTGCAGGATGTGAGTCAATATTTTGGTGGGTAACAGTTAATAAAAATGTAAATTGGATAAACTACATCTATTACAACCAGCAACAAGCTTTTCATGAATTAAAAGAAAAACTCATGTCGGCCCCAGCCCTGGGGCTACCTGACCTGACAAAATCCTTTATGCCCTATGTGTCAGAAAGATAAAAAATGGCAGTTGGAGTTTTTTTTTTTTTTGAGATGGAGTCTCGCTCTGTCACCCAGGCTGGAGTGCAGTGGCCGGATCTCAGCTGACTGCAAGCTCGTCCTCCCGGGTTTACGCCATTCTCCTGCCTCAGCCTCCAGAGTAGCTGGGACTACAGGCCCCCGCCACCTCGCCTGGCTAGTTTTTTGTATTTTTAGTAGAGACGGGGTTTCACCGTGTTAGCCAGGATGGTCTCGATCTCCTGACCTCGTGATCCGCCCATCTTGGCCTCCCAAAGTGCTGGGATTACAGGCTTGAGCCACTGCGCCCAGCCTGCAGTTGGAGTTTTAATCCAGACTGTGGGGCCCTGGCCAAGGCCAGTGGCCTATCTCTCAAAACAACTAGACAGGGTTTCCAAAGCCTGGCCCCCATGTCTAAGGGCCCTAGCAGCAACGGCCCTGTTAGCACAAGAAGCAGATAAATTAACCCTTGGGAAAAACCTGAATATAAAGGCCCCCCATGCTGTGATAACTTTAATGACTACCAAAAGACATCATTGGTTAACAAATGCTAGATTAACCAAGTACCAAAGCTTGCTATGTGAAAATCCCCACATAACCATTGAAGTTTGCAACACCCTAAACCCTGTCACCTTGCTCCCGGTATCAGAGAGCCCAGTTGAACATAACTGTGTAGAGGGGTTGGACTCAGTTTATTCTAGCAGGCCCAACCTCCGAGAACATCCTTAAACATCAGTAGACTGTGAGAGGTATGTGGACGGGAGCAGCTTCACCAACCCCTGCAAAGTGACTCTGAAGAAGACAATAAGCCATGCTCCAGTCACACCTGGAAGCTGACTGGTCCACACACAGCCGAAGCATGAGAAAAGTCATCGCAGGACTCATTTTCCTTAAAATTTGGACTTGTACAGTAAGGACTTTAACCGACCTTCCTTAGACTGAGGACTGTTCCCAGTGTATACATCAAATCAGTGAGGTAGGACAAAAAGTTGCTACAGTCCTATTATTTTATGATTATTATAAGTGTACCGGGACTCTAAAAAAAAAACTTGTTGTGAAACCCCGTCTCTACTAAAAAAATACAAAAAACTAGCCGGGCGAGGTGGCGGGCGCCTGTAGTCCCAGCTACTCGGGAGGCTGAGGCAGGAGAATGGTGTGAACCCGGGAGGCGGAGCTTGCAGTGAGCTGAGATCCGGCCACTGTACTCCAGCCTGGGCGACAGAGCGAGACTCCATCTCAAAAAAAAAAAAAAATAAAAAAACAAAAAAACAAAAAAAACCCCAAAAAACTTGTTTGTATAATGCTATTCTATGCAAGGTATGTAGCCCAGGAAATGACCAACCTGATGTGTGTTATGACCCATCTGAGCCTCCCATGGCCACAGTTTTTAAAATAAGATTAAGGCCTGAGGACTGGTGGGGGCTCATAAATGAAACGAGTAAAGGGTTAGCGAAAACAAAAGAAAAAGGGGTGTCCAAACAAGTCACGTTGAAGTTTGATGCTTGTGCTGTCATTAATTGTAATAAGTTAGGAATAGGATGTGGTTCTCTTTAATTAGGAAAGAGGCTATATGGCAGAAAATAAGTACATTTGTCATGAATTAAGACTGTGTGGAAAAGAATGTGGATAGTGGTCTTGTGTCATTTAGGCTACTTAGATAAAAAATAAAAAAGATCCTGTCCACCTTCAGAAAAGGAAAAGTAGCCCTTCCTGTACCAGTGATCAGTGTAACCCCTTAGAACTAGTAATAACCAACCCCCTTGATCCTCACTGGAAAGAAAGGGAGCATGTAATCCTAGGAATGGATGAGGCTAGACTAGATCCTTGAGTAAATATCGTGGTTTGAGGAGAAGTTTACAAATGCTCTCCTGAGCCAGTATTTCAAATCTTCTATGATGAACTGAATGTGTCAGTACCAGAAATTCCAGGAAAAACAAGAAATTTGTTTTTGCAATTAGTTGAGCATGTAGCCCAGTCTCTCAATGTCACTTCATGTTATGTATGCAGAGGAACTGTAATGGGAGATCAACGGCCATGGGAAGCCTGAGAATTAGTATCTACAGACCCAGTTCCTGATGAATTGCCAGCTCAAAAGAATCACCCTGGCCGGGCGCGGTGGCTCAAGCCTGTAATCCCAGCACTTTGGGAGGCCGAGACGGGCGGATCACGAGGTCAGGAGTTCGAGACCATCCTGGCTAACACGGTGAAACCCCGTCTCTACTAAAAAATACAAAAAACTAGCCGGGCGAGGTGGTGGGCGCCTGTAGTCCCGGCTACTCGGGAGGCTGAGGCAGGAGAATGGCGTAAAAACCCGGGAGGCGGAGCTTGCAGTGAGCTGAGATCCGGCCACTGCAATCCACCCTGGGCGACATAGCGAGACTCCGTCTCAAAAAAAAAAAAAAAAAAAAAAAAAAAAAAAAAAAAAAAAGAATCACCCTGATAACTTCTGGGTCCTAAAAGCCTCAGTCATTACACAATACTGTATAGCAAGAGTAGGGAAGGACTTCACCCTTCCTGTGGGAAGACTCAGCTGCCTTGGGCAAAAACTGTATAATACTACTACAAAAACAGCCACCTAGTGGAGTTCAAACCACACTAAGAAAAACCCATTTAGTAAATTCCCAAAGTTGCAAACTGTGTGAACCCATCCGGAGTCCCACCAGGACTGGACAGCCCCCACTAGATTACACTGGATATGTGGGCATAGAGCTTACACCAAATTACCCAACCAGTGGGCAGGTAGTTGTGTTATTGGCACTATTAAACCATCTTGCTTCCTACTGTCCATAAAAACAGGTGAACTCCTGAGCTTCCCTCTCTGTGCTTCCCGCAAAAAGAGAAGCATAGCTATAGAAAATTAAAAAGATGATGAATGGCCCCCTCAGAGAATCATACAATATTATGGGCCTGGTACTTAGGAACAAGACGGTTCATAGGGATACCCGACTCCCATTTACATGCTCAACCAAATCATACGGTTACAAGCTATCTTAGAAATAATCACTAATAAGACTGGCAGAGCCTTGACTATTCTGGCCTGGCAAGAAACTCAGGTGAGAAATGCTATCTATCAAAATAGATTAGCTCTCGACTACTTGCTAGCCCTGAAGGAGGGGTCTGTAGAAAATTTAACCTTACTAATTGCTGTCTACACATAGATGATCAAGGGCAAGTAGTTGAAGACATAGTTAGAGATAAGACAAAACTGGCACATGTGCCTCTGCAAGTGTGGCATGGATTTGATCCTGGGGCCATGTTTGGAAAATGGTTCCCAGCACTAAAAAGATTTAAAACTCTTATAATAGGAGTTATAATAGTGACAGAAACCTGCTTACTGCTCGCTTGTTTGCTACCTGTACTTCTTCAAATGATAAAAAGCTTCATCGCTACCTTAGTTCACCAAAATGGTTCAGCACAAGTGTACTATGTGAATCACTATCAATCTGTCTTGCAAGAAGACATGGATAGTGAGAATGAAAGTGAGAACGCCCACCAATGAGTGAGCATCTCAAAGGGGCGGAAGGGAGGAGACCACCCCTCATATTGTCTTATGCCCAATTTCTGCCTCCAAAAAAAGAAGTAAAAACTAAAAGGCAGAAATGAAATCCATAAGCAGATAGCCTGGTGCCAGACCCTGGGCCTGGTAGTTAAAAGATCGACCCCTGACCTAATCGATTGTTGTCTATAGATTACAGACATTGTATAGAAATGCACTGTGAAAATCCCTATCTTGTTTCATTCCAATCTAATTACCGGTGCATGCAGCCCCCAGTCACGTACTCCCTGCTTGCTCAGTCAATCACGACCCTCTCATGCGGACCCCCTTAGAGTTCTGAGCCCTTAAAAGGGACAGAAATTGCTCACTCAGGGAGCTTGGTTATTGGAGACATGAGTCTTGCCGAAGTTCCTGGCCAAATAAAGCCCTTCCTTCTTTAACTCGGTGTCTGAGGGGTTTTGTCTGCAGCTTGTCCTGCTACATCTTCACTCTCTGTAACCACCCTTCCCTCTGTCAGTCTTGTTCTACTTTCCAAATCCTCCTCTGCTCCAAACCTGACTCATCTCCTGTCCCCCTCCCCACAGCCCCAGCGGATGATTCCTCTTCCCTTGACCCCGCCAATTTTCCCCCTCCCCGACAGCATCACGATCCTCCACAGGAGCATCCTAATCCTCCACTGTATGCCCCCGTTCCGGCTCCACCCCTTTCCCCTCATCTCTCAAACCACCCCCTTTCTGACTCTGAGTCCTCTCCGTCTCCGCCCCTCACCCGCTCTTGGGCCCAACATGCTCAGCAACCAGCTCCTTTACTTCCCCTTCAGGAAGCAGCAGGAGCTGAAAGTATTGTTAGAGTTCATGTTCCCTTCTCTTTTGGTGATCTCTCTCTAATTAACAAAAGACTTGGTTCATTTCCAGAAGACCCTACCTCTTCTATTAGGAAGTTCCAGCACCTTACCTAGTCTTACGAACTAACCTAGCATAACCTCTACATTATCCTCTTTTCCATCCTCACCCCAGAAGACTGAGACTGTATCTGGACCCTAGCTCAGGCACATGCTGATACCATATGCTCCTGCCCAGCCTACTGGTGCAAACGCAGTCCCCAACCAGGACCCCTCTAGGATTATCAAGACAGGGCCTCTGCAAGCCACCATCAAGACCACATGATTGTATGTCTTCTTGCAGGACTCAAAAAGGATGTGTATAAAGCAGTAAACTATAAAAAACTTTCAGAAACCACCCAAGGTCCTAATGAAAACCCAACCCTTTTCCTCTCTGATTTAACTGAAGCCATGAGAAAATATACCAACCCAGACCCAGCCAGCCCCAAAAGAACCACTATTTTAAACGTTCAGTTCATCTCCCAATCCACCCCCAATATTTGATGCAAGTTTCAGAAGCTTGACAAAGGCCCTCAAGCCCCACAATGAGATCGTCTTAATTTAGCCTTCAAAATCTTTAACAATCATAATGAGGAAAATAAAAGGCAAAAACTGGCAAAGTTTCAAATGCTTGCCATCACCATCAGAGGCCCTGCAGGCCCACGGGGCCACAGCTCCACATGGACGCCTCCTAACAATTCACCCCATCTGGCACCTATTTCAAGTGTGGCAATAAAGGCCACTGGTCCAGACAATGCCCAAACCCAGGAAAGCCCACCAGGCCGTGCCCCCTCTGTGGAGGACCCCACTGGAAGTCAGACTGTGAGAGGCCCCAGCAAGGGCCACCCCCATCCCCTCCTGAGCCGGCCAAAACCTCCTACTCAGATTTCATCGGCCTTGCCACTGAAGACTGATGGTGCCCTGGAACGAACGCCCCCCACAACTACCACCTCTTCATTCAAGCCAAAAGTAACCCGAATGGTGGCAAGTAGGCCAGTATATATATATTTTTAAATTAATACCAGGACAACCTACGCTGCTTTACCTAATTTTTTGGGACCCACCCAGTCCTCCCAGGTCTCTGTTGTAGGAATTGATGGACAAGTCTCCAAACCCCGAGCCACCCCTCCACTCTTCTGCTCCCTGCACAGCTTTTCCTTCACTCACTCTTCCTTAGTCCTGCCCTCATGTCCAACTCTGCTCCTGGGCAGAGATATCCTTTTCAAACTCCCACTACTCTCCACCTCCATGGTAACCTACTTAGAAATTCAGCTTTCCCCTGGGGCCCGGGCTACGACCCCAGCCCGAGCAGCATTAATAAATAATCTATCCCCGCCCTCCTCCAAAAGAGAAATCCATTCCTTCCTAGGGTTAGCAGGCTTCTTTAGAATATGGATTCCCAACTTTACCCTCCTAGCTCACCCCCTCTATAAAGTGGCCAAAGGCCCTCTCAATGAACCCCTAAACCCCTCACATAACATACTCCCCAGCTTCTGCAAACTCCAAACCGCTCTTGTCACTGTATCAACTCTGTCCTTACCTAATATCTCCCAACCTTTCACTCTATACTGCCAAAAACCGAGCAATAACCCTCGATGTCTTAGGACAACCGGAAAAAATTCCTCCTTTTTTTGCCCCTGTAACTTAACTCTCTAAACAACTAGATAACAGTCAAAGGGTGACCAACCTGTCTTAAAGCACTAGCAGTGGTGCCCATTTTAGCTCTAAAAGGCAGGAAACCAACTTTCAGCCAGAATACCACTGTCCACAGTCGTCATAATCTACAGGATCTCCCCTCCTCCTGAGCATTAGGCTCTCTTCCTCCTTCATGGATTCAATTACTCCATGCCTTTTTTTTTTTTTGAGATGGAGTTTCACTCTTGCCTCAGCGTCTTGCGTAGCTGGAATTACAGGCGTGTGCCACCACACCCAGCTAATTTTTGTATTTTCAGTAGAGACAGGGTTTCACCATGTTGGCCAGGCTGGTCCTGAACTCCTGACCTCACATGATCCACCCGCCTTAGCCTCCCAAAGTCCTGGGATTACAGGCGTGAACCACCGCCCCTGGCTTACTCCATGCCCTCTTTATGGAAAACCCCAAATTCAGTCTTGTCAAAAGTGCTCCCCTCAACACAGCATCCTCACTCCCTGTATATTCTTCGCCTCCTACTCATTCTTGCACTAGCATCCTAGATCATCTGCAACCACACTTTCCAAACATTTCCTCCCAGCCTCTCACCAACCCCAATGACCAGCCATTTATAAATAGCTCCTCTTCCGTGCCCACTGGCTCCCCCAAAATTGCTGGGTATGTGGTTGTTTCCCTTGACTGAGTAATTGAAGCTAAGGCCCTACCTTCAGGAACCTCTTCTATCCCTCCTCTCCACAATATACAATGCAATCCCTGCCTCAGCCTATAACCGGACTTCCAACCAAGTAACCTACCATCCCGAAGTCCTCATTAACAGCCCCCACAAACTTGACATACAGGCATTAACAGAAATCTCCCCCCAGTTAACTAATGAGTTTGGTCCAGCTGTTACAACCTTACATCCCTATTTACACAACCTATCCCCCTACTGCAGCCGTGATAAACCCGTATTAGGAGCCATAACAACCCACACAATCTTATTCTATCCAGCACTACTGTGCGTACAACGACATCTACCCTCTGGCATTCCCCTCAGCCACCTGAATTCCAAACTACAACTTTACCCTACAACTGAAACCTCCCACCGAACATACTATTCTCAAAGCCGCCAACAATAAAGATAGGCTTCGTTTCTCTAGCCTCCACATCCTTAACAAAAATTAAGGGTACTATAATGGCCACCACCTCCCCTGTTTATCCCTCTTCCCTTGACTCCCCTCTCCCTGCACCATCCCTACCCTACACCCACCACCCACGACTGTCTCCTTATCTCAACATTAAACAACACTCCCACTTGAATCTTAGTGGACACAAAACGCTTCCTCTTACACTGAGAAAAAAAGAACCCCACAGCCTCCCAGCCTAAACCAAACACCCCTTTACAACCACTTACAGCAGCAGCCCTCGCCGGGACCCTAGGAGTATAAACGCATGAAAATAACAAAATAGTATATATTTTTAGCATACACAACCAGTTCTGTCTACCAGACCAAGGCATACTTTTCCTATGCAGTACCTCAACTTATATTTGCCTCCCATCTAACTAGATGGGCACCTGCAGCCTGGTTTTCCTCAGTCCAAAAATCAACGTTGCCTCAGGAGACCAACCCCTACCAATCCCCGTTAATACCCCTGTCTGACACCACCATGCTATACAACTCATACCTCTATGAGTAGACCTCAGAATAACTACAGGAGTTGGAACTGGGGTTGCAGGATTAACCACCTCCGTTTCCTATTACCAATCCCTCTCCAAAGACCTCACAAATAGCTTGGAAAAAATAGCCAAATCCGTTACAACTCTCCAATCACAAATAAATTATTTACCAGTGATGGTTCTTCAAAATCACAGAAACTTACACCTACTCACAGCCGAAAAAGGAGGACTCTGCCCTTTTCTAGATGAACAGTGTTGCTTTTATCTTAACTAATCTGGCTTAGTACAACATGCTGTAAAAAGACTAAAGGACCGAGGACAAAAAATTAAAGAAAACATCCCTCGATGGCTAGTGTGGCCCTCCTGGTCTTTTAATACCTAGTTTCCACGGCTTGACCCACCTAGGCCCGGCCATAACCATTTTTCTTTTTCTAGCATTTGGCCCTTGTCTCTTACACCTTCTCGCCCAGTTTTTATAGGACCTTATCAGAGCCTTTACCTACGGGGACAAGACAAGATATAATGCTGCTCCGGGAATACCAATGGCTCTAAAAACAGCAATCCCTACCATCCAGCCTTCCCCAACAACCGTCGCCCCTTCCCAGCAAGAAGCAGCCAGACAATGGCGCCCCTCTTCTATTACCTATTAAAAGGCTGGAATGTTAGGGACAAAATGCCCAAGAAAGCTTCTTGGTGCTGCCCACCCTTCCCCCAAGCCTCTTTATATTTCTAAGCCCTTATCTAGGTGCCACAGTGAAGCCAGCAGACTTCACTTATCAGACCTTGCTGCAATAAGCAAACCCCAATTACAAACCACCCACACCTGATGGGGGAGGTAGTGGGAAACATAAACTTTACCTTCACCCTCCTGTAATAGATGTCACAAGGTAATACGTAGCAAAATTAACCAGCAAACAACCCAGGATGTGGCCATACCAAAGAACTCCCTCAAACTCCCCTCCCCAATATAAACCCCTCATTCTGTAAGCTTGGGGCTGCTGCTTCTGTATTAGGGGAGCAGCTGGCAGGTTAATGAAAACTTGCCTGCCTAACTTTAGGTCTATTTTTCCTTTCTCTCAGCTGACCTTACATCCTCATCTCCTGAGAGTAGGAGGAGGCCCAGCTGTGAGGTCAAAATGCCCAGCATCCCCAGGAAGGAGGAAGCCTGAGAGAAAGGCAGAAAGGGGACAAAAGCGGCTGACGTCTCAGTCCCAGCTGAAGAGGACTATTTTGTTTAGGAAGAAACGCTACTTATATGTTCCTTGGTCCTGGTGTGACTCATTTTTGCTGACCCGAATTTATTACATTTCCTGGAGCCTGAGATCTTGACCTTTTCTTTCTCACTTTAAGGGAGGAGACCACCCCTCATATTGTCTTATGCCCAGTCTCTGCCTCCAAAGAAAGAAGTAAAAACTAAAAGGCAGAAATGGAATCCACAGGCAGATAGCCCAGCACCGCACCCTGGGCCTGGTAGTTAAAAATCAACCCCTAGACCAGGCGCGGTGGCTCACGCCTGTAATCCCAGCACTTTGGGAGGCCGAGGCGGGTGGATTACGAGGTCAGGAGATTGAGACCATCCTGGCTAACACAGTGAAACCCCGTCTCTACCAAAAATACAAAATATTAGCCGGGCGTGGTGGCGGGCGCCTGTAGTCCCAGCTACTCAGGAGGCTGAGGCAGGAGAATTGCTTGAACCTGGGAGGTGGAGGTTGCAGTGAGCCGAGATCGCACCACTGCACTCCAGCCTGGGTGACAGAGCAAGACTCCAACTCAAAAAAACAAAACAAAAAAACACAAAAAACCCTGACTTGACTGCTTGTGTTATCTATAGATTCCAGGCATTGTATGGAAAAGCATTGTAAAAAAATCCCAGTCCTGTTCTGTTCCTTTCTGATTACTGGCGCGTGCAGCTCCCTGTCACCACCCACTGTTTGCTCAGTCGATCACGACCCCCTCATGCAGACCCCCTTATAGTTGTGAACCCTTAAAAGGAACAGGAATTGCTTACTTGGGGAGCTCGGTTTTTGGAGATGTGAGTCCGCTGATGCTCCCAGCTGAATAAAGCCCTTTCTTTCACAATTCGGTGTCTGAGGGGTTCTTGTCTGGCTCGTCCTGCTACAAAATTTTTTTTTTTTTTTTTTTGAGACAGTCTCGCTCTGCTGACCAGGCTGGAGGGCAGTAGAGCGATCTCTGCTCACTGCAGCCTCCGCCTCCCAGGTTCAAGTGATTCTCCTGCCTCAGCCTCCCGAGTAGCTGGGATTACAGGCACCTGCCACCACACCTGGCTAATTTTTATTTTTATTTTTAGTAGAGACACGGTTTCACCATGTTGGCCAGGCTGGTCATGAACTCCTGACCTCAGGGGATCTACCCCAGCTCAGCCTCACAAAGTGCTGGGATTACAGGTGTGAGGCACCACACCTGGCCCAGACTGGGCTTCTTTTTCCTTTCCTTCTTTCTTTTTTTCTTTCTTTTCTTTTTTTTGATGGTGTTTCGCTCTTGTTGCCCAGGCTAGAGTGCAATGGCACAATCTTAGCTCACCACAACCTCCGTCTCCTGGGTTCAAGTGATTCTCCTGCCTCAGCCTCCTGAGTAGCTGGGATTACAGGCTTGCGCCATCACGACTGGCTAATTTTGTATTTTTAGTAGAGATGGGGTTTCTCCATGTTGGTCAGACTGGTCTCAAACTCCCGACCTCAGTTGATTGGCCTGCCTCAGCCTCCCAAAGTGCTGAGATTACAGGTGTGAGCCACCGTGCTCGGCCTTTTTTTTTTTCTTTCTTTTTAAAGACAGGGTTTCACTCTGTCACCAAGGCTCGGGTGCAGCGGTGTGATCTCAGCTCACTGCAACCTCTGCCTCCCGGGTTCGTGCCATTCTCCTGACTCAGCCTCTGGCGTAGCTGGGATTACAGGCATGTGCCACCACACCCAGCTAATTTTTGTATTTTTAGTAGAGATGGGGTTTCACCATGTTTGCCAGGCTGCTCTTGAACTCCTAATCTCAGGTGATCCACCCTCCTTGGCCTCCCAAAGTGCTGGGATTACAGGCATGAGGCACCACGCCCAGCACTTAATTTGACTGGTGACATTCCATGGGACTCCAGTCAGGCCATGCTATGAATCGGCCCATTCAGTGGCAGTGCGTGAATTCAAGTTTAGGATGAAGAAAGTTCACCTTTCTCTCTCCAGGCCCCTGGGCCCTGGAACAGCTGCCTGTGTGGTTGATGGCGGCTCCTCTGGTTGGCCTTGAGGCATGCGGGAATGTCACTGCCTGGTGAGCTCCTCAGTTGGCCAGCACTGTCTGGGGGTGGGGGATGAGGGTGGCTCTCAGGGGTACCCATCTGAATGCTGCTGTTGTGAAGGTTGAATATGAGTAGGCCTTGGGGAGTTGACAAGGCAAGAGGTAAGTATTGAATCAGCAGTTTCCCAGTGGCCGCTCAGAAAAATAACACATTTGGAAGGGACCAGCAGGAGTCTCTTTGGGAGCTGTCATAAGCCCTTGGCGTCAGAAACACTGACCTGGTCTCTGAGCTTTTGGCCAAGGCTCCCTGCAGCCAGACCTTCCCCAAACCTGCAGTCTCTGCCCGGCATCAACATCTGGCATTCACCCAGTACCTCATTCCTGTCCCCAGTGCAGCCACACTTCGCCAGTACCTTCAGCCAGGCCCCAGGTACTCCGGGGAGTGACCTTTTTCCCGCAGCTGGTACAGCACCCACTTCTCCCACAGCGAGGTCCACCCCTGCTTCCTGCTGCCCAGTGGGCCTGTGCTCCTTCGCCTGTCCCCACTGCTGGCAATGCTTGAGCCAGGGGCCATTCAGTGGATCCACTGGCCTGGTGACATGGGCCTCAGAGGCTGACCTCCAGGATTGTGAACTCTGCCCCTGGTTCTTTCCCAGGAGGGTCCAGACCCCCACGGGAGCTTCCAGCACCTCCCAGAGCTCTTCCAGACTGTGGGTGATAGGCACCATGCTGAGGGGTGGGCACTGTAAGAGAAGAAATGTCATTGCTTTTAAGGGAAGTTTTCAGTTTTCTCTTGTGTCCTTCAGAGGCCTGAGAGCCTGGGAGACCTAGGGCTGGGACCACACCCCCTGGGCAACACTGAATCCTTATGCCCCTCCCAAACTTTTTGCCTCTGCTCCCCAGGGTGAGAAAATAGCCCTTAGAGTCCACAAGGGACCAGAATAAACACACTTAACAAAGTAATCCATATCTTCCACCTGTTTCACACCCTCTCCCCAACATAGATCTCCCCTTGAAAATTTTACTGCCCCAGCCAGATTTTCTTTGTCCTGTCATTTCTTTTAAAATTTATTGTCCTTGGCCGGGCGCAGTGGCTCACACCTGTAATCCCAGCACTCTGGGAGGCCAAGGTGGGTGGATTGCCTGAGGTCAGGAGTTCAAGACCAGCCTGACCAACATGGTGAAACCCTATCTCTACTAAAAATACAAAATTAGCTGGGTGTGGTGGTGCATGCCTGTAGTCTCAACTATCCAGGGTGCTGAGGCAGGAGAATCCTTTGAACCCGGGAGGCAGAGGTTGCAGTAAGCCGAGATTGCGCCAGTGCACTCCAGCCTGGGCAACAAGAGCGAAACTCCATCTCAAAAAAATAAAAAAAATAAAAATTATAGTTCTTTAAGAAATATAGGCCGGGCGCAGTGGCGTGGGCGACAAAGCGAGCCTTCGTCAAAAAAAAAGAAAAAGAAAGAAAAGAAAAGAAAAGAAAGAAGGAAAGAAAGAGAAAGAAAGAAAGAGAAAGAAAGAAAGAAACAAAAGAAAGAAAATGATCAGTAGCTGCACCACTAGAAAGATGGCGGAGCAAGAGCAAAGAAAAATCCTTTTGGTTCCAGAAAATCTCCTGAAAAATAGGAGGTCTTATCAAGCCCTCAAAGCCACCCAGGCAAAGCAGGCACTTTTGGCAAAGAAGGAGCAGAGGAAAGGAAAAGGGCTCAGGTTTAAGCGACTGGAATCATTCCTACATGATTCCTGGCAGGAGAAACGTGACAAGGTGCATCTCAGACGACTAGAAGCGAAACCTCATGCCTTGGAATTGCCAGATAAACATTCCTTGGCCTTTGTTGTATGCATCAAAAGGATTGATGGTGTGAGTTTACTGGTGCAGAGAACCATTGCAAGACTTCGCCTAAAGAAAATTTTTAGTGGTGTCTTTGTAAAAAGTCACCCCCTAGAACCTAAAAACGCTACGTATAGTGGAACCTTATGTGACCTGAGGATTTCCAAATCTGAAGTCTGTCTGGGAACTCATTTTGAAACATGGACCAGCCAAGGTCAAGAATAAGACCATCGGCCAGGTGTGGTGGCGCATGCCTGTAATCCCAGCACCTTGGGAGGCCGAGGCGGGTGAATCACGAGGTCAGGAAATCGAGACCATCCTGGCTAACACGGTGAAACCCCATCTCTACTAAAAATACAAAAAATTAGCCAGGCATGTTGGCGGGCACCTGTAGTCCCAGCTACTCGGGAGGCTGAGGCAGGAGAATGGCGTGAACCCGGGAGGCAGAGCTTGCAGTGAGCCGAGATCACGCCACTGCACTCTAGCCTGGGCGACAGAGTAAAACTCTGTCTCAAAAAAAAAAAGAAAAAGAAGAGGAAGACCATCCCTCTGACAGACAACACAGTGATTGAAGAGGACCTGGGGAAGTTTGGTGTCATTTGCTTGGAAGACCTCATTCATTAAATTGCCTTCCCAGGGAAGCATTTCCAGGAGCTCTCATGGTTCTTGCGTCCTTTCCACCTCTCAGTGGCCCAAGATGCTACCAAAAATAGAGTGGGCTTCTTCAAGGAGATGGGCACACCTGGTTATCAGGGTGAATGCATCAATCAGCTCATCTGTCAGCTGAACTAGACTCAGGTGCCAAACTGCGATAAATTTTTATCAATGAAGTGGAAGCATGTGTTTTTGTTGTTTTGGGAATTTTTATCAAGTACTTCAGAGATTATTTCCTGCTTTATCTTCAAAAACTGAAAAGAAAAGACAGTAGCTGGCCAGGCGCGATGGCTCAAGCCTATAATCCCAACACTTTGGGAGGCTGAGGCGGGCGTATCACCTGAGGTCAGGAGTTTGAGACCAGCCTGACCAACATGGAGAAATGCCGTCTTTAGTAAAAATATAAAAATTAGCTGGGCGTGGTGGCGCATGCCTGTAATCCCAGCTACTCGGGAGGCTAAGGTGGGAGAACCGCTGGAACCTAGGAGGCGGAGGTTGTGGTGAGCAGAGATCACACCATTGCGCTCCAGCCTGGGCAACGAGAGCAAAACTCCATCTCAAAAAAAGAAAAGAAAAGACAGTAGCTTATGTTCATGGCAAGCACTTCTCATCACAGTGCAGTTCCAAGGAAAACTTCCAGCATTTTCTACATTGGGTGCCACGTCATCTGAAATCAGCACATTCCATGGAGGAAGGAGTCTTGCTCTGTTGCATCTATCCTAGGGTTTAATGTTGATAAATGAGTAACTCTAGCATTTGTAAAAGGCTCCTTAAGGCTCCTGCAGCAGCCGACCAAGCCCAAGGACATAACTGAATCTGGAGAGTCCTGGGGCCTTGTTTTGAAAAAGACTTGAAATACACATAGGAAGAAAGCCATAAAAATAAATGTTCACTTGTCTCTGAAAAAAAAGAAAGAAAGAAAAAAAAAGAAATATAAAAGCAAAACTTGGCTTCAGCCATTTTTTCTGACTGCTCTGTCTTGTGAAGATCCCTGAGTACATGTAAAACAGATACAATTTGTATTCTTTCCTTTTTTCTTATTTATTTTTGAGACAGGGTCTCCTAAGTTGAGCAGGCGGATCTCATTCTCTTGGACTCAAGAGATGCTTGTGCCTCGACCTCCCAGTAGATAGGATTACAGATGATTCTCAATCTAGGCCTAGATTCAACTGAAGAGCCCACTAAGAGCTAAAAGACGCCTTGGAGATTACTCTGACTCCAGTACACAGGACATGTATGAAGTCAGGTGGAGCACAGAGTAGGCCATCAGGAAGTGTGAGACGGAGGTCTGGTGGGAGAGCTGGCGACATTTACTGACATAAAGATCCCAGGGGAAGCAGGTTGGGGTAAGAAAGGGATGAGCTGGTTTTGAGCGGAGGAGTCTTGGGCCATCCGCGTAGGGGCAGGACCTGAGGGGAGCCGAGAGCCTGGCTGCAGCTAGAGGGAGACCGGCGGTCGGGAGGCGTCCTGCACAGCACATGGGAGAAACTCCTAGAAGAGAGGACCCTCTGACCTTCTCAACCTTACCCTACTCTCCTGGCTGCTTCCGCCATCTAGAAGCTCCAAGGATTTCAAGCTCCAACAAGCCTACCATAGAGGAGGGTCTCCTGTATCCACTCCATGGCTTTTGTGAAAGGAAAATAAATCTTGGGGCCCCCAAATCACTACCCTAAAGGTAAAAGTCACGCTGGGAACTGCTTAGGGCCAACCTGCCTCCCATTCTATTCAAAGTCACCCCTTTGCTGGCTGACATAGATGGATATCTGATTGCATCCTCTGGAAACGCTAATCAGAAACTCCAAAGAATGCAACCGTTTGTGCCTCACCTTCAGTTTCCTGGAAGCCCCTCCCTGCTTCGAGTCTTCCTGCCTTTGCTTCAAGTTGTCCCGCCTTTCCAGACAGAACCAATGTACTTACATACACTGATTGATGTCTCATGTCTCCATAAAATGTATAAAACTAAGCTGTGTCCCGACCACCTTGGGCACATGTCGTGAGGACTTCCTGAGGCTGTCACGCGCGTGTCGTCAACCTTGGCAAGAAATTGAGATCTATCTCGGAATTTCTGGGTTCACACTTTTTGCTCTCAACATTGGGAAGAGACTGCTGCCGCCGTTCCTGAGGACAAAACGAGAGGGTGATGGGCTGGAGCCCGATTCTAAAAAGGTCCAGGGACGAAAACTAACTTCTGAGTTCACGACGGTTCCCTTCCGTGGGAGGCTCCTTTGTTTCTGCAAACCCGGGCTGAGCTCTGAGCTGTGCGGCCTCACCGGGCGGGGCCAGAGCATACTCGGTTGGTTTTCAAGGCCGGCGCCTGTAGCCGCAACGGCCATTTTTGATTAGGGCACGGAGAGACCGCTGCCTGGGGGTGGGGGCGGGGGGCGCCGTCCTGGGTACAATTGCGCAGGGGCAAAGGTCGAGAGGTCGCGCAGCCGCAGTTTTTTTTTGAAGAAATAGTCCAGTTCTGACTATGGACTCGCAGCCATCGGCCCTTAGTTTCCATCCCCTCTAGTGGGCCCTCGGGGGTTATAGTGACCTCCCTCCTTCCCTTGGGACTGGGCCGGGGAGGTGTTCTCGGGCGCGGGAGGTTCCGTATGCCCAGGCCCGGCCAGGGGAGGTGACCGATTCGTCGTTGGGGCTGACAGTCCCCATGGCGCCGCCTCTGGCCCCGCTCCCTTCTCGGGATCCAAACGGGGCAGTACCCGAGTGGAGAAAGCCCAGGACCGTGAGCTTCGCCGACGTGGCCGTGTACTTCTCTCGGGAGGAGTGGGGCTGCCTGCGACCCGCGCAGAGGGCCCTGTACCGGGACGTGATGCGGGAGACCTACGGCCACCTGGGCGCGCTCGGTGAGAGCCCCACCTGCTCACCTGGGCCCTGCGCCCCCACACGCCCTGCCGCGCCTCTGGGAGCTGCGCGTGGAGTTGGGGGTCCCGGGGCCGGGCAGGCGGCCTCCCCACAGCGTGGGGTTTGCGTTCTTCTCCCCCAGGAGTCGGAGGCAGCAAGCCGGCGCTCATCTCCTGGGTGGAGGAGGAGGCCGAACTATGGGATCCAGCTGCCCGGGATCCGGAGGTGACGAAGTGTCCGACAGAAACGGACCCAGGTGGAGTATCGGGTGCTAAGTCCCATGGGGACTTCTCTGTTCCTGTCCCATCCCGGTTTCCTCTGCCACCTCCAGCTACCTGCTTAGCAGTTTCCTCTCTGAACTGCCTTCTCAACTACGGCCAGCAGGGTGAGACCTTGCCTTGGCCCCGGATGCAGCCTAGAAAGGGGCTGTGATGGGGGCTCTGGCCCTGCCATACCCGCCTCTAAGTCCTCACCTCTGCGTGGTCACTACACTCTGGGGGCTTTTTTGTTTTGCTTTAGAGATAGGGTCTCTGTTGCCCAGACTGAGGTGCAGTGGTGCCATCATAGCTCACTGCAGCCTCGAACTCCCGGGCTCAAGCAATCGGATCAAGCAATCCTCCCGCCTGGGCCTCCAGAGTACCTAAGACTGTAAAGGCACTAGGCACCACGCCTGGCTGTTTTTTTTTTTTTTTTTTTTTTTTTTAATTAAAAATTTTTTTTAAAGAGGTGGAGGTCCTGGTGTGTTGCCCGGGCTGGTCTCGAACTCTAGCCATCCTCTATCTCGGCCTCCCAAAGCACTGGGATCACAGTCATGAGCCACCGCGCCTGGCCTCTAAGTTCCATTGGCTCTACCTCCACATCATGACCCCCGCCCCAGTCGTTTTCCTGCAGGATGGTTCCTATGCCCCCTAGGCGCCCCCCACCCCGCCCTCCCATTTCCTTCCTTCAGTTCTTGCCTCAGCCTTTGCAGAGTATCCAGCCCCACTGAACTTGGCCATGCCCGCCTGGTTCTGCCTTTCTTGGTGCTGTTCCTTCTGCCTAGAATATCGCCAGGTGTCCGCTCCTCCTTCTGGATCAGGCCCAGATGTTCATGTCATCTCTGCCCTTCCATGCGGTGACATTTCCCCAGTCCCGAGGCGGAATGGACTGTTTCTCCCTCCTGGCTCTGTCTGGCTCAGCAGCCGAGGAACAGGTGTCACTGCTCTATCTCCCAGGGGCAGCCGGGGGTCCAGCAGGCCTGTCCCTGTCCACGCGGGCTGTGGGATTCAAGGACCAGGATGAGCCGAGCCTGAACTCTCTTGTCTTTATCTCCCAGCAGATTCCAGAAACGAGGAAGAGGAAAGACAAAGGGAAGGGATGGGAGCCCTGGAGAAGCCTGTCCCTGTGACCGCCGGGTCTCCTGGGCTGAAGGTTCCCCAAGCCCCCTTTACCAGGTTGGAGCAGCTGTCCAAGGCGCGGCGCCGGAGTCGCCCCCGCTTTTTTGTCCACCCCCCTGTCCCCCGAGCGGACCAGCGTCACGGCTGCTACGTGTGCGGGAAGAGCTTCGCCTGGCGCTCCACGCTGGTGGAGCACATCTACAGCCACAGGGGCGAGAAGCCCTTCTACTGCGCAGACTGTGGCAAGGGCTTTGGCCATGCTTCCTCCCTGAGCAAACACCGGGCCATCCATCGTGGGGAGCGGCCCCACCGCTGTTCCGAGTGTGGCAGGGCCTTCATGCGCCGCACGGCTCTGACTTCGCACCTGCGCGTCCACACCGGCGAGAAGCCCTACCGGTGCCCACAGTGTGGCCGCTGCTTCGGCCTGAAGACTGGCATGGCCAAGCACCAGTGGGTCCATCGGCCAGGGGGCGAGGGGCGCAGGGGCCGGCGCCCTGGGGGGCTGTCTGTGACCCTGATCCCTGGCCGCGGGGACCTGGACCCACCCGTGGGCTTCCAGCTGTACCCAGAGATATTCCAGGAATGTGGATGAAGGCCTCAAAAGTGACTATCTAGACATTGCGGGAGGCCCGAGATGGGCTCAGGGGCCCGAACCTCTGCAGCGGCCTGCAGGGAGGTCCCAGAATCCACGGCAAGAGCTGGCCTGGGGTGTGGACATTCTGAACGTGGGCACTCAACAGCCTCTTCTGCCAGCACCTTGCTCCCTGCTGCCCTGGGCTCTCCAAGGCCACCTTTGCTGAGGCAGGGCTGAGGTGAGAACCCCCCAGACCTCCATACCGGGAAGCAAAAGCTGTTTCTCCTCCCAAAGGTGCTAAGAGGATTGAGGTAGAGGAGAACCTTGTTTTCTCTGTTTTTTCTTTTTACTTTTTTAATTTTTTGAGATGGAGTTTTGCTCTTGTTGCCCAGGCTGGAAGTGCAATGGTGCAATCTTCGCTCACTGCAATGTCCGCCTCCTGGGTTCAATCGATTCTCCTGCCTCAGCCACCTGAGTAGCTGGAATTACAGGCACACTATGCCTGGCTAATTTTTGTGTTTTTAGTAGAGATGGGGTTTCACCATGTTGGCTAGGCTGGTCTCGAATTCCTGCCCTCAGGTGATCCACCCACCTCTGCCTCCCAAAGTGCTGGGATTACAGGCGTAAGCCACCTCACCTGGCCTTTTCTTTTTTATTCTTTGACCCTCCCACAGCACAATACCCATTGTCTGTTTATTTATTTACATATTTTTAAGACAGCATCTTGCTCATCACCCAGGCTGGAATGCAGTGGTGTGAACTGGGCTCACTGCAGCCTAGACCTGCTGGGCTCAAGGAATCCTCCTGCCCCAGCCTCTCAGATGGCTGAGACTACAGGTGGGCTACACTACGCCTGGCTAAGTTTTAGTTTTTTTTGCAGAGATGGGGTTCCCACTATGTTGATCAGGCTGGTCTCAAACTCCTGGGTTCAAGCAATTTGCCCACCTTGGCCTCCCAAAGTGCTGGGATTACAGGGGAGCCACCGCACTGGCCTCCATTGTCTTTTTGCTGCACAACTTAAAAAACCAGTGGCCCTGTACTGGATCTGGCCTGCAGTTGCTGTATTGATTTGGGCCCAGGCAGTGTTTTTTTTTGTTTTTTGTTTTTTTTTTTTTTTTTGAGACGGAGTCTAGCTCTGTTGCCCAGGCTGGAGTGCAGTGGCCGGATCTCAGCTCACTGCAAGCCCCGCCTCCCGGGTTCACGCCATTCTCCTGCCTCAGCCTCCCGAGTAGCTGGGAGTACAGGCGCCCGCCACCTCGCCCGGCTAATTTTTTTTTGTATTTTTTAGTAGAGACGGGGTTTCACCGTGTTAGCCAGGATGGTCTCGATCTCCTGAACTCGTGATCCGCCCATCTCAGCCTCCCAAAGTGCTGGGATTACAGGCTTGAGCCACCGCGCCCGGCCAGGCAGTGTTTTTAAGTGATAACAATTAGTGGTGAAGATTTAAAAGGTTATTTTGCACCAAAATCCAGGTTTCTGGCATCTCTAGAAAAATCCAAAGATTTTGCAAGTCCACCTAGGCTCTCAGAAAGTCGCTGTTGTTGGGAGCTGGGCCGGAGCCAGAACTCCCAACTTACCGTGGCCACTCATCCCATCAGCTCCTGACCAAGCACGCGTTGCCATTCATCATTGCTTGCTTCTAGTGTTTTTGGTGTTTAAAGTACAGCAAAGAAGAAAGGGAAGTATTTCTTGAACCCATGTCTGTGTCAAAACAGTCCTTGCATCTTTCCTGTCTTTAGGTACGCGCCATCTTTGCTGTCTTTAAGTATGTGCCATCTCGGGCAGAGAGGACTAGGCCAGGAACACCTGGTGTTAGATTTGTAGCCAGTGGCAACTGTACCCATCTGTATCCCCAAGCTCTACACAGAATCCCCCCAGCACTTCACGACTCCATTATCCATCTACCACTAATTCCTTTGTGGGCAGAGTCCAGCCATGGGCAGCACCTGCCCAAGGAGAGCAAGGGCCTGTGACCTCTGCTGGCCTGTGCACCCTCGCCTGTCACCCAGCTCAGCCCTGTGTCTGGCCTACCCAGGGAGGAAGAAACCAGATTTGTCAACCTGGAAGGAGGTAGAAGTTTTGGAGACAAGACACTGTGTCAAGTGAAGTAATGAACTGACTTTATTCCAACCTCATCTCCAATCCAACCCCACCAAGGTCTCTCTCCCTCAGCTTTTCTGGGGTGGGTTGACTCATGTGTCACCTTATCACAGGGACACATGGGGTGAGAAGAGGTACCTTGGCAGTAGGAGATACCTTTGTACCAGGTTTTAATTTCCAGTGTACATCCCAGTCCCCTCCCCTAACCCTCAACACAGCCTGGGGAAAGCCCAGCTTGCAACACCAGTTCTCAGCCCAGACTGACAGCCAGATCTTGGCCCTGAGTATGCCAATTAAAGGTGCCATGATTATTACCTAGAGGTCTCTGAGTGCTTTGAAGTTTGTAAAGCTTATTTAGGGCCCAGAAGCCAGACTCCAACTCCTCTGCTTCCTGCCCTCATGACCCAACTTTCCAGCTTTCATCAACTTTTTTAGTGTCATGAAACCCTTAAGCCTTAGCCCCACCCCATTCTCAGCTCCTTAGTTCGTGGTGTAGATATTTCCACCTAGAGGCAGGGCCGGGCTGAGTATCTTTTAAAAATGTAGCTACTCTCGGCTGGAGTAGTTGCTCACACCTGTAATCCCAGCACTTTGGGAGGCTGAGGCGGGCAGGTCACGAGGTCAGGAGACCGAGACCATCCAGGCTAACATGGTGAAACCCCGTCTCCACTAAAGATACATTAAAAAAAAAAAAATTGCCAGGCATGGTGGCACGTGCCTATAGTCCTAGCTACTCAGGAGGCTGAGAGGAGAACCGCTTGAACTCAGAGGCGGAGGTTGCACTGAGCAGAGATAGCGCCACTGCACTCCAGCCTGGGCAACAGTGAGACTCCATCTCAAAAAAAAAAAAAAAAAAAAAGTAGCTACTCCCTGGGCCCAGTTCCTCATCTATTGAATGAGAATCTCCAGGGATAGAATTTGATGCCTGTGAAAGTTTGAGAGAACCACTGCTGGGAACAAAACATTATTTTCAAACTGCTCTTCGTTTTGCAAGAGTAGTGGTTGATCCTGGGGCCTGTCCCCAGTGTCAGGCATACACAAAGACTTCCATTTCTTTGTTCTTTCCAAAGGGCGCTGTACCGTGGCCGCTGTCTTCCTGGGTACCTAGGATCATGTTCAGTACACTGGGGCATCTCCTGTAGCATCAGATGGAAGGCCTTCAAGAGGGCTTGTGCTTTGCATGAGGGGAGGGAGCAATGCACACGGAAGCTCCTCTCACTGAGAACGTCTGTGAGGGCTCGCTCTATCCTGCAGCACTGGCCACGTTGGCTGGACCATAAACCTTGGCTGCACACTGAATGGCTCTGCCCTAGTGCTGTGCATGCCAGGAGACAATGCTGTGAACAAAGTGACCACCCGACTCAGGACATGCGCAGGGTTCATCCTCATGGATGCAGAGGTAGGACAAGGCCAGTGGACTCCCAAGTTTCTCCTGCCTTGGATTAGCTGGTGTTGGGTCACTGGGCTTGGAGCCTCTCACTGCTGTGGCTGTGTGTCAGGTGGAGGCTGGCTTCCTTGTGAAGTCCCTATGCCTAGATGGCACCCTGGTCCTGGAGGAGGCTGGCTGGAACTTAGCCACTCTTACTCCAGGTGCCAGTGAGGCTGAATTTGCACGTGGAAATGCGGGTGCCTGGGCAGCGTGAAGTCTTGGCCCAGCTTCTGCTACACCTGGGACTTGTGGCTCATAAGAGTGCAGGCAGCGGACGGTGTCAGAGCTGTGGTTGGAGGTCTCACCACCCATTTTTAGGGTGTGGCTGCTCTCCTGTGTGAATTTTCGTGGATCAGCAAGTTGGAGGTCAGAGAAAAATATCTTGTGGAGATTTGTTTCCTACCTGAGTGCTTTGGGGATGACCAGAGAGTACCCCATGTCCAGCTCTTCCCAAAACTTGTCCTCTTGTAGGCTGTCCTGACTGTGGACTCTAGTACTGGACCATGTAAGCCATTCTTAGCAAAGGTTTCAGGACAAACACATCGGGATGGGAGAGAGCTGTGGAGCTGGAAGTTGTTCCTCTGGAGGGCAAAAAGTTTTCCCCGCTTCATTTGTGGGATGAGCTCTTGTGATTTTATTTGTAAGCCTTTATATTACTATTATTATTAGAGATAGAGTCCTGCTCTGTCACTCAGACAAGAGTGCAGTAGCGAGATCTCGGCTCACTGCAACCTCTGCCTCCCCGTTTCAAGGGATTCTCCTGCCTCAGCCTCCTAAGTAGCTGGGATTACAGGTGCCCGCCATCGCGCCTGGCTAATTTTTGTATTTTTTAGTAGAGACAGGGTTTCACCAATTTGGCCAGGCTGGTCTCGAACTCCTGACCTCGTGATCCACCTGCCTGGGCCTCTCAAAGTGCTGGGATTACAGACATGAGCCACCGCGCCCCGCCTGTAAGCCTTTAGATAGTTTCTCTCCACTTTTTACCACTTGGCATTCTCCAAGTTCTTGTTCTCATCCCTTTTCATGAAGAAGAGGCCATCCTTCTTCCCAAACATTCTCTTCCCTTCATTTGTCTGGGTAGGCGACAAGAAAACACGGTCCATGGCTCCTGCATCACACAGGGGCATCGGGCTCATTAACTGTCAAGAACGCTGCCAAACTTGTTTCAGCACGAAACGTAGAAAAAAAGACAATAATTGGATGATATTAAGTTGTCTGTCCAGGCTCACTTCCTCAATTCAAAGCTGCACCCGAGGCAGTGTTTCTCAGGTTCCCTTCCTCTGCAAGCCTCCATTCGAGTCAGACAAGACTGGAGAATTGTTAGATGATGCCTCGAAGGCCAGATGGTTCTCTCAGTCCAATTCTCCTCTGTATCACCCTCACCTGGAAGGAATCCTGCCTCCCTGTGAGGAAATCCAGCAACCAGGGACAAAGGCTGCCAGGGATTGAGTTAAACTCAGGCGCTGGGGAAGGTGGAGGGGACAGGCAAGGGGTGTGAGGCTGACGAGGAGGAAGGGTGTCTGTTCTCAGATCTTCTGGCTTTCATAAAACATAATAGAGGTTAAGTAGGGGCGGGAAAAGTTTTGAAGGCACAGGCCCGGCTGGATGGGAGACGCCTGACACATCCCTCCCACTACCTCCTGCAGGGGCTTCTGGCCGACAGGGGAGGCGGACCCGACCAGAGCGCCCCCGGCCAATCAGGAAGGCGCCTGGCGTTCCCTGGCGACCATTAACGCCCAGCCGTCCGCGGGGTTGGAGGAGGCGGGGCGGCTAGAGCACGAGCCCCATCGGCCAACCGCCAGGCTTCCTGGCGCGGAGAAGCGGTTCCTCTGGGAGCCGGGGCGGGGCTGTCTCCTTGGCAACTATCCTAGCCCTCTAGGAGGGAGGAGGGGGATCAGGAGAGCCGAGCGGGGTGGGGACCGGAGGAACGGGAGCGGGCGCGCAGGTGCGGGGGAGCGGAGTTCCAGGAGGGGGTCCCAGGCTCCAGGACCTCGGCGAGGCCAAGGGTAGTCCGTCCCGGTTCCCGAGGCTCTGCCGGAGCTGACCCGGAGGCCCGGGAGGGGAGGGAGAGAGACACCGCCCCCGCTGGCGCCGGGAAGCGTCGCTCCTTCTCGCTGACCTTGGTCTCGCTTGTCGCCTCGCCCTTGGCCACACGCACCGACAACGCGGGGCCAGGGAGATGGACAGACGGGCCTTTGGAGGGACGGGGACCTAGAACATAGGCACACATACTGCCCCGGTAGCCCGGTGGGCTCCGGGGTGTCAGGTCCTTGCCCACCCCGAGGCCGGGCCCCTCCAGCCCAGGGTTAATGCCAACGAGTTTCCACCTCCAGCGGCTCCTAGAGAGGCCGCGGCGCGAGCCGGCGGGGGGACCTGGCCGCGGACGGACACTTCCTGTGCGGGGGAGGGGGCCGGGCGGCCGTTGGACAGCGCAGCCCAGCCCGGGGCCGGGGGCCAGACGGTGGGGGCTCGGGCGGGAGCGGGGCCGGGGGCCGCCGGGGTAGTCGCGAAGCCCCTCATCCCCGAGGCCGCGACGCGCGGGGGCCGGTGAGGGCCACGGGGAGGCCGAGACCTTGGGAGGGGGCGGGGCCGCGGGCAGGGGAGGGGCCCGGCGCGCTGGAGAGGCGCGGGGTCAAGACGTCCGGCCTCGGGGGCTCGGGCTGGGCCGCCGCGTCCCTTGGGCGGCGCTGAGCGGGCGGGCGGCGGGGCCCCGGGGCTCAGGGCAACCCAGGCCGGGTCGCAGGATCGGCCGCCATCGCCGCCGCCGCTGCACGGGGAGCCCGCGGGGATGGAGCGGGAGGCGTCGCCGTGGGGCCTCGAGCCCCAGGATGTGCAGAGTTCTGACGAAATGAGGAGCCCCGAAGGGTCCCTCAGAGGTGAGGAGGGAGCGCCCGTCCGAGGAGTGGACCTGCGAGCAGGAGAAGGGACTGTGGCTCCAGGGAGGGAGCGAGGGCCCGGGGCTGGGACACCTGGGACTCGGAGGAGGGGCAGGCGGGGACTGGGGTGTCCTGGGTCCGCTGAGGGGGGCGTGGGAATTTCAGCACTTGTCTAGGGGCCAGCAACCCTGCTTGTGAGGTGGGAGGTGTGTGGTTGCTAATAGACCAAATGACCTTCCAGGTCTCACTTGATCTGGATTTTCTGTAATTCTCTGATCCTGCAGGCAACATGAGTGAGAATGAGGAAGAGGAAATTTCTCAGCAAGAAGGCACTGGGGACTATGAAGTCGAAGAGATACCATTTGGGCTTGAACCCCAGAGCCCTGGGTTTGAGCCACAAAGCCCCGAGTTTGAACCCCAAAGCCCCAGATTTGAGCTTGAAAGCCCGGGATTTGAGTCCCGAAGCCCTGGGCTTGTGCCCCCAAGCCCTGAGTTTGCACCCAGAAGCCCTGAATCAGATTCTCAGAGCCCTGAGTTTGAATCCCAGAGCCCTAGGTATGAACCCCAAAGCCCAGGCTACGAACCCCGGAGCCCCGGCTACGAACCCCGGAGCCCTAGCTATGAATCTGAGAGCTCTAGATATGAATCCCAGAACCCTGAGCTCAAAACCCAAAGCCCAGAATTGGAAGCTCAAAGTTCCAAATTCCAGGAGGGTGCAGAGATGCTTCTGAACCCCGAGGAAAAGAGTCCCTTGAATATCTCTGTAGGAGTTCACCCCCTGGACTCCTTCACTCAGGGGTTTGGGGAGCAGCCCACAGGAGACCTGCCCATAGGACCACCTTTTGAGATGCCCACAGGGGCCCTGCTGTCTACACCACAGTTTGAGATGCTTCAGAATCCCCTGGGTCTCACAGGAGCCCTTCGAGGTCCAAGCCGGCGGGGTGGCCGGGCCAGGGGTGGGCAGGGCCCTCGGCCTAACATCTGCGGCATCTGCGGGAAGAGCTTCGGGAGGGGTTCCACCCTGATCCAGCACCAGCGCATTCACACCGGTGAGAAGCCCTACAAATGTGAGGTCTGCAGCAAGGCCTTTTCCCAGAGCTCTGACCTCATCAAACACCAGCGCACCCACACTGGCGAGCGACCCTACAAATGTCCCCGTTGCGGCAAGGCCTTCGCTGACAGCTCTTACCTGCTTCGCCACCAGCGCACTCACTCTGGCCAGAAGCCCTACAAGTGCCCACATTGTGGCAAGGCCTTCGGCGACAGCTCCTACCTCCTGCGACACCAGCGCACCCACAGCCACGAGAGGCCCTACAGCTGCACCGAGTGCGGCAAGTGCTATAGCCAGAACTCGTCCCTGCGCAGCCATCAGAGGGTGCACACCGGTCAGAGGCCCTTCAGCTGTGGCATCTGCGGCAAGAGCTTCTCCCAGCGGTCGGCCCTTATCCCCCATGCCCGCAGCCACGCCCGGGAGAAGCCCTTCAAGTGCCCTGAGTGCGGCAAGCGCTTTGGCCAGAGCTCGGTGCTGGCCATCCACGCCCGCACCCACCTGCCAGGCCGCACCTATAGCTGCCCCGACTGCGGCAAGACCTTCAATCGCTCCTCCACGCTCATCCAGCACCAGCGCTCCCACACGGGCGAGCGGCCCTACAGGTGCGCTGTGTGCGGCAAGGGCTTCTGCCGCTCCTCCACGCTGCTGCAGCATCACCGGGTGCACAGCGGTGAGCGGCCCTACAAGTGCGATGACTGCGGAAAGGCCTTCTCCCAGAGCTCCGACCTCATCCGCCACCAGCGGACCCATGCGGCGGGCCGGCGCTGACCCAGGGCCCCAGCAGGGGTGGGAGGTTTGGGCAGAAGATAAGGGGCCAGGGAACTAGAAGAACCTTTAGGGAGGATAGTGGAGAAGCCGCAGCAGGGTGGAGGAGCTGAGGATGCTGGAAGAAGAGGGCCAGGGTGGAGGAAGTGACATGCCCTGGAGACTTGTGGGAAGTGGGTTGGAGGGAGGCCAGGCCGGCAGCGGGAGGCCCTGGGAGAAATGGAGAGAGGTCAGTGGAGGGCTGGCCTCGCAGTGGTGGCTCCTCGGTGGGTGCCTGGCTTGGCAACGTGCTAGAGCAGGGAGGGGGGAGGGCAGGGGATTACCTAATTAGAGTGGGTTAGCTTAGATTGGTAGCTGCTGAAACCCTTGTTGAGTCAGGAGCAGATAAAAGGGTAGGTGGGGTGGGGAGTGGGGCCTCGGGGTGGGGCCTGGGCCTCTGCGTGCAAACCCCAGCCTCCCTCTTTTTCCTCAGGCTTTGGAGCCCCTGAGTTTGAGTTCAATAAAAACCTTTATGTGGTGAACGAGACTTGTCCTTAAAACATGTGCGTGGACAGCGCCCTGGGAAGTGGGAGACACCAGTAGTAGCCAGGGGCCTTATCTGGGTAGTGCGTTGCTGCTGCTGCTGCTAGAAAACAGGTCTGGCTGTGTTGCAGCGCGCCACCGCGCCTGGTTGGAAGTGCTATTTTTTTCTTTATTTTTTTTGAGATGGAGTCTTACTCTGTCACCCAGGCTGGAGTGCGATGGTGTGGTCTCGACTCACCGCAATCTCCACTTCCTGGGTTCAAGTGATTCTCCTGCCTCAGCCTCCCGAGTAGCTGGGATTACAGGTGCCCGCCACCACGCCTGGCTAAATTTTTTTGTATTTTTAGTAGAGATGGGGTTTTCACCATGTTGGCCAGGCTGGTCTTGAACTCCTGACCTCATGTGATCCGCTCACCTCAGCCTCCCAGAGTGCTGGGATTACAGATGTGAGTCACTGCGCCTGGCTTTTTTTTTTTTTTTTGGAGGCAGTATCTTGCTCTGTGGCCCAGGCTGGATTGCAGTGATGTGACCATTGCTCACTGCAGCCTTGACCTCCTGTGCTCATGTGATCCTTCTGTCTCAGTCTCCTGAGTAGCTGGGACTACAGGTACGTGCAATCAGGCTCAAATAAGTTTTTATATTTTAATTTTTTATAGAGACAAGGTTTTGCCATGTTGCCCAGGTTGGTCTCAAACTCCTGGCCTCGAAGGATCCTCCCGCCTTGGGTTCCCAAAGTGCTGGGAATACAGTTGTGAGCCATAGAACACAGCCAGACATGTTCACTTAATTGAGTAGGGCTGCAATATTGCACCAGCACAAAAACACCACAAAACTGGACAGAATTTCACATTTATTGGATAAATACACGCAGGCACAGTGCTTGGCACTGGGGCTCCAAGTGAACAGACGTGGTTCCCACTTTGAGCTCAGTCTTTCTGTGGGAGCCATTGCACAGGTGTGATGGGTCCTGGGAGAGGGTGTGGAGCCAGGGCAGGGGCAGAGCCTGGGAAGACGGCCTCCAAGGATGGGGATGTCACAGGCCCATGCCTTCTTTTTATTTTTTCCTCCAGACGGAGTCTCGCTCTGTTGCTGCCCAGGCTGGAGTATAATGGCACAATCTTGGCTCACCACAACCTTCACCTCCCGGGTTCAAGCGATTCTCCTACCTCAGCCTCTTGAGTAGCTGGAACTACAGGCGTGTGCCACCACGCCTGGCTTTTGCATTTTTAGTAGAAACGGGATTTTGCCAGGCTGGTCTTTACCTGACCTCAGGTGATCCACCCTCCTTGGCCTCCCAAAGTGCTGGGATTACAGGCATGAACCACCACGCCCAGTCCATCCCCTCTTTTTCTGTATCTTCCCACAGGCTTTGTCATTAATTCAATGAAATTGTGTCAAGCACCTACTAGATGTCCCACGCCCTGACATATCACGAGGCATCCCAAGGTGAACAAGACAAGTATGACCTTTACCCTCAGAGTTCACTGAAAGATAGCTGCTAAGTATGTCAATCATTAAACAGGGAAAAACATCCAGGCTGCTGGATGAAGAAACATGACGTATGCTTTGAAGGAGTAGTGCAGGCTGGAGGAAGTGTGAAAGACGTGGGGACCCAACCGAGTCTGACATGTGAGCTAGGATCTGCCAGCCGAGGAAGGAGGGGTGGCCAGGTGGAAGGTTCAGACAGAGGGAGCCGTCTGGGTGAATGCAGGAAGACAGGAAGGAGCCTGGCCTGGGAGAAAGGCTGGTGTCACTGGAGCTTCAACAAGGAGGCAGCATGGCTCTAGAATAGGTTGGGGAAGGCCACAAAGGTCTCATTTTGCAGGGTGCTGAAAGGCATGCCAAGGAATTTGGTCTTTGGCCAAGAGCAAGGCATGTGCCGCAGTCATGTAGTGAGACAGGTCACATTTGCTCTCTGCCAGCAGAAGAGACTGGACTCCAGTGCAGGGGAGTGGGCAGGGAGAGGTTCTGCGGAGGGGGAGGCATCTGTGGACATCTCAGGGAAGGTGTGAGGGCCAGAACATCCCTAGGTCCTGAGACTACAGTTTCTCCACATTTAGATCAGACATTCTCTTCCAAGGAAGGAAACCAAGAAAGGCTGGTGGACCGTCTGGTAATGACAAACCCTCACTTTTGCAGCCCTCCTGGCTGGTCCCTCAGCAGGTCCTCCCTATGAGCCTGCAAAGGAGACAGGCAGGCATGAGCTCCATGTTCAAGATAGGGAAACTGAGGGCCAAGGAGGGGCAGTGACTCGCCCGAGGGCACACAGCGGAATGCAGGCGGAGGCAGAGTGGCCCTGGGCGTCCTGAGTTCAGTTCTGGACCCTCTGCACATCACAGGCCTGGACTCAGTCCTTGCCACCGCCACTCTCAGAGTCCTCCTCGTGGAGGGGTTTCAGGCAGCCCGGATCCCCAGCCTCTTCCCCAGACGCCGGCTGCCCAGAGTCTTCTGCAGGGATTCCATTCGGGACACCTCCGCCAGCCTCCATCTTCTCCTTCAGGTTCCGTTTGAAGAAACCAACCTGTACAAAGACAAAATTTGAATGAGCAAAAAATTCACTGAGCACTGGCCCCAAGAAAATGTGAGAACACGTTTTTCTTTCTCTCTCTTTTTTTTTTTTTTTTTTTTGAGATGGAGTCTCACTCTGTTGCCTAGGCTGGAGTGCAGTGGTGTGATCTCGGCTCACTGCAGCCTCTGCCTCCCAGACTTAAGCAATTCTCCTGCCTCAGCCTCCTGAGTAGCTGGGATTACAGGCATCTGCCACCATGCCCGGCTAATTTTTGTATTTTTAGTAGAGACAGGGTTTCACCATGTTGGCCAGGCTGGTCTCAAACTCCTGTCCTCAAGTGATCTGCCCTCCTTGACCTCCTAAAGTTCTGGGATTACAGGCATGAGTCCCCGAGCCAAGCGAGAACACTTTATTTTATTTTATTTTTGAGATGAAGTTTTGTTCTTATTGCCCAGGCTGGAGTACAATGGCACCATCTTGGCTCACCGCAAGCTCCGCCTCCCAGGTTCAAGCAATTCTCCTGCCTCAGCTTCCTAAGCTGCTGGGATTACAGGCATGAGCCACCATGCCCGGCTAATTTTCTATTTTTGGTAGAGACAGGGTTTCTCCATGTTGGTCAGGCTGGTCTCGAACTTGCGACCTCAGGTGATCCACCTGCCTCTGCCTCCCAAAGTGCTGGGATTACAGGTGTGAGCCACCGTACCTGGCCTTCATCTGTAACTTCTTTTTTTTTTTTTTTTTTTTTTTTTGAGACGGAGTCTCGCTCTGTCACCCAGGCTGGAGTGCAGTGGCCGGATCTCAGCTCACTGCAAGCTCCGCCTCCCGGGTTTACGCCATTCTCCTGCCTCAGCCTCCCAAGTAGCTGGGACTACAGGCGCCCGCCACCTCACCCGGCTAGTTTTTTTGTATTTTTTAGTAGAGACGGGGTTTCACCATATTAGTCAGGATGGTCTCAATCTCCTGACCTCGTGATCCGCCCGTCTCGGCCTCCCAAAGTGCTGGGATTACAGGCTTGAGCCACCGTGCCCGGCCTTTTAATCTGTAACTTCTACTTAGCCTTCAAATCCCACCTCAAATGCCACCTTTCCTGGGAGGCCTGCCAGGCCTTCACAGCCTAAGTAAGTCTCCTGGGTTCTAGGCCCCAGGCCACACAGACCCTTTGCAACCCTCATTCTGCTTGCTCCTGCCTGTGTCCCCTCTTAGACTGCGAGCGCCACAATGGCAGGGAGCATGTTTGTGGCATGTGCCTCCGGGGACAGTGCCCAGCAGCCAGAAGGACCTCCATATTTGGGGTACTTCCTTTTCCTCTCCCAGGGTGCCTTGTCTTGGCTCTGCCAGGGATGGGCTGAATGACAGTGGAAAAGTCTCTCTTGCTCTTTGTGTGTGTGTGAGACAAGGTCTCGCTGTGTCACCCAGGCTGGAGCGCAGTGGCACCATCAGGGCTCACTGCAGCCTTGACCTCCTGAGCTCAAGGGATCCTCCCACCTCAACCTCCCGAGTAGCTGGGACTATAGGTGGGTGGCATCACGTCCCCCTAATTTGAAAATTTTTTTGTAGAGGCGGATGCTTGCCATGTTGCCCAGGCTGGTCTTGAACTCCTGGGCTCACGTGATCCACCTGCCTCGGCCTCCAGAGCGCTGGGATTACAGGTATGAGCCACTCCACCTGTTCTTTGGACCTCAGTAGCCTTCTCTGTCAAAGGAGGGAGTAAGCTGAGGCTCCCTGGCTCTAATGCCCTCTGGCTTGGTATTCTCCTCCCTGGCTCCCACCAGATACCCTTCCCCAGCCTGGCTGTCTCAGCAATGCCCGTGGCCCCCGGAGGCACCCACCTTGTACAGCACTATGAAAATTAGCAGCAGCAGCAGAAGCCCCCCGATGCCGCTCAGCACATAGAGGTAGAGCATTTGCTTCTCATACACAACGTCAATCTTCATGACAACCTGGGGGTAGGGGAAGGAGAGTGTCGGAAAATGCCTTTTCCACCCCCGAAAGTCCCTGTGAACCTGGTGCATTCTCCATCTCCTCCTATCCGGACTGCATCACCTGCCTGGAGTCTCCTGCTGCAGACCCTCTCCCTTCAACGCATCACCTATTGCAGTCGCTGCCGTGACTTGGCCAATACACACCTTAGGCAGCCCTAGGCCTTCAATGGCTTCCCTGGAATCACACGCAGCTCAGCATTCAAAGCTGTCCAGAATCTGGCTTCTGCTTACCTGTTAGATGCATCTTCCCTCCTCCCCTCTGCCTGCCAGCCACACTGAACTTTCTGCTCTTCAAACCTGCCCTGCCCACGCTCACCACAGAGGCCCCTGAACTTGCCGCTGCCGCTGCTTAGAGCACCCTTTCTTCACTGTCTGACTCTTGGCTTGGTAGCTCCTTTGCTAAGTTGCCATCAGATTGATTTTTTTTTTTTTGAGGTAGGGTCTCACTGTGTTGCCCAGGCTGGAGTGCAGTGGCATAATCATAGCTCACTGCAGCCTTGAACTCCTGTGCTCAAACGATCCTCCCATTTCAGCCTCCCAGAGCGCTAAGTACAGGCATGAACCACCATGCCTGCCTCTGACAGATCCTTTTGAGATGAAGTCTCACTCTGTTGCCCAGGCTGGAGTGCAATGGCAGGATCTCAGCTCACTGCAGCCTCTGCCTCCCAGGTTCAAGTGATTCTCTCACCTCAGCCTCCCGAACAGCTGGGGTTACAGGCACCCACCATCATGCCCGGCTAATTTTTGTATTTTTGTAGAGATGGGGTTTCACCATGTTGGCCAGGCTGGTCTTGAACTCCTGACTTCACATGATCTGCCTACCTGACCTCCCAAAGTGCTAGGATAACAGGTGTGAGCTACCACACCCAGCCTCGATTGATCTTTACTTGACACATAAGTCCACTACATCTCAGGTGACTTTGGGGTTGTGAGCCCACCAAGGGAAGAAGCAGCTTCTCCCAGGCTGATGGCTCTGGCAGTGGGGAAGCTCTGACTGGCACAGAGCCCAGGAGCTGTCCTATATCTCGGTCTACCCTGGGGCTCCTGGACTCCCTCTGTTGCCTGTTCCTGGGGCTTCCGAGGAGGTAGAGATACCTGGGCCAGGGAGGCGTTGCTGCCATAGAGGTGGAAATGCCTGCTGCTGTTGAAGGAGATGGAGAGGGAGCTGCAGACGCTGAACATGGAGGAGGCCTGCGGGAGTGGGGAAAGGCGTCAGAACCCGGGAGAAGGAGGACAGGACCCACTGGCCTCTGCCCCCATCACAACACAGTGGGGAAGGGCAGAGAAAGGGGTTCCAGTGGGGTGCACCCATCTCTACTCAACTTTCTAGTGTGGCATTCTTTCCTTTCAATTTTTTTTTGAGATGGAATCTTGCTCTGTCACCCAGGCTGGAGTGCAGTGGTGCCATCTTGGCTCACTGCAACCTCTGCCTCCCGGGTTTAAGGGATTCTCATGCCTCAGCCTCTTGAGTAGCTGGGATTACAGGCATGTGCCACCACGCCCGGCTAAAGTTTTATATTTTTAGTACAGACCGGGTTTCACCATGTTGGCCAGGCTGGTCTCGAACTCCCGACCTCAAGTGATCCGCCCACCTCAGCCTCCCGAAGTGCTAGGATTACAGGCATGAGCCCTGCCTCAGCCTCTACTGTGGCACCCTAATATGTCACTCCCCATTGTTGTAAGGAAAGCTTTGCTATAAAGAACACATAGGAACTATCCATAGGCCCATGGAAACAGCATTGCACATTTCACAGAAATCATGGTTCTCTTTCACCTGTAACTGTGTAAACAGGGGATATTTCATGAAGATGGAAAAGAAAAATGGAGGCAGACTGTCTGGTGGGAGCCCACCCCCAACAGCCCCAGGCATTGGGGCCCCCACAGCGATTCCACATCTGTTAGGAGCAGGAACTACCTCAATCTCTCCCACCAGCTCCAGGGTCCCGATCACTTGGACGAGGATCTCCTGCCTGAAGACAACAGGGCAGCGGAACAGGGCTCCGGGGAGACAAGGCTGACGAGGATGAGGAAAGAGGGGTCAGGGCGGCCTGGTTCCGAACCGTGTGCCGCCCAGCCCCACCATCTCTCAGCTCACACGCCCATACCTCAGCCGTATCCGGCAGCCACTCCAGATCCTCATAGTGGCAGGGCACAGGAGGCTCCTAGGAATGAGCGGCAGGTCTTCAGTTAGAGCCTTCACAAGCCAGGTAAGACCCTGGCATCCCAGCTTTCCCCTACCCTGGCCCTAGTCCTGGGTGAGTTCAGACATCTCTGAGTCCAGCAGGATCTGAATTAATCCATCCTCACTCCCCACACACCCAGCCTTGCCCCCCTTGAATTTCTCTTTTTCTTTGTTAGCGACAGGGTCTTGTTCTGTCGCCGAGGCTGGAGTGCAGTGGTGTGATCATAGTTCACTGCAACCTCAAACTCCTGGGCTCAAGTGATCCTCCGGCCTCTGCCTCCTGAGTAGCTGGGACCACAGGCACGGGCCACCATGCATGCCTGGCTAATTTTAAAATTTGTTCGTAGAGACTGGGGTCTTGCTGTGTTGCCCAGGCTGGTCTCAAAATCCTGGCCTCAATCGATTCTCCCACTTCGGCCTCCCAAAGTGCTGGGATTTGGGAGGCAGAGCCACCGCACCTGGCCAAGCCCTGCCCTCTGTACCCTCAAATGCACTCACCCCCAAGACCTGGGGAGGGCAGCCCCGCCCTCTCCAGGCAGCACTCACCATCTGCACACTCCACTGTTGTGTGATGGGCCCCTCGCTGGGAGGCTGTGGCACCCCAACCACGGCCTCCAGGGTGGGGATGTTGTGGTCATGGATGGAAGGCTGGATCCTCACCTGGCACAGATGACAAGGGAGGCAGAGCCCTAAATGCCAGCCACCCCAGCTGCTACCCAGACCCTGTGTGCCCTTGCACGCCTCTTCCAGTCCTCATCAGCTGAGTCCCCAGGGCCCTTGGTGGTTAGGCAGTGTCCAGTGACTGGGCGTGGCCAGCTTCCATCCTCAGGGCCTTGCAGTGTGGCTTCCATGCTCTTCCAGCTTTCTCCACCCAGTACGCTTTCACACACCCTGCAACATTCTGCTCTAATATTATCTCTGAAGGATTTGCTGACTCCCCAAGGACAGGGCAGCTCCCCTTACTGGGCTCCCACAGAGTCCTCTGCGTCCCCAGCAGGACAGCGAAGGATCTGCTTGGATGTCTGCATCTCCACTAGACCATGAACTCCCTGAGGACAGGAGCCATTCTTACGCCACTTCCAATCCCCTACTGCTTGACATGGTGCCTAGTGTGGTGACTCACACCTGTAATCTCAGCACTTTGAGAGGCCAAGGTGGGCGGATCACTTGAGGTCAGGAGTTTGAGACCAGCCTGACCAAGATGGTGAAAAACCCTGTCTCTACTGAAAATACAAAAATTAGCCAGACGTGGTGGCGCAATCATATAGTGCTGGGTACTTCAGAGGCTGAGGCAGGAGAATTGCTTAAACCCAGGAGGCAAAGGTTGCAGTGAGCCAAAATCATGCTACTGCACTCCAACCTGGGTGACAAAAAAAAAAAAAAAAAAAAAAAAAAAAAAAAAAAAATTCTGAGCACCTTTTGTTAAAAAAAGAGCTACCTGTGTTAAGGCTGGGAGACCCAGATATGTATAAGAAAGTGACACAGAAGTGGCACTAACAATGTCTTAGGAAGCAAGAAAATGTGTGTCAAATTAGAAGGATTCTATCATTTATTCATTCAACAAACATTTGTGGACACTTGAAATACCAGTTAAATTAAAAAGGCCAAATGTCAGGGGCAGGATTTGAATTTGACTGTGAAAGATGGACAGGATTTTTATTTTTATTTTTTTTTTGACAGAGTCTCACTCTGTCACCCAGGCTGGAGTGCGGTGTCACGATCACAGCTCACTGCAACCTCCACCTCCCAGGTTCAAGCGATTCTCCTGCCTCAGCCTCCCCAGTAGCTAGGACTACAGGCACACACCACCACACCTAGCTAATTTTTGTATTTTTAGTAGAGACAGGGTTTCACCATGTTGGCCAGGCTGGTCTTGAACTCCTGACCTCAGGTGATCCGCCCACCTGGGCCTCCCAAAGTGCTGGGGTTACAGGTGTGAACCACCACGCCCGACCAGATGGACAGGATTTTAACAGATGAAGGTGGGAGAGGGCATCCAGGAAGAGACATGCAGGGAGCCAGGATGACTCCAGATGAGAGTGATGTGGCTGGAAGGAGGGTGCCTGGGAAGGAGAACAGGAGCTGAGGCTGGAAAGGAAGCCCAAGATCAGACTATGGGGGCCTGGAAGGCTTGAGAGTGAGGAGTTGGAGCAGCATCAAGGAGGCAGTGGGAAGTCACGGAAGATGGCAGAGGAAGAGAGTAGCTCCAGGGAGGTCCATCCCCTGCAGGCATGAGCTGGAAAGAGGCTGGGAGAGGCGGGTCATGGCCCACGTTGGGAGCCTCTCTCTATAGTCCAGTTGCAAGAAGGTGAAGAACTGGGTCTGGGCAGTAGCAGAAAAAGGACACAGACAACCAGACTCCAGGAGGCAGTGGGACAAGGCAGAAGGGAGGAGAAATTCACCCAGACACGTAAGTTTTCCTTGAGGAAGAGAGGGTGCTTTCAAAAGATTCCATGCAAGCCAGAGGAGATGCTGGCTTAGGGGAAGACAGCAAATTTGGTTTAGAATGTGTTGAGACGAGGCCAGGCACAGTGGCTCATGCCTGTAATCCCAGCACTTTGGGAGGCCGAGGTGGGTGGATTTCTTGAGGTCAGGTGTTTGAGACCAGCCTGGCCAACACGGTGAAACCCTGTCTCTACCAAAAATACAAACGTTAGCCGGGTGTGGTGGTGTGCACCTGTAATCCCAGCTACTCAGGAGGCTGAGGCAGGAGAATCGCTTGAATCCAGGAGGCAGAGGTTGCAGTGAGCTGAGATTACGCCACTGCACTCCAGCCTGGGTGACAGAGCAAGACTCTGTTTGAAAAAAAAAAAAAAGGTAAAAAGGTAAAAATAAAAATAAAGCACCAGGCATAGAACCTGGGTTTAGAGACTGGGCAGGGTGCCACCACCTAGCTAAATACCTAACTTAGAATAGGCCGGGCGTGGTGGCTCATGCCTGTAGTCCGAGTACTTTGGGAGGCCGAGGTGGGTGGATCACTTGAAGTTAGGAGTTCCAGACCAGCCTGGCCCACATGGCGAAACTCTGTCTTTATAGAATATACAAAAATTAGCTGGGCATGGTGGTGGATGCCTGTAACCTCAACTACTTGGGAGGCTGAGACGAGAATTGCTTGAACTTGGGAGGCAGAGTTTGCAGTGAGCCGAGATCCCACCACTGCACTCAAGCCTGGGTAACAGAGCAAAGAATAGCAGCTCATTCAATGTGAGTATGAAAAAGTAGGTTCTCTCTCAGCATCCTCCTTGCTCTCAAACCCTGTGATTCTTGAAATAATGTATCCAGTGGCAGAAAGGAGTTAGCATATGCTGCTGCTGGAAGCCTATAAGTGGAGGCTGTGACGCTCTAGAGAAAGGATTATTGAACAGGTGGACGGCTAGGATGAGGACTGTGTCTATTTGGTGCCTGCATCCTCAGTCCCCAGGATAAGGAATGAATGTGTGACCTATAAGGACCTTCCACATTGGGGTTCATACCTGGTAGATGTGCTTGACTTGGTGGATCTTGGGGCCTTTGGGGGTGAAACTGACATAGAGTGTGGAGTTTTCCTGGCTGTGGAGAGAGAAGGGCAGTGATGGAAGAACGAAGTGACAGCAACCTGGGCTCCAGGAAGCTTCTGAGCACCCAGCCACTGCGCTAGGAACTGCACAGACACCATCTCATTCAATCCCTACCACAACCTGTTCTTTCCCAGAAACTAAGGCTCCTGGACAGGGCCAGCCTCTTGTCCAAAGCCCCACAGTAGAGAGACAGGACTGGAGCCCAGGGAGGTGTGTCCAGTGGAGGCTATGTCCTTCCCACTGTGCGCCACCTCATTGGTGTCCCTGCTCATCTCCTGAATAATCATATCCACTGCTGATGCCCCTCACACCCATCCTTCCAACACACACTCCTGGGTGACCTTCCCGACATCACTCTCTAGTCCTGCAACTCACCTGCTCAGCATCTGCCAACTGCCCCCTACTGCAAGGGAGGGTCAGGTCCAAAGCCTCCCACGTCCAGGCTGTCTCCCTACTGCTCCCCTGCACACACCTACCCTCGGGTAATCCTGCCCACTCCCCGTCCCCCATGTCTGCCCCACTGCTTCCTCCCTCCTTGCCTTTGTCTGGGCCATGGTTTCTGATGAGGACACCTAGGTTCCTTTTTAGCTCTTCCCCTAATGGCCTCATCCTCCAGACCCCAATCCAAGCCGCACTTTCTCCACAAACCCTTCCATTTGTCCCCCAACCCACACTCATCTTTCCTGGCTCTAATTTCATGTCAGTATCATACTGTGTGGCATTGATGTTCAAAAGTACTGCAGGCCAGGTGCGGTGGCTCACACCTGTAATCCCAGCACTTTGGGAGGCTGAGGCAGGTGGATCACCTGAGATCAGGAGTTCAAGACCAGCCTGGCCAACACGGTGAAACCCCATCTCTACTAAAAATACAAAAATTAGCCGGGCGTGGTCATGGGCACCTATAGTCCCAGCTACTTGGGAGGCTGAGGCAGGAGAATTGCTTGAATTTGGGAGGTGGAGGTTGCAGTGAGCCGAGATTGTGCGACTGCACTCCATCCTGGGCAACAGAGCGAGACCCTATCTCTTAAAAAATGAAAAAATTTGGCCAGGCGCGGTGGCTCACGCCTGTAATCCCAGCACTTTGAGAGGCCGAGGCAGGCGGATCATGAGGTCAGGAGATCAAGACCATCCTGACTAACTCGGTGAAACCCAGTCTCTACTAAAAATATAAAAAATTAGCCGGGCATGGTGGCAGGCACCTGTAGTCCCAGCTACTCGGGAGGCTGAAGCAGGAGAATGGCGTGAACCCAGGAGGCGGAGCTTGCAGTGAGCCGAGATCACACCATTGCACTCCAGCCTGGGCGACAGAGTGAGACTCTGTCTCAAAAAAAAAAATAAATAAATAAAATAAAATAAAATAAAATAAATAAATAAATAAATAAAAATAAAAAAATAAGAAAATTTTAAAAAGCACTGGAAACCTGGACTCAGACACTGTCCTCATCCTTCTTTTTCCTTCTGTAACTGAGCCAACTGGAAAAAGCCACTCGACTTTGAGTTTCCTTTTTTTTTTCCAGACAGAGTCTCACTCTGTCACCCAGGCTGGAGTGCAGTGGTGTGATCTCAGCTCACTGCAATCTCCTCCACCCGAGTTCAAGTGATTCTCCTGCCTCAGCCTCCCAAGTAGCTGGGATTATAGGTGCCTGCCATAACACCCAGCTAATTTTTGTATTTTTAATAAAGACAGGGTTTCACCATGTTGGCCAGGCTGGTCTTGAACTCCTGACCTCAAGTGATCCACCCACCTTGGCCTACCAAAGTGCTGGGATTACAGGTGTGAGCCACTGCACCTGGCCAAGTTTCCTTTTCTATAAGCGAGAAGACCTTTAACAGGTTTTTTTTTTTTTTTTTTTTTTTTTTTGAGACGGAGTCTCGCTCTGTTGCCCAAGCTGGAGTGCAGTGGCCGGATCTCAGCTCACAGCAAGCTCCGCCTCCCGGGTTCACGCCATTCTCCGGCCTCAGCCTCCCGAGTAGCTGGAACTACAGGCGCCCGCCACCTCGCCCGGCTAGTTTTTTGTATTTCTTAATAGAGACGGGGTTTCACCGTGTTAGCCAGGATGGTCTCGATCTCCTGACCTCGTGATCCGCCCGTCTCGGCCTCCCAAAGTGCTGGGATTACAGGCTTGAGCCACCGCGCCCGGCCAGGTTTTTTTGAAATAGCAAAAAATTGACGTAACTCCCTCTATTTTTGTTGAAGAGGCCCTTACCCATTCCTGCCCATAGGTTAGGATAATTTTAGAGCACTGAGATAACATGCAAAAACAGCAATCATGTAGTTTTTAAAACTAAGTCTGGCATTAAAGGGGACGTATGTAAACAACTAACTACGTTTTGTTAAAGATTTATAGAAGCACGGCCGGGCGCGGTGGCTCAAGCCTGTAATCCCAGCACTTTGGGAGGCCGAGGCGGGCAGATCACGAAGTCAGGAGATTGAGACCATCCTGGCTAACACGGTGAAACCCCGTCTCTACTAAAAATACAAAAAAAAAAAAAAAAAAGAAATTAGCTGGGCGTGGTGGCGGGCGCCTGTAGTCCCAGCTACTCCGGAGGCTGAAGCGGGAGAATGGAGTGAACCCGGGAAGCGGAGCTTGCAGGGAGCCGAGATCGTGCCACTACACTCCAGCCTGGGCGACAGAGCGAGACTCCGTCTCAAAAAAAAAAAAGATTTATAGAAGCACTGTGACCTGACCAAGGACCAAGAAGTTCCCAACCTCCTTGTATCATCTCTGGTGCCCGGATGTCTGTGCTGCTAAGTTACCTCTTGATCTCAACCTCTTTCTCTTCCCCCTACCCTTAACATTAAAGGTGGTCCTTTAGAACACTAGTTCACTATCTTCTCAATTGCCTGGCTTTCCAGATAAACCTGCCTTTCCTCCCACCAACTCTTGCCTCTTAAGTCTGGCTTTCAAGTAACAAGCAGCCAGACCATGGTTCAGTTACAAACCCAACTCGTGATCCCCATGGTTCCTTCCTGCTACTGCGTTCTGAGAGTCACTGACTATGTGTGTGCATGAGTTTGGTCTCTCCAACTTGACTGTAAGCTCCCTGAGGGCAAGAGATATTGTGATAACTTTTCTCCTGTCTCTCCTGACATTATCAGCCCCCAGGAGGGGAGAGAATCTAGGTGACCGAAACAGTCAGGAGTTTGGCTGGGCATTTGGAGTCAGACAGGCTGAAGCTCAGACCCTGGCTTTAGTACTTCCAGCTATTGGACCTCGGGTAAGTGCTGGCCTTCTCTGAGCCTCAGCTTGTTCATTGGTAAAACGGAGAGAGGCACAGCTGCCTCACAGAGGTGCTGAGGGCTCCAGGCAATGTCAGCAACCGCGCAGTGCAGCCGGCCCTCAGTCTGATATAAGATCAGTGTTCAATGAGCCTTTTCTTCCATCAGTAAATGCTGATCCTTCCCCGAACTCTTACAGGGCCCTCACATTTTGGAACGTGGAAAACTGTTGGGGCTGTGGCTGGAATCAGTTCTAATTACCCCAGGGGGCTCTGGGAAAGGAAGGAGGTTCAGAAGGGGAGCCCCAGGGGGCAAAGTCGGGGCCCTGGGTTGGGAGGCTGCGGTGGGAGGAGAGGTTTGGCTATCTGCTGGGAAGGACTTACTCCTGGATGAGGACGTTGATGGGGTACAGGACGGGGATGCTGGTAGTGGCCGAGTTGTCCTTCAGGAGGCCTGAGTCCTCATTGTTACTGCATTGAGGCAAGGAAGAGGCCAGTGTTAGGAGAAGGGCTTGGCCAGGTCTGAGACCAGGGCAGGGATGTGGGCGGGGCCTGCTCACCAGGTCACATTGGCGTGCAACTCGACCAAGTCCCCCCAGGAGCTGTTTACCAGCGTATTAAACATCATCTGCAGAACAACCTGGCAGGGAAGGAGAGGGGAATGGAAATGGAAGGGGCGTGAGGAGCAGCCCCACGGCCCCCACATCCAATCACCATCATCTCAGGGACCCCTTATCAAGTACTCACTGCACCCCAAGCACTGAGCTAGGATTCTACCCAATGCGAAGATGAGGCAACCAAGGCTCCAAACGGTTAAGTCATGTCTATAAGGTCACAAAATGAATAACCCAATCCCAGCTTTGCCTGATTCCAAAGTCCAGGCTCTCAAACATGACACGAAACAGATTCACAAACACTTCTCTTGGGTAGGGGCAAAGTACACCCTTCCTGACAGTCACCTACTCCCTCCTCCTGAGCCAAGAGCTCCCTGCCCTCTGCCAGCTCAGGGTCCCTAGGCTGCTTGGTCCCTGGAGACTTGAAGCACTCACTGAGTGGCCTGCTTTGAAGATGGGAGAGCTCACGTTGCAAGATAACGCCCTGGACAGAAGCTTGGATGCTTCAGGAAGCTCCTCACAGCTCACAGGCATCTGGCTATGGGGCTGGGAGTGAAAGGAGGGAACAGGTTTGTTAATGAACAAGGCCAAGGTTCCCCCAGAGGCCACCAGCCCTCCTGGCCTACGTCCCCCAGGGGCTCTGTCCCTGTCATGGCACCTTCTCAGAGGGAAAGGGCCCAAGAATCAGGGCTGCAGACAGAGGCTTAGTACAAAATAGTCACTGCAAGGCCAGGAAAGGTAGCTCACACTGGAAATCCCAGCATTTTGGGAGGCTGAGGTGGGAGGATTACTTGAGGAGTTCGAGATCAACCTGAACAGCAGTGAGACTCCATCTCTACAAAATAATCTTTTTTCTTTTAAATACAGGATCTTACTCTGTTGCCCAGGCTAGAGTGCAGTGGTGCGATCTCGGCTCACTGCAACCTCTGACTCCCAGGCTCAAGCAGTCCTCCTGCCTCAGCCTCCCAAGTAGCTGGGACTACAGGGATGTGCCACCATGTCCGGCTAATTTTTGTGTTTTTAGCAGAGATGGAGTCTCTCTATGTCACTCAGGCTGCTCTTGAACTCCTGGGCTCAAGGAATCTGCCTGCCTTGGCCTACCAACGTGCTGGGATTACAAGTGTAAGCCGCCATACCTGGCCTACAAAAGATTTTTAAAAATTAGCTGGGCAAGGCCGGGCGCGGTGGCTCGAGCCTGTAATCCCAGCACTTTGGGAGGCCGAGGCGGGTGGATCACGAGGTCAGGAGATTGAGACCATCCTGGCTAACATGGTGAAACCCCGTCTCTACTAAAAATACAAAAAAAAAAAAACTAGCCGGGCGTGGTGGCGGGCGCCTGTAGTCCCAGCTACTCGGAGGCTGAGGCGGGAGAATGGCGTGAACCCGGGAGGCGGAGCTTGCAGTGAGCCGAGATCGCGCCACTGCACTCCAGCCTGGGCAACACAGCGAGACTCCATCTCAAAAAAAAAAAAAAAAAAAAATTAGCTGGGCATAGTGGGGTATGCCTGTCGTCCCAGCTATTAGACAGGAGAGTCACTTGAGCCCAGGAGTTTGAGGCTGCAGTGGGCCATGCTTGCGCCACTACACGTTAGCCTGGGCAACAGAGTGAGACCTTATCTCAAAAATAAAAGTTGGGTCTAGGGGGGTAATTGCAACACTATAATGCTGAAAAACCGGAAGTGCTCAAACAGGTCAAAGAGATAATAACGGCTCAGGAAAGTGTGGCATGATCAAAGAGGAGACTATTGTGAAGTTTTTAAAATGCCACTACCTCTATGCATTCAGTAACCATTTACAAAATGAGCCTTATCGTGGGCTAAGCATTATTAAACCATTCATCCCAATTTTGTAAAGGACAGATTTCAGTCTCAGCCTGGGAAGGAAACATATAAGGAAATAGAGGTTCAGGGAGGTTAAGGAACTTTCCCAAGGTGTCATAACTGGGTAACAGTAGGGATCCGTAAGAACTTGAACACAGAACTGTTTGATTCCAGTTATTTTTTTTCTCTCTTTTTTTTTATTGTTGAGATGGAGTCTTGCTGTTGTCACCCAGGCTAGAGTGCAGTGGAGTGATCTCGGCTCACTGAATCTCCACCTCCTGGGTTCAAGTGATTCTCCTGCCTCAGCCTCCCAAGCAGCTAGGATTACAGGACAGGCTACCACGCCCAGTTAATTTTTGTATTTTTAGTAGAGATGCAGTTTCAACATGTTGCCCTGTCTTGTTTTGAACTCCTGACCTCAGGAGTGAGCCACCGCACCCAGCCCAGTTTTTTTGTTTCTGTTTTTTTGTTTGTTTGTTTCTGAAACAAGGTCTCGCTGTGTTGCCCAAGCTGGAGGGCAATGGTGTAATAATAGCTCACTGCAGCCTCAAACATGACTCCAGCGATCCACCCACCTCAGCCTCCTGAGTAGCAGGACTACAGGCACACCCCACCACACCTGGCTAATTATTTAATTTTGTGTAGACACAGAGTCTTGCTCTGTTGCCCAGGCTAGAGTGCATTGGCACGATCATAGCTCCCTGTGGCCTTGAACCCTTTGGCGTAAGCACTTCTCTACCTCAGCCCCCCAGGTAGCTGGAATTGTGCCACCACATCCAGCAAAGAAGCATTTAATGTTGTTGTATAAGAATAATTCGGCTGGGCATGGTGGCTCATGCCTGTAATCTCAGCACTTTGGGAGGCCGAGGTGGGCGGATCACCTGAGGTCAGGAGTTCGAGACCAGCCTGGCCAACATGGTGAAACTGTCTCTACTAAAAATACAAAAATTAGCCAGGCATGGTGGCGGGCGCCTGTAATCCCAGCTACTCAGGAGGCTGAGTCAGGAGAATCACTTGAACCCCGTAGGCGGAGTCTGCAGTGAGCCGAGATCGCGCCATTACACTCCAGCCCGGGGGACAAGAGTGAGACTTCGTCTCAAAAAAAAAAAAAAAAATTCAAGTGTTCATCAACAGATAAATAGATAAAATATGGTCTGTACATAAAATGGAATATTATTCAACCTTAAAAAGAAAGGAAATTTGGTGGGGCGCACTGGTTCACACCTGTAATCCTAGCACTTTGGGAGGCTGAGGTGGGCAGATTGCTTGAGCTCAGGAGTTTGAGACTAGCCTGGGGAACATAGTGAGAGCCTCTCTCTATTTAAATTTTTTTTTGAGATGGAGTCTTGCTCTGTCACCAGGCTGGAGTGCAGTGGCACAATCTCGCCTCACAGTAGCCTCTGCCTCACAGGTTCAAACGATTCTCTGGCCTCAGCCTCCCTAGTAGCTAGGATTACAGGTGCACACCACCACACTTGGCTAATTTTTGTATTTTTTAGTAGAGACAGGGTTTCACCATGTTGGCCAGGCTGGTCTTGAACTCCTGGCCTCAGGTGATCCGCCCGCATTGGCCTCCCAAAGTATTGGGATTACAGGCGTGAACCACGGCACCCAGCCTGAGAGGGTAAACATCGTACCTCAGATCATACAGCTCAAGGCTGGGAACCCAGATATGACCCTAAGACCCCTGTCCACCCGCGGCTGCCCACGTGTTCAGGCTGTCCTGGCTGCCTGGGGCTCAGAGAAGGGAGTAGCGGCTGCGGAACGCATGCCCGTAGGCAGGCACTGTACTCTCACCCACCTTCAGCATCTCCACCTTGCGGAAGGAGAGTCCCCGTGGGAAGTGCAGGTCCAGCTGGACCCAGTAAGCATCTTCTCCCAAGTTACTCAGGCTCAGCTCCACAGCGAGGCTGGCAAAAGCAGTCAGACGCAGGGCTCTGGATCTGTGGGGGATGATCAGGGAAAAGTTAGGGGCCAAGATGGAGGAGGGAGGATCAGGGTGGGGAATATCAGAACTGAAGGATCTGGTGGGCCTGAAAGAAATAAATCAAAACCAATCATCTTTTATGCTCAGTCTTTTTTTTTTTTTTTTGAGACAGAATCTCACTCTGTAGCCCAGGCTGGAGTGCAATGGCACAGTCTCGGCTTACTGCAACCTCTACCTCCAGAGTTCAAGCAACTAAACTGCCTCACACTCCCAAGTAGCTGGGATTACAGGCATGCACTACCACGCCCGGCTAAGCTTTGTATTTTCAGTAGAGACGGGGTTTCACCATGTTGGCCAGGCTGGTCTTGAACTCCTGAACTCAGGTGACCCGTCTGCCTTGGCCTCCCAAAGTGCTGGGATTATAGGTGTGAGCCACGCTGCCCAGCTATGCTCAGACTTTCAGTTTTGCAATTCTTGCAATCTTATTTACTGCTGACTGATGGGAGTTATATGAGGGATTTGCTTTCTATTTTATTTACTTTTTATTTTTTAGAGATAGGGTCTTGCTCTGTCGCCCAAGCTGGAGTGCAGTGGTGCTTACTGCAGCCTCGAACTCCCAGGCTCAAGCAATCCTCTTGCCTCAATCTCCCAAGTAGCTGGGAATACAGGCATGAGCCACCATGCCCAGTTAATTTTTAAATTTGTTGTAGCGACAGGGTCTTGCTATGTTGCCCAGGTTGGTCTTGAACTCTTGGCCTTAACCAATCTTCCCACCTTGGTTGGCCTCCTGAAGTGCTGGGATTACAGGCATGAGCCACTGAGGTCAGCCTCGAATTTCTCAGAAAAGGAAACTAAGGCCCAAGAGAGGGAAGTGGCGTCTCCAAATGACATATCTGGTGAGTGGAGCAGGGGGTCTTAAAACAGAGTGGATGGAGGCTGGAGGGCGGGAGGCCTTACTGACCTTGCAGGAGAGAAGGACACTCTCAGGTTTGCCTCACACTTCTTGTCCTCCCCACAGTTCTTCTCAAAAGGGATCTGAAAGGCCAAGAAGAAAGGAGTAAGAGGCTCAGACCAGGAGGGACCTGACCCCAGGCCTCTCTGCCTGCCCCTCCTCCCCTCTTACCTCCCAGGTTTCTGAGTGCAGGGAGGGCCTCAGGATGGGCGGTATGTCCTTGCTCTGCCGGGCGAGGGGTAGTGGGCAGGATGGAGAGAAGAGAGATTAGCTGAGGCAGCAGACTTCATGAATGAATGAGAGCTGGTGGGGCAGGGGCTTAGCTTAACTGAACTGGCTGTGGTTGGCCCTGCCCAGGAGCCAGCTGCCTTCCCAGGGCTGCCCCACTCTGCTGCCTCAGCCCACTGCCACTTGTGCAGTCGCACTCTGCTGGCGGCTCCTTTTTTTTTTTTTTTTCTTTTTTTTTAAGACAGAGTCTTACTCTGTTGCCCAGGCCCAGGCTGGAGTGCAGTGGCATGATCTCTGCTCACTGCAACCTCTGCCTCCTTGGTTCAAGCGATTCTCATGCCTCAGCCTCCTGAGTAGCTGGGATTACAGGCATCCATCAGGCATCCACCACCATGCCTGGCTAATTTTTAAAAAATATTTTTAGTAGAGACAGGTTTTCGCCATGTTGACCACGCTGGTCTTGAACTCCTGGTCTCAAGCAATCCACCCCCTCTCAGCTTCCCAAAGTGCTGGGATTATAGGTGTGAGCCACCAAATCTGGCTGGCTCTTTTTTTGTTTTTTGTTTTTTTCTTATTTAGAGACACAGTCTCACGTTGTTGCCCAGGCTGGAGTGCAGTGGTGCAGTCACAGCTCAATGGCTCACTGCAGCCTCACTCTGGGCTCAAGTGATCCTCCCTGCTTAGCCTCCCAAGTAGCTGGGACTATAGGGGCACACCATCATACCAATTAATTTTTTATGTTTTGTAGAAAGGGAGTCCCACTATGTTGCCCAGGCTGGTCTCAAACTCCTGGCCTCAAGTGCACCATCACACCTGACTAATCTTTGTATTTTTAGTAGAGACGGAGTTTCACCATGTTGGCCAGGCTGGTCTCGAACCCCTGACCTCAAGTGATCCACCCATTTCAGCCTCTCAAAGTGCTGGGATTAAAGGAGTGAGCCGCCTGGCCATGGGTGGCTCTTCTTGCCAAATGGATTTCTCTGATAAACTCCCCACCGTCCCTAGCCATCTCTTCTTACCGCCCTTTGGTCCCTCGGTGTCCCTTCCTCCTCCCAAAGAGAGAAATTCAGGGAAACATTGATGGGGGAGATGAGGTCTTGAACACATACCTGAGGGTGATAAGAATACAGCCTATGTCATGAATCTAACCTTTACCACGCTTCTGATGAGATGTATACTTTGTCAGCATTTTACAAGTGATGAAATTCTGGTATTTCACTGTCTAAGACTCTACCAGTAGTGAAAATCCATTGACTACATAGCAGGTGTGTATAGCACACCCAGGGGGTTCTCAGCAAAGTTATCATCCCTGAGCCCCAGTTCCCCAGCAGACATCACTAATCAATCCCAGCACTTTTTCCCACTGCGTCATAACTGAAGCCCCTGAATTTTGACCTAGGCAGCCATTATCAAAGTTTGCATAAGAAAATTTCAGAATAACTAGAATATCCTAGTTCTAGAATTTTGTTCCTTGAGAACAGGGCTGGGTCTTAGTCACTTGTTATTACCAATGCCTGACACTGGCATTCTGTAGGTACTCAAATAGTTTTTCACCTGAAGGTTCTACTAACCCTAAGAGGTAGGTATTATTACCCCAACATTTAAAATAAGGAAAATGAGCTCTCCCTTCCTTCCTTTTCTTTTTTCTCTTTTCCTTCCTTCCCTTCTTCTTTCTTTCTTTTCTTTTTTCTTTCTTCTTTTCCCTCCCTCCCTCCCCCATTCCTTCCTCCCTCCCTCTCTCCCTCTCTCCCTCCCTTCCTTCCTTCCTTCCTCCCTTGTCCTTCCTTCCTCCCCTCCTTTCTTTCTCTTTCTCTTTCATCCTCCCTCCTTTCACCCCACTCTAGAAAAGAAAAAGAAGAAAATGAAAACTAAAAAGGTGGCACAATTGTCCTAAGAACTTGGAGTGACAGAGTCAAGATTTGAACCCAAATCTGTCCAAATACAAAGTCCAGGATCTTTCCACCATGTCACACTGCTTTCTTTTCTGGCAAATTTATGTTTAAAATGTCTAAATCTTTTTTTTTTTTTTTTTTTTTTTTTTTTGAGACGGAGTCTCACTCCGTCACCCAGGCTGGAGTGCAGTGGCACAACGTCGGCTCACTGCAAGCTCCACCTCTCAGGTTCACACCATTATCCTGCCTCAGCCTCCAGAGTAGCTGGGACTACAGGCACCCGCCACTGTGCCCGGCTAATTTTTTTGTATTTTATTAGTAGAGACGGGGTTTCACCTGTTAGCCAGGATAGTCTCGATCTCCTGACCTCGTGATCCACTCACCTTAGCCTCCCAAAGTGCTGGGATTAAAAATGTCTAAATCTTATAAGAGGTGGAATGGGAGGAGGCAGAGGGGCACTGAGTAGAGGTTTGAATGAAATAGAGGGTGAGTCGGTAATTGTTGAAACTGGGTGATGAGGACTTGGGGATTCATTAAACTATTTTTTTCTAGTTTTGTATGATTCACATTCCCCATAATAAAAAGTTTAAAACAGGCCAGGTGTGGTGGCTCACACCTGTAATCCCAGCACTTTGGGAGGCTGAGGTGGGTGGATCACCTGAGGTCAGGAGTTTGAGACCAGCCTGGCCAACATGGTGAAACCCCGTCTTTATTAAAAATACCATAATTAGCCGGGTGTGGTGGTGCACACCTGTAGTCCCAGCTACTCGGTAGGATGAGGTAGGAGAATTACTTGAATCCAGGAAGCAGAGGTTGCAGTGAACCCAGATCATACCAATGCACTCCAGCCTGGGCAAAAGAGTAAGACTCCATCTCAAAAAAAAGAGTTTAAAACAAACTTCAAATTTTCAAATTCTTATGTCCCAATCCTATACTGTCTTATATGATTTTGTTTTGTTTTGTTTTGTTTTTTGAGACGGAATTTCACTATCGTTGCCCAGGCTGGAATGCGATGGCACGATCTTGGCTCACTGCAACCTCTGCCTCCCGGGTTCAAATAATTCTCCTGCCTCAGCCTCCTGAGTAGCTGGGATTACAGGCACCTGCCACCCATACCTGGTTAATTTTTTGTATTTTTAGTAGAGATGGGGTTTCACCATGTTGACCAGGCTGGTCTCGAACTCCTGACCTCAAGTAATCCGCCCACCTCAGCCTCCCAAAGTGCTGGGATTATAGGCATGAGCCACCACGTCTGGCCTTTTATGAAATATTTAAGAGAACAAAACAATTTTATATCAATCTCTTTTTTTTTTTGAGATGGAGTCTCGCTTTGTCACCCAGGCTGGAGTGCAATGGCGCAATCTTGGCTCACTGCAAGCTCCGCCTCCCGGGTTCAAGCCATTCTCCTGTCTCAGCCTCTCAAGTAGCTGGGACTACAGGCGCCCGTCACCACGCCCGGCTAATTTTTTTGTATTTTTAGTAGAGATGGCGTTTCACCATGTAAGCCAGGATGGTCTCAATCTCCTGACCTCGTGATCCACCTGCCTTGGCCTCCCAAAGTGCTAGGATTAGAGGTGTGAGCCACCGCGCCCGGCCATATCAATCCCATTTTTATACAGGATTGCTTATAAGCAACTAAATCTGGGTATTTCAACAGTTGTTTAAACTTTATTTTTTTGGAGACAGAGTCTCATTCTGTTGCCCAGGCTGGAGTGCAGTGGCACAATCACAGCTCACTGCAACCTCCACCTCCTGGGTTCAAGCAATCCTCCTGCTTCAGCCTCCAAGATAGCTGGGACCACAGGTGTCTTCCACCAAGCCTGGCTAATTTTTTTGTATTTTTTGTAGAGAAGGGGTCTCGCTATGTTGCCTAGGCTGGTGTTGAACTCCTAAGCTCAAGTGATCCACCTACTTCAGCCTCTCAAAGTGCTGGCATGAGCCACCATGCCTGGCCTGTTTAAACTTTTTTAAAAACTTTTTTTTTTTCCTCCATGTACCATACATGAGACTTAATTTAAAAACTTTAAAAAAATACCCCAACTTTTTTCTGGGATGCATGATATGTACCCGGCAAATAATGACATACCATGATGATTGAATATTCTGTAAAAATTAAATATTTTAATATTTCTTTTTTTTTTTTTTTGAGATGGAGTTTCACTCTTGTTGCCCAGGCTGGAGTGCAATGGCATGATCTCAGCTCACTGCAACCTCCACCTCCTGGGTTCAGGTGATTTTCCTGCCTCAGTCTCCCAAGTAGCTGGGATTACAGGCATGGGCCACCACTCCCGGCTAATTTTGTACTTTTTTTAGTAGAGATGGGGTTTCTCCATGTTGGCCAGGCTGGTCTTGAACTGCCAATCTCATATAATCCGCCTGCCTTGGCCTCCCAAAGTGCTGGGATTACAGGTATGAGCCACCGTGCCCAGCCAAATTTTTTCGGGTTCACGCCATTCTCCTGCCTCAGCCTCCCAAGTAGCTGGGACTACACGCGCCCGCCACCACACCCGGCTAATTTTTTTTTTTTTTGTTATTTTCAGTAGAGACGGGGTTTCACCATGTTAACCAGGATGGTCTCAATCTTCTGACCTCATGATCCACCCACCTCAGCCTCCCAAAGTGCTGGGATTACAGATGTGAGCCACCGTGCCCGGCCCAAATATTTTAATATTTCATAATTTAAAATTATGAAAGCTGTGTAGCAGCATTAATATATAATGTATGAAAAGAGTAGGGAAAAATAGTAACTACATTGCCATTGTAATCGTGTTAAAAATGCCCATAAATATATTAAAAAGTAGAAGCTGCTGGGCACGGTGGCTCGAGCCTGTAATCCCAGCACTTTTGGAGGCCAAGGTAAGAGGATTACTTGACACCAGGGGTTTTAGACCAGCCTGGGCAATACAGCAAGATCCTGTCTCTACAAAAACTTTTTTTTTTTTTTTTTTTGAAATGGAGTTTCACTCTTGTTGCCCAGGCTGGAGTGAAATAACGCGATCTTGGCTCACTGCAACCTCTGCCTCCTGGGTTCAAGCAATTCTCCTGCCTCAGCTTCCCAAGTAGCTGGGCTTACAGGCATGTGCCACCACGTGAGGCTAATTTTGTATTTTTAGTAGAGACGGGGTTTCACCATGTTGGCCAGGCTGGTCTCGAACTCCTGACCTCAGGTGATCCGCCCACCTCAGCCTCCCAAAGTGCTGAGCCACCGTGCTCAGCCTACAAAAACATTTTAAAAAATTATCCAGATATGGTGGTGCATGCCTGTAGTCCTGTCTACTCGGGAGGCTGAGGTGGGAGGATCATTTGAGCCCAGAAGTTGGAGGCTGCAGTGAGCCATGATTGCATCACTCCACTCCAGCCTGGATGATAAAGTGAGGTCCTGTCTTTAAAAAAAGAATTTTAATACAAAATTTAAAAAATTAAAAAACTAGAAGGAGCCAGGCACAGTGGTGTGCACCTGTAGTCCCCACTATTCAGGAAGCTGAGGCAGGAGAACCTCTTGAGGCCAGAAGTTAGAGTCCAGTCTGGGCAACACAGTAAGACCCCCATCTCTAAAAACATAAAATGTGGCCAGGTGCAGTGGCTCATGCCTGTAATCCCAGCACTTTGGGAGGCTGAGGTAGGAGGATCACCTGAGGTCAGGAGCTCGAGACCAACCTGACCAACATAGTGAAACCCCAACTCTACTAAATATACAAAAATTAGCTGGGCATGGTGGCACATACCTGTAATCCCAGCTATTCGGGAGGCTGAGGCAGGAGAATCGCTTGAACCTAGGAGGTGGAGGCTGTAGTGAGCCAAGTTCATGCCATTGCACTCCAGCCCGGGTGACAGAGCAAGACTCTGTCTCAAATAAATATATAAATAATATAAAATAGGCCAGGCGTGATGGCTCATGCCTGTAATCCCAGCACTTTGGGAGCCAATGCAGGTGGATCACCTGAGGTCAGGAGCTCGAGACCAGCCTGACTAACATGGTAAAACCCTGTCTCTACTTAAAATACAAAAATTAGCTGGGCGTAGTGGCAGGTGCCTGTAATCCCAGATACTCGGGAGACTGAAGTAGGAGAATTGCTTGAACCCAGGAGGCGGAGGTTGCTGTGAGCAGAGATCATGCTGTAGTGAGTGAGACCGTGCCACTGCACTACAGCCTGGGCGACAGAGCAAGACTCTGTGTCAAAAAAATATATGTAGCCGGGTGTGGTGGCTCACACCTGTAATCCCAGCACTTTGGGAGGCCAAGGCAGGCAGATCACCTAAGGTCGGGAGTTCGAGACCAGCCTGACAAACTTGGTGAAACCCCTTCTGTACTAAAAATACAAAAATTGTCGGGCATGGTGGTGCATGCCTGTAATCCCAGCTACTCAGGAGGCTGAGGCAGGAGAATCACTAGAACCCAGGCGGCGGAGGTTGCAGTGAGCCAAGATCGCGCCACTGCACTTCAGCCTGGGCAACAAGAGCGAGACTCCGTCTCAAAAAAAATATATGTATAATTTTATATATAAAAATATATATTTATTTAAAATTTATGTAAAATATATACATTTTTATATAATTTTATATACAATTTAAAATTTAATATATATTTAAAATTAAAATATATATTTAAAATTTATATAAAATATATTTTTTATATATATATATTTTTTGAGATGGAGTCTCGCTGTGTCGTCCAGGCTGGAGTGCAATGGCATGATCTCGGCTCACTGCAACCTCTGCCTCCCGGGTTCATGCCATTCTCCTGCCTCAGCCTCCCAAATAGCTGGGACTATAGGCGCCCGCCACCTCGCCAGGCTAATTTTTTGTATTTTTAGTAGGGACGGGGTTTCACCATGTTAGCCAGGTTGGTCTCGATCTCCTGACCTCGTGATCCGCCTGTCTTGGCCTCCCAAAGTGCTGGGATTACAGGTGTGAGCCACCGCGCCTGGCCATATATATAATTTTTAAAAAACACTAGAAGAAAATATGCTAAAGGTGTTATTACTACCATTGCGCAGAAGAGGAAGTGACAGCACAGAGGGATGAAAGTGACGTGTCACCCACTGGACAGTGACGGAGCTGAGCCTGCCCCTGCAGGTAGCTCATCCCAGAGCACTGGCGCTGGCTCCCTTACCGGGAAATGAAATGAGAAGTCAGTGCAGGACATGGTGGTGGTGACAGCTGTGTTCCTTCTGAGTTCATGTCTCCCTCCTGGGAACAAGCCCCGTCTTCTGGTCCGGTGGCCATCCAGCTGCAGAGTGTAAGTGAGATTGGCAACCAGGTGGCCTGGGCAGGGCGGAAAAGGCAAGAGTTGAATGGTGGGGGATCCCAGGGCCATAAGCCTGGATTTGGGGCAGCAGCTACCCTGGGGAGCAGGAGGAGAGCTCTGACCTTGGAACTGGGGGATGAGAGACTTGATCTGGAAACAGATTGTGATATTAACACCTTCTTTCATCTTGTTACTTGTTGAATAGGAGCACTCCACTTCATGCACTGGGATCTCGGCTGGAGAGAAGGACATCAGGGTGACCACATCCACCACGGGCCGGGAGCTGCAGGGCAGAAAGCAACCAATTCTCTCCCACCAACCCAACTGCACGTCCCCCCTCAGATGTGGGGCTCCCGCCAGCAGAGCCCAGATAACTCTCCTTCCCTAAAGCAGACCTCAACATGTCACTGCCTCCTCTTAAGGAAAATAATAATAACACTTTTTATTTATTTATTTTGAGACAGGGTCTCACTCTGTTGCCCAGGCTGGAGTGCAGTGGCATGATCACAGCTCACTACAGCCTTGGCCTCCCAGGCTCTAGTGATCCTCCCACCTCAGCCTCCCAAGGATCTGGGACCACAGGCACGTGCCACCACACCTGGCTAACTTTAAATAAATTTTTGTAGAGAAGGGATCTTCCTATGTTGTCCAGGCTCATCTTGAACTCCTGAGCTCAAGCAATCCTCCCATCTTGGGCTCCCAAAGTGCTAGGATTATAGGTGTGAGCCACCATGCCTGGCCAATAATGATGATAACTAATTAGGGTGCCCAGATCATTCTAGCAGCCTCTGACCCATTTTCTATGGAGAAGAGTATGCTCTTAGGAAGATAAATCATGAGTTACTTTCTTGCTTATGTTTAAGCCTTCAATGATGCTTGCATGAATTTTATTATGCTTCATAATAAAGTTGCAGCTTTTGTTGTTGTTAGAGCCTCGCTTTGTTGCCCAGGCTGGAGTGCAGTGGTGCAGTCATAGCTCACTGCATCCTCACACTCCTGGCCTCCAGTGATCCTCCTGTCTCAGACTCCTGCATAGCTGGGATTACAGGAGTGAGCCCCAGCACCTGGCTCCTTTTTTTTTGAGATCCGCCTCCTGAGCTCAAGCAATTCTCCCGCCTCAGCCTCCAGAATAGCTGGGATTACAGGCGCGCACCACCACGCCCAGCTAATTTTTGTATTTTTAGTAGAGATGGGGTTTTAACAGGTTGGCCAGGCTGGTCTTGAACTCCTGACCTCAAATGATCCGTCCGCCTCAGCCTCCAAAAGTGTTGAGATTACAGGCATGAGTCATCGCACCCTGCCTATTTATTATTATTATTTTTTTGTGATAGAATCTCACTCTGTCGCTCAGGCTGGAGTGCAGTGGCATGATCACAGCTCACTGCAACCTCGACCTCCCAGGCTCAAGTCATCCTCCTGCCTCAGCATCCCAAGTAGCTGAGCCTACAGTCACGCACCAGCGTACCTGGCTAAAAAAAAAAAAGGCTGGGCACGGTGGCTCACTCTGTAATCCTAGCACTTTGGGAGGCCAAGACGGGCGGATCACTTGAGGTCAGGAGTTCAAAACCAGCCTGGCCAACATGGTGAAACCCCGTCTCTACTAAAAATACAAAAAAATTAGCAGGGCATGGTGGTGCACGCCTGTAATCCCAGCTACTTGGGAGGCTGAGGCAGGAGAATCACTTGAATCCAGGAGGTGGAGGTTGCAGTGAGCCAAATTCCCACCACTGCACTCCAGCCTGGGTGATAAGAGCAAGACTCTGTCTCAAAAGAAAAAGAAAAAAAAAAAAAAAGCTAAGTGACTGGGGTAACAGCATCCCAGAAGTAAACGGCAGAGCTTTAACTTGAATCCAGATCACCATGTTCTAAAGCTATGCTTTTCCCAATCCCATGATATTGCTTCTTTTTGAGTTTTAGTGTCAGGTAGGCCTGGGTGAACATCCCAGTTCCATCACTGATGGCAGCTGTTCAACCTGGAGTAAAACATGAAGACTCTATAAAAAGCAAACCTATTTAACAGTGCTGGGTGAAGACCCAACGAGCTCATGCCCATGAAACATCTGCATAGGGCCTGGCACATAGTAACTGCACAGAGGATGTGGCCAGGTGCGGTGCTCATGCCTGTAATCCCAGCTACTTGGGAGGTTGAGGCAGGAGGATCCCATGAACCCAGGAGTTTGAGACCAGCCTGGGCAAAGTAACAAGACTGTATCTTTTTTTCTTTTCTTTTTTTTTTTTTTTTTTTGAGACGGAGTCTCCCTCTGTCGCCCAGGCTGGAGTGCAGTGGCCGGATCTCAGCTCACTGCAAGCTCCGCCTCCCGGGTTTCCGCCATTCTCCTGCCTCAGCCTCCCGAGTAGCTGGGACTACAGGCGCCCGCCACCTCGCCCGGCTAGTTTTTTTGTATTTTTTAGTAGAGACGGGGTTTCACCGTATTAGCCAGGATAGTCTCGATCTCCTGACCTTGTGATCCGCCCATCTCGGCCTCCCAAAGTGCTGAGATTACAGGCTTGAGCCACCGTGCCCGGCCTTTCTTTTCTTTTCTTTTCTTTTTTTTTTTTTTTTTCTTTTTTTTTTTTTGAGACGGAGTCTCGCTGTGTCGCCCAGGCTGGAGTGCAGTGGCGCGATCTCGGCTCACTGCAAGCTCCGCCTCCCGGGTTCACGCCATTCTCCCGCCTCAGCCTCCGAGTAGCTGGGACTACAGGCGCCCGCCACCACGCCCGGCTAGTTTTTTTTTGTATTTTTAGTAGAGACGGGGTTTCACCATGTTAGCCAGGATGGTCTCGATCTCCTGACCTCGTGATCCACCCGCCTCGGCCTCCCAAAGTGCTGGGATTACAGGCTTGAGCCACCGCGCCCGGCCTCTTTTCTTTTTTATTTTGAGATGGAATCTCACTCTGTCACCCAGGCTGGAGTGCAATGGCGCGATCTCAGCTCACTGCAACCTCTGCCTCCCGGGTTCAAGCAATTTTCCTGCCTCAGCCTCCCGAATAGCTGGAGTATAGGTGCCTGCCACCACGCCTGGCAAATTTTGTATTTTTAGTAAAGACAGGGTTTCACCATGTTGATCAGGCTGGTCTTGAACTCCTGACCCCAAGTAATCCACCTGCCCTGGCCTCCCAAAGTGCTGAGATTACAAGTGTGAGCCACTGTGCCTGGCCTGGAAGACCATATATTAAAAAAATTAAAATTAGGCCATGCATAGTGGCTCCTGCCTGTAACCCCAGCACTCTGGGAGGCTGAGGAGAAAGCATAGTTTGAGACCAGGAGTTTGAGACCAGCTAGGGCAATATAGCAAGTCCCCATTGCTACGAAAAAAAAAAAAAAAAATTAGCCAGCTGTGGTGGCGAGCATTTGTAGTCCCAGCTACCTGGGAGGCTGAGGTGGGAGGATCACTTAAGCCCAACAGTTTGAGGCTGCAGTGAGTTGTGATCACGCCACTGCACTCCAGCCTGAGCAACAAAGAGAGACCCTGTCTCTAAAAAAACCCAACATAAATAAATAAATAAAATATAAACAAAACATAGGATAAGAGCTGGGGTCATCAGGTATGACCCGGGAGCCCCATCTCACCTCAGCACGATCATCTGGCTCTCAGCCCCCACAGCCACGTCTGCCAAGCCGTCCCCTTCAAGGTCCTTCACCCCATGGATGGAGCGTCCAAACCACCGAACTCCTGAGAGCACCTGGGTCCCTTCTATCCGCTGAGAGCAAGAAAGGAATTATCACTAAGTTGAGGAGAGGTAGGTTGGAGGGAGGGAAGGGTCGGGCTGGGGAGTGGGGTCTGGGCTTGGGGGCTTAGGGCACCCGAGAATGGAGTGTGATTGGCAGGCAGGATACCTCACCTGACTTGACTGGGGGCTAAGCCCCCCATGCCTCCCATTGAAGATGTACACAGCTCCCTGCTCCTCCAGAGGGGCCCCCACAGCCACGTCCACCAGCCCATCGCCGTTGATGTCTGTCAGAGCAGTGATGGCTTCTCCAAAACGCCCGAGTGGGTAGCCAGGGTCCCCCTGCAGCTCTGAGACCTCTTCAAACCCCAACTAGGAAGTAGCAAGAGACAGGTCACACCCAAGTCGCTCAGCAAGCTGTCACAGAGCAACTGAGTGAAGAACGCTAAAAATGGTAAGACGGGGTCCCTCCAAGAATTGGAATGGAGCTGTCGGACTAACCAGGGTTCAAGCACCAGCCCAGCCTCTTACTGTCCTCTTACTGTGACCTTGTGGTTTCAGACATCCCCCTGCTGAGCCTTGGGGTTTCCCTTTATATATATACATTTTTTGGATAATTTTTTTTGAGATGGAGTCTTGCTCTGTTGCATTGGCTGGAGTACAGTGGCGTAATCACAGCTCACTACAGCCTCGAACTCCTGAGCTCAAGCAATCCTCCCACCTTAGCCTCCCAAATAGCTGGGACTACAGGCATGTACCACCACATCTGGCTAACTTTAAATTTTTAATTTATTTATTTTTATTTTTGTAGAAACAGGATATTGTCATGTTGCCCAGGCTGGTCTTGAACTCCTGGCTTCAAGCAATCGTCTTGCCTCAGCCTCTCAAAGTGCTGGGATTACACGCATGAGCCACTGCACCCCAGGGATTTCCATTTATAAAATAAAGCTTGTAGTATCTCAGCAGGTAGTTATGAGGAAAGTGAGGTCGTGTCTATAAAAAGTTTGGCGCCGCCTGCCAGGTGCAGCTGTTCACGCCTATAATCCCAGCAGTTTGGAAGGCCGAGGCGGGTGGATCACCTGAGGTCAGGATTAGAGACCAGCCTGGCCAACATGTCAAAATGCTGTCTCTACTAAAAATACAAAAATTAGCTGGGTGTGGTGGCGGGCACCTGTAATCCCAGCACTTTGGGAGGCTGAGGCGGGTGGGTCACCTGAAGTCAGGAGTTCAAGACTAGCCTGACCAACATGGCAAAACCCCGTCTCTACTAAAAATACAAAAATTAGCTGAGCATGGAGACACACACCTGTAATCCCAGCTACTCGGGAGGCTGAGGCAGGAGAATCCCTTGAACCCAGGAGGCAGAGGTTGTGGTGAGCACTGATTGCACCACTGCACTCCAGCCTGGGCCACAAGAGCGAGACTCTGTCTCAAAAGGAAAAAGAAATATTGGCACTGGACCCTGCACACAGTCTTTCCCCAGTGAGGATTCGCTATTGCCTCTCTGTCATTCTAAAAGTTTGATCACCACATGACCAGACAGAGAAAGCCTTCAGAATAACTGGGAGCTGCGAATCTCTGCTGCTCCGCCTCCTCCCTCTCAGCCCCAGGTCCTGGCCCCACCTGTTTTCTCTGGTAGATAAACACCCGGCCTCCTCTCTGCTCCCCGTAGAACAGTGGGGCGCCAATCAGCAGCAGCTCTGTCTCCCCATCTTGGTCCACGTCGACGCCGCACAGCTCGCCACCGAAATAAGAGCCAATCTGTGGGGAGAGGCAGGTGTTTGGGGAGACGCCTGTGGGAACAGCAGAGGCTGGCAGGGAGATACCTGTACCGAGTTCATCTTATGCCACTCCCTCAAATGCAGGTTCCAATCCTGGATCCACCCCTAGTCTACGTGCATTAAGACAAGGTGGGCTCTTTGAGGTTGTCTCTTAAACTAGAGAGGGAGATGACAGGGCTTACCTCCGCGTATTATGAGGGACAAATGTGATGGTGTTTAGCACAGGGTAAGCACGTAAGTGGATGAGCGTTCAAAGGACAGAAGGGAGTGTGACATGTGTCCCTCCAGTCCCTGGTCTGCAGATGCCCTTGGACTGTACGCACCTGGGTCCCATGGATTGTCTGGATCTGGCTCCAGCGTCCTCCGCCCTGTGGCTCTTGGAACAGCAGCACTCGGCCCACGTGCTGGTATCGAGGGGCTCCTGAGGCCAACAACGAAGTCTTTTCCCCGGAGGGCAGCCAGGTCACGGAGTAACCTGAGGAAAGTGTGCGGGGCGTGGAGTTAGGAACAGAGGATGCTGGAAGAACACCCAGCAGGAGAGGGGCAGGGGCCCCAGGGAATTGGGTTAGTAGCAGAGATGCATCAAAACAGCTGAAGACCTTCTTCTGAGAAAAGCAGCCATGTGCTCCCAGCCGACCAAATCCTGCCATCTTGGGAATGGCATTTCTTCAACTGTGGGTGACATGCACACCCAGGGAAAAGCAGCTATGCACCACAAGTGGAGTGTGGAGCCTCTTCTGAGCCTCAGTTTACCTGAGGATTAGTAAGGAAAACTCCATTCTTTCTTCTTTTTTAGAGACAGAGTCTCGCTTTCTTGCCCAGGCTGGAATGCAATGGCGTGTTCTCGGCTCACTGCAACCTCCGCCTCCCGGGTTCAAGCAATTTTCTGCCTCAACCTCCCAAGTAGCTGGGATTACAGGTGCCCAGCCACCACACCCAGATACTTTTTTGTATTTTTAGTAGAAACAGGGTTTTGACATGTTGGCCAGGGTGGTCTCGAACTCCTGGCCTCAGGTGATCCACCTACCTCAGCCTCCCAAAGTGCTGGGGTTACAGGTGTAAGCCACCATGCCTGGCCTCTTTTTTCTTAAATAATAAAATAAAACAGGAGGCTGGGTGCAGTTGCTCACACCTGTAATCCCAGCACTTTGGGAGGCTGAGGCGGGCGGATCACGACAGGAGATTGAGAGAGCATGCTGGCTAACACAGTAAAACCACATCTCTACTAAAAATATGAAAAATTAGCTGGGCATGGTGGCAGGCACCTGTAGTCTCAGCTACTTGGGAAGCTAAGGCAGGAGAATGACGTGAACCTGGGAGGCGGAGCTTGCAGTGAGCCAAGATCGCGCCACTGCACTCCAGCCTGGGCGACATAGTGAGACTCTGTCTCAAAATAAATAAAATAAAATAAAATAAAATGGGATATATTAGAAGAATGCAAAGTTGGCATGGATATTAAAAATAAAGCATGTCGTCCAGGTGCAGTGGCTCCCGCCTGTAATCCTAACATTTTGGGAAGCCGAGGTAGGAGGATCACTTGAGGCCAGAAGTTTGAGACCAGTCTGGGCAACATAGTGAGACCCCGTCTCTACAAAAAATTACAAAAACTAGCCAGGTGTGGTGGTGCACACCTGTGATCCCAGGTACTAGAGAGGCTGAGAGGCAAAAGGATTGCTTGAACCCAGGAGTTCAAGGCTGCAGTGAACTACGATGGTGCCATTACACTCTAGCCTGGGTGACAGAGTGAGACCCTGTCTCTAACAAAATAAAATAAAGCAGGAAATTTGAAAAATTTTCATGCTTACAGATATCATGCTGGCCAGGCGTGGTGGCACACGCCTGTAGTCCCAGCACTTTGGGAGGCTGAGGTGGGTGGATCACCTGAGGTCAGGAGTTCGAGACCAGCCTGGTCAACATGGTGAAACCCCGTCTCTACTAAAAATACAAAAAATTGACTGGGCATGGTGGCACGCACCTGTAGTCCTGGCTATATGGGAGGCTGAGGCAAGAGAATCACTTGAACCCGGGAGGTGAAGGTTGCAGTGAGCTGAGATTGCACCACTTCATTCCAGCCTAGGCAACAGAGAGACTCAGTCTCGAAAAAAAAAAAGATATCATGTCAGTGTCAGGCTGTCTTCATCTTCAACTTCCGGTAACAAGGTTCTTTCCTCTAAGATACCAGGACAATCACTATTGAATGTTCTAGGAAACACTGCAGGAAATTGGACCCAGGCTTGGGCTAGAGATAGGAGCCGCCAGCAGGAATCCTCTGGGATGAGTCACTGACCCCATCTGATGGTCTCTGTGCAGAGAAGTTGAAAGTGAGTGAAGAAAACAGAGCTGGCCAGGGCTCTACAGCACATGGAAGGAAGAGTGAAGAGATGGAACCACTTCCCTATTGTCGTATGGAGTCTGGAAGCACAAGGGTTAAGAACTTCAGATCCTTGAACTCAGTGAGACAAGGTTTAAATCCTAGTGCTACTGTTTCCTAGCTGTGTAGTCTTAAGTACATTGCTTCATGCCTCTGCACTGCCTCAGTTTTCTCATCTACAAAAAGGGAAGAGGCTGGACATTGTGGCTCATGGCTGTAACCTCAGCACTTTGGGAGGCTGAGGCAGGAGGCTTTCTCAAAGTCAGGAGGTCAAGGCAGCAGTGAGCCAAGATGGCGCCACTGCACTCCAGCCTGGGTGACAGAGCGAGACCCTATGTCTAAAGAAGAAAAAAGGAACAGTACCAATCTCATGGGGTGTGTTTTGAGAGTTAAATAAGATGCATATATAAAATGCTTAGTGCTATGCTAGTGATAGCTAAACTGAGATCTGAAGGATAGTAGCATAGTAGACACTCAGGATTCTGTTTATTTATCTATCCACATATATGTATATATTTACGTGTGTGGATAGTGGGGTGGGTGTCTAACTAGAGATTAAACATTTTTTCTTTTTTTTTTGTTTGAAACAGAGTTTTGCTCTGTCACCCAGGCTGGACTGCAGTGGTACAATCTCAGCTCACTGCAACCTCTGCCTCCTGCGTTCAAGCTATTCTCCTGCCTCAGCTTCCCGAGTAGCTGGGATTACAGGTGCACGCCACCATGCCTCGCTAATTTTTTGCATTTTTACTAGAGACGGACTTTCACCATGTTGGCCAGGTTGGTCTCGAACTCCTGACCTCAAATGATCTGCCAACCTCAGCTTCCCAAAGTGCTGGGATTACAGTGTGAGCCACCATGCCCAGCTAGAGATTAAATTTTAGAGTTATTTTTTCTTCTTTTTTTCTTCACCACAGCCTTAACCTCCCAGGCTCAAGTGATCCTCCCATCTCAGCCTCCCAAGTAGCTGGGACCACAGGCATGCACAACCATGCCCAACTAATTTTTTTTTTTTTTTGAGACAAAGTCTGTCTCTGTCGCCCAGGCTGGAGTGCAGTAGTGTAATCTCGGCTCACTGTAACTTTCGCCTCCCAGGTTCAGGTGATTCTCCTGCCTCAGCCTCCCAAGTAGCTGGGACTAGAGGTGCGTGTCACCATGTCCAGCTAATTTTTTTGTATTTTTAGTAGACACAGGGCTTCACCATGTTGGCCAGGTTGGTCTCGAACTCTTGACCTCAGGTAATCTTGGACAATTTAAGAGGAGGAAGCCTCAAAAAGGAGTAGCCAGTCCTCTTACTAATAAGGCAGGTTGTTTAAAAATGTGCCTGGGATTTAATATATAGGTGTGACTGGTGGTATAGAGAGTCACTGTCATTGAAAGAAGTTTACTAGTCACAGTTCCAAGAGGCAGGAGGCACTGGATGCCACGCAGGGCCAGACAGAGAAACACCAGATTAGTGGAGAGGCAGGAGGAGCCAGGGAAGAGCATGGCCCAGAGCTCTTCTTGTGGTTTCCACAAGGAAGGGTGGTAAGTTAGGTTGGCAAGTTCAAGCAAGTTTAGGATTGCACAGTTTGAATAATTTTGGCTGACTCTGGGCTATAGTGGTGGCCTCTGGTTGATTGATGCCTGGCCCTGAGCTGATTTAGGGCAGAGGAACTATTGGCTTGGTGTGTATGGATTAGACAAAGGAGGTGGCTGGGGATATGGGCTTGGAATTGGTTGGTTTGCATATAAAAGGCCTTTTTTTTTTGAGACGGAGTCTTGCTCTGTCATCTAGGCTGGAGTGCAGTGGCGTGATCCTCAGTCACTGCAACCTCTGCCTCCTGGGTTCAAGAGATACTCTTGCCTCAGCCCCCTGAGTAGCTGGAATTAAAGACACCCGCCATCATGCCCGACTAATTTTTGTATTTTTAATAGAGATGGGGTTTCGCCATGTTGACCAGACTGGTCTCAAACTCCTGACCTCAGGTGATTCACCCACCTCACTCCCAAAGTGCTGGGATTACTGGTGTGAACCGCTGTGCCCGACCCTGTTTTTTGAGACACAGTCTTGCTCTTTTGCCCAGGCTGGTGTGCAGCGGCGTGATCTCCGCTTGCTGCAACCTCCACCTCTCGGGTTCTAATAATTCTCCTGTCTCAGCCTCCAGAATAGCTGGGACTACAGGCATGCACCACCACGCCTGGCTAACTTTTGTATTTTTAGTAGAGACAGGGTTTCACCATGTTGGCCAGGCTGGTCTTGAACTCCTGACCTCAGGTGATCCACATGCTTCAGTCTCCCAAAGTGCTGGGATTAAAGGCGTGAGCCACCATGAGCAGCTACAAGGTATATTCACAGGCAAGTTATTTACTATCTCTAGGAATTCGCCAACCCTGGGAGGCGTAGTCTCTTCAGGATGAGCACAGCCCCAAGATGTTAAAGCATCAGAAAATACAGACAATAAATTATGAATGTTATAGCCATATTTAAACTCTGACTTTGTTCATGCTGGTTGCTTAACTGCTTTCATTATTGTTTTGGAAGCCAGGCTGAGCGACCGTCTGACCCTACAACCAGAAGAACCCAGCAGAAAAGAGAAGTACTCACCCAAATAGCCCGCTCTTACTTCTGGTGTCAACGGTTCGTTCCCAATAAATGTGTCATCCTGCATGTCTGCCTTCAGGTAGAGAAGGCCCCCAGCCCAGTCCTTGGCTCCTACGGCCCCCACGACTGCATGGCCCTGCCCAGGGAAGGAGATGAGCGGGTCAGCTACCCACCGATCCACCCCCCGGAGTCAGCTGCACTCCCTGCAGCTCATTGCTCCAGACCAGCACGCACCCTGCTGAGGTCAGCACTGATGCCGCTGGAGGACAGCTCCATGTTGAAGGAAGTCAGGTCCTGTTTGCTTGTGCCTGGGGAACAAAGCAGAGAACAGGTGAGACCCAACAGCCGTAAATGCAGTGAAAAAAATTAATGGCAGGACAGGGAAGAAGTGAGGTATTTACCTCTGGGTTAAGGTAGAAGGCATGCATGTGAGGGTCAGGCAGACCCAGGGAGTGACTTAATGCTGAGTTGACTTTCTCATGTAATACCCTGGGAGTCCCAGATTTGTTTGTTTTTTGTTTTTGAGACAAGGTCTTGCTCTGTTGCCCAGGTTGGAGTGCAGTGGCGCAATCACAGCCTACTGCAGCCTCAACCTCCCAAGCTCAAGCAATCCTCCCGGCTTAGCCTCCTGGATAGCTGGGACTACAGGCACACACCATCACGCCTGGCTAATTTTTTTTTTTTTTTTTTTTTTTGAGATGGCGTCTCTCTCCGTGGCCAAGGCTGTAGTGCAGCAGCGCAATCTCAGCTCACTAAAGCTTCTGCCTCCTGGGTTCAAGCGATTCTCCTGCATGAGCCTCCCAAAGTAGCTGGAATTACAGGTGCACCACCATGCCCAGCTAATTTTTGGATTTTTAGTAGAGATAGGGTTTCACCATGTTGGCCAGGCTGATCTTGAACTCCTGACCTCAGGTGATCCACCCGCCTTGGCCTCCCAATGTGTTGGGACAATGACAGGTGTGAACCACCGTGCCCAGCCTCCAGATTTGAATATCCAATTACTCATCTCCGTGTGTCCAAGACTCAGCTCTTGGTTTCTGCTCTAACTCAGGCTTCTCACGTCAATGAATGGCACTCCCACTCACCTAATGAACCATGCTAAGAAACCAAATCCACCTGCAGTCTTCTCTTTCCCCCATCTCGTCTCCAACACGTCACCAAATCATGATATTCCTGCCTTTGAAATACACCTTCTTTCTGTTTTTTGAGACAGGGACTCGCTGTGTTGCCCAGGCTGGAGTGCAGTGGTGTCATCATAGCTCACTGCAGTCTCAAACTCCTAGGCTCAAGAGATACTCCTGTCTCAGCATCCCAAGTAGCTGGGATACTGGCATGCACCACTGTGCCTGGCTTATATAGCTTCTCCTTAAGAATGCTTCACTGGCTGGGCGTGGTGGCTTAGACCTGTAATCCCAGCTCTTTGGGAGACCAAGGCGGGCAGATTACCTGAGGTCAGGAGTTCGAGACCAGCCTGGCCAGCATGGTGAAACCCTGTTTCTACTGAAAATACAAAAATTAGCCAGGCATGGTGGGACACGCCTGTAATCCCAGCTACTTGGGAGGCTGAGGTAGGAGAATTGCTTGAGCTTGGGAGGCTCAAAAACAACTGGAGGTTGCAGTGAGCCAAGATCACGCCACTGCTCTCCAGCCTGGCCGACAGAGTGAAACTCTGTCTCAAAAAATAAAAAAGGTCAGGCACAGTGGCTCACACCTGTAATCCTAGCACTTTGGGAGGCTGAGGCGAGTGGATTACCTGAGGTCAGGAGTTCGAGACCATCCTGGCCAATATGGTGAAACCTTATTTCTACTAAAAATACAAAAAAATTATCTGGGTGTGGTGGCAGGCACCTGTACTCCCAGCTACTCGGGAGGCTGAGGCAGGAGAATTGCTTGAACCCAGGAGGCTGAGGTTGCAGTGAGCCAAGATCACGCCACCGCACTCCAGCCTGGGTGACAGAGCAAGACTCTGTCTCAGAAAAAAAAAAAAAAAAAAAAAAAGAATTCTTCATGGACTGGGCGCAGTGGCTTATGCCTGTAATCCCAACGCTTTGTGAGGCTGAGGCAGAAGAATTGCTTGAGCTCAGGAGTTAAAGACCAGCCTGGGAAATATAGTAGAAACTCTGCCTCAGCCAGGCACAGTGGCTCATGCCTGTAATCCCAGCACTATGTGAGGCTGAGGCAGGAGGATTGCTTGAGCCCAGAAGTTCAAGACCTGCTTGGGCAATATAGTAGAAACTCTTGTCTCTACAAAAAAATTTAAAAATTAGCCAGGTGTGGTGGTGTGTATCTGTAGTCCCAGCTACTCAGGAGGTCGACGTGGGAGGACTGCTTGAGCCCAGGAGTTTGAGGCTGCAGTGAGCTGTGATCGCGCCACTGCACTCCAGTCTGGGCAACAGAGTGAGTCCCTGTCTCAAAACAACAGCAACAAAAAACTCCTCATGATTTCTCATCAATCTTCACACTGAAATCGAAACTCTTTCTGAGGGTCTGGAAGACACTTACCTCCTTGCCAACCTTCTCTCTCCCTTCCTCACTGCGCTCCGGTCACACTGAACTTTTTCCATTTTCCTGGCATGCTGAGCCCTTTCCCTGCCCCTGGTCTTGCACCTGTGCTTCTCTCTGCCCTCATTCCACCTTCCTCATGTTGCTGTTTGAATCTCGTCTTTCATATCTGAGCTTAAAAGCCAGTTGAGAGTGAATTTTTTTTTTTTTTTTTTTTAGACAGAGTCTCTGTCACACAGGCTGGAGTACAGTGGCTGCAACCTCCACCTCCAGGTTCAAGCGATTATCCTGCCTCAGCCTCCCGAGTAGCTGGGACTACAAGCACACACCACCACGCCTGGCTAATTTTTTTAGTAGAGACGGGGTTTGGGGTTTCACTGTGTTAGCCAGGATGATCCTGATCTCCTGACCGCTTGATCCGCCCACTTTGGCCTCCCAAAGTGCTGGGATTACATGCGTAAGCCACCGTGCCCGGCCAGAGAGTGAATTTTTTAAAAAAACATTTTTTAAAAATTCACTTTTCATTTTTATTATTTATTTAGACATGGGGTCTTGCTATGCTGCCCAGACTGGACCATTGCTCTTTTTTTTTTTTTTTTTTTTGAGACAGAATTTTGCTTTCGTCACCCAGGCTGGAGTGCGGTGTCACAATCTCAGCTCACTGTGACCTCTGCCTCCTGGGTTCAAGTGATTCTCCTGCCTTAGCCTCCCAAGTAGCTGGGATTACAGGCACCCGCCGCCACACCCAACTAATTTTTGTATTTTTAATAGAGACTGGGTTTCACCATGTTGGTCAGGCTGGTCTCAAACTCCTGACCTCAAGTGATCCGCCCACCTAGGCCTCCCAGAGTGTTGGGATGACAGGCATGAGCCCCCGCTCTCAGCCCATTGCTTCTTTTTTTTTTTTTTTTTTTTTTTTTTTTTCTGAGACGGAGTCTCGCTCTGTCACCCAGGCTAGAGTGCAGTGGCATAATCTCGGCTTACTGCAAGCTCCACCTCCCAGGTTCACACCATTCCCCTGCCTCAGCCTCCCGAGTAACTGGGACTACAGGCGCCCGCCGCCACGCCCGGCTAATTTTTTGTATTTTTAGTAGAGACGGGGTTTCACTGTGTTAGCCAGGATGGTCTCGATCTCCTGACCTCGTGATCCAGCCGCGTAGGCCTCCCAAAGTGCTGGGATTACAGGCGTGAGCCACCGCGCCCGGCCAGCCCATGCTTCTTTAACTGAACTGAACACCAAGGCTGTGTCCTAGCAAAGGAGACTTTCCTGTAGGAATCACATATCTTTCAGCCAAGTAAGCTTCCTGGGGAAATGCCCTCCATAACCAGTCCTCCATCTGGTGACCACAATACAAATCTTTTCTTATTCTAGGCCAGGAAAGAAGACTTGTGGGTTCTTCACACTGGCCCCTGCCCGTCTGCCCTTCTGAAGTAATGTGGAGCCTCAGATAAGTGACAGCAAGACATTGAGCAAGAAGGGGGAGGAATTATATTCACTCTGCAGGGCTCAGATCACACCAGCAAGACATAGGTCAGTCCTGGATCAACCTGAGCTCCAGGAGAAGATGGAATTTCAGAAAGAAATATCACAGAGGGCCGGGTGTGGTGGCTCACGCCCATAATCCTAACACTTTAGGAGGCCGAGGCGGGCAGATTGCTTGGGGCCAGGAATTCGAGACCAGCCTGGGCAACATAGTGAGACCCCTGCCTCTACAAAAAGTACCAAATGAAAAAAAAAATTAGCCAGGTGTGGTATCATACACCTATAGTCCCAGCTACTTGGGAGGCTGAGGTGGGAGGATCACCTGATCCTGGAAGGCTAAGGCTGCAGTGAACTGTGATCATGCCACTGTACCCCAGCCTGGGTGACAGAGTGAGACCCTGTGAAAGAAAAGCAAAAAAGAAAAGAGGCCAGGTGCAGAGGCTCTACTAAAAAATACAAAAATACAAAAAATTAGCTGGGCGTGGTGGTGGGCGCCTGTGGTCCCAGCTACTCGGGAGGCTGAGGCAGGAAAATGGCGTGAACCTGGGAAGTGGAGCTTGCAGTGAGCTAAGATCGTGTGACTACACTCCAGCCTGGGCAACAGAGCGAGACTCTGTCTCAAAAAAACCCAAAAAGAATAGAAAAGAAAGAGAAGAGAAAAGAAGAGAAGAGGAGGGGAGGGGAGGGACAGGGAAGGAAGGGAGGAAGGAAGGAAGGAGAGAAAGAAGGAAGAGAAAGGAAGATCACAGAGGCTGCTCCCAAATGACCCTCTCCTAAATTCCTTCTAAAGGTCTGTTTTATTTAGGTAAGCCCTTAGCACAAGATCAGATATTCAGTAAGTGCTTATTATTCTTTGTGTTTCTAATATGATGTCCTAGGGGAGGTCTTTTGTTCTTTTTTTTTTTTTTTTTTTTTTTGAGACTGAGTCTCACTCTGTTGCCTACCAGGCTGGAGTGCAATGGCGTGATCTCGGCTCACTGCAACCTCCGCCTCCTGGGTTTAAGCAATTCTCCTGCCTCAGCCCCCTGAGTAGCTGGGATTACAGGCATGTGCCAGCATGCCCAGCTAATTTTTGTATTTTTAGTAGAGACGGGGTTTTGCCACGTTGGCCAGGCTGGTCTCGATCTCCTGACTTCAGGTGATCTGCCCGCCTCGGCCTCCCAAAGTGCTGAGATTACAGGTGTGAGCCACCGCGCTCAGCCGTTTTTGTTTTTTGTTTCTTGAAATGGAGTCTTCCTCTGCCACCCAGACTGGAGTGCAGTGGTGCAATCTTGGCTCACTGCGTCCTCTGCCTCCTGAGTTCAAGAGATTCTTGTGCCTCAGCCTCCTGAGTAGCTGGGATTACAGGCACTCACCACCACACCTGGCCATTTTTTGTATTTTTAGTATAGATGGGGTTTCTCCATGTTGCCCAGGCTGGTCTCAAGCTCCTGGGCTCAATTGATCCACCTGCCTCAGCCTCCCAAAGTGCTGGGATTACAGGCGTGATCCGCTGAGCCTGGCCTGATGTCCCAGGGGAATTTCTGTATTCAGCCTCCCGAGCCCTCTCCCAGGGCCTGTCACTCACCCTCAATGGCATAGATCTTCTTCTGCAGCTCAGTGAATAGATCTTTCAGCTTCTCAAATGTGTCCAGAATTTTTACAAACTCGCTCGCAGGTTTTGAGGCAAATTTGTGAAGTGTCTCCTGACTCTCCTTGGTCTGAAAATGCTTTCCAATCTGTGAGGGAGAGGAGAGTGAGGAGCTGAAATCCCCCAAACCTCAGTCCAGTTTGCCATTATTTTCACAAGAGTTTGGCTCCAGGAAGAAAGGGGCCTGGGGTTCAGAAAGAGGAGAGGGAAGGCGAGATGTAGGAAGCAGCCGGGACCCTACCCCGATGATGTAGCGGATGATGTCTTTGGCCGCATCGATGTCGCCACTGTCAGTGGCCTCCCCATCCGTGATGATGATGAGCACTTTGGTGGCATCTGGCCGGGCCCCCAGCTCCTCCCGGAACACCTCTGTCCTGTGTCCAGGAAAGGAGGAGGTGAGAGACTCCCCAAAACCAGGGCCTGAGGTCTCCTTCCCCACCTGCTCATCAAGTCACCGCCATACTGGTTACGCAAAAGCCCTTCCTGGATCTCCCAGGCCGGGATTCCAAGCCTGCAGCAGTCACCTCTAAACCTCCTTGCTGCCACCCCTTTCCTTCTGGACCAGTGGTCCTCACATTGCATCCTGGGCAGTCCAGAGAGTGTCCCAGAGCCCATGGGCAGGAGGAGGAGGTTTTGTGAGGAATGACTCTGGGCTTCCCACCCTCCATTGCAACCACATGGCCACCACTCTTTAATCAGTTACAGATGTTGATCCAAGTGAGATTTCAATGTGGAAGAGAGGGTCCCACAGCTTAAGAAAATTGGGGAGTCACTCTTCCAGAGCAAACTCTTTCAGCACCTCCTCTGCCTTCCCATAGTACCCAGCCCGCCTCCGGATCTCTACTATAGCAGTGAACCCAATGAATTACCAAGACTTCTCTATCAATTTTCCCCCTAAACCATGAGCTCCTCAAGGAAAGGACCATGTTGGATTTGTTGCTGTATCTCTGGCTCCCAGCACAGAGGAGGTGCTTGTGCATGTGAGATGAAGGAGGGAGAACTACTGTTAGAGCTCTTTTAGATTTTGTCTAGCAGGCTTTCTGTTTTTTGCTAAAATCCTCCACCCTCAAAAAAATTTAAAAAATAAACAAAGAAGGGAGAACTGAACACCAGATGGGCCAAGGCTAAAGTTTTCTGTCCTGGGAGTTCCAGACCAGTCTGGGCAACATAGCAAGACCCCAACTCTACAAAGATGAAAACAATTAGCCAGGCATGGTGGTGTGTGATTGTAGTCCCTACTCAGGAGGCTGAGGCAGGAGGTTCGCTTGAGCCCGGGAGTTTAAGGCTACAGTGAGCTAGGATCACGTCACTGCACTCCAGCCTGGGCAACAGAGTGAGACTTGACTCTAAAAAAAAGAAAAAGAAAATTCCTGCCTTGTCCACAACCTCCCTCTGAGTAAGCTGGGTTGGCCGTAGCTCTTGCTGAAACAGCAGCGAGATGTGAACTGTCTTACCCACGAACACCTGCTATCAAGACCTCTGGTTCTATCTGGATGCAAAATGCTTCTCCAATCTCCATCCACACAGACATGGGCCTATTGCGGGTCCTGTTCATGGATTTCCACCCTGGCTTAGACAACCATTGTCTCTATCTGGATTTTTCAATAGCGTCCTAACTGGCCCTATCACTTCTACCCGCCTTTGTCCCCTCTACAGTCTAATATCAACCCCGCAGCCAGAGGGATCTTTTAAAAAACATAAATCAGATCATCACTCTTCTACTCAAAACCTTTAATGACTTCTCATCTTACTCAGAGGAAAGCCAAAGTCCTCACTATGGCCTCCAAGTCACTAACCCATCCAGACCCTCATGATCTCTCCGACCTCATCACCTACTATTTTCCCCCTCTCACTTATTTCTCTCCAGCCACACTGGTGTCCTGGCTCTTCATTTTTAAATTATTTTTTATTTTTTAGAGATAGGATCTTGCTCTGTTGCCCAGGCTGGAGTGCAATGGTGTGATCATAGCTCACTGCAGCTTCAAACTCCTGGCTCATAGGCCCGGTGTGGTGACTCACACCTGTAGTCCCAGCCTCCGAAGTAGCTGGGACTACAGCACTCAAAGTGCTGTAAATCCCAGCACTTTGGGAGGGCAAGGCAGGTGGATCACCTGAGGTCAAGAGTTTGAGACCAGCCTGGCCAACATGGTAAAAGCCCATCTCTACTAAAAATACAAAAAAAATTAGACTGGTATGGGGGCACAGGTCTGTAATCCCAGCTACTTGGGAGGCTGAGGCAGGAGAATGGCTTGAACCTGGGAGTTGGAGGTTACAGTGAGCCGAGATCGTGCCAAATGCACTACAGCCTGGGCAACAAGAGCAAAACTCCGTCTCAAAAAACAAAAACAAAAATCAACCAACCAAACAAAAACTTCTGGGCAAGAGATCCTCCCACCCCAGCTTCCCAAAGCACTGGGATTACAGATTGTGCACCTGGCTTAGAGTTTCTCTTTTGGATTTAATTAGTACAGAGTAGATTTCTGTTATGTACAACCAAAAGAACCTGCAGTAAAATTGTTCCACTTTAATTCAGACAATAAACTGCCCCTTGCTGTACCTACCTACTGAGTTCCCGTGCCCTGCAGCTGGAAGAGGGTAGATCACCCAGAACAAATGACTGGACACGCGCTCTCCTGCAAAAGGGAACTCACGCGACATAGTTGATGGCACCAAAGGTGTTGGTCAATAGCAACATGTGCTTTACATGCTCCAGCAGAGTATCAGGGTCCTTCTGTTTAACATAATCTGAGAAATCAAATTCCGTTTTGTAGCTTGTGGAAAACTGAACAGCAGCAAACTAGAAAAGGAAGGAAGAAATGATATTCAATTATATATCCCTTTCCATTTGTCTGTTCCAAACTTTTCTTTTCTTTTCTTTTTTTTTTTTTTTTTTGAGATGGAGTTTCGCTCTGTTGCTCAGGCTAGAGTGCAGTGGTATGATCTTGGCTCACTGCAACCTCTGCCTCCCGGGTTCCAGCGATTTTCGTGCCTCAGCCTCCCAAGTAGCTGTGATTACAGGCACGTGCCACCACACCTGACTATTTTGTGTGTGTGTGTGTGTATTCTTAGTAGAGACGGTGTTTCACCATATTGGTCAGGCTGGTCTCGAACTCCTGACTTCAGGTGATCCACCTGCCTCGGCCTCCCAAAGTGTGGGATTACAGGCGTGAGCCACAGTGCCCAGCCCCAAACTCTACTTCTTCTTTTTCAAGACAGGGTCTTGTTCTGTCTCCCAGGCTAGAGTGCAGGGCACAACCATAGCTCACTACAGCCTCAGCCTCCCAGGCTCGAGCCATCCTCCCTCATCAGCCTCCGAAGTAGCTGGGACTACAGGCACATGCCACCACACTGGGCTAGCTTTTATTTTTTGTAGAAATGGGGTCTTGCTATGTTGCCTAGGCTGGTCTCGAACTCCTGGCTTCAAGTGATCCTCCCGGCTAAGCCTCCCAATGTGCTGGGATTACAGGTGTGAGCCACTGTGCCTGGCTCAATGTCTTCTTATGCAGGACCTGGGCAACTCAACTCCACATCCTTGCCTTAGATAATTCTTTTGAAAATGAGGCAATATACAAATAAGCACAGAAATAAAATGAAATAAACCTTGCTCCCTCATGTAATACTGTGTGTTGAGCTCCTATTCTCTGGGTCCACCTATGTCACTGACAGGGATGGGTTCCAGTAGCCATATTTCTGCTGAGTGACCCTGCTTAACTAGACACAGTTGGCTGGGCCAGGGATCAACACCTGACTGAAGCTAGGCCAGCCAGAGCTTCTTCTCTGAGAACTGGGAATTTGCAAAGGGAGGCGTTGGCTGAGGGAAAGGTAAAAAGCCCTCTTGGAACTTTAACATGTGAACTTAGGAGCTTTCCATAGGTCCATGTGGTCTAAAGGTGCTAAGGGAGCCAGTCTACAGAGACTGAGAAAAGAGAATAAGGAAGCAAAGACTCAAAAAGAAACAGAAATGAGAACTAGCTGGGCACAGTGGCTCATGCCTGTAACCCCAGCACTTTGGGAGGCCAAGGCAGGAGGATCTCTTGAGATGTCCAGGAGTTTGAGATCAGTCTGGGCAACACAATGATAAACCATCTCTACAGAAAATTTAAAAATTAGCCACGCATGGGCCAGGCGCAGTGGTTCATGCCTGTAATCCCAGCACTTTGGGAGGCCGAGGCGGGCGGATCACGAGGTCAGGAGATCGAGACCATCCTGGCTAACACGGTGAAACTCCATCTCTACTAAAAATACAAAAAATTAGACGGGCATGGTGGTGGGCGCCTGTAGTCCCAGCTACTCCAGAGGCTGAGGCAGGAAAATGGCGTGAACCCGGGAGGCGGAGCTTGCAGTGAGCCAAGATCGCGCCACTGCACTCCAGCCTGGGCGACAGAACGAGACTCCGTCTCAAAAAAATAAATAAAATATAAAAATAAATAAAAAATAAAAATTAGTCACGCACAGTGGTGCACACGGGTAGTCCCAGCTACTTGGGAGGATCATTTGAGCATAGGAGTTTGAGGCTACAGTGAGCTATGATTGTGTCACTGCATTCCAGCCTTGGGGACACAGTGAGACCCTGTCTCAAAAAGAAAAAAAGGCCGTGCACGGTGACTCATGCCTGTAATCCCACACTTTGGGAGGTCAAGGTGGGTGGATCACAAGGTCAGGAGTTTGAGACCAGCCTGGCCAACATGGTGAAACCCCGTCTCTACTAAAAATATAAAAATCAGCTGGGCATAGTGGCAGGTGCCTGTAATCCCAGCTACTTGGGAGGCTGAGGCAGGAGACTCGCTTGAACCCGGGAGGCGGAGGTTTCAGTGAGTTGAGATCGTGCCATTGCACTCCAGTCTGGGCAACAAGAGTGAAACTCCATCTCAAGAAAAAAAAAAAGGAAATGAGAACTAGAGAGACTCCTAGAAGCCTTCAACTCCCTGGTTCTTATCCCTTCCAGAGGCCCAGTTATAGCCATGCCCATAGGCTCTGAGGATACCACATACTAAAATTTCCTTTCATGGTTTAAGCCATTCTTGGTTGCTTGCAACCAAGAATCCTAACTAGCATTTTTACCTGGTAGGAAGTGTTGCTGAGTTTCTTCATCACATCCTTCATGAAGTCCAGAATTTTCTGAAATTCATCTGGCTGCAAGCTCATCGAACCATCAAACAGAAATACCAGGTCTACGTTGCCCTTGATACATTCTGCAGAGGCCAGACGCAAGGGACCCAATGAAGCATCTCTGGTGTTTGACCGCCCATGCTGGTTCTCCCTAGGGGCAGCCACTTGGAGGTATTTTTACCCACTGAGTCCCCAGTTCCTTACCCTGAAAACCAGGGTGCCCCTGCAGCATGGCACCCTGCAGATTCTGGTGGAAGAGGTAACACAGGCCACTCAGATAGGTGTTCTGGTCACACGTTCGAGACAGCCCAGGGTCACAGGCCTAAAGGAAGCAAAGGCCAAAGATTTGGGCCTCCTATTTGCTATGTGTCTTCTGGGCACCATCAACCAAGAATAAGAACGTTCAGAGTCCTTTCTCACTTCCTCTATCCAACTGGTTACCAAGGCAAGGAATGTGCACCTCCACAGTCTCTAGTGTCCATCCTTCCCATCCTACCAATGCTCTATGCCAATGGATCCTCACCGCCTGTAGGATAAAGTCTGGACTCCTTAGCGGGGCTTACATTGGGCACGACCCCACATTTCCAGGCCTATCTTCTCCTGGTCCCAATCTCTCTTTCTGTGTTCCAGCCGAGTCAAATTATCAAGATTCCCAGAATAAAAGGTGTCTCTTTCTTTCTTTTTCCCTTCCCTTTCCTTCCCCCTCCCCTCATTTATTTATTTGTTTGTTTGTTTATTTATTTCTTCTTTCTCTTTTTCTTTTCTTTCTTTTTCTCTCTCTCTTTCTTTCTCCGTCTTTTTTTTTTTTTTGACAGAGTCTTGCTCTGTCGCCCAGTCTGGAGTGCAGTGGCGTGATCTTGGCTCACTGCAACCTCTGCTTCCCAGGTTCAAGCGATTCTCCTGCCTCAGCTTCCTGAGTAGCTGGAACTACAGGTACCCACCACCATGCCCAGTTAATTTTTGTATTTTTAGTAAAGACGGGGTTTCACCATATTGGCCAGGATGGTCTCAAACTCCTGACCTTGTGTCTGTCCACCTCGGCCTCCCAAAGTGCTGGGATTATAGGAGTGAGCCACTGCACCCGGCCTTTTCTTTCTTTCTTTCCTTCCTTCCTTCCCTCCTCTTTCTTTTTCTTCTTTCTTCCTTCCCTTTTCTTTCCTTCCTCTCTATCTCTCTCTCTCCTCCTCTCCCCTCCCTCCCTCCCTTTTTCCCTCCCTCCCTCCCTCCTTTCTTTCTTTCCTTGCTTGCTTTCTTCTTGGGTCTCACTCTCATCACCTAGGCTGGAGTGCAGTGGCACAATCATGGCTCACTGCAGCCTCAACTTCCTGGGCTCAGGTGATCCTCCCACCTCAGCCTCCCAAATAACTGGCACTACAGGCACACGCCACCATGCCCAGCTAATTTTTTTGTAGAGCTGGAGTTTTCCATGTTGCCCAGGCCAGTCTTAAACTCCTAGGCTCAAGCGATCCACCTGCCTCGGCCTCCCAAAGTAATTTCTTTCATTTATGACCCTTTCCTGCCAGATTGCAATTTCTTCAAAGTCTGGGCTCGTATCATGGTCATCTTTTTGTTTTGTTTTGCTTTTGTTTTTTTTAGACACAGGTCTCACTCTGTCTCCCTGGCTAGAGTGTAATGGTGTGATCATAGCTCACTGTAGCCTTGAACTCCTGGCCTCAACTGATCCTCCCGAGTAGCTGGGACTACACACGTGTGCCACCATGCCCAGCTAATGAAAAAAACATTTTTTTTTTTTTTGTAGGGACAGGGTTGACCAGGCTGGTCTTGAACTCCTGGCCTCAATCAATCATCCAGTTTTGGCTTCCCAAAGTGCTGGGGTTACGGGTATAAGCCACCGGCCTGGCCTCATCAACTTTGTATTTCACTCCCCTTCCCCTGTCAGAACCTAGCCTGATGCCTGGCATATAATAGCTAAATAAACAAGTTCTACTTAAACACCGGATCAGTATTTCATTCAGTTTTCTATCTCTCACACAGAAGGATGCTGGCTGGAAACAGCAATGAACTTGGGATCAAATGAGAATTTTATTCAAATCCTGACTTTACCACTTTACAACCACGTGACCTTGGTCAAGTCTCTTAATCCTTTGGTCCTGTTTCCTCGTGTGTGAAATGTGTACACTGATCCCTATCTCATATGAGTGTCTTGTGGGGTTAAAAGAAATAAAGTGACAAGGTGTAGTAGCTCATGCCTGTAATCCCAGCACTTTGGGAGGCCGAGGCGGGCATATCACCTGAGGTCAGGAGTTCGAGACCAGCCTGACCAACATGGTGAAATTCCATCTCTACTAAAAATACAAAAATTAGCCGGGTATGGTGGCATACGCCTGTAATCCCAGCTACTCTGGAGGCTGAGGCAGGAGAATCATTTGAACTCGGGAGGCAGAATTTGCAGTGAACCAAGATCATGCCACTGCAATCCAGCCGGGGTGACAAGAGTGAAACTCTGTCTCAAAAAAAAAAAAAAAAAAAAAAAAAAGCAGTGTTTCCTAAACTTTAGGCATTAGTGTAATACTTCACAATATCTGCCATATGAGCATACTTTTATTTTCTTAATAGTTTCCTTTAAATTTTTGTTTAACTTCAGCCTTCCTAAGCAATATGATGTAGGAAATTATAAATTTGATGTGCTTGTCATAGATTTTTTTTCTAATAAGCCACTAAAGAAATTTATAACCATGAAAACATTAAAAGCTTGTATACCACTAAAAATCATATTGCATATCAATGATCACAGATATTTCATATCTGGAAGAAAAATGAGGTAAGTTCTTGAAAATAGCTGGCTCTGCTGGGTGTGGTGACTCACACCTGTAATCCCAACACTTTGGGAAGCTGAGGCAGGAGGATTCTTCAGCTCAAGACCAGTCTGGGCAACATGGTGACACTCTCTCTCTACAAAAAATATAAAAATTAGCTGGGCGTGATAGCATGCACCTATAGTCCCAGCTAATTGGGAGGCTGAGGCGGGAGGATTACTTGAGCACAGGGAGGTTGAGGCTACAGTGAGGCTGTGATCACGCCACTGCACTCCAGCCTGGGCAATAGAATAATAGAATGAGACCTTGTCTCAAAAACAAAAAAGCTGGCTCATCATTGGTTCTCAATAAACACTAATTGACTCTGATGCCTTTGACTGTCTGTGGGAACTTTTGTCCACATTCTTCCTCTTTTCTTCTCTCATTACTTGGATCGAGCTTCACAGGCTCTGATAACACCACTGTACAAAATTCTTACCAAAACGCTTCCATCTGTGGGATCTGTTGCCAAGGTCATTCCCAAGTACTTGGAGGTATAGTTGGAACCTGTAGGCACCAGAAAGTTGGTCTGGAGGAGCTCAGGCAATCTAGGTGGGCTGGGGCCAGCCTCAGATTCCCCAAGATCCCATTCTTCCCAGCTCACCCCCCAGTTACTCACCTCTCAGGCTGACTGGCAGGCAGTGTCCTGTGCCCGACTGGCACTGATAGAGGCTTCCCGTGCTGTTCCCCTCCCCTGGAGCTCCCACGATGACCCTGGGGAGAAATCTCACCTGTGAGAGGGAGTGGCCCAGATCTGTACCCCCCTCCTCCTGCCTGCTCAGGAGGTTCAGATCTCCCGCCTCATCTCTCCAAGCACTGCAACCATTCCCCTTCAAGAAGGTGCCTGCGGCCGGGCGGGGTGGCTCATGCCTGTAACTTTGGCATGAGGCCAAGGTACTTTGGGAGGCCCACATGGGCAGATCACCTGAGGTCAGGAATTTGAGACTAGCCTGGCCAATATGGTGAAACCCTGTCTCTACTAAAAATACAAAAATTAGCCCGGCATAGTGGCGCATGCCTGTAATCCCAGCTATTCAGGAGGCTGAGGCAGGAGAATGGCTTGAACCTGGGAGGCAGAGATTGCAGTGAGCCGAGATCTAACCGTTGCACTACAGCCTGGGTAACAAGAGCAAAACTCCGTGTCAAACAGAAAAAAAAAAAAAAAAAAAAAAAAAAGGAAGGTGCCTCCATCCTCACCTCTTCCCTACAGAATCCCAGAGAAATAATTCCAAATGCCAAAATCCTAGAAAATTAAGGTTCCTTTGCATTTACAGTCTTTGAGGCCCAGAGAATGATCCGCCAGAATGTCTCATGACAGGTTCATTCATTCAGTGCTTGATTCAAAAGCCATTCGTGGCTTACCTACTGTGTGCTGGGCGGTGGTATATCTAAGAAGGGTTAGTAAGAGAGAACAAACTCCTGGCTTCCAGGCACTCGCAGGGAAGTAAGGGAGTGTCAGGAACCTACTGGGCAATGCGAAGTGTTTGGGGGCTGGGATCCTTCCCTGTTCTGCACTTCCATGGCCTCCCTGATCGCCTGTGTCCCGCTTTTTGATCCCTCACTCCTATCTCTGAGGATTCCCACCCACCACAGGCTCCTCCAGACGGGAACCCCTGGAGAGCCGCCCCTTGGGGGCTGCCCTAGGGCGGGCATCAGGAGGAGGATTTGCGGGGCACAGCTCACCCGTTTCCGACCTGCAGGACGCGGTATCCAAAGTGCCTCCCGGCGCGCGGTGGGGAGAAGCTCCGCGCGCCCCGCACGTCCAGGTTGTAGCTCGAGGCCGGCGCTGAGGAAGGCAAGGGGCGTCAGCTGCGACCCACGGACCCCCGCCCTGCACGTGCCCGGCAGGTGGCCGATCCCAGGCCCACCTGGCTCTCGCTCCCCAGGCCGCCCGCACCCAGGCGGGCAGAGCGGACCCGCGCCCTGCGCTTCCCCTCCAGGGCGTTAACTTTGGGGAATATGGAAGGAGCAACTCCCGGCCCCTCTAGAGCTCTGAAAGCTCTTCCCAGGGCCTGAGAACACAACTTCCCGTTTGGCCTCTCTGCAAAGAAGGAAGGATGAGAAGTTAGAGGCTCCAGAGAGAGGAGCAGACCCAAGGGGCCCCAAGGCAGAGGGTGGCCAAGTTCCCAGGCAGAGGCCAAGATGGGGATGCCCCAGGGCCGGGTGCGCCTCTGCCACCCACTTCTGCGGTCATGGGGCCCAGGCGCCTCCTCCCACAGTCTCAGATTGTAGCTCCCCTGATCCCTGGGGGGCTGCCTTCCCACCCCACAGGGCCAGTCTTTTGGAGCGCGGGTAGATCCCAGCCCCCTTCCCCCTCAGTCGGCCTGCCCAGGTGCCCTGGCACACCCAGGCTGTCCTTTCCGCCCTGCTTTCTCTCCTGCCGTGGAGTTTAGTTCAGAGCATCCTAGAATGTCATGGAGGCCAGGCCTTCATTTGTTTAGATGAAGAGTGTGGGGCTGGAAAGGGGAAAGGACTTGCCTAAAACGCACAGAGGTGGTACCACGGGTGGCCCCAGAACCCAGCACCCTCCTCCCAGCTTTAGCTACTCATTAACTATCTGCCTTTTGTTTGTTTGTTGTTTAAGAGACAGGGTCTTGCTCTGTCATCCAGGCTAGAGTGCATTGGCACAAGCTTGGCTCACTGCAACCTCCGCCTCCTGGAATCAAATGATTCTCATGCCTCAGCCTCCCAAGTAGCTGGGATTACAGGCCTGTACCACCAGGCCCAGCTAATTTTACTGTATTTTTAGTAGAGATGAGGTTTTTGCCATGTTGGCCAGTCTGGTCTCAAATTCCTGGCCTCAAGTAATCTGCCCACCTTAGCCTCCTAAAGTGCTGGGATTACAGACGTGAGCCACAGCACCCGGCCCCATCTGCCTTTTTAAAGAACCCACTGCCCCTTCTTATGTTCCCTTCTCTATCTTTGCCTCCACCCCTTGCCTATTTATTTCTTTTCTTTCCCCATTCCCCACTTTCTCCTTCCAAGATCCCTGGGCCCCGTATCCCTAAGGCCAATTCCACTTTTAGGGGGCAGCTCCTTGTTTACTCCAGCTCCACCAAGCTCTGCAGTTTCTCTGGTCACAGACACATGTCCCTTCCCCTGCCTCCTCCCTTGCCTACCGAAGAAAAAGAACCCAGACAGCAGCGCCATGGTCATCACGGTGATGCAGGAATCCTTCATCCTTCCAGCACTCAACGGACCTGTGTCCCCAGGGGCAGCGTCAGGAGGCCCGTGGGATTTGCTGGCAACCTAGACAGGGTGAAAGAGGAAAATGATCATGCCCTTTGGCCTCTTACAATGGTACTTTCTCACAGAAGCACTAGGCTGGTGACACTGGCAGGCGGGGAGGGAGGCGTGCCTGCAGGAGTTGTGAAACCGCAAGGGTTCAGGGAGGAAGTGTAAGCAAGTTAGAGACATTTCCTGTGCCTGCTTGCATTTTCACATCATCCAAAAGCTGACAGCATAGCAGGGAGATGACTGTCTCCACTGCTGACATGGTTTCTCACTAACATCCCACCTAAGGGCTCTGTAAAGCTCAGCAGAGGACTAGTCCAATAAACGGTGGCAAAATTACAATGGAATGCTATGCAGCAGTGAAAAAGAATGAGGGAAGGAAAATAAAACAGGGGGAGAAAGATGTACGTGAACCACTATTAAAGAAAAGAATGGATTACAGAACAGTGTATTTAGTGACCCATTTTGGTTCTAAAATGCAAAATCTAAAGAATTGGAGGCTGGGTTCAGTGGCTCACTGACTGTAATCCCAGCACTGTGGGACTTCAGGAGGTGGAGGTAAGAGGATCGCCTGAAGCCAGGAATCAAGACCAGCCTGGGCAACAAAGTGAAACTTTGTCTTTTAAAAAAAAAAAAAATTGGAGAAAATATTTGCAAATCATATATCTAATAAGGGATTTGTCTCCAGAATATATTTTTTAAAACTCTTATAATTCAACAATAAAAAGACAAATAACCACTTTTTTTTTGTTTTGTTTTAAATCTTTTTTAGGCCGGGCGCGGTGGCTCAAGCCTGTAATCCCAGCACTTTGGGAGGCCGAGACGGGCGGATCACGAGGTCAGGAGATCGAGACCATCCTGGCTAACACGGTGAAACCCCGTCTCTATTAAGAAATACAAAAAAAACTAGCCGGGCGAGGTGGCGGGCGCCTCTAGTCCCAGCTACTCGGGAGGCTGAGGCCGGAGAATGGCGTGAACCCGGGAGGCGGAGCTTGCAGTGAGCTGAGATCCGGCCACTGCACTCCAGCCTGGGTGACAGAGCGAGACTCCGTCTCAAAAAAATAAATAAATAAATAAATAAATTTTTTGAGACAAGGTCTTGCTCTGTCACCCAAGTGAGAGTGCAGTGGCGCGATCACAGCTCACTGCAACTTTGAACTCCCAGAGTCAAGCAGTCCTCCCACCTCTGCTCCTAAGTAGCTGGAACCACAGATGCATGCCACCACGCCTGGCTAATTTTTCTTTTTTGAGATGGTTTCTCACTATGTTGCCCAGGCTGATCTTGAACTCCTATGCTCAAGTAATCCTCCTGCCTCAGCCTCTCAAAGTGCTGGGATTACAGGTATAAGCCACTGTGCCCAGTTTATTTTTATTTATTTGTTTTAGGCTAGTGAAGTGAAGCAGAGGCAGTGCAGAAGGAACAAAGATATGAGTAACTGGTTGTGCTCAATTAGTTTTAAATGGCCGGGTGCGGTGGCTCACACCTCTAATCCCAGCCCTGTGGGAGCCCGAGCCAGGTGGATCACCTGAGGTCAGGAGTTCGAGACCAGCCTGGCCAACATGGTGAAACCCCCGTCTCTACTAAAATTACAAAAATTAGCCAGGCGTGGTGGCACATGCCTGTAATTCCAGCTACTTGAGAGGCTGAGGCAGGAGAATTGCTTGAACCCAGGAGATGGAGGTTGTAGTGAGCCAAGATCTCACCGTTGCACTCCAGCCTGGGCGACAGAGTGAGACTCTGTCTCAAAAAAAAAAAAATTAGTTTTAAACACGACTGCACTCAGACCAACCTACCTAAGTTTCTAAATGAGCAAAGGGGTTGAGTAGACATTTCTCCAATGACATATAAATGGCCAACATGCACATGAAATGATACTCAACATTATTAGTCATTAGAGAAATGCAAATCAAAACCACAGTGAGATACCCTTTACACCTACTTGGATGGTTAGAGTTTAAAACAAAGGAAATAAGAGTTAGTGAAGATGTGAAGAAATTGGAGGCCAAACGCATTGCTGGAAGAAATGTAAAATGGTGTGGATGCTGTGCAAAACACTTTGATGGTTCTTTTTTTTTTTGAGAGAGGCTTGCCTAGGCTAAAGTGCAGTGGTGTGGTCTCGGCTCTCTGCAGCCTCAACCTTACTGGTTCGAGTCATTCTCCCACCTCAGCCTCTTGAGTAGCTGGAACTACAGATGCAGGCCACCACACCTGACTAATTTTTTATTTTTTGTAGACATGGGGGTCTTTCTACCTTGCCCAGGCTGGTCTTGAATTTCTGAGCTCAAATGATTTGCCCGCCTCAGCCTCCCGAAGTGTTGGGATTGCACCTAGCCCAACAGTTCTTTTAAAAAGTTAAACATAGGCCGGGCATGGTGGCTCATCCCTGTAATCCCAGCACTTTGGGAGGCTGAGGTGAGAACTCCTGAGTTCAGGAGTTCGAGACCAGCCTGGGCAACATGGAAAAACCCCGTCTCTACTAAAAGTACAAAAATTATCTGGGTGTGGTGGTGCATCCTGTAGTCCCAGCTACTCGCGAGGCTGAGGCGGGAGAATTGCTTGAACCTGGGAGGCAGAGGTTGCAGTGAGCTGAGATCACACCACTGTACTCCAGCCTGGGAAACAGAGTGAGACTCCATCTCAGGAAACAAAAACAGAAAGTTAAACATAGAGTTACTATATGACCCAGAAGTTCTCCTCCTAGGTATATACCCCAAAGAATTGAAATCATATGTTCCTACAAAAACTTATACATGTATGCTCATAGCAGTATCAATAATGACTCATACTAGCCCCAAACTGGAAACAACCCACATGTCTATCAACTGACAAATGGATGAACAAAATAGGGCATAGCCATGCAATGTAATATTATTTGCCTATAAAAAAGAATCAGGCCAGGCGCAGTGATTCATGCCTGTAGTCCCAGCACTTTGGGAGACCAAGGCGGGTAAATCAGCTGAGGCAGGAGTTTGAGACCAGCCTGGCCGACATGGTGAAACCCCGTCTCTATTAAAAATACAAAAATTAGCCAGGGGTGGTGGCATGGCCTATAGTCCCAGCTACTTGGGAGGCTGAGGCAGGAGAATCGCTTGAACCCGGAGGCAGAGGTTGCCGTGAGTGGCGATCATACCACTGCACTCCTGCCTGGGTGATGGAGTGAGACTCCATCTCAAAAAAAAAAAAAAAAAAAAAAAAGAGTACTAGTACATACTACTATATGAGTAAGCCTTGAAAATATGCTTAGTGAAAGAAGGCAGCAAAGAAAAATCACATATGGTCTGACTCCAGTAAGTGAAATATCCAGAACAGGCAAATATAGAGAGACAGAAAGCAGGTTGGTGCTTGCCGTGAAAATGGAGGCTAAGGAGTGAGTACTAATGGGCATAGGGTTTCATTTTAGGTGATGAAATGTTCTGGAAATAGACTGTGGTAATGATTGCACAATTTCGTGAATCTATTTAAAAACCACTGAATTCTATACTTTTTTTTTTTTTAATTTTTGATATAGGATCTTGTTCTGTCACCCAGGCTGGTGTGCAGTGGTGCAATCATGGCTCACTGCAGCCTCGACTTCCCTGGCTCAAGCAATCCTCCCACCTCACCCTCCCAAGTAGCTGGAACTACAGGTGTGTGCCACCACACCCAACTAACTTTTGTATTTTTTGTAGAGACAGGATTTCACTATGTTGTCTAGGCTGGTCTCAAACTCCTGGGCTCAATTGATCCTCTCTCCTTAGCCTCCCAAAGTGCTGGGATTACAGCCACTGTGCCTGGTGAATTGTATACTTTAGAATGGTGAGTCTTATGGTATGTGAATTGTATCTCAATAAAAAATAAACATGAAATTATATATGTATGTACATATTTGTTAAATTGGAAAGGATATACAACTGTACTTTAAACAGTGGTTAGCTCTGCAGAATGAGGTTTATACATTTCTATATGGTCTGCATATTTTTTTACAACGAGGACGTATAACTTTACCATTTAAAAAAATTAGCTAGGCGTGGTGGCTCACACCTGTAATCCCAGCACTTTGGGAGACCGAGGCGGGCGGAACCCCTGAGGTCAGGAGTTTGAGACCAGTCTGGCCAACATGGTGAAACCCCGCCTCTACTAAAAATACAAAAATTAGCTGGGCGTGGTGGCGTGTGCCTGTAATCCCAGCCACTTGGGAGGCTGAGGCAGGAGAATAGCTTAAATCTAGGAGGCGGAGGTTGCAGTGAGACGAGATCGCGCCATTGCACTCCAGCCTGGGCGACAGGGCAAGACTCTGTCTCAAAAAAAAAACCAAAAACCCTGGGCACCATGGCTTATGCCTGTAATCCCAGCACTTTGGGAGGCCAAGTTGGGTGGATCACCTGAGGTCGGGAGTTCAAGACCAGCCTGACCAACATGGAGAAACCCTGTCTCTACTAAAAATACAAAATTAGCCAGGTGTGGTGGCGCATGCCTGTAATCCCAGTTACTCGGGAGGCTGAGGCAGGAGAATCACTTGAACCCAGGAGGTGGAGGTTGCAGGGAGCCCAGAGTGCACCATTGCACTCCAGTCTGGGCAACAGGAGCGAGACTCTGTCTCGGAAAAAAAAAAAAAAAAAAATTAAACTACCTTTAAAAAGCATAAAAATATTAGCCAGGCATGGTGGCTTACACCTGTAATTGCAGCCCTTTGGGAAGCCAAGGTGGGAGGATTGCTTGAGCTCAGGAGTTTGAGACCAGCCTGGGCAACTTAGCAAGACCTCGTGTCTACTAAAAATAAAAATAAAAAATTAGCCAAGCGTGCTGGTGTATGCCTGTAGTCCTAGCTACTTGGGAAACTGACGTGGGAGGATCACTTGAGCCCAGGTGGTAGAGGCTGCAGTGAGCTGTGATCAGACCACTGCACTGCAGCCTGGGTGACAGAGCGATACCCTATCTTTATACACAAACAAGCAAACAAACCAAAACATAAAAATATTTAAAACACAACAGAGTAAGGAACTGTATTCGTTTATAAGAAATTGGGAAGGATCTTCAGATTCTCCCTGTGCTGTGAAGAAATCCTGTTCAACCTGCAAAGACGTCATTGCCCTGAGGAAGCCTTTTTCAGGCAGATTATCTATTATCTGTACTGCTAGGTGGTTGGAACGGAACAAGCTGGCTTGTGGTAATTAGAAGGTATTAGAGAGTCTTTTGAAAATTCAGTTAAGATCAGATAATTCAGGCTGATTTCTTTGATTCTCTGTAGAGCAGTTCCAACCAAATTCTTTTGTTTTGTTCTGAAATTACAAAAAGAATATACATTTTTAAATTCAAGCACTATGGAATGTGTAAAGAAGAATAAGTATTGTCTTAACGTCCACTCTCCATCCCTAAACCCCAGGAGGAATCATTGTTAACAATTGAAGCCATATATTTTTCATGAATTAAGAAAAACTTAGGCCGGGCACTGTGGCTCAAGCCTGTAATCCCAACACTTTTGGATGCTGAGGTGGGCAGGTCGCCTGAGGTCAGGAGTTCAAGACCAGCCTGGCCAACATGGTGAAACCTCGTCTCTACTAAAAATGCAAAAATTAGCCGGGCATTGTGGCGCGCGCCTATAATCCCAGCTACTCAGGAGGCTGAGACAGGAGAATCACATGAACCTTGGAGGCACAGATTGCAGTGAGCCGAGATCAAGCCACTGCACTCTAGCCTGCGCAACAGAGTGAGATTCTGTCTCAAAAAAAAAAGAAAGAAAGAAAAAGAAAAGAAAAAAATTGAGTTGTTAGTTCACCATACGGGTTTGACCTGTTTGGAAAAACTGTAATTATCTCACCACAGAACATCCAACTGAGAATTAATGGCTAAGTCAGCCGTCTCCTGTGTGAAGGTTTTCCCTCAGGCTATCTTCAAAATTTAGATACTTGAATTAGGGTTTAAGTTGCAGCAGGCAAGCTTATACATATTTATCACATTATGTTTTCAGATTTAAAATAAGCAAGGCTGGGCATAGTGGCTCATGCCTGTAATCCCAACACCTTGGGAGGCCGAGGCGGGTAGATAATTGGAGATCAGGAGTTCGAGACCAGCCTGGACAACATGGTAAAACCCTGTCTCTACTAAAAATACAAAAATTAGCTGGGTATGGTGGCACATGCTTGTAATCCCAGCTACTCGGGAGGCTGAGGCATGAGAATCGCTTGAACCCAGGAGGCGGAGGTTGTAGTGAGCCAAGATCATGTCACTCCAGCCTGGATAACAGAGTGAGACTCTGACCCAAGAAAGAAAGAAAGAAAGTGAGGGAGAGACAGGGGGAGAGAGAGAGAGGGAGAGAGAGAGAGAGAGAGAGAGAGAGAGAGAGAGAGAAAGAAAGAAAGAAAGAAAGAGAGAGAGAGAGAGAGAGAAAGGAAGGAAGGAAGGAAGGAAGGAAGGAAGGAAGGAAGGAAGGAAGGAAGGAAGGAAGGAAGGAAGGAAGGAAGGAAAAGGAAGAAAAAGAAGAATGGCAGTTGCTAGGGGCTGGGAGGATCAGGAAACAGTGGGTAGGGGTGTGGGTGAGGAAAGCCAGATCATGTGACTTTCTTGTTCAGAACCCTCCAGTGTAGCCAGGGGCAGTGGCTCACACCTGTAACCCCAGCACTTTGGGAGGCCGAGGTGGGAGGATCACCTGAGGCCAGGAGTTTGAGACCAGCCTGGGCAACACAGTGAGATCCCCATCTCTAAAACTGAAAGGAAAAATTATAAAAAAGAAAAATAAAAACCTCCGATGGCTCCATATTTCACTCAAAATACAAGCTAAAGTTCTCACTGTGGCCTACAGAGCCTTAACCCGTCAGAGATCTCGTTCCCTCTCTGACTTCATGGCCCTTTGGCCCTCTCCTCGCCAGTCACACTGCTGCCCTAGACTATACTATGATCATTCCAGCATGCCTGTTCTCTTGCTTGAATGTTCTTTGCCAAGCAAGCCTCATACATGGCCGGGCGCGGTGGCCGATGCCTGTAATCCCAGCACTTTGGGAGGCCGAGGTGGGCAGATCATGAGGTCAGGAGATTGAGACCATCCTGGCCAACATGATGAAACCCCGTCTCTACTAAAAGTACAAAAATTAGCTGGGCATGGCGGCGCGTGCCTGTAGTCCCCACTGCTTGGGAGGCTGAGGCAGGAGAATCTCTTGAACCCAGGAGGCGGAGGTTGCAGAGAGCCAAGATCACACCACTGCACTCTAGCCTGGTGACAAAGCTAGACTCTATCTCAAAAAAAAAAAAAAAAAAGAAAGAAAGAAAGCCTCATACATGGCTTGTACCCTTGTACCCTCGTGTCCTTTCGGTCTCTGCTTGACCATCAGCTTCTCCTTTACATTTATAGCCTCCTCCTATACTATCTATTTTATTTTATTTTATTTTTTGATATGGAGTCTCGCTCTTCTGCCCAGGTTGGAGTGCAGTGGCATGATCTTGGCTCACTGCAACTTCCACCTCCGGAGTTCAAGCGATTCTCCTACCTCAGCCTCCTGAGTAGCTAGGATTACAGGTACGCACTGCCATGCCTGGTTAATTTTTGTATTTTTAGTAGAGACGGGGTTTCACCATGTTGGCCAGGCTGGTCTCAAACTCCTGACCTCAGAAGATCCACTTGCCTTGGCCTCCCAAAGTGCGGCGACTATAGGCCTGAGCCACTGTGCCTGACCCCATACTGTCTAATTTACTTAGTTGTACAGTTTATTGTCCATTTTTCCTACTAGAATGTAAACTCCACAGAGGAAGTATTATTATTATTTGTTTTTCTTCACTGTTCTATCCCCAGGACCTAAAACAGTGCCTGGAGCATAGTAGATGCTCAGTAAATATTACTGAATGAGTAAATGTTTGGGGGTGCCCCTGCCCCTAAGGAGAGTTAAGAGGCTTTCTCTTTTGCTGGGTGCAGTGGCTCACCCCTGTAATCCCAGCACTTTGGGAGGCTGAGGCAGGCAGATCACAAGGTTAGGAGTTCAAGACCAGCCTGACCAACATGGTAAAACCCCATCTCTACTAAAAATACAAAAATTAGCCTGGCATAGTGGCAGGTGCCTGTAATCCCAGCTACTCGGGAGGCTGAGGCAGGAGAATCACTTGAACCCGGGAGTCGGAAGGTGCAGTGAGCCGAGATGGTGCCACTGCACTCCAGCCTGGGCAACAGAGCAAGACTCTGTCTCAAAAAAAAAAAAGAAAAAAGAAAAAAAAAAGAGCCTTTTGCTTTTGAAGGTCTAGATTCTTAGAAGCAAAGAGCTGTATTGTCCAAAAGGGATGGGTTGTAGGGGTTGAATGAAGAGGGTTAGGCTGGGCCATGGTGGCTCACGCCTGTAACCCCAGCACTTTGGGAGGCTAAGGTGGGCGGATCACCTGAGGTCAGGAGTTCGAGACCAGCCTGGCCTACATAGCAAAACCCCATCTCTACTGAAAAAAAATACATAAAAATTAGCTGGGTAAAGGCCGGGCGCGGTGGCTCACGCCTGTAATCCCAGCACTTTGGGAGGCCGAGATGGGCGAATCACGAGGTCAGGAGATCGAGACCACCCTGGCTATCACAGTGAAACCCTGTCTCTACTAAAAATACAAAAATTAGCCGGGCGTGGTAGCGGGCGCCTGTAGTCCCAGCTACACAGGAGGCTGAGGCAGGAGAATGGTGTGAACCTGGGAGGTGGAGCTTGCAGTGAGTGGAGATTGCGCCACTGCACTCCAGCCTGGGCGACAGAGCGAGACTCCGTCTCAAAAAACAAAACAAAACAAACAAACAAACAAAAAATTAGCTGGGTATGGCCAGGCATAGTGGCTCACACCTGTAATCCCAGTCTTTTGGGAGGCTGAAGCGGGCGGATCACAAGGTCGGGAGATCGAGACCATCCTGGCTAACACAGTGAAACCCAGTCTCTACTAAAAATACAAAAAAAAATTAGCCAGGCGTGGTAGCGGGTGCCTGTAGTCCCAGCTACTCGGGAGACTGAGGCAGGAGAATGGCATGAACTTGTGAGACAGAGCTTGCAGTGAGCTGAGATGGCACCACTGCACTCCAGCCTGGGCGACAGAGCGAGACTCCGTCTCAAAAAAAAAAAAAAAAAAAAAATTAGCTGGTATGGTGGTGCGTGACTGTACTTCCAGCTACTGGGAAGGCTGGGGCAAGAGAATTGTTTGAACCAGGAAGCGGAGGTTGCAGTCAACAGAGTTTGCACCACTGCACTCCAGCCTGGGTGATGGAGCAAGACTCCATCTCAAAAAAAATGAAAAACAAGAGGGCTAAATTCCCAGTGACTGGGCCTTGAAGAATGCTTCTGGTTCTGCAAGTGAGGACGATCTGTGTCTGTGACTCTCTGTGTTGGAAGAGGCAGTCCTGGAGGGTGATGTGTGGAGGTCTGGAGACAGAATCCCAGATCCCTGGATTTAGAGGCTGCAAGGCAGGTTCCAGTGTCCAATCTGGACATGAAGATACAAAATCCCTTGAGTAGAACCATTACTTTAGAATGAAACAGACAGCTTGGACATGAGCATCCCCATAGCCACCAAGACAGGGAAGACCAAAAACCCTCCATCTAATTTTTGAAATACATAAACCTCCCAGGACTCTTTAAAGCCAGATTTAGGGTGGGTGTTGTGGCCCACACCTGTAATCCCAGCACTTTGGGAGGCTGAGGCGGGAGGATCACTTGAGCCCAGGAGTTCGACACCAGCCTGGGCAACATGGTGAGACCTCATCTCTATTTTAAAATTTGTTTATGTATCATTTATACTCATTAACATTCACCCTTTAAAAGAGTATAGTTCATGAGTTTTGACAAATGTATACTGTTGATTAACCACTATGACAATCAAGATATAGAATATTTCCATCACACTCAAATGCCCCTTTTTTGCTATTTAGTAGTAAATTTCTTCCATTAACCCCAACTCCCTGGCAACTATTGATCTGTTCTCTGTTCCTACAGTTTTGCTTTTTCAGAATATCCTAAAAAGGAATCATGTAGGGTCTTAGTCTGCTTTGTGCTGCTCTGACAGAATACCTGAGACTGAGTAATTTATAAAGAACAGAGATTTATTATTTGGCTTATGGTTCTGGAGGCTGGGAAGTCCAAGGCTAAAGGACCTGCATCTTGTAAGGGCCTTCTTGCTGTGTCATCCCACAGTAGAAGGTAGCACATCACATCTTTTGAAGGAGACAGCATTCCAAAAAAGAGCAACAATAAAAAAACAAAACAAACAACTAACTAACAAGAGCTTGAACTCATAGCATCAAGTCCCTTTTTTTTTTTTTTTTAAGGCAGAGTCTCGCTCTGTAGCCCAGGCTGGAGTACAGTGGCGTGATCTTGGCTCACTGCAACCTCCACTTCCCAGATTCAAGCAATTCTCTGTCTCAGCCTCCCACCAGTCCCTTTATAATCAGCATTAATCTATTTAGGGAAGCAGAGCCCTCATGACCTAAACACCTCCCATTAGGCCCCACCTCCCAACACTGTTGCATTGGGGGTTCATTTTTTTAACACATGCTTTTGGGTGACATATAGTCTGTAGCCTTTTGTGCCTGGCTTCATTCACTCAGCATAATGCTATTGAAATTCATCTATGTTGGTGCATTTTTTTTTTTCTTTGAGACACAGTTTTGCTCTTGTTGCCCAGGCTGGAATGGAATGGCATGGTCTTGGCTCACTGCAAGTTCCACCTCCTGGGTTCAAGTGATTCTCCTGCCTCAGCCTCCCAAGTAGCTGAGATTACAGGCACTCGCCACCATGCCCAGCTAATTTTTGTGTTTTTAGTAGAGACAGGGTTTCACCATGTTTGCCAGGCTTGTCTCAAACTCCTGACCTCAGGTGATCTGCCTGCCTCGGCCTCCCAGAGTGCTGGGATTACGGGCATGAGCCACTGTGCCTAGCTGTGTTGCAGTTTTTTTAAAAATAGTTTTATTTCAAATTTTGTGGGAATGTAGTAAGTGTATATATTTATGGGGTGCATGAGATGTTTTGACACAGGTATGCAATGTGAAATAATCACACCATGGAGAATGGGGTCTCCATCCCTTCAAGCATTTATGCTTCATGTTTTAAACAATCCAGTTACACTCTTTTAGTTATATTGAAATGTACAGTTAAGTTATTGTGGACTATAGTCACCCTGTTGTGTTAGCAAATAATGGGTCTGGTTCATTCTACTCTTTTTTGACAAGGTGACAGGGTCTTGCTCCATCACCCAGGCTGGAATGCAGTGGCACAGTCTTGGTTCACTGCAACCTCTACCTCCTGGGTTCAAGCAATTCTCCTCCCTCAGCCTCCCATATAGCTGGGATTACAGGCATCTGCCACCATGACCGGCTAATTTTTGTATTTTTAGTAGGGACAAGGATTCATTATGTTGGCCAGACTGGTCTGAAACACCTGACCTCAAGTGATCCATCTGCCTCAGCCTCCCAAAGTGCTGGGATTACAGGCGTGAGCCACCACGCCCTGCCTGAACCACATTTTCTTTATCCATTCTTCTGCTGATAGACATTTAGGTTGCTTCCAAATCTTAGCTATTGGAAACAGTGCTGCAGCAAACATGTGAGTACACATATCTCTTTGATAGGCTGATTGTCTTTTTTTTTTTTTGAGATGGAGTCTCCCTCTGTCACCCAGGCTGGAGTGCAATGGCCCAATCTCAGCTTACTGCAACCTCTGCCTCCCGGATTCAAGTGATTCTCCTGCCTCAGCCTTAAGTGATCCGCCTGCCTCAGCCTCCCAACGTGCTGGGATTACAGGTGTGAACCACCACGACCAGCCCTGATTATCTTTCTTTTGGGTATATTCTCAGCATGGGATTGCTGAATTATATAGTAGCTCTATTTTTAGTTTTTGAGGAACCTCCAAACTGTTCTCCATAGTGGTTACACTAATTTACATTCTTATCTCTACTAAAAATACAAAAAAAAAAAAAAAAAAAATTAGCCAGGCATGGTGGCTCAAGCCTGTAGTCCCAGCTACTTGGGAGGCTGAGGCATGGGTTCAAGTAGAGACAGGGTTTCACCATGTTGGTCAGGCTAGTCTCAAACTTCTGACCACAGGTGATCCACCCGTCTTGGCCTCCCAAGTGCTGGGATTACAGGCATGAGCCATCATGCCAGGCCAAACATGCTTATTATAGATTCTTTTTTTTTGAAAGAACAAAATATCTACAGTTCTGCAAAGCTGGTGGGACCTAATGTTTACCTTAATTCTGACTTGAACTGGAAGCATTTTAAGAAATCTTCTCATTGCTTTTCTAACGAACTCCAGCTTATTTTGCCTTTGTTGCTACTTTTTCTAGCTAGATTTCAAACTTGCCTGTAGACTTGATAATGCAAATTGCAATTAATTATTTCTGGAGTCATGGGAACACATACCATAGAGGGTAGGTGGGGCCCCCAGGTGCTGAATCTAGACATCTGTGGGGTCTCCTGGGTTCAGCAGCTGTTGCTTCAAGGTCAACATTGACCACTGGGGGAGTGGTTTAAGAGTACCAGGCAGGCTGGGCGCAGTGGCTCACGCCTATAATCCCAGCACTTTGGGAGGCCAAGGCAGGCGGATCATAAGGTCAGGAGATTGAGACCATCCTGGTTAACATGGTGAAACCCCGTCCCTACTAAAAATACAAAAAAATTAGTTGGGCGTGGCAGCGTGCACCTGTAGTCCCAGCTACTCAGTAAGCTGAGGCAGGAGAATGGCATGAACCCGGGAGGTGGAGCTTTCAGTGAGTTGAGATCGCGCCACTGCACTTCAAACTGGGCAACAGAGCGAGACTCCGTCTCAAAAAAAAAAGAGTACCAGGCAAAGGGCAAACTGTAGATCGATCTTTATACTGTTATTACAAGAGAAGTGACATACTTTATATATGTTTATATTAGCAAGGTCTGTTTTTAATACCATATACTTTATATTCTATGCATTTATATTTCTAATAATGTGGTTATCACTGATTCATGTGGAGACTTAGAATTATTAAATCCTTGACCTTGTGCATTATAGCATTCCATTAGCAACAGTTGTGCCCCCTCCCCTTCCCCTTCCTCTTTTTTTTTTTTTTTTGAGATGGAGTCTCACTCTGTCACCCAGGCTGGAGTGCAGTGGTGAAATCTCATCCCACTGCAAGCTCCACCTCCCAGGTTCAAGCGATTCCCCTGCCTCAGCCACCTGAATAGCTGGGATTACAGGTGCACACCACCACGCCCAGCCTAGCTAATTTTTGTATTTTTAGTAAAGACGGGGTTTCACCATGTTGGTCAGGCTGGTCTTGAACTCCTGACCTCGTGATCCACCCACCTTGGCCTCCCAAAGTGCTGAGATTACAGGTGTGAGCCACCATGCCTGGCCTCTTGTGGCTTTTAAATGAATAAAATGAATAAAATCTAGGGTAAGCCTGGGCAACATGGCAAAACCCCTTCTCTATGAAAAAAAAATAATAATTAGGTGGCTGTGGTGGCATGTGCCTGTGGTCCAGCTATCCAGGAGGCTGAAGTAGGAGGATCTCCTGAGCCTGGGGTGGTCGAGGCTGCGGTGAGCCGAGATAGCGCCACTGCACTCCTTGCTGAGTGACAGAATGAGACCGTGCCTCAAAAAAAGAAAAAAAGGAGTAAGCTGGGGTGTGGCAGTAGGAGGCTGCTGGGCACACTTGGGACAAATGGGCCACGGATATGGAGCCGGCAGCAGGGCTCGGGCTGGAGAAGCAGGCTAGGGCTTCCCTGCCTCACACCAGTCCGCCAGGCCTGGCTGCCTCCAGTCCCTGGAGGGCTCAGGGCTAAAGGTCTGTCTGCAACTTCACAGAGGCCTTGCTGGGACAGGCGCTGCCTCACTGACAGCTGCCGCTCTCCCCGCCAGCCTGGCTCCCCACCCACCACTTCCTCCTGGGTTCGTGACAAAGGCCACTTCGGTTAGGATGGCACTGACAGATGTTTGTGGGTCACCACACTGCTCCTTCCCCTCCTTCCCACCTGCCAAGAGGTTAAGGGGAGTCTGCACCTCAGGGGAGTGGTTTCTAAGGTGGTGGTGGGAGCTTACAATGGGTGAGGCTTGGAGGCCACCATCATATTCCAAGGCCCTTGTGATCTCGTGGTAGGTGGGTCTAGGCATTCCAAAGTTCTAAAAACTCAAGGCCGGGGACAGTGGCTCATGCCTGTAGTCCCAGCACTTTGGGAGGCTGAGGCGGGTGGAACATTTGACATCAAGAGTTCCAGACCAGCCTGACCAACATGGTGAAACCCTGTCTATACTAAAAATACAAAAAAAAAAAAAAAAAAATTAGCCAGGCGTGGTGGCGGGCACCTATAGTCCCACCTACTTGGGAGGCTGAGGCAGGAGAATTGCTTGAATTCGGGAGACAGAGGTTGCAGTGAGCCGAGATCACGTCACTGCACTCCAGCCTGGGTGACAGAGTGAAACTTCGTCTTAAATAAATAAATAAATAAATAAATAAATAAATAAATACTAAAGTTCTAGAATCTCAACCTGGATTTTCAGAGGAAGGGCTGAGCTAAACGCACCACAGGCAGGATTTTGGAAGGATGGCATCCCTTGGGGGTGTTCGCATGCAGTCCATAGGGTCTGTTGTCACTGGGTGAGCTCACTCCAGGGGCTTCATTTCCAGCCTCTAAGTGGATGGTTGATTTGTGTGTGTGTGTGTGTGTGTGTGTGTGTGTGTGTGTGTGTGTGTGTTTGCAAACAAGTATGTAGTTGAGGGCCAGAGACCTGGGAACCAGATATGGGCAACACTCTCTTGCCTTTAATGTTGATGAATGGGCTGGGCACGGTGGCTCACACCTGTCATCCCAGCACTGAGAGGCCAAGAAAGGCGAATAACCTAGGCCAAAAGTTTGAGACCAACCTGGCCAATATGGTTAAAGCCTGTCTCTACTAAAAGTACAAAATTAGCTCGGCGTGGTGGCAGATGCCTGTAATCCCAGCTTCTCAGGAGGCTGAGGCATGAGAATTGCTTGAGCCCGGAGGTGGAGGTTGGAGTGAGCAGAGATCACTTATCTGCACTCCAGCCTGGGAAACAGAGCAAGGCTCTGTCTCAAAACAAAAAACAAAAAACAAACAAATAATGTGGACGAAGGTATTCCTCTCTCTGGGCCCTGGGCCTCCTTCTATATATATATGTCTCACACCTCTACAGAACTCACCAACCTGTGGGTTCCAATAGCATCATACTAACTTTCACATACCCATGCTGTGGCCTCATTGCCTCCACCTGCCAGTCCAGGCTCTCTAGCTTCCTGCAAACCCGAGTTCTTGCAGAAAGCCTCCAGCGCTATCTCACTGGTGCTCCACTCCTCTTCCTGGAGTGTGATCTGCTCCAAGCTTTGCCCCTCGGCTGCTGTTCTAACGCCCGACCTCAGACATAGCCATTCCCCTTGCTTTTGGCCCTGAGCCCCGGACGTGCCAGAGCTGAAGGAGCTGTGGCAGAGCTGGGGAGAAGGGCTCTCTCTGCTTTGCGTCATGCAGAAGGTGTCCCAAAGCTACTGCTTGGGCTCCAGGGTGAACAGCCTAGCGAAGTAGCTCTTCCCGTCTTGTTTGTTTGTTTGTTTGTTTGTTTGTTTTGAGACGGAGTCTTGCTCTGTCGCCCAGGCTGGAGTGCAGCGGCGCGATCTCAGTTCACTGCCACCTCAGCCTTCCAGGTTCAAGCAATTCTCCTGTCTCAGCCTCCCGAGTAGCAGGGACTACAGGCGTGTGACACCACGCCCTCTAATTTTTGTATTTTTAGTAGAAACGGGGTTTCACCATGTTGGCCAGTCTGGCCTCGAACTCCTGACATCAAGTGATCCGCCTGCCTCGGCCTCCCAAAGTGCTAGGATTGCAGGCATGAGCCACCTCGCCCGGCCAGCTCTTTCAGTTTTTACCGATTCTTCTTTCTCTCTCCCTCTGCCTCTTGAAACCAGATTTATATTCGGGGAGACTGAGCCAGAAACACACTTGAATAATAGCCACCATGCCACTGGTGGTGTCACTACTCCCCAAGGATGACTAAGATTTTGTTCCTCGGCTGGGTGCAGTGGCTCATGCCTGTATTCCCAGGGCTTTGGGAGGCCAAGGTGGGAGGATGACTTGAAGCCAGGAGCTCAAGACCCGCCTGGGGGCAATGTAGTGAGTTCTCATTCCTACAAAAAATAAAAATATTAGCCAGGCATGGTGGCACACATTCGTAGTCCCAGCAATTCAGGAGGCTGAGATGAGAGGATCCCTTGAGCCCAGGAGCTTGAGGCTGCCGTGAGTGGTGATCCAGCCTGGGCTGAGCAGAGTAAGACCCCATCTAAAAGAAAGAAAGAGAAAGAAAGGGGAGGGGAAGGGAAGGGAAGGGAAGGGGAGGGGAGGGAAGGGGAGGGGAGGGGAGGGGAGGGGAGGGGAGGGAAGGGAAATATCAAATAGAAACAGAAAGTGGGGCACCTGTTAGTGACTGATGTGTTTCCATGGTGTAAGGCGCTAAAGTGTTTGGGGAAATTCCTATACCATCTTTCTAATCATCTCCAATAGCACCTCTAATAGCTGAATGATTAGGAAGGCCTCCTGCTGGCTTCACTAGCTGCTGGACTCCTCTCAGCCCCTTCTGCCACTCCTCCTTCAGCTGAATATTCCTGAAGCTCACTGGGGAGCCATGGATGACTCCCTTCAAAGCTCTGGATGGCTCACTATTATTTTGGAAGTTCTTGGCCAAAGCTCATACTGTGGCAAGTAGGAGGAGCCCCTGAGAGCTGGCTAGAACTAAAAGAATAATTTGTAACTGCACATGGTGGCATTCGCCTGCAGTCCCAGCTGCTCAGGAGGCTGAGGCAGGAGGAGCACTTGAGCCCAGGAGGCCGAGGCTGCAGGGAACTAAAATCATACCACCACACTCCAGCCTGGGTGACGAGCCAGAGCCTGTCTCAAAAACCAACCAAACAAACAAACAATACCCCCCAATAATTTAAGGTCTATCAAAAAATCCTTAGAGGAACCCAAATACATTAGGTCTTCTGGGAGGCTGGAGGAGGCCGCCACATCCCTCCATTCGCCCTCTCTCTGCAGGTCACCTTCTCCTCTTCAACACGCAGTGAAGATAACTGCCCTTCAGTGGCAATGTTAGTTCCCAACTTGGCATTTACTTAATTGAAAGACCATGGACAGCCAGGCGCGGTGGCTCATGCCTGTAATCCCACCACTTTGGTAGCCAAAGTGGGTGGATCATTTGAGGTTAGGAGTTCGAGACCAGCCTGGCCAACATGGTGAAACCCGATCTCTACTAAAAATACAAAAATTAGCAGTGCAGTGGCGCGATGATAGCTCACTGTCACCTTGAACTCCCAGGCTCAAGCGAGGTCCTCTTGTTCTTTTTTTTTTTTTTTTTTTTTTTGAGATGGAGTCTCACTCTGTCACCCAGGCTGGAGTACAGTGGTACAATCTCTGCTCACTGCAACCTTCGCCTCCCGGCTTCAAGTAATCCTCCTGCCTCAGTAGCTGAAATTACAGGCATGCACCACCATGCCCGGCTAATTTTTGTATTTTTAGTAGAGACAGGGTTTTGCCATATTAGTTAGGCTGGTTTCAAACTCCTGACCTCAGGTGATCTGCTCACGTTGGCCTCCCAAAGTACTGGTATTACAGGCATGAGCCACTGCGCCCAGTCACAAATAGTAAACATAGCTCAATGGATCTCTCAGTGAGAAAAAGAACAAAAGGAATGCTTCCAGGTGCTGATACTGCAGCCCTCACACGGTCACCCTGGAGAGGCCCCTATGGGTCACCTGCACAGAGGCACATGCATGTGTCATTCTGAGCACAGCAGGTTGGTGACTGGCCAAGGCAGATTTGTGACTTTCTTTGCATCGGCCCAAGTGAATATTGTTCCAAGTAGAAGCAACAGGGAACTGTATGGATGAAAACCTTCCCCCAAAGACCTCTGCTTCCTAGAAGGGCATGGAGTAGAGGTTATGAGTATTATCAAGGAAGCCCCTCAGCCAGGCGCAGTGGCTCATGCCTGTAACCCTAGCACTTTTGGAGGCTGAGGCAGGAGGATCACCTGAGGTCAGGAGTTCAAGACCAGCCTGGCCAACCCATCTCTACTAAAAATACAAAAATCAGCCAGGCGTGGTGTCAGGTGCCTATAATCCCAGCTACTTGGAAGGCTGAGGCAGGAGAATCGCTTGAACCTGGGAGGCAGAGGTTGCAGTGAGCTGAGATTAGGCCACTGCACTCCAGCCTGAGTGACAAGAGCAAAACTGTCTCAAAACAAAACAAACAAAAACAACAGAGCAACCCCTGCTCTGCGGAGCTTACAAATGAGGGGGCCAGACAGATAGGCATGGCATTATCACATGATTAAAAAATTACAGGGCCGGTCGCAGTGGCTCATGCCTGTAATCCCAGCACTTTGGGAGGCAGACCGGGGCGGATCACGAGGTGAAGAGATCAAGACCATCCTGGCCAACATGGTGCAACCCCATCTCTACTAAAAATACAAAACATTCGTTGGTCATGGTGGCGGGTGCCTGTAATCCCAGCTACTTGGGAGGCTGAAGAAGGAGAACTGCTTGAAGCCGGGAGGTGGAGGTTGCAGTAAGCCGAGATCGCACCACTGCATTCCAGCCTGGGTGACAGTGCGAGACTGTCATTTAAAAAAAATTACAAATTGTGCTAAGTGCGGAGAGGGAGAAGTCCAAAGAACTAAGAGAATGTATAACCAGCAGCACCTGACCTAGTCACTTTTTAACTCAGGTGAGGTGATTATAGACGTAATACAATGTTTTCCTCTTTCCTTTAGAGATATGAGGATCCTTTCCCTGTACAATAGGCTGAACATTTTGCAAAACACTTCTCAGCTGAGGTTTTCTATGGCCCCTCCACTAGCAGAGATTGTGACCCTGGTTTAACAGAAGAGGAGACTAAAGTGCAGAGAGGCTAGATCACTTCCTCAAGGTCAGCCAGCTCACTGAGAACAATGCAGACATCACACAAGGTCTTTTGCTTTCACTCTATTTTCCCACTCCATCATATTTTCTTTTTGTTTGTTTTTTAAATTCTGAAATATAGCATACTTACAAAAAGAGTGTGGGAAAATATCCATGTACAGTTTAAAGAACAACCATGTACCATTTACCCACCACCAGCCCAAGGAACAGAATTAAACATAGCCCAGAAGCTCCCGATGTAGCCCTCCCCTAGAAATAGCCCCTATGCTAAGTTTTCTATTCTCTTGTCTTTTAAAAAAGTTTTTATTGGCTGGGCATGGTGGCTCATGCCTGTAATCCCAGCACTTTGGGAGGCCGAGGCCAGCAGATCACCTGAGGTCAGCAGTTTGAGACCAGCCTGGCCAACATGATGAAACCCTGTCTCTATTAAAAATACAAAAATTAGCCAGGGGTGGTGGCACGGCCTGTAGTCCCAGCTACTTGGGAGGCTGAGGCAGGAGAATCGCTTGAACCTGGGAGGTGGAAGTTGCAGTGAGCTAAGATCTCGCACTGCACCCCAGCCTGGGTGACAGAGTGAGATCATGTCTCAAAAAAAAAAAAAAAAAAAAAAAAAAGACCATGGAGTCTATGATCTCAATTTCCACAGTCTTAGGTCTTAGGAGGGAGGATCTGATTGGCCCAGCTGGAGTCAAATGTCCAGGCTGCTATAACCTATGGTCAAAGGAACAGGGTCATATCCTACACACAAACCCAGCACCCGGCCACCTCACCTGCATGGGGAAGTAGTTCTCACGTGGAGGTTGTCGCGCTAGGCAGACACAATAAAATTATTTGTCACCTGCGGTGATGTTCAATCTTATGCCATAGCTTGGCCCAGCCTCTCTCTTTGATCTCACACCCTGCTTCCCTTCCTCAGTCTCTTGATCAGCCTGTTCCCTTCGCCTGGAAAACACACCCCCCCCCTCACCACTTGCCAAAATATCCCCATAAGGGAGGAGACCACCCCTCATATCGTCTTATGCCCAATTTCTCCCTCCAAAGAAAGAAGAAGTAAAAACTAAAAGGCAGAAATGAAATCCACAAGCAGCCAGCCCAGCGCCGCACCCTGGGCCTGGTAGTTAAAGATCGACCCCTGACCTAATCGGTTATGTTATCTATAGATTACAGACATTGTATAGAAATGCACTGTGAAAATCCCTGTCCTGTTTTGTTCCGATCTAATTACTGGTGCATGCAGCCCCCAGTCACGTACCCCGTGCTTGCTCAATCGATTACGACCCTCTCACACGCACCCCCTTAGAGCTGTGAGCCCTTAAAAGGAACAAGAATTGCCCACTTGGGGAGCTTGGCTCTTGAGATAGGAGTCTTGCCAATGCCCCCTTTCACTCAGTGTCTGAGGAGTTTTGTCTGCCACACGTCCTGCTACATTTCTTGGTTCCCTGACCGGAAAGCGAGGTGAATGGCAGATGATCGAGGCAGCTCCTTAGGTGACTTAAGCCTGCCCTGTGGAACATCCCTGCGGGAGACTCAGACCAGCCCCAGCGATGCGGATCCTGAGAGCACTCCCAGGTAAGCATTTGCCCCAGTTGGACGCCTCGCCAGAGCAGTGTGTGGCAGGCCCCCGTGGAGGATCAACACAGTGGCTGAACACCGGGAAGGAGCAGACACTTGGAGTCTGGACATCTAAAACTTCATAAGACTAGTCTTTGAAACCTGCCCACTCCATTTGAGTGGAAGCATGGCCTGATGACCCATGGTGTGCCTTTATCGGCACTTTGGTTTTGGTTTTGGCTTTGATTTGGTTTGAATTGCTTGACAGGACAGGTCTTAGGAACTTGTCCACTCCATTTGAGGGGAAGCATGGCTTGATCACCGACGATGTGCCTTTATCGACACTTTGGTTTTGGTTTTGACTTGGTTTGAATTCCTTGACAGGATTGGTCTTGGGAACCTGCCTACTCCATTTGAGTGGAAGTGTGGCTTGATCACCCGCGGGGTGCCTGTACCGGCACTTTGGTTTTTGTTTTTGACTTGACTTGGATTGCTTGACACTTTGGTTTTGGTTTTGACCTGACTTGGACTTCTGGATACTCTGATATTGATTTTGATTTTGATTTTGGTTTGGTGCAAACTGCAAAAGTGTGTGTGTGCCCTTTTTACCCGTTCTTTGTTTTGTGGTATGCGTGTAGTGTGAGCATGGTGTTTTGTCTTGAAGAAGCATAGGTCAGGCACAAATAAGCCCACCCTACTAGGAACTATGTTGAAAAATTTCAAAAAACAGGTTTAAGGGAGACTGTGGAATACTATGACACCAGGAAAACTTAAGACTTTGTATAAGAGGCCGGGCGCGGTGGCTCAAGCCTGTAATCCCAGCACTTTGGGAGGCCGAGGCGGGTGGATCACGAGGTCAGGAGATCGAGACTATCCTGGCTAACATGGTGAAACCCCGTCTCTACTAAAAATACAAAAAACTAGCCGGGCGTGGTGGCGGGCGCCTGTAGTCCCAGCTACTCGGAGGCTGAGGCGGGAGAATGGCGTGAACCCGGGAGGTAGAGCTTTCAGTGAGCCGAGATCGCGCCACTGCACTCCAGCCTGGGCGACAGAGCAAGACTCCGTCTCAAAAAAAAAAAAAGACGGCCGGGCGCGGTGGCTCAAGCCTGTAATCCCAGCACTTTGGGAGGCCGAGGCGGGCGGATCACAAGGTCAGGAGATCGAGACCACAGTGAAACCCCGTCTCTACTAAAAAAATACAAAAAATTAGCCGGGCGTGGTGGCGGGCGCCTGTAGTCCCAGCTACTCAGGAGGCTGAGGCAGGAGAATGGCGGGAACCCGGGAGGCGCAGTGAGCCGAGATCGCGCCACTGTACTCCAGCCTGGGCGACAGAGCGAGACTCCGTCTCAAAAAAAAAAAAAAAAAAAAAAGACTTTGTATAAGATAGACTGGCCAGCATTAGAGGTAGGTTGGCCATTAGAAGGAAGCCTGGACAGGTCCCTTGTTTCAAAGGTATGGCACAAGATAACCTGTAAGCCAGGGAACCCAGACCAGCTGGTTTTAGACCCCCACCCCCTACTCAACACAGTGGTTGAGAGAACAGCAGCATGAGCGGCTGGCAGAGGCAAAGCAAGACCAGCAGAGAGAGAGAAGGGAAAGATACAGAGAGGACAAGAGGCAAAGAGAGACAGGAAGAGACAGAGAGGAAGAGACAGACAAAGACGGAGTCAAGGAGAGAGAGAGAGAGAAAGAAAGAGAGAGGAAGAGAGAGAGAAGAGGAGACAGGCAAAAGGAAAGTCAAAGAGAGAAAGACAAAGTCAAAGAGAGAAAGAGAGAAGGAGAGAGATATACAAGTAGTTAAAAAAAAAGTGTACCCTATTCCGTTAAAAGCCAAGATAAATTTAAAACCTATAATTGATAATTGAAGGTATTCTCCATAACCCTATAACACTCCAGTACCACTTTGTTGTCAGTGTAAACAAGGGCGTATCCCGAAAGCACTGAGGCCTTCCTATCAAAAATCCTTAACCCACGGATGGCTCAAATGCATTCAATCTGTAGCAGCAACTGCTTTGCTAACAACAACAACAAAAAAAAGTGAAAAAAAGTGACTTTTAGAGGAAACCTCATTGTGAGCACACCTCATCAGTTCAGAAGTATCCTAAGGAGGGGGAAGAAAAAAGGAAAAAAAAAAAGGGGAGGCCGAATTTATATAAAAAGATTATTATATGGTAAATTCCTGTCCTGAAATAAATTAACTGGTTGTTTAAAGAAAGAAATATTTGTAATAAGTCAGAAAGTTGAGGCATGTCGAAGAATTGTCTGCGAAAGTCATGAAAGAGAAAAAATGTATGTTAAGAAAAGATTTATGCAAAAAATGTTGTATAATTTAAAAGTAACTAGGCCTCCTGAATGTAAAACTATTGAAAAAAAAAGAAAAACAGTTTATGTGCAAGGTGTATAAGAAAAGTAAAATATACCTTTGGTAAAAGGATTATAAGGAGGCATAAGAATGTACATTTTTACCTACGTTAAAAAGTTAAAAAAAAAAAACTTATTGTTTTGAAGATTTAAGCAAGTTTTAAAATGTTAATTGTAAAGAAAATTCTGTGTGTAAATATATTAGCTGAAAGGATGGACTGCCGCAACTGGTTTTTGTAATTTCCCTAAAACCATATGTTCATTTTACTAGAGGATCATAGAAGCTAAAGACTTAAAACAAACTTTAGCAATTAACACAGGATACCAAGATGCAAATGCCTGCTTAAAATGGATCAAATATTCCATCTGCACGTTAAAAAAAAAACACTTGTTATGCTTGTGCACATGGCAGGCCAGAGGCCCAGATTGTCCCTTTCCACTAAGGTGGTCCTCCAGTCGACCAGGCAGAGGCTGCATGGTAGCTCTTTCCCAGGATTCTACAGCCTGGAGTAATAAGTCATGCCAAGTGTTCTCTGCTATATCCCAAAATCCAGCACCCTGCGGTTCAGCCTCCAAAGGCCATCCAGCCTCCATCTCCCAACACTAAGTTCACTTCGTGTCTCTCACAACAGGGAGGAAACTTAGAATTCCTTGGAGACCTGAAGGGATGTGATGAGCTTAAGAATTTTCAAGAGCCGGGCGCGGTGGCTCAAGCCTGTAATCCCAGCACTTTGGGAGGCCGAGGCGGGTGGATCACGAGGTCAGGAGATCGAGACTATCCTGGCTAACATGGTGAAACCCCGTCTCTATTAAAAATACAAAAAACTAGCCGGGCGTGGTGGTGGGCGCCTGTAGTCTCAGCTACTTGGGAGGCTGAGGCGGGAGAATGGCGTGAACCCGGGAGGCGGAGCTTGCAGTGAGCTGAGATCACGCCACTGCACTCCAGCCTGGGAGACACAGCGAGACTCCGTCCCAAAAAAAAAAAAAAAAAAAAAGAATTTTCAAGAGCTTATCAATCAGTCAGCCCTTGTTCATCCCCGAGCAGATGTGTGGTGGTATTGTGGTGGACCTTTACTGGGCACTCCGCCGAATAACTGGAGTGGCACTTGTGCTTTAGTCCAATTGTCTATCCCTCTCACCCTGGCATTTCATCAACCAGAGGGAGGAAAAATAAGACATCATAAAGTGAGAGAAGCCCCTTATGGGTCTTTCAACTCTCACATCCATTTAGACACAACTGGAGTCCCATGGGCAATACCAGATCAATTTAAAGCTTAAAATCAAATAGCTGCAGGATGTGAGTCAATATTTTGGTGGGTAACAGTTAATAAAAATGTAAATTGGAAATTCCAGGAAAAACAAGAAATTTGTTTTTGCAATTAGTTGAGCATGTAGCCCAGTCTCTCAATGTCACTTCATGTTATGTATGTGGAGGAACTGTAATAAGAGATCAATGGCCATGGGAAGCCCAAGAATTAGTACCTACAGACCCAGTTCCTGATGAATTCCCGGCTCAGAAGAATCACCCTGATAATTTCTGGGTCCTAAAAGCCTCAATTATTGGACAATATTGCAAAGCTAGAGAAGGAAAAGAATTCACTCACCCCATAGGACAACTTAGTTGTCTGAGACAGAAACTGTACCACAAAACAGTCACTTGATGGAGTTCAAATCACACAGAGAGGAATCCATTTAGCAAATTCCCAAAGTTGTAAACTGTGTGGACCCACCCAGAGTCCCACCGGGACTGGACAGCCCCCACTGAATTATACTGGATATGTGGGCATAGAGCTTATGCCAAATTACCTGACCAGTGGGCAGGTAGTTGTGTTATTGGTACTATTAAACCATCTTTCTTCCTACTGCCCATAAAAACAGACGAACTCCTGGGCTTCCCTGTCTATGCTTCCCGTGAAAAGAGAAGCACAGCCTTGTTGCTCACACAAAGCCTGTTTGGTGGTCTCTTCACATGTACCCGTGAGACATCAACTGGAAGTGTAGTAATAAAACGTCAGATTTGAAAGGACTCCCAAATATCATCTAATCCAATGCTCCCCTGCCTCTCACAAGTCCCTTCTCTATTCCCTCCCACTAAGTGTTCAGCCAGCCCCGCTTATGCACCTCCAGACAGGATGCTCACAACTTCCCACAGAGATCCATTGCAGCTCTGCCTATAGGAAATGCTTCCCTGTGACTCCCATGCTGAGAGCTGGCTCTGCCCTTTGGAAATGCCCAGGACGAGTCTGTTCCATTCCACACCTGGAAGCCCCGTCAGAAATTTGGACAGGGTTCATGTCATCTCTTAGTCTTCTCTCTTTCTGGCTGATCATCCTTAGTTATAACTAATATTCCCCCATAAGACAAATTCCCAAGTCCTCTGATCACCACACGGGGAACACGTGCTTCAAATTTTAGGACATCTGATGCCTCAGAATAAAAGTGTAGCAGGACGAGCCGCAGACAAAACTTCTCAGACACCAAGTTGTAGAAGGAAAGGCTTTATTCAGCTGGGAGCATTGGCAAGCTACTGCCTTAAAATCCGAGCTCTCCGAGTGCACAATTTCTGTCCCTCACAACACTAAAGATTTCATATGAAAGGGTTGTGATTGATTGAGCAGTCTAGGGGATACGTGACAGGGGTTTCATGCACTGGTAGTCAGAGAGAAACAGAACAGGGCCAAGAGTTTCACAATGTTCTTCTACACAATGTAAGGAATATAGGTTTCTAAGTCATGAATTGATTTTTAACTACTGGGTTTAGGCCAGGCAGACCCAGGCCTGGTTCCGGGCCCGGCGCCGGGCTGCCTGTCTTTGGTTTTACTTCATTGTTTTTTCTTAAAACAGGTACTGAGTATAAAACAATATAAAACAACATGAGAGGATCTCTCTCTTTCCTCAAAAGCAAGAGGGGCTGGCCCAAGTGCAGTGGTGTTTACAGCAATTGATCACAACCAGTTACAGATTCCTGTATCTTTCTTTTTTTTTTTTTTTTTTTTTTTTTTTTGAGACGGAGTCTCGCTGTGTCGCCCAGGCTGGAGTGCAGTGGCCGGATCTCAGCTCACTGCAAGCTCTGCCTCCCGGGTTTTTACGCCATTCTCCTGCCTCAGCCTCCCGAGTAGCCGGGACTACAGGCGCCCGCCACCTCGCCCGGCTAGTTTTTTGTATTTTTTAGTAGAGACGGGGTTTCACCGTGTTAGCCAGGATGGTCTCGAACTCCTGACCTCGTGATCCGCCCGTCTCGGCCTCCCAAAGTGCTGGGATTACAGGCTTGAGCCACCGCGCCCGGCCAGATTCCTGTATCTTTCTCCACTCCCACTGCTTCACCTGACTAGCCTAAAATCAATTAATCAATCAATCAATGCAAATGCATGTTCCAGGAAATCTTTTTTTTTAATGCAGGGTCTTATTCTGTCACCCAGGCTGGAGTGCAGTGGCACAATCTTGGTTCACTGAAGTGATCTTCTCGCCTCAGCCTCACAAGTAGCTGGGACCACAGGCAAGTACCACATGCCCAGCTAACTTTATTTTTTGTAGAGACGTGGTCTAGCCACATTGCTCAGGGTGGTCTAGAACTCCTAAGCTCAAGCAATCCTCCCACCTCAGTCTTCTAAAGTGTTGAGATTACTTGGCATGAACCGCCACACCCAACCAAGGAAATCTTTTAATTAAAAAAAAAGAGGAAGAAGACAAGACAAATGAAATATCCAGCAATAACCAGTTGGTTAAATCAATTAAATATATCAATTTCATAGAATACTATCCAACCTTTAACAAAATATTGACTGGGCACAGTGACTCATGCCTGTAATCCCAACACTTTGGGAGGCCAAAGTGAGCAGATCGCCTGAGCCCAGGAGTTTGAAACCAGCTTCAGCAATGTGACAAAACCCTATCTTTGCAAAAGATACAAAAATTAGCCGGGTATGGTGGTGCATGCCTGTGGTTCCAGCTACTTGGGAGGCTGAGGTGGGAGGATCATTTCAGCCCAGGAGGCAGAGGTTACAGTGAGCTGAGGTCACGCCACTGCACTCCAGCCTAGGCAACAAAACCAGACCCTGTCCCGAAAATAAAAAGGTAAATTTACATGTGCTAGCATAGAAAGATTGTTATGATAATGTAAGCAGAAAAAAATCAAGTTACAAAACAGTGTGTGTCACATCTTATTTATCCATTAGGCAGGAAATCTGTTTTTTCTCAGCCTCTCACTTCCACATCTCTGCCTACTAAACATTTGTTAGGTATACTTTATTTTTTTTTAAATTATTTTATTTTATTTTATTTTATTTTTGAGACGGAGTCTTGCTCTGTCGCCCAGGCTGGAGTGCAGTGGCACAATCTTGGCTCACTGCAAGCTCCGCCTCCCGGGTTCACGCCATTCTCCTGCCTCAGCCTCCTGTGTAGCTGGGACTACAGGTGCCCGCCACCGCACCCGGCTAATTTTTTGTATTTTTAGTAGAGACGGGGTTTCACCGTGTTAGCCAGGATGGTCTCGATCTCCTGACCTCATGATCCTCCCATCTCAGCCTCCCAAAGTGCTGGGATTACAAGGTATACTTTAAAACACATTGGTGCAAGGAACTCTGCACAGTTATTTCTAGATTTTAGAAATGTCTTATTTATAGAGCACAGAAGACATGAGGTTTTGGGAACCTTCCATGTGCAATGATATTGATATTGACATACACAGTCGTCTCTCCTATATCAATGGGGGATTGATTCCAGGAAGCCCTGCAAATAACAAGTTCCGCAGATGCTCAAGTCCCTTATATAAAATGGTATAGTATTCGTATGTAACCTACACAAATCATTTCTAGATTACTTATAATACCTAATACAATGTAAATGGCATGTAAATCATTAGTACACTGTATTGTTTAGGAAATAATTACAAGAAAAAAAGTCTGTACATGTTCGGTGCAGAGATAACCATTCATTCTTTCTTTTATAATCATTTTCAATGCATGATTGGTTGAATCCACGGACATGAAACTCACAGATAAGAAGGGCTGTCTGTGTATATATCTCCATAATGTTTGCTTTCAAATAAAGAGCACATATTACTTTTAAAATAAAAAAATTAATAATAGATTTGAGATAAGCATGGCATGGTGGGAAGATAAGGCAGGAGGATCGCTTGAGCCCAGGAGTTTCAGGCTGCAGTGAACTGTGATTGCGCCACTGCACTCCAGCCCGGGTGAGTGCAGCATGGGTGAGAGACTTAATCTCTTTTTAAAAAAATAATTGGCTGGGCACGGTGGCTCACGCCTATGATCCTAGCACTTTGGGAGGCCAAGGCAGGTGGATGACCAGAGGTCAGGAGTTCGAGACCAGCCTGGCCAACATGGTGAAACCCCGTCTCTATTAAAAATACAAAAACTAGCCAGGCAAAGTGACAGGCGCCTGTAATCCCAGCTACTCAGGAGGCTGAGGCAGGAGAATCACTTGAACCCAGGAGGCAGAGGTCGCAGTGAGATGAGATCATGCCATTGCATTCCAGCCTGGGCTACACAGCAAGACTCCGTCTCAAAAAAAATCAATTAATTTTTGGCCAGATGCGGTAGTTCACAACTGTAATCCCATCACTTTGAGAGGCTGAGGCGGGCGGATCCATTGAGGTCAGGAGTTCGAGATCCACCTGGACAATATGATGAAACCACATCTCTACTAAAAATAGTCCCAGATACTGGGGAGACTGAGGCAGGAGAATCACCTGAACCTGGGAGGCGGAGATTGCAGTGAGCCAAGATTGTGCCATTGCACTCCAGCCTCAGTGACAGAGCAAAACCCTGTCTCAAAAAAATTATAATTTTTTTTTTTTTTTGAGATAGAATCTTGCTCTGTCACCCAGGCTGGAGTGCAGTGGCGCGATCTCATCTCACTGCAACCTCCGCCCCAGGGTTCAAGTGATTCTCCCACTTCAGCCTCCCGAGTAGTTGGGATTACAGACATGTGCCACCATGCCTGGCTAGTTTTTGTATTTTTAGTAAAGACAGGGTTTCACCTTGTTGGTCATGCTGGTCTCAAACTCCTGACCTTGTGATCCACTTGCCTCAGCCTCCCAAAGTGCTGGGATTACAGGCATGAGCCACCTTGCCCGGTCAAAAAATTACAATTTTTAAAAAGGATTTGCAATGCTTTGATGATCTCTGAAAGTCAGAGTGTTGCACTGTTTCCTTCTTCACTTTTCTTAGCATTTATTCATTCAACAAACACTGTCTAAGACTTTCTTTGTACCAGACCCCATGCTGAGCCTTGGGCACATGGAGACCACTGAAGAGGGGTTCCAGCAGTAGGAGCTCACAGGCGTCACAGAAAACTCAGCATGGTAAATGCTGGAACAGAGGAAAGACCAAGGTGTGAGATCACAGAGGAGGGACTTCCTCTTGAAGATAATAGTGTTTCTTGGGCAGAGAAACAGCCATTCCAAAGGACAACTGAGAGCAGCCACTGTGTTGCCTGGGCTGGAGTGCAGTGGCCATTCACAGGTGCCATCATAGCACACTATGGCCTTGAACTCCTAGACTCCAGTGATCCTCCTGCCTCAGCCTCCCAACTAGCTGGGACTATAGGCTCACCCCAGCACATGTGGCTCTCTTGCTCTTATGGCAAGAGATGATGCACTAGGGCTTCTCACATTTGCCCCAGATACAAAGCCGAAGCTTTCTGTCGCTTGGGTTGGTGGCAGCTGATGAAGGTGTGAGGGTGGTGGTCAGAGGTGTCATCTCTCAAGTTTTCTGAGGCAGAGCCTGATACTGTTAAGTCCCACAGGCAAGTCTAGGGGAAGTGGGGCTTGGGAACTGAGGCCATGCCAGGCCTCGGTCAGGCCCAGGTCAGGGACCGACAAAGGGAGCACTCACTCAGTGGGAAGGACGTTTCAGAGGTTCCGAACCTCTTGAATTTTTTTTTTTTTTTTTTTTTGAGACGGAGTTTTGCTCTTGTTCCCCAGGCTGGAGTGCAGTAGCGTGATCTCGGCTCACTGCTGTGAGACAATTTTGTCTGTTGTGTTCACTGCTGTATCCCCAGGTCTATCTAGCACAGTGGCTGGCACAGAGGAGGTCTTCAGTAAATATTTGTGAATGAACCAAGGGAGTGTTAAGCATCTATAACCAGGTATGCCCGGTAATTTTTAACCATTATTTTATTTCTTACTAGAAATAAATGAGGCTGGCCGCGGTGGCTCACGCCTGTAACCCTAGCACTTTGGGAGCCCAAGGCAGGCGGATCACCTGAGGTCGGGAGTTCAAGACCAGCCTGGCCAACACGGTGAAACCCCATCTTTACTAAAAATACAAAAAATTAGCTGGGCATGATGGCAGGGGCCTGTAATCCCAGCTACTCGCCAGGCTGAGACAGGAGAATCGCTTGAACCTGGGGAGTGGAGGTTGCAGTGAGTCAAGATCGTGCCACTGCACTCCAGCCTGGGCGACAGTGGGACTCCGTCTCACCAAAAAATAATAAAATAAATAAATAAATGAGATTATCCCATTTTTGCTAATTAAAAAAATATATATACATACACAGCACATAGGGCGGGGCTCCCCACAGGGTGGAGGGTGACAGGGCGCCCGCTGGAGTTCGGTGTGAAGTGGTGATGTGTGTAGGTGGCAAATGTTTAAAACACCATCCATTAAGGTATTAATAGGAGTTCTCTTTGGGAAATGGGATTTCAAGTTGTTTTAATATTCCTCCTTTTAACGAAGCTGTATTTTATGATTTTTCTACAATGACAACAGAATGATTTTGCAATAAGAAAAAAAAATGGGACCGGGTGTTGTGGTTCATGCCTGTAATCCCAGCATTTTGGGAGGCTCAGGTGAGTGGATCACTCAAGCCCAGGAGTTGGAGATCAGCCTGGGAAACATATCAAGACCCTATCTCTACACAATTTAGCAGGAGTGGTGGTGTGCACCTGTAGTCCCAGCTACTTGGGAGGCTGGGGTGGGAGGATTGCTTGAGCCCAGGAAGTCAAGGCTGCAGTGAGCTATGATTAAACCACTGCACTCCAGCTGGGGTGACATAGCAAGACTGTGTCTCAAAAAAAAAAAAAAAGAAAAGAAAAAGAAAAAGAGAAAATAAAGGGGAAAATGGGACTAGTGTACTAAAGGTATGTATATTTTACCACAGTGAAAAATAAGAATTTCTTAGGTGTACTGATCCTTCAAGTGTAGTGTTATAACCCCAAAATCATAATTGGGCCACATGCCTGACCCAAATGCTTTTGTTATGTGTGAAAAGCAAACCAGGGACTGGGACTCCAAACCTGTTATTCTTTTCCCAGTCTGGAGTGCAGTGGTGCCATCATAGCTCACTGTCACCTTGAACTCCCAGGCTCAAGCGAGGTCCTCTTGTTCTTTTTTTTTTTTTTTTTTTGAGATGGAGTCTTTCTCTGTCACCCAGGCTGGAGTACAGTGGTGCAATCTCTGCTCACTGCAACCTTCGCCTCCTGGGTTCAAGTAATCCTCCTGCCTCAGCCTCCTGAGTAGCTGAAATTACAGGCATGCACCACTATACCCGGCTAATTTTTGTATTTTTAGTAGAGATAGGGTTTCGCCATATTGGTTAGGCTGGTGTCGAACTCCTGACCTCAGGTGATCTGCTCACGTTGGCCTCCCAAAGTACTGGTATTACAGGCATGAGCCACTGCGCCCAGTCACAAATAGTAAACATAGCTCAATGGATCTCTCAGTGAGAAAAAGAACAAAAGGAATGCTTCCAGGTGCTGATACTGCAGCCCTCACACGGTCACCCTGGAGAGGCCCCTATGGGTCACCTGCACAGAGGCACACGCATGTGTCATTCTGAGCACAGCAGGTTGGTGACTGGCCAAGGCAGACTCTTTCTTTGCATCGGCCCAAGTGAATATTGTTCCAAGTAGAAGCAACATGGAACTGTATGGATGAAAACCTTCCCCCAAAGACCTCTGCTTCCTAGAAGGGCACGGAGTAGAGGTTATGAGTATTATCAAGGAGGCCCCTCAGCCAGGCGCAGTGGCTCATGCCTGTAACCCTAGCACTTTTGGAGGCTGAGGCAGGAGGATCACCTGAGGTCAGGAGTTCAAGACCAGCCTGGCCAATATGGTGAAACCTCATCTCTACTAAAAATACAAAACATTTGTTGGTCATGGTGGCGGGTGCCTGTAATCCCAGCTACTTGGGAGGCTGAAGAAGGAGAACTGCTTGAAGCCGGGAGGTGGAGGTTGCAGTAAGCCGAGATCGCACCACTGCATTCCAGCCTGGGTGACAGTGTGAGACTCCGTTTCAAAAAAAAAAAAAAAAGAATTACAAATTGTGCTAAGTGTGGAGAGGGAGAAGAAGTCCAAAGAACTAAGAGAATGTATAACCAGCAGCTCCTGACCTAGTCACTTTTTAACTCAGGTGAGGTGATTACAGACGTAATACAATGTTTTCCTCTTTCCTTTAGAGATATGAGGATCCTTTCCCTGTACAATAGGCTGAACATTTTGCAAAACACTTCTCAGTGGAGGTTTCCTGTGGCCCTTCCACTAGCGGAGATTGTGACCCTGGTTTAACAGAAGAGGAGACTAAAGTGCAGAGAGGCTAGATCACTTCCTCAAGGTCAGCCAGCTCACTGAGAACAATGCAGACATCACACAAGGTCTTTTGCTTTCACTCTATTTTCCCACTCCATCATATTTTCTTTTTGTTTGTTTTTTAAATTCTGAAATATAGCATACTTACAAAAAGAGTGTGGGAAAATATCTATGTACAGTTTAAAGAACAACCATGGGCCGGGCGCGGTGGCTCAAGCCTGTAATCCCAGCACTTTGGGAGGCCGAGATGGGTGGATCACAAGGTCAGGAGATCGAGACCATCCTGGCTAACACGGTGAAACCCCAGTCTCTACTAAAAATACAAAAAATTAGCCGGTCGCGGTGGTGGGCGCCTGCAGTCCCAGCTACAGGGGAGGCTGAGGCAGGAGAATGGCGTGAACCCGGGAGGCGGAGCTTGCAGTGAGTTGAGATCGCGCCACTGCACTCCAGCCTGGGTGACAGAGTGAGACTCCATCTCAAAAAAAAAAAAAAGAACAACCATGTACCGTGTACCCACCACCAGCCCAAGGAACAGAATTAAACATAGCCCAGAAGCTCCCGATGTAGCCCTCCCCTAGAAATAGCCCCTATGCTAAGTTTTCTATTCTCTTGTCTTTTAAAAAGTTTTTATTGGCTGGGAGTGGTGGCTCATGCCTGTAATCCCAGCACTTTGGGAGGTCGAGGCCAGCAGATCACCTGAGGTCAGCAGTTTGAGACCAGCCTGGTCAACATGGTGAAACGCCGTCTCTACTAAAAATGCAGTAATTAGCCGAGTGTGGTGGTGCATACCTGTAATCCCAGCTATTCAAGAGGCTGAAACAGGAGAATCACTTGAACCCAGGAGGTAGAGTTTTTAATAGATATTGGCAAACTGCCCTTCATGGCTATATATATTTACAGCGATATAGAAATTTTAGAATAGACCAGTCCTGCGGCCGGGTGCGGTGGCTCAAGCCTGTAATCCCAGCACTTTGGGAGGCCGAGACGGGCGGATCACGAGGTCAGGAGATCGAGACCATCCTGGTTAACACGGTGAAACCCCGCCTCTACTAAAAATATACAAAAAACTAGCCGGGCGAGGTGGTGGGCGCCTGTAGTCCCAGCTACTCGGGAGGCTGAGGCCGGAGAATGGCGTGAACCCGGGAGGCGGAGCTTGCAGTGAGCTGAGATCAGGCCACTGCACTCCAGCCTGGGCGACAGAGCGAGACTCCGTCTCAAAAAAAAAAAAAAAAAAGAATAGACCAGTCCTGTGTAACCTACTCTGTTCCACAGATGGATGAGTCAACCGATGCTGAAAGTGACTCCACACACAGCTGGTGGGAAGCACCATTAGAATCCATGCAGGTGTCTGGACTTTCAGTCCTAAATCTCTCTCTCTCTCTCTCTCTCTCTTTTTTTTGTCGGGGGCTGTTTGTTTGTTTGTTATTGTTGTTTGCTTTTTTAGAGTCAGTTTCTCGCTGTGTCGCCCAGACTGGAGTGCAGTGGCGCAGTCACAGCTCACTGCAGCCTCGACCTCCTGAGTCCTAGAGTTCTTGAAGTTCATGTTAACATTTCATTATACTGATGCTGCCTGCAGTTTGCTTACTTAATGGTAGTAGTTTAATTTCTAATTTCTCAAGCTTTCTGTTTTTCCCCTTGGGCTATGTTGCTACCCTGGATCGATCATGTGCGCTGTCAAGTGACCCTTGAATCCTGCCGATCATGAGGTTTGTCGAGTGACCAATCTTCCCTCGTCTACAATTTGTTGGACTTGGAAGTTACTCGAAAGGAGCAATGTTCCGTCAGCCGCTGCCAAGAAACCATTTACATTACTACGAGAGCGAAGGAAAACACGTGACGTTCTGCAATCCCTTTGCAATGGGTTTTGCAAGCCTGAGGTTGTTGCGCCTTTTAGAGTCTAGGAAGCCCGCCTCTCGGTGGCGGAGTCGTCATTGGATGTTGCAGCTGTCAATCACCTGGGGTATAAATAAGGGAGTCCGGCGGCTCCTCTATCAGGAAGATTGCGCCTGCCGTGGGGCTCGCGGTGTGAGTCGCGCTGGGTAGAATCCCTGCAGGTAATATTTGACTTTTACTTCATATTAACCTGAGTGGAAAATAAAAGGGCCCTCTTCTCCCCTCCCTTCCCTGCCGGGCAGGCGCGATGGCGGAAGCCTCGGCGACGGGCGCCTGCGGAGAGGCGATGGCGGCAGTGGCAGCAGCGGAAGGCTCCTCGGGCCCGGCGGGCTTGACTGTGAGCCGGAGCTTCTCGAACTACCGGCCCTTCGAGCCCCAGGCGTTGGGCCTCAGCCCGAGCTGGCGGCTGACGGGCTTCTCCGGCATGAAGGGCTGAGGCTGCAAGGTCCCGCAGGAGACGCTGCTCAAACTCCTGGCGGGACTGACGCGGCCGGACGTGCGGCCCCAGCTGGGCCGGGGCCTGGTGGGCGGCCAGGAAGAGGCGTCCCAGGAAGCCGGCATGCCAACAGGAGCGGGCTCCAGCCCCACCTTTCCAGCCCTGGGCATCGGGATGGACTCTTGCGTCATCCCCCTGAGGCACGGGGGCCTGTCACTGGTGCAGACCACGGACTTCTTTTACCCCTTGGTGGAAGATCCCTACATGATGGGGCGCATAGCTTGTGCCAACGTGCTGAGTGACCTCTACGCCATGGGGATTACTGAGTGTGACAACATGTTGATGTTACTCAGCGTCAGCCAGAGTATGAGTGAGGAGGAACGCGAAAAGGTAACGCCACTCATGGTCAAAGGCTTTCGGGATGCCGCAGAGGAAGGAGGGACAGCAGTGACCGGTGGGCAAACGGTGGTCAACCCTTGGATTATAATCGGTGGAGTTGCCACTGTGGTATGCCAGCCAAATGAGTTCATAATGCCGGACAGTGCCGTCGTTGGGGACGTGCTGGTGTTAACCAAACCATTAGGAACCCAGGTTGCTGTCAATGCCCACCAATGGCTGGATAATCCTGAAAGATGGAATAAAGTAAAGATGGTGGTCTCCAGAGAAGAGGTGGAGCTGGCCTATCAGGAAGCCATGTTCAATATGGCTACCCTCAACAGAACTGCTGCAGGTTTAATGCACACATTTAATGCCCATGCGGCCACAGATATCACAGGCTTTGGCATTCTGGGACACTCCCAGAACCTTGCAAAACAACAAAGAAATGAAGTGTCCTTTGTTATTCATAATCTGCCGGTAATTGCCAAGATGGCTGCCGTCAGCAAGGCCAGTGGACGGTTTGGGCTTCTTCAAGGAACCTCAGCTGAAACCTCTGGGGGATTACTGATTTGTCTGCCAAGAGAACAGGCGGCTCGCTTTTGTTCCGAAATCAAATCCTCCAAGTACGGAGAGGGTCACCAAGCGTGGATCGTTGGCATTGTGGAAAAGGGAAACCGAACGGCCCGGATCATTGACAAGCCGCGAGTTATTGAAGTCCTACCTCGTGGGGCCACAGCTGCTGCTCTTGCTCCTGACAGTTCAAATGCCTCCTCTGAGCCTAGCTCGTGAGATGAAAGAACAGAAGTTGTTTGGACTTTAGAGCCATTGTCCACAATCACGGATGGTTCTCAAGAGATGATTTTAAGAAATTTCCAAAGAAGGCTGCCTGCATAGTGGTTCTGGCTGCCCTTTCTAGGTGATTGGAATCAGCCCATCAAAAGCAGCCTTTATGTACATTCTGAGGCCAGAGTAACATTTTGAACTTTGGGGGGATGTTTGTTCATCACTTGGGTAGAAGAGGAGCAAAAATACCTCTGTTTTCTCTTTCCAAAGTAAGATGAGGCTATTCCAGGTTGAGGGATTTTTCTTTGCACTGGGTAGATTAATTTCTGCACAGGGAGTGAGATTATTAAAATAACACACAAAGTAAATTGCAAAATGAAAAAAATTTAGATCAGAAGCAAATGAGTTTTGGAGCAATATTGTTGATAACTAAATTGTCAAGAGAGATCGTATAATGCAACATCAAATTCTTTATTCAGTGTTACTGAAGTACTGGCTCTTTCCTGCTCTGGACAAGAATTGAGCAGCTTGTCTGATGACTGGGAAAGGAGGACCTGCAACCATCTGACTTGGTCTCTGTTAATGACGTCTCTCCCTCTAAACTCCATTAAGGACTGGGAGAGGCAGAGCAAGCCTCAGAGCCCAGGCCTTGGTGGTCATTAAGATGTTAAGTCTTTTGCTGCAAATTCCTGGTGATTTGATCAATAAAGAGTAATTTCTTGCTAAATAAATAAAAGAGACCTTGAAAAACTCTTCTGGCTAATGTTTGGTTGTTTGAAATTCAATACAGTCATAAAACGATACATTGAGTCTGGTATAGCAGAGTGTTTTCCCTGATCCTGGTGAATTGGGGGATTTAACACCCAGATTTAGGGTTGTACGTTCCCCCTGAGATGACAGAAAAGGATTCAAAGCAGGCATACACCCCAAGGGTTAGAGGATGGGGCAGGAAATAGCAAAAGGAAGGTGTCAACAATTCTTGAAAGATGGAAAGGAGGTGGAAGAGGGGTAACTGACTTAGAGGAATCCTTCACAGTAGGGGAAAACAAGAAGCAAGAAGATTGCTCAGAAGATGGGGTAAGGGCTGGGGATAAAAACATACTGGTTGAGAGTTTATACACGGTAATTAGATCTCTAGCGTTCTCCACACTCTTATTTCACACAGCCAGGTGACTGCCCCTCACCTACGCAGGTAAAGTTGGGAGCGTCACACACAGCAGAGGATAGGGAGCCTAACTGAAAAGAGGATAAAAATCTAAAATGAGACTGCCTAGCCCGCTGCCTCAATTAGCTATTAAAAACACTGGCCAGGCCAAGCCCAGTGGCTCACGCCTATAATCCCAGCACTTTGGGAGGCCAAGGTGGACAGATCTCTTGAGCTCAGGAGTTCAAGTTCAGCCTGGCCAATATGACAAAACTCGGTCTCTACTAAAACAAACAAAAAAAATACAAAAATACCCAAGCGTGATGGTGTGCCCCTATAGTCCCAGCTATTCAGGAGGCCAAAGTGGGAGAACTTTGAACCCGCAAGGCAGAGGTTGCAGTGCGCAAACATTGCAGTCCAGCCTGGGCGACGGGAGTGAAACCCTGTCTCAAAAAAATAAAGCCCAAAATCACTGTACCACAAGGCCTCCTAGGTGAAAGCCTTTATTGAATGATGTTAAATTGTTTTTTTTTTTTTCTTGTTTTTCCCAGAGTCGCTCTGTTGCCAAGGCTGGAGTGCAGTGGTGTGATCTCGGCTCACTGCAACCTCCGCCTCCTGGGTTCAAGTGATTCTCCTGCCTCAGCCTCCCGAGTAGCTGAGATTACAAGTGTGCACCACCACACCCGGTGAATGTTGTGTTTTTAGGAGAGATGTGGTTTCACCAAATTGGCCAGGCTGGTCTCGAACTCCTAACCTCAATCTACCGACCTCAGCCTCCCGAAGTGCTGGGATTACAGGCATGAGCCACCGCGCCCAGCTAATGTTAAGCTTTTTAATGCCTCATTCTTAAATATGAGCAGTCAAGGATCACCAGGTGTGTGAGGAGAGCCTCCAACTTAAACAGAAAAAGGAAACTCAGAGGGACAATACAGGAAATAGGAAAAAAGAATTTTAAAAAATCCACAAAGCAATAATTAAGAGAACCAGCCACTTAGAATATAAAGATAAAGCTAAAACTTGAAAATTTTTAGTAGGGGGCTGGGAGTGGTGGCTCATGCCTGTAATCCCAGCATTTTGGGAGGCCAAAAGATGGGCGGATCACCAGAGGTTAGGAGTTCGAGACCAGCCTGGCCGACATGGTGAAACCCCACCTTTACTAAAAATATAAAAATTAGCTGGGCTTGGTGGCGCGCACCTGTAATCCCAGCTACTCGGGAGGCTGAGGCAGGAGAATCACTTGAACCCAGGAGGCAGAGGATACAGTGAGCCGAGATCACGCCATTGCATTTCAGCCTGGACAACAAGAGCAAAACTCTGTCTCAAAAAAAAAAAATTCTAATAGGAGGCATAAAGTTGCAGAAATTTATCAGCAAGTAGCCCCAAAAGGCCAGGTGCAGTAACTCACATCTGTAATAACTCGCACTTTGGGAGGCCAAGGTGGGCTTGAGCCCCTGAGTTCAATACCAACCTGGGCAACATAGCAAAAACCTGTCTCTACAAAAAATACAAAAATTAGCAGGGCATGGTTGTGTGCACTTGTAGTCCCAGCTTCTCTGGAGGCTAGGTTGGGAGGATCACTTGAGCCTGGGAGGTGGAGGCTGCAGTGAGCCGAGATTGCACCACTGCAGTCCAGCCTGGGTGACACAGTGAGACCCTGTCTCAAAAAATAAATAAGCCGGGCGCGGTGACTGACGCTTGTAATCCCAGCACTTTGGGAGGCCGAGGCGGGTGGATCACGAGGTCAGGAGATAGAGACCATCCTGGCTAACACGGTGAAAGCCCGTCTCTACTAAAAATACAAAAAATTAGCCGGGCGTGGTGGCAGGTGCTTGTAGTCCCAGCTACTTGGGAAGCTGAGGCAGGAGAATGGCGTGAACCTGGGGGGCAGAGCTGGCAGTGAGCCAAGACCACGCCACTGCACTCCAGCCTGGGTGACAGAGCAAGACTCTGTCTCAAAAATAAATAAATACATAAGAAAGTAGACCATGTAGCCATAAAAAAGAATGAGTTCATGTTCTTTGCAGGGATATAGATGAAGCTGGAAGCCATCATTCTTAGCAAACTAACACAGGAACAGAAAACCAAAAAACACAAGTTCTCACTCATAAATGGGAGTTGAACAAATGAGAACACATGGATACAGGGAGGGGAACATCACACACCAGCACCTACTAGGGGGTTGGGGGCAAGGGGAGGGAGAACATTAGCACAAATAGGTAATGCATGTGGGGCCTAAAACCTAAATGACAGGTTGATAGGTGCAGTAAACCACCATGGCACATGTATACCTATGTAACAGGCCTGTATGTTCTGCACATGTATCCCAGAACTTGAAGTAAAATTAAAAACAAAAGAGTAGCCCAAAAAGATGCATAATAAAAGAAAATCTATGAAGATCAAATGAGGCAGGAGGTTCAACATCTAAGTGGAGTTCTAGAATAAGGCAGTAAAGCAGATGGAAGAAAAAATATTATCAAAGTTTTCTAGAACTTAAAAGTTGTAAACCACATACCTCTTGAATTCCTAGCATAGTACATTTTAAAAGACCCATGATAATTTTATTAAATTTCAAAATGCCAGGTATGAAGAAGAGATCCTAATAATAATGATAGCAAATGTTTATACAGCACATACTCTGTGCAGGAAGTAAGTGCTTTATATGTATTAACCCAATCTTCTAACAACCCCAATTTGTATATGAGGAAGCTGAGGTATAGGGAGAATAAGAAATTTGTCCAAGGTTGCATAGTCAGTCTTGTAGGCGGTCTGACTCCAGAACTCATGCTTCTGATCACTATGATCACATACAAAGGTGTAGGAATAATGACACACCTTTGTATGTCATAATGACATCAGACTTCGCAACCTCAAATTGGAAGCTTAAAAACAATAAAGCAGCTAGGTGCAGTGGCTCACACCTGTAATTCCAGCACTTTGGGAAGCCGAGCCAGGAGGATCACTTGAGCCTAGGAGTTTGTGACCAGCCTGGGCAATACAGTGAGATCCTATCTCTACAAAAAAATTATAAAATTAAGTTTAGCCAGGCGTGGTGGCATGTGCCTGAGGTTGAGGCGCGAGGATTGCTTGAGTAACAGAGTGAGACCCTGTCTCAGGAAAAAATATTCAAAAACACAAAAAAACAATAAAGCCATGCCTTCAAAATTCTGAGGGTAAATGATAATCTATGTAGAAGTATACAGCCAGCCACATTTTTCAAATAAGTAGAATAAAGATATCTTGGGGCATGCAGGGTATCAAAATGGCTTCATCCCATGTACTTTTTCTCAAGAAACTGCCGGAGGATATGCTCCAACAAAACAAGGAAGCAGGCCAGGCGTGGTGGCTCACACCTATAATCCCAATACTTTGGGAGGCTGAGGCAGGTGGATCATGAGGTCAGGAGTTCAAGACCAGCCTGGCCAATATGGTGAAACCCTGTCTCTACTAAAAATACAAAAAATTAGCCAGGCGTGGTGGCAGGTGCCTGTAATACCAGCTACTACTTGGGAGGCTGAGGCAGGAGAACCTCTTGAACCCAGGAGGCAGAGGTTGCAGTGAGCCAAGATTGTGCCACTGTACTCCAGCCTGGGTGACAGAGCGAGACCCTGTTTCAAAAAAAAAAAGAAAAAGAAAAAAGAAAAAAAAAAAAGAAAACCCTGTCTCTACTAAAAATACAAAAATTAGCCAGGCGTAGTTGGTGGCGGGTGCCTGCAATCCCAGCTACTTGGGAGGCTGAGGCAGGAGAATCACCTGAACCCGGGAGGCAGAGGTGGCAGTGAGCTGAAATTGCACCACTGTACTCCAGCCTGGGTGACAAAGTGTGATTCTGTGTCAAAAAAACAAAAAACAAAACAAAACAAAAAACAACAAGGAAGCAAACAAAGAAAAACATGAGATTCAGGAAATACAACCCAGCACAGGAGAGAGGTGAAGGTAATAGCTATACAGTAGGCTTACAGAGCAACCAGCCCATACTGGACAGGGAGTCTGGAAGGCCTTCCAGAAAGGCCTTCTAGAAAAGAAAAATATGAAACTGATATAATATTGATACATTTAATTGTGTGAAAATTCTTTTGGCAGGATAATCGAAGATGTGAAAACCATTAGTGGCCAGGCATGGTGGTTCATGCCCGTAATCTCAGCACTTTGGGAGGCTGAGGCAGGAGGACTGCTTGAGGCCAGGAATTCAAAAGCAGCCTGAGCAACAAAATGAGACTCTGTCTCTACCAAAAAAAAAAAAAAAAAAAAAAATTAGTGATATTCATTTAGAAAATTAGCAAATGACTGCCGGGTGCAGTGGCTCACAACTGTAATCCCAGCACTGTGGGAGGCTAAGGCAGGCAGATCACCTGAGGTTGGGAGTTCGAGACCAGCCTTACCAACATGGAGAAACCTTGTCTCTACTAAAAATACAAAATTAGCTGGGAGTGGTGGCAGGCGCCTGTAGACCCAGCTACTCGGGAGGCTGAGGCAGGAGAATCGCTTGAACCCTGGAGGTGGAGGTTGCAGTGAGCCGAGATCGCGCCATTGCACTCCAGCCTGGCAACAAGAATGAGACTCCGTCTCAAAAAAAAAAGAAAAAAGAAAGAAAGAAAGCCGGGCATGCTGGCTGACGCCTGTAATTCCAGCACTTTGGGAGGCTGAGGTGGGTGGATCACCTGGGGTCAGAAGTTCAAGACCAGCCTGGTCAACATGGTGAAACCCCGTCTCTACTAAATATACAAAAATTAGCCGGGCGTGGTGGTGGGTGCCTGTAATCCCAGCTACTCAGGAGGCTGAGGCAGGAGAATCACTTGAACCCGGGAGGAAGAGGTTGCAGTGAGCCAAGATCACGCCACTGTGCTCCAGCCTGGCAACAAGAGCAAAACTTCATTCTAAGAAAAAAAAAAGAAAAAAGAAAATTAGCAAATGATAACAAAAAATGAATCAACCCAGTGAAAAATAACTCTGTAAAACAAACCAACTTACCAACTCGAGCCCAAAACCACCTTATAGAACAAATGAAATGTAGTCATACTATAGCATTGAACATTGATTTTTTTTTTTTTTGAGATGGAGTCTCACTGTGTTGCCCAGGCTGGAGTGCAGTGGCATGATAGCAGGTCACTGCAACCTCTGCCTCCTGGCTTCAAGCAATTCTCCCGCCTCAGCCTCCCGAGTAGCTGGGATTATAGGCAGATACCACCATGCCTGACTAGTTTTTGTATTTTCAGTAGAGACAGGGTTTCACCATGTTGGCTAGGCTGGTCTCGAACTCCTGACCTCAAGTAATCCACCTGCCTTGGCCTCCCAAAGTAATCCTGGGATTACAGGTGTAAGTCACCGTGCCCAGGCAACATTGAATATTTACATAGCCAGTTATGCAAATGTATTAACATCAACATCAAAAAATAGGTAAATCAATTCAATCCATTTTTCTCCTGCTCAAAGTGCTTAAACAGCTTTTCCAGCAATTTCCCACCCCTGCTACAGATCTCCAACTTCATCTCATGGCACTCTCTCTACCTCTCTCACTACCTGCTGGCCCATCAGCCTTCCCTGGGACTTCAAACAAATCAAGATCCTTTGTGCTTGCAGTTCCCTCTGTCTGGAACCTCACCTCACACTCACCTGGCTGGCTCGTTCTCAGTTCTGTCTCAGTTCAAATAAAACCTCTTCATAAAGGCCTTCTCCCACCTCCCAGCCAACAACCAGCCACGCTCCAATGCATCACCTGGTTTATTTGCTTCGTAGCTTTTATACTAGCCTATAATTCCCTTGAGAATGTGTTAGTTCGCTTTAGAATTGTCCCCTTCTGGGCCAGGCATGGTGGCTCACGCCTGTAATCCCAGCACTTTGGGAGGCCGAGGTGGGCAGATCACGGGGTCAAGAGATCGAGACCATCCTGGCTAACACTGTGAAACCCCGTCTCTACTAAAAATACAAAAAATTAGCCGGCTGTGGTGGCACGCGCCTGTAGTTTCAGCTACTCAGGAAGCTGAGGCAGGAGAATCGCTTGAACCCAGGAGGCAGAGGTTACAGTGAGCCGAGATCACACCACTGCACTCCAGCCTGGGTGACAGAGACTCCATCTCTAAATAAATAAATAAATAAAAATACAAAAATTAGCCAGGCGTGGTGGCAGGTGCCTGTAATCCCAGCTACTTGGGAAGCTGAGACAGGAGAATTGCTTGAACTGGGAGGCAGAGGTTGCAGTGAGCCGAGATCGTGCCATTGCACTCCAGTCTGGGAAACAGAGTAAGACTTCGTCTCAAAAAAAAAAAAGAAAAAAAAAAATTGTTCCCTTCTGCTACTATGTAAGCACCAGGAACGTAGGAACGTTCAGTATCTCCAGCAGCTAGAACAGTGCCTGGTCCATAGGTACTGTCTTTTCACTCTTTTGGGGCTCTTGGCATTTCCTGCAATGAAACTGGTACCACTTTTTTTGTTTGAGACTGTAACCCAGACTAAAATGCAGTGGCACAATCATAGCTCACTGTGGCCTTGACATCCTGGGCTCAAATGATCCTCCCACCTCAGCCTCCCCTGAGCAGCTGGGACTAGAGGCACACACCACCACACACAGCTAAGTTTAAAAGTGTTTTTGTAGAGATGGGGTCTTGCTACGTTGCCTAGGCTGGTCCCTGGCTTCAGGCCGGGCACGGTGGTCTGTAATCCCAGCACTTTGGGAGGCTGAGGCAGGCGGATCATTTGAGGTCAGGAGTTTAAGACCAGCCTGACCAACATGGTGAAACCCTGTCTCTACTAAAAATACAAAAAAAATTAGCCAGGCGTGGTGGCACAGGCCTGTAATCCCAGCTATTTTGGAAGCTGAGGAAGGAGAATGGCTTGAACCCAGGAGGCTGAGGTTGCATTGAGACAAGATCACAGCACTACACAGCATCCTGTGTGACAGAGCAAGACTCTGTCAAAAAAAAAAAAGAAAAAAGAAAGGAAAGAAAGAAAGAAGGAAAGCAAGAAAGAAAGCAAGAAAGGAAGGAAGGAAGGAAGGAAGGAAGGAAAAAGAAAAGAGAAAGAAAAGGAAGAAAGAAAAGAAAGAAAAAAAGAAGAAGGCCGGGCGCGGTGGCTCAAGCCTGTAATCCCAGCACTTTGGGAGGCCAAGACGGGCGGATCACAAGGTCAGGAGATCGAGACCATCCTGGCTAACACAGTGAAACCCTGTCTCTACTAAAAAATGCAAAAAAACTAGCCGGGCGGGTTGGCGGGCGCCTGTAGTCCCAGCTACTCGGGAGGCTGAGGTAGGAGAATGGAGTAAACCCGGGAGGCGGAGCTTGCAGTGAGCTGAGATCCGGCCACTGCACCCCAGCCTGGGCGACAGAGCAAGACTCCGTCTCAAAAAAAAAAAAAAAAAAAAAAAAAGAAAAGAAAAAAAGAAAAAAGAAGAAAACTCCTGGTTTTTCAAGTGATCCTCCTGCCTTGGCCTCCCAAAGTCCTGGGATTACAGGCATGAGCCACTGCGCCTGACCCTATTTCCTTTTAGGAGGAAGTGTAGAAAGGCTTTTCAGAGGAGGTGGCCTTGAAACGGGGCTCTGCAGGATGGGTGGCATTTGGATTTGGATGTGCAGAGAACGGGGCAGGCATTCCAGATGGAGGGAACTGAGGAAGCAAAGGTTGGGAGGGAAGAGTCCAGAACATCTGTCTGGACTTCAGCAAGTGTGTATGGGCACAGGATGGAAAAGCAGGTTGAAAGAAGCCTTCAAAGGGTGTTGGGGACTCTCCGGCCTGAATGAGCTAGGCCGGAGATTCCTAAAAGCCTCTGTCATGACTCCTCCTGAAAAATTTAAGAACAAATATTCTGAATTATAGCAGCACCTTTTCTCCCAGTAGCAGAAGGATGTGCTGCAGGCATGGCCTGCTCGCCTGGCCCAATCCATCCATCCTGTCATTAAACCTTTATTGGCTTGCACTGGAAAAACACCTTTGATTTGAAAAGACTCAGGCATTCCATCTCTTGGGAAGATAGGCTCATAAAGGGCAAGTCACTGTGGCACAGTGGCTGATGCCTGTAACCCCAGCACTTTGGGAGTCTGAGGCAGCAGGATCACTTGAGTCCACGAGCTCGAGGCTGCAATGAGCTGTGATTACATCACTGTACTCCAGCCTGGCCAACATGGTGAGACCCCATCTCTAATAAAAATACAAAAATTAGCCAAGCATGGTGGCGTGTGCCTGTAGTCCCAGCTACTCAGGAGGCTGAGGCAGGAGAATCACTTGAACGGAGGTTGCAGTGAGCTGAGATCATGCCACTGCACTCCAGCCTGGGTGACACAGCAAGACTCCATCTCAAAAAATAATAATAAAAAAAATAAATAAGTAAACATTAATAATATAGAAAACATCTCACCATGTTGCCCAGGCTAGTGTCAAACTCCTGCGCTCAAGCAATCCTCCCACCTCAGCTTCCCAAAGCCCTAGGATTACAGAAGTGAGCCACCATACCTGGCTCCAAATCTTGGTCTTTTCTGCCTAGATTCTTGTGTTAGTTATTCATCTCCAGTTCCTTGACTTTCAGTATTGTCTAAATGATTGAGACTGCCACATCTGAATGTGTAGCCCTGATTGCTCCTCTAAACCTTAGATTCAAAACTTCACTGCCAACTCACCATGCCTCTTCACTTTGCCTTGCCCTAAACCACACGCCTGAGGCCATACGTGTTCAGTCCTGCCCCTCATCTTTTCCATCCCCAAATCAGTCACCATCCACCCACGGGGTTGCCAAACCCTCAAAATCTGTAAGCCATTCTATCCTTTCTCCCATCCCCCATTCAAAACCAACAAAAACCTCCAGATCTACCTTCAAAATACATCCCTAAGACATCCACTTCTCTCCATCTTCACCCCCCATCACCTGGCTCAAGTCACCATCATCTCTTGCCTGGACAACAGCAGTAACTCATCCCCCTGGTTCTACTCTTGCCTTCTCCAAATCTTTTTTTTTTTTTTTTTTTTTTTGTGTGTGGAGACAGAGTCTCGCTCTGTCACCCAGGCTGGAGTGCAGTGGCGCAATCATAGCTCCCTGCAGCCTCGAACTCCTGGGTTCAAATGATCTGCCCAAAATATGATCACTCTCCTGCTTAAAACCCTCCGAGGCTGGGAGCGGTGGCTCACACTTGTAATCCCAGCACTTTGGGAGGCCAAGGCGGGCAGATCACCTGAGGTCAGGAGTTCGAGGCCAGCCTAACCAACATGGTGAAACCCTGTCTCTACTAAAAATACAAAAATTAGCTGGGCGCGGTGGTGCATGCCTGTAATCCCAGCTACTAGGGAGGCTGAAGCAGGATAATTTCTTGAACCCGGGAAGCAGAGGTTGCAGTGAGCTGAGATCACACCACTGCATTTCAGCCTGAGCAATGGAGGGAGACTACGACTACAAAAAAAAAAAAAATCTAAAATGAAACTCATGGTGAATTGGTCTGATCTGACCTCTTTTTACTTCTCCTACACCGTACACATGCAACCACTCTCTCTTTTGCTCACTACCTTCCTGCCACACTGCAATATGCCAGGCCTTTCTTGCATTAGGCATTGGTTGTTCCCTCTGCCTAGAACTCTATGCCCCTTGATTTGTCCTTAGCTTAAATGTCACTTTCTAAAAGGCAAGTAACAGAACACCAAACTAAAAGTAGTTTGGCCATTAAAAGGGTTTATTTTCTTATATAGCCAGAGTCCTAAATTAGGGCATTTCTGGAACTTGTACAATAAGTGGCTCAGCAATGTTAGGAAGGGTCAAGTTCCTTTCTATCTGGCTGACTTGCCAATTTCAGCCTGCGGACTAGGTTTCCTCTCAATCCTCTCTTCACATACCAACATCTAGAGGTAGAAACATCCTGTGTCTTTTGGGGTTTTGTTTGTTTGATTTTTTTTTTTTTTTTTTTGAGACAAGGTCTCCATCATCCAGGTTGGAGTGCAGCAGGTTGATCATAGCTCACTATAACAAACACTCCTGGGCTCAAGTGATCCTCCCACCTTAGCCTATGAGTAGCTGGGAATACAGGTGCATGCCACCATGCCTGGCTAATTTTTTTTTAATTTTGTGTAGAGTGTTGCCATGTTGCCAGGGCTGGCCTCAATAGATCCTCCTGCCTCGGCCTCTGAAACTGCTGGGTTTACAGGCGTGAACAACCATGCCCAGCCTCTGTAATTTCTTTAAAGCACTAAGAAGAACATGTCCCAGAAATTTCCAATAGACTTCCTCCAACTTGGCCAGGCAGTGGCTCATACCTGCAATCCCAGCACTTTGGGAGGCCGAGGCGGGCAGATCACGAGGTCAGGAAATTGAGACCTGACCAACATGGTGAAACCCCGTGTCTACTAAAATACAAAAAATTAACCGGGCGTGGTGACGCGCGCCTGTAGTCCCAGATACTCAGGAGGCTGAGGCAGGGGAATCGCTTGAATCCAGGAGGTGGAGGTTGCAGTGAGCCGAGATTGCACCACTGCACTCCAGCCTGGTGACAGAGTGAGATTCTGGCTCAAAAAAAATAAAAATAAAAATAAAAGACTTCCTCCAACTTACTATCCATAACATGCTCATTCATAAACCAATCAATGGCCAGGGCAATGGGAATACTATGACCAGTCAAGTAGAACAATAAGTGGAGGAGCGTGGACTCCCGAACAAAATCAAGATTCTATAAGTGGCCGGACGCAGTGGCTCACGCCTGTAATCCCAACACTTTGGGAGGTAGAAGGGGGAGCATCACTTGAGGTCAGGAGTTCAAGACCAGTCTGGCCAACATGGTGAAACCCCATCTCTACTAAAAATACAAAAATCAGCTGGGTGTGGTGGTGTGCATCTGTAATCCCAGCTACTTGGAAGGCTGAGGCAGGAGAATCACGTGAACCCAGGAGACGGAGGTTGCAGTGAGCAGAGATCACACCACAGCACTCCAGCCTGGGTGACAGAGTGAGACTCCTAAAAAAAAAAAAAAAATCTGCAAGAATAGAAGAGGAGCCAGGCATGGTGATGCTCACCTGTAGTCTTTACACAAGTGAGCTGTGATTATGCCACTGCACTCTAGCCTGGACAACAGAGCCAGACCCTGTCTCTTCCTCAAAAAAAAAAAAAGACTGGAGAAGAGGAAAAAGAGCAATTAAGTAGGTAACCTACAGTGCTTACTATATATCTTCCTGGACTATGCAATCTAAACATGCCCCCAGTCACTTTTCATAGTATGTATGTAAATATTTATTGAGACAAGTTCTCACTCTGTTGCCCAGGCTGCAGAGTAGTGACGTAATCATGTCTTACTGCAGGCTTGACCTTCCTAGGCTCAGGTGATCCTCCCACCTTAGCCTCCCAAGTAGCTGGGACCACAGGTGTGCACCACCATGCCCAGATTTTTTTTTTTTTTTGAGACAGGGTCTTGCTTTGTCACCCAGACTAGAGAACAGTGGCACAATCTCGGCTCACTGCAACCTCCATCTCTCAGGTTCAAGCGATTCTCATGCCTCAGCCTCCCGAGTAGCTGGGACTACAGGCGTGCACCACCACACTCAGCTAAGTTTGTGTTTTTAATAGAGACAGGGTTTCACCATATTGCCCAGGCTGGTCTTGACAAACTCCTGACCTCAAGTGATCCACTCACCTTGCCCTCCCAAAGTGCTAGGATTACAAACGTGAGCCACTATGCCCAGCCTTTCATAGTATTTAAAATACAGTCACTTTTTTTTTTCATAATATTTATCGCCATTTCAGGCAATACATCATAGCATCTAACAACAGACTGTGAAGCCAAACTGCCTGGATTTGAGGCCGGCTCTACCACTTTACTAGCTGTCAAGTTATTTAACCTCTCAGTTTCCTTATCTTTAAAATGGGGATGACAACAATATTACCTACCATATCGGGTTGTTGTGAGGATTAAATCAGTTGCTATGAGAATAAATATGTAAAATGCTTAAAACAGCTACCCCAGTTCCAGTTCATTCCTGAGGTCTCACTGTATTCTAAAGACACTCTTGTATCCTTAAAATAAATTCCTTTTGGCCGGTGGGGGTGGCTCATGCCTGTAATTCCAGCTCTTCGGGAGGCCGAAGCAGGAGGATTGCTAGAGCCCAATCCAGCAGTCCTGGTTCAAGACCGGCCTAGGCAACATGGTGAAACCCTGTCTCTACAAAAACTTAAAAAAATAAAAATAATAGATTTTTTTTTTCTCGCTAAAATCAGTTTAAACTTGTTTCTGTTGCATGTATCCAATTTTGACTGCTGGATAATATCATTTGTATAAATATACCTCCATGTACCCATTCTTCCGTTGATAGTCATTTTATTTTCAATTGTTTTCACTCTTAGAAACAAAACTGTAATGAACTTCTTGCATGTGTCTCTCTGCACATATTCATTAGTTTCTCTAGGGCATATACCTAGAATTGCAATTGTCACAGCCTTGGGATTTTAATTTCCAAAATCTGACTCTGCCTTTTCCTGCACTTTCTTACGCTTTCACTTCCACCAAGCTGGAAGCCTCTTTAAACATGTGGAAATCAGAGATAGTAGCCCTAATAAGGGTACAATAATAAATCATTCTTTACAAGACTACACCTGTTCTAGGGTTTCATAAAGATCTCTGCTTCTCCCATGGCCAGTAATTCAGTGGTTCTGATTTGAAAGCAGCAACTCTGTGACTCGCCACCTCGCATATTCCCAGGTGTGAGTGAGCCTGGAGTTCCAGTGTGTGGGGTGGAGGAGGTGCTCGGGACCCATGAGGCTGGAGAGGCCGGCACAGGCCAGACCATAACAGGCCACGTGTTTCAGGGCAATGTACTCTGCGCTGGGGCCTATTACTTTCCTTAGGACAGGAATGGGGCGCCCTCCATCGTTTCAACCACAGGACACAGCGATGGCAGGGAGCTGAAGTCCTACTGTGGCCTGATCTTACTCCACTCTTCCCCTTCAATCCCATCCAAATAGTGGGGGGGTTGGCCTCGAAGGTTCTCAATGTCCTTAAGCCCCGAGAGATTTAATATCTATGCATAGGACCTTTCATTTATAGGGTTTTCCACCTGGCAGGCCCTCTTCTGCCGCCATTTCGCTTTGGCGCCCTCTGGAGCCCATAAAAGAAGTGACGCGCCTGCGCTTCCCGCGTCCTCTGCTCTTCGTCTCTTCCCGGAGTCGAATTGGTACCTATACCTTTAAGACGCAGGGCCTAGCGGAAGAATTCCAGGGCCTAAGACTAGAGCGCGCGCTTGAAGCTCCCTCAGATTGGTCCAGTGAGGGAAGGGGCGGGCTGTAGCAAACTCCACAAAAGTCACTGGTCTCTTTACTCAGGCTCCGCCCCGTGAGGCAAAAGAGAACGCCCGTAATTGGTCAGAGCTCTGGAGGCGGGGCTTCCAGCGTGGCGCGTGGGTTTCCGTGCAGTCGCGGCTGCAGCGGGTGGGCGGCATGTCTGTGGCCGGTGGGGAGATTCGTGGAGACACGGCGGGAGAGGACACTGCTGCTCCCGGCCGGTTCAGCTTCAGCCCGGAGCCCACGCTTGAGGACATGTAAGCAGGCCTGGCCCAGCTCGGGGTGGGGAAGTCGCCCCTTTCTCCCGCGTTTTGGGGAGGGTTCCTGCATGTGGTCGGGAAGCGGGCTGGCAGCGGGGCTCGGGTCCTGGCTCTGCGGGCTGTCCCTGGGCGAGCCTTCTTGCCTCATCTGCAAAATGGGCGCAGCGGTGCACACCTGAGGCAAGGGAAATTGGGTCGTGGCCCCGAGTGATCACTAGGAACGCCCTTCAGCCTAGCCCTGGGAAGATACCGGCACCCGATACCGCCTCTGCTCTCCAGGCGCCGGGCGTACGAGAGGGGCAAATGGTGTGCTGAGAGGTGGGAGAGGTTATTTCTTGCTGGAGGAGGTCAAGAAAAGCTTCTTAGAGGAAGGGCCTGTGGAACTGCCTTCTGTAAGAGAAATTGAATTTTGATGTGCGGCGATTCCAGGTGGAGGAAAGAAACTGCAGAAGTAGCAGCAGGAGATGGAATAATGAAGAGGGTTTTGTTACATTTGGCAAGATGTTAAGGGCAGCTCAGGGGCACGCCCATTTTATAGATGAGGGAACCAAGTTCCGGAAAGAGGAAATGACCTGCACAATACCATCCAATGAATTACTTGCAGAATCTCCTGGTCCCAGGCCCCCATTACATACTACTGGGGTAGCTGCCTCTGGGCCCTGCATCACTCTCTAACCCTGAGACTTGGACTTACACGCCTTTGTCCTGTTTCAGTCGCCGCCTCCATGCCGAGTTTGCTGCAGAACGAGACTGGGAACAGTTCCATCAGCCTCGGAACCTCCTCCTGGCCTTGGTCGGGGAAGTGGGAGAGCTCGCAGAACTCTTGTAAGTAGATGGAAAGCTTCCTGGTAGAGTCTGAGTTGTGGGGGAGGGGAGGGGAGCATTTATTTGGTCTTCAAACATTCATGGGTTCAATTTCCTCTCCTCATTGCAAGGCTCTTTGCTGTTGTCGGGGATGCAGAAAGGACTCACGGGTCCCTGCCCTCTAGGGGCACCCAGCCTCCTGGAAGACAGAGGTGTGAGGTGTGAAAGCAGCAGGGTAGGTCCCATCTAGGAAGAAGTAGTGGCAACAACCCTTTTCCTTTTTTTTTTTTTTTTTTTTTTTGAGACAGAGTCTCTGTCGCCCAGGCTGGAGTGCAGTGGCTTGATCTCGGCTCACTGCAACATCGATCTCCCGGGTTTAAACAATTCTGCCTCAGCCTCCTGAGTAGCTGGGACTACAGACGCCTGGCTAATTTTTGTATTTTTAGTGGTTCCACCGTATTGGTCAGGCTAGTCTCGAACTCCTGACCTCAGGTGATCCACCTGCCTTGATCTCCCAAAGTGCTGGGATTACAAGGGTGAGCCACCACGCCCGGCCCAACAACCCTTTTCCTCTGCCTCTGGGGCTGAAAGGAAGGTATTCCGTAGAGGACCTGCCTGTGGCATTCCAGACATGGGAAATACATTTGCAGGGGCAGTGAGGCAAGATAGGGCAAGTTCAATTCAGGGAGAATCTGACGCTCCTTCAGTGTAATCTTCTTGGGAAAAATCAGGGATTTGGGATCTGTTTTTTCTGATGTGTCCCAAGTGCCCAGTGCATAGTAGGCACTCAACAGGCATGTGTTGGATGAGTGATAGGGCTGTGGAGGAGAGGGGTGGGAGATGAACCCATGAAGATAGGATTAGGGCTAGAGCGTGATGGAGAGTTTGGACAGAAGACCTGACCAGAGGTGAGTGTTGGAAAGATCACTGTGTCTACAGGATGGGTTGGATGGATCACTGAGAGAATGGGGCAGGGTACACCTAGACCAGGCAAGAGGCGATGAGCCCTAGACCAGGACAGTCATTTTTTTAAGAGAAAGGGTCTCACTTTGTTGCCGAGGCTGGAGTGTAGTGATGTGATCATAGCTCACTGCAGCCCAAGGAGCTCAAACGATCCTCCTACCTCAGCCTCCCGAGTAGCTGGATCTACAGGCGTGCGCCACTACCCAGCCTGGCTAATTTTTATTTTTTATAGAGGTGGGATATCTCGCTGTTGTTGCCCAGGCTGGTCTCAAACTCCTAGTCTCAAGTGATTCACTTGCCTCACCCTCCCACAGCACTGGGGTTACAGGTTGAACCACTGCACATGACCTCATGACAGATGTATGAACATCACCTATGTGCTAGGTCTTCTAGAATCGAGATATGGCCTGGAACAAGGCAGAAAGGTTTCCGCCTTCACAGTGGAAGGAGATTGACAGTATATCAGTAATCTCATATTAGAAGATGTGGAATTATGACGAGTTCTATGAGGAAAAGAACACAACGTGATAACCCAGTCTGGCCAACATGGTGAAACCCAGCCTGGACAATACCCAGTAGAGACACCCAGCTATTCTCTACTAAAAATACAAAACTTAGCCAGGCATGGTGGCGGGCATCTGTAATCCCAGCTACTCAAGAGGCTGAGGCACAAGAATCGCTTGAACCTGGGAGTCAGAGAGTGCAGTTAGCCAAGATCGCACCACTGCACTCCAGCCTGGGCGACAGAGCAAGACTCTGTCTTAAAAAACAAAAAAGGGCCGGGTGCGGTGACTCACGCCTATAATCCCAGCATTTTGGGAGGCCAAGGCGGGCAGATCACTTGAGGTCAGGAGTTTAAGACCAGCCTGGCCAACATGGTGAAACCCTGTCTTTACTAAAAAATACAACCATTAGCTGGGCATGGTGGCATGCCCCTGTAGTCCCAGCTCCTCTGGAGGCTGAGGCAGGAGAATCGTTTGAACCCCGGAGGCAGAGGTTGCAGTAAGTCAAGATTGTACCACTGCATTCCAGCCAGGGCGACAGAGCAAAACTCCATCTCAAAAAACAAAACAAAAAAGACCAGCCTGGCCAACATGCCAAAACCCTGTCTCTACTAAAAATGCAAAAATTAGCCAGGTGTGGTTGCAGGCGCCTATAATCCCAGCTACTTGGGAGGCTGAGGCAGAGATGGCAGTGAGCCGAGATCACACCATTGCACTCCAGCTTGGGCGACAACAAGACTCTGTCTCAAAAAAAAAAAAAAAAAAAAACCGCCGGGCACTGTGGCTCATGCCTGTAATCCCAGCATTTCAGGAGGTCGAGGCAGGTGGATCATGAGGTCAGGAGATCAAGACCATCCTGGCTAACACGGTGAAACCCCATCTCTACTAAAAATACAAAAGAATTAGCCAGGCGTGGTGGCGGGCCCCTGTAGTCCCAGCTACTCAGAAGGCTGAGGCAGGAGACTGGCGTGAACCCAGGAGGCGGAACTGGCACAGTGAGCCGAGATCGCACCACTGCACTCCAGCCTGGGTGACAGAGCGAGACTGTCTTAAAAAAAACCACAAGGTGACGAGCCAGGAGGTGACATCTAGGCTGAGCCCTAAATAACAGGAAGAAGCTAGCCCGGGGAATGCTGGGGGATGGGGAAGCGTTCAAGGCAGAGGAAGTAGTGAGTGCAAAGGCCCTGTGACAGCTTGGCCTGTGTGCAAGCCAGAACAAGCCAGAGTGGCCTTAGGTGGGGAGTGAGAGTGGTGGGCAGGGGCATTGGAAAAGGCAGGCATCAGCCCATGCAGCACAGGAGGGCTTTGTCGGGAGTTTAGATTATATTCTAAGCACAGTTTGGATTTTAGCAGAGAAGGGGAAAAATGTAATTTGTGGGGTTTTTTGTTTGTTTGTTTTCAGATGGAGTTCTGCTCTTGTGGCCCAGTCTGGAGTGTGATGGCGTGAGGGCATGATATCAGGTCACTGCAACCTCCGCCTCCCAGGTTCAAGCAATTCTCCTGCCTCAGGCTCCCCAGTAGCTGAGATTACAGGCATGTGCCACCACGCCTGGCTACTTTGTATTTTCAGTAGAGATGGGGTTTCACCATGTTGGCCAGGCGATTCTCGAATTCCTGACCTCAGGTGATCTACCCACCTCAGCCTCCCAAAGTGCTGGGATTACAGGCATAAGCCACACCACCCAGCAGATTTTTGTTTTGTTTTGTTTTTGTTTTTGTTTTTTTGAGATGGAGTCTTGATCTGTCGCCCAGGCTGGAATGCAGTGGTGCGATCTCAGCTCACTGAAACCTCTGCTTGCCGGTTCAAGAATTTATCTGCCTCAGCCTCCTGAGTACCTGGGATTATAGGTGCCCACCACCACGCCCAACTAATTTTTTTGTTTATTTAATAGAGACGGGGTTTCACTGTCTTCGCCAGGCTGGTCTTGAACTCCTGACCTCGTAATCCACCCGCTTCAGCTTCCCAAAGTGCTGGGATTACAGGCGTCAGCCACTGCGCCCGGCCTGATTTGTGATTTTAAAAGATGGTCTGTGCTGGGTGCGGTGGCTCATGTCTGTAATCCCAACACTTTGAGAGGCCGAGGAAGGCAGATCACCTGAGGTCAGGAGTTCGAGACCAGCCTGGCCAATATGGCAAAACCCTGTCTCTCCTAGAAAAACAAAATTAGGCCGGGCGCGGTGGCTCAAGCCTGTAATCCCAGCACTTTGGGAGGCCGAGACGGGCGGATCACGAGGTCAGGAGTTCGAGACCATCCTGGCTAACACGGTGAAACCCCGTCTCTACTAAAAAATACAAAAAACTAGCCGGGTGAGGTGGCGGGCGCCTGTAGTCCCAGCTACTCGGGAGGCTGAGGCAGGAGAATGGCGTAAAAACCCGGGAGGCAGAGCTTGCAGTGAGCTGAGATCCGGCCACTGCACTCCAGCCTGGGCGACACAGCGAGACTCTGTCTCAAAAAAAAAAAAAAAAAAGAAAAGAAAAACAAAATTAGCTGGGCATGGCAGCACATGCCTGTAATCCCAGCCACTCGGAAGGCTGAGGCAGGAGAATCGCTTGAACCCAGGAGGTGGAGGTTGCAGTGAGATCGCGCCATTGCACTCCACTCCAGCCTGGGTGACAGAGTGAGACTCTGTCTCAAAAAAAAGAAAAGATGGTCTGGGCAGGAGTAAAAGATGAGTTAGCAGGGAGATGAGTGGGGAGGCTTCTGCAGTGGTCCAGGTCCAAGGTTTGGTCTGGGGTGGTGATGGCTAGGGCTGGGGAGAATTAGAATTGGGCCTCAAAGCTTTGTCTCAACAAATGAAATGTTCTTTTGGCCACTCGTTGGCCCAGGGAGAGACACAGACATCTTGGTATCATCTGTTGGGCTCTCTTCCCCACCTGACTCTTCCCAGGGCCCAGATGGGTTGGGTCATCATTGGAGGTGGGTGTTATTACTGCAAAGACTGGCAGAGCCCATTGTCCCAGGTTACATCTGAGTGTGTGTCTGTCTGTGTTCTGCCCCTAGTCAGTGGAAAACCGATGGGGAACCTGGCCCCCAAGGCTGGTCCCCCAGGGAACGGTTAGCCCTTCAAGAGGAGCTTAGTGACGTCCTCATCTACCTGGTGGCATTAGCAGCCCGCTGCCGTGTGGATCTGCCGCTAGCAGTGCTCTCCAAAATGGACATCAACCGGCGACGCTACCCAGCCCATCTGGCCCGCAGCTCTTCCCGCAAGTATACAGAATTGCCCCATGGTGCCGTCTCTGAAGACCAGGCTGTGAGGCCTGCGGACCTTCCCTGTGACTCCACGGGCCAGACCTCAACCTAGAAAGGTGGCCACAGGACTTGCAACTCAGGGTGGTGTCTGAAGAGCAGAGGGTGGCCCGGCCCTGGAGCCATTTTCTAGTCTTTTCCAAATAGATCGTGGGCCTGAGGTCTCCACTTCTTGAGGTCTGAGGCCCAGCAACCTCTAGAAGGTAGCCTCCTGGTATTTGCTCTCCCAGTAAAATGGTTTTGGGCAATAACTTCTAGATTCTTCCTGGATGGCCAGGGAGGCTCTCTGTCTCTGCCGGTGATGGCGAGGGGACCAGGGGTGCCTCTGAGCCCCATTCTCGTGTTTCCCTGTTTTTACCTTTTGCCTGTAGGGCAGAGAGATCTGGTTTTTAGCAAATTCCCAGTAGGATGTCATGTAAGTTCCTTCCCCCTCCTTTTAGAGATTGGAGGCTATAAGAGTCCAGATGTTGGAGCCAGGCTGTCTGGGTTCAGATGCCATCTTTGACACTTGCAAGCTGGATGACATTACTCAAATTAATCTTTATGCACTTCAGCTTCCTTGTCTATAAAATAAAAAGAATAGTACCTGCCCAATAGGGTTGTGAGGTTTCAATGAGTTACGTGAGTGCTCAGGGTGGGGCCTGGCACGTAGTAAAGGGTAAGTTTGCGGTTATTGTTATTACCTGTTTTCCTTTTTTTTTTTTTTAAAAGACAGAATCCCACTTTTGTTGGCCTGGCTGGAGTGCAGCGGTGTGATCTCGGCTCTCTGCAACCTCTGCCTCCTGAGTTCAAGTGAATCTCATGCCTTAGCCTCCCAGCAGCTGGGATTACAGGCGCCCACCATCACGCCCAGTTTTTTTTTGTTTTATTTTTTTGAGATGGAGTCTCACTCTTTCTCCCAGGCTGGAGTGCAGTGGTGCGATCTCAGCTCACTGCAAGCTCCGCCTCCTGGGTTCACACCATTCTCCTGCCTCAACCTCCCAAGTAGCTGGGACTACAGGTGCCCGCCACTACGCCCGGCTAATGTTTTGTATTTTTAGTAGAGATGGGGTTTCACCCTGTTGGCCAGGCTGGTCTTGAACTTCTGACCTTAGGTGATCTGCCCGCTTCGGCCTCCCAGAGTGCTGGGATTACAGGCCCGAGCCACCGCGCCCAGCCATTTGCCTTTTTTTATTATTATTATTTAAATATAGTGTTGAAACTGAGTCTCGCTCTGTCACCCAGGCTGGAGTGCAGTGGCGTGATCTCGGCTCACTGCAACCTCTACCTTCTCGGTTCCAGCAATTCTCCTGCCTCAGCCTCCCAAGTAGCTGGGATTACAGATGCATGCCATGATATCCAGCTAATTTTTGTAATTTTAGTAGAAATGGGGTTTCACTATGTTGGCCAGGCTGGTCTCAATCTCCTGACCTCATGATACGTTCACCTCAGCCTCCCAAAGTGCTGGGACTATAGGCGTGAATCACCGCACCTGGCCTTATTTGCCTTTTTAACTCAACTATCAGGGGCCTAGAGCAGGAAATCAGGGTCAGGTCTCTGATGTGGGGCGAAACAGGGTTTCCTCCTTGGTAGAAGTAAAGGCTACCCACCCTGCCACACCAAGGCCAATTTATTGTTTTTCCTCTCCACCTAAAGATAGTGTTGAGGGTCGAGCGCGGTGGCTCATGCCTATAATCCCAGCACTTTGGGAGGCCGAGGCAGGTGGATCACCTGATGTCAGGAGTTCGAGACCAACCCAGCCAACATGATGAAACCCCATGTCTACTAAAAATACAAAAATTAGCTGGGCGTGGTAGTGGGTGGCTGTAATCCCAGCTACTCCAGAGGCTGAGGCAGGGAAAATTGCTTGAACCTGGGAGTCAGAGGTTGCAGTGAGCCAAGATCATGCCACTGCACTCCAGCCTGGGCGACAGAGCAAGACTCCGTCTCAAAAAAAAAAAAAAAAGATAGTGTTGAGTGTGTAAGATTTGCCTGTTCTGTGACTTTGGGCACATCACTTTTTTCTGAGATACCTCTGACTGCCTCCGTCACAGGGTAGGCTAATGCAGGGGAAAGGACTTTTAAACTACAGTTGACCCTTGAACAGCATGGGTTTGAGCTGCGTGAGTCCACATTTGGTTGAATTTTTTTCAACCAAACATGGTTCAATAATACAGTATTTGTGGGATGCAAAACCCATGTGTGTGGAGGACCAGCTTTTCCTATACGTGGGTTCCGCAGGGCTGACAGGGGCTTGAGTATGCGTGGATTTGTGAACACGGTGGGGTGTGTCCTGGAAATAGTCCCCCACGTATACCAAAGGACATCCGTGCTTTCAGAATCTACAATGATCGCTGATTTGCTGCCTCTCTGAGCCAGTCTGCACATCAGTAAAATGAGGCATTCTCCTTTCCTGGCCTCACTCTCTTACGTTTCTTATCCAGTGACCCCCATTCTTATTTCCCAGGTAAAACAGCGCATCAGATTATGTGCCCAAACCCGCCTTTCTTCTGGCTCTCCAGTGATAATGGGATCCGCATCCTTACGAAGCCCTGATTCCTTCCTCTCCTTAATTGGGTGTCTGCTTTCCCTTCTGTATGATCAGTTTCTCTTCATTAGCCCTTTCTTCCTGTGCAGAAAGCATATATGAGTCCCTTCCCTGTTGACAAAAGTGAAACCATCAAACCTCGAGCAGCCTCTTCAAAGGGTTGGCTGTATTCCCCCACTCTGCTTCCCCACTGTCCCATTTACAACCTGGCCTCCTGGCTGGTTTTCACCCCCCTCCACTGAATCAGCTCTCGCCACTTTCCCCACCCTCATGACAAATGCAGCGGGCACCAGAGCAGCAGCTGATCGCCTACTCTCCCTGAAACACTTCCCTCTAGATTTCCCAGATAAGATGCTTACCTGGTTTTCTTCCTACCTCTGGCTATTTTTCCTTATTTTTAGTGGAGACAGGGTTTCACCATGTTGCCCAAATTGGTCTTGAACTCCTGGCCTCAAGTGATCCTCCTCCCTTGGCCTCCCAAAGTGCTGGGATTACTGGCGTGAGCCACCGTGCCCAGCCACTTTCAAGACTCTTCTTGAGTGCTTTCTTATGGACATGCTGTCATGGACTCCAGACCTGATATCTCTAAGCTGTTATTGCCAGTCCCCTCCCTCATGCTGACCTAACGTTCAGCATGTCCAGACTGGGGTATAACAATTGCCCCCACTTCAGCTCCTGTCTTGCTCTTCATCCTGCACCCCCATATCAGTGACACTGTCCTGCAGTCACCCAAGCTAAGAAATGAAGTCAGTCTCATCTCCTTTGCCTCAGCTCCAGGTCTACCACTATGAGTTCCAGCTCCCTACGGATGTTAGCTCCATCCTTCCCCTCTAAGCCCTCAAGGCTTTGCTACCTTGGATACTTTAACCTCACTTCCAAAACCTTTTTGTCCCCTCATTCCACCCCAGGGAACATCTGCAAGCTCTACTGACCCTGGAATGCAGCTTTAGGGGCTCTCTCCACACTTCCCCAACCCCAACTTTACCTTCAAGACCCAACTTAAGCATCACCTCTGAGAAGAGCCTATCTTCCCATCATAGCACCAGTTGACACTGGACTGCAAGTGCCTGTTTACTTGTCCCTTGTCTTTGCCATTCATGGGCTGTGGCAAAAATGGACAGAAAGATGGTCCCATCTCCTTTGCCTCAGCCATGGTGAGCCATGGTGGCTCATGCCTAATCTCAGCACTTCAAGAGGCAGAGGTGGAAGGGTTGCTTGAGGCTAGGATGGGGAGACCAGCCTGGGCACCATAGCGAGACCCTGTCTCTACATAAATAAATAAATTTTTTTTGTTACTATTTATTTTTATTACTATTTTTATTTTTTATTACTATTTTATTACTATTTTTTTGAGACAGTCTCACTCTTGTCACCCAGGCTGGAGTGCAATGGTGTGATCTCGGCTCACTGCAACCTCCACCTCCCATTTCAAGCAATTCTCCTGCCCCAGCCTCCTAAGTAGCTGGGATTACAGGCATCTGCCACTATGCCCGGCTGATTTTTTTTGTTTTTGTTTTTTGTTTTTTTGAGATGGAGTCTCACTCTGTCTCAGCCTTCTGAGTAGCTGGGATTACAGGCCAATTAATTTTTGCATTTTTAGTAGAGACAGGCTTTCACCATGTTGGCCAGGCTGGTCTCGAACTCCTGATCTCAGGTGATCTGCCTGCTTCAGCCTCCCAAAGTGCTGGGATTACAGGCGTGAGCCACCTTGCCCAACCCAAAATAAATTTAAAACAACGCATGGGTTTGGATTTATGATGGGCCGGATTCCCTGGGCCTCTCATAGTACCCCATGCCAGAGCAAACTGTAGCCCCGAACCATTGCCTGGCCTCTATGCCCGTAGGCTGCTGGCACTGAAATGGGTTGCACAGTAGAAAACAAGAAAAAATAAATTTTATAACTTTGGAATTTAAAATTTTTTATTTATTTTTGAGACAGCCTTGCTCTGTCGCCCAGCCTGAAGTACAGTGCCACAGTAGTAGCTCACTGCAGCCTCAACCTCCTGTGCTCAAGTGATCCTCCTATCTCAGCCTCCTCATTTGCTGTGACTACAAGTGTGCGTCACCATGCCCAGCCTTTTTTTTTTTTTTTTTCCCAATAGTGCTGGGATTACAGGCGTGAGTCACCGCGCGCTGGGCTGGGATGTTTTGAGGATGAAAATAAGTAAGTTTACATAACAAAGCAGTTAAAACCTTTAATGTTGTGTTACAGTTTTCTCTCCTTCACTAGACTGAGATCTGAGGGTTGTGCCTTGCTCACTGGAGCTCTGCCGAATGCAGTGCATGTCTGATGAACATAGTATACTTATGGGCCCTTTCAGATCTAGGGTTTATGAGGACGTAACCAAGGGCCAAGTGTGCGATCACCTCCTACCCCCAACACAAACGGAGATGCCGGGAACCCCTTTTAGGTTTACATCCCCCTTTGGTTCCTTGACATCTCACTTGGCACCTGAGCCTGGAGAACCCGAACTTTCTTCCTCTCCCACCCACCCCACTCATAGGCACGGGTGGGGTGAGGATATAATACTTTATTCACTAACACGGGCCAAGGGAATGTAGTGATGGAGGATGGGCACTGTTTCCAGGGACCCCGGCAGGGGATTCTCCCTGTCTTCCAGTTCCAGGGCAGCCGGGCCTGCAGTCCCCTCAATTTTCCAGACCTGGAGGCCGGCGTAGAAGGAGCCCGGGTTAGTGCAGCCAGGTCGAAGCCCCAGGGCGCCCCTCCGCAGCCCTGCGGGGCTCAGCTACCCTCGCACTCCGGGCAGCGCTCGGTGGCAGTGGCGGCCGTGGCGCCAGGGGGCAGCTTGAAGTCCCTGCCGCAGCCGGCGCAGATATACAGGCGGCGCCGCATGTGCGCGCGTCGGTGGCGAATGAAGTGCGAGCTTAGGCGGAATCGGCGGCCGCACTCGGCGCAGGGGTAGGGCCGCTCGCCTGTGTGCGTGCGCGCATGCTCCGCCAGGTTAGAGCGGTGGCCGAAGCGACGGCCACACACAGCGCAGCGGTGCGGCTTCTCGCCCGTGTGCACGCGCCGGTGCTTGGCCAACGCCGAGCTCTGGGCGAAGCGCGTGCCGCAGTCGGCGCATGCGTATGGCCGCTCGCCCGTGTGCGTGCGTCGGTGACGCGCCAGGCAGGAGCTGCCGCCGAAGGCGCGTCCGCAGTCCGGGCACGCGTACGGCTTCTCGCCCGTGTGCACGCGCAGGTGCTGTGCGTAGTTGGAGCTCTGCGCGAAGCGGCGGCCGCAATGCGCGCATGCGTACGGCTTCTCGCCCGTGTGCCGCCGCCGGTGCTGCCGCAGGTTCGAGGCGGCCGAGAAGCGCTTGTCGCACTCGGGGCACTCGTAGGGCCGCTCGCCCGTGTGCGTGCGGCCGTGTTTGGTCAGCGCCGACTTCTGCGAGAAGCGCCGCCCGCACTCGGTGCACGCGAAGGGCCGTTCGCCCGTGTGCGTGCGCGCGTGCTTGGCCAGCGTGGAGCGGCGCGCGAAGGCGCGGCCGCAGTCGGGGCACGCGTGGGGACGCGCCGGGTCGGCGGACGGCGCGGGCGCCTCGCCCGGGACCTGCGGGGAGAGGGGGATAGGTCAGCCCTTAGCGGCAGGCCCCGGAGCCAGAGACCTGGGTCTCCACAGGCTGCTCCCTCTGTGAGCCTCAGTTCCCCATCTGTGAAATAGGAAAGGCCACGGTGCTGCCTCGCAGGATGGCTGTGCGCATCCGGTGAGATAATGCGCGTAACGCACACATCACAAAGCCCAGCGGCGTTCTAGCTATTTTTATTAATTCACCCAATATTTACTGAGGGCGTGCAGTGTCCTAGACTGTTCTAGGCATGGGGATTCCGCATTAAATAAAAAGGATTTTAAAAATTACTGCTTTCAGGAATAATGGATAAGGAATGCTGGTATTGGGGATGCTACAGATTTAAAACAGGGTTGTCAAGACACCTTACCGACATGATAACGTGAACAAAGACTTAAAGGAGGTGACACAGCAGGCTACGTGGATAGCCCTCTGAGGAGCATTGCAGAGGGAACAGCAAGGCGCAGAGGCGGGAGTTGCCTGCTGAGTTCCAGAAATGGCAAGAAAAATTGGTTATAGCAGAATGCATGATGGGGGAAGTCACCGATGTGGTGGTGGAGGAGATCGCTTGGCTTATAGGGCCTTGTATTTGTTATATTTGGCTTTTTTTTTTTTTTTTTTTTTTTTTTTTTTTAACAGACAGGATCTTGCTGTGGCCCCGGCTTGGTCCCGAACCTCCTGGCTCAAGCAGTTCCTCCTGACTCAGCCTTCTTAGTAGCTGGGGTTACAGGCACATACCACTGTGCCTGGCTCTGGCTTTTAATATAAAGGAGACAGGGAACTGTAAGAGATGTCAGAGGGCTTTGAGCGGGAAGTGACCATATCCTACACATTAAAAAAGGCTCCCTCAGCCTACTGGGGTTGAAAACCAAATGAAGGAGTTGGAGAGCGCAGAAGCACAAGCCCAGTGAGGAGGCCACTACAGCCACCTGCGAAGATAGTGGCTCAGACCCAGGTGACAGAAGTGGACGGTGGATGGTGGAGGTGGTGAGAAGTGATTGGCTTCTGGATCTATTTGCAGTGTGAGAGAATAGATTTAATAAAACATTAGATATGAGATGTAAAGAAAAAGAGATCAAAATGACTTCAAGGTTTTTGAGCTTAGCAGCTGCAAAGGTGGAGTTGCCATTTACAGAGATAAGGACGGTGGGAGGAGCAAGTTGAGAGAGGAGATCTGTTTTGGATGGTGTCATGGCTTCTTGACATATCTGGAGCTCAGAAGCGACACCTAGACTGAAGATGTTAACTGAGAAGCTGTCAACCTATAGATGGTTTATAATGCCTTGAGAATTAGTGGATGAGATCATCCAGGGGATGGGCAGAGAGAACCTAGGGCAGCAAGATGGGGAGAAGCCAGGGAGGGAAGAGAGCAGGAGAGGGGCATCCTGGAAGCCAGGCCAGGACCAAGTCCAGGCTCTTAATCAGCTTTGAATAGCAAACACCTATCATTTTTTAAGCAGTGAAGAAAAAGGCAAGAGTAAAACCCAAATGCTATTCTGAGGTCTGAAACGAAAAATCTGAAAATGAGCCAATTTCACAAGCTCTGGCCTTCTAGAGATAAATATCAGAAAAAGGAAAGAAATGCCTTGTAAGAGGCACGTGAAGGGAAAACATTCTGGACTAAGAGTGAAGAGTATTGAGGGCACACTGCTCCCTTTAGAAAAAAGAATGCTCAAAACCCCAGCAAAACTGATGTCGAGTATCTACTGTGGTCAAGCAATTAATTCATGACCAAATGAAGTACCTGGGACATATTAAGGACAAGAGAGTGTCAGCTTCTCCCATATTTGATCTCCACAAGGTAATTATCATCATCCCCATTTTACAGATGGGGAGACAGGTTAAGAGGGTGACAGCAAGGCCAGGTGCAGCGGCTCACCAGCACTTTGGGAGGCCAAGGCGGGTGGATCACGAGGTCAGGAGTTCGAGCCCAAGATGTTGAAACCCTGTCTCTACTAAAAATACAAAAATTAGCTGGGTGTGGTGGCAGATGCCTGTAATCCCAGCTCCTTGGGAGGCTGAGGCAGGGAACTGCTTGAACCGGGGAGGTGGAGGTTGCAGTGAGCCGAGATCGCACCACTGCACTCCAGCCTGGGTGACAGGGCGAGACTCCATCTCAAAAAAAAAAAAAAGAGAGAGAGTGACAGCAGAGAATAGTAGGGCCTTCTCTTTCTGAAGCTGCAAGAGGGCATCTTCAAGGCCTTCAAGATTGTTTGTCAAAAGGTAGTGGCTTTGTGGTAACCAACTCAGAAATTGGAAAACAAGCCAGGCATGGTGGCTCACGCCTGTAATCCCAGCACTTTGGGAGACCGAAGCAGGTAGATCACTTGAGGTCAGGAGTTCAAGACCAGCCTGGCCAACATGGTGAAACCCTGTCTCTATTAAAAATACAAAAATCAGCTGGGTGTGGTGGCTCATGCCTATAATCCCAGCTACTCAGGAGGCTGAGGCAGGAGAATCACTTGAACCCAGGAGGCAGAGGTTGCAGTGAGCTGAGATCATGCCACTGCACTCCAACCTGGGCAACAGAGTGAGACTCCCTCTCAAAAAAAAAAAAAAAAGAAAGAAATTATTAGAAAACAGGGCAATTTGGGAAATTAGTGACCAACCAAGGGAAATCTGGTTTAAATAGTATATATACTCATAACAATAGCAACAATCAATAGCATTAAGTATTAAGTATTTGACAATAGTATTAAGCTTTGACAACACTATGTATGTTATTGTATTAAATCCTCCTGTCACCCGCCTTGAGCTGGGTGTTGTCTCTTTCGATAGCTGAGAAAGCTGAGGCTGAGGGCGATGAAATTCACATGGCTAGTGGGAGCCAGGAAGGACTCAGGGTGCCCATGAGACCATGCCGTTGTTCAGGCTACACTGTTCTGAAGTCATGTGACCAAGATGTGACAGAGGCTGAACTCCAAGTCCCTGGCACACTCCAAGAGGGATTCAAGGTTAAAATACAAGTTGATACTTTAAATGGAGAAACTCCCCACAACATGTTTGGCACCATCTGAATTCAAGGTCACATTTTCCAGTCTTGCCCTGGTTTTGAAATCTGTTGGTTTATTTCAATACATCAGCCACTGTGGAGAGAACTTGTCTCATCATATCTACGTTTTTCTGGCCCGTTTTTCCTTGGCACCCTCTTTAAGGTGACTTTGGACAGCCTGAGGGCTTCCTCATGCTGGGATCACTGACTTCTGAAAAAGAAATTCTCCACACAAGCATTGTTGATGTCTCCAGCCCAGGAGAAGGGACCTTGGGTGCCCGAGGAAAAATCTTGGTAAGAGGAGCTGAATCCAGCTCATTAAGATCCTCCTCTGCCCCAGTGTCCTGAGAAAGGCCAGGTAGGCTAAGTGAGATCAACTTCCCAGTATGAGGCCAGGTGCAGTGACTCACACCTGTAATCTCAGCACTTCGGGAGGCCAAGGAAGGAGGATTACATGAAGCCAGGAGTTGGACACCAGCCTGGGCAACACAGTTAGACCTCATCTCTACAAAAAGTGAAAAATTAGTCAGGTGTGGTGAGGTGCACAAGTAGTTGTAGTCCCAACTGCTTGGTAGCCTAAGGAAGGAGGATCACTTGAGCTCAGGCTGCAGTGAGCTACGATCACGTGCCACTGCACTCCAGCCTGGGTGACAGAGTGAGATCATGTCTCTAAAAAAAGAAAGAAAGAAAAAAAAAAAATTTCCCAGCATGAGGTATGAGGTGGTATGTGGGCAAACTTTAAAAAAGTCTCATTATAATTGTTATGCATTTATTTTCACAAATACTAAAAAACAAGAGATCACATGAAACCCACAGGTTCATCAGTACTATTGTTTAGATGAAGATAAATTTATTTAACAAAACAATGTGAATCTATTTGAAGAAAAGGATTAATAAATAATATGAGTACAACATATGAACAATACACATGTGACTGAAACTTGGCAAATACCAGACTAGGTGATCATTAATGACCCAAGTGTGTCTTAAATTCTACAACTATTAGATTTAAAAATTAGAATAAATGGTATTTGCACTATAACAAGAGGTTACTGTGGATATACAATGTAGTGTAATAATGTAATAATCCAGGTATTAGAAGTTAGTGATTTTTGTCTTCCTGCTTAAATTTTTTTTAACCAGGGCAAACATCCCAGTTTCTTCCTTAGCCATTATTTCTCTAATTAATACAATAACTCCCACTTGTTGGGCACTCACCATGTGCCAGGAACTGTGCTAAGTGCTTTTTACCAGTACTCTCTTTCTAAATTCTCACCATGACTTCGGTTAGGTGCCTTAGCCCTGTTTTATATATAAGGAAATAAGACTCAGAAGTTAAGTGAGTACACAAGGCTATACAGCTAATAAATGGCAGAGCCAGGGTTTGAACTGAAGTTACTCATTTTCCAGAACACCTATTCTCTTAACCATGATGCAATCCTTTTTTAATTCTCTCTTTTTTAAGAAAAGGTCTCACTGTGTCACCCAGGCTGGATGCAGTGGCATGGTCATGGCTCACTGCAGTCTTGGGCTCACTGCAGCCTTGACCTCCCAGGCTTAAGCAATCCTCCTGACTCAACCCCCCAAATAGGTGGGGCTACAGGGGCATGCCACCACACCCGGCTAATTTTTGTATTTTAGTAGAGACGGGGTTTTGCCATGTTGCCCAGGCTGGTCTCAAACTCCTGAGCTCAATCAATCCTCCTGCCTCGGCCTCCAAAAGTGCTGGGATTACAGGCAAGAGCCATCGTGCCCAGCCTCCATGATGCAATTCTAATCTCACTGACTAGAGTTTGAGGCCACTTATGCAGCTTGTCTCTTTCCCGTGGCCCCTTTTTGTGGTCACAGTCTTCCTTCTTTTTGGTACAAACTGTTAAACACAATCCCTGTCCTCTAGTTCCTTGCTGGAGGATATATGGTCCACAGACCAGCAACATCAGCATCACTGGGAACTTTTTAGAAATGCAGAATCTCAAATCCCACTCCAGATTTTACTGAATTAAAATCCTCATTTTAACGAGACCCCTGGGTGATCTGTATGCATGTTAAAAATTAAGAAACTGATCTAGAAGAGAAAAGAGCTACTCCTGGAGAAAGCAGGGAGCAAAGGTGAAGAGGGGCTTTGCAGGCTGAGACCACAAGGAGGGATGGGATAGGTGTCGAGGGGATGAAGCCAGAATGGCATGAGGTCTGATGGTGAAGAGCTTTGAATGCCAAGTTTAGCAGCTGAGACCTCACCCTGAGGGAAGCAGAAAACCACTCAAGGGTTCAAGCCAGGGAAAGATAGGTTTGTATGTGCATGGAACCCTCTGAGAAAATCTTTCTAAAAGACAGATTGGGTTTTGATGGCAGAGGGAGAATACTCCAGCCCCTGCATGCAGCGTAATTAAGGCTCTTCTGGACAGTGACTGGCCACAGGACTGGCAATAGCTAGGACTCACTGAATGTCACCACTGGAAGGCGCTTTCGAGGTCACCATTTCATAGATGGAGAAATGAGGCTCAGGAAGGCCCACAGCAAGCTGACGATCGAGCGCTCTTCTGGGCACCGTGCTAACAGTTCATGGGATATGTGTGCATAATCCTCGATTTCACCCATCTCCTCCAAATCCAGTCACCCTGATGACACTTCTCAGAAAGGCATTCAAGGGTCTTTTTCTATTACCCCATTTTACAGATGTGAAAGCCAAAGAAAAGCTGGTCAATGGTGGAGTTAGAACCACTGCGTGATACCATTAACAATCTGGCCCTATGTGCCTTTTATGAGTAGCCATGCCAAACCTTCACTGCACATACCCCTTGGCTCTAGCCAAGTTCCTAAATGGCACCTTTTCCTCGTCATTGCTGTTACTACCTTAGAGCAGGCCCTACCTGGCCTGGTCTCCCTATAGCAGCCAATAATTCTTCTAAACAGAAAATCCAATCATGTTCCTCCTCTGATTTTTTTTTTTTTTTTTTTTTTTTTTTTTTTTTTAGACAGAATCTTGCTCTATTGCCCAGGCTGGAGTACAGTGTGCAATCTCAGCTCACTGCAGTCTCCACGTCCTGGATTCAAGTGATTCTCCTGCCTCAGCCTCCCGAGTAGCTGGGACTGCAAGCACATGCCACCACACTCAGCTAATTTTTGTATTTTTAGTAGAGATGGGGTTTCGCCATGTTGGCCAGGCTGGTCTCAAATTCCTGACCTTAGCCTCCCAAAGTGCTGGGATTACACACATGAGCCACCATGCCTGGCCTGTTTTTGTTTTTTGACACAGGGTCTCTCTCTGTTGCCCAGGCTGGAGTACAGTGGTGCAGTCATGGCTCACTGCAGCCTTGAACTCCTGGGCTCATTCAGCCTCCAGAGTAGCTAGGACTACAGTCACCATGCCCAGCTAATTAAAAAAAATTTTTTGTAGAGATGAGGTCTCCCTTTGTTGCCCAGGGAAGTCTCGAATTCCTAGGCTCAAGTGATGCTCTCGCCTTGGCTTTCTAAAGTCCTGGGATTACAGGCGTTAGCCACCACGTCTGGCTCTTCCCATGATTTAAGGCCTCTGATGTTGCCACAGAACCTAACACAGTACGTCCTGCCCTAGCTTTCAAGGCCCCTCTGTCCCCCAACTGCCTTTCCAGTCTCATTTCCTCTGAGTCTTTGCTTTTGCTGTTTCCTTCTCCTGGAATGCACTTCACCCTCCTCTATGTGCCAAACCCCCACAAAGCCTTCAAGGCCCAAGTCAGAAATTATCTCCTCTGGGAAGCCTTCCCCACTGCCTTGAGTCGTTTGCCTTCAATCCTCTGTGCCCCCACATTCACTTCCTTGATCAACCCCAGTTCTCATGGTTCAGCCCAGGCCTTTGATAAAAATGAGTTGAGCAAGGCGTGGTGGCTCACGCCTGTAATCCCAGCACTTTGGGAGGCTGAGGTGGGCGGATCACGAGGTCAGGAGTTCAAGACTAGCCTGACCAATATGGTGAAACCCCATCTCTACTAAAAATACAAAAATTAGCTGGGCATGGTAGCTTGCACCTGTAATCCCAGCTACTCAGGAGGCTGAGGCAGGAGAATTGCTTGAACTCGGTAGGTGGAAGTTGCAGTGACCCAAGATTGCACCACCACACTCCAGCCTGGGCGACAGAGTGAGACTCCGTTTAAAAAAAAAAAAAAAAGCTGAAAAATCTCCAGAAGGATGACCTTGCCCAAGGTCCTGAGCTTTGGGGAGAAGAATAAATGTAACAGCAACTATCTCCATGTTTATTATGTGCCAGACACAGTTCTAACTCTGTGCATGTGTTGACTCATTCATTCCTCACAACTCCAAGATGTAGGTGCTGTTATAATTTCCCTTTTACAAATGAGGAAACTGAGGCATGAAGCAGTTAGGAAACTTGCCCAAGGTCACACAGTGGGTAAGTGATGGAGCTGGAAGTCCACCCTAAGCTCTGGAGCCTGTGTTTGTAACTTAGAGGCCAAAGGTGGAGATCAGGCAATCGCAGGGCTGGAAGAGGCAGGCAGAGCTGGATAATGGGCCAAGGGGTCCCGCAACAAACAGAACCAGATAGTTATTAGACTGGAAGAGGAGGCCTGAGGAGCTTGTCCCCTCCCCCAGCACCCACCACGCCCACTAGGGGGCAGCAGAGCATTCTTTCCCTGGGAACTGGCTCCTGGGCAGGAAGAATCAGAGCCCGGGCCCCTGCAAACTGAGTCCCCTGGAGCCAAGCCCTCTGCTGGGACTCAGGGCTGCTCCGGCTGTGGGCAGACAGAGTCCTCTGGGGTTCTGACAAGTGGAAACATATCTGGTGGCAGTTAGCGTCTCCAGAGGGGAAATTTAACTCATATTCTGATCTCAAAACCTTCAAATACCCTCAGAATAAAAGGTAGACTCCCTGTGTGGCCTGCCAACCACTCCCCATCATCCACACTACTGCATGACCAAACCACTCACCCTCACTGGGGCAGTGCACTACTCACTCGTCTGAGCCTCTACAAGGGCCATTTCTGGCTGGATGTGGTGGCTCACACCTAGCTGAGGTGGGAGGATCACCTGAGCTCAGGAGTTTGAGACCAGTCTGGCCAACATGGCAAAACCCCAACTCTACTAAAAATACAAAAAATTAGCCAGGCGTTGGTGGCACATGCCTGTAATCCCAGGTATTTGGGAGGCTGAGGCAGGAGAATCACTTGAGGTGGAGGTTGCAGTGAGCCAAGATCGCACCACTGCACTCCAGCCTGGGCGACAGAGCGAAACTCTGTCTCAAAACAAAACAAAAAAAATTAGCCAGGTGTAGTGGTGCATGCTGTAGTCCCAGCTACTGGAGAGGCTCAGGAGGGAGGATCACCTGAGCCCGGGAAGTCAAAGCTGCAGTGAGCTGTACTGCACTCCAGCCTGGGTGACTGAATGAGACCTTGTCTCAAACAATAACAGCAATAATAATAAAAAGGCTATTTCCTCTGCCTGGGTCCATCACCCCACTTCCGTCCCCAGACTCCTACTGGTTTCACATAAGCCATCCTTTTACTAACTTTGAGACCTGTGGCCAGTTACCAAACTGCCCTGGGCCTCAGTCTCCTCATTTGTAAAATGGAATAAATGCTCCAACATCATAGAATCGAGGTGCTTAGAACAGGGCCTGGCACATAGAAAATGCTAGGCAAGGGTTAGCTATTGTTACTGTTGCTGTTGAACTAACCTGTCCTTTCCCCCACCTCTAAATCTAAGTTCCCACTTATAGGCTTCATCATCTCCCTGTACCTGCAACCATCACGCCGGATTCTAACTGTGTGGTTACCCTTCAGTCTAACATCAAGCTCCATGGGGGATCCAAGGACGGAGTTTAATCTCCTGCACCCAGCAGGAAGCCTGGCACAGTAGGCGTGACTGTATGATGGAAGCCCAGGCAGTGGGGCAGAAGTATGGGCCAACCCTGAGGTTCTAGATCTGAGATTCTGGGAAAAGTAGGGGCAAGATCCCTGGCTTCTATCTGAGGGAGGCTGGGCCTGGACCAGGTTTGAGGACAGTGGGCCCCAGGGTGTGTGTGACACATACCTCCTTGTTGTCCATGGGGATCTTGAGTTTCACCACCTCATACTTCTCCTCACCCTCATCCTCCTCACCCTTCACCAGCAGCACCATCTCCTCCTGCATCTCTTCCTCCTCCTCCTCCTCTGCCTGCTGTTCGCCAGGCATCTTGGTGTCCTGAGGCGGGGAGCTGGATCAGAAGCTCAGGACCCGCCCCCCCCACCCCGCCCGACCGTGGCCCTGGCCCAGCAAGGCGGTGCAGCCGTGGCTTCTCCCGCCCTGCCCTGGTCTCCGAATCTGGTCCTCTCCCGTCCACCCCAGCCCGGCCCCACGCTCTGGCACAGCCCCGGGACCAGCTCATCCCGGCATTCAAGGCCCTGAACAGTTCGAATCTCCAGCCCCCGCAAGTCGCCACCATCCTTGCGCTGAGTCACTCCCCAGGGCCCGGGTCGGCGACCTGGAGCTCTGGGGCATGGGCTGGAGGCGGGATCGTAGCGGAAACCCTGGGGAGGAGGTGCGCACTCACCAGCCGAAGGTTCCGCGCTTGCGGTGCCCCAGGCCTGGGCGCCGGGCGGTTGGGCACTGAGAGAGGCCGCGGCTCCGGGGGCGGGGAGAGGGCGGGGCCGCAGGGGCGGCCGGTCATTGGTCCGAACATATGGCCCCACCCCCTGGGGCGGAGCCCTAAAGGACCCAGGAGTCCGGCCCAAACGGCTCCGAGAGGGCGGCGAGCTCAGACCTGGCGTGGCGTCCCCCGCAGTCCCGCGACTCCCAAGTACCTGGAGCCGCCCCAGCGCCCGGCGTTCAAGGTCCTCGCAGCCGAGTTCCAACCTACCCTCGCGGCCGGTCTCCTGGGGCGGGCTCGGAGGTCTCCGCTGCGCCCAGCGCCTTTGCTCCGCCCGAACTAGGCCACGTGCGCTCCCTCCCCGGCCTGGGCCTCTCGCTGGCGCCTCGCCTGGAGGGCGGACCCTGCTGCCTCCTCACTTCTTCCATTCCCTCTTTCTATCTCCTCTGCCGTCTTTTCTCCTTCTTTCTCGGCGTCGCCTATTCCGCTGGCCTCTGGGATATCTTGCTCCTTGAATACATCCTAACCAAATCAACATCCACCCAAGCTACCGCTGTTGTGTCATGCGTGGGGTGCTTACCATGCGCCAGCGCTGTTCAGCGTCTTAACACACCTGGTCTCATTTGATCGGCACAGCGATGGGTCCTGATCCATTTTACAGATTAGCTCACTGAAGTTCAGGGAGGTAAACTGATCTGCCTAAGTTACACAGTAAAGATGTCATAGCATCCCTGACAACCAGAAGCCTAGGTGGACAACAGCCCAAAGCTAAATCCAGTCCACAGGGGTACCTTGTTTGGGCCTTAGGGTATTTTTACTTTAAAAAAAAATCGTTTCGGCCGTGCGCGGTGGCTCACGCCTGTAATCCCAGCACTTTGGGAGGCCGAGGCGGGCGGATCACGAGGTCAGGAGATCGAGACCATCCTGGCTAACACGGTGAAACCCCGTCTCTACTAAACAAAATACAAAAAATTAGCCGGGCGTGGTGGCGGGCGCCTGTAGTCCCAGCTACTTAGGAGGCTGAGGCAGGAGAATGGCGTGAACCTGGGAGGCTGAGCTTGCAGTGAGCCGAGATCTCACTAATGCACTCCAGCCTGGGCAACAGAGCGAGACTCCGTCTCAAAAAAAAAAAAAATCATTTTCAAGGCCGGGCGCGGTGGTTCATGCCTGTAATCCCAGCGTTTTGGGAGGCGGAGGCCGGTGGATCACTTGAGGTCAGGATTTCGAGACCAGCCTGACCAACATGGTGAAATCCTGTCTCTACTAAAAAGACAAACATTAGCCCAGCGTGGTGGTGCACGCCTGTAATCCCAGCTACTCCAGAGGCTGAGGCATGAGAATCACTTGAACTCGGGAGGCAGTGGTTACAGTGAGCCGAGATCGCGCCATTGCACTCCAACCTGGGCAATAAGATCGAAACTCTGTCTCAAGAAAAAAAAAATAAATTGGAATATTTAATATAAAAATATATTTTATATGAAAATATACAAATTCCGCTTCCTTTGAAAAATAGCCACTTCGCTTGAAAAAGCAGATATTAGCCGGGCGAGGTGGCTCACGCCTGTAATCCCAGCATTTGGGAGGCAGAGACGGGCGGATCACGAGGTCAGGAGATCAAGACCATCCTGGCTAACACGGTGAAACCTCCGTCTCTACTAAAAATACAAAAAAATTAGCCAAGCGTAGTGGCGGGCGCCTATAGTCCCAGCTACTGGGGAGGCTGAGGCAGGAGGATGGCGTGAACCCGGGAGGTGGAGCTTGCAGTGAGCTGTGATCGCGCCACTGCACTCCAGCCTGGGTGACTGAGTGAGTCTCTGTCTCAAAAAATAAAAATAAATTTAATTTAATTTAATTTAAAAAGGAAAAAGCAGATATGCAAGTCTCCCATTTTATGAATGGGGCAACTAAGATTCAGAAATCATGCAGGAAAAGAGAAATAACATTCATTCAATAAGTGCTTACAAGTCCTATGTTATCTCTTTACAACAGCCTTGTTGGGATCAATAATATCTCCATTGGACAAAAGAGGAAACTGAAGCTTAGAGAAGTTGAGTAATTTGCTCAAAGTCACACAGCTGGCAAGCAGCAGATGCAAAGCTTGTGCTCTTCTATTGCACCAAATTACCTCTCAGGAATTAAGTTATAAAGTTGGCTCTTTCGCAGAGCTGGGAAAAGGAATCAAATGCCTGGATACTCACACATGATCCCCAAAAGCCACTTTATTGTGTTCATTCTCTGAGTATTTTTTTTTTTTTTTTTTTTTTTGAGATGGAGTCTTGCTCTGTCACCCAGGTTGGAGTGCAATGGCACAGTCTAGGCTCACTGCAACGTCCGCTTCCCAGGCTCAAGTGATTCTCCTGCCTCAACTTCCCAAGTAGGTGGGATTACAGGCACACACCACCACACCCGGCTATTTTTGTATATTTTGTAGAGACAGGGTTTCACCATGTTGGCCAGGCTGGTCTCAAACCCCGACCTCGTGATCCACCCGCCTCGGCCTCCCAAAGTGCTGGAATTAAAGGCTTGAGCCACCACACCCAGCCTCTCTGAGTATTTATTGAGTCCTATGTACCTGTCACCATTCTAGGTATGGGAGATGTAGTAGTGAACAAAACATAAAAATCTTGGCTCTTGTGGCACTACTAAGGGTGCAAAAAAAATGTAAACATGTAAATAAGGAAGATAATATCAGATAATAATAGGTGCAACGAGGGAAATCTGACAAGATGATCCAACAGGGAGCGGCTATGGTAACAGGGGCAGGCAGGGAAGGCGTCTCAGGATACAATTTTTTTTTTTTTTTTGAGATGGAGTCTCACTCTGTCACCTAGGTTGGAGTGCAGTGGCACGATCTTGACTCAATTGCAACCTCCACCTCCCAAGTTCAAGGGATTCTCCTGCCTCAGCCTCCGAGTAGCTGAGATTACAGGTGTGCACCACCACACTCAACTAATTTTTTTATATTTTTGGTAGAGACAGGGTTTCTCCATGTTGGCCAGGCTGGTCTTGAACTCCTGACCTCAAGTGATCCACCTGCCTTGGCCTCCTAAAGTGCTGGGATTACAGGCGTGAGCCACTGTGCCCAGCCTGGATACAATATTTTGTTTGTTTGTTTGTTTGTTTGAGACGGAGTCTCCAACTGTCGCCCTGGCTGGTGTACAGTGGCGGGATCTTGGCTCGCTGCAACCTCCGCCTCCCGGGTTCAAGTAATTCTCCTGCCTCAGCCTCCCGAGTAGCTAGGATTACAGGCACCTGCCACCACGCCTGGCTAATTTTTTGTATTTTCAGTAGAGACAGGGGTTTCACTATGTGAGCCAGGCTGGTCTCAAACTCCTGACCTCAAGTGATCCACCCGCTTCGGCCTCCCAAAGTGCTGGGATTATAGGTGTGAGCCACCGCATCTGGCCTGGATACAATATTTGAGATGAACCTTTAATGATGAGAAAGGGTTAGCCATTTGAAAATCTGGAAGACTAGTGTTTGAGACTGAACTGCAGAGGACTTGGAGAAGAATTTTGGTGTGTTTGAGGAATAGGAAGAAGGCTTGTGTTGCTGGATCTGAGCATCCAAAGGAATGAACAAGGGGAAATGCAGCAGGGGAGATGGAGGAGAGGTAGGCAGGGGGTAAACTTGGCCAGAACCCAACCTCTAGCGAAAGCAATGCATCTCACCCTGATTAAAAGAGAATCAGTGAGGAGACTCAGCCAGGAGCCTGTCTCTGGCAGTGAAAGCCCTACTGGAAGGAGCCTCCTGCTATTTTAAACAGGAACTTGGAAAAAGAAGGTAAAGGGCTCCATTGATGTGCCCTGCAATCATGTACAGGTATCTACTTGCAATACGATCTAGTTCATGTTCTTGAGGATCTCATAGTCTAGTAAAGAAGTTTTTGGGCCACACGCGGTGGTCATGCCTATAATCCCAGCACTTTGGGAGGCCGAGGCAGGTGGATCACCTGAGGTCAGGAGTTCGAGACCAGCCTGGCCAACATAGTGAAACCCCATCTCTACTAAAAATACAAAAATTAGCCGAGCGTAGTGGCGCATGTCTATAGTCCCAGCTACTTGGGAGGCTGAGCAGGAGAATCGCTTAAACTCTGTCTCAAAAAAAAACAAAAAGAAGTTTTTGGGGCTGGGAACAATGGCCCATACCTGTAATACCAACGCTTTGGGAGTCCAAGGCAAGTAGTCACTTGAGGTCAGGAGTTCAAGACCAGTCTGGCCAACATGGTGAAACCCTGTCTTTACTAAAAATACAAAAATTAGCTGGGCATAGTGGCACATGCCTGTAATCCCAGATACTCGGGAGGCTGAGGCATGAGAATCGCTTGAACCCAGGAGGTGGAGGATGCAGTGAGCTGAGATTGTGCCACTGCACTCCAGCCTGGGCAACAGAGCAAGACCCTGTCTTAAAAAAAAAAAAAAAAGAAGGAGAAGGAGAAAGAGAAGCTTGTGGGCGGGACACAGTGGCTCTCACCTGTAATCGTAGCACTTTGGGAGGTTGAGGCAGGTGGATTGCTTGAGCTCAGGAGTTGGAGACCAGCCTGGGAAATGTGGTGAAACCCCGTTTCTACAAAAATCACCAAAAAAAAAAAAAAAAAATTAGCTGAGCATAATGGTGCACATGCCTGTAGTCCCAGATACCTGTGTGGCTGAGGAAGAAGGAGCACTTGAATCAGGGAGGTCGAGGCTGCAGTGAGCCGATATTGCATGCTGCACTCCAGCCTGGGTGACAAAGTGAGACCCTGTCTCAAAAAATAAAAAAATTTAAAAAAAGAAGCTTCTGATTTAAAAAATACATATAAATATACAGTATGAGTGATATATGAAAAGGACAATAGGGTGTTCTGGCAGGAGAAGAGTGGGGTAAGTGAACAACTCCTTTGCGGGTATTAGGTATTTGGTGCAGGTCTCACTGAGAAGGTAACTGTGAAGAACCTTGAAAGATGCGTGGGTGTCAGGTGTAGTGATGCACACCTATGGTCCTAGCTACTTAGGAGGCTGAGGCAGGAGGACTGCTGGAGCCCAGGGGTTCAATGCTATAGTGCACTATGTTTGTGCCTGTGAATAGCTACTGTATTCCAGCCTGGGCAATATAGTGAGACCCCATCTCTAAAAAAACAAACAAACAAACAAAAACTAAAGATGAGTGGGAGTTTGCCAGATTGGCCAGGAGGCAGTAGGTTGTGGAAATATATATATATATATATATATGTTTTTTTGTTTGTTTGTTTTGATACAGGGTCTCACTCTGTCCCCCAGGCTGGAGTGCAGTGTGCAGTCACAGCTCACTGCAACCTCCACCTCCCAGGCTCAAGCGATCCTCCTGCCTCAGCCTCCCGAGTAGCTGGGACTACAGTATTTTTTGGTGGTGGCAGGAGTCGTTTTTGTTTTTTGGAGACAGGATCTCGCTCTTTTGCCCAGGATGGAGTGCATTGGAGTGATCATGGCTCACTGCAGCCTCAACTTCCTGGGCCCAAGCGATCCTCCCACCTCAGCCTCTTGAGTTGCTGGGACTAGAGGTGCGTTCCACCTAATTTTTGTATTTTTTGTAGAGATGTCTAACTATGTTGCCCAGTCTGGTCTCGAACTCCTGGCCTCCTGGCCTCCTGCCTCAACCTCCCAAAATGCTGGGATGACAGACCTGAGCCACCGCACCTGGCATGGAGAGGCCTTTGGATCACAGAGGATTCTCTCCCGCTCATAGGTTTGCTGGACATTTCTCACCTCACTTGTAATTATTTGTTCAATGTCTATCTCCCGCATAAAAACAGGTCAGGGACTTTGTCTTTATCTTTCTATCTCAGTACACAGCACACAACAGGTGCAGCTGTTGAGTGAGTAACTTATTACCCTCAAGAAGCTCTTCATGTGTTAGGTGCTCAGAGAGGGGGGTTGCTTAGAGAAGGGGATTCTAACTAACCCAGGCTGGAGGGTCAGAGTAGGCTTCTTGGAGGAAGTAGTGCTTGAGGTGTTTTGACAGAGGAGATTAACAAGAGGTGGGTAGTGGTGGAGGAGCATTCCAAGTAAAGGAAACCACATTTAAGGAGCCCAGGGCTGAAACTACACAAGTGGAAGGGCTTGAGTGCCAATGAAAGGCTTTAGGGACAGCATGTAGAGGTGATCCAGTGGGGTTTTAATGGGGGAGTGACATGGCCAGATGTAATTTTAGAAAGCAGGCCAGGCACGGTGGCTCATGCCTATAAATCCCAGCACTTTGGGAGGCAGAGGCAGGCAGATCACCTGAGGTCAGGAGCTCGAGACCAGCCTGGCCAACATGGTGAAATCCCGTCCCTACTAAAAATAAAAAAAATTAGCTGGGCGTGGTGGCTTAATCCCAGCTACTAGGGAGGCTGGGGCAGGAGAATCGCTTGAACCCGAGCGGAGGTTGCAGTAAGCCGAAGATCCTGCCACTGCACTCTAGCCTAAGCGACAGAGTGAGACTCCGTCTCAAAAAAAAAAAGAAAGAAAGAAATCAAGAAAAGAAAGTGGCCAGGCGTGGTGGCTCACGCCTGTAATCCCAGCACTTTGGAAGGCTGAGGTGGGCGGATCACGAGGTCAGGAGTTCGAGACCAGCCTGATAAACATGGTGAAACTCCGTCTCTACTAAAAATACAAAAATTAGTCGGGCGTGGTAGCGCGCGCCTGTAATCCCAGCTACTCAGGAGACTGAGGCAGGGGAATCGCTTGAACCCGGGAGGCAGAGGTTGCAGTGAGCCGAGATCGCGCCACTGCACCCCAGCCTGGCCGACAGAGAGAGACTCCGTCTCAAAAAAAAAAGAAAAGAAAGTTCACTGAAGGTCGGCTTGGAGGGCACACTGGTAGGGAAGGGAGCTAGGAAAACCAGGAAGAAGGAACTTCCAGAAGCCCCAAAGAGCTCCCCTCAGGCCATCAAGAGCCCCAGCCCCGAACGCAGGGTTCTAGGGTTTTGAGAGCCCAGCAATTTGGAAAGCGCGGGCGGAGCAGGAGGAGCCGCACTGCAGCCAGCCCTGGTCCGTTTCTAGGGAAGCCAGGCCGGTGCTTACGATCTCGCGAGAACCCGTCCAGGGATTCTTCCCGCACGGAGATCGCGGAGAGCGGGGGGCGGGAACTTGAGAGCCTGTATTTCATTGCCTTCATTGCTTAGAGGGGAGAATCGCCCTGGACTTTTTTTTTCTTTAATCTCTGGCCGATCTGGCCAGTGGTTCTCAAAACGCGAGGGATTGCAGACGTGCTTCCGAGGCCCCGCAGGGCGGTGAGAAATCCGGCGGGCTTTTTTGGGGGTGAAGGAGCACTCTGTTTGCCCTCCCTTTGGGCCGTGCAGCCGAATGACTCTTTTGCCGACGCATAAAAAGGGTCTCGGATGTCGGGTTTCCCAGGTCCCGGTGGGCGGCGCGCCGGCGTCCGGGCTTTCCACGCAGGTTCCAGACCTGTGGGCCGCCTCCCGCCGACAGCCGTCGCCATAGCAACAGCGCCCCCCGCACGCCCCCTCCTCCTCCTCCTCGCTGCCTTCCCTCTGGAGTGCCGCGCGGTTTTCCTTTTAAGGGTCGCGCTGGATGCTGTGGCGTAGGTGGTGCCTGCGGGCAGCCAGACCTCAGGCGGGGCATCGGCTGATGCAGCTGGCGGCTGTTTTTGAACCAGACGTCGGAGCCAGAAAGCCTCTGACTAAGCCAAGACAACCTCTTTATTTAATGGGCTCAAACAGAGCAAGGGAACCATACAAAATTTACAGTTTGAATTTTGCCCGCAGACACCCCTTTCCACCTTTTTCATGCCTGTGTGTACACACACACAGTCCAAGCCTCAGACGAGAATCCGTTTATTGGTAAAGAGACACATGGAAATGTGGCTGCCAGGCCTCAGAGCGTCCTGCCTTTCTCCCGGCCAGCTGGCCTCTGCTATCCACCAGGACTGGGGCTTGGCATCCAGGCTGGATACCATGAGTGCACCTTCTGTCTCTGGTCTATTCTGCCAGTGTCTCCGTGTCAGGGTGGGTTGGCTCCCTCCAGGGCACAAAGGTCTGGGCTCTGTCCAAGAGTGCCCCTCCATAGGGGTGGGTACCACCATGCCACAGAGCAGTATTTGCCCCATCCGGATGATCAAGATACCCCTGCCTCATCCCATTACCTTAAATTCCAGAAGCTCCATCACTGCAGCTCAAAAGGTAAACAAACCCTGGTTCAGGCGTTGGTCTCCCAGAGCAAGGTTGGGAGGCATCAGTGGTGCAATCAGCTTACTGCAGCCTCAAACTTTTGGGCTCAAGTGACTCTCCCACCTCATCCCCCCAAAGTGCTGGGATTACAGGTGTGTACTACCTGCCCAGCAAGGGGAAAGTGTCAGTTCTTAACAGATGAGGCAACAGGAATTCAGGGTTGAGTCCTCAGGTGAAAGCCAGTTTATTTATTCAACAAGTATCGAATGCCTACTATGTGCTAGGCAGTCTTCTAGAAGCCAGGGGTACAGCCCGTCCTGGCAAGATCCTGACTGGGCCCAGCCAGGACAGTTTCCTGAGCTTCAAGGTTACTCTCTCCAATCCCTATTTCTATCTATTCTCCTTCCTCCCCTTTCTTCCCTTCCTTCTCCCTCCCACCACCTCCCAGGCCCTTTCTTTGCTAAGCAGCAGAGCCCCTCCCTTTGGTCTCCTGGGCCTCCACCCTCCCTGGACCTGTCATTCCAGTCCTGTTGGTGCCTCCTGCTTGAGGGGCCTTGCCCTACCATCCCCTATCCCAAAGGGCCTCAGGACCAGGTGCCCACGTTGGTGCTTGATGCGGGCAGAACTGTCACCAAAACCCTTGCCACACTCTGCACACTTGTATGGCTTCTCCCCTGTGTGTGTACGCCTGTGTTTGACCAGATCTGAGCTTCGGGGGAACTCTTTCCCACAGAAGCCACACACATGGGGCTGGCTGGGTCCAGAAGGCTGGGCCCGAACTCGGGGTCGAGGGGCTGTGGGTACTGGGCCAGGTGGGTTATGTGGCCGCAGGAGAGTGGATGGTGGTGGAGGCCGGGCCCGTTCACCACGGTGGGTGCGGAGGTGCTTGACTCGGGCTGAGCTGTCAGCAAAACCCTTGCCGCATTCAGGACAGAGGTAGGGTTTCTCCCCTGTGTGCACGCGATGGTGTTTCACCAGGTCAGAGCTTCGGCGGAAGCCCTTGCCACACTCAGGGCACTTGTGGGGCTTGTCGCCCGCCAGTGGTGGGGGTGGCTCCCCGGCCTGTGGGCCCCCAGGCTCCGGCTCCAAGCCAGGCAGGCCAAAAGGCTCACCAGAGTGTGAGGGACTTCGAGGTGTCAGCGGGGGGCTGGTGCCCAGAGGAGGTGGGGGTGGGCTGGGGATCAGAGCAGGTAGGGGATAGCCTGGGAAGCTGAAGTCCTGGGGCTCCATGTGAGTGAGGCGGTGGCGAAGAAGGGTAGAGCTGAGGCTGAAGGTACGGTCGCATTCCGGGCAGGCATGGGGCCTCTCGCCACTGTGGGTGCGGAGGTGTTTGACTCGGGCGGAGCTGTCCGCGAAACCCTTGCCGCACTCTGGGCAGAGGTAGGGCTTCTCACCCGTGTGTACCCGCAGGTGCTTCACCAGGTCGGATCCCCGGGCAAACTCCTTTCCACACACATCACAGCCAAAGGGCTTGGGCCCCAAGTGACTGCGCTGGTGACTCAGGAGGCTGCAGCTGAGCACAAACCTTTTGCCGCAATCAGTGCAGATATATGGCTTGTCCTGGGCCTTCGGTCCCTGGGTAGCTGCTGTGGCTGCCCGAGATGGCTGCCGTCGGGGCACCACTGGTCGGGGGGGCTGCTCCCCCCGGTGTGTCCGCTGGTGCTTGATGCGGGCGGAACTGTCACCAAAGCCCTTGCCACATATGCCACACTTGTAGGGCTTCTCACCAGTGTGTGTCCGCTGGTGTTTCACCAGGTCAGAACTCTGCCGGAAGCTCTTGCCACATTCACCACAGATAGTGGGGCGCTCACCAGCAGGGATCCGGGACCGAGGAATCTTTGGGGGACCCTGGGCTGGTGGCCGGGCTCTATAGGGCTTCTCCCCACTATGAGTCCGCTGGTGTTTGATCCGGGCAGAGCTATCCCCAAAGCCCTTGCCACAGACCCCACACTTGTAGGGTTTCTCCCCCGTGTGGGTCCGCTGGTGTTTCACCAGATCTGACATCTGCCTGAAGCTCTTGCCACACTCACCACACACAGCGGCCCGATCACTACTAGCCTGGCCCCAGCGTGGTTCCCCCAGGAGCCGGGGGCCTCTGTCCTGAGGCTGAGGCTTTCCTAGACCCTCTCTCTGGACCCATAAGTCATCCCAGTTCTGGATGCCTTCAGGTTTGAGAGAGGCATTTCCTACTTCATGATCTGGGGCCAAATCTTCTTCTTCCTTGAACCCCAAGCCATCTTCCTGTGGGGTATGTTCGAACTCATTCGGCTGGGAAATCACGTTCTCACTCCCTAGACCTGAGGAAAGAAAAGGAAGTTGTAGACCCTCCCCTTTGGCTCAGTCCTTATCTTTGACAGCAACCTCTCCAGGAAGACTCCCTTGACAATCTGTGGTCACGGGAGCCCCAATCTGTCTCCTGTCAACCTCTGGTGCACTTACTATCTGTGCCTCGCAATAAAAACTTGTTTTAACTGGGCCCTTAATGTATGCCATTCACCGAACTCAGCATTAGTATTCAATCCTTGCAAACAATACTATAACACTATGACTATCCCCATATTACAGGCATGGAAAGACTCAGAGAATTTAAATCCCTTTGCTGGAGGTTAGAAAGGTTAGAAAGTAGCAAAGCCAGGCCAGCAAGGTGGCTCACACCTGTAATCCTAGCACTTTGGGAGGCCGAGGTGGGTGGATCACTTAAGCCCAGGAGTTAGAAACCAGCCTGGGCAACATGGTGAGACCCCATCTTTACAAAAAAATACAAAAATTAGCTGGGCATGGTGGTGCGCACCTGTGGTCCCAGCTACTGGGAGGCTGAGGTAGGAGGATCACTTGAGCCCAGGAGGTGTAGGCTGCAGTGAGCTGTGATTGTGCCACTCTAGCCTGGGTGACACAGTGAGACCCTGTCGCCAAAAAAAAAAAAAAAAAAGAAAAAAAGTAGCAAAGCCTGGTGTCTTAAGGTCTGTCTGACACTCAATCCCATGTTAATCCCTGCATTATACTGTCTATTTTGAAAACCTAGTATTTGCTATTATTATCTTATATTAGCCCATTCAGTAATTTATTACATCAGTTATCCTGTGTGTACCTGAGAGAACCCAGGCACACATCCCTTCCTCAAGAAGCTTAGGGTGGTAGGAGAGATAAGATAAAGTATCAATGGTTATAATTGTGAGTTCAGAATAACTATGTTGTCACAAGAGAGATAGGAGATAAGGAAGTAGGAACTGGCATTACGGCAGAGCGACGAGAAAATAATGGAGTGGAATGGAAGATAAGGTGTCAAAGGATGTTGGCACTAGCCTGAGCACGCACGGTTTGGAATGGACACTAGCTAAGGCTTTTAATTAGGAGACAAGGGGACGCTAGGGAAGGTTTTCCAGAAGAGACACAGATTATATCTGGACTTAGATCAATCTGGCGGCAGAATGCATCAGTGGAGAGAAAGGGGCAGAGAGGAGGCTACTGCAATTGCCAGGATAAAACAGAATGAAACCTGAAGTAGGGCAGAGGCAGAGAGGACGAGAAAGGCCGTGGGGGAGGGGGCAGAGGCCGTGAAGAGCCCCTCCCGGCCTGGTGCACAGTAGGTGTTCGGAAAGCTCCGTTCCCTCCCTCGATGTTTGCTCCCCTCCCCCTTTCTCCCCGGAGGCACAGCTCACGTCCGATCTTCCTGCATCTCGGCCGGACAAAGCCAAGCATCGCAGTCCCCACCGGCCGTTACCTGTCCGTGGTGGCGCACGGCCGAGGCCCTCACCTGTGCGGGCGCCTCTCAGCGGCTCCCTCTCCTCCTGGCCGTGGAGATCCGGGCCCCAGGGCTCTACCGCGCGCTCCATCGCCGGCACGCCGCCCTGAGCAAGAGGACAGACAGCATCCCGCGGTCACACAGCCATGTGTGGCCCGCGGCGCCCTGCCGCTGCCCTCTGCCGGCCAGCGCTGGCACCGGGTGGCGTCGGGTCCCAGGTACGGGCGCGGCTCCGGGTGCCCCCCGCCCGCGCCGCCGGCCGCCCCTGCACCTGCTGCTCCTCTCGGCGCGCAGCCGCCGCTCTCACCTTGCCGGCCGACGCCGGCTCCGCCACCCCGGCGCCCTCCGGAGCTCCTCAGCGGGGTGCGGGTGCCCGAGCCGCCAGCGGCTCCGGGATGCGGGCTCCGCGCCAAGCCAGGAGGGGGCTCGGACCCAGCCGTCCCGGGGGCGGCCGCCGGGGGCGGGGACGGGAAGCGGAAGCGCGGGGCCGCACGGAGCCGCTCTAGGACCTTGGAGGAGCTGCGCGCCTGTGGGGGTCGCCCGCGTCGGCGGGAGCTCGGTGGCCCGCGGGCGGCAGCGTGCGGCCCAGGGGCTACTCTAAGCCGAGGACGGCGGCCCGAACTCGGTGGTATTAACCGTGTGCCTCCTGGGCTGCAGCTGGGTAATGAGGCCCGAGGCTCTTCGCAATTGTGGCTGTGTGTCTCCGGCCACCCGCGCCGACCTCCGGGGCCGGCCGACTGCGCCAGCCACCCCGGCCTGGGAGAGACAAAGAAAGAGGGATCCAAAGACGGACTCGGGGAAGGGGGTGGGGGAGAGACCAAGGCAGACAAAGGGCGGCGGAGACCCCAGACGGGGCGGGGCGGGGCGCCGAGACATGGGAAACAAAGCGGGGCTGGTCCGAGAGGCCGAGGGCCCGGGGTGGGGGTGGGGGTCGGGGTGGAATGGGGGCTGGGCTGGGGAGACCGAGGCAAGAGCAGAGGCTAGAGGCAGACACCGGGTAAATGCTGCTGGGGAAATGGAATCAGACCTGGAGCCCGGAACAGAGACCCTGAGCCAGAGACTCACATCAGAGCCTTGAGTCACAGAGGACGCAAGGGCAGAGAGAGACCGAGGGACAGCGGCTGACCAAAAATACGGGGAGCCAAAGATTGGCCGCTAGAGACAAAGAGACGTAGAAACGAATAAGAGATAAAGTCATTGACGCAGAGTCCGAGGAGCAGTAAGAAGAGGCTGGGAGCCTGGAGAGAAACAGGCCCAGGAGCAGAGGAACAAAAGACGGCAGTCAGCGAAACGGGCAGAGACAAAGAGAAAGAGACACAAAGAAAGAGGCGGCCAGAAAGACTCCGGACAGGTCGGCAGCACTACAAAGGCCAGGCTCAGGGAGAGGCTGAAGAACAAGCCCTGTTTCCCATCCTGGTGGGGCCCTGGCTGGAGCTGTGTTCCCAGGCCCCAGGAGCAAGATCCCAGTATCCGCCCACTGGGCGGGCTTGGTTTTGGGGTGGAGAGAGTGTCTGGAGGTGTCTTCAGCCCCTCTGCCAATGATGGTGGGGGTAACTGTGGTTTGTGTATTAATTCACATTTATTAGCATCTTAGTGCTAAGCCAACAGTTGGGGATAAAGAGTTGAAACACCTGCAAGATTTGTCCTTGGAGAGCTACCAGTCTAAAGGAGCAAGTACACAAATCACTGAAATTAGAGAATTTAGCTGGGCCTGGTGGCCTGCCCCTGTAATCCCAACTGGGAGGATTCCCTGAACCTGGAAATTCAAGGATGCAGTGAGCCATCATCATGCCACTGTACTCCATCCTGGTCAACAGAGCGAGACCCTGTCTCTAAAAAAAAAAAAAAAAAAAAAAATGGCCGGGCGCGGTGGCTCAAGCCTGTAATCCCAGCACTTTGGGAGGCCGAGACAGGTGGATCACGAGGTCAGGAGATCGAGACCATCCTGGTGAACATGATGAAACCCCGTCTCTACTAAAAAATACAAAAAAAAACTAGCCGGGCGAGGTGGCGGCGCCTGTAGTCCCAGCTACTCGGGAGGCTGAGGCAGGAGAATGGCATAAACCCGGGAGGCGGAGCTTGCAGTGAGCTGAGATCCGGCCACTGCACTCCAGCCTGGGCGACAGAGCCAGACTCAGTCTCAAAAAAAAAAAAAAAAAAAAAAAAAAAAAAAAGAGACACACCATCATGGCACAAGTATACATATGTAACAAACCTGCACGTTATGCACATGTACCCTAGAACTTAAAGTATAATAATAAAAAAAAAAAAAAAGAGAGAGCGGGCTGGGCCCAGTGGCTCATGCCTGTAATCCCAGCACTTTGGGAGGCCAAGGTGGGAGGATCACTTGAGGCCAGTAGTTCGAAACCAGCCTGGGCAAAAAAGTGGACCTTGTCTCTACAAAAAACCAAAAATTTAGCTGTGCATGGTAGCACATATCTGTGGTCTTGGCTACACTGGAGACTGAGGCAGGAGGATCACCTGAGCCCAGGAGGTAGAGGCTGCTGTGAACCCTGTTTGTGACACTGCACTTCAGCCTGGGCAATAGAGCGAGACCCCATCTAAAAAAAGGAGAGACTGTTAAGGTAGTTGTATGGACCCGGCCGGGTGCAGTGGCTCATATCTGTAATCCCAACACTTTGGGAAGCCGAGGCAGGCGAATCACATGAGGTCAGGAGTTTGAGACCAGTCTGGCCAACATGGTGAAAACCTGTCTCTAAAAAGATACAGGGCTGGGTGCTGTGGCTCATGCCTGTAATCCCAACACTTTGGGAGGCCGAGGTGGGCAGATCACGAGGTCAGGAGATCGAGACCATCCTGGCTAACACGGTGAAACCCCATCTCTACTAAAAATACAAAAAAAGTAGATGGGCATGGTGGTGGGCGCCTGTAGTCCCAGCTACTCAGGAGGCTGAGGCAGGAGAATGGCATGAATCCAGGAGGCAGAGCTTCCAGTGAGCCGAGATCATGCCACTGCACTCCAGCCTGGGCGACAGAGTAAGACTCCACCTCAGGAAAAAATAAAATTAAATAAATAAATACAAAGATACAAAAAAAAAAAAGAAAAAAGAAAAGGAAAGAAAAAGAAAACCTTAGGCTGGGATCAGTGGCTCACGCCTATAATCCCCACACTTTGGGAGGCTGAGGCAAGTGAATCACCTGAGGTCAGGAGTTCGAGACCAGTTTGGCCAACAGGGTGAAACCCCATCTCTACTAAAACACAAAAATTAGCTGGGTATGGTGGTATGCGCCTATAATCCCAGTTATTCGGGAGGCTGAGGCAGGAGAATTGCTTGAACTTGGGAGCTGGAGGTTGCAGCGAGCTGAGATCACACCACTGCATTCCATCCTGGGCAACAGAACAAAACTCTGTCTCAAAAGAAAAGAAAACCGCCAGGCACGGTGGCTCACACCTGCAATCCCAGCATTTTGGGAGGCTGAGGCGGGCAGATCGTGAGGTCAGGGGTTTGAGACCAGCCTGACCAACATGGTGAAACCCCGTCTCTACTAAAAATAAAAAAAATTAGCTAGGTGTGGTGGCACTCACCTGTAATCCCAGCTACTCAGGAGGCTGAGGCAGGAGAATCCTTTGAACCCTGGAGGCAGAGGTTGCAGTGAGCAGAGATCACTGCACTCTAGCCTGGTCGACAGAGTAAGACTCCGTCTCAAAATATAAAAATAAAAGAAAACCTAATGTGTGCTAGAAGCTTGAGATCCAAAGATGACTATGGATTATGACCTATCTTCAAAGAGGAAAATAGAGAATAGTTCTGTTTTAATGTGCCGTGAGTTTACATATTAGGAAAGCAGTGAAAGATGAAGATAGAATGTAAGCTTATTTGGCCAGGTGCAGTGGCTCACGCCTGTAATCCCAGCACTTTGGGAGGTCGAGGCGGGCAGATCACGAGGTCAGGAGATCGAGACCATCCTGGCTAACACGTTGACACACCCTCTCTCCTAAAAATACAAAAAATTAGCTGGGCGTGGTGGCGGGAGCCTATAGTCCCCGCTACTCAGGAGGCTGAGGCAGGAGAATCACGTGAACCCGGGAGGGGATGCAGCAGTGAGCCCAGATTGCGCCACTGCACTCCAGCCTGGGTGACAGAGCGAGACTCCAACTAAAAAAAAAAAGAGAATTTGCCAGGGATGGTGGTGCAAAGCTCTAGTCCCAGCTACTTGGGAGGGAGAAGTGAGCCCAGGTTCAAGGCTGCAGTAAGCTATGATCGCACTACTACATTCCAGCCTGGGCAACAGAACAAGACCCTGTCTCAAAAAAAAAAAAAAAAAAAAAAAAAGAACTAATCCAAATTACTAAATAATTACTAAATGGGAAGAGAGCTGTCCTGTCCACCACACACTGCCCTATATGAAACTCAAGGTACTGCCTTCCTTTGTCGAGGCAAACAAGCCCCAAATATCGTGTGAATGATTCGTCATAATTAGTTGGAATTAAGCACATAAATGGACTATGGTGTCACTGTTAATTCATATAAACTCTACATTTAACACAATGACCAAGCAAGAGTCTTTTTTTTTTTTTTTTTTTTTTTTTTTTGAGATGGAGTCTCGCTCTGTCACCCAGGCTGGAGTGCAGTGGAACCATCTCAGCTCACTGCAAGCTCCGCCTCCCGGGTTCACACCATTCTCCTGCCTCAGCCTCCCGAGTAACTGGGACTACAGGCGCCCGCCACCTCGCCTGGCCAGTTTTTTGTATTTTTTTTTTTTTTAGTAGAGACGGGGTTTCACCGTGTTAGCCAGGATGGTCTTGATCTTCTGACCTCGTGATCCGCCCGTCTCGGCCTCCCAAAGTGCTGGGATTACAGGCTTGAGCCACTGTGCCCGGCCTCTTTTTTTTTTTTTTTTTTGAGACAGAGTCTTACTCTGTTACTCAGGCTGGAGTGCAGTGGCACCATCTCAGCTCACCACAACCTCCACCTCCCAGGTTCAAGCAATTCTCCTGCCTTAGCCTCCCGAGTAGCTGGAATTACAGGAGTGCACTACCATGCCCAGCTAATTTTTGTATTTTTAGTAGAGACGAAGTTTCATTTTGTTGACCAGGCTAGTCTCTAACTCCTGATTTCATGATCCGCCTTCCTCAGCTTCCCAAAGTGCAGGGATTACAGGCATGAGCCACCACGCCCGGCCGCAAGAGCCTTTTCTGCAGGGCAATTCGTTTTCTTTTTGTTATTGTTGTTTTTGTTTTATTTTTATTTATCTTTATTTTTAATTTTCTTTTGAGATAGAGTCTTACTCTGTCGCCCAGGCTGGAGTGCAGTGGCGCGATCTCAGCTCACTGCAACCTCCACCTCCTGAGTTCAAGCAATTCTCCTGCCTCAGCCTCCTGAGTAGCTGAGATTACAGGTGTGCGGCACCACGCTCGGCTAATTTTTTGTATTTTTTTTAGTAGAGATGGGGTGTCGCAATGTTGGCCAGGCTGGTCTTGAACTCCTGACCTCAGGTGATCCACCCATGTTGACCTCCCAAAGTGCTGGGATTACAGGCGTGGCCACTGCGCCTGGACTGTTTCGTTTTTTTGAGACAGGGTCTCGCTGTGTTGCCACTGCACCTGGCCTGGCATTAATATGTAGAAATGCTTCAAATATATAACTTCCTGGGCCAGGTGCAGCAGCTGTAATCCCAGGACTTTGGGAGATCAAGAAGGGAGGATTATATAAGTTCAGGAGTTCAAGACCAGCCTGGGCAACATAGCAAGATCTTGTCTTTACTAAAAATCAAAAAGCTTAACTGGGTGTGGTGGTGCGCACCTGTAGCCCCAGCTATAACAAACACAAAAACAAAAACAGATAATGTACATGTGCATATATCATGGAAAGATGTAGAGAACAGGCCTGGCACGGTGGCTTACACCTGTAATCCCAGCACTTTGGGAGGCTGAGGTGGGTGGATCACCTGAAATTGAGAATTCGAGACCAGCCTGACCAACATGAAGAAACCCTATCTCTACTAAAAATACAAAACAAAATTAGCCGAACCTGGTGGTGCATGCTTGTAATCCCAGCTACTTGGGAGGCTGAGGTAGGAGGAGAATCACTTGAACCCAGGAGGCAGAGGTTGTGGTGAGCCGAGATCGCGCCATTGCACTCTAGCCTGGGCAACAAGAGCAAAACTCCCTGTCAAAAAAAAAAAAAAAAGGCTGGGCGCAGTGGCTCATGCCTATAATCCCAGCACTTTGGGAGTCCGAGGTCAGGAGATCAAGACTCTGTCTCAAATTAAAAAAAAAAAAAATGAAGTGACAAAAGCATGTTTCCAAAGTTACAGTGTGACCCTATTTTTATAAATATAAACAGTATGTATACATATATATAGGCGTACGAGAAGGATAAATACTAAAATTGGGTTATAGAAAGATAGTGATTGGGAGGCCAAGGCGAGCAGAGCACCTGAGGTCAGGAGTTCGAGATCAGCCTGAACAACATGGTGAAACCCTGAGTCTACTAAAAATACAAAAATTAGTCAGGTATGGTGGCAGGCGCCTGTAATCCCAGCTAGTTGGGAGGCTGAGGCAAGAGAATCGCTTGAACCCGGAAGGCGGAGGTTGAAGTGAGTTGAGATCGCGCCATCGTACTCCAGCCTGGGGGACAAGAGTGAAACTCTCTTTGTTTTGTTTTGTTTTGTTTTGGAGACAAAGTCTCACTCTTGTCCCCCAGGCTGGAGTGCGATGGCTGATCTCTTCTCAGTGCAACCTCTGCCTCCCAGGTTCAAGAGATTCTCCTGCCTCAGCCTCCCGAGTAGCTGGGATTATAGGCATGCGCCACCGTGCCTGGCTAATTTTTGTATTTTTAGTGGAGACAGGGTTTCAACATGTTGGCTAGGCTGGTCTCGAACTCCCAACCTCAGGTGAACCGCCCGCCTCAGCCTCCCAAAGTGCTGGGATTACAGGAGTGAGCCACCAAAATAAATAAAAAAGAAGAAAAAGAAAAAGGCCGGGCGCGGTGGCTCACGCCTGTAATCCCAACACTTCGAGAGGCCAAGGCGGGTGGATCACGAGGTCAGGAGATCGAGACCATCCTGGCTAACACAGTGAAACTCCATCTCTACTAAAAATGCAAAAAAATTAGCCAGGCATGGTGGCAGGCGTCTGTAGTCCCAGCTACTCAGGAGGTTGAGGCAGGAGAATGGCATGAAGCTGGGAGGCGGAGATTGCAGTGAGCTGAGATGGTGCCACTGCACTCCAGCCTGGGTGACAGAGCAAGACTCTGTCTCAATAAAAATAAAAAAATAAAAAAAATTAGGCCAGGTGCAGTGGCTCATACCTATAATCCCAGCACTTTGGGAGGCCGAGGTGGGAGGATCACTTGAGGCCAGGAGTTTGAGACCAGCCTGAGCAACACATTGAGATCCTGTCTTTGACAAAAAAAAAAAAAAAAAAATTAGCTGGGCATCGTGGTGCACAACTATTCTCCCAGCTAGCTGGGAGGTTGAGGCAGGAGGATCACTTAAGCCCAGGAGTTTGAGGCTGCAATGAGTCATTGTGGTGTCACTACACTAAAGCATGGGTGACAAAGCGAGACCCTGTCTCAAAAATAAATAAAAAGAGATTACAGACGTGAGCCACTGTCTGGCCTACATTTTTTATTTTATTTTATTTTTTATTTATTTATTTATTTATTTATTTTTTTTTGAGACGGAGTCTCGGTCTGTCACCCAGGCTGGAGTGCAGTGGCCGGATCTCAGCTCACTGCAAGCTCCGCCTCCCGGGTTTACGCCATTCTCCTTTCTCAGCCTCCCGAGTAGCTGGGACTACAGGAGCCCGCCACCTTGCCCGGCTAGTTTTTTGTATTTTTTAGTAGAGGCGGGGTTTCACCGTGTTAGCCAGGATGGTCTCGATCTCCTGACCTCGTGATCCGCCCGTCTCGGCCTCCCAAAGTGCTGGGATTACAGGCTTGAGCCACCGCGCCCGGCCTTTTATTTATTTTTTTAATACAGATCGGGTCTTGCTATGTTGACCAGACTGCTCCTGAACTCCTAGCCTCAAGCAATCCTCCCACCTCAGCCTCCCAAAGCACTGGGATTACAGGCATGAGCCATCACGCCCAACTTTTTTTTTTTTTTTTTTTTTTTTGAGACAGAGTCTCGCTCTGTCACCCAGGCTGAAGTGCAGTGGCACAGTCTCAGCTCACTGCAAGCCCCACCTCCTGGGTTCACGCCATTCTCCTGCCTCAGCCTCCCAAGTAGCTGGGACTACAGGTACCCGCCACCATGCCCGGCTAATTTTTTGAATTTTTAGTAGAGACGGGGTTTCACCGTGTTAGCCAGAATGGTCTCGATCTCCTGACCATTCATGGAGACCGCCTCATGGATCCGCCTCATGATCGGCCTCCCAAAGTGCTGGGATTACAGGCGTGAGCCACCACGCCCGGCCCAACTTTTTTTTTTTTTTCCTTTAAACATGTTATTCTGCCGGGCGCGGTGGCTCACGCCTGTAATCCCAGCACTTTGGGAGGCCGAGACGGGCGGATCACGAGGTCAGGAGATCGAGACCATCCTGGCTAACACAGTGAAACCCCGTCTCTACTAAAAAATACAAAAAACTAGCCGGGCGAGGTGGCGGGCGCCTATAGTCCCAGCTACTCGGGAGGCTGAGGCAGGAGAATGGCGTGAACCCGGGGGGCGGAGCTTGCAGTGAGCTGAGATCCGGCCACTGCACTCCAGCCTGGGTGACAGAGCGAGACTCCGTCTCAAAAAAACAAACAAACAAAAAAAAACATGTTATTCTGTCAAAGGCTGTTGAATAACTCAGAGAAGAATTGATCAGGATCTGAACCCAAAGCAGGTTAATGGCATGGAGAGTGTGGAGAAAAGGGGACCAATTTTTCTGAAGGATAGGCGGGAATTGGAAACTCACTGGAAACACTTGCGGGGAGTGAGGGTGGGAGGAGTTCAGATTTTTTTTTTTTGAGACAGAGTCTTGCTCTGTCGCCAGGCTGGAGTGCAGTGGTGCGATCTTGGCTCACTGCAACCTGCGCCTCCTGGGTTCAAGTGATTCTTGTGCCTCAGTCTCCCGAGTAGCTGGGATTACAGGCATGTGCCACCACACCCAGCTAATTTTTGTATTTTAGTAGAAACGGGGTTTCACCATGTTGGCCAGGATGGTCTCGATCTCCCGACCTCCTGATCTGCCTGCCTTGGCCTCCCCAAATCCTGGGATTACAGGTGTGAACCACCATGTCCTGCTGAGTTCAGAATTTTAACTAAGACCATAGAGATGCTCAGCCTGGTGAGAGATGCAGGAGGAAGGCCGGTGGTGGAGTGCTCAGAGGTAACATGATCCCTGTCCTTTGCTTATTTATTTATTTATTTATTTATTTATTTATTTATTTATTTATTATTTGAGAAAGAGTTTTGCTCTTGTCACCCAGATTGGAGTGCAATGGCACGATCTCGGCTCACTACGACCTCCGCCTCCCAGGTTCAAGTGATTCTCCTGCTTCAGCTCCTGTGTAGCTGGGATTACAGGTATGCGCCACCACGCCCGACTAATTTTGTATTTTTAGTAGAGTCAGGGTTTCTCCATGTCGGTCAGGCTGGTCTTGAACTCCTGACCACAGGTGATCTGCCCGACTTGGCCTCCCAAAGTGCTGGGATTACAGGCATGAGCCACCACGCCCAGCGTATTTATTTATTTTTTTGAGATGGAGTCTTGCCCTGTCGCCCAGGCTGGAGTGCAGTGGCAGGATCTTGGCTCACTGCAACCTACGCCTCTCAGGTTCTAGCAATTCTCCTGCCTCAGCCTCCCTAGTAGCTGTGATTACAGGCACGCACCACCACACCTGGCTAATTTTTGTATTCTTAGTAGAGATGGGGGTTTCACCATGTTGGCCAGGCTGGTCTCCAACTCCTGAACTCAAGTGATCCGCCTGCCCTGGCCTCCCAAAGTGCTGGAATTACAGGCGTGAGCCACTGCGCCCAGCTACCCTTTCCAGATTCTTAACAGTCCCTAGATGGTATTAAGTAGCATTTTTGTTTGTTTTTGTTTTTTGAGACGGAGTCTTGCTCTGTAACCAGGCTGGAGTGCAGTGGCATGATCTTGGCTCACTGCAACCTCCACCTCCTGGGTTCAAGCAATTCTCCTGCCTTAGTAGCTGGGACTTAGTACCTGAGTAGCTGGGACTACAGGCACACGCCACCATGCCCAGCTAATTGTTTGTATTTTTAGTAGAGATGGAGTTTCACCATGTTGGCCAGGATGGTCACGATCTCTTGACCTCGTGATCTGCCCAACTCGGCCTCCCAAAGTGCCGGCATAACAGGTGTGAACCACCGTACCCGTCCTGGGGTAGATTTGTTTGCTTGTTTGTTTGAGATAGGGTCTTGCTCTGTCGTCCAGGATGGAGTGTAGCAGTGCAGTCTCGGCTTACTGCAACCTCCATGTCCTGGGTTCGAGCAATTTTCTTGCCTCAGATTCCCAAGTAGCTGGAATTATAGGCACACACCACCACGCTTGCTAATTTTTGTATTTTGCTAGACAGGGTCTCGCCATGTTGGCCAGGCTGGTCTTGAACTCCTGACCTCAAGTGATCCACCCACCTCGGCCTCCCAAAGAGCTGGGATTACAGGCATGAGCCACCATGCCCAGCCTGGTGCTGGGAATCTGAAGAAGGAACAATGACCCTGCCTATGGTAGGTGGGGAGATTGCATAGAGGCAGAGCCCTTGGAAAGAAACACTTGAAGGATGAGGAAGAGTTTAACTGATTCGGAAAAAGGAAAAGCTCAATGTGGGTAGAGAGCCAAGGATGTTTGGAAGAGTGAGAGATGGGGTGATGAGGCCAGCTGAAGGAGGCTTTGGCAGTCAGGCCAGAATTCCGACTTGACTCTGAGTTACTGGGGAGTTCCTAAAGGATTTCGAGCAGCGGAGTTCCTTGGCCAGGATTCTGAAGGAAAATCTCTCCGGCAGTGGTTTCCAAAGACCTGGAGTCCTTTTATGAATCCATTGTCTTAGCTGGAAAATGGATGGCCTTATCCACTCCCAATCCCATCATGGCTTCTGGTCCACTTAAACCATGAGAATTTTTTTTCTTTTTCTTTTTTTGAAACAGGGTCTTGCTGTGTTGCTCAGGCTGGAGTGTAGTGGTGTGATCACAGCTCACTGCAGTCTTGATCTCCTGGGCTCATGCAATCCTCCCACCTCAGCCTCCCCAGTAGCTGGGACTACAGGATTGTACCATCATGCCTGGCTAATTTTTAAAGTTTTTGTAGAGATGGTAGAGGGGCACATCCCTCTGTTGCCCAGGGTGGTCTTGAGCTCCTTGGCTCAAGCAGTCCTCCCTCCTCTGCCTCCCAAAGTGCTGAGATTACAGGCGTGAGCCACCTTGCCTGTCCTGGGAACTGGTTTTTAATCAGCTCATCAAAACCTTCATCTCACTTGCTAACAAAGGGAGCCGCTTCCTTCCTCTCTGCACATACCCCATGTCTCACCATTATAATGGAGTTACAGTGGGACTTGGAATCCAGATGTGTGAAAGATGGAGGGGTTGAAGGTGCATAGAGGGGTGATGGGCAAAGGGGTCCAGGAGGTGATAACCCCAGGTATTCTTGGCCTTGGCCTTCCCCACCTCTCTGGGACTGGGCCAGTTTGAGCATCTCAGCTGCCTCTTCTGCCCGCCCACTCGTTAGCCGCACTCAGCTTCCTGCCCCACCAGAGGAAGTGGGGAGAGACGGCAGGTGCAGTGATGGCTGGCGGAGTCATGGTGAGTCCTTATGCCCAGAAACCCAGGCATCTCGGCCCCCAGCCCCCTATGCCTAGGGTCCCCAGACCCCACTGACTCTTCCTAGCCCAGGAACTCAAATGATCCTGGGGACCCTGCCTGCCATTGCCAGCAGCCTCATATTGTCCACCCCCATCCACAGGACAAGGAGTACGTGGGTTTTGCTGCCCTCCCCAACCAGCTGCACCGCAAGTCTGTCAAGAAGGGGTTTGACTTCACACTAATGGTGGCAGGTCTGGGGGGTTTTGGAGAGGGAACTGCAGAGAGGATGCCCTTAGGAGACCCTGGTTGTCCCCTCCCCTGACCAGCTGGGCCTGTTCTGTCCACAGGGGAGTCAGGCCTAGGGAAATCCACCCTCATCAACAGCCTCTTCCTCACCAACCTCTATGAGGATCGCCAGGTGCCAGAGGCCAGTGGTAAGACCCTCCCCACCCTCCCCAGGCAGTGGCCCCTGTCCCCAGGTTACACCCTAGTCTTTTCCATCTGGGGACTCAGGTAGTTGACTACTTTTTTCTGAGACTTTCCTCCCCTGGAAAATGGGTGCAGGCAACTGTGATATTAACAAAGGAAATTAATCTTGCCTCAGAGCCTCCCTGGATCCCTGACCTCTCCCCCCTCCCACAGCTCGCTTGACACAGACCCTGGCCATTGAGCGCCGGGGTGTGGAGATCGAGGAAGGAGGTGTGAAAGTGAAGCTAACCCTTGTGGACACGCCTGGCTTTGGGGACTCAGTGGACTGCTCTGACTGGTGAGGAAGAGGGAAGGGGACAGAGGCTCAGCCTCTCACAGTGGCGACTCCCTGAAGACCAACGGGTCAGTTACAGGGCTGGTTTGTGCTGGCTCCCTATTCCAAAAGGTTGTGTCTGTTTCAGAGGGTCACTGGGTCTCTGTGCTTCTTGATGACTCGCCTAGGCCCCCACCAGTTCCCTTTAATGTCTTTGGAGGGAGCCAAAGAAATGATGTTCTATTCCCACAGTCCTGGCTAGCCTCGCCCCCTGCCCTCTGGCCTTTGATCTCTGACTTCACATCCTCTTCCCACACCCAGCTGGCTTCCCGTGGTGAAATTCATCGAGGAGCAGTTTGAGCAGTACCTTAGGGATGAGAGTGGCCTGAACCGGAAGAACATCCAGGACTCCCGCGTCCATTGCTGCCTCTACTTCATCTCACCCTTTGGCCGGGGGTCTGGTGGGGGGATCCTGGGGGCTGGGGCATTTAGGGAGGGCTGGGGGGTCTCTGCCCCCTGAGGCTGGGCACTGACCAATCCCTGGGTGCAGGCTCCGGCCCCTAGATGTGGCCTTCCTTCGGGCGGTACACGAGAAAGTCAACATCATCCCAGTCATTGGCAAAGCGGATGCCCTGATGCCCCAGGAAACCCAGGCCCTCAAGCAGAAGGTGTGAGTGATGACCTCTGGCCTTTGACCCCAAGTGAGGCCAAACCTGATTTCAGCTTAGACTTCTTTGATCTTATTATTATTTTTTTTTTGAGACGGAGTCTCCCTGTGTCACCCAGGCTGGAGTGCAGTGGCGTGATCTCGGCTCACTGCAAGCTCCGCCTCCCAGGTTTTCACCATTCTCCTGCCTCAGCCTCCTGAGTAGCTGGGACTACAGGCGCCCGCCACCGCGCCCGGCTAGTTTTTTGTATTTTTTAGTAGAGACGGGGTTTCACCATGTTAGCCAGGATGGTCTCGATCTCCTGACCTCGTGATCCGCCCGTCTCGGCCTCCCAAAGTGCAGGGATTACAGGCTTGAGCCACCGCGCCCGGCCGACTTCTTTGATCTTAAAGTGGCCTTTTTGGAGCATAGTGTCTCAGGCTAGATTGTAGGAGAAGCTTCTGAGGAATGTGGGTGGTAAGCTGCCAGCCAGCGTAGCCATGTCTCTGAAGGCTCAAAATAGGCTAGATATGCAGCCCCTGGGCTAGATGCCTGGCTAAGGCCTATTTGGGGGCGGGAGCATAGACATAAGAACATGGTGACTTCCATCTGGCCCCCACCCCGTGTCTTCAGAGCCCTTTTCCACTGTTTCTGCTTATATATCTCTCAGCCTCTCTCTCTTTTTTTTTTTTTTTAGATAGAGTCTCACTCTGTGGCCCAGGCTGAGTACAGTGGCAAGATCATAGCTCACTGCAGCCTCAAATTTGTAGGCTCAAGTGATCCTCCTGCCTCAGCCTATTGAATAGCAGGGACTACAGATGAGCACCACCATGCCCGGCTAACATTTTTGGCTGGGCGTGGTGGCAGACACCTGTAATCCCAGCACTTTGGGAGGCTGAGGTCAGTGGATTACTTGAGCTGAAGAGTTTAAGACAAGCCAGGGCAACATGGCAAAACCCCATCTCTACAAAAAATATAAAAATTAGCCAGGTGTGGTGGTGTGCACTTGTAGTCCCAGCTATTCAGGAGGCTGAGATGGGAGGATCACCTGAGCCTGTGAGGTTGAGGCTGCAGTGAACCAAGATGGAGCCACTGGACTCCACCCTGGGTGATAGAGTGAAACCTTGTTTCAAAATATATATATTTTTTTGTAGAGATGGGATCTAGCTATATTGCCCAGGCTTCTCCTGGTCTCTTAATGTCTGCCCCATATTAGAATCTTGTGTTTCTCACCATCTATGTCTCTGAGATTTTGTTTTTGTCTTCCTGTACGTCCATCTCTCCCCATCTCTGTCTTGTCTTTCTGTCTCTGACCAGCCAGTATCTCTGTGTCTCCCTGTCTCTGGTCATGCAATGTCTGTCATTGTGGCCTGTTTCACACTGTCTCTGTATCTGTTTCCCCTGAGATCCGGGATCAGTTGAAGGAGGAGGAGATCCACATCTACCAGTTCCCTGAATGTGACTCTGACGAAGATGAAGACTTCAAGAGGCAGGATGCAGAGATGAAGGTGTGGGAGACAAAGAAGGAAGGCAGGCTGGGCACGGTGGCTCACGTCTGTAATCCCAGCACTTTGGGAGGCTGAGGCAGGCGGATCCCCTGAGGTCAGGAGTTCGAGACCAGCCTGGGCAACATGGCGAGACCCCGCCTCTACTAAAAACACAAAAATTAGCCAGGTGTGGTGGCGGGCACCTGTAATTCCAGCCACTCGGGAGGCTGAGGCAGGAGAATCACTTGAACACTCCAGCCTGGGCAATGGAGCGAGACCCTGTCTTAAAAGAAAAAAAAAAAAAAAAGAGGAAGGGGCAGGAAGCAGAGGAGGTGGGTGTGGAGATTGAAGCTGGGAAAGAGAAAGTTTCTGCCATGTGGGCCAGCGGTGACCCCTGCCCCCTGCCCTCCAGGAAAGCATCCCTTTTGCAGTCGTGGGTTCATGCGAGGTGGTGAGGGATGGCGGGAAGCGACCGGTGAGGGGACGCCGCTACTCCTGGGGGACCGTGGAGGGTGAGTGAGGCCAGGCAGGGTTCCTAAGGCCAGCAAGGAGCCCGGGGCCTCTGGGTCAGGCGCACTCAACATGTGAAGTTGGGGTGGGCTTTGGTCCCAGGGGATCCTAGGGGGAAAGGGGTTCTCCTTTCCATGGGCTGCAGACCGCGGACCCTCCGCCAGAGTGGCAGCAGGACTTCCCTGTTGACCCGACCCTACGGGTGGGTGGGACCCGAAACTCCCTGACGTTCGCTGGTCCGCGCCGCCCCCCCTCCAGTGGAGAACCCACATCACTGCGATTTCCTGAACCTGCGACGGATGCTGGTGCAGACACACCTGCAGGACCTGAAAGAGGTGACGCACGATCTGCTCTACGAGGGCTACCGGGCCCGCTGCCTACAGAGCCTGGCCCGGCCTGGGGCTCGCGATCGAGCCAGCCGCAGGTGAGACCCGGGGCCGACAGTCTCGGAGCCTCCAAGGTCCCGCCTCACCCAAGACCCTGCCCTGAGGCCCCGTCCCCACCACCCGTGAGTCCGCCTTCACCACTCAGACCTCTCTCTCCCTCCCTCCTTTTCTCCCTCCCTCCCTCTCTACCTTCCTCCCTCTCTCCCTCTCCCTCTCTCCCCACCGGCTTTGCCTCCGGCCCTAACCTCAGGGACCTGGCTCCGCCTCCTAGACCCCAACCTCGCCCCAGGCCCTGCCTCCTGGGCCTCACCCACAACCTCAGGCCCTGCTCCTGATTCCTGTCCCCTTCCCACTGTCCCGCAGTAAGCTTTCCCGCCAAAGCGCCACGGAGATCCCGCTGCCCATGCTGCCTCTGGCGGACACCGAGAAGCTGATCCGCGAGAAAGACGAAGAGGTGAGCATGCACCTCGCTTCCCCCCGACAGAGGCCCCAGGTCCCTCGCTGGCCTCGCCAGGTCACCGCCTGCAATCTCGCCCTGCACAGCTGCGCCGCATGCAAGAGATGCTAGAGAAGATGCAGGCCCAGATGCAGCAGAGCCAGGCCCAGGGCGAGCAGTCAGACACCCTTTGAGGCCACGCCCCGCCCGGCCTTACCTCGGCTCCGCCTTCAGTCGGCCTCTTGTCCAATCCCCGCGCCCCACACTGCCCAGCGCCCCCTGGAACCCCGTGGGTGCCGCCCTCGCGCGGGCTAGGGGGAGGTTCTACCAGCCCGGGCCCGTAGCCCCGCCCCGGCGCTGGTCCCGCCCACCCAGACACCGCCCACTTCCCGGCCGGAGCCTGCGGCCCAGTCTCCGACCGCCCCACTGTCTTCCGGGGTGCCCCCCTCTTCTCCCAGACTGTCTTCAATAAAAACTGAGCTTCCCGCGGCCACGCGAGCCTTCTCCTTCCTTGCGGAAAAAGGCGGCGGGTGTAGATTGTGGGGCCGTCCCCCGCAGGCCTCCAGGCCGCATCCATCCCTTTGTGGGGCGCTCCCACCTGAGGCCCTCGCGCAAACACTCTGAAGGCGCCCCCCATAAGAAACAAAGACCAGTTAAATTTTATTGGGAGCCGGGGTGGGGGTCGGGCCGAACGGAAGCGTCAGCCAGCAGAGGCCCGCGGAAGCCCCTACTCCTGGTCCTTGGCGTCGCCGTGCGTGATGACGTAGCAGATGTTTTTGTAGTCGACGTTGCCGCCCACGTCGGGGGGGAAAGCAGCCCACATGTTCTTGATCTGGGGAAACACGCAGGGGGGTCTCGCACCGGCCGTTAGGCTTCCCTCCCCCAGCCCCTTTGCTGCTCCGGCCCCGCCGCGGGGCCCACTCACCTCCTCCGGGGTGAAGCGGTCACACTGCGTGGTCAGCAGCTCCTCCAGGCTGGAGAGAGGTGATACACCGGGAGTTGCGATTGGGTTCCTGGTTCCTTTCCACTCCCTCGCACCTCATCCCCTTTGCCAGCCCCAGCCTCCCCCGAAAACCCAGGTCACTCTACTTCCTTCATTGGCCTCCCAGACACTCGCTTTTGCCCTCTCCGCTCACATTTGCTGTGAAAATGCAGTCTTGCCGCCCATTACCACAATCTTAACTACTCCCTGACCTCTGACAGTGACTAACCCTTCGTAGGAATTTTTGGGGGTTTTTTTGTTTGTTTTGAGACAGGGTCTCGCCCTGATGCCCAGGCAGGAATGAAGTGGTTTGATCATAGCTCACTGCAACCTGGAACTCCTGGGCTCAAGGCATCTTCCTGCCTCAGCCTCTAGCGTAGCTGCGACTATAGGTGTTTGCCACAACGCCGGCGATTTTTTTTTGTTTTTTTTTTTTGGAGACGGAGTTTTGCTATTGTTGCCCAGGTTGGAGAGCAGTGGCATGATCTCGGCTCACTGCAACCTCCGGCTCCAGGGTTCAAGCGATTCTCATGTCTCAGTCTCCCGAGTAGCTGGGACTGCAGGCGCCCGCCACCACGCCCAGCTAATTTTTGTATTTTTTGTAGAAACGGGGTTTCACCATGTTGGCTAGGCTGGTCTTGAACTCCTGACCTCACGTGATCCACCCGCCTTGGCCTCCCAAAGTGCTGGGATTACAGGCATGAGCCACTGCGCCTGGCCAGCCCGCGAATTTTTTAGTTAATTGTTTAGAAACAGGGTCATGCTGCGTTACCCAGGCTGATCTCAAATTCCTGTCCTCAAGCGAATCCTGTCTCCGCCTCCCAAAGCACTGGGATTATAGGCCTGAGCCACAGGGCCCAGCCTTGGTAGGAATTTAAGGAGGCTTTCAGTGTGGGAGCAGCTGGTGGAGTGGGGGAAGGGTTGGAAGGGTGGGAGAGCTGATGCTTACAACTTCTTCTTGATGGTGCCCTTTCCTTCAGGGTCCAGGACCTTGAAGGCTCCAGTTATCACATCCTCAGGGTCGGCACCTGGGGGGGACAGAGGGCACATGAAGCTGATGGGTCCCTGAAGGATCTGGGAAAAGGCAGCTGGGGCCATGGATCCAGGACACTCCACTCACCCTTGAGCTTTTCCCCGAACATGGTCAGGAAGACGGTGAAGTTGATGGGACCACTGGCTTCCTTCATCATGGCATCCAACTCCTCATTCTTCACATTGAGGCGGCCTGGAGGGGGTTGGGGGAAGCGTGGGCTGGAGCAGCCTCCTGGGGCCAGGCCTGTGCTTCCTACTAATTCAGATGATCACATCCGTTTTTCAGCTGGGTAGACTGAGGCCCAAGGTGGAGCTGACAGGGCTGGAACCCAAGGCCACTGAATTTCCTAGACTCTGCAGCCTTGAATATTCCCACCTGGAGGTAGGGGGCTCACCCATGGCTGCGAAGGTGTCCCGAAGGTCCTCCTTGTCGATAATACCATCACGGTTCTGGTCGATCACAGTGAAGGCCTGGGGAGGGCCGGGGTGGGGAGGGTTAGGTCCCCCATGGCCCAGCCTCAGCATCCCTACCCCAGGCAGATCAGATGCTGGCTCCCAGCCAGCTGTCCTCTTCCACCCCAAGCAGGGAGGGGAGGAAGGAATTCTAAACCTTTCCCCTCCTTTGAACAGGTGCACATTCCAGGGAGAGGGCGGGGGAGAGGGCCAGCAGGGCTGTTTTTGGTCAGTCTTCCAGTTTCCCTTGTCCCCTCACCTCCTTGAACTCCTGGATCTGAGTCTGGTCAAACATGGAGAAGACGCTGGAACTTCCACCCTCTACTGCCCTTCTCTTGGCCTTCTTGGGTGCCTGGAGGGTGAGGGTTGAACAAAGGGGCCCATGGATGAGTCCCTCCACCTCTCTGGGAGCAATGAATTAGATTCAGAATTCTTTGAGTCCCTGTTCCTAAAGCAACCCTTTAGCCTGAGTCTCCCCTTCCTGGGGACCTCTTTGCTGAGGGGGCTTGCTTTGATTGCATTCTCCAAATTCCCCTCTGTGGCTCCTGGGTCTCCAACTCTCTATCCCCTACAATGGGTGGAAGCTTCTTCTCAGTGCCCTGAGCCTAGCTCCTCTGAGCCCCAGACTTGCTGAGGCTCAGCCACTCATTTGCCCTGTTTGAGCCTCTTTTCTTTTCTTTTCTTTTTTCGAGACGGAGTCTTGCTCTGTCACCCAGGCTGGAGTGCAGTGCTGCGATCTCGGCTCACCGCAACCTCTGCCTCCCGGGTTCAAGCGATTCTCATGCTCCAGCCTCCTGAGTAGCTGGGATTACAGGCATGCACCACCATGCCGAGTTAATTTTTGTGTTTTTAGTAGAGACCGGATTTCGCCATGTTGACCAGGATGGTCTCAAACTCCTGGCTTCAAGTGATCCAACCGCCTTGGCCTCCCAAAGTGCTGGGATTACAGGCATGAACCACAGCACCTGGCCCCAGCCTCTACTTTCTCATTTGTAAAATGGGATGGGAGTTATTGCCCGGCTGGTGCCAGAGCACTTTAGGAAGATGGAATACAGGAACGAATGGATCAGGTTTTGAGAGGGACTGGGGCCCTGTGAGTTGAATGTCTGGGCGGATTATCATTGATTGGATCCTTAAGGCCATCACACGGTCTGTTTTCCATCAGTGATGCCGAGAAAGAGACGAGCATCCTTTTAACTTTTTGTTGGACTGGGAACCAGCTACTTTCTTTCAAAGGGTGAGGCTGCCCTGAGGTCTAAGGGATCTGAGCAGGGGTTAGAGGATTCTTACTCACCATGTCTTCAGTCTCCCGGGGGGCAAGGCAGCGGCTCCAGCTGGAAAGAAGCAGGGAGTCAGCATGGGGCAGTTCCTCTGGGGTTATATAGTCCTGCCCCAGGGAGCCCTTAACATACCAAGGTAACCTTAGCCCTGCGGGTGCCCACCCCAGATACCAAAATAGCCCAACTTAGGGCCTTTCCTTTCTTGGAGGGCCAGCAGCAGCTGGAGCCCAGGGGGGAGGAAGGGGGAGAGCAGGTCTTGCGATGCATGTCTCACTAGGGCCTGGGCAAGAAGGGATGTTCTTTCTCCCAAAGAGGGGCTGGAATGTGCCAGAGTTTAGAGAGGACCCAACCCAAGGCATCGTTCTGGGAGATACATGAACCAGATCCTGTACCCCTGAGTGGGGTGGGCTCAGATATATTTATTTATTTATTTATTTATTTATTTTTATTTATTTATTTTTTTTTTGAGAGGGAGTCTCGCTCTGTCGCCCAGGCTGGAGTGCAGTGGCCAGATCTCAGCTCACTGCAAGCTCCGCCTCCCGGGTTCACGCCATTCTCCTGCCTCAGCCTCCGGAGTAGCTGGGACTACAGGCGCCCGCCACCTCGCCCGGCTAGTTTTTTGTATTTTTTAGTAGAGACGGGGTTTCACCGTGTTAGCCAGGATGGTCTCGATCTCCTGACCTCGTGATCCGCCCGTCTCGGCCTCCCAAAGTGCTGGGATTATAGGCTTGAGCCACCGCGCCTGGCCGGGCTCAGATTTAAACCCAGTAAACGTCCGGGTGCAGTGGTTCACACCTGTAATCCCAGCACTTTGGGAGGCTGAGGTGGGAGGATTGTTTGAGGCCAGGAGTTCAGGACCAGCCTGGGCAACATAGTGAGACCCCTGTCTCAATTTTTTTTTTTTTTAAGACAGAGTCTCTCTCTGTTGCCCAGGCTGGAGTGCAGTAGTAGCGTGATCTTGGCTCACTGCAACCTCCACCTTCCCGATTCAAGTGATTCTCCTGCCTCAGCCTCCTGAGTAGCTGGGATTATAGGTGTGCCAAGACACCAGGCTAATTTTTTTTTTTTTTTTTTTTGTATTTTTAGTAGAGATGGGGTTTCATTCACCATGTGGGCTAGGGTGGTCTCAATCTTCTGACATTGTGATCCATCCGCCTTGGCCTCCCAAAGTGCTGCGATTACAGGTGTGAGCCACTGTGCCCGGCCCCCAGTCTCTATTTTAAATTAATAAAATAAACCCAGTAAACATGTATTGAATGCACACAGTGTGCCTTGTGCTAGGCTGGGCTTTGTAGGTGCACTTTGGCAGACACAATCCGTCTACCCCCACATGGTGGAGTTCATAGTCGAGTGTGTGTAAATGTGAGGATGGTAAGAAAGAGCCGTCTGTGGAAGCTGAGGGATCAGGTGGATCTCCTACCTCCCTTCAAGGAGAGGGGAATTTTTTTTTTTCTTTTTGAGATGGAGTCTTGCTCTTGTCGCCCGGCTGGAGTGCAATAGTGTGATCTTGGCTTACTGCAATCTCCACCTTCTGGGTTCAAGGGATACTTCTGCCTCAGCCTCCTGAGTAGCTGGGATTCCAGGCACCTGCCACCATGCCCAGCTATTTTTTTTTTTTTTTTGAGATGGAGTCTTGTTCTGTTACCCAGGTTGGAGTGCAGTGGTGTGATCCTGGCTCACTGCAACCTCCGCCTCCCGGGTTCAAGTGATTCTCCTGCTTCAGCCTCCCGAGTAGCTGGGACTACAGGCGTGTGCCACCACGCCCGCCTAATTTTTTTGTATTTTTAGTAGAGACGGGGTTTCCCAGTGTTAGCCAGGATGGTCTCGATCTCCTGACCTCGTGATCCACCTGCCTCGGCCTCCCAAAGTGCTGGGATTACAGGCGTGAGCCACCATACCCGGCATCTAATTTTTTGTATTTTTAGTAGAGATGGGGTTTCACCATGTTGGCCAGGCTGGTCTCGAACTCCAACCTCAGGGGACCTACCCGTTTCAGCCTCCCAAAGTGCTGGGATTACAGGCGTGAGCCACCGTGCCAAGCTGAGAGGGATTTTTTTGAGGTGAGATACTTTGTGGTCTCGGGTTTTGTGCTGGGCCTTGGTTTCCCCTCTGTAAAAGGGAGAGGTAGTTCCCATCCCACAGAACTTGCATTATAACTAATAATTGGCCGGGCGCGGTGGCTCAAGCCTGTAATCCCAGCACTTTGGGAGGCCGAGACGGGCGGATCACGAGGTCAGGAGATCGAGACCATCCTGGCTAACACAGTGAAACCCTGTCTCTACTAAAAAATACAAAAAACTAGCCAGGCGAGGTGGCGGGCGCCTGTAGTCCCAGCTACTCGGGAGGCTGAGGCAGGAGAATGGCGTAAACCCGGGAGGCGGAGCTTGCAGTGAGCCGAGACCGCGCCACTGCACTCCAGCCTGGGTGACAGAGCCAGACTCCGTCTCAAAAAAAAAATAATAATAAAAATAAAAATAAAAAATAATTATCCCTGCCTTGCTGGAACTTACAGTCTAGCCATAGAGACAGGAATGAATGCAGAAAGTGACATACCAGGGCTGGTCAGGAGCCCAGAAGTGGAGGGCTCGGCAGCCCTGTCTAGGAGTATGGGAGTGGCTTCATGAGGGCTAGGGAGTCAGGTGCAGGTGGAGGAGCAGGTGTGTTGGGCAGAGGGCACGGCCTGAGCAAAGGCCTGGAGAGCACAAGATCAGAGGTATTCAGGTTGCCAGAATTGTGATGGGGCTGGTGACCAGCCCCTGAGGGGCCTTCAAGGCCAGGCACAGAATGGAGACCCTGGGGAACCTTGGAAAGGTTTCATGCAGAAGAAGGATGTGATCTAGTATGAGTCTAGAATATTTTCTCTGGGTACTGGTGTGGAGGCTGGAACTCAGGAGGGGAGGCAAAGACCCTAAGAGGACAGCCAGCTGGTCACCTTCCGTGAGGTGCCTTGATGGCCAGTGGCTGCTCACTTCATTCTGGCCAAGAGCCAGCTTGGCTGATTGTGTAGCTTTGATGTACCCTCTCTTCTCCCTCTGGGCCTCAGTGACCCAGTCCCCTCCATGCAGCAGAAGTCTGGAAAAATAGTGGCTGAGGAAGCCCCAGGTTGGCAAGGACAACCATCTCCTTCTCCTCCTGCTCCCTCTAGGACCCGATGTCCTGAAGAAGATGCCTTGCCCTCCCCGCTCCCTCCTCCTCCAGGCCCATGCCGATACCTCTAAGACATTTTCTTTTCTGGGCACTGAGGCCCAGCCACCTGTTGTCTCTAAGAAGAGAGAAGGAGCCACCCTAAACTTAGCAGCTGCCCTTAGCCTCCCACACCAGCCCCTCCCTGCCTCAGACGGCAGCTGCCTCGCCTTATAGGGTTACCATGGGGGTCCAAGCCAGGGAGGAGCCCACTTATTACTGGGTTCTGGGAGAGCAGGAGGACTCCAAAAAGGGGAATGGGAGGAGTGCTCAGGAAGCTTGGGTCAAATGGGAGATGGGAAAGGTGAGGAGGAGATCAGACACTGAATGGGAATTGACAGGACTTGGGACTGCGTTGAGAGTGAGGGACCTTTGAGAACTCAGAAACCAAGGAGGAACTGAAAAGTCGGGAGCTAGGTCTCACTGGAATTCCAAATGGTGGATGCTATATGGAAATCGGACTATGGGGGTCAGAGAAAGAAGAGGGTGTTTAGAAGTTGGAAGGTTGGAGATCATAACGTCAGGTCTTTATGCTTGTGATCTAAGGACAACCTGGGAGCGCTCATGAGATTGAGGTCGGGGTTCTCAGTGGAACATGAGGAGCACAGAGGGATGTGGCACTGAGGGGAAGGGGTTGACGGGACTGGGGCCTCGGATCCCCAAAAGAATAGTAACACACATATGGGGAGTTCATGGTACTGGGGATTCATGGATTTGGGGTTTGAGATCCTCACTAGAAGAAATGGTGGGGGTACTCAGAGGCGTAAGGTCTGAGGAATTGGAGCCTGGGTTCTGGGGAGGAGCTCAGATAGATGGGAACTGAGGAGAGGGACTTGGAGGTTGGGATTCCCGCAGGAAATGGGTGAAGCAGAGAGATGGGTTGCTTATAGGATCTAGGGGCTCTGGCTATTGCAACCTGGGCCTGGAGTGTTGGGGTTAGTTTGGGGCCGGGATCGGAGAATTACAGAGTAAAGGCTGAGGGTACTGGGTCAGGGCACTGGATCTGTGGTGGGGCTCAGGGTCCCACAGACCACCAGAGTTGGGGGCTCACGAGTTAAACGAATAGGGGCCCGGGAAGGACTCGAGAAGGGCAGCGCGGCACTCATTGGTTGAGGGCTGCACTAATGCCCCCGCCTCTTCTCCGTACTGTCCCCAGCTGTCACCCTCCTGTAGGGCTTGTCTCCGGTTGTCACCGACTATCCCTGGGCTGGCACCGCCTGCTGGCAGCGTCTTTGCCCTTTGGATGCTCCCATTGGCTGAGACAGCTATCTATTTTCCTGTCCTGTGGTCGAAGTGGGAGAACACGATCATTGGCTGACGAGGCGAATTAATCTCTAGTTTGCCCCGCCTCCTCCCAGCTGTCATTCCTAACTGACCATTTTGGGAGACTTAAAGAATTCCTCAGCTCTTCCTATTGACTGCGGATGCTGTCTGTCACCGCCTAAAGAGACATCACTGCCTGTCAATTTGGCCACCACCTACTCCCCTTTTCATTGGCTCCGTTTTTACCGTTCCTATTGGTCAAGAAGCTGCCAGGCCCCACCTCTTACTCGTACAGCCCCTGCCTTCTCCTCCGCCCTTCCGCGGTCATTCACTCTTCAGTCATATTTATTGGCCAGGAGGTTCAGGCTCCTGCGTTTCTATTGGTTATTTCTTTGGTCCCACCTCCCCCTGCCTTTCTTCGTCCTCTGACTGGTCTTACAGCCCTACGCCTTCTCCGTTTCCTCTTTCCAGATGAGCCACCCCTTTTTCGCCTCCGGCCCCGCCTACGGTTCCAACGATTGGCAGAAGCCCAGCTCTCTCTCTCCCACTATTCGTCCAAATCCTCTGACGAGGCGGGAGAAAAAAGGAGCGCGATGGGCCAGTCCGCGCGCAGGCGTGGAACACCGAGATGCTGGCCGCGGAGCCGGCTCTGCGGCGTGTGCGCAGGCGCGAGGTCGGCGGCTCGCCCCAAGCGGGAGGGAGGGGGCGGCGGCGAGAGCGCGCGAGGGGGTGAGACGGCACGAGCTAGACCCCGGCGCGCGGCGCCCCCGGACCCCTGCCCCGCCTCCGCGCGCCCAGCGGCCGCCCCGCCTCCGGCGCGCGCCGAGCCGCGCCCTTCGCCCTCTCCCCTTTCTCGGCTGGTCTCGCCGGGAGGCCCGAGGGGCGGCGCCTTCTGCGGCCTCCCCGGCGAGGGGATGTGAGGGGCGGCCCGCGGCCATGGAGACCGGCCCGGCGCCCCTGGTGGCCCCGCCGCGCCGTCATGGCGCCCCCGCGGCCCCGTCGCCGCCGCCCCGGGGTTCCCGGGCCGGGCCCGTCGTGGTGGTGGCTCCGGGACCTCCAGTGACTACGGCCACTTCGGCCCCCGTCACCCTGGTGGCCCCCGGGGAGGCGCGGCCCGCCTGGGTCCCGGGGTCGGCCCAGACCTCTGCCCCGGCCCCGGCCCCAGCCCCGGCCGTCACGGGCAGCACGGTGGTGGTGCTGACCCTGGAGGCCTCGCCCGAAGCCCCAAAGCCTCAGGTCCCCTCCGGCCCGGAACCCTCAGAGCCCGCGGCCGTGGCTGGAGCTGAGACGTCAAGGGCTCTGGCCGCAGGGGCAGACTCTCCGAGGACAGAGGAGGCTCGACCCTCACCCGCCCCAGGATCAGGGACCCCCACCGGGACCCCTACCAGGACCCCTTCCAGAACGGCTCCTGGGGCCCTGACCGCCAAACCCCCGCTTGCCCCCAAGCCGGGAACCACAGTGGCCTCAGGAGTGACTGCACGGAGTGCATCAGGACAAGTGACAGGTGGGCATGGAGCTGCCGCAGCAACATCATCATCAGCAGGACAGGCTCCTGAGGACCCCTTAGGCCCTGGCGCAGGCCCCTCGGGGACTTGTGAGGCTCCGGTAGCTGTCGTGACCGTGACCCCAGCTCCGGAGCCTGCTGAAAACTCTCAAGACCTGGGCTCCACGTCCAGCCTGGGACCTGGCATCTCTGGGCCTCGAGGGCAGGCCCCGGACACGCTGAGTTACTTGGACTCCGTGAGCCTCATGTCTGGGACCTTGGAGTCCTTGGCGGATGATGTGAGCTCCATGGGCTCAGACTCAGAGATAAACGGGCTGGCCCTGCGCAAGACGGACAAGTATGGCTTCCTTGGGGGCAGCCAGTACTCGGGCAGCCTGTGAGTACCAGTGGGCACCCAGCGGGACCGCCTCGGGGAAGCAGAGGTTGGGGGAGGGCGAAACGATACACTTTGCCCAGACTCTGGCAGCCCAGCCTCCTCTGAGGATCCAGGGGGTGATCAGCGCGAGCTGCCGTTCCTTGAGCATCCTGAGGTGCCTGTGACATTGGCATGTTAGTGAGTTTCAGACCAGGGGTCAGGAGGTCTAGGTTTAAGCCTTGCCTTTGATGGGTTGTGTGCCCTTGAGCCAGTGGCTTCCCCAGTTCCGTGCCTCAGTTTCTTCCTCTATAAAGTGGATTGAATGAAATGATACCTGAGGTCTTCCCAGCTCTTCGATGGGGAACTCCCGCTACAGGCCGGATATTCTGGAGGGTTGGTTGGGCGAGGGTTCTGGTAGAGACCCTTGGTCCCTTAGGGGTGGAGAGCCTGGGAGGGGTGCAGGCACCTCCTTTCCCCCATAGCCCTAGGTCCGAGGGATGGAGTAGAAAGGTGGGGAAGTCTGCCTGATGGAAGGGAGACGGTGCAGTCAGGACCTTGCTGTGAAACAGGGCAGTCTTGTATCTGCACTGAAGTAAAGGGGGTGGGAGAGGCCTCTTCCCCATTTCCTCATCTCCCCAGCCGGGCTTACTCTTTCCTAGTTCCCTCCCGGGCCTGAGTCACTCCCGAGGTAGGGGGTGATTGCCTCTGACTTCTTCCTTCCCCCTCTCTGGATCCTGCCCCGTTGTTCCTGTGCCCCTTTGACCTGCTGGGCCAGTCAGCCTACAGCATCGCCTGGGCCCTCAGGTGTCAGGCCCCAGGTGCTAAGGATAAATAGTCCTTTTAAGGAGTCAGTCATCTGGAGAGAAAGACAAGTACTTAAACAGTTGGTTTCAATAGAAGACCTCAGGTTTAGCCTAGAGATCCCCAGAGGGTTTCCTGAGTGCACACAGGCAGGGAGTCAGCTGAACCTGCTCTGAATCGTGAAAAGTAAGTAGGATTTAGTCTTGGCTATGTGTGCAGGGATAGGGGAAAGCCCTGTGGGAAGGTTTTCCAGGCAGGGTTCGTGAGCCAACCAAAATCAGAAAGCCTTTGATTGGGTACCAACATTCAGGGTCTTACATGGGAAAGCAACTGAAGTTTGACCCTGGTGCTTTCCAGGCACGAGGCCTCGGTTTATAGATGAAGAAACAGAATTAGTGCAGTTGAGTGAATTGTCCTCCTCAAATAATCTGGATCTGTGTGACCAGTGGCTCTCTCCTCAATAGCAGGCTGTCCTGAGGAACTCGGGCTGAATTCAGTTTGAGGGAGTCCCTCTTGTGTGCCAGGCACTGTGCCGGGTGCTGTTTCTCTGCTTTGTAGTGTTGTTTCTCTAAGATCAGCTTCTCTGCCAGAGAACTCTACCTCTGGGGCAAGACTGACTGTAATCGACATCACTTTCTCAGCGTTCAGTGGCTCGCTGCTGTCCACAGGATGAAGTCCAGGCTCTTTGGCCCGCGCACAGCCTCTCTGGTCACCTCTGCCACCACTCCTCACTGGGTGCTTTGCGCTGTGGTTCTGCTGAACTAGTTGTAGTCCTTTCCCCTTCATATTCAGGCTGTGCACCTGCCAGGAGTGTTCTTCTCCCCTTTCTTTGCCTGCTAAGTTCTACTCATTTCTTCATGGCTTACCTCAGATGTCCCCTCCTCCAGGAAGCCTTCCCTGATACCCACTGCCCCCACTCCAATTAGATGCCTCTTTGGTGCATCTTTGTCATTGCATTTCCCATACCATATTACAGTTTACGCTCCTCTTAGGCTGTAACCTCCTTGAGGGCCAGAAGGTGTCTTACTCTTACCAGCCCTTGGTAGAGTTTGGAACTGACTTATGATAGAAATTAATGAGAGATGGTTTCTCTATTTAAGGAGCTTCTAGAACAAAGGAAACTAACATTTAACGAGCCCCTTCTATTTAACAATTGTTTATATGCAGTTTCTCAATAGTGTTCTCATAACTTTGTGATGTAGGTGGTGGTGTCTTTTTTAATTTTTTAATTTTTTTCTTTTGAGACGGAGTTTCGGTCTTGTTGCCCAGGCTGGAGTGCAATGGCGCGGTCTCGGCTCACGGCAACCTCCACTTCCCAGGTTCAAGCGATTCTCCTGCCTCAGCCTCCCTAGTATCTGGGATTGAAGGCATGTGCCACCACACTCGACTAATTTTGTATTTTTAGTAGAGACAGGGTTTCACCATGTTGGCCAAGCTGGTCTTGAACTCCCAAACTCAGGTGATCCTCCCACCTCGGCCTCCCAAAGTGCTGGGATTACAGGCATGAGCCACCGCGCCTGGCCTGGTGGTGTCTTTTTATAATTGAGGAAGGGACTCAGGTCATCCCTTGCCAAGGCTCCCCAGGGTCTCAGAGACGGAACTGAAATTTGAACTTAGGTGGGTTTGATTCTTTTTTTTAATTTTTATTTATTTATTTATTTTTTTGAGACGGAGTCTCGCTCTGTCACCCAGGCTGGAGTGCAGTGGCCGGATCTCAGCTCACTGCAAGCTCCGCTTCCCGGGTTTACGCCATCCTCCTGCCTCAGCCTCCCGAGTAGCTGGGACTACAGGCGCCCACTACCTCGCCCGGCTAGTTTTTTGTATTTTTTAGTAGAGACGGGGTTTCACCGTATTAGCCAGGATAGTCTCGATCTCCTGACCTCGTGATCCGCCCATCTCGGCCTCCCAAAGTGCTGTGATTACAGGCTTGAGCCACCGCGCCTGGCCTGGTGGGTTTGATTCTTAAGACCCAAGCTTTCTTCTGTTCCACTCACCTCCTAGTACTGACTCCTACAAGTAACTGAAGAATGTTGGGGCACCATAAGTATGAAGCTCTGACAGAACAGTGGGTAAATAGGGCAGGGAGACCTTTATTTGCCTGGGATGATTTCAGGGAGGAGGAGTAGAGTAAATTGCAGGTGACCCAAGGGATCACAAAAGTTTGATAGGACAAAACTCAGATGGTAGTGTCTAAGGAGACAGAAGTACATTTGTTCTGTATTTTTTTTTTCATTATTATTTTTTGAGATGGAGTCTTGCTGTGTCGTCCAGGCTGGAGTGCAGTGGCGCAATCTCGGCTTGCATCCTCCGCCTCCTGGGTTCAAGCCATTCTCGTGCCTCAGCCTCGCGAATAGCTAGGATTTCAAGCACATGCCACCATGCCTGGCTAATTTTTGCATTTTTTAGTAGAGACAGGGTTTTACCATGTTGTCCAAGCTGGTCTCGAACTCCTGACCTCAAATCATCCGCCTGCCTCGGCCTCCCAAAGTGCTGGGATTACAGACGACAGCCACCATGCCCGGCCTATTTTATTATTTTATTTTTATTTTTTGTAGAGATAGAATCACATTATGTTGCCCAGGCTGGCTTTGAATTCCTGGCCTCAAGTGATCCTCCTGCCTCTGCTTCCCAAAATGCTGGGATTACAGGCATGAGCTACCATGCCTGGCCCTGTAGAGTATTTTATTTTATGGATAGTATTACTTTTTTTTTTTTTTTTTTTTTTTTTGAGACGGAGTCTCGCTCTGTCGCCTGGGCTGGAGTGCAGTGGCCTGATCTCAGCTCACTGCAAGCTCTGCCTCCTGAGTTTACGCCATTCTCCTGCCTCAGCCTCCCGAGTAGCTGGGACTACAGGCGCCCGTCACCTCGCCCGGCTAGTTTTTTTTTTTGTATTTTTTGGTAGAGACGGGGTTTCACCGTGTTAGCCAGGATGGTCTTGATCTCCTGACCTCGTGATCCACCCATCTCGGCCTCCCAAAGTGCTGGGATTACAGGCTTGAGCCACCGCGCCCTGCCGATAGTATTACTTAATGGGCACCTTGCTGTGTGTTATTTTGTATAAACTCAACAGACCCATTCAGGCAGGTATTGTTATTTTCTGCACCTTACAGATGAGGAAATTGAGGCTTAGCAAAATTAAGTGATTTGCTCAAGGTCACACGATGAATAAATGGTAAAGCTAGGACTTGGATCCAGATCTAATGCAAAATGTGGCTTTAAAATACTCCATACTCATCCCAACACTTTTGGAGGCCGAGACGGGCGGATCATGAGGTCAGGAGATCGAGACCATCCTGGCTAACACGGTGAAACCCCGTCTCTACTAAAAAATACAAAAAACTAGCTAGGCGAGGTGGCGGGTGCCTGTAGTCACAGCTTCTCGGGAGGCTGAAGCAGGAGAATGGCGTGAACCCGGGAGGCAGAGCTTGCAGTGAGCTGAGATCCAGCCACTGCACTCTAGCCTGGGCGACAGAGCGAGACTCCATCTAAAAAAACAAACAAACAAACAAAATACTCCATACTCTCTCCCCAGATTTGGATGTGTCAGAAGTGAGATTTAAATATGACCTCTGAATAGAGATCCATCAGGGAAGGAAGGCCTTTCAGTGTGCCTTGGGATGACCAAGTGGCCAGACATCCTGATGTTTGGTAGCTCACAGACTATCCAGTTTCTCGTTTGAACTTGGGGAGGTGGCTCGCCTCAGTTCCACCTGCAATGCAGGTTTTACCCTATTGCTACTGACCCCTTCTGTGCTCCCCGCACCCTGCAGAGAGAGCTCCATTCCCGTGGACGTGGCTCGGCAGCGGGAGCTCAAATGGCTGGACATGTTCAGTAACTGGGATAAGTGGCTGTCACGGCGATTCCAGAAGGTTTGAGGGCTGAATGGTGGGCAGGGCAATGCGCAAGTTGGGAGGGGCGGCGTGTGCTCCAGGGAAGCCCAGGAAGCTGATAATATCTGCCCTCTAGACCACACTAGGGATAGATGGGCCCTGGCAGGCGAATGGCTTTAAAAATTGAAGGCCAGGCTAGGTCCAGTGGAATCAAGCCTATGGGATGTGGGGGGAGTATCCAGGGAGCCTGTGGACTGCTAGGGAAAGCTTGGAGGCTGTGCCGGCCCTTGAAGCTGTCCCCCCTCCTGCCACTTTGCCTTAGGTGAAGCTGCGCTGCCGGAAGGGGATCCCCTCATCTCTCAGAGCCAAGGCCTGGCAGTACCTGTCTAATAGCAAGGAACTTCTGGAGCAGAACCCAGGAAAGTTTGAGGTGCGTGCAGCTCCAGGGTGTGGGGACATGTGGCCCTGTCTGTGCAAGGGGTATCAGTTCCCCCAGATCCTGAGGTAATCCCCGCTGTCCCACTGCAGGAGCTGGAACGGGCTCCTGGGGACCCCAAGTGGCTGGATGTGATTGAGAAGGACCTGCACCGCCAGTTCCCTTTCCACGAGATGTTTGCTGCTCGAGGGGGGCATGGGTAAGGTGGCCAGACCATGGGGATCAGTCAGCAAACATTGGCTGGAGGATCCACCTTTTATCTAGGTGGATACAAGACTGAATTGAAAGTGGTTTTTGCCCTCCAGGACTTGTAGAAGAGAGATCTGTAATGGACTAAGTGTCAAGCCATGTCAAAGGAACTGTCCCGGGAAGGAGACTTGACTCGGGTTGTGTGTGGGGGCACATCACGGGCTCCTTGAAGAGCTTGCATTTGGGCTGGGTTTTGGAGAGGTGGGAGCTATAGCAGTGGAGCAGGGTTTTCCTGCCTGGGGGTTATGGAAAAGATCACCAGGGACCCTTAAATGCTATGCCAAGGCATTTGGAATTTTGTTCTATAGACCAGGCTTCCTCCAGATGTCAATATATACTGTTCTCTAGTAGTATGCAAGGTGATCTTAGGGAGTTCTCGGATGGACGTTTTTTTTTTTTTTTGAGATGGAGTCTTCCTTTTGTTTTTTTTTGAGACGGAGTCTTGCGCTGTCGCCCAGGCTGGAGTGCAGTGGCGCGATCTCCGCTCACTGCGAGCTCCGCCTCCCGGGTTCACGCCATTCTCCTGCCTCAGCCTCCTGAGTAGCTGGGACTACAAGCGCCCGCCACCGTGCCTGGATAATTTTTTGTATTTTTAGTAGAGACGGGGTTTCACCGTGGTCTCGATCTCCTGACCTTGTGATCCGCCCGCCTCGGCCTCCCAAAGTGCTGGGATTATAGGCGTGAGCCACCGCGCCCGGCCTAGAGTCTTCCTTTGTTGCCCAGGCTGGAGTGCAGTGGTTCGATCTTGGCTCATTGCAACCTCTGCCTCCCAGGTTCAAGCAATTCTCATGCCTCAGCCTCCTGACTAGCTGGGATTATAGGTGCACACTATCATGCCCGGCTCATTTTTGTGTTTTTAGCAGAGACGGGGTTTCACCATGTTGGCCAGGCTGGTCTTAAACTCCCAATCTCAAGTGATATGCCCGCCTTGGCCTCTCAAAGTGCTGGGATTACAGGTGTGAGCCACTGCGCCTGGCCAGATGGAATTTTTTTTTTTTTTTTTTTGAGATGGAGCTTTGCTCTTGTCGCCGAGGCTGGAGTACAGCGGCACGATCTCGACTCACTGCAACCTCTGCCTCCTGGATTCAGGTGATTCTCCTGCCTCAGCCTCCGAAGTAGCTGGGATTACAGGTGCCCACCATCATGCCCGGCTAATTTTTGTATTTTTAGTAGAGACGGGGTTTCACCATATTGGCCAGGCTGGTCTCGAACCCCTGACCTTAGGTGATCTACCTGCCTCGGCCTCCCAAAGTGCTAGGATTATAGACATGAGCCACCACGGTCGGCCAGACAATTTTTTTTTTTGTTTTTGTTTTTTGTTTTTTTTTTGAGACGGAGTCTTGCTCTGTCACCCAGGCTGGAGTGCAGTGGCCGGATCTCAGCTCACTGCAAGCTCTGCCTCCCGGGTTCACGCCATTCTCCTGCTTCAGCCTCCCAAGTAGCTGGGACTACAGGCGCCCGCCACCACGTCTGGCTAATTTTTTTTGTATTTTAGTAGAGACGGGGTTTCACTGTGTTAGCCAGGATGGTCTCGATCTCCTGACCTCGTGATCTGCCCGTCTTGGCCTCCCAAAGTGCTGGGACAGACAATTTTTTTAATCAATAATTCATCCTTTAGCAAATATTTATTTAGCATCTGCTATCTGCCAGGCACTGTCTAGTCACAAATGATTGCAGTGAACAAAAAACGAAAAACTCCTCTCATGGTGTTTATATTTTAGTGGGGACAAACAATAAATCAGGGAAAGGAACGTATGTTGTATGTGAAATGATGGTAAGCATTAGGAGGTTATTTTTATTTTTACTTTTATTTGTTTTTTGATAGGATGGGTTTTCATCATGTTGCCCAGGCTGGTCTTGAACAACTGGGCTCAAGTGATCTGCCCACCTCATCTTCCTTAAGTGCTGGGATTACAGGCGTGAGCCACTGTGCCTGGGCCTAAAGAGCACTTTAAAGCAAGAGGGAAATAGAGAATGTGAGTGGGGATGGGGTTATAAATGACTTGATCCCACTTATGTTTTAAAAGGGTCATTCTGGCTACCATGCTGAGAACAGACTATAGGCAGACAAGGACAGAAACGAACCAGTTAGGAGACTTCCTGTAATCCAGAGAGGGGTGAGAGCTAGACCAGCATGGTAGCAGCAGGAGTATGGAGAGAAGTGGTTGGATTCTGGATATATTTTGAAGGTCGAGTCAAAGGGATTTGCCAATGGAGTGTGAGGGGAGAGAGGGGAGTAGGGTTTTTGGCCTGAGAAATGAGAAGAATGGAGTTGCTGTTTACTAATATAGATGGGGTAAAGGTAGCTGTGGGGGGCATATCAGGAGCTCACTTTTGGAACGTTTATTTTTTATTTTTATTTTTTGAGACGGAGTCTCGCTCCGTTGCCCAGGCTGGAATGCAGTGGCACCACTTTGGGTCACTGCAACCTCCGCCTTCCGGGTTCAAGCAATTCTCCTGCCTCAGCCTCCTGAGTAGCTGGAATTACAGGTGCCCGCCACCATGCCCAGCTAAGTTTAGTATTTTTAGTAGAGACAGGGTTTCACCATGTTGGCCAGGCTGGTCTCGAACTCCTGACCTCAAGTGATCTGCTTACCTCGGCCTCCCAAAGTGCTGGAATTACAGGTGTGAGTCTCCGTGCCCAGCAGGGAACATTAAATTTAAAATGCTTATTGGACCTCTAGATGGAGATGTAAGTTCAGTGTACAATATACACAAACCTGGATTTCAGGGCAGACGTTTAAACTGGAGATAAATTGGAAATTAAGAGTCGTCAACTTATAGAGGGACTAAATCTTACCCAGGAGACTGGATGAAGTCACCAAGGCAACAAGTGTAGACACAAAAGGAATCGATGCGCAACATCCAGCGATTGAGCCCTGCAGCTCCAATATTTTGAGAATGGAAAGATGAGAAAGAGCTGGTAAAGGAGACTGGAATGAGAAGCTAGAGGTAGGAGGAGGACCAGGAGCGTGTGATTGGGAGCAAAGTGAAGCGGGGTTTCAAGGGTCAGCTGTGTGAAATGCTGCTGAAGGGTCCAATAAAGTCCAGCCTGAAAATTGACCTCTGGATTGCACACTGGAGAAGTCAATAGTGACCATGTTAAAAACAGTCTTGTGGCTGGGCGCGGTGACCTGATCACCTGAGGTCGGGAGTTCAAGACCGGCCTGGCCAACATGGTGAAACCCCGTCTCTACTAAAAATATTTTAAAAAGGCCAGGCACGGTGGCTCATGCCTGTAATCCCAGCACTTTGGGAGGCCGAGGCGGGGGCGGATCATGAGGTCAGAAGTTTGAGACCATCCTGGCTAACACAGTGAAACCCCATCTCTACTAAAAAAAAAATACAAAAAATTAGCCAGGTGTGGTGGTGGGCGCCTGTAGTCCCAGCTACTCAGGAGGCTGAGGCAGGAGAAAGGTGTGAACCTGGGAGGCGGAGCTTGCAGTGAGCTGAGACGGCACCATTGTACTCCAGCCTGGGCGACAGAGGAGACTCCGTCTCAAAAAAAAAAAAAAAAAAATTAGCTGGGTGTGGTGGCAGGCGCCTGTAATCCCAGTTACTCAGGAGGCTGAGGCAGGTTGCAGTGAGCCGAGATCGTGCCATTGCACTCCAGCCTGGGCAACAAGAGCGAAACTCTGTCTCAAAGAAAAAAAAAATAGTTCTGTGGCTGGGCGTGGTGGCTCACACCTGTAATCCCAGCACTTTAGGAGGCTGAGGCAGGCAGATCACCTGAGGTCAGGAGTTTTTTGAGACCAGCATGGAGAAACCCCATCTCTACTAAAAATAGAAAATTAGCGCCGGGCGCGGTGGCTCAAGCCTGTAATCCCAGCACTTTGGGAGGCCGAGACGGACGGATCACGAGGTCGGGAGATCGAGACCATCCTGGTTAACACGGTGAAACCCCGTCTCTACTAAAAAATACAAAAAACTAGCCAGGCGAGGTGGCGGGCACCTGTAGTCCCAGCTACTCGGGAGGCTGAGGCAGGAGAATGGCGTGAACCCGGGAGGCAGAGCTTGCAGTGAGCTGAGATCCGGCCACTGCACTCCAGCCTGGGTGACAGAGCGAGACTCCGTCTCAAAAAAAAAAAAAAAAAAAAAAAAAGAAAATTAGCCGGGCGTGGTCGGGAGGCTGAGGCAGGAGAATTGCTTAAACCTGGGAGACAGAGGTTGCAGTGAGCCAAAATCACGCCATTGCACTCTAGCCTGGGCAAGGGGAGTGAAACTCTTGTCTCCAAACAGAAACAGTTTTGTGTGGAGCAGTGGGTGAAACCCTGACTGGAGAACGGGAGGAAAGAGATTGAGGACAGTGAATTTATAGGTAGGGAAAGAAACAGTGTGGTATTTGGAGAGAGGAGAGGGGTAAAGATACTTGTTTTTTTTGTTTTGCTTTGAGACAGTCTTGCTCTGTCACCCAGGCTGGAGTGCAGTGGTGTGATCTTGGCTTACTGCAACCTCCGCCTCCCAGATTCCCGGATTCAAGTGATTCTTCCACCTCAGCCTCCCAAGTACCTGGGATCACAGGTGCCCGCCACCACACCTGGCTAATTTTTGTATTTTTAGTAGAGATGGGGTTTCGCCATGTTGGCCAGGCTGGTCTCAAACTCCTGACCTCAGGTGATCCACCCACCTTGGCCTCCCAAAGTGCTGGGATTACAGGCCTGAGCTACTGTGCCTGGCGAAGAGACCTTTTTTTTTTTTTTTTGAAACTCAAAGAAATAACAGCACGTAGGTATGCTTGTGGGAATGGTGTAGTGGAGAGAGAAATTGATAGTGCAGGAGCAAGGGGAGGGCTGTTGGAGTGGTGGCCTGTACAGGCGAGAGGGGATGGGATCCTGGGCCCAAGTGGAAAGGAAGTGCTTGCCAGGATCACAGACTCTTCACCCATAGCAACAGGGAGAAGGCAGGGACACAGAAGCAGGCAGGTGGGTGATAGGCGTGGGCGCTTGTGGAAGTTACATATTTATTTTAATATGCATTAGGTAAAATAACCATTATCAAACCTGTCATTTCGTGGATGCTTTTGCAAAGTGGAGAAAAAATGTCAAGTAAATAATAGTAGGGTTGGCCGGGCGCGGTGGCTCAAGCCTGTAATCCCAGCACTTTGGGAGGCCGAGGCGGGCGGATCACAAGGTCAGGAGATCGAGACCACGGTGAAACCCCGTCTCTACTAAAAATACAAAAAATTAGCCGGGCGCGGTGGCGGGCGCCTGTAGTCCTAGCTACTCGGGAGGCTGAGGCAGGAGAATGGCGTGAACCCAGGAGGCGGAGCTTGCAGTGAGCCGAGATCGCGCCACTGCACTCCAGCCTGGGCAACAGCGTGAGACTCCGTCTCAAAAAAAAAAAAAAAAGTAGGGTGGTATGCAGATAAAATACAAATGAAGATCACACTTGAATGCCTGGAGTTTTGGGAAAAGCTATTCTGAGCACTGGTCAGGAGGAGGATGTGTGAGACTGGAGGCAGGGAGAGGATTTGGGAGGTCATTTTTTCTGGGCAAGAAATGGAAGTCTGAGCTGCGAATGGCTGTGGAGGTAGAGAGCAGGCAGGAGTGGAATTCAGGGTGCAATGCTGCTTAGGCTTGGAGGAAGAGGCTCTTTTCTGATGTGGGGCTGAGTGAATGGAAGTCCTGGACATGGCAGTGGGGCACCCTCAAGAGGAGCAGGTCTAGGGTGCAGATTTTATTCTTTTGTATGCAGAGACAAGAGAAAGGGCTGAGGCACAGCTGGCTTCCAAGCCTTCCCCAAGAGCCATGAAATCCAGTGAGACCCATAAGGCAGGCCCTGCTCTGGGGAGCTCCTGCTTTGCGGTAACAAAGACATTCAGTGCTAGAGGAGGGCTGATGCTGCGGCTGTGGAAAGCTTCCTGGAGAAAATGACCTGGAAGGTTTCTGGGATGTGGCAGAGGAAGGAGGGTGAGGGTGCAGCCTGTGCTGGGATGGCAGGGAGCATGTGGAGTGTGTAGCCAAAGGCGGAGCCTTGGGGCCTGGAGTGCTCTGCTGTGGGCTGAGCCTTTAGCTGAAGCTTGCTCAGCAGGACTGGACAGGTGGATGGAAGGTCCTGGTAGTAAAGCTCTGGGATGAATCTGGAACTGGGCTTGGGAACAGAGCTCTTGGCCCCTGTGACTGCCCTCATGGTCTTCCCCAACCCCCACAGGCAACAGGACCTGTACCGAATCCTGAAGGCCTACACCATCTACCGGCCTGACGAGGGTTACTGCCAGGCCCAGGCCCCCGTGGCCGCGGTCCTGCTCATGCACATGCCTGCGGAGGTCAGCTCCCTGGTTCTGGGCCGGGAGGGGCAGGGGGGATCTCAGCCTGCAGTGGTGATGGGGGAGCTCCCTGCTCCCTGCTTCTCAGGCCCCACCCCTCCTCCTTGTTCTTGCTCTTCTCAGCAAGCCTTTTGGTGCCTGGTGCAGATCTGCGACAAGTACCTGCCAGGTTACTACAGTGCAGGGCTGGTGAGTGTCTGAAGGCTGGGTGCATCCAGAGCTGTGGCATTTCCTCCAGGCTGCAGGGAGGTCCTTGCCTTGCCCCACCCTGGCCTTCTCAGCCTCTGCCCACAGGGCCTGCCAGTTCTCCCCTGATGGGGGCACAGCTGACTTAGCCCTCTTCTCATGACTTGTCCCACCTGTAGGAGGCCATTCAGCTGGACGGGGAGATCTTTTTTGCGCTCCTGCGCCGGGCCTCTCCACTGGCACATCGCCACCTGCGGCGGCAGCGCATCGACCCTGTGCTCTACATGACGGAGTGGTTCATGTGCATCTTCGCCCGTACCCTGCCCTGGGCATCGGTGCTGCGTGTCTGGGACATGTTTTTCTGTGAAGGTACTTCTGTGGCCCTCCAGGCCATGAGGGGCTATGGTGGCTACCAGGGGTTCTGTGGTCCCTGGACAAAAGGTACTTGTGGGTGGAAGTTTCACCATAAGCAGCTGGGGGCTGGAGAAACAGGCCTGATTTTGGTTCTGCCCCCAACCTAGATCCTGCTCTCCCTGCCAAGATCCTGAGACTGATAGCAGCTCATTTCCTTTCATGGGGCCTCAGTTTCCTCATCTGAGATTGGCAGTAGATGGGGATGAGGGCTGTGAGTCCGTCCTAATCAGGACAGGCTGAGATCCTGGGTCTGACCACCCTGTGCTCTCTACTCTTCACCCCTGCAGGCGTTAAGATCATCTTCCGGGTGGCCCTGGTCCTGCTGCGCCACACGCTGGGCTCGGTGGAGAAGCTGCGCTCCTGCCAAGGCATGTATGAGACCATGGAGCAGCTGCGTAACCTGCCCCAGCAGTGCATGCAGGAGGACTTCCTGGTGCACGAGGTAGGCCTGCACCCTCAGCACAGCCCCTGCCTGCATCAGCCCGCTCCCACCCTCAGCTCCATTCTGGTATGCACTTCCTCTCTGTCCAGGTGACCAATCTGCCAGTGACAGAAGCACTCATTGAGAGGGAGAATGCAGCCCAGCTCAAGAAGTGGCGGGAAACACGGGGGGAGCTGCAGTATCGGCCCTCACGGCGACTGCATGGCTCCCGGGCCATCCATGAGGAGCGCCGGCGGCAACAGCCACCCCTGGGCCCCTCCTCCAGCCTCCTCAGCCTCCCTGGTCTCAAGAGCCGAGGCTCCAGGGCTGCTGGAGGGGCCCCCTCCCCACCGCCTCCCGTCCGCAGGGCCAGTGCTGGGCCTGCCCCAGGGCCTGTGGTCACTGCTGAGGGACTGCATCCATCCCTTCCCTCACCCACTGGCAACAGCATCCCATTGGGTTCCAGCAAGGAGACCAGGAAGCAGGAGAAGGAGCGGCAGAAACAGGAGAAGGAGCGGGAGAAGGAGCGGCAGAAGCAGGAGAAGGAGCGGGAGAAGGAGAGGGAGAAGGAGCGGCAGAAGCAGGAGAAGGAGCGGGAGAAGCAGGAGAAGGAGCGGGAGAAGCAGGAGAAGGAGCGGGAGAAGCAGGAGAAGGAGCGGCAGAAGCAGGAGAAGAAGGCTCAAGGCCGGAAGCTTTCGCTGCGTCGAAAGGCAGATGGGCCCCCAGGCCCCCACGATGGTGGGGACAAGCCCTCAGCAGCCGAGGCCCGGCAGGACGCTTACTTCTGACCTCTGCCCTGGGGCTGGACTGCATGGCCCCCTTCTTTCCCTCAGCCAAGAGCAGGCCTGGCCCGAGGTGCCACCCCCTAGCCCCTCGGCAGGCTGTCCCTCACTGGGGAAAGTGGCTTGGTTCCCCATCTCCTCGCCAGCCGCTGATCCCTACACGGGCAGGACAGATGGGCAGCTGCAAACGAGTCTGGAGCCTCTCATCTCCCATGAGGCTCAGCTGGGGTCTTTGTCGCTCCTGCCCCAGTTCCCTCTGGGTCCCCTACTAGGTGCTGTCCTGATTGGCCCGTTGTCATCCCAGGGGTGACTCCTGGTGATGGGAGTCAGCAGTTTCAAATTCTTACACTCCATGGCTCCCCTTACCATGAGGTGGAGCTGGCTTCCTTTTCCCTGTCTTCAGCCCTCCCTGTCTCCAATTCCTGGCCTGGGCTCTCCTTCTGGACCTTTCTGTGTTGTAATTATGTACAGAGGATGGGGTTGGCCTGGGGTGGGGATGCTCGCTTTTGTCTTCTGTCCTTTGGTTCTCCTTCCATAATGCTCCTGTACCCAGTTTATTTAAGGGGACATGCACTGGAATAGGAAATGTCCCCCATATCCCTTCCCGCACCCTGCTGTGCACCCTCCAAACCCACCTTGCTCTGTGTTCTCAGGCCCCCCTGCTTTGTCTCACCAGGACCCCTACCTTTCACCTTGTTCCCTTCCACCCCTCCAGTTAGTCCCTATCTGGGTAAGGGTCTTCCCTTGAGCTCCAGGGGGTGGAACCCAATGTTTACATTCTCTTCTGTCTCTGCCCCCACCCCATGCAGCGCTTTGAGGAATCAGAAAAGAACCTGCTGTTGTACCCGAGTCTGTCTCCTGCCTTGTTACTTGATGGGGGTTGGGGTGGGGTAAGGATGAGGGAGGGAGGGAGAGACAGAGCCAGGACCTGGGTCTCTGTTAAAACAGTCTGCTGTCTTGGCAAGTAGGTATCTCTTGGCTTTGGGTCCATCTCTCAAGTCACTCATCAGACACTGGTTGAGCTCCTACTCCAGCTTTGCCTGGGATGTGCTGTCTCCATTGTCACTGGCTGCCTGGAGCTCTCTAGGTACCACCTGCAGCACCCAGATCTGCTTCCCAAAGTGCTCATGCAACTCCTGGAAGCTGGAACGGGTACTCATGGTGGCTAGAAAGCCAGTGTCCTCTGGGCATGAGATGGGTTCTTGGCCAGCTGCCTGGCACAGCTCCCGGTATTAGGTCTTGAGTGGGGGCAGCAGCCCAGCCAGCCACCTCCAGCTCACACCAGCCAGTGCCCACAGCCAAGTCTCCAGGTTTTCCTGGGTTTCTGCAGCCAGCTTGTAGGCCCGCCCACCCCAGGAGTCAGGATGGTAAAGGCATAGGGTTCTTAAGGTGTAGCTCCACCTGGCAGTTCTCCAACGGGATGAGGCCCAGGGGTGCATGATCGGTCTGGTGTTCTAGGTAGAAGAGGTTTCCTTGGAGGATGAACCATCGGTGCTGGTAGCTGAGGTTTCGGGTCCCCTTCTTTAGCAACATGCCTTCCTGGTCTGGGGCCTGTGTTCTGTAACCATGGAAGAAACTGAGCATGGACTTTCTGTGCAGTTCCATCGTGATCCAATATGGGAGGAAATCCCTAGGGAGAGAGAAGTGGCCCATCTAGTTGCCTTGGGGAAGAGTAGGGGAACTCTCACACTGTCCTCGTCTGGCTCCAGCAGGTGCCGCCTGGGCAGTCTTTGCTTAGGGGGATGCAGGCTCCGAGTGTCCTCAAGAGCTAGAGGTTCCAGTACAGGGGCTGACCCCCCGCCACCTCCCCCAGTCCCGCTTCTGCTTGGGCCACATTCTGTTACCTGGGCACGAGTTGCTAGGCCCTGTTTGCTCAGAGGAGCTTCATGCTACAGAGAGGCACTGTTGCCCTTTTCCAGGCCGTGGTGCTAGGCCCTGTTTGCTCAGAGGGGCTTCATGCTACAGAGAGGCACTGTTGCCCTTTTCCAGGCCTATCTGAGAGCAGGGCACAGGGACTTCTGGCCTGGGTACTGGTGCCAATGCCACCTCTCCAGTGATGGCTCTCCCACCTCAGAAGCCAGGAACTCGCCCAGGGTATGGGCGTGGGACAAATGACTTCCCCTGGGTCCTAAAGGGAGCTGTGTCCAGAAAGTGCCCCGAGAGCCGTCCAGGGGCCCCGGGCTGGCCATCGGGAGAGCCAGGCTTCCCCTCGGGGAGGGCAAGGCTCCACCTCTCAGATAGGAGAGCTTACCACCGGACCACAGGAGTGGGAAGGCAGGATTTCTAACGAGACGGTAGGGGCGCTGAGCCCTCAGCCCTGGTGGAAGGGTGACTCGAACCCAGCACAGGAAAACGGGGCAGCGACCCACTGGCCCTGCTCGGACTTTGCCCCTCCATCCTGACCCTGGGCGACCCTTTAAGTAGATGCTCTCGTTTTTCTCCAGAGCCTCTACTGCTTGAATGAGGGAATCGAAGGTACTTCCGGCCATTTCTCACGCCCGGTCAGAGTGTAGGCATTCACAGGTCCCCTCTTCTCGCCATTGTCCTCCCACGCGACTGACGTCACTTCTTGCGGGAGAGAGGGTGGAGGCGTCTTCCCTCGCTCACCGCGTACTTCCGCCCGCTCTTCCAGTTAGTTCCCTAACCCGAGTGAAGCCACTTCCGGGCTTCCCAGGCGCCTTCCACAGTCCTCTTCCGGGTGATGGCGGCCGGGTGCCCCGGATGTAGCCTTGGCGCAAGCATCTCTTCTTTTCGCCACCTCGCCTCCCGCGGAGTCCCAGGTGAGCGCGCGAGGGTGGGACAGCCCGGATCCCCGTGGCCCTCTAATTTGTACACAGCCCGGGACAGTTGGGGCTCACCACACGGAATTGGGAGTTCGGAGCAGGGAGGAACGGGGTGGCGAGAGCGCCAGGTCCTGGGTCTGCCCGGGCCCCGCGAGCTCCGAGAGAGCCAGAGTAGGAGGCGGGGGTCAGCCGGTCGAGCCGGTGGCGCCCAGACTGCGGGGGCTGGAGTTGGGAGCGGTCACGTGGTGAAGTCTGTTCCCTGTTGGCCAGGGTCAGGGGATCCAGAGGGTCCGCTCCTCCGTCCCCACCCCATTTAACTCGCGGATGCTAGACCCAAGTCCTGCAGGCCTCCTGGCTGCCAGCTTCTCTTCAGCCCTTGCTTTTGTGCTCCCTCCGCTCCCAAACTGTACCTGTCACAGACCAGGAAAAATATTTGCTGTGCTGGGTCCTCTGGTGGCGAGTCCCCTCCTCACCCCATTCTCTTTCTCTGTATCCTTTCCTCAGCTTGAGAAACACCTCTCTGCCCCGTCATGCCAAAGAGGAAAGTGACCTTCCAAGGCGTGGGAGATGAGGAAGATGAGGATGAAATCAGTGTCCCCAAGAAGAAGGTGAGGGGGCCAGACTCCTTTGTGTGGGGGAAAGAGAGGAGCTAGAAGCCTGAGGAGAAAGAAAGCTGGCGGGAGTGGGGCGGGGCGGGCAGGCAGAGAAAAGCCTAGTTTTTTCAGGTTCTCTGAAGAATGGGTTGGGAGCATCTTCAGTGTGGGTCCTAAAATATTTGGGGAAGTAGTCGAGATCCTGAAATATTTGGGGAATATTTGGGTCCAGATCCGGAAGTATTTGGGGAGGTAGCCAGTAACCTGCATTTCTTGACTTGACTCCTGCTCACAGCTGGTGGACCCTGTGGCTGGGTCAGGGGGTCCTGGGAGCCGCTTCAAAGGCAAACACTCTTTGGATAGCGATGAGGAGGATGATGATGATGGGGGGTCCAGCAAATACGACATCCTGGCCTCAGAGGATGTAGAAGGTGAGCTGTACCCAAGAATACACTCTGCTGGAGAAACAAGTAGGGGCCTCTGGTGGTGTGGAGTGAGGGAGGCTCCAGTCTCTCTTTTCCATGCCTAGAAAAGGGCACCTGTGTCTTTGGTACAGGTCAGGAGGCAGCCACACTCCCCAGCGAGGGGGGTGTTCGGATCACACCCTTTAACCTGCAGGAGGAGATGGAGGAAGGACACTTTGATGCTGATGGCAACTACTTCCTGAACCGGGATGCTCAGATCCGAGACAGCTGGCTGGACAACATTGACTGGGTGAGGCCCAGGGGCTGGTGTGGCTGGGGCCGGGGAGTGGCGGATGCTAGGCCTGCTCCCATGGCAGTTCGTGGGAAATCACTGCATCTTTCCATGACAGGTGAAGATCCGGGAGCGGCCACCTGGCCAGCACCAGGCCTCAGACTCGGAGGAGGAAGACAGCTTGGGCCAGACCCCAATGAGTGCCCAAGCCCTCTTGGAGGGACTTTTGGAGCTTCTGTTGCCTAGAGAGACAGTGGCTGGGGCACTGAGGCGTCTAGGGGCCCGAGGAGGAGGCAAAGGGAGCAGCAAGGGGCCTGGGCGTCCCAGTTCCCCTCAGCGCCTGGACCGGCTCTCCGGGTTGGCCGACCAGATGGTGGCCCGGGGCAACCTTGGCGTGTACCAGGAAACAAGGGAACGGTTGGCTATGCGGCTGAAGGGTTTGGGGTGTCAGACCGTGGGACCCCACAATCCCACACCCCCACCCTCCCTGGACATGTTCGCTGAGGAAGTGGCAGAGGAGGAACTGGAGACCCCAACCCCTACCCAGAGAGGAGGTAAGCTTGGAGGACAGAGGAGGGGGCAGTGGGCGGGAAGTGAGACACCGGAGGTCAAATGGCTTTGCCTGTTATTTTAGAAGCAGAGTCGCCAGGAGATGGTCTGGTGGATGTGATGTGGGAATATAAGTGGGAGAACACGGGGGATGCCGAGCTGTATGGGCCCTTCACCAGCGCCCAGATGCAGGTGAGCTGCTTTCTCCCTCCTTCTGGCTTGTCCCTGCTTCCCCTACTCCTGTCAGTCCTTCCCCAGCTCTGCCCTCTCCTTGCAGACCTGGGTGAGTGAAGGCTACTTCCCGGACGGTGTTTATTGCCGGAAGCTGGACCCCCCTGGTGGTCAGTTCTACAACTCCAAACGCATTGACTTTGAGCTCTACACCTGAGCCTGCTGGGGGCCCAGTTTGGTGGGTCATTCTTTCCTGGACTTTGTGGAGAAGGCACCAAGTGTCTCAGGCAGTGAGGAAATTGGAGGCCATTTTTCAGTCAATTTCCCTTTCCCAATAAAAGCCTTTAGTTGTGTATTGGGGCCTTGGCTGTGCTGACGGCCAGAAGCCAGGGGCCTTCTCCACAGCCACTTTGGACTTGCCTTGGTCCCTGAGTGTTTGCTCCCATGAAGATCTTCTTTGGAGGTGCCTGTCAGGTGTCCTGTGGCCTCACTGCCTGGACTCTGCTTGCTGTGTAAACACCCCCAACTGCGCTACTTTGTGTTCCTCTCTGAGGTTTCTTGTTTGATTCCCCTTAGGTCTTTGGCTTTCAGGATGTCAGATTCTTTGTCCTTGTAGCCACCAGGGGATGGAGCCCCAGAAGTGGAGCTTTTAGGCCTGGAAGGACCGGGGCATGGAGAAGACATTGGGTCTCTGTTGGGGGTGGGCATGGAAACGTTTTACTCTTGCTCCACCCTCTCAAGCTCCATAGACACTGGGCAGAAGTGGGATGAGTGGTCCAAGACCGAGATCCCTAAGGTTCTGAGAGCCAGTATCTTCCCTAGCCTGGCTTTCTTCTCTCCTTGCAGTCGTTCCCATAGCCCTTCAGTGAAATGCAAACTCAGTGGCCAAGCGTGGGCCAAGCGTGCGTTGTACTGGCACAGAGGGGCAGTGACTCACTGGAGGTCACAGGAATCAAAGGGCTGGCCCAGAACCAGTGGGCTCCTTTCCCAGACCTTTCTTGGCACAAAGCCTTTGCTGCCTGGCCTTTGAGGCCCTGCGGCCTACATTCTCTCGGCCCCACTAGGTGCCTGGCACAGGGCTAGTGCCTTCAGGAAACTGAGGTAGCTGGGCTGGTCCCCTTCCAGGAATTCAGAGTTTGGTGGCAGAGGCATGGGTGTAATTCTATAGCCTGGGCCTGGCACCCTCCACCCCCTACCCCCTACCAGCATTGCCTTATGCCTCCCTTGCACCACGTTAGATGGTTTCTTCCGGTTTTCCATTCTGGCTGCCCTTTGGAATCTCCTGGGGAGCTGTAATATCTATTTGGATATTCGGATTGAGCTGGTCTAGGTTGTGGCCCAGGCATTGGGTATTTCGGAAGCCTCTAGGTGTTTTCAGTTTGCAGCCAAGCCGAGAGAGAGCCCCTGGGTCCGACCCCCATGGTTGAGGCACCGCTAGCAGGAGGGCTGGCTCCTGGACCCCACTGTGGTTGTAGAGCTGAGCGTGTGTGTGGCTTTAGTGCCGTCCATTAGTTACGGGGATCTGGGCACCAGAGCTGCAGGACACTTGGAATCCCAGGGCAGAAAGGGCCAGACGAGCAACTAGGAAAGACTTGGGGGCCAGGGTGGAGTGGGGTTACCGGACGCTCTTGTGAGGCCTGCTCTAGTGCCTGCTCACACTGGAATTTCATTCACTCCAAGAAGCCATCAGGGGTAAGATACCTTCCTTTAAACATCACTAAGAAAGAAGAGGCCTGCCAGTGACACAGTAAGATGCCATTGATCTAAAGATGCGTCTTGATTTCAGAAAGGTCCGGAAGTGGAAAGCAGGTGTCAGGGCTGAGGTACAGGGTTCACCTGTAGGCCCCAGGGATGGTCTCTCAGGGGTGCTGAGTGAGTGCATGGTAAATCAATGGAGCCCAGGGGCGCCTCCTGCCGGTGTCCTCCAGGCACTCAAACCTAGCCCTTCCGAAGCCGACCTCACGTGACCTCACAGCCCCTCCTTAGGGCGCCTCACTGACGACGGTGGTGGGTGGAATAACAGCCACCAAAGAGGTCCAGGTTCTGAACCCCAGAACCTGGGAAAGTGTTACCTTGTATAGCAAAAGGGACCCGGCGCCTCTGCTTCAGTTCAGGATTTCATGGTGGGGAGATGACCCTGGGTGGTTGAGGTGGGCCCCGAGTAATCATGGGGGCCCTTATAAGGGAAAGGGAGTCAGGAGGGTCTGCGCGTGAAGCAAGGAAGCTTCTGGCTCTGAAGATGGCAAGAAGGCCCAGAGCCAGGCGATGAGGTGGCCCCTGGAGGAGCTGAAAAAGGCATTGGATTCTGCCCCAGAGCCTCCGTGGAGAAACAAAGCCGCACTGACACAGCTTCAGCCCGGTGGAAATCATTTTGGACTCCTGACCTCTAGAACTGTAAGATAATAAATTGGTGTGGTTTTCAGCCTCTCAGTTTGTGGTAATTTGTTAACAGCCCCAATAGGAAACAACTACTCATGCATCCAGCGGATGCCTCATGAACCACCCAATCTCGCTAAGTTCTCCCTTCCTGTGACCACATTGCTATTTCAGGTCCCTGTCAGGACTTATAAATGTGGCTGTCTCTTGCTAGGGTGGCCTTTATAGTACATCTGAATCAGCGCTCCTTGGCTTTTTATTTGTTTTGTTTTTAGAGACAGGGCCTTACCTAGGCTGGAGTACAGTGGTGTGATCATAGCTCACTGCAACCTTGAACTCCTGGGTTCAAGTGATCCTCCCACCTCAGCCTCCTATGTAGCTGGGTCTACAGGAGTACACCACTTCACCTGGCTAATTAAGAAACTTTTTTTTTTTTGTAGTGGCAGGGTCTTGCTTTGTTGCCCAAGCTAGTCTCAAACTCCTGCACTCAACAGATCCTCCCAGCTCAGCCTCCCAAAGTGCTGGGGTTACAGGTGTGGGCCACTGTGACCAGCATGCTTTTCTTTTTTAGTTGTATATATGCAGTTTATATGTATACAGTTTGTAAGATATATATACAGAGAGATTTTGTTTGAGTAAGCTTTTTTTTTTTTTTTTTTTTTTGAGATGGAGTTTTGCTGTTGTTGCTAGGCTGGAGTGCAAATGGCACGATCTCAGCTCACTGCAACCTCCGCCTCCTGGGTTCAAGGGATTGTCATGCCTCAGTCTCCCGAATAGCTGGGACTACAGGCACCTGTCACCACGCTTCAGTACCCTTCAGTGGTTTTTTGTATATTCACAGGGTTGTGCAACCATCACCACAGTTTAATTTTAAAACTTTTTTTTCCTGCCATGAAAGAAACCTGACCCATGAGTAGCCCCTCCCACTACTCCCCACCCTTCCTCACCCCCCAGCGCTGGCAACCACCCATCTACTTCCTGCCTCTAGATTTGCCTCTTCTGGGCATTGAAGATAAATGGAATCATACATGTGGTCTTCTGGGTCTGGCTTCTACTTGGGCCTATGCTTTCAAGTTCAATTATGTTGCAGATATCTTCATCTATCTCGCTTTTTTTTGTTTTGTTTTGTTTTGAGACTGAGTCTTGCTCTGTCACCCAGGCTGGAGTGCAGTGGCGCGATCTTGGCTCACTGCAACCTCTGCTTCCCAGGTTCGAGTGATTCTGCCTCAACCTCCCAAGTAGTTGGGATTACAGGCCTGTGCTACCATGCCCAGCTGGTTTTTGTATTTTTAGTAGAGACCAGGTCTCACCATGTTGGCCAAGCTGGTCTCAAACCCCTGACCTCAGGTGATCTCACCTCGGTTTCCCAAAATACTGGGATTACAGGTGTGAACCACTGTGCCCAGTCCTCATGTTTATTGTTGAATAACAGTGTATTGTGTGGATGTACGATATATTACTACTAATTGAATTTCACCCTTTAAAAAATTTTTTTCTTACTAATTCAACTTTACACTTTTTAAAAATTTTTCTTTTTTTCTTTTTTTTTTTTTTGAGACAAAGTCTCGCTGTGTCTCCCAGGCTGGAGTGCAGTGGCGTGATCTCGGCTCACTGCAAGCTCCGCCTCCCGGGTTCACGCCATTCTCCCGCCTCAGCCTCCCAAGTTGCTGAGACTACAGGCGCCCGCCACCACGCCCGGCTAGTTTTTTGTATTTTTAGTAGAGACGGGGTTTCACCATGTTAGCCAGGATAGTCTCGATCTCCTGACCTCGTGATCCACCTGCCTCGGCCTCCCAAAGTGCTGGGATTACAGGCTTGAGCCACCGCGCCCGGCCTTAAAAATTTTTCTAGTTTTCCCCTAATGTCCTTTTCTGCTTCAGGATCCCTTCTGGCACCATGTTATATTAAGTGGTCACATCTCCTTAGCTTCCTCAGCTTGACAGCTTCTCAGACTTCACCTGTCTTTGTTGACCTTTACAGTTTCAAGGAGTGCTGGTTAGGTATTTTGTAGAATATTCCTTTTTTTTTCTTTTTGGGACAGAGTCTCTCTCTGTCACCCAAGCTAGAATGCAATGGTGCGATCTCTGCTCACTGCAACCTCTACCTCCCGGGTTCAGTGATTCTCCTGCCTCAGCTTCCCGAGGCAGGAGGCTGGGATTATAGGTGTGTGCCACCACGCCTGGCTAATTTTTGTATTTTTAGTAGAAATGGGATTTCACCACATTGGTCAGGCTGGTCTCAAACTCTTGACCTCAGGTGATCCATCCGCCTCGGCCTCGCAAAGTGCTGGGATTACAGGTGTGAGCCACCGCACCTGGCCTCAGAATATTCTTTTTAAAAACAACTTTTTAAATTTAAAAAATATATATGTATATATTTTCTAAATATGAGGTCTCACTATGTTGCCCAGGCTGTTCTTGAACTCCTGGGCTCAAGTGAGTCTCTCGCCTCAGCCTCTTACAGTGCTGAGATTACAGGTGTGAGCCTCCACACCCAGTTGAATATTCCTAAAATCTGAGTTTGTCTGATCCTTTTTCTCATGAATAGGCTTGGGTTATGGAGTTTAGAGAGGAGGACCACAGAGGTGAAGTTCTTTGCTTTTCACTTAAAACTTTTTTTCTAAGCCTTTTTTTGAGACCAGGTCTTGCTCTGTTGAGCCAGGTGGAGTGCAGTGGTGCAATCATGGCTCAGTGCGGCCTTGAGCTTCTGGGCTCAAGTAATCCTGCCTCAGCCTCCCTAGTAGCTGGAGCAAGAAACGCATGGCGCCACGCCTGGCTAAATTTTTGCGATTTTTTTTTTTTTTTTGTAGAGACAAGGTTTCACCATGTTGCCCAGGCTGGTCTCGAACTCCTGACCTCAGGTAATCCGCCCACCTCAGCCTCCCAAAGTGCTGGGATTACAGGCGTGAGCCATGGCACCCGGGCCTGAATGCAGCCTCTTGCCTTGGCCAGGTTATCATTCAGAGAAGCAGCAGGAGTTGGGGAAGGAAGTCCCAGCACTCCTAGCAGAGGCGTGGGGTGTCAGACTCTGTCCTGGGCACTTGCTGGGGCCCTGTGAGAGACAAGGCCTGCACAGGAGTCCAGCGGGGTTCAAATAAGTGAAGGCTCCGGCTCCTCACGCGGAGGAATGAGGGCTCTTCATGTCTCTGCCACATCTGCCACCCCTGCCCATGAGGAGTGGCTAGTTACCCAGACCCCAGAGCGGCAGTGTGGCCAGCTTGATGACCTGCTGCTAGTCGTGCATGCCATCCCAGGCAGGGAGTCAGCCTGAGCTACTTGCCTTCCGTTCTGCTCCTGGCAGGAACCAAGCTGGAGACCTGGACATGCCCAGCTCCTCCTGATGTGGAGACCTGAGAGGAGTTTCTCTCAAGGATGGATTCCAAGGCAGGTGTTTTGTGTGGGGCCCAAGTAACAACAGTGCTCCATGGAGTCAGCAGCCACTCTGAACTCCCTGTGGAGCCCAGTCCCCAGCCGCCAGGCACCCTCAGGGGTATGCTCTGCAAGGGAGGGTTCAGCGGCCCCTGACCACCTACACCCCCTGCAGCGGGCCACCCCTGCCATCTCCAGTTGGCCGCTGCAGATGGCTGCGACCCTGTCCTCACGAGGCCCCTGTTCCCCAGGAGGCTTCTGTGTCCCCTTATGTAAGATCCCAGCTTCCCAGCTGCCCAAGCAGACGTGGCACATGACCTGCCTGTAAAAGTCAGCAGCAGGTGCTGGCAGCCTCTGGTTTCCCTGTTCTTATTTATTATTATTTATTTTTTTATTTGTATGTATGTATGTATGCATGCATATATATGTATTTATTGAGACGGAGTTTCACTCTTGTTGCCCAGGCTGGAGTGCAGTGGTGTGATCTCGGCTCACGGCAACCTCCACCTCCTGGGTTCAAGCGATTCTCCTTCTTCAGCCTCCTGAGTAGCTGGGATTACAGGTGTCAGCCAGCACGCCCAGCTAATATTTTTGTATTTTTAGTAGAGATGGGGTTTCACCATGTTGGCCAGGCTGGTCTTGAACTCCTGACCTCAGGGATCCACCTGCCGCAGCCTCCCAAAGTGCTGGGTTTACAGGCGTGAGCCACCGTGCCCGGCCCTTTTAATTTTTTTTTTTTCTTTTACTTTTTTCTTGAGACAGAGTCTTGCTCTGTCACCCAGGCTGGAGTGCAGTGGTGTGATCTTGGCTCACTGCAACCTCTGCCTCCTGGGTTCAAGCAGTTCTCCTGCCTCAGCCTCCTGAGTAGCTGGGATTGCAGGCGCCCGCCACCATGCCCAGCTAAGTTTTGTAGTTTTAGTAGAGATGGGGTTTCGCCATGTTGGCCAGGGTGGTCTTGAGCCACCTCCCAAAGTACTGGGATTACAGGTGTGAGCCACCGCACTCTGCCATTTATTTTTAGAGATAGCATCTTGCTGTGTTGCCCAGGCTGGAGTGCAGTGGTGCGATCATAGCTTACTACAGGCTGGACCTCCCGAGCAAGTGATCCTCCCACGTCAGCCCCTTTATTTTTATTTTTTGTAGACATGGGGTCTCACCTGTTGACCAGGCTAATCTCAAACTCCTGGCCTCAAATGATCCTGCCTGGGTCTCCCAAAGTGTTGGGATTACCGGCATGAGCTGCCACGCCCAGCCCAGTTTCTCCATTCTGATGCCATCATACTTGCTCTTACCTTCCTGATATCCCACCCATCCCTATTCCCTCCCCATACAGCTACCCTGCAGCTCTCAGTGGCTTCAGACCTTGTAGCTCCAGTACATTCTTTGGGACACATTTCTCTGTCTTGAACACTTCACATTCCCTTGGATACAATGTGGGCATTTGCCCTCTGGCCTCAGACATCGAAGCCTCTTACCTGGCCCAGCCTTCCCAGGCTTATACACTAAGCCTGTTCTCTGCCAGGCGTGTAATCCCAGCTGAGATGGGCAGGTGGCTTGAGCCCAGGAGTTTGAGACCAGCTGGGCAATATGGCGAGACTCCTTCTCTACACACAAAAAAAGTGTGTATATATATGTATTTGTGTGTGTATGTGTGTGTGTGTGTGTGTGTGTGTGTGTGTATTTATCAGGGGAAGAAGAGGGTGTCTGGCATTTATTAGGGACCTAAATAAGTTCAGAATATTATGTTTAATCTCCTTGACTACCTATTGAGTTACATATCTCTCCCACTTTGCCGATGAGAAAAACGAGGCTCAGAGAGGTGACATGCAACGTCGCATAGCCTGAGGGTGGTAAAGCCAGGATTTTAACCCAGCTCTTTGGGACTCTAAAGTCCAGTCAGAATTTTTGGTGAAGTGTCTGCTCGTATTTTTTGCCTGTTTTAAAAACTGAATTGTTTGTCTTCTGATTGATTTTGTAAGAGACCTTGATCATTATATATTCCAGATATGAGTCCTTTGTCGGATTCTGTTTTGTGAATATTTTCTTGATCCATGACTTGTCTTTCTTTCCCCCCCCATCATCATCTTTTGAAGAGCTAAAGTTTTAAATCTGATTAAAATTTAATTTGCTGATTTTTTTTTTTTTTGAGACAGAATCTTGCTCTGTCACCCAGGCTGGGGTGCAGTGGTGCGATCTCACCTCAGTGCAACCTCCGCCTCCCAGGTTCAAGCAATTCTTCTGCCTCAGCTTCCCAACTAGCTGGCATTAGAGGTGTACACCACCATGCCTGGCTAATTTTTGTATTTTTAGTAGAGATGGAGTTTCACCATATTGGCCAGGCTGGTCTTTTTTTTTTTTTTTTTTTTGAGACACAGTCTCACTCTGTGGTCTAGGTCGGAGTGCAGTGGTGCAATCTTGGCTCACTGCAACCTCTGCCATCTGGGTACAAGGGATTCTTGTGCCTCAGCCTCCCGAGTAGCTGGGACTACAGGCTGCCACACCCAGCTAATTTTTGTATTTTTAGTAGAGAAGGGGTTTCATCATGTTGGCCAGGCTGGTCTTGAACTCCTGACCTCAAGTGATTGGCCCGCTTCGGCCTCCCAAAGTGCTGCGATTACAAGTGTGAGCCGCCGCACCTGGCTTAATTTGTTGATTTAAAAAATCGTTTGTGCTTTTTGTGTCCTATTTAAGAAATCTTTGGGCCAGGTATAGTGGCTCATGCCTGTAATTCCAGTATTTTGGGAGGCTGAGGCAGGAGGCTCAATTGAGTCCAGGAGTTGGAGACCAGCCTAGGCAACATAGCAAGACCCTGTCCCTACAAAAATTTAAAAAATTAGCCAGGCATGGTGGCTCGAGCCTGTAGTTCCAGCTACTCCATTGGCTGAGGCAGGAGGATCTCTTGAGCCTAGGAGTTTGAGGCTGCAGTGAGCTCTGATTGTGCCACGGCACTCCATTCTGGGTGACAGACCAAGACTTTGTCTCTAAAGAAATGAAATAAAAAAAATAAATAAAGTAAAATGCATTTTAAAAATTAAAAAAAGAGCCAGGCACGGTGGCTCATGCCTGTAATCCCAGCACTTTGGGAGGCCTAGATGGGCAGATCACCTGAGGTCAGGAGTTTGAGACCAGCCTGGACAACATGGTGAAGCCCCATCTCTACTAAAAATAGAAAACTTAGCTGGGCATGGTGGCTGATGCCTGTAATCCCAGCTACTCGGTGGCTGAGACAGGAGAATCGCTTGAACCTGGGAGGCGGAGGTTGCAGTGAGTTGAGATTGGGCCACTGCACCCCAGCCTGGGCAACAGAGGGAGACTCGGTTTAAAAAAAAAAAAAAATTAAAAAGAGCACTTCTGGGAGTGAAAAAGAAAAACCTTTCTCTTGATGCCTAGAGAACTGTGCTAGCTCCAAAGATAAAGCTTTTACTTTAGGCGCTGGCCTCAAATTAATCTTGTAGGAACGTTTTTTTGTTTTGTTTTGTTTTGTTTGTTTTTTGTTTTTTGAGACAGAGTTTCGCTCTTGTTGCCAGGCTGGAGTGCAGTGGCACGATCTTAGCTCACTGCAAGCTCCACCTCCTAGGTTGAAGTGATTCTCTGCCTCAGCCTCCTGAGTAGCTGGGATTACAGGTGCTGGACACCATACCTGGCTAATTTTTGTATTTTTACTAGAGATGGGGTTTCACCATGTTGGTCAGGCTGGTCTCAAACTCCTGACCTCGTGATCTGCCCACCTCGGCCTCCCAAAGTCCTGGGATTACAGGCGTGAGCCACTGCACCCGGCCTTATTAATTATATTTAAGGCTATTCAAGTTTTCTTTTCTTTTCTTTTCTTTTCTTTTTTTGAGACAGAATTTCACTCTGTTGCCCAGGCTAGAGTGCACCAGTGTGATCTTGGCTCACTGCAGCCTCTGCCTCCCAGGTTCAAGTGAGTCTTGTGCCTCAGCCTCCCCAGTAGCTGGGACTACAGGCGCACATCACCACACCCAGCTAATTTTTGTATTTTTACTAGAGACGGGGTTTTGCCATGTTTGCCAGGTTGGTCTTGAACTACTGCTGGCCTCAAGTGGTCCACCTGCCTCGGCCTCCTGGGATTAGCACTTTGGAAGGCCAAGGCGGGTGGTTCACCTGAGGTCAGGAGTTCAAGACCAGCCTGTCCAACGTGGTGAAACCCTGTCTTTACTAAAAATACAAAAAATTAGCCCAGCGTGGTGGCAGGCACCTGCAATCCCCGCTACTCAGGAGGCTGAGGCAAGAAAATCGCTTGAACCTGGGAGGTAGAGGTTGCAGTGAGTTGAGATTGCACCATTGTACTCCAGCTTGGGCAATAAGAGTGAAACTCCGTCTCAGACAAAACAAAACAAAAGAGAGAGAGAGAGAAAAAAAAAAACCCCACAAAGTGCTGGGATTACTGGTGCGAGCCACCTTGCCCGGCCTATTCAAGTTTTCTATTTCTTTTTCTTTTTCTTTTTAATATGGAGTCTCGCTCTGTCCCCCAGGCTAGAGTGCAGTGGTGCAATCTCGGCTCACTGCAAGCTCTGCCTTCCGGGTTCACGCCTTTCTCCTGCCTCAGCCTCGCGAGTAGCTGGGACTACAGGCGCCCACCACCACGCGCTGCTAATTTTTTGTATTTTTAGTAGAGACGAGGTTTCATTGTGTTAGCCAGGATGGTCTCGATCTCCTGACCTTGTGATCCGCCTGCCTTGGCCTCCCAAAGTGCTGGGATTACAGGTGTGAGCCACCGTGCCTGGCCTTCTATTTATTCTTGAGTGAGCTTTGGTGGTTTATTATTTTTAAGGAATTTGTCCATTTTGTCTGTGTTGTTGAATTTACTGGCATAAAGTCGTCTATGAAATTTCCATCAAAAATTTTACTTTTGATGGGTTATTTGTACTTTGAACATGTCATTGGACTGCCTCTGGTTTCTGTTGTTTCAAATAAGAAGTCACTGAGCCACCGCTGGTCGGGTGAGGTGGCTCATGCCTGTAATCTCAGCACTTTGGGAGTCTGAGGCAGGAGGATTGTTTGAGGCCAGAAGTTTGAGACCAGCCTGGGCAACACAGTGAGACCCGCATCTCTACAAAATAAAAGTTAAAAAAAGCCAGCTGCTTGTCAATATTGATGTTTTCCTACACATGATGAGTCTTCCCAATTGCTGCTTTTATGATTTTCTCTTTGTCTTTGAACAGTTTACGATGTAGCTGGCTATGGATCCTTATGTATTTATCCTGTGTGGCATTCTTTGAGCTTCTTGGATGTGTAGATTACTGTTTTTTTTTTTTTTAAATCAATTTTGGGAAGTTTTTTTTTCCATCATTTCATCAAATATTTTTTTCTGCCCTCTCTCTTTGCTTTCCTCCTGGGACTCCTATATGCTTGTTGTGCCTCCCACAGGTCTCTCAGTCCTCCTCTTCCTCCTCCTCCTCCTCTTTCTTCTTCCTTCTTCCTTCTTCCTTCTTCTTCCTCTTCCTCTTCCTCTCCTTCTCCTTCTCCTTCCTCTCCCTTTCCCTCTCCTTCTTCTTCCCTTCTCCTCTCCTTCTTCTTCTTCTTTCCTCCTCCTCCTTTTCCTCCTCCTTCTTCTTCTCTTTCTTTTTGGAGACAGGATCTTGCTCTGTTGCTCAGGTTGGAGTGAAATGGTGGAATCTCAGCTCACCTCTGCCTCTTGGGTGGTCCTCCCACCGCAGCCTCCTGAGTAGCTAGGACTACAGGTGCACACCACCACTCCTGGATAATTTTTGTTTGTATTTTTTTTGTTTTTTGAGATGGAGTCTCGCTCTGTTGCCCAGGCTGGAGTGCAGTGGCGCGATCTCGGCTCACTGCAAGCTCTGCCTCCCAGGTTCACACCATTCTCCTGCCTCAGTCTCCTGAGCAGCTGGGACTACAGGCGCCTGCCACCACACCTGGCTAATTTTTTGTATTTTTAGTAGAGACAGGGTTTCTCCGTGGTCTCAATCTCCTGACCTCGTGATCCGCCCGCCTCAGCCTCCTAAAGTGCTGGGATTACAGGCGTCAGCCACTGCGCCCGGCCAATTTTTGTATTTTTTGTAGAGACAGGGATTCACTATGTTAGCCAGGCTGGTCTTGAACTTCTGAGCTCAAGCAATCTGCCCACCTCAGCCTTCCAAAGTGCTATTCATTTTTCTTTGCTTTTTTTCCTCTTTCTTCTTTACTTTGGATGGGATGGTTGTTGTTCTTTCCTTTTCTTTGTTTTTTTCTTTTGAGATGGAGTTTCACTCTTATTGCCCAGGCCGGAGTACAATGGCACCATCTCTGCTCACCACAACCTCTGCCTCCCAGGTTCAAGTGATTCTTCTGCCTCAGTCTCCTGAGTAGCTGGAATTACAGACATGCACCACCACGCCCAGCTAATTTTGTATTTTTCGTAGAGAAGGGGTTTCACCATGTTTGTTAGGCTGGTCTCAAACTCCTGACCTCAGGTAATCCACCCACCTTGGCCTCCCAAAGTGCCGGGATTACAGTAGTGAGCCACCACGCTAGCCCCCACTTTTTTTTTTTTTGGTGACAGAGTCTTGTTCTGTCACTCATGCTGGAGTGCAGTGCAGTGCAGTGGTGCAATCTCAGCTCACTGCAACCTCCGCTTCCTGGGTTCAAGTGATCCTCCAACTACAGCCTCCTGAATAGCTGGGACTATAGGTGCACACCACCATCCCTGGCCAATTTTTGTATTTATTTATTTATTTATTTTTTGGAGAAAAAGTCTCGCTCTTGTCGCCCGGGCTGGAGTGCAATGGTGAGATCTCAGCTCACTGCAACCTCCACCTCCCGGGCTCAAGTGATTTTCCTGCCTCAGCCTCCTGAGTAGCTGGGATTACAGGCGCCTGCCACCACACCCGGCTAATTTTTGCATTTTTAGTAGAGACGGGGTTTCGCCATGTTGTCCAGGCTGGTCTCGAATTCCTGACCTTAGGTGATCTGCCTGCCTCAGCCTCCCAAAGTGCTGGGATTATAGGCGGGGGCCATTGCGTCTGGCCAATTTTTGTATTTTTTGTAGGGACAGGGTTTCACCATGTTAGCCAGGCTGGTCTTGAATTCCTGAGCTCAAGCATTCTGCCCACCTCAGCGTTCCAAAGTGCTATTCATTTTTTTTTTTTGCCTTTTCTCCTCTTCTTTAGTTTGGATGGTTGTTTTTCTTTTCTTTTCTTTTCTTTTTTTGGGGGGATAAGGTCTTGCTCTGTTGCCTAGGCTGGAGTGCAGTAGTGCATTCATGGCTCACTGTAGCCTCAATCTTCTGTGCTCAAGCCATCCTCCCACCTCAGCCTCCCAAATAGCTGAGACTACAGGTATGCACCACCACACTTGGCTGAGTTTATTTATGTATTTTTTTTTGGTAGAGATGGAGTCTTGCTATGTTGCAGAAGCTGGTCTCGAACTCCTGGGCTCAAGGGATCCTCCTACTTTGGCCTCCCAAATCACTGGGATTACAGGCATGAGCCGCTGCACCTGGCCCAGCTTGGCTAGTTTCTGTTGATCTTCAAGTTCATCAATTCTGTCTTCTGTCACCTCAAGTCTATTGTTAAACTCCTATAGTGAATTTTTCATTTCAGTTACTGTTCTTTTCAACTCTGGAATTCCCTTCCCTTTTCTTTTTTTGTAACCAGTCAAACCATTTGTGTGTGTGTGTGTGTGTGTGTGTATATATATATATGTGTGTGTGTGTATATATATATATGTGTGTGTGTGTGTGTGTGTATATATATATATATATATTTTTTTTTTTTTCTTTTTGAGATGGAATCTTGCTCTGTTGCCCAGGCTGGAGTGCAGTGGCATGATCTCAGCTCACTGCAACCTCCACCTCCCGGGTTCAAGCAATTTTCTGCCTCAGCCTCCCGAGTAGCTAGGATTACAGGCACCCACCACCACACCTGGCTAATATTTTTGTATTTTTAGTAGAGATGGGGTTTCACCATCTTGTCCAGGCTGGTATTGAACTCCTGACCTCGTAATCCACCTGCCTGGGCCTCCCAAAGTGCTAGCATTACAGGCGTGAGCAACCGCGCCCGGCCTCCAGTCAAACCATTACAGTTCAGTGGCATTAAGTACATTCATAATGTTGTGCAACCTTCATAACTATCCATTTGCAGAACTACTTTTTCATCATTTCAAACAGAAACTCTACCTATTAAACAATAACTCCCCATTCCCCCATCTTCCCAGCTTCTGGTAACCTCTATTCTTCCTGTCTCTATGAATTTTCCTACTCTAGGTACCTCATATAAGTGGAATCATACAATATTTGTCTTTTTGTGTCTGGTTTATTTCACTTAACATAGTGTTTTCAAGGTTCATCCATTGTTGTAGCATGTATTAGAATTTCATTCCTTTTTAAAAAAATTATTTATGGCCAGGTGCAGTGGTTCACACCTATAGTCCCAGGACTTTGGGAGGCCAAGGCGGGAGGATGACCTGAGTCTAGGAATTCAAGATCAGCCTCGGCAACATGGCTAGACCCCATCTCTACAAAAAAATACACAGATTAGCTGAGCGTCATGGCACACACTTGTAGTCCCAGCTACCTGGGAGGCTGAGGTGGGAGGATCACCTGAGCTCAGGGAGGTTAAGGTTGCAGTGAGCTGTGATTGCACCACTACACCCAAGCCTGGTTGACAGTGAGACCTTGTCTCAAAACAATAAAACGAAGTAAAATAATTTCTACCCCCTTATCAAGATTCTCTATTTTTGATTCATTGTCATCACACTTTCCTTTTGAGTCTTTAAACATGGTTTACTTTAGTTCTGTGAATGTGTTTTTATTATTATTATTATTATTTTTTTTTTTTTTTTTTGAGACGGAGTCTCGCTGTGTCTCCCAGGCTGGAGTGCAGTGGCGTGATCTCGGCTCACTGCAAGCTCCGCCTCCCGGGTTCACGCCATTCTCCCGCCTCAGCCTCCCAAGTAGCTGAGACTACAGGCGCCCGCCACCACGCCCGGCTAGTTTTTTGTATTTTTAGTAGAGACGGGGTTTCACTGTGGTCTCGATCTCCTGACCTCGTGATCCACCCGCCTCGGCCTCCCAAAGTGCTGGGATTACAGGCTTGAGCCACCGCGCCCGGCCGTTTTTATTATTTTTTAAAATTTTTATTTTTATTTTATTTTCTTTTTGAGACGAAGTCTCACTTTTGTCCCCCAGACTGGAGTGTAGTGGTGCAATCTCAGCTCACTGCAACCTCTGCCTCCCAGGTTTAAGCGATTCTCTTGCCTCAGCCTCCCAAGTAGCTAGGATTACAGGTGCCTGCCACTACACCCGGCTAATTTTTTTTTTTTTTTCCCTGAGATGGAGTCTCGCTCTGTTGCCCAGGCTGGAGTGCAGTGGCACAATCTCGGCTCACTGCAAGCTCCGCCTCCCGGGTTCATGCCATTCTCCTGCCTCAGCCTCCTGAGTAGCTGGGATTACAGGCGCCCGCCACCACGTCCGGCTAATTTTTTGTATTTTTAGTACAGACGGGGTTTCACCATGTTAGCCAGGATGGTCTCAATCTCCTGATCTTGTGATCCACCTGCCTCGGCCTCCTAAAGTGTTGGGATTACAGGCATGAGCCACCACGCCCAGCCAATTTTTGTATTTTTAATAGAGATGGGGTTTCACCATGTTGGCCAGGCTGGTCTCGAACTCCTGACCTCAGGTGATCCACCCTTCTCGGCCTCCCAAAGTGCTGGGATTATAGGCGTAAGCCACCGCACCTGACCTTTTTTTTTTTTTTGAGACAGAGTCTCTCTGTGTTGCCCAGGCTGGAGTGCAGTGGTGCCATCTTGGCTCACTGCAACCTCTGCCTCCCAGGTCCAAGCGATTCTCCTGCCTTAGCCTCCTTAGTAGCCCAAGCTACCCATAAGCTCTAGGCTGACCCTAAGGCTGCAAGCACAGAAAAGATCCCAAAGGACCAGACCTGGCTGACTGAAAAACAGCCTGAACTTTGTGCTCTACCAAGTGTGCACCACCATGCCTGACTCATTTTTGTATTTTTAGTAGAGATGGAGTTTCACCATGTTGGTCAGGCTGGTCTTGAACTCCTGACCTCAAGATCCTCCTGCCTCGGCCTCCCAAAGTGCTGGGATTACAGGCGTGAGCCACCACGCCTGGCTATTTTTATTTTTATTTTTTTTGAGATGGAGTCACGCTGTCACCCAGGCTGGTGTGAAGTGGCATGATCTCAGCTCACTGCAGCCTCCGCCTCTCAGTTCAAGCAGTTCTCCTGCCTTAGTCCCCTGAGTAGCTGGAATTACAAGCATGTGCCACCACGCCCAGCTATATTTTTCTTTCTTTTTCTTTTTTTTTTTGAGACGGAGTCTTGCTCTGTTGCCCAGGCTGGAGTGCAGTGGTGTGATCTCGGCTCACTGCAAGCTCCACCTCCCGGGTTCATGCCATTCTCCTGCCTCAGCCTCCCTAGTAGCTGGGACTACAGGCACCCGCCACCACACCCAGCTAATTTTTTGTATTTTTAGTAGAGACGGGGTTTCATCACGTTAGCCAGGATGGTCTCGATCTCTTGCCCTCATGATCCGTCCGCCTCGGCCTCCCAAAGTGCTGGGATTACAGGCATGAGCCACCTCGCCTAGCCACGCCCAGCTAATTTTTGTATTTTTAGTAGAGACGGGGGTTTCACCATGTTGGCCAGGCTGGTCTCGAACACCTAACTTCAGGTGATACACCCGCCTCGACCTCCCAAAAGTGCTGGGATTACAGGCGTGAGCTACTGCATCTGGCCATGAATGTGTTTTGAACAACTGCTCAGTCTTTGTCTTGCTATATGCAACATCTGGGGATGATCAGTGACTTTCCACTGCTTACTTTTTTCCCCTTGCGTTTGAACTGGATTCTAATGCCCCCTATAGGCGGTTGTTGTCATTGCTTTGTGTTTGTTTTATAATTTGCCATGGTGTGTGCCCACTGGTGTCTCTGCCTCATTTTTAAAAAATTCTTGTTTTTGTTTTCAAGTTTGAATTCTTAGGAATACCCCTGTGTCTGTGTAGCCTTAGGTCAGCCAGATAGAGGCTGGGCTCACTCACCTTGAGCCAAGGAGAGTTCTCCTCTGCCAATGGATCTGGGTGTGGGTGGGAGAGCACAAAGTTCAGGCTGTGTTTCAGTCAGCCAGGTCTGGCCCTTTGGGATCTTTTCTGTGCTTGCAGCCTTAGGGTCAGCCTAGAGCATATGGGTAGCTTGGGCTGTCTCTGCTTTCTGCTGCAAATGAAACTAATTTGTGTGACCCAATTGCAAATACATCAGGTTTCTACTCGCTTGCCACTAAGATTGTCACTTGCACTGACATTGCTGGGCATGGGTATCGTCCCTTTCTCCCAATCAAATGAGCTCCCTTTGGCAGTAAAGCTGCCAGCCCTTAAGGTGTGCCCACCGTGGCAGAACCTCTGCAGCTATCCAGCTGGGAATGGGGAGAGGGGGAGCCGTCCTGGCAAGAACACCATAGAACCCCCCACTGTTCTCACTCAGAGGTGAGCAGTTTTCAAGCATATATATGCCTCTGAGACTGCTATAGGTCTTTCTTTGTTTTTCTAACATGTAATTACTTTTGTGTGTGTGTGTGGAGACACGGTCTCACCATGTTGCCCAGGCTGGTCTCAAACTCCTGGTCTCAAGCGATCCTGGTGCCTTGGCCTCCCAAAGTGCTGGGATTACAGGGGTGCATCCCGCACCTGGTCTAAGGGCTTTCTTTTCACCTTTGTTAGTCATGACCAGAATTGCCCCTAGTCTGGTTAATTTGGCCCCACAACTGAGCAGCCTGCTTCTGAGTCTTCTACAGGATGCCTCTATGCTCGGCGGTCTTTCTTTTTTTTTGAGACGGAGTCTCACTCTGTCGCCCAGGCTAGAGTACAGTGGCATGATCTTAGCTCACTGCAACCTCCATCTCCTGGGTTCAAGTGATTATCCTGCCTCAGCCTCCCGAGTAGCTGGGACTACAGGTGTGTGCCACCACACCTGGCTATGTTTTTTTTTTGTATTTTCAGTAGAGATGGGGTTTTGCCACATTGCCCAGGCTGGTCTCGAACTTCTGACCTTGTGATCGCCCACCTCGACCTCCCGAAGTGTTGGGATTACAGGCATGAGCCACCATGCCCGGCCAAGAGAAGGGAAAAATTCATTACCATGAAATGTGTGAAATTGCAATGGGAAGGCCGGGCGCGGTGGCTCAAGCCTGTAATCCCAGCACTTTGGGAGGCCGAGGCGGGCGGATCACAAGGTCAGGAGATCGAGACCACAGTGAAACCCCGTCTCTACTAAAAATAAAAAAAAAAATTAGCTGGGCGCGGTGGCGGGCGCCTGTAGTCCCAGCTACTCAGGAGGCTGAGGCAGGAGAATGGCGAGAACCCGGGAGGCGGAGCTTGCAGTGAGCCGAGATCGCGCCACTGCACTCCAGCCTGGGCAACAGCGTGAGACTCCGTCTCAGAAAAAAAAAAAAAAAAAAAAAGAAATTGCAATGGGAAGAAAACATACTCCAGGTGAGGGTCGAACTCACAACCTTGGCATAACCCACACATATACTGCTGTATAAGTACCAAGCGTTAACTGATTGAGCCACTGGAGCACGTGGTGGTCTTTCCACTCTGGTTGGTAAACCCTGTGCTAGCCTTGCCCGGTCTGAGCCCTGGGATTGTCCTGTCTGCTCTTTTCCGGTGGTCATTCTGCGGGCTCCCACAGGGGCCACACAGTGCTCAGCTGGACTGTGGCCCCTCTGCAGATGGCTGGAGCTCTCCTTGCATTCCTTATTACTCTGCCTTGCGAATCCCACCTGCCTTGGCCTCTCTGAAATCCAGTCTCTATTTCCTCCACTCGGGGAGACTGCTGGACCCTGTGAGTCCCTTTCCTGTGCTACAGCCTGGAAATTCTCTCCAGACAGGAAGCTGGCCAGTCCTAGGATTCATCTCCTTTGTTTCTCATTTCTCAGTGCTCACTGCCCTGTGCTGCTGGTGTGCAGTGTCTGAAAGGCCAAGATTTTGGGTGGGTTTTTACTTGTTTAAGATAGGTAGGTATATCTGGCCGGCGTTACTCCTCCTTTCTGGTTGGAAGACCCCACTTAGATTTTTTTTTTTTTTTTTTTTTTTTTGAGACGGAGTCTCACTCTGTCACCCAGGCTGGAGTGCAGTGGTGTGATCTCGGCTGACTGCAACCTCTGCCTCCCAGGTTCAAGTGATTCTCCTGACTCAGCCCTCAGCCTTCCAAGTAGCTGGGATTACAGGCATGTGCCACCATGCCCAGCTAATTTTTGTATTTTTAGTAGAGATGGGGTTTCACCATGCTGGCCAGGCTGGTCTCAAACTCCTGACCTCGTGATCTACCTGCCTTGGCCTCTCAAAGTGCTGGGATTACAAGTGTGAGCCACCGTGCCCGGACTTTTTTTTTTTTTAAATTAGAGACAGGATCTCCCTGTGTTGCCCAGGCTGGTCTTGAACTCCTGGGCCCAAGCAAGCCTCCTAAAGCGTTGAGATTACAGGCATGAGCCCCTGCACCTGGCCTTAGACTTTTCTTTTCTTTTTTTTTTTTTTGAGATGGAGTCTTACTCTGTTGCCCAGGCTGGAGTACAATGGCATGATCTCAGCTTACTGCAAGCTCTGCCTCCCGGGTTCAAGCGCTTCTCCAGCCTCAGCCTCCTGAATAGCTGAGATCACAGATGCCCACCACCATGCTCGGCTAATTTTTGTATACATATATTTTTTATTTCTTTTCTTTTCTTTTTTTTTTTGAGACAAAGTGTAGCTCTGTCGCACAGGCTGGAGTGCAGTGACACACTCTTGGCTCACTGCAACTTCAGCCTCCCAGGTTCAAGTGATTCTCCTGCCTCAGACTTCCGAGTAGCTGGGATTATAGGCGCCCACCACCATGCTCGGTTAAATTTTGTATTTTTAGTAGAGACAGGGTTTTGCCAAGTTGGCAAGGCTGGTCTCAAACTCCTGACCTCAGGTAATTCGCCCACCTTGGCCTCCCAAAGTGCTGGGATTACAGGTGTGAGTCACCACACCCGGCCTAATTTTTGTATTTTCAGTAGTGACGAGGTTTTGCGATGTTGGCCAGGAGGGTCTCAAACTCCTAACTTCAAGTGATCTGCCCACCTCAGCCTCCCAAATTGCTGGGATTACAGGTGTGAGCCACTGAGCCCAGCCTAGACTTTTCGATTACACTATGCTGTGTCCCATCCCAGCCCAACCCTGCCTGGTGCCCCAGCATCCCTGGCAGCAGAGAAGGTTGAAGGGGAAGCTTCTGATTTTCCATAAATCTCGCTGAAGTTCTTCAGGGAGGTCAGCAGGGGGCACCATTCTCTGTGCTCACGCACTCATGTGCAATGCGGACTAGCAGCAGGTGTGAGGAAGGGCAGGGATAGAGCCTGGCCTTGAATGTCACAGCCATGAGATTTCTGTGACCCTACTGCCACCAACTTGTCTGGTATCCACGAGGAGGCAGGACATGTGACACCCACCTGGGTTCCCTGGAATGTTTGTCTTCTGAGGCTTTGGCCTCTGATTGTTCCTGAAGTTGCCTTTGGTATAATAACATCTAACATTTAGTAAATATGAAAAATGTGCTCTAGGCTAGGTTTCGTATATGGTAGTCCTTGTGATATGATTGTCATGCAGGTGTAGACCCTTTAGTAGCTAGAATGTGGGGCCTTCTGGGGTTTCCTGAAGGAGTGGCCAGAGTAACCAGGGTGGGAGGGTTTGGGGGAGGGCCTTGGGCCATTGGCTAATTAGCAAGAGGCACAGAAGGATTTCAATATTTTAGCAACTGGGAGGCTGGGCAAGGTGGTCATGCCTGTAATCCCAGCACTTTGGGAGGCCATGGCAGGAGGATCACTTAAGCCCACAAGTTCGAGACCAGCCTAAGCAACGTAGTGACACCCCCGTCTATTCAAAAAATTTCAAGAAGTGGCACACGCTGTAGTCCCAGCTGCTCTGGAGGCTGAGGCAGGAGAATCAATTGAGCCCAGGAGTTTGCAATTACCACTTCACTTCAGCCTGGGCAATGTAGTAAGACCCTGTCTCTAAAAATAAGTAAATAAATAAATACCTTCTTGGAACAGTTGTATTGAGGCTTTTTTTTTTTCCTTTTCAGCAAGCATCTTTTGGAAAGTATTTATTTTGGTCGGGTGCGGTGGCTCACGCCTCAGCCTCCCAAGTAGCAGGGATTACAGGCGTGTACCACCACACCTATCTCATTTTTGTATTTTTAGTAGAGATGGGGTTTCACCATGTTGGCCAGGCTGGTCTTGAACTCCTGACCTCAAATGCTCCACCCGCCTCGCCCTCCCAAAGTGCTGGGGTTATAGGCGTGAGCCACTGAGCCTGACAAAGTCTATTCTTACTCTTAAAAAAAAAAAAGAGGCCAGGCGCGGTGGCTCACGCCTATAATCCCAGCACTTTGAGAGGCTGAGGCAGGTGGATCACAAGGTCAGGAGATCAAGACCAGCCTGGTCAACATGGTAAACCCCATCTCTACTAAAAATACAAAAAATTAGCCGGACATGGTGGCAGGTGCCTGTAATCCCAGCTACTCAGGAGGCTGAGGCAGAAGAATTGCTTGAACCTAGGAGGTGGAGGTTGCAGTGAGCCGAGATTGCACCACTACTCTCTAGCCTGGGCAACAGAGTGAGATCCTGTCTCAAAAATAAATAAATAAGGCCGGATGCAGTGGCTCACGCCTGTAATCCCAGCACTTTGGGAGGTCGAGGTGGGTGGATCACCTGAAGTTCGAGATCAGCCTGGTCAACATGATGAAATCCTGTCTCTACTAAAAATAAAAAATTAGCTGGGTGTGGTGGCATGCACTTGTAGTCCCAGCTACTCAGGAGGCTGAGGCAGGAGAATTGCTTGAACATGGGAGGCAGTGGTTGGGCCATAGAGAGAGACTCCGTCTCAAAATAAATAAATAAAATAAATAATAAATAAAATAAAATAAAGTCTACTCTTACTCTTAAAAAAAAAAAAAAAAAAAAAAGGCCAAGCATGGTGGCTCACGCCTGTAATCCCAGCACTTTGGGAGGCCAGGGCGGGCAAATCACGAGGTCAGGAGATCGAGACCATCCTGGCCAACATGGTGAAACCCCGTCTCCACTAAAAATACAAAAATTAGCTGGGCACGGTGATGCGTGCCTGTAATCCCAGCTACTCAGGAGGCTGAGGCAGGAGAATCGCTTAAACTAGGGTAGTCAGGGCCGGGCGCGGTGGCTCACACCTGTAATCCCAGCACTTTGGGAGGCTGAGGCGGGCAGATCACAAGGTCAGGAGATCAAGACCATCCTGGCTAACACGGTGAAACCCCGTCTCTACTAAAAATGCAAAAAATTAGCCGGGCGTGGCAGTGGGTGCCTGTAGTCCCAGCTACTCGGGAGACTGAGGCAGGAGAATGGCGTGAACCCAGAAGGCCGAGCTTGCAGTGAGCCGAGATCGCGCCACTACACTCCAGCCTAGGCGACTGAGCGACATTCCGTCTCAAAAAAAAAAAAAAAAAAAAACTAGGGGAGTTGGAGGTTGCGGTGAGCCAAGATGGCGCCACTGAACTCCAGCCTGGTGATAGAGTGAGACTCTGTCTCCAAAAAAAAAAAAAAGAGGCCAAGCGCAGTGGCCCAGGCCTGTAATCCCAGCACTTTGGGAGGCAGAGGCGGGCGGATAACGAGGTCAGGAGATGGACACCATCCTGGCCAACATGGTGAAACCCCATCTCTACTAAAAATACCAAAATTAGCTGGGCATGGTGGTACGTGCCTGTAATCCCAGCTACTTGGGAGGCTGAGGCAGGAAAATCGCTTGCACCAGGGAGTCAGAGGTTGCAGTGGGCCGAGATTGCTTCATTGCACTCCAGCCTGACAACAGAGCAAGCCTCTGTCTCAAAAAAAAAAAAAAAAAAAAAAAAGGAGGAAATCCTCCTGCCTCAGCTCCTGAGTAGCTGAGATTACAGATGTGAGCTACCACATCTAGCTCTAATTTAAGTATCCACATGTGGCTAGTGGTTATCTATTGGAACACGCAGTTCTAGAGGCTTTAATATAGGGACTCCTTATGGAGAAATGGGTATGGTTAAAGGAGGCTACAAGGAACGCTGAAGCCCTAAGAGACTAGCAACTGTGGGAGCCTGTTACTGTTTCTAGGACTGATGGGGTAACAGGAAGAAACTGTTACTGAAACTCATTAAAACCTGGGGATGTAGCAGAAGGGACCACCTGACAGGTGCTCTGATGTGGGTGGGGAGATGAAGCCACTGCCAGAGACGTGAGGCACAGCAGGAAGGGAGCAGAATAGAAATGTCCCGACTATCCTCCCCGTTGCAGCTCCAGCCAGTCCTCCTTTTAGCTAAACTCAGGTGAAATCCAGGCCAGCACGGTGGCTCCCCCCTGTAATCCCTGCACTTTGGGAGGCCCAGGCGGGGAGTTCGAGACGAGCCTGGCCAACATGGCAAAACCCCGTCTCTATTTTTTTTTCTTTTTGAGACGGAGTCTCGCTCTGTAGCCCGGGCTGGAGTGCAGTGGCCGGATCTCAGCTCACTGCAGGCTCCGCCTCCCAGGTTTACGCCATTCTCCTGCCTCAGCCTCCCGAGTAGCTGGGACTACAGGCGCCCGCCACCTCGCCCGGCTAGTTTTTTGTATTTTTTAGTAGAGACGGGGTTTCACGGTGTTCGCCAGGATGGTCTCGATCTCCTGACCTCGTGATCCGCCCGTCTCGGCCTCCCAAAGTGCTGGGATTACAGGCTTGAGCCACCGCGCCCGGCCTAAAACCCCGTCTCTATTTAAAAATACAAAAAATTAGTTAGGCATGGTGGCGGGCGCCTGTAATCCCAGCTATTTGAAAGGCTGAGGCAGAAGAATTGCTTGAACTGGGGAGGCGGAGGTTGCAGTGAGCTAAGATCCTGCCACTGCACTCCAGCCTGGGTGACAGAGCGTGACTCCATCTCAAAACAAAACAAAAAACAGAGGGTGGGGGAACCTCCAGGGCAGAGGGTAGGGCTAAGAATAGGTCTGGGAGTGAGGGTAGATGATGACCAGCCCAGAGCCACAAACCCCAAAACATCACTCTGAACCCCAAGGCTCTGAGGAACCCTGTCTGAAACTACTTCCTAGGTGGGACACGTCTAACTGAATGGAAATGGAACTGAACAGATACGAGGGTGGAGGGAACCCCGGAGGTCCCTTCTGAGGGATCTTTGCTTAGTTCTGTTCTTTTCCTTTTTCTTCTTTCTTTCTCTTTCTCTCTCTTCCTTTCCTCTTTCTTTTTTTTTTTTTTTTTTTGACTGAATCTCGCTCTGTCACCCAGGCTGGAGAGTACAGTGGCATGATCTTGGCTTGCTGCAACCTCCACCTCCCCGGTTCAAACGATTCTCCTGCCTCAGCCTCCCTAGTAGCTGGGATTATAGGTGCCTACCACCACGCCCAGCTAATTTTTGTATTTTTAGTAGAGACAGGGTTTTGCCAAGTTGGCAAGGCTGGTCTCAAACTCCTGACCTCAGGTAATCCGCCCACCTTGGCCTCCCAAAGTGCTGGGATTACAGGTGTGAGCCACGCTCCCAGCCTTTGCTGAGTTCTTAAAGCCTGAGACGGGAAAAGAAAAACAGTAAACTCTGACAAGCTTTGTCGTGAGCTGGGTAATTTCACTATTTTCTTGTTTAACTTTATGAGTGTCCTGGAGAGGGCAGCACCATTACCTTTACTTTAGAGCTGGGACAGAGACAGTCCATGGCACCTATCCATTGAGGAATGGAGTCAGTCCTCCAATGGAGGGAGGCCGATTGAGATGTGATACTGAGCGTCCTATCAGTTGTTCAAGGGCTGGGGCAGATCTAATGTTTTGTCTGTACTGGCCAATACTTAGGTGGCCAGGGCCCCAGCTCTGGAAACCTGTAATGGCTGCTACCACCTCTGACTTTGCTGGGTGCACACATCTGCCCAGACTCAATGTGCTGCAATCCCATGCAACCTCCAGGCCCACACTGAGAATCAAGAATTGTGGACTGTTGATTCTCCAGATCTTCTCAAAAGCCCAGCTGCTGGCTGGGTATACAGTAGCTCACATCTGTAATCCTAGCAATTTGGGAGGCTGAGGCGGGCGGATCACTTGAGGTTAGGAGTTCAAGACCAGTGTGGTCAACATGGTGAAACCCCATCTCTACTAAAAATACAGAAATTACCTACCTGGGTGTGACGGTGGGCACCTTTAGTCCCAGCTACTCAGGAGGCTGAGGCAGGAGAATCCCTTGAAACCAGGAGACAGAGGTTGCAGTGAGCCGAGATCGTGCCACTGCACTCCAGCCTTGGTGACAGAGCGAGACTCTCTCTCAACGCTTGAGGGCTGAGTGAACACTCCTTAAGTCTCTAACTATTTCCAGTTATAGCCACTGGTCGACTTAGATCAACAGAAGTCTATATGGATTACTCTAATGGAGTGCAAAAAGATCTGAACTAGGACCTCGTTGTGAATTCTGATCCTACCCCTTACCAGCTGTGTGACCTTGGGCAAGACATGGAGTCTCTCTGAGCTGTCACTACCCTCTCTGTAAGTGAAGTGGCACTCACTCCTTTTTTTTTTGAGACAGAGTTTTGCTCTGTTGCCCAGGCTAGAGTGCAGTGGCGAGATCTCAGTTCACTGCAAACTCCGCCTCCTGGGTTCACGCCATTCTCCTGCCTCAGCCTCCCAAGTAGCTGGGACTACAGGCACCCGCCACCACACCAGGCTATTTTTTTGTATTTTTAGTAGAGATGGGGTTTCACTGTGTTAGCCAGGATGGTCTCGATCTCCTGACCTCGTGATCCGCCCGCCTCGGCCTCCCAAAGTGCTGGGATTATAGGCTTGAGCCACTGCACCTAGCCAGTGGCACCCACTTCTTGTTGGTCCTCTTCTCCTAAGTGACACACACCCATTTTTTAAAATTTTAAGATAGGGTCTTATTCTGTCGCCCAGGTTGAATTGCAGTAGCGTAATCCTATGTCACTACAAACTCAAACTCCTGGGCTCAAGCAATCCTCCCAGTTCAGCCTCCCGAGTAGCTGGGACCACAGGCACGTCCCCCCGTGCCTGGCTAATTTTTTTAAAAATTTTAAGTAGAGATAGGGACTCACTGTGTTGCTGTGTTGCACAGGCTGGTCTCAAACTCCTGGACTCAAGTGGTCCTCCCACCTCAGCCTCCAAAAGTGTTAGGGTTACAGGTAAAAGCCACAGTGCCTGCTGACACTCACTCTTAAGTTGAGTTCACACAGACCCCTGGCTTTAAATATCATCCAAATGTTTATGTCCCCCAAGTTTTCATCTTCACTGCAGACCTCTTCTGTGAGCTTCAGAACTGCTCACTTGAAACTTCCTCTTGGGTTTCTGACAGGCAACACAAACTTAACATGTCCCAACATGAACTTTTTTTTTTTTTTTTTGAGACATAATCTTGCTCTGTTGCCCAGTTCGGAATGCAGTGGCCAGATCTTGGCTTACTGCAACCTCTGCCTCCCAGGTTCAAGTGATTCTCCTGCCTCAGCCTCTCGAGTAGCTGGGATTACAGGTGCGTGCCACCATACCCAGCTACTTTTTTGTTTTTTTTTTTTTTTTTTTTTTTGAGACAGAGTCTCGCTCTGTCGCCCAGGCTGGAGTGCAGTGGCCGGATCTCAGCTCACTGCAAGCTCCGCCTCCCGGGTTTACGCCATTCTCCTGCCTCAGCCTCCCGAGTAGCTGGGACTACAGGCGCCCGCCACCTCGCCCGGCTAGTTTTTTGTATTTTTTTAGTAGAGACGAGGTTTCACCATGTTAACCAGGATGGTCTCGATCTTCTGACCTCGTGATCCGCCCGTCTCGGCCTCCCAAAGTGCTGGGATTACAGGCTTGAGCCACCGCGCCCGGCCACTTTTTTGTATTTTTAGTAGAGACAGGGTTTCACCGTGTTGGCCAGACTGGTCTCAAACTCCTGAGCTTGAGCAATCTGCCTGCCTCTGCCTCCCAAAGTGGTGGGATTACAGATGTGAGCCACCGCGCCTGGCCCCAAAACGAACTCTTTATCTTCTCCCCCATACCTGCTCCTCCTGCGGCCTTCCCATATCAGAATACAACAATTCTACGCTTATAGTTGGTGTGGCCAAAAACCTTGGTGTTGTCCTCAGTCCTCTCTCACACATCCCCAAATCCAATCTGTCAAGAAACCCTGGTGATCACTTGAGCCTAGGAGTTTGAGACCAACCTGGGCAACATAGCAAGACCCTGTCTCTACAAAAAATACAAAAATTAGTGGCAGGGCGCGGTGGCTTATGCCTCTAATCCCAGCACTTTGGGAGGCTGAGGCAGGCAGATCACGAGGTCAAGAGATTGAGACAATCCTGGCCAACATGGTGAAACCCCATCTCTACTAAAAGTACAAAAATTAGCTGGGTGTCGTGGCATGTGCCTGTAGTCTCAGCTACTTGGGAGGCTGAGGCAGGAGAATCACTTGAACCAGGGAGGCAGAGGTTGCAGTGAGCTGAGATCGTGACACTGCACTCCAGCCTGGTGACAAAGCGAGACTCTGTATTAAAAAAAAAAAAAAAAAAGCTGGGCATGGTGGCACACACCTGTGGTCCCTGCTACTACTCAGGAGGCTGAGGTGGGAGGGTCGCTTGAGCCCAGAAGTTGAGGCTGCAGTGAGCCATAATTGCACCAGTGCACTCCAGTCTGGGCCACAGAGCGAAACTCTGTCTCTAGAAAACAGAACAGGCCGGGCGCGGTGGCTCAAGCCTGTAATCCCAGCACTTTGGGAGGCCGAGACGGGCGGATCACGAGGTCGGGAGATCGAGACCATCCTGGCTAACACGGTGAAACCCCGTCTCTACTAAAAAAATACAAGAAAACTAGCCGGGCGAGGTGGCGGGCGCCTGTAGTCCCAGCTACTCGGGAGGCTGAGGCAGGAGAATGGCATAAACCTGGGAGATGGAGCTTGCAGTGAGCTGAGATCCGGCCACTGTACTCCAGCCTGGGTGACAGAGCGAGACTCCGTCTCAAAAAAAAAAAAAAAAAAAAAAAGAAAACAGAACAAAACAAAGTTGAATCTCTCTAAACTCTACACATTGACTCAGAGCGAAAGTGCTAATAATGACCGAAAGCATGCCCTATGGCCGCCTTTCCTCTCTGACCTCGCTTTTCATGCACTCTGCTCCAGCCATACTGACCTCCTTGGGCTTCCCAGAACACTCCAAGCAGGACCCGGTTTAGGGGACATCTGAGGGGAGACTTGAGGGAAGAGAGGGAGTCAGCCATGCAGTGTTCAGGGGGAAGCCCACAGACTAACAAAGCTGTGGTCATGTGACTAAGTTTCCACCAATAAGTACTTGTAGTCAAAAAGGAAGAAACACAGTAGTTCCTCAGAGAAGGTCGATATTTCCTGACACTCACTTCTGAAACTAATTTTCATATAAGAACATATTTCATGCCAGTTGATGTCATGGATATAATGGCTGATGGGCAACACACCACTCCTGAGGAACGGCTTGGGCGCTGGAGCCAGACAGACCAGCCTGAAGGCAGCCACCCCTCACTGTGTACCCTTGGGAACATTTCTGAGTCTCAGTTTTCCTCACCTTTAAAATGGGCATAGTAAAAGAAAAAGAAGAGCCAGGCATGGTGGCACAGTCCGGTAATCCCAGCTACTCAGGAGGCAGAGGCGGGAGGAGTTTGAGGCCATGCTGGGGAACATAGGAAGATCCTGTCTCTTTAGATTTAAAAAATATTAAAAAGTAAAAGTAAAGAAAAATGGGCATAGAGTATGCATCTCACAGCATTATTAAATTGTTCCTTAATTCCCACAAATATTTGTTGAACACCAACCATGTGTCTGGCATAGGATTGTGACAATGAATGAAATCAAGGGCCAGTCACTTGTCCTCTTGGAGGTAGCCTTCTCTGGAGTGACACAGACTCTGCATATGTAGGAAGCAGGCATCATGGAGAAACATCACGTGGGAAAGTGGGGGAAGGAAGTGCTCCTTTCTACAGGCTGATGTCTCTGAGAAGGGGACATCTGAGGGGAGACTTGAGGGAAGAGAGGGAGTCAGCCATGCAATGTTAATGGAGAATCCCACGGACTAACAAAGCCGTGGTCATGTGACTAAGTTTCCACCAATAGAATGTGAGGAGGTGATGTGTGTGACTTCTGGTCTTCCGCCTTAGGAAGTAGGCCAGCTCCATACTCTCCCTTCCTGCTGGCTGGAGATCCCCATAACAGATTCAAACGTGCAGGTGACAAATGGTGCCCTACTGGATGGCAGAACAGTGATGAGGAAGGGACCTTGGTCCCTGAACGATGAGAGAAGCAGAGCTGCCTCCCTAACTACCACCACTTCACTTGAACATGTCTCTTCTTTTGTTTATTTATTTATTTGCTTTTTGCAGACACATCTCTTCTTTTTTTTTTTTTTTTGATACAGAATCTCACTCTGTCCCAGGCTGGAGTGCAGTGGAGCGAGCTCGGCTCATTGCAACCTCTGCCTCCTGGGTTCAAGCTATTCTCCTTCCTCAGCCGCCTGTCTCGAACTCCTGACCTCGTGATCCACCTGCCTTGGCCTCCCAAAGTGCTGGGATTACAGGCATGAGCCACTGCGCCCAGCTTTATTTTTTAAATTTTTTATTCTTGAGACGGAGTCTCACTCTGTCACCCAGGGTGGAGTGCAATGGCAGGATCTTGGCTCACAGCAACCTCCACCTCCCAGGTTGAAGCGACTTTCCTGTCTCAGCCACCCAAGTAGCTGGGATTACAGGCGCCTGCCACCATACCAGGCTAATTTTTGTATTTTTAGTAGATGGGGTTTCGCTATGTTGGCCAGGCTGATCTCAAACTCCTGACCTCAGGTGATCTGCCTGCCTTGGTCTCCCAAAGTGCTAGGATTACAGGCGTGAGCCACCACGCCTGGCAGTTTTCTGGGATAATTTATTAACTTTTTATTCCAACACTTTCTGTGTTTGTACAGATGAGGTCTTGCTATATTACCCAGGCTGGTCTTGAACTTCTGGCCTCAAGCCATTCTCCTTGGCCTCCCAAACTGCAGGGATTACAGGAGTGAGCTACTGTGCCCAGCTCCTTTATTCTAATGCTTTTTGTAATTTAGTATCATGACTTTAATTTCTAAGAATTCAGTCTTTGCTCTATTTATTTATTTGAGATGGAGTTTCGCTCTATTGCCCAGGCTGGAGTGCAGTGGTATGATCTTGGCTCACTGCAACCTCCTCCTCCTGGGTTCAAGAGATCCTCCTGCCTCAGCCCCCAGAGTAGCTGGAACTAAGGTGCCTGCCACCACACCCGGCTAATTTTTTTTTTTTTTTTTTGTATTTTTAGTAGAGACGGGGTTTCACCTTGTTTGTCAGTCTGGTCTCAAACTCCTGTCCTCAGGCGAACCACCCGCCTCAGCCTCCCAAAGTGTTGGTATTACAGGCATGAGCCACCGTACCCGGCCCAATTTTTTGTATTTTTAGTAGAAACGGGGTTTCACCGTGTCAACCAGGATGGTCTCGATCTCCTGACCTTGTGATCCGCCTGCCTTGGCCTCCCAAAGTGCTGGGATTACAGGCGTGAGCCACCACGCCCGGCCCATTTTTTTTTTTTTTTTTTTTTTTTTTGATATGGGTCTTGCTCTGTCACCCAGGCCAGAGTGCGGTGGCATGAGCACAGCTCATTGCAGCCTCAAATTCCCAGGCTCAAGAGATCCTCCCACCTCAGCCTCCAGAGCAGCTGAAATTACAGGCACATGCTACCACGCCCTGCCCAGCTAATTTGCCCAGCTAATTTGTTTTTTTTTTTTTTTGGAGGCAGCAGCTTCATCTATTAGGGGCTTTGGTTGGGGTGGGGAAAGGTGGCCCAGATCAGAGGCGCCAGAAAAAGAGCTTGGAGCCGTGGTCTAGCGTGCACTCGCTGGGGTCCGGCTGGCTCCCGTCCAGCTCATCTTTTTTTTTTCTTTTGAGATGGAGTCTTACTTTGTGACCCAGACTGGAGTGCAGTGGCGCAATCTCGGCTCACTGCAACCTCTGCCTCCCGGGTTCAAGCGATTCTCCTGCCTCAGCCTCCCGAGTATCTGGGATTACAGGCACCCGCCACCACACCCGGATAATTTTTGTATTTTTAGTAGAGATGAGGTTTCACCATGTTGGCCAGGCTGGTCTCGAACTCCTGATCTCAGGTGATCCACCGGCCTCGGTTTCCCAAAGTGCTGGGATTACAGGCATGAGCTACCGTGCCCAGCCCCACCCAGCTAATTTTTAAATTTTTTGTAGAGACAGGATCTCACTATGTTGCCAGGACTGGTCTCAAACTCCTGGTCTCAAGCGATCCTCCCGCTTTGGCCTCCCAAAGTGCTGGGATTACAGGGGTAAGCCTCGTTCCCGGCCTGAAGCAGCATTTTCTCAAATGTCTCTAAGAATACCAGATTTTTTTTCTTTTTCTTTACATAAATTGTTTCCTCCAGGATTACTTTTCTTTTTTTTTTTTTTAAATGTACTTAGGATGCATTTGGTTACAAATAACTAACCATCCGACTTATAGGAAGCTCACAGAAGGGGGTGGCTGGGGTTCAGGGCCCGTTGATCAGACATTTGCCATGTCTTGGGATCCCGTGCTCTTCCTCCACCTCCTCCTCTGCAATCCTGCAATGTTTCCGTCCCGGGGCCTGTTCCTTTCAGAGTTAGAGGATGTATCCTTAATCATGGCTGGTGGGAGGCAGAAGTCACTGCCGCTGGGTTCTCTTTTAATTAAAAGGAAGGAGTCTTTCTAAGAAGCCTCCCTTCCTTTTATCTCAGTGGCTAGAATTGGGGCATGTACCCTTTCCTGATGCATGGTGGGCAAAAGGGGAGTGGTTACTTTAGGTTGGTCAGACTTTGTTGGAGCTGAAGAAGGAAGGGGTCAGTGCTCAGGGTGTGTATGGGGGTGGGCACCTGAACAAATCGGGGTACTTTTAGGAAAGAAGGAGGCAGAATGGACGTTGGGGATGGTTTATCTTGGTGCTTTCCTTTCATGTTGCAAGGTTTCTTTGAATGTTGTTGATATTTCTTCCAGGCACGATGGCTCATGCCTGTAATCCCAGCAGTTTGGGAGGCCGAGGTGGTTGGAATCTCTTGCACTCAGGAGTTCCAGACCAGCCTGGGCAACATAGGGAGACCCCCGTCTCTACAAAAATTAGCCAGGCCTAGTGGTGCGCACTGGGAGGATTACCTGTGCCCAGGAAGTTGAGTTGAGGCTGTAGTGAGCTGTGATCTCGCCACTGTATTCCAGCCTGGGTGAAGGAGTGAAAACCTGTCTCAAAAAAAAAAAAAAAAAAAAGCTGGTATTTCTTTCAAGTCCCATCATACTTAAGAGTAAGCCAACAAAAGACTGGCCGGGGCTTGTGGTACTGGAGTAGAGCTTTCCAACTTGAGGGCTCGACTTTCATATCAAGTGTGAGAATAAACTAAAGACTTATTTAGGTGCAAGATTACTTTGGGCACGGTGGCTCATGCCTGTAATCCCAGCACTTTGGGAAGCCGAAGGGTGAGGATCACCTGAGGTCAGGATTTTGAGACCAGCCTGGCCAACATGGCGAAACTCTGTCTCTACTAAAAATACAAAAATTAGCTGGGCATGGTGGCACATGCCTATTAATCCCAGTTACTAGGAGGGCTGAGGCAGGAGGATCGCTTGAACCCGGGAGGCAGAGGTTGCAGTGAGCCAAGTTTGCCCCACCACACCCCAGCCTGGGTGACAGAGAGAGACCCTGTCTCAAAGAGAAAAAAAAAAAAAGTTCACCTTTTTATTAGGGGGCTCACTTTCTGTGGATGTGACTTGAAAATGTGCTCCTGCAAAATTAAGGGGGTAAACCGCAAAAGAGAAGGGTGCAGACGATAGGAAATAGGAGATCCCACCCAAGAGAGAAATAATCGCTGGTCCCAAGATGTAGCCATGTAGCAACAGGGAGTGGGAGGGGAGGAGGTAGGTCACACTGGAGCAAGGAATTAGAGAAGCAATTAGAAACTCTAGGTAAAATTAAAAGATGTATTTTTTTTTTTTTTTTTTTTTTTTGAGACGGAGTCTCGCTATGTCGCCCAGGGTGGAGTGCAGTGGCCGGATCTCAGCTCACTGCAAGCTCCGCCTCCCGGGTTTTTACGCCATTCTCCTGCCTCAGCCTCCTGAGTAGCCGGGACTACAGGCGCCCACCACCTCGCCCGGCTAGTTTTTTGTATTTTTTAGCAGAGACGGGGTTTCACTGTGTTAGCCAGGATGGTCTCGAACTCCTGACCTCGTGATCCGCCCGTCTCGGCCTCCCAAAGTGCTGGGATTACAGGCTTGAGCCACCGCGCCCGGCCTAAAAGATGTATTATAGTAAATTTTTGTCTGTGCACTGAACAATATTAACATAATGCTTTTTTTCTTTCTTTCTTTCTTTCTTTCTTTCTTTCTTTCTTTCTTTCTTTCTCTCTCTCTCTCTTTCTGTCTGTCTTTCTTTTTTTTTTTTTTTTTTTGAGGTGGCATCTTGCTCTGTCACCCTGGCTGGAGTACAGTGGCATGATCTTGGCTCACTGCAACCTCCGCCTCCCGGGTTCAAGTGATACTCCTGCTCAGTCCCCCTAGTAGCTGGGATGGCAGGCACGCGCCACCATGCCTGGCTAATTTTTGTATTTTTAGTAGAGACAGGGTTTCGCCATTTGGCCAGGCTGGTCTCGAACTCCTGACCTCAGGTAATCCACCTGCCTCGGCCTCCCAAAGCGCTGGTATTACAGACGTGAGTCGCCGCACCCGGCTTTTTTTTTTTTTTTTTTTTTTTTTTGAGACGGAGTCTCGCTGTGTCTCCCAGGCTGGAGTGCAGTGGCGTGATCTCGGCTCACTGCAAGCTCCGCCTCCCGGGTTCACGCCATTCTCCCGCCTCAGCCTCCCAAGTAGCTGAGACTACAGGTGCCCGCCACCACGCCCGGCTAGTTTTTTGTATTTTTAGTAGAGACGGGGTTTCACCATGTTAGCCAGGATAGTCTCGATCTCCTGACCTCGTGATCCACCCGCCTCGGCCTCCCAAAGTGCTGGGATTACAGGCTTGAGCCACCGCGCCCGGCCGCTTTTTTTTTTTTTTAAAGAGACATGATTTCCCTTGGTCACCCAGGCTGCAGTGCAGTGGCGTCATCATAGCTCACTGCAGTCTTGAACTTCTGGGCTGAAGTGATTGTCCCGTCTTAGCCTCCTGAGTAGCTGGAAGTACAGGCATGTGCCACCATGCCTGGCTACTTTTTTTCTATACAGAGAGGGCCTTGCTATGTTGCCCAGGCTGGTCTCGAACTCCTGACCTCAAGAGATCCTCCTGCCTTGGACTCTCAAAGTGCTGGGATTACAGACATGAGGCACCACATCCAGCCCCATAATCTTAAAAAGAAAGAAAATTAATAGGTTTCTATTTTAGACTCAAACTCTGGACCAGACAACACTGATCTATCTGAGGTGATAGAAATATCCTTTATCTATGTTATTCAATTTGATAGCTACTAGCCACATGTGGTTTCTGAGCACTTGAAATGTAACTAGCTAGTTGCGACTGAGGGAACTGGGTTTTAAATCTCATTATGTTTTAATTAAGTTAAAGTAGCCTCCTGTGGCCAGTGGCTTCTATATTAGGCAACGCAGCTCTAAGCAATGTGAACGAGAGAATGCCAATATTATCTACATTTAACAACATAAAAGTAAATGTACAGGTAACGGAAATGAGCAGAAGAGAGATAAAGGAAAGCCACTATCTTCATGTCACAAAGTGATAAGAATTTAGGCCAGAAGCTGTGGCTCATGCCTGTAATCTCAGTACTTTTGGAGGCCAAGGCAAGGAGGATTGCTTGAGCCCAGGAGTTCAAGACCAGCCTGGGCAACATAATGAGATCCCTGTCTCTACAAAAAAAATTTAAAATTAGCTGGGCATGATGGTGCACACCTGTAGTCCCAAATACTCGGAAGGCTGAGGTCGGAGGATTGCTTGGGCCCAGGAGTTCGAGGCTGCTCATCTCTTTAAAAATAAATAAATAGGTCAGGTGAAGTGGCTCATGCCTATAATCCCAGCACTTTGAGAGGCCAAGGTGGGCAGATTGCTTGAACTCGGGAGCTTGATCCCAGCCTGGGCAACATAGCAAAACAATGTCTCTACAATAAATATAAAAAGTAACCAGGTGAGGGCCTGGCGCGGTGGCTCACGCCTGTAATCCCAGCACTTTCAAGGCAGGTGGATCACGAGGTCAGAAGTTTGAGACCATCCTGGCGAACATGGTGAAACGCCGTCTCTACTAAAAATACAAAAAATTAGCTGGGCGTGGTGGCGGGCGCTTGTAGTCCCAGCTACAAGTCTGAAGCAGGAGAATGGCGTGAACCCGGGAGGCGGAGCTTGCAGTGAGCAGAGCTTATGCCACGGCACTCCAGCCTGGGCGACAGAGCGAGACTCCGTCTCAAAAAAAAAAAAAAAAGTAATCAGGTGCGGTGGCACACACCTGTAGTTCCAGCTACTCGGAGGCTGAGGTGGGAGGATCACTTGAGCCCAAGGTTGCAGTAAGCTGAGATCAGGCCACTGCACTCTAGCCTGGGAGAAAGAATGAGACCCTGTCTCAAACAAAACAAAACGACAACAACAAAAAACCCATACATAACTACATAAATAAAGTTACAAAAGCAACTTTAGGCCGGGCACGGTGGCTCACGCCTGTAATCCCAGCACTTTGGGAGGCCGAGACGGGCGGATCACGAGGTCAGGAGATCGAGACCATCCTGGCTAACACGGTGAAACCCCGTCTCTACTAAAAAATACAAAAAACTAGCCGGGCGAGGTGGTGGGCGCCTATAGTCCCAGCTACTCGGGAGGCTGAGGCAGGAGAATGGCGTGAACCCGGGAGGCAGAGCTTGCAGTGAGCTGAGATCCGTCCACTGCACTCCAGCCTGGGCGACAGAGCGAGACTCCGTCTCAAAAAAAAAAAAAGCAACTTTAGTTCCTTACAAAGGACCTGAAGAGAGGGATTGAACTGCCCTGCAATGTGGAATGGGGCTGGAGCAGGGCCAGTGAGTCAGACACTCACCTATGAATATGCCGGGCAAAATGGATACATGGAGAAACAAAATTATAATATCTCCATGTAGTAATAATAAGAATAATAAAAGGAATAACGGAATTAGCACACTTTTTAGGAATGTGAACCCACCAGTAGAATTGACACTAGGAAAAGTTAAAAGCATTAGAAGTGGTCTCTTTCTGAGACCATGACTTGGTGGGGAAAGGGAAAGCTTATTGTTCATGAAAAACACTTCTGTGCTTATAACATGCATTAGCTTAGGAAACAGCACTTTTCTGTTTTTTTGAGACAAGGTCTTGCTCTGTCGCCCAGGCTGGAATGCAGTATTGTGATCTCGGCTCACTGCAACCTCTGCCTCCTGGGCTCAAGAGATCCTTCCGCTCTGGGCCCTGGGATTACAGGCATGGGCCACCGTGCCCGGCCTGGTGCTTTTCAATGAATAAATAAGTATGTAAACTTTTCTGACCAGACGGAAATTCCCCAGAGGACGAGGGTGGTATGACTTGTCGGTGCTTTTTATGGGAAGAAAGGGCCCCTGGCCCCAAGCAAGCCCCAATCCCGTGGCCCTGGAGGATCAGAAGGGGTAACTGAGTGTCAAAGAAAAACATAGCCAGACATTAGTTATGGTGGTGAAAACAGATTTTATTCAGTAACTACCCGCAGTAGGGGAAAGAGCTGAGCTCCGTTCTGATTTGTGCAGAGGTGATTTGGGCATTTAGTTAATTAGTTTTTTGAGGGACAGGGTCTCCATCTGTTGCCCGGGCTTGTGCCTGTTGCTCAGATTGTGCAGTGGCACAATCACGGCTCACTGCAGCCTCGAACTCCCAGGCTCAAGCCAGCCTCCTACTTCAGCCTCCTGAGTTAGCTGGGACCACAGGCGTATACCACTGCACCTGGCCCTTTTTTTTTTTTTTTTTGAGACAGAGTCTTGCTATGTTGCCCAGGCTGGAGTGCAGTGGTACGACCTTGGCTCACTGCAACCACCACCCCCCGGATTCAAGCAATTCTCCTACCTCCTCAGTCTCTTGAGTAGCTGGGATTACAGGCGCGTGCCACCATACCCAGCTAGTTTTTTTGTTTTTTTGTTTTTTTTGGTAGAAACGGGGTTTCACCATGTTGGCCAGGCTGGTCTCAATGCAGGCAGCAGTCAAGCTCAGGTACCCCTCCCCTTCTGTGGCTTCCCTGCCCCCAGGTTTCTGCCAGCTCCTGTCTACCTTGGTGTAGGAACGGCCCCTCAAAGACCTGCAGGGAGCCGGGCACAGTGACTCACGCCTGCAAGCACTTTGGGAGGCTGAGGTGGGCGTATCACAAGGTCAGGAGTTTGAGACCAGCCTGGCCAACATGGTGAAACCCTGTCTCTACTAAAAATACAGAAATTAGCTGGGTGTGGTGGTGGGCACCTATAATCCCAGCTACTCAGGAGGCTGAGGCAGGAGGATTGATTGAGAACCCCAGAGGTGTAGGTTGCAGTGAGCCGAGATCGAGCCACTGTACTCCAGCCTGGACGACAGAGCGAGACTCCATCTCAAAAAAAAAACAAACCTGTAGGGGGAAGGGGGAACTGGGGCCTGGGGAGGGTACAGCTATTATCTCAGGAGAAGCAGGCAAACCTCTGGTGACCTCTGGTGACCTCTGATGACCTCAAGGCGGGGTGGGCAGGGCCTTCACAGCAGCTCCAGGCACACCCAGCCTCCCCGTCCCTGGCCTCATCACTCCCCTCTCTGCCCTCCACCCTTTGGCCTCCTTGCCTTTGTCCACAGTTCTGCAGCCTGCTACCCTCTTCCTTGTCTCAAACAGAGAAGTCTTCAGTTAATAAACATCATCCAGTGCCTACTGTGTACCAAGCACTTCGTGGGTGCTGGGGCACCGTGCAAGCACACACGCACAGCCGTGAGGCCATGGGGCTGGCGCTCCAGTGTGGGGAGAGTGACAGAAGCAAAATAAGAAAGTTCATTACATGGCGCATTAGAAGGCGAGAAGTGCTACGGAGAGAAAGCAAGGAGGGGGGTTATAGTCCAGAGGGAGGAGGTGTGAATTTTTTTTTTTTTTTTTTTTTTGAGACAGAGTCTCACTCTGTCACCAAGGCTGGAGTACAGTGGTGCAATCTTGGCTCACTGCAACTTCCGCCTCCCGGGTTCAAGCGATTCTTCTGCCTCAGCCTCCCGAGTAGCTGGGATTACAGGCGCATGCCACCACGTCCGGCTAATTTTTTGTATTTTTAGTAGAGAGGGAGTTTCACTGTGTTAACCAGGATGGTCTCGATCTCCTGACCTCGTGATCCACCCACTTCAGCCTCCCAAAGTGCTGGGATTACAGGCGTGAGCCACCACGCCCACCGGGGGTGCGATTTTAAACAGGGTGGCCAGCTGGACTCGGTGGCTCACGCCTGTAATCCCAGCACTTTGGGAGACCGAGGTGGGAGGCTTACTTGAGCCTAGGAATTTGAAACAAGCCTGAGCAACAAAGCAAGACCCCATCTGTATAAAAAATTTAAAAATTAGGCCGGGCATGGTGGCTCATGCCTGTAATCCCAGCACTTTGAGAGACCTAGGAGGGCGGATCACTTGAGCTCAGGAGTTCAAGACCAGCCTGGCCCACATGGTAAAACACTGTCTCTACTAAAAATACAAAAAACTGCTGGGCGCCGTGGCTCACGCTTGTAATCCCAGCACTATGGGAGGCCGAGGCAGGTGGATCACCTGAGGTCGGGAGTTCAAGACCAGCCGAACTCCCAGCCTGGCCAACACAGTGAAACCCTGTCTCTACTAAAAAAAGAAAATTAGCTGGGCTTGGTGGTAGGCATCTGTATTCCCAGCTACTCAGGAGGCTGAGGCAGGAGAATAGCTTAAATCCAGGAGGTGGAGGTTGTGGTGAGCCGAGATCGCGCCATTGCACTCCAACCTGGGCAACAAGAGTGTGAAACTCCATCTCAAAAATACAAATAAAAATAAAAATACAAAAAATTAGCTGGGTGTGGTGGTGCGCAACTGTAATCCCAGCTACTTGGGAGACTGAGGCGGGAGAATCGCTGGAACTCGGGAGGCGGAGGTTGCAGTGAGCCGAGATTGTGCCACTGCACTCCAGCCTGGGAGACAGAGCGAGACTCCATCTCAAAAAATAAAAATTAAAAGTTAGACTGGCATGGTGGCACGTGCCTATAGTCCCAGCTACTTGGGAGGCCAAGGCGGGAGGATCTCTTGAGCCCAGGAGGTCGAGGCTGCAGTGAGCCATGATTGTACCAGTGCACTCAAGCCTGGGTGACACAGTGAGACCCTGTGTCTAAAACAAACAAATAAGTAAGTAAATAGGTTGGCCAGGCAAAGCCATCCTGAGAAGGTGACATTTGAGCAAAGAATGAGAAAGGAGCCAAGCAACATCTGGGTGGGGAGCCCTGGGGTAGCCGCCACAGATGGCGCAAAGGCCCTGGGCTTGCCTTCTCCAGGGACACATCAGAGGTCCGGGTGGCGGACATGGATGGCAGGGCCTTGGGTGGAGGGGCAGAAGCAACGTGGGTAAGAGAGGTAAGCAGCGGTCAGATCGGATGCGGCCGACTTGGCTTCTACCCTGAGTGGAGTGGGCATGGTCTCAGTGTTCCGAGCAGAGGAGGGGTGGGGTCAGATGTTTCATCCGGGTCCCTCTCGCTGCTGTATGGAAAACAGCCCGGAGGAGGATGAGATCTCACACAGGGAGAACAGTCCAGGCCAGGGAAGACGGAGGGTCAGGCCAGCAGGCAGCAGTGAAGGGGCAAACAGGGATCAGATTCTAGATCTTTCTCCTCTTTCTTTCTTTCTTTTTTTTTTTTTTTTTACAGACAAGGTATCACTCTGTCACCCAGGGTGGAGTACAGTGGCGAAATCATAGCTCCCTGCAGCCTTGAACTCCTGAACTCAAGCGATCCCTTCTGGGTCTCCCAAAGTCCTGGGATTACAGGAGTGAGCCACTGCACCCAGGCAGGTTATACATTTTTTACTGGGAATACTACAGAAGCCAGGCACAATGGCTCATGCCTGTAATCCCAGGACTTCTGGAGGCCAAGATGAGAGGATTGCTTGAGCCCAGGAGTTCAAGACCAGTCTGGGCAACACAGCAAGAAGCCATCTCTAAAAAAAAAAAGAGAGAGAATACCAGCATGAGCCACCACACCCGGCCTGTTTTAAACTTTTTTTATTATGGGGAATGTGAAAAGTGCAAAACACTAAAATGGATGAATACATGCTTGTGTAGACACAGACACTGTTAGGAATGTTTGTCTGGAGGTGATGGGTGTGGAGTCTTTTTGTGTGATATATTGGGTGTATCAAGAATGCCAGGTCCTGAGCACTTTTTTTTTTTTGGTTTGTTTTTTGAGATGGAGTCTCACTCTGTTGCTCAGGCTGGAGTGCAATGGCACAGTCTCTGCTCACTGCAACCTCTGCCTCCTGGGTTGAAGCGATTCTCCTGCCTCAGCCTCCCGAGTAGCCGGGATTATAGGTGCCCGCCACCATGCCCAGCTAATTTTTGTATTTTTAGTAGAGACGGGGTTTCACCATGTTGACCAAGCCGGTCTCGAACTCCTGACCTCAGGTGATCCACCTGCCTCAGCCTCCCAAAGTGCTGGGCTTACAGGCATGGGCCACCGTGCCCAGTCGTTTATATGTATTAACTCTTAATCATCAGAACAAACTATGTGGTATTACCATAATTATCCCCATTTTATACAAAGCAACAGAGGGATAAGGAGGTTAAGTCCTTTGCCCAAGTGTAAGAGGTAGGACAGGAACCCAGAGTCCTGTGCTGGTAACCGCTTTTCTGTGCACTTGACATTATCTCATTTAATCCTTGCAGTCACTTGATGAAGAAGGTGGTGGTCCTAGGGCATTGGAGAAGTTGTGTGACTTGTTCAAGGTCATGCAGCTGGAAGATGGTGGTGGTAGGACAGGAAGTCCGTTGGGCCTGATGATGCAGCCCTCTAACCTACCCTCCTTTGCTCCTGCGTCCCTCATCCCCTCTGCAGAATGGGCACCCCGTTACCATTCCGAGCCACTGTGTGCAGAAAAGACAGCATGTTGGCCAGGCTGGTCTCGAACTCCTGACCTCAAGTGATCAGCCTGCCTCAGCCTCCCAAAGTCCTGGGATTACAGGCGTGAGCCACCTCACCTAGCCTCTGAACACTTTGGACTCAAGCCATTTCCCAGTGCTGTGTTTGCAGTGAGCACCCCTGAGGGATGAAGACGTGTCTCCCTGTGGGACACTGGGCTTACCAGGGGCCCTAGAGGAGGGGAATCTCTCAAGCTCAGAGCTCTGTGGCTGCGATATAGGCCCACTATGTGCGCGGTGTCAGTTTGGGTCCTTCCATGTTGCCTCTGTGGGACTTGGGGTAAGGGGAACTGACGCAAACATCAGGCTGCTGTTGCTTGGTGTGAGCAATTAATTCCTGCGGCTCTCACCCTGGAGTCTCATGTCTTTGGGTCAGACAAACTCATCAGCTTGTGGAAAGGGCACAGTCCCAAGGACCTGTTAGAATCTTCTATTGTGCACATGTTGCTCTTAAAATATACAAATCAGTTTTGATTTTAAAAACTTATGCATTTTATTTTTAGTGACAGGGTTTCTGCTGTGGTGCCCAGGCTGGTTTCAAACTCCTGGGCTTAGGGGATCCTTCCGCCTCGGTGGGACTACAGGCATAATGTATCACCACGCCCGGGACTGATTTTCGTTTTTAAAGAACAAAACCAAAGACATACACAAACCAAAAGTCAAAGCTTGCTAATTAGAGGAAAGTCAGGAAATGGGAACCATTCAAAGAAGAAAATGCCTCGGCCTCCTACTCTCACCTATCCAAAGACAATTAGGTGAATCCCTTAGTGGATATCTTTCCAGACACTTTTCCATATAGAGTCCCACATCTGGCCGGGCGCGGTGGCTCACGCCTGTAATCCCAGCGCTTTGGGAGGCTGAGGTGGGTGGATCACCTGAGGTCAGGAGTTCCAGACCAGCCTGACCAACATGGAGAAACCCCGTCTCTACTAAAAATACAAAATTAGCTGGGCACAGTGGCGCATGCCTGTAATCCCAGCTACTTGGGAGGCTGAGGCAGGAGAATTGCTTGAACCTGGGAGGCAGAGGTTGCGGTGAGCCAAGATCATGCCATTGCACTAAACTCCACTTCAAAATAAATAAATAAATAAAATAAAATAAAAAATAAAAAGATTCCCATATCTTTACTAGTTTGCTGAAATAAGATCCGAGCATATGCAGTGTGTAGGAACCACCTTGGTTTAGCCAAGCCTCCCTGACTAGGGGCCACTGGGGTGACCCCCAGCTCCCCGTGAGGGAGTCAAGAGCTCACCAGCTTGCAAAGGTTTTCACGGCCCCCAGCCAGACTCGGGGGCTTCCTCTTGCCCTGCTACTTCCTGGGAGCTCTGAGAGCAGGAAATGGCACCACTCAGCTCCTGGCCTAACAGCTTGGGGACCACAAATGCAAAGGAAACCACCCTCCCCTCCCACCTCCTCCTCTACACCCTTGAGTTCTCAGGCTCATATTCCCACCACCCACCTCTGAGTCCAGCCATCCCTAGCATCACCCCTTCCATCCCATTCCTCAGCCAAGAGCCAGTAATCCAGATTCCAGATCCCGCACTTCCCTGCCTGCCTCAGGTGAGCCCCAGACCCCCAGACACCCCACTGGCCCCTGAAGGAGCAGGTCATGGTGCTGTCTTCGCCCAGCAGCTGTGGGAGCAGGGCGGGTGGGGCAGGATGGAGGGGTGGGTGGGGTGGGTGGAGCCAGGGCCCACTTCCTTTCCCCTTGGGGCCCTGTCCTCCCCAGTCTTGCCCCAGCCTCGGGAGGTGGTGGAGTGACCTGGCCCCAGCGCTGCGTCCTTATCAGCTGAGCCGGTAAGAGGGTTGAGACTTGGTGGGGTAGGGGCCTCAGTGGGCCTGGAAATGTGCCTGTGGCTTGAAAAGACTCTGACAGGTGATGATGGGAAGAGATTTGGAGCCACTGGGCTGCACAGGGTCAGGGAGGGCCAGGAGAGGGTGGCCACTGCTGGAATCTGAGCTGCCGAGGCTGGAGGGAGCCTTGGGATGGGGCTGATGGGGGAGCTGCCAGCATCTGTTCCTCTGTCATTTCTGATAACAGTAAAAGCCAGGATGGAAAAAACCGTTAAACCGCAGGTTGGGCCTGGCCGTTGGTAGGGAAGTGGGCAGAGGGGAGGCCCGGCCAGATCCTCCGGCAACTCCCGCGTGTTCTGCTTCTCCGGCTGCCCACCTGCAGGTCCCAGCTCCTGCCTGTTTGCCTGGAAATGGCCGTGCTTCTCCTCCTCCTTGGGGTGCTTGTGGTAAGTCCAGAGGCTCTGGGGGACACGACAGCTGTGCAGACACCCGTGCCCGGAGAGACTTCTGGTCCTTTGGTCTCTACTAGCAAATACCTGAGCATCGACTCAGAGATGTACACCGCTTCAATAACAAGTGACCCTAAGGCCGACGGCACTGGGGACCAGACCTCAGCCCTACCTCCCTCAACTTCTGTCAATGAGGGATCCCCTCTTGGGACTTCCCTTGGTGCCAGCACTGGTTCCCCCTTACCTGAGCCAACAACCTTACAGAATGTTTCCTTCGAGATGTCATCAATGCCCCAGGAAAACCCTCATGCAACCAGTCATCCTGCTGTTCCCATAACAGCAAACTCTCTAGGATCCCACACCATGACAGGTGGAACCATGACAACGAACTCTCCAGAAACCTCCAGTAGGACCAGTGGAGCCCCTGTTACCGTGGCAGCTAGCTCTCAGGAGACCTCCAAAGGCACCTCTGGACCCCCTCTTACCATGGCAACTATCTCTCTGGAGACCTCCAATGGCACCTCTGGACCCCCTGTTACCATAGCAGCTGGCTCTCTGGAGACCTCCACTGGGACCACTGGACCCCCTGTTACCATAGCAGCTGGCTCTCTGGAGACCTCCACTGGGACCACTGGACCCCCTGTTACCATGACAACTGGCTCTCTGGAGCCCTCCAATGTGAACACTGGACCCTCTGTTACCATGACAACTGGCTCTCTGGAGCCCTCCAGTGGGGCCAGTGGACCCCAGGTCTCTAGTGTAAAACTATCCACGATGATGACTCCAACGACCTCCACCAATGCAAGCACTGTGCCCTTTCGGAACCCAGATGAGAACTCAGGAGGCATGCTGCCAGTGGCCGTGCTTGTGGCCCTGCTGGTGGTCATAGTCCTCGTGGCTCTGCTCCTGCTGTGGCGCCGGCGGCAGAAACGGCGGACAGGGGCCCTGGTGTTGAGCAGAGGCGGCAAGCGTAACGGGGTGGTGGACGCCTGGGCTGGGCCAGCCCAGGTCCCTGAGGAGGGGGCCGTGACAGTGACCGTGGGAGGGTCCGGGGGCGACAAGGGCTCTGGGGTCCCCGACGGGGAGGGGTCTGGCCGGCGGCCCACGCTCACCACTTTCTTTGGCAGACGGAAGTCTCGCCAGGGCTCCCTGGCAATGGAGGAGCTGAAGTCTGGGTCAGGCTCCAACCTCAAAGGGGAGGAGGAGCCGCTGGTGGCCAGCGAGGATGGGGCTCTGGATGCCCCCGCTCCTGATGAGCCTGAAGCGGGAGACAGGGCTGCCCCTTAAGTGCTGGCGAATAGTAAGGCTGGAGGCCGGAATCTCAGCCAGCCTCCAGCACCTTCCCTCTCACCATCACACTGCCCCCTCACTCCCACATTTCCACCTGGCATCCTGATCCTCACCTGAATCTCTCTCTCTCTCTCTTTTTTTTTTTTTTCTGAGGCAGAGTTTCGCTTTGTTGCCCAGGCTGGAGTGCCATGGCATGATCTCAGCTCACTGCAACATCTGCCTCCTAAGTTCAAGAGATTCTCCTGCCTCAGCCTCCCGAGTAACTGAGATTACAGGCGCCCACCACCACGCCCAGCTGCTTTTTTGTATTTTTGGTAGAGACGGGGTTTCACCATGTTGGCCAGGATGGTCTCAAACTCCTGACCTCAGGTGATCCACCTGCCTCGGCCTCCCAAAGTGCTGGGATTACAGACGTGAGCCACCGTGCCTTACCTCCTCACCCGCCTCTTCACTCTGAATCCTCATCAGGCCTCTCAGCCCTGGATTTCCTGCTGGCATCCTCACCCAGCACCTGCAACCAGCACCTGGGCAGGGCAAGGCCGGCACCTCTCAACGTCTGTGGACTGAATTAATAAACCCTCTTCATCCACCCCTATTTATCTCCATCAGGATTTCCCCCTCTTTCTTGTTCTTGGAAACGGCTGCTGAGTCTCCATCAGCCAAATTTATCTGACCTGTGATTTCTTTGAGAATTCTCCTTTTCCCCCACACCCCACCCTGGGTTGACCAGAGTCTGGGAAGAAGAAGGACAAGAGAACATGGCAAACTCCCTCCTAGGATTAACTTTGTAAAGCACCCTTGCCCCGTAGCTGCAAGGGCTGTGGAACCTGGGCAGCCCGCAACCACCTTTAGCTCTGGGTCCCCCAGGCCAGCCAGGAGCATGGCTGGGTGGGGCCACCGGCCCATGCTCTCAGGCAGGCCTGTGATCTTTCCCAGGGCACCTGGACTCGAGGCTGGCCCTGGCCCATGCCACCACACTCTCCCCACCCAGGGACAGAGGCAGCCAGAGGCTTCGCGGTTTCTCCTCTGAGTTTCTGTCTGGGTGTGTAGTTCTCAGAAACCCCAGTGCCTGCGTGCGTCCACTCATGGGTGTGGTTTGTGTGCAAGAGCTGAGGATTTGGCGATGCTTGGGAGGGGTAGTGGCGGGTACAGACAGTGTGGGAGTGGGAAGTGGTGCAGAGACTGAAACGGGTCAACCTGAGCATGGGGGCACAAGGACTGCTGAGAACATGTGTGTCATCTTTGCTCTGATGGGGTAGACAAAGCAGAAAATCTAACTCTGTCTATAGCCCCATACAGCACGCCAGGGTGACCACAGTGGCTGGTGCTTTTAATCCCAGCACTTCGGAAAGCTGAGTCAGGAGGATCGCTTGAGCCCAGGAGTTCGAGTCTGAAGTGAGCTGTGATTGCACCACTGCACTCCAGCCTGGGCAACAGAGCGAGACCCTGTCTCAAAAAAGAAAACAAAAAGGAAGCCAGGCTTCCTAGAAAGATTGTATGTGTGACCCAAATGTGAGTTCTTCAGCTCAACCACGGTAATCCCTTCCTTGAACTCTCCCTTTCTGCAGTACACATGCATGTGCTCACTCTCTCTCTCTCTGTCACACACACACACACCCCCACACACCTACACACATACACATGCACGCGCGAACAGAGGCAGGGGGCGAGGGGTCTGCCCTGGTCGTGGGGACTGGTCTTGCTGGCGCTTCCCCCCTGCACATTTTCAGGTTTAGTTTGTCTATCTCTCCTCTTCCATCCCAGGGGCTGAGCCCCTTCTATCCTCCAAGAGGAACCAGTGAGAGTGAGTGAAGCGGGCGGGCCCAGAGCCAGGGACTTCCCCTGTGAGGCCTGGGTGGAGAGGAGAGGACCCAATGGTGCTGCCTTTGAGACCAGCGCAGCCTACAGCCTGGGAGCACACATGGGCCAGGGCAGTTGGTATTTCCTGAGGGCAAAGAAGAAATTTTCAAAGAGGAAGTTGTTGAGTTAGAGGTTGCAGTGGCTGAGAGCAGACAGGTTGACCTGCAAACAAAGACAGGGGAAGCATGTGAGCGTGACAGCCTTGCTCTGTGGCCTGAGCAGGAGATGGGGAAAGGATCAGGTGGGAGATGGGCTCGTGCAGTGGGAGAGGAGAGGGAGGGAGGCGGCAGGAAGGCGCTTGCTTAGTGGGTGGGAAGAGCTGAGCTGAGATGGAACCGGCTTCTATCAGCCAGGCTGGGCACCCACTGGGCTGCATCTAGTGGCCTTTTCTGATTGCTACTTGGACTCACTGCAGCTGCAGAACGACAGAGGCCACGTCCAAAAGTCCCTTAGATACACTGTTGTCTTAGAGTTGTTTAAATAAGTGCCCCCATATCAGGTTTAGAAAATACTGTCACTGAACGCCGCTGTCCTCAGTTCCACCTCCCTTTCCTTTGACAGATATGGTTGTTTTCTGAGCCAGGACTGGTTTTAGCCAGGTCCTGGGCGAATCCTGAAAAAAAGAGGTAGGGGTAAGGAAGGCACCCAACAAGGCTTTCACAATCCAGAAAATACCAAAATATAAGTGTTAAAAGAGAGGCACAGGCCGGGTGCAGCGGGTCACGCCTGTAATTCCAGCACTTTGGGAGGCTGAGGCAGGCAGATCACGAGGTCAGGAGTTGAGACCAGCCTGGCCAATATGGTGAAACCTCGTTTCTACTAAAAATACAAAAATTAGCCGGGTGTGGTGGTGGGCTCCTGTAATCCCAGCTACTTAGGAGGCTGAGGCAGGAGAATCGCTTGGACCCAGGAGACGGAGGTTGCAGTGAGCTGAGATCGTGCCATTGTACTCCAGGCTGGGTGACAAACTGACACTGTCTAAAAAAATAAAAATAAAAATAATAAATAAAAGAGAGGCAAAAACAGAGTGTTCTGAATGCACCAAGGAAAATGGTACATTCATAACTCTCAGGTGAAGCCTCCCAAGCCATGCGTGTGTGTACATGAGTATGTGTGTGCATGTGCATGTGCGTGCGTGCGCATGCATGTGCCTGTGTGTGTATGTGCGTGCACGTGCATGTGTGCATGCTTGTGTGCGTGCATGTTCGCACATGCATGTGTACTGCAGCAAGGGAGACTTTGAGGAAGGGATTCCAGCGGCCGAGAAGGACTCGCATTGCCCTGGGGAAAGGTTGGAAGGCTTCACCTGAGAGTGTGTCGTGGCCTTTGTCATATCCACTGCTTGATTCCTCCCTTTAAAAAGTATTTTTATTGGCCGGGCGCGGTGGTTCACGCCTGTAATCCCAGCACTTTGGGAGGCCGAGGCGGGCAGATCACGAGGTCAGGAGATGGAGACCATCCTGGCTAACACAGTGAAACCCAGTCTCTACTAAAAATACAAAAAATTAGCCGGGTGCGGTGGCGGGCGCCTGTAGTCCCAGCTACTCGGGAGGCTGAGGCAGGAGGATGGCGTGAACCCGGGAGGCGGAGCTTGCAGTGAGCCGAGATTGCACCACTGCACTCTAGTCTGGGCGACAGAGCGAGACTCTGTCTCACCAAAAAAAAAAAAAAAAAAAAAAAATTATTTTTACTTTTTTCTACAGATGAGCACCACCACATCTGGCTAATTTTTGTATTTTTTGTAGAGATAGGGTTTCACCATGTTGCCCCAGCTGGTCTCAAACTCCTGGGCACAAGAGATCCACCTGCCTCAGCCTCCCAAAATGCTGGGATTATAGGCATGAGCCACTGCATCCTGCCACTGCTTTATCCCTGGTGGCTGCTGTGCCTGGCATGTTGCAGATCCTCCATGAATATGCATTTGAATGAATGAATAAATGAATGAATGAATGAGATGATGTCTCAGAGATCCTTTTTTTTGAGATGAGGTCTCATTCTGTCACCCAGGCTAGAGTGCAGTGGTGCAATCATAGCTCACCACAGCCTCAGCCTCCTGGGCCTCCCAGGTAGCTGGGATCACAGGTGTACACCAACATGCCCAGCTAATTTTTTAAAAACTTTTTATTTGTAGAGACAGGGTCTTGCTGTGTTGCCCAGGCTGGTCTTGAACTCCTGGGCTCAAGTGGTCCCAAATGCTGGGATTATAGGTGTGAGCCACTGTGCCCAGGCTTGCCTCAGATATTTGAAGGCTGGGAAGGATTTTATCAAGCTGGGAAAAGGAAAAGGCATTTCCAGCAGAGGGGATAGCAGGTGGAAATGCATAATTTAAAAAAAAAAAAAAAAAGTGGAGCAGATCCGGCGCAGTGGCTCATGCCTGTCATCCCAACACTTTGGGAGGCAGAGCAGGGAGGATTGCTTAAGGCTAGGAGTTCAAGACCAGCCTGGGTAACATAGCGAGACCCTGTCAAAAACATAAAAAAATTAGCCAGGCATGGTGGTGCGTGCTTATAGTACCAGCTACTTGGGAAGCTAAGGCAGGAGGACTGCTTGAAGCCGGGAGTTTGAGACCAGCCTGTGCAACATAGTGAGACCCCGTCTCTACAAAAAATAAACAGTTGTATATATATTTTAAAGTGGAGCAGTTCAATGTAGTCTTTTTTGAACAAACATGAAATGGATGTCTTTTTTTTTTTTTGAAATGGAGTTTTCACTCTTGTTGCCCAGGCTGGAGTGCAATGGCATGATCTCGGCTCACCGGAACCTCCGCCTCCCGGGTTCAAACGATTCTTCTGCCTCAGCCTCCCAAGTAGCTGGGATTACAGGCATGTGCCACTAAGCCCAGATCATTTTGTGTTTTTAGTAGAGATGGGCTTTCACCATGTTGATCAAGCTGGTCTTGAACTCCCGACCTCTGCTGATCCGTATGCCTCGGCCTCCCAAAGTGCTAGGATTACAGGCATGAGCCACCGCGCCTGGCAATAGATGTCTTTTAATTCTCTGGAGGAAAAAGCAAAGCAAAAGAAGCAGTGGATATTTTAAGACTAAAAAGGAAAACAAAAAAAGGAGATAGAGGAGGCCGGGCGTGGTGGCTCATGTCTGTAATCCCAGCACTTTGGGAGGCCGAGGTGGGTGGATCACCTGAGGTCAGGAGTTCAAGACCAGCCTGACCAACATGGTGAAACCCCATCTCAAAATACAAAAAACTAGCTGGGCGTGGTGGCGGGTGCCTGTAATCTTAGCTACTTGGGAGGCTGAGGCAGGAGAATCGCTTGAACCCAGGAGGTGTAGGTTGCAGTGAGCCGAGATCAGGGGTGCGGTGGCTATGCGGTGGTACTATGGGAAGCAGAGGCGGGCAGATCACCTGAGGTCAGGAGTTGGAGACCAGCCTGGGCAACATAACGAGATCCCTATCTTTACAAAAGATATGAAAAATTAGCCAGGTGTGGTAGTGTGCGCCTGTGGTACCAGCTACTCAAGAGGCTGAGGCAGGGAGGATTGCTTGAGTCCGGGAGTTTGAGGCTACAGTGAACTGTGATCATGCCACTGCACTCCAGCCTGGGCAACGGAGTGAGACTCTGTCTCAAAAGAAAGAAAATGGCCAGGTGTGGTAGCTCACACCTGTAATCCCAGCACTTTGGGAGGCCGAGGCGGGCAGATCATGAGGCCAGTTTGAAACCAGCCTGGCCAAAATGGTGAAACCCTGTCTCTACTAAAAATACAAAAATTAGCCAGGCATGGTGGCATGCAGCTGTAATCCCAGCTACTTGGGGGGCTGAGGCAGGAGAATTGCTTGAAACCAGGAGGCAGAGATTGCAGTGAGCTGAGATCGTGTCACTGCACTCTAGCCTGGGCGACAGAGCAAGACTCTATCTCGGAAAAAAATTTTTAAAAAGAAAATATAAAATATGGTATAAGATTAAATATATTAGTTATGAAAATAATTGTAAATGACTTATTGAACTTACAGTCACTAAAAGTCATGTTTTTGAAAATTATGTAATGACTTTGGAAAATACCAGCAATATAATGCTAAGTGGGGAAAAAAGCAAGTTACTCCTCTGTAAATACATATGATTCTAGTTTTGTAATAAAAATTCCTAACCATATAGGCACTTATAGGGAAACAAAGGAACCATTCCAAATGTTTACCATGCTTATCTCGAAAGTGGTGAGTTTGTGTGTGATTTTTATTTTGTTTATGCTCTTCTGTGTTTTCCGAATTTCATACAATAAATATCTGTTACTTTTACAGTATGAAAAAATAGTGGTCAAAAAGTGTTCAAGGGGGTCACCTGGGGGTGTCTGGTTTGAGGAGAGTGGTCAAGGATGAGGTTGCAAGTGGAGGCTGGAGCCGTGCTATGAAAAGTCAAGAGTTTGAATTGAGTTCCGAGGTGGTTTTTTTTTTTTTTTTTTTTGAGAAGGAGTCTAGCCCTGTTGCACAGGCTGGAGTGCAGTGGCGCGCAGTTTCACACCATTCTCCTCAGCCTCCCGAGTAGCTGGGACTACAGGCGCCCGCTACCACACCCAGCTAATTTTTTTGTATTTTTAGTAGAGACGGGGTTTCACCATGTTAGCCAGGATGGTCTCGATCTCCTGACCTCGTGATCCATCTGCCTCGGCCTCCCAAAGGGCTGGGATTACAGGCGTGAGCCACTGTGCTCTGCTGAGAGTTTGAATTGCGTTCTGGAAGTAGTGGTGACGTCAACACACCTAAGTCTGCTCTTCTCCTCCCTTCTGGTCCCCAGAGTGGTGAGTAGCATCGTTCCGGTGGCCAAGGCAAAACGCCTTAGGACCACCGTGCAGCCCCACTCTCTCCCCATTCCTGCTCTCCAGGTGCCAAGTCCCTGGCTCTTCTTTTACTGGCCCTTGCATCCCTTCCTTCTCTTCAGTCCTCATCACACCTCACCAGGATCCTATTGACACTTCCCCTCTGATTTCCTTCCACTCTCTGCTAGTGATGGTCCCAGGGACCCTTCTAAAAGGTCACTATGGGCTGGGTGCAGTGGCTCATGCCTGTAATCCCAGCACTTTGAGAGGCTGAGGGGGGCCAATCATCTGAGTTCAGGAGTTCGAGACCAGCCTGGCCAACATGGTGAAGCCCCATCTCTACTGAAAGTACAAAAATTAGCCGGGCGTGGTGGTGTGCACCGGTAGTCCCAGCTACTCGGGAGGCTGAGGCGGGGGAATTGCTGGTACCCGGGAGTTGGAGGTTGCAGTGAGCCAAGATCACGCCATTGCACTCCAACCTGGGGGACAGAATGAGACTCTGTCTCAAAAAAAAAAAAAAAAAAAGCTGGCCATCGTGGCACACACCTGTAGTTCCAGCTACTCAGGAGGATGAGGTAGGAGGATCACTTGAACCCAGGAGGCCCAGGTTGCAGTGAGCCATGATCACACCACTGCACTCCAGCCTGAGTGGCACCCTGTCTCAAAATATAATAATAATAAAATTAAAAAATAAAATAAAATAAAAGACTGCTCTGTCTGGGTGATATTCCTGTATCCCCAAGGCTGTCAGAGTGGAACACTCCTTCCTTAGCACGGCAAATAAGACCCTTGGGACCGGACCCGATCTCTCCTCTGACCACCCCTGCCTGGTCAGCCCTTGGTACAGACAGTCTTTGCTATCCAGCCCCATCAAATTACTATTGCTCCCTAAATACGCTATGCACTTTATTTGGAGGTGAGGGGTGAAGAAGGGTAGTTTAACATGTTGACATATTTATTTTTTCCAGACAGTAAAATAACATTTTTTCCTGTTTTGCAAAAGTTAATTATCAGCACATTGCATACTTTTTTTTTCTTTTTCTTTTCCTTTTTTTTTTTTTTTTGAGTCAAAGTCTTGCTGTGCCCCTCAGACTGGAGTGCAGTGGCACAATCTCGGCTCACTGCAACCTCCACCTCCCGGGTTCAAGTGATTATCCTGCTTCAGTCTCCCGAGTAGCTGGGACTACAAGCACGTGCCACCAAGCCAAGCTAATTTTTGTATTTTTGGTAGAGACGGGGTTTCACCATGTTGGCCAGGCTGGTCTTAAACTCCTGACCTCAGGTGATTCACCCGCCTCAACCTCCCAAAGTGTTGGGATTACAGGCATGAGCCACTGCACCTGGCCAACAGAGTCTTAAATAACAGAATTCACACACACACACACATGCACTGTACTATATTTCATCTTATACTTTAAAATGTTTCCATTTTTTTTCTTTTTTTTTTTTTTTTTTTTTTTTTTGAGACGGAGTCTTGCTCTGTAGCCCGGGCTGGAGTGCAGTGGCCGGATCTCAGCTCACTGCAAGCTCCGCCTCCCGGGTTTACGCCATTCTCCTGCCTCAGCCTCCGGAGTAGCTGGGACTGCAGGCGCCCGCCACCTCGCCCGGCTAGTTTTTTGTATTTTTAGTAGAGACGGGGTTTCACGGTGTTAGCCAGGATGGTCTCGATCTCCTGACCTCGTGATCCGCCCGTCTCGGCCTCCCAAAGTGCTGGGATTACAGGCTTGAGCCACCGCGCCTGGCCTCCATTTTTTTTCTTAAAAGTACACATTAAGATCATGTTTACAAATAAAGCCTTGTCATCCAAAGTGAAAAATCCAGATGGCAAGATTTGGATGGGGAAGGTCTTGAGAAATCTGTGAATGGAGTTCACTTTTGCAGACAGGAATATGGTTCTAAGGACATTCCATTTCTGAAAATGTACACTTCCACCCACTTTTCCTCTCCTTCTTCCCTTCCCTTCCCTTCCCTTCCCTTCCCTTCCCTTCCCTTCCCTTCCCTTCCCTTCCCTTCTTTCGAGACAAGGTCTTCCTCTGTCACTGACGCTGGAGTGCAGTGGTGCAATTTCGGCCCATTGCAACCTCCGCTTCCTGGGCTCAAGTGATCCTCCCACCTCAGCTTCCCAAGTAGCGGGGACTACAGGCACACGCCACAGCACCCAGCTAATTTTTGTATTTTTCGTACAGATGGGTTCTCACCATGTTGCCTAGGCTGATCTTGAACTCCTGGGCTCAAGTGATCCTCTCGCCTCAACCTCTCAAAGTGCTGGGATTACAGGCGTGAGCCACAGAGCCCGGCCTGCATCCCCATTTGTGACCCCTGACCATGTTCGAGTGGGAAGGGGAAGCTGGGGAAGGGAGGATGGGCTACCTGAGGGCTGCGGATAGAGGTGACTCCTGTGAGCTCTGAGCCCTTAGCCCTTGGGCAGAGGGAACAGAACAGAAACAGACCCTATCTCTGGGCAACCAAGTTCAGACTCGTGTGGCAGGAGACAGATCACACAGCACTATCAACAAAACAACACAGGGCACAGTGGCTCATACCTGTAATCCCAGCACTTTTGGAGGCTGAGGTGAGAGGATTGCTTAACCCCAGGAGTTTGAGACCAGCCTGGCCAACATAGCGAGATCCCGTCTCTCAAAAAAAGAAAAAAATTAGCTGGGTCGGTGACTACACCTGTAGTCCCAGCTACTTGGGAGGCTGAGGTAGGAGGACAGCTTGAACCGAGGAGGTCGAGGCTGCAGTGAGCTATGATTGTGCCACTGCACTCTAGTCTGGGCAACAGAGCAAGACCCTGTCTTCCAAAAAAAAAAAAAAAAAAAAGAGAGAGAGAGAGAGAGAAGAATGTAATCAAAAGTTTCTAAATTCCCAAAGCGGTAACAAAAGCAGACCCAAACAAAAGTAGAGAGAAAATCTTCAAACCCTAAAAGGCTATTATTTAGGCTGAGGAGCCCACCCGGTGGTGACCACCAAGTTCTGGGAGGTTTGGGGCAGGGCCATTAGACAATGGAAACCCAGGTTATTTTGGAGACAGTCAACTTGCTCCCCAAAATGAGCTGCAAGCAGGTGCCTGTGTGCTCTGCCCAGTCTGGAGCTCAGAGCCTGCCTGCCCCACTGCACCATCACCAGCCCAGCTGAACTAGGGTCCTAGGCAAGCCGTGCAGGCTCCGCATTGGCCTTGGAGAGAATCACCGACTCTCCCTCAGTTGCCTGAGCTCTGCCTGAAGCCAGCCCTCCCCGAGCTGGCTGGCAATAAATGCCTTGACTTCCCGCCAACTCTTCCTCAACCGTTAAGATTCAGCTCAAATATCACCGGCTCTGTGCAGCTGCCCTTGCTGTCCCACCCCACGCAGACTTTGTGTTCCTTCTCTGCTCCTGCAGCGCCCCTTGCGACAGCATGAATAATCTGGCTGTGGTGATGTGAGGGTGTGAGCCCCTCCAAGGCCACGTGCCCTCTTTGTAGTTCCAGAGCCCAGGGCCCGGCACGCGGTAGCTACCTCATATGTGTTTACTGAATGGAGGGATGAATACATTCATGTACAAAGAACAGTTTTATTTATTTATTTATTTTTGAGACGGAGTCTTGTTCTGTCGCCCAGGCTGGAGTGCAGTGGTGCGATCTTGGCTCACTGCAACCTCTGCCTCCCAGGTTTGAGCAATTCTCCTGTCTCAGCCTCCCAAGTAGCTGGGATTACAGGTGCCCGCCACCACGCCTGGCTAGTTTTTGTATTTTTAGTAGAGGCAAGGTTTCAACATGTTGGCCAGGCTGATCTCGAACTCCCGACCTCAGGTCATCTGCCTGCCTTGGTCTTCCAAAGTGCTGGGATTACAGGTGTGAGCCACCGCGCCTAGCCTTATTTGTTTATTTTCGTAGAGATGGGGTCTCACTCTGTTGCCCAGGCTGGTCTCAAACTCCTGGACTCAAGTGATCCTCCTGCTTCAGCCTCCCAAACTGTTGGGATTATAGGCACAAGCCACAGTGCCTGGCCCAGTGCTGTCCTTTGAGTTGACCTTGTCATCCAGGAGGATGTTCTGAGGAAGTGTGAAATGATAATATTATTCTAACCCACGATGGATACAGTGGCAGTCTGGAAGGTGAAAGAGGTTGGGTTTGAAATAGATTTATTGGCCGAGTGCAGTGGCTCACACCTGTAATCCCAGCACTTTGGGAGGCCAAGGCAGGAGGATTGCTTCAGCCTTTAAACATGGCGAAACCCTGTCCCTACTAAAAATAGAAAAGTCAGATGGGCGTGGTGGCATGCACCTGTAGTCCCAGCTACTCAGATGGCTGAGGCAGGAGAATCACTTCAGCCCTATAGGTTGAGGATGCAGTGAGCTGTGATCATGCCAATGCATTCTAGCCTGGGTGACACAGTGAGACCCTGTTTCAAAAATAAAAACAAAAACAAAAAAAGAGCAGAGGCCTGGAGCTTGAGAGGGAACTCAGAATAGAAGATATAGATTTAAGAGTCGGCTGGTGGCTCACGGCTGTAATCCCAGCACTTTGGGAGGCTGAGGTGGGTGTATCACTTGAGGTCAGGAGTTTGAGACCAGCCTGAACAATATAGCGAAATCCCATCTCTATCAAAAATAACAAAAATTAGCTGGGCATGGTGGCGGGCAGCTGTAATCCCAGCTACTTGGGAGGCTGAGGCAGGAGAATCACTTGAACCCGGGAGGTGGAGGTTACAGTGAGCCAAGATTGTGCCACTGGACTCCAGCCTGGGTGACAGAGTGAGACTCCGTCTCAAAAAAATAAAAATAAATAAATAAACAAATAAATAGTGATATAGATGGACAGATACATAAATTACATCATTCACTGGGTAGATTGATAAGAGAACTGTAGAGAGAATCTGAGTGTAATAGTCAGGGCAGGCTAACTGTTGTAACCAACAGCCCCTCCACATCTCAGTGGTATAACTCAAAAGAAGGTTTTTCCTTCTTATGACAGTTATTTCCTGACATTTGGAGCATGACTTTCCACAACGTTATTCCGGGACCCAGTCTCCTTCCATCTAGTGGTTCTGTCATCCTCCTAGGGCCTTTGAATGCTCCGCTTTCGACCAGTTGATGGGAGGGGAGAGGCAGAGTAGGATCCTGTGAAGACTTCTAGGGTCAGGTCTTGAAATATCTTTTGCTCACACTCCATTGGCCAGAACAAGACTGCCTCAGTGCAGAGGAAGCTAGGAAATGTAGTTTAGTAGGGTGCCCAGAAGGAAAAGAGAAGCAGTCCCTGCCACACTGAGGCAACACCAAAATCTGAGGGTTGGATATAGGAAGCGCCTGCAAAAGATAGAAAAAAGCCTTTAAGAGGATTGCTTGAAGCCAGGAGTTTGAGACCAGCCTGGGCAGCATAGCAAGGTCCTATCTGTACAAAAAATAAAAATAAAAAATTAGCCTAGGGTGGTGGCATGCACCTATAGTTCCAGCAACTCAGGAGGCTTGGGGCCAGGAGTTTGAGGCTGCCGTGAGCTATGATTGGGCCACTGCACTTCACTTAAGGCTGAGTGACAGAGCAAAACCTTGTATCCAAAAAAAAAAAAAAAAAAAAATTAACCAGGAGAAAAATGACATTTGGAGATCCTGTCTCTAAAGAAAAAAAAAAAGCTCACTGCATATAGCTCACTGCAGCCTCAGAAGCAGGCCCAGGACTAAATTAAGGCCAGCAAGGTGCTGGGGTGATAAGCAAGCCCGGCCAGCCTGGCCAACACTTTGAAACCCCATCTCTACTAAAAATACAAAAATTAACTGGGCGTGGTGGCAGGCGCCTGCAGTCCCAGCTACTCAGGAGGCTGAGGTGGGAGGATCACTTGAGCTTGGGGCGTGGAGGTTGTAGTGGGCCGAGACTGTGCCACTGTACTCCAGCCTGGGTGACAGAGCAAGATCCTGTCTCAAAAAGAAAAAAAGTGAGCTGCAGGGTGAAGCCTCCCTAAATTTTGTGCCTTGGGTGCCTTGATCCATCACCTGCCAGCAGTCAGGTGCGGCAGAGAAAGAAAAGGGAGAAGACTGGGAAGATGCAAGTGACTTTAGCAACTAGAAGTCCCTGCGAGCAGCTGTAGCAAGAAGGGTTTCCAATGAAGAAAGGAAGGCCCTGGGCTGGGCGCGGTGGCTCACGCCTGTAATCCCGGCACTTTGGGAGGCCAAGGCGGGTGGGTCACCTGAGGTCGGGAGCTGAAGACCAGCCTGACCAACATGGAGAAGCCCTGTCTCTGCTAAAAGAAAAAAATACAAAATTAGCCAGTGTAGTGGCACATGCCTATAATCCCAGCTACTCGGGAGGCTGAGGCAGAAGAATCTGGGAGGCGGAGGTTGCAGTGAGTTGAGATCACACCATTGCACTCCAGCCTCGGCAATAAGAGCAAAACTCCATCAAAAAGAGACAAAAAAAATAAAAGAAACGAAAAGAGAAAGGAAGGCCCTGGCAGTTCTTGGACAGGAACTTGCCTGAAGTCCCAGTCCCAGTGACTGGTGGTTTCCTGGTTTTCTGGTTCAGAAGCTGGGCTCTAAGCTGTCTGTGCCCTTAAAGTTCCTTGGAAAGAGGGAAGGGAAGGGAAGTGAATATTAGGTGAGTTCCTACTCTGCTTCATTTGCAGAGTTTTCTCATTGATTCTCAGTTGAACCCATGAGGTAGATGTTATGCCATTAAAAAAAATTTTGTTTCTTTAGGGACAGGGTCTCTGTCTGTCACCCAGGCTGGACTGCAGTGGCACGATCATGGGTCACTGCAGCTTTGAACTTCTGGGCTCAAGTGATCCTCCCATCTCAGCCTACAGGTGTGCACCACGGTACTTAGCTAATTTCTTTTTCTTTTTTTGGGGGGGAGAGATGGGATCTCTCTATGTCTCTATGATGCCCAGGCTGGTCTCAAACTCCTGGCCTCAAGTGATTCTCCTGCCTTGGCCTCCCAAAGCATAGGGATTACAGGCATGAGTCGCTGTGCCCAGCCTGTGATGCATTTTTAAAATTAATTAATTAATTCAAGTGAGTCTCATGCCTCAGCCTCCCGAGCAGCTGGGATTACAGGCCCCTGCCACCATGCCCGGCTAATTTTTGTAGTTTTAGTAGCGATGGGGTTTCGTCATGTTGGCCAGGCTGGTCTCAAACTCCTGACCTCAGGTGATCGACCTGCCTCCACCTCCGTCTCCCAAAGTGCTGAGATTACAGGCGTGAGCCACTGCGCCCGGCCCTGTTATGCCATTTTAAAGCCCAGGAAACTGAGGCACAGAAAAAGGTAAAAAGGTACGTGAGATCAAAAAGGATGGAGTTAGGATTTGAACCCAGGTCCAGGGCCCGTGATTTTCCCAGCACACCATCCAAAATGCCTGCCTGCCCTCACCAGGGAGCACACGCTTACATTCACGGTCTTGGACCCTGGGTTAGGGCCAGGAGGGCTGGGTGTGGGACGAGAACAGGGCCTCCAGTTCTTTCACTGGCTGGGGCAGGGTTTCTGCGTTCCCCATCAGAGCCCCTCCTCTGACTTTCAGGGGCCGGCTGAGGAATCTGCAGGCTTGGCAGAGGACAGGAGGCAGAGGCTTGGGGAGCCTGGGAAGGGCTGGCTGACAGTTCTATGGGCCCTCCCCTCCTCCACAGTCCCACCCCCAGCCTGAGGCCTCTGGGAGCCCTGGTCCTGAGCAGCCAATACACCAGCCCAGACGGCTACAAGTCACCATGGACGCTGAAGGTAAAGGGACACTCTCCCCGCGGTGTCCCTGCACCCATCCCCCCACTGCCTACCCCTGCCCCCATCCTGGCTTGTCTCAGCCCCTCATCACCTCCTCTGGAGCCATCTCTCCTCTGGTCCTGCCATCGACTCCCTTACCTACCCCATGTCCCTGCAGCCTCGCTCAACCCCCAGAGGCCTCTTCTCACTCTTCTTTCTCTTGTGTTGAGTTCCCAAGGAGCTCTGGGGAAGGAAGGGGCTTAAGCCCTAGAAAAGGGGGGCAGGGCGGCCTGGAGGAGGTGGCGTCTCCTGGGGGCAGTGGGGGCCGGAAGTGGGAGGCTGGATGGGGGAGCAGCGTGGACTTCTGCTCTCGCTGGTAGCTGGGGAGAAGCAGAGACAAAGTCCTGTCCCTTCTGTAGCCGGGTGGGGGAGGGGGCTTGAGTCCCGTGATTCCCTGCATGGAAGGAGCTATATGCAAACTGTTGGGGTAATCAGCCCAACCCCTGGCCATGGGTACCTGAAGTTCAGTGGCCACAAAGGAATAAGAAAAGACAAGTTAAGATTTAAAGCAGGTCCAGGGGGCCAGTTGCTAAAGTGAAGGCTGCAGAGCCCTGGTTGCCTGAAAATTTATTGAGTACAAGCTTTTGATCTAAGCAGCAGATGGTACGGGGTGAAACAGTGAAGGCGGGGGTGCATGCGTCATTTGGAAGATGTATAGCAGTGGTGGTTTATGTGAATTTCCTTTAAGCTCAAAGCATATGTCTAACTACTAAGATAATCTTTTTGTTGTTGTTGTTTGAGACGGAGTCTCGCTGTCTCCCAGGCTGGAGAGCAGTGGCGTGATCTCGGCTCACTGCAAGCTCCGCCTCCCGGGTTCACACCATTCTCCTGCTGGGAGATAGGCACCTGCCGCCATGCCCGGCTAATTTTTTGTATTTTTAGTAGAGATGGGGTTTCACCGTGTTAGCCAGGATGGTCTCAATCTCCTGACCTCGTGATTCACCCACCTCGGCCTCCCAAAGTGCTGAGATTAGGGGCATGAGCCACCATGCCAGGCCAACTAAGATGATCTTGAACTTACCGGGCTGCAGCTGGTGGGAGTGGGTTTTACAAGGAACCAGGATGTCTGGTCACATTCCAAAGAGTCAAGGGAGTGTTTCAGCCCAGAGCATTCTATGGAACACCATAGGTGTCCTACACAGGGGTGGCTGACTAAACTGGCCCCCAATAAACCCTTCCACCAGCACAAACCCAGGGGGCCATGCTCTGCACTCAGAAGGCTCCACCAGGGATGGGGCTGTGCGACCGTGGGTGGGTCCCGGCTTCTCAGAGCCTCATTTTCTTCCATCTGTAAAAGGACAATAATAGTTCCCTGCTCTGGTCGGGCACAGTGGCTCACGCCTATAATCCCAGCACTTTGGGAAGCTGAGGCGGGTGGAGCACTTGAGGTCAGGAGTTTGAGACCAGCCTGGCCAACACGGAGAAACCCCGTCTCTACTAAAAGTACAAAAATTAGCCGAGTGTGGTGGTGCGCACCTGTAATCCCAGATACTTGGGAGGCTGAGGCAGGAGAATTGCTTGAACCCCAGTCGTGGAGGTTGCACAGAGATCGGGCCTCTGCACTCCAGCCTGCGTGACAGAGCGAGACTCCATCTCAAAAAAAAAAAAAAAAGAAAAAAAAGAAAAAAAAAGTTCCCTGATCACAAGGTTGTGGGGAGGACAGAGGATGGGAGGCACGGGTGCCTAGACCCTCCTCCACGTTTGGGGTGCCTGCTGGCACCATACACCCGGTCCCTCTGGCTCCACTGTGGAACCAGCTCTCGGGGGTCCCATGCAGGATGCATGCCAAACACATTCCAATCTCCATTGTGTCTTTTTCTTTTGTGACAATACCAACCTGGATGTGAATCCTGACTGCCACTCAGCAGCGGTGGAAACTCTGGTTTTCACCAGTTTCCACATCTGGAAGCCCCAGTTTCCACATCTGGACAATGGAGTTGGTGGCTCTGGTCTCACGGGGTTGTAATGAGGATTAAATACCTTAGCAGATGTCAAGGAGTCTCGACCTGATTCCTTCAGAGCCAGGATTCTTTACTGAGGGATCATGGATGGGCTCTGGGGGAGTTCATGAACCCCAGAATTTGCACGTGAAATTGCGTGTCTTTGTGAGAACACAGTTATGCATTTTTCTGGGAAGGAGATCCATAATTTTCATCAGATCCAGATTTTTTTTTTGAGACAGTCTCGCCCTGTCGTCCAGGCTAGATTGTAGTGGCATGATCTCTGCTCGCTGCAACCTTCACCTCCCAGGTTCAAGCGATTCTCCTGCCTCAGCCTCATGAGTAGCTGGGACTACAGGCATAAACCACCATGCCTGGCTAATTTTTGTATTTTTAATAGAGATGGGGCGTCACCATGTTGGCCAGGCTAGCAGATCCAGATTCTTTTTTTTTTTTTTTTTTTTGAGATGGAGTCTCACTCTGTCGCCAGGCTGGAGTGCAGTGGCGTGATCTTGGCTCACTGCAACGTTCGCCTCCCGGGTTCAAGTGATTCTCCTGCCTCAGCCTCACAAGTAGCTGCGACTACAGGTGCGTGCCGCCACACCCAGCTAATTTTTGTAGTTTTAGTAGAAACGGTTTCACCATGTTGGCCAGGATGGTCTCGATCTCTTGACCTTGTGGTCCGCCTGCCTCGGCCTCCCAAAGTGCTGGGATTATAGGCGTGAACCACTGCACCCGGCCCAGATTCTTAACAGAGTAAATGAAAACCTCAAAAAGTCAAGGATGGAAGCTGGGCACAGTGGCTCACGCTTGTAATCCCAGTGCTTTGGGAGGCTGAGGCAAGAGGATACCTTGAGGCAGGCCAGGAGTTTGAGACCAGCCTGGGTAACATAGTGAGATCCTGCCTCTAAAAAGAAAAGAACATGTCAGGGTTGCTCAGGGATGACATACCCACATTGTGGCTTTCCCACCATGTAATTCTTCTGTTGGGTTTTTGTTTTTTAGAGACAGGGTCTCACTCTGTGGCCCAGGCTGGAGTGCAGTGGCAGGATCACTGCAATCTAGAACTCCTGGGCTCAAGTGATCCTCCCGCCTCAGCCTCTTGAAATGCCAGGCTCAAACGATCCTCCTGCCTTGGCCTCCCAAAATGCTAGGATTATAGATATGAGCCACTGTGACTGGCCCACTGTGTAGTTTAGAAATGACCCTGGAGTCAAATGCCTGGGTCCCAGTCCCATTTCTGCCACCTGCTAGCTTTATGATCTTGGACAAGATGCTTAGCTTTGCTGTGCCTTGATTTCCTCATTGAAAAAGTGTGAGTGTGCCTTCCCATAGGATTGTGGTGAGGATTCAATGAGATGATATGTGTCTGCCACCTGACAGACAAAAATCACTTGGTGAGCCAGGCTCAGTGGCTCACGTCTGTAATCCTAGGACTTTGGGATGTCGAGGCAGGAGAATTGCTTGAACCTAGGAGTTCGAGACCAGCCTGGAAAACATGGTGAGACTCCATCTCTACAAAAAGATCCAAAAATAAGCCAGGCGTGGTGGCACATGCCTGTGGTCCTAGCTACTCGGGTGGCTGAGGTGGGAGGATCACCTGAGCCTGGGAGGTTGAGGCTGCTGTGAGCCATGCTTGTGCCACCACACTGTAGCCTGGGTAACAGAATGAGACCCTGTATTTAAAAAAAAAAAAAAATTGTCACTTGGCAATGGTTTTGCTATTGATTTTATTGGCTCCTCACATTTATCTCTCCGGCTCTGAGCCCTCCCCAGGCTCTAGTTCTGTTCTGTTTTGTTTTCTTTTGAGACGGAGTCTAGCTCTGTTGCCTAGGCTGGAGTACAGTGGCATAATCTCGGTCACTGCAACCTCTGCCTCCCAGGTTCAAGCAATTCTCCTGCCTCAGCCTCCTGTAGCTGAGATTGCAGGTGCACACCACCACACCCAGCTAATTTTTTTGTAGTTTTAGTAGAGACAGGGTTTCACCGTCTTGGCCAGGCTGGTCTCGAACTCCTGACCTCGTGATCCACCTGCCTTGGCCTCCCAAAATGTTGAATTACAGGCATGAGCCACCGTGCCTGGTTTCCAGTTCTGTTTTTAAAACCCCTGACTGTCCATTTCCACCTGACATCTCTCTGATGTGTCACATTCAAAATCCTCTCTTGCCACCAGCTTTTCCTTCTGACATCTCCATTTCTTTCTTTTTATTTTTCTTTTTAAGACAGAGTCTTACTCTGTTACCCAGGCTGGAGTGCAATGGCACAATCTTGGCTCACTGCAACCTCTGCTTCCCTGGTTCAAGTGATTTTCCTGCCTCAGCCTCCTAAGTACCTGGGATAACAGGCGCGTGCCACCATGCCTGGCTAATTTTTGTATTTTTAGTAGAGATAGGGTTTCACCATGTTGGCCAGGCTGGTCTCAAACTCCCGACCTCAAGTGATCTGCCCGCCTCGGCCTCCCAAAGTGCTGGGATTATAGGCGTGAGCCACAGCGCCCAGCCTGATGTCTGTTCCTGCCTCACCAGCCTCCTACTCAGACTGGAAACCTCAAGGTCATCTTTGACCATTCACTCTCCCTTGTACCCCAGGATCCAAAGAGTCCCCACATACTCCTTGGACTTACCTTCATGGCAACGCCTGACCCTCTTCCTTTGTTTCCACACCTCCTCCCTCTGTGGGAGCAGCCTGTTTGAAGCCTCCTTCTCCTTGCTGCCTTCACGCACGTGATGACAGCTGATGCAGAACTCTGGGCTGGGCCAGGAGGGTTGGCACTGGGATCATGGACCCAGGAGAGAAGAGACAAGCCCGGGTATGGGGCAGAGGCTGGGAAGTGACGGGTGAGGCCAGTGGGCAGAGGCAGAGTGGTCCACCAGGGGCCAGGTGTGGGCAGCAGGGTCAGTCCCATCATCTTATGGGTATGGAGTCCAGGTGGCCTCTTCCTACACTTCACCCTGGCTCACAGCAGCTTTCCATCTTGTATCCATCAAGAACTCCAGACACAGTTTAAATGTTTAAATTTCAAAGTTGGCTGGCCGTGGTGGTTCACACCTGTAATCCCAACACTTTGGGAGGCCAAGGTGGGCGGATTACTTGAGGTCAGGAGTTCAAGACCAGCCTGGCCAACATGGTGAAACCCTGTCTCTACTAAAAATACAAAAATTAGCCGGGCATGGTGGTGGACGCCTGTAGTCCCAGTTACTCAAGAGGCTGAGGCAGGAGAATCACTTGAACCCCAGAGGCAGAGGTTGCAGTGAGCCAAGATTATGTCATTGCACTCCAGCCTGGGCAACAGAGCAAGACTCCATCTCAAAAAACTAAAATAAGGCCGGGCGCGGTGGCTCAAGCCTGTAATCCCAGCACTTTGGGAGGCCGAGGCGGGCGGATCACGAGGTCAGGAGATCGAGACCATCCTGGCTAACACGGTGAAACCCCATCTCTACTAAAAATACAAAAAACTAGCCGGGCGCGGTGGCGGGCGCCTGTAGTCCCAGCTACTCGGGAGGCTGAGGCAGGAGAATGGCGTAAACCCGGGAGGCGGAGCTTGCAGTGAGCTGAGATCCGGCCACTGCACTCCAGCCTGGGTGACAGAGCAAGACTCCGTCTCAAAAAAAAAAAAAAAAAAAAAAAAAAAAAAACTAAAATAAAATAAACAAATAAACTTCAAAGTTTTTTTTTTTTTTTTTCCAAAGAGACAAGGTCCTTCTCTGTTGCCCAGGCTGGAGTGCAGTGGCAAGATCATAGCTCACTGCAGCCTCCAACTCCTGGGCTCAAGAGATCCTCCTGCCTCAGCCTCCTGAGTAGCTGGGACTAACAGGGGTGCCCCCACGATGCCCAGCTATTTTTAAAAAATTCTTTGTAGAGATGGGGTCTTTCTATGTTGCCCAGGCTGGTCTGGAACTCCTGGGCTCAAGCAATCCTCCTGACTTGGCCTTCTGAAGCACTGGGATTACAGACGCGAGCCACTGGACCAGCTCAGTTCATTTTGATCGTGTGACTTCTGATAGAAATTTTGTAGTGACTTCCCATGGCCTAGTGAGAGAAGCCTAACTCTTCCTCTCAACCACGGCCTGCTCAGTCTGGCCCCAGCCTATGACGCGGCCTTCTTTCCCCATGCCCAAGACTGGGCACCGTCACCTGCATATACCCTGTGCCTCTGCTGCCTGACCTGTGCTCTCTCTATTCTCTCTGCCTGGCGAGCCGTCCTCTCCTGTCAATTCCAGCCCATTCTCAGAACCAGGCTTTCTGGCTTCTCTTATCCATACTCAGACTCTGTGGCTCATTCTACCATATGTGTGCAGGGCGGTCACATTTGGCCATATTTGGAGGTCACTTCTCTTCTCCAGGGAGTGAACGGAGGGGAAAAGGACATTTATCCAGGACCTGAGGTGCTGACCAGCCTCTGTCTCCACCTGGTGTTTGCCAAATGAGTCAACAAATGAACAGATGGAAGAACAGAGCCCCCAGAGTCAGACCCCTGGGTTGAGGCTTCTGGCCAGGCACTGACTCAGGCGCTTTATGTGAATTGCCTCTTTTGGTCTTCCCAGCAGCCCTGGAATTTCCATGTGAAACTGACACTCTGCCGGGCGCGGTGGCTCAAGCCTGTAATTCCAGCACTTTGGGAGGCCGAGACGGGCGGATCACGAGGTCAGGAGATCGAGACCATCCTGGTTAACACGGTGAAACCCCGTCTCTACTAAAAAAGATACAAAAATATAGCCGGGCGAGGTGGCGGGCGCCTGTAGTCCCAGCTACTCGGGAGGCTGAGGCAGGAGAATGGCGTGAACCCGGGAGGCGGAGCTTGCAGTGAGCTGAGATCCGGCCACTGCACTCCAGCCTGGGCGACAGAGCAAGACTCCGTCTCAAAAAAAAAAAAGAAAAAAAAAAAAAAGAAACTGACACTCAGGCAGGTTAGCGCCTTGCTGGAGTCACCCAGCCTGTAGGTTAGGTGTAGCATAGAAACACGATAAAGAGCTGAGCATGATGGCATGCATCTGTGGTCCCAGCTGCTCGGGAGGCTGATGCAGGAGGATCGTTTGAGTCCAAGAGGTTGAGGCTGCAGTGAGCCGTGATTGCACCACTGCATTCCAGCCTGGGCGACAGAACGAGACCTTGTCTCTAAAAACAAAACAAAAACAAAAAACAGTAAACAACAACAACAACAAAAAATCAGTAAACAATCCAGAATAGAACAGCAACAGTGCCAGAGGGGGGAAAATCTTTATCTATTATGCCAGAGTTTTCAGTAATCTGTATCTTTACATGATTTGAAAAGAGAGAAGATGGCAAATAATATCCCAAGACACCCTGATCCCCTCTGAGCAGAGATCCAATTTTTTTTTTCTTTGAGATGAAGTCTTGCTCTGTCACCTAGGCTCAACTCACTGCAACCTCCGCCTCCTGGGTTCAAGCAGTTCTCCTGCCTCAGCCTCCCAAATAGCTGGGATTACAGGTGCCCGCTACCACACCTGGCTAATTTTTGTATTTTTAGTAGAGACAGAGTTTCACTATGTTGGTCAGGCTGGTCTCAAGCTCCTGATCTCAAGCGATCTGCCCACCTTGGCCTCCCCAAGTGCTGGGATTACAGGCATGAGCCACTGTGCCCAGCCTTAAATATGCCAATTTTATTAGAGTTTTATTAACTCTGGACAACCCATTAAGAAGGGATCGCCTTGAGGGATCAAGGTTACATCCCACAGAATAAAACTCTAATCTCTGAAGTCCAGGCATCTTGGGAGACCTTTTACATGTCCAGCCACAAGGCTAGGAGGCTGCTGGACAGTGAGGGTGCAGTTGCCTCCTCCATGCACAGGGCAGCCTGCCTAGCATTTCTCTGATGGGCCAACTCTCTCCTTGCCAGCTGTAAAAGCGGCTTCCCCTCTCTGAAGTGCCTTTCAGTAACAGCTGCTAATTAGGGGTGCCCCGTATTTTCAAAGCTCCCCACAGGAATTCCTCTTGTTGGAAATGCATGAGAGAGTCAGGGCCTTAAAAAAAAAAACACCCAGATGTGTTTATTTATTTTTCACAAATAGAACATGGAATGTGTAACTGTTCCCCTCTCTATTAGACAGTCAGAAAGACTGAGCTCCAAGAAGGGGGAAAGAGGGGAACCCCTGCACATGGAAGCAGCTTTGAGGTTCTTTTTTTTTTTTTTTTTTTTTTTTGAGACAGAGTCTCACTCTGTTGCCCAGGCTAGAGTGCAGTGGTGCGATCCGGGCTCACTGTAGCCTCAACCTCCTAGACTCAAGTGATCCTTCTGCCTCAGCCTCCCAAGAGTAGCTGGGACTACAACTGCATGCCGTCATGCCTGGCTAATCTTTTAAATTTTAATTTTATGTATTTGATTATTCTTTTTTTAGACTGCATCTCCCTCTGTTGCCCAAACTGGAGTGCAGTGGCACAATCACGATTTGCTGCAGCATCAACCTTCTGGGCTCTAACAATCCTCCCGCCTCAGCCTCCCGAGTAGGTGGTACCACAGGTGCATGCCACCACGCCCGGCTAATATATATATATATATTTTTTAGATAAGGATCTTGTCATGTTTGCCAGGCTGGTGTTCAACTCCTGGGCTCAAGTGATCCTCCTGCTTCAGCCTCCCAAAGTGCTAGGACTGCAGGCATGAGCCCCCATGTCTGGCCTCAGGAGCTATGATGTTCTTTTTCTTTTTTTTTTTTTTTGAGATGGAGTCTCGCTCTGTTGCCCAGGCTGCGTGTACCACCATGCCTGGCTAATTTTTGTGTTTTTCTGTAGAGATGGGGTTTCATCATGTTGGCCAGGCTGGTCTCGAACTTCTGACCTCAAGTGATCACCCACCTCGCCCTCCCAAAGTGCTGAGATTACAGGCATGAGCCACCGTGCCCCGCCAGCAGCTGTGATGTTCTACAGTACCCAGCTATGGAAAGGGAGGACCCAGGCTCATACTTACCATTGTTTAGCTGCATCATTTTCTAGCTCTATTCTTTAGATAATTCCTCTTTATGTTTCTGAGCCATGGTTCTCCACCTATATTTTTAATTTATTTTTATTTTATTTTATTTTTTGAGATGGAGTCTTGCTCTGTCGCCCATGCTGGAGTGCAATGGCGTGATCTCGGCTCACTGGAACTTCTACCTCCTAGGTTCAAGGAATTCTCCTACCTCAGCCTCCTGAGTAGCTGGGATTACAGGCGTGCGCCACTGCGCCTGGCCAGATTTTTGTTTGTTTGTTTGTTTGTATTTTTAGTAGAGATGGGGTTTTACCATGTTGACCAGGCTGGTCTCGAACTCCTGACCTCAAGTGATCCACCCGCCTCGACCTCCCAAAGTGCTGGGATTACAAGCGTGAGCCACCATGCCCGGTCTTGGTTTTCCACCTATAAATACAAACGGCATCCACCTTGAGGCCCTGTAGGTGAGGTTTGGGAGGAGGTATGAGAAGCGCCAGGCACGCAGTAGGCACCAATGCATGGTAGCTATTATTTTCTTCCTGTGGCTCAGAAGCTCTCAATTCTTTTACAAATCAGAATTATTTTGCCATATTTCAGACCAATTATATCAGAATCTCTAGGGATGGGGCCTGGAGCTCCCCCATATGATTCCATTGTGCAGCAGAGGTTGAGAACCACTGCCCTACCCAATGGTGTTATGATTTATAATAAGAAATATGTATTTTACTCTTTATCCTTGGTTCCTGGCATAGAGCTCCTGGAATCCTTGGAATTTCCTGAACAATAGAGGGGCAAGGAGAATCCTTTGTTCTAATATTTGATCTTTGTTTTTTTTGTTGTTGTTGCTGTTGTTGTTATTGTTGTTGAGACAGAGTTTTGCTCTTGTTGCCCAGGCTGGAGTGCAGTGGCGTGATCTCGGCTCACCACAACCTCTGCCTCCCAGGTTCAAGCAATTCTCCTGCCTCAGCCTCCCGAGTAGCTGGGATTACAGGCATGCACTATCATGCCTGGCTAATTTTGTATTTTTAGTAGAGACAGGCTTTCTCCAAGTTGAGGCTGCTCTTGAACTCCTGACCTCAGGTGATCCACCCGCCTTGGCCTCCTAAAGTGCTGGGATTACAGGTGTGAGCCACCGTGCCCGGCTGTTGTTGGCTTTTTTAAATTGAGACAGGATCTCACTTTGCTATCCAGGCTGGGGTGCAGTGGTGTGATCACGGCTCTCTGCAGTCTCAAACTCCTGGGCTCAAGGGATCCTCCCACATCAGCCTCCTGAGTAGCTGGGACTACAGGTGTGTGCCACTGTACCCGGCTAATTTTTCTGTAGATAAGGGGTTTTGTTATGTTGCTCAGGCTGGTCTTGAATTGCTGTGCTCGAGTGTTCTGCCTGCCTCGGCCTCCCAAAGTGCTGGGATTACTGCCGTCAGCCACCATGATGCCTAATTTTTGAAATTTATGTAGTTGGCTAGGTACGGTGGCTCACACCTGTGATCCCAACACTTTGGGAGGCCGAGGGGGGAGGGTCACCTGAGGTCAGGAGTCTGAGACCACCCTGGCCAACATGGTGAAACCCCGTCTCGGCCGGGCGCGGTGGCTCAAGCCTGTAATCCCAGCACTTTGGGAGGCCGAGACGGGCGGATCACGAGGTCAGGAGATCGAGACCATCCTGGCTAACCCGGTGAAACCCCATCTCTACTAAAAAATACAAAAAACTAGCCGGGCGAGGTGGCGGGCGCCTGTAGTTCTAGCTACTCGGGAGGCTGAGGCAGGAGAATGGCGTAAACCCGGGAGGCGGAGCTTGCAGTGAGCTGAGATCCGGCCACTGCACTCCAGTTTGGGCGACAGAGCGAGACTCCGTCTCAAAAAAAAAAAAAAAAGAAACCCCGTCTCTACTAAAGATACAAAAATTAGCCGAGCGTGGTGGCGGGTGCTTGTAATCCCAACTACTTGGGAGGCTAAGGCAGGAGAATCACTTGAACCTGGGAGGCGGAGGTTGCAGTGAGCTGAGACTGCGCCATTGCACTCCAGCCTGGGCAACAAGAACAAAAACTCCATCTCAAAAAATAAAATAAAACAAAATAAAATGTACATAGTGATAGAGTCTTGCCATGTTGCCAGGCTGGTCTTGAACTCCTGGCCTCAAGCGACTCCCTCTCCCCAGCCTCCCAAAGTGCTGGGATACAGATGTAAGCCACCACACTGGGCCTAATACTTGATCTTTGACCCAAGTTCCTGACAGAGCTCCTAATCCCTTGGAATTTCTGGTTGATCAGAGGGTCTTTTGTTCCAATGAGATGATTCTTGGTGGGCCTCTGGAAGGGGGCCAGTCACCAGAGAGATACTACTGCAATGATTAAAAGTTTGGAACCCTCAGCAGTATCCTTCATCTTCTGGGAAGGGGAGAGGGGCTAGAGATTGATTTAACTATCATGCCTGTGACATGACACCTCCATAGAAATCCCTGAAATAAGATGTTAGGAGAGCTCCTGTGTTATAGGACAGATAAAGGTGCCAGGAGGAGGGTGGTACCCAGGAGAGGGCATGGAAGCCCCTTCCCCCATACCCTGCCCTATGCATTTCTTCCAGCTGGCTGTTCATTTGTGTCATTTGACAATGCCTTTGTAAGCCAGGTGTGGCAGCGCACCTATAGTCCCAGTTACTCAGGAGGCTGAGGCAGGAGGATCACTTGAGCCCAGGAGCTCAAGAGTGCTCCTGTAGTGTGCTATCCTCGAGCCTGTGAATATCCACTGCACTCCAGCTGAGCAACATAGAAAGACACTGTCCAAAAAGCAAAACAAGCTGGGCGCGGTGGCTCACGCCTGTAATCTCAACACTTCAGGAGGCAGAGGCGGGTGGATCACTTGAGGTCAGGAGTTCGAGACCAGCCTAGCCAACGTGGTGAAGCCCCATTGCTACTAAAAATACAAAAATTAGCTAGGTGTGGTGGCGTGTGCTTGTAATCCCAGCTACTCGGGAGACTGAGGCAGGAGAATCGCTTGAACCTGGGTAGCAGAGGTTGCAGTGAGCTGAGATAGCGCCACTGCACTCCGGCTTGGGCAACAGAGTGAGACTCTGTCTCAAAAATAAATAAATAAATAAAAAACAAAACAATACGAAACAAACAAAAAAAAGTGTTGTAATACACCAGCAATAGTAAGTAAACTGTTTTCCTGGAATCACTGCTTTAGTAAAGATCAAATACAAGCAGGAGTCATGGGAATGTCTGATTTGTAGCCAAGTCACACAGCAGTTGTGGGTAGCCTGGGAATCTCTTACTACTTGAGGCTGACGTCTGAAGTGGGGGACAGTCTTGTGGGACTGAGTCCTTTTGCTATGAAGTCTGCACTAACTCTGGTTATGGTCACAGTTGAAGTGAATTGTAGGACACGCAGCTACTGTTGGAGAATTGGTTGATGTGGGAAAAGAAATGCCACACCACTGGTCGCAGAAGCGTTCTGTGTTGAGTGAATATACAGAAAAGAAACACTGTTGGTTTTTAAATGTATATCACCCTAAAATAACGTTCCATGACCCAGTCTCAAGTGGGGACCCTCTCTCTCCTTTCCTTATTTTTCTCACTTTTTATTATAGAGAATTTCAAACATACACGAAAGTAGATAGAAAAGCATGGTGAACCCCCACGAAACCACCACCAACCTCAAAAAGCATCAATGTGTGGCTAGCCCAGTCTCACCCTCCCTCCCTCTACCTTCCAGTATTATCTTAAAGCAAACCAGTTCTCGAACTCTTTGTTTGTTTGTTTGTTTGTAGACAGAGTCTCGCTCTGTCACCCAGGCTGGAGTGCAGTGGCACAATCTTGGCTCACTGCAACCTCAATTCAAGTGATTCTTTCACCTCAGCCTCCCCAGTAGCTGGGATTATAGGCCCACACCACCACACCCGGCTAATTTTTGTATTTTTTTAGTAGATTTTTCACCATGTATATTTTTCACAATGTATATTTTTCACCATGTTGGCCAGGCTGGTCTCGATCTCCTGACCTCAGGTGATCCACCCCACCTTGGCCTCCCAAAGTGCTGGGATTACAGGTGTGAGCCACTGCGCCCAGCCTCTTTTGTTTTTTAGATGGGGTCCTGTTCTGTCGCCCAGGCTGGTTGGTGTGCAGTAACATGATCATAGCTCACTGTTTGTAGCCTCCAACTTCTGGGCTCAAGTGATCCTCCTGCCTCAGCCTGTGGAGTAGCTGGGACTACAGGTGTGTGCCACCACACCTGGCTAATTTAAATTTTTTTTTTTTTTTTAGAGATGGGGTCTTGCTGTGTTGACCAGGCTGGTCTCAAACTCCCAGCCTCAAGCGATCCTCCTACCTCAGCCTCCCAAAGTGTTGGGATTACAGCCATGAGCCGCTGTGCCTGGCTCAAATCTTTTCATATGTGAACATCTCAGCGTGTTTTTCTTCTTCTTTTTTTTTTTTTTTTTTGAGATGGAGTTTCGCTCTTGTCGCCCAGACTGGAATGCAATGGCGTGATCTTGGCTCACTGCAACCTCTGCCTCCTAGGTTCAAGCGATTCTCCTGCCTCACTTTCCCAAGTAGCTGGAATTACAGGTGCCCACCACCATGTCCAGCTAATTTCTTTACTTTTTTTTTTTTTTTTTAGTAGAGATGGGATTTTGCCATGTTGGCCAGGGTGGTCTTGAACTCCTCACCTCAGGTGATCCACCTGCCTTGGCCTCCCAAAGTGCTGGGATTACAGGCGTGAGTCACTGTGCCCAGCCTCAGCATGTTTTTTTCCTAAAAGATAAAGACTTTTTCTTTTTACTACAACCACAATACTGTTGTCAAAACTAAACTCTAAAAATTTCCGTGGTGTTATCAAACATTCAGTCAATGTCCAGATTCCAGTGGTTTCATAAATAACCTAATTTGCTTTTGGTTTGTTTGAATTAGGATCTAAGTAGAATCTATACTTTGTGATTGGTTAGTATATGTTTTAAGAGTCTTTGAAACTTTCTTTATTTTTTCGATTAAAAAATGTTTAATTTAGAGATACTTTTTGTCTGGCCAAGACTACCTCAGCCTTCTTTTGCCTCCCAATCTGTCTCCAGTTGGTGGCTGAAGTGACCTTTCTGGAGTAAAACTATAATCTCTTTTAAAATTCTGTGATGGGTCAGTCATGGTGGATCACACTTGTAATCCCAGCACTTTGGGAGGTCGAAGTGGGAGGACTGCTTGAGCCCAGGAGTTCAAGACCAGCTTGGGCAACATAGCGAGATCCCCCCATCTCTACTTAAAAATAATAAAATAAAATGAAAAAAAAAATTTTTTGAGATGGAGTTTCGCTCTTGTTGCCTAGGCTGGAATACAATGGTGGGATCTCAGCTCACTGCAACCTCCGCCTCCCGGGTTCAACCGATTCTCCTGCCTCAGCCTCCTGAGTAGTTGGGATTACAGGCATGTGTCACCATGCCCGGCTAATTTTGTATTTTTAGTAGAGACGGGGTTTCACCATGTTGGTCAGGCTGGACTCGAACTCCTGACCTCAGGTGATCAGCCCACCTCGGCCTCCCAAAGTGCTGGGATTACAGGCATGAGTCACTGTGTCTGGCCAATAAAATGAAATTTTATGATGGCTCCTGCAATCTGGCAAATTCCTCAGCTAAATAGTTTAGTTTTTTCTCCCTGTGGCCTCCTCTCCCACCATGTCACCTGTGAATCTCACGCTGCCCCCACCCCGCCACTGTCTGTGGGTGAACAGATCAGTTTTCTCAGCCCCAACTGTCGGCCCCACCCCACACCTCTGCCTGGCAAACATCACTCACCCGTCCTCAGAGACACCTAGTCATTTATTCTGTGAGTCCACCACACTTGAGAAACGTTTCATTTCTTAGCGAACACGCCTACCCTGTGTTAGACAGTGTTCCTAAGGGCTTTCAAGTATAAAGTCTTTTGTTTTGGCCGGGCGCGGTGGCTCAAGCCTGTAATCCCAGCACTCTGGGAGGCCGAGGCGGGCGGATCACGAGGTCAGGAGATCGAGACCATCCTGGCTAACACGGTGAAACCCCGTCTCTACTAAAAAAAATACAAAAAACTAGCTGGGCGAGGTGGCGGGCGCCTGTAGTCCCAGCTATTCGGGAGGCTGAGGCAGGAGAATGGCGTAAACCCGGGAGGCGGAGCTTGCAGTGAGCTGAGATCCGGCCACTGCACTCCAGCCTGGGCGACAGAGCGAGACTCCGTCTCAAAAAAAAAAAAAAAAAAAAAAGTCTTTTGTTTTTTGTTTCTGAGACAGAGTCTCGCTCTGTCGCCCAGGCTGGAGTGCAGTGGCACAATCTTGGCTCACTGCAACCACCACCTCCCAAGTTCAAGCAATTTTCTGCCTCAGCCTCCCTAGTAGCTGGGATTACAGGCGCTCGACTAATTTTTTTTTTTTTTTTTTTTTTTTTGTATTTTTAGTAGAGATGAGGTTTCACCATTTTGGCCAGGTTGGTCTTGAACTCCTGACCTCGTGATCTACCCACCTTGGCCTCTCAAAGTGCTGAGATTGCAGGCATGAGCCACTGCCCCTGGCCACTTTCTTGTTTTTATAACAGCATGAGGAGGTCATTATTGTCATCCCTATCAGATGAGGAGCCCAAGGCCCCCGAGGGTTGAGTCTCTGGTCCACAATCACTTAGTGACAAGTGGCAGAGCCAGGGCCGGACCTGAGGTGTGCGGTCCCAGAGCCTGGGCTCTGATTCACTGCTATGCGACCTCTCTGATAGGTAAGTATCCTAGCTCGCATACTATGAAGCTAAACAATATAAAATTGCCAGTATTTGGCCATTTTGACCAATAAAAGCAGCAATGGTTGTATGGTTCAGTATGTGAAGCACTTGAATATAGTAGAAAACTCAATGGCCAGACATAGTCTTTGCCCATCGAGAGGAAACAGCTGTAGACTGTGATAATGGGGGAAGAACAGGAAGCAGAGAGGGACCAGGATCTAATATGGGGAGTGGGGTGTCTGTGAGGCCCCTGCTGAGGAAGTGATGTTTAAGGGAAGACCTGCAAGTGGAATAAGAACTGAAGGGGGAGATTGGGGACAAGGGAAGGGACTTCCAGGCCGAGGTACAGTCCTGCAACAGCATAGGCTAAGGCCTGACAGGTAAGAGAAAGAGCTGCCCACGCTGTTGCCTTCATGCCTAGCAATTATTAACACCCCGCACAGTGCAGGTGCTGATGAGGATGTGTCAGAGAATCAGTGAAAAATGGAAAGAAGTTGCCAGGTGTGGAGGCTCATGTCTGTTAATCCCAGCACTCTGGGATGCCAGGGCGGGAGGAAGACAAGGCCAGGAGTTGGAGGCTGGGCATGGTGGCTCACGCCTATAATCCCAGCACTTTGGGAGGCCGAGGTGGGTGGATCACTTGAGGCCAGGAGCTCAAGACCAGCCTGGCCAATATGGTGAAATGCTATCTGTACTAAAATATGAAAATTGGCCAGGCATGGTGGCACGTGCCTGTAATCCCGGCTACTCAGGAGGCTGAGGCAGGAGAACCCAGGAGGCAGAGGCTGCAGTGAGTCTACAGTTACTGCCAAAGCTCAGGGCTCCATCCCTTTTCCATCGCATGCCACTGCACTCCAGCCTGGGCAGCAAAGTGAGACTCTGTCTCTAGAAAAAGAAAAAGAAAAAAATGTTTAAAAGGCCAGGAGTTTGAGACCCTGTCTCTACAAAAAAAAAAAAAAAAAATTACCTTGGCATCGTGGAGCAGGTACTCAGGAGGCTGAGGTGAGACGACCACATGAGCCCAGGCTGCAGTGAGCCATGATTGTACCACTGCACTCCACTCTGTCTCAAAAAGAAAGAAAAAAGTCAAGAGAACTGGAACTGAAACCGTGAAAGGTCAGTTTTCAGCAGGAGAGTGATCAAAGAAAACCAGAACTAGACAGTTGTTAAAATAACTAAAACATATTGCATTCCAGACTATTACTACAGGGGAAGAGTGACCTTAGATCAGAACTGGGCTGAACTCTGAGTACACCATGGGGGTTATAGCCAACGAGCAGAGTGGGGGACAGTGGATGGGACATTACCACGAGAAAGCACTGGGGGCTGGGGGGATTCTGGCAAGAACAACCTAAAGGGATTCTTGCTGAAGGCAGGCCAAGGTGGTCAGACAGCGCCTGGGGGAGGGTGGAGGATGAGGACCCCCATCAGGGTTCAAGGGGCAATCAGATGTGGAGGATGAAGGACTGGCTAAGCTGACTCAGCAGGATTCTTGTTAAAATTGGACAATGCAGAGGTAAACACGGAAGTCCAAGGCCTAACTGGAAAAGAGCTGAGGGAACCTGAGTGAGGTTTGGCTATAAACAGAACCTCTCCGAGTGAGCCCATCAAACTTACTTTATTTATTTATTTATTTATTTATTTGAGACAGAGTCTCACTCTGTCGTCCAGGCTGGAGTACAGTGGCGCTATTTCGGCTCACTGCAAACTCTGCCTCCCAGGTTCAAGCAGTTCTCGTGCCTCGGCCTCCCGAGGAGCTGGGATTACAGGCATCTGCCACCACACCCAGCTAATTTTTGTGTTTTCAGTAGGGACAGGGTTTTGCCATGTTGGACAGGCTGGTCTGAAACTCCTGACCTCAGGCTAATTTTTTGTTTGTTTTTATTCTTTTTTTTTTTTTTTTTTTTTTTTGAGATTGAGTTTCGCTCTTGTTGGCCAGGCTGGAGTGCAATGGTGCAATCTCAGTTCACCGCAACCTCTGCCTCCTGGGTTCAAGCGATTCTCCTGTCTCAGACTCCCGAGTAGCTGGGATCACAGGCACATGCCACCATGCCCAGCTGATTTTTGAATTTTTAGTAGAGACGGGGTTTCATCATATTGGTCAGGCTGATCTAAAACTCCTGACCTCAGGTGATCCGCCTGCCTCAGTCTCCCAAAGTGCTGGAATTACAGGCATGAGCCACTGCACCCAGCCTTTTTGTTTGTTTTTAAATTTAACTTTTTTTTTGAGACCGAATCTCGCTCTGTCACCCAGGATGGATTGCAATGGCGCAATCTCAGCTCACTGCAACCTCTGCCTCCTGGGTTCAAGCGATTCTCCTGCCTCAGTCTCCCAAGTAGCTGGGATTACAGGTGCCTGCCACCATGGCTAGTTAATTTTTGTGTTTTTAGTAGAGACGGGGTTTTGCCATGTTGCACAGGCTGGTCTTAAACTCCTGACCTTAGGTGATCAACCCACCTTGGCCTCCCAAAGTGCTGGGATTACAGGCATGAGCCACCATGCCCAGCCTTAAATTTAACTTTTAAGTTCAGGGGTATACATGTGCAGGTTTATTACATAGGTAAACTTATGTCATGGGGGTTGTACACATTATTTAGTCACCCAGGTATTAAGTGTAGTACCCATTAGTTATTTTTCCTGATCCTCTCCCTCCTCCAAACTTCCACCCTCTGATAGGCCCCAGTATGTGTTGTTCCCCTCTATGTGTCCATGTGTTCTCATCATTTAGCTCCCACTTATAAGTGAGAACATGTGATATTTGGTTTTCTGTTCCTGCATTTGTTTGCTAAGGATAATGGCCTCCAGCTCCATCCGTGTCCCTGCAAAGAACGTGATCTCATTCTTTTCTATGGCTGCATAGTATTCCATGGTGTATGTGTACCACACTTTCTTTATCCAGTCTACCACTGATGGGCATTTAGGTTGAATCACATCTTTCCTATGGTGAATAGTGCTGTGATGTGTCTTTATAACAGAATGGTTTACTTTGGGTATATACCCAGTAATGGGATTGCTGGGTCGAATGGTGTTTCTGGTTTTTGGTCTTTGAGAAATTGCTGCACTGTCCTCCAGTATGGTTTAACTAATTTACACTCCCACCAACAGTGTATAAGTGTTCCTTTTTCTCTGCGACCTCACCAGATCTCAGTGGTCAACTCCTCCCACTCCCCAGGTAACACTGATTTGCTCTGTGCCTACAGTTTTGCCTTTCCCAGGATGCTGCATGAATGGGATCATACGGCCTTTTGGATCTGGCTCCTTTTAGTTAGAATGGTACATTTGAGACAGGTCCCTATTGTTGTGTGTATCAGTAGTAGGTTTCTTCTTTTTTGAGATGGATTATCACTCTGTCATCCAGGCTGGAGTGCAGTGGCATGATCTCAGCTCACTGCAACCTCCGCCTCCCTGATTCAAGCGATTATCCCGCCTCAGCTTCCCGAGTAGCTGGGATTACAGGCGCGTGCCACCACGCCTGGCTAGTTTTTGTATTTTCATAGAGATGGGGTTTCCCCATGTTGACCAGGCTGGTCTTGAACTCCTGACCTTGTGATCTGCCCACCTTGGCCTCACAAAGCGCTGGAATTACAGGCGTGAACCATGGTGCCCAGCCTGCATCACAGGTTGTTTCCCCAATACTTACCAGTTGCAGAATTCAAATTCACTTTTAAAAAATCAGCCTGGCCGGGCGCGGTGGCTCACGCCTGTAATCCCAGCACTTTGGGAGGCCGAGGCGGGCGGATCACAAGGTCAGGAGATCGAGACCACGGTGAAACCCCGTCTCTACTAAAAATACAAAAAATTAGCCGGGCGCGGTTGTGGGCGCCTGTAGTCCCAGCTACTCGGGAGGCTGAGGCAGGAGAATGTCGTGAACCCGGGAGGCGGAGCTTGCCGTGAGCTGAGATCCGGCCACTGCACTCCAGCCTGGGCGACAGAGCGAGACTCCGTCTCAAAAAAAAAAAAATAAATAAAATAAAAAAATAAAAAATCAGCCTGAAAAAAAGAAAAAAAAAAAAATCAGGCTGGCCAGGCGTGGTGGCTCACGCCTGTAATCCCAGCACTTTGGGAGGCCGAGGCGGGCAGATCACCTGAGGTCAGGAGTTTGGGACCAGCCTGGCCAAAATGGTAAAACCCTGTCTCTACTAAAAATACAAAAATCAGCCTGGCGTGGTGGTGGGCGCCTGTAATCCCAGCTATTTGGGAGGCTGAGGCAGAAGAATCGCTGGAATCCGGGGTATGGAGGTTGCAGTGAGCCGAGATCACACCACTTCACTCCAGCCTGGGCAAAAATGTGAAACTCTGGATCAAAAAAAAAAAAAAAAATCAAGATTGGCACAGTGGCGCACTCCTGTAATCTCAGGACTTTGAGAGGCTGAGGTGCAAGGATTGCTTGAGCCTGGGAGTTCAAGACCAGCCTGGGGAATATAGTGAGACCCCTATCTCTACAACAAAACATATAAAAAAATTAGCCGGGCATGGTTGCTGTGCGCCTGTAGTGCCATTTCCCCAGGAAGCTGAGGCGACAGGATTGCTTGAGCCTGGGCAGTTGAGGCTGCAGTGAGTCGTGATCGCGCCACTGCACTGCACCTGGTTTGAATGGAGTGGGAGTGGGGGATTAGGCTCTCACTCCCTGCCGTTTGCTCCCAGGCCTTTTCCGTAGCTGGACGTGACCAACAGAGATAGCGCCCAGCCTCAGTACAGCTGGCTCTTAGTGGAGGAGCAGGAGCCATCTGGGGCAGATGTGGGAGAGAACGTGGCGAAGGAGAGCCCGGTGCAGTCTAGGAGGCTTGTGGCTCGGAGGGGAGGTGGGGTGAGTGGAGACTCAGCAGCTTGGCTCTGGGGAAGTAGACAAGAGAGGGCCTGCTTCGTAGAGCAGACCAAGCCAGGATGTCTGGCCTTCACTTCTACTTGGAGCAGAAGTGTGCTGTGTGCTCGTGTATGTGCGTGTGCGTGTGCGTGCACGTGTGTGCGCGCTAAATCAAACACCCTCGCTGCCTCTGTGTCCCCCTCAAGGGGAAGCCAAGTCCACGGATGGTGAAGGCCCATGAGGCTGCAGGTCTTCACCCCGCAGATAGATGGCGCTGTTGCACCGCGCCTGGGTTTGCCTCTGCCCACAGCCATGCAGGGCCCATCACGGGCTATGCCTAGGGCGTAAGGGATCTTCCCCACGTCCACCACCCTTATTTAAAAAAAACAAAAAAGTGTGGGTATATAGTAGGTGTATATATTTATGGGGTGCATTTTTTTTTTTTTTTTTGAGACGGAGTCTTGCTCTGTCGCCCAGGCTGGAGTGCAGTGGCCGGATCTCAGCTCACTGCAAGCTCCGCCTCCTGGGTTTACGCCATTCTCCTGCCTCAGCCTCCCGAGTAGCTGGGACTACAGGCGCCTGCCACCTCGCCCGGCTAGTTTTTTGTATTTTTAGTAGAGACGGGGTTTCACCGTGTTAGCCAGGATGGTCTCGATATCTTGACCTCGTGATCCGCCCATCTCGGCCTCCCAAAGTGCTGGGATTACAGGCTTGAGCCACCGCACCCGGCCGGGTGCGTATTGATAAAGCATGCGATGCATGATAATAACATTATGGGCCAGGCACGGTGGCTCACACCGAGATTGCACCTCTGCAGTCGCCAGGCCACTGCAGGCACCACAGTGGCGACAGAGCGAGACTGTCTCAAATAAATAAATAAATAAATAAATAAATAAATAAATAAAAATCAGGTTAGGCCGGGCACAGTGGCTCACACCTGTAATCCCAGCACTTTGGGAGGCGGAGGCAGGCGAATCACAAGGTCAGGAGTCCGAGACCAGCCTGGCCAACATGGTGAAACCTGGTCTCTACTAAAAATACAAATTTTAGCCAGGTGTGGTGGCAGGCGCCTGTAACCCCATCCACTCGGGAGGCCGAGGTAGGAGAATCGCTTGAATCCAGAAGGCTGAGGTTGAAGCCAGCCGAGATCACTCCATTGCACTCCAGCTGGGCAACAAGAGTGAGATTCTGTCTCCAAAAAAAAAAAAAAAAAAAAAAAAAAAAAAATTACATCATGGAGAATGGGGTGTCCATCCCCTTAAGCATTTATCCTTTCTGTTATAATCCAATTGCATTCTTTTAGTTATTTTGAAATGTACAGTTATTGTTGACTATAGTCACCCTGTTGTGCTAGCAAATAGTAGGTCTTATTCATTCTTTCTTTTTTTTTTTTTTTGTACCCGTAACATTCCCCACCTTCCCATCATCATCCTTTTTTTTTTTTTTTTGAGACAGAGTCTTGCTCTGTCACCCCAGGCTGGAGTGCAGTGGCACGATCTCAGCTCACTTCAACTTCTACCTCCTGTGTTCAAGTGATTCTCCTGCTTCAGCCTCCCCAGTGGCTAGGGTTACAGGCATGCCCCACTACACTCGGCTAATTTTTTTTCAGGTTTTCGCCATGTTGGCCAGACTGGTCTTGAACTCCTGACCTCAGGTGATCCACCTGCCTCAGCCTCCCAAAGTGTTGGGATTACAAGCATGAGCCACTGTGCCCAGCCCCATCATCCTCATTTTATTTATTTTTTATTTTTATTATTATTATTTTTTAGATAGAGTCTTGCTCTGTCACCCAGGCTGGATTGCAGTGGTGTGACCTCGGCTCACTGCAACCTCCGCTTTCCAGGTTCAAGCAATTCTCTTGCCTCAGCCTCCCGAGTAGCTGAGATTGCAGGCGCCTGCCACCACGCCTGGCTAATTTTTGTATTTTTAGTAGAGACAGGGTTTTACCATTTTGGCCAGGCTGGTCTCAAACTCCTGACCTTGGGTGATCCGCCCGCCATGGCCTCCCAAAGTGCTGGGATTACAAGTGTGAGCCACCGCTCCTGGCCAGACTGATTTTAGTGAATTTGAATGCTGCAACTCGTGAGTATTGGATAAACAAACTATGATGGGATTACAGGTGCCCACCTCTATGCCTGGCTAATTTTTGTATTTTTAGTAGAGACTATGTTGGCCAGGTGGGTCTCGAACTCCTGACCTCAAGTGGTCTGCCTGCCTCGGCTTCCCAAAGTGTTGGAATTACAGGCATGAGCCACCACACCTGACCAGAAGTTTAAAATTTTTTTTTTTTTTTTTTTTTTTTTTTGAGACGGGGTCTTGCTCTGTCACCTCGGCTGGAGTGCAGTGGCACAGTCTCTGCTCACTGCAAGCTCTGCCTCCCAGGTTCACACCATTCTCCTACCTCAGCCCCCTGAGTAGCTGGGACTATAGGCACCCACCACCATGCCTGGCTAATTTTTTTGTATTTTTAGTAGAGACGGGGTTTCACCATGTTAGCCAGGATGGTCTTGATCTCCTGACCTCGTGATCCGCCCGCCTCGGCCTCCCAAAGTGCTGGGATTACAGGCGTGAGCCACTGCGCCCGGCCCAGAAGTTTAAATTTAACTAGGTGCCCAGTGACCTCGTCCAGCCCACAGCACTCCCCAGTCCTCACCCCCACAACCCCCCTTCCCCCCACACCCCCTTTCCTCACTGCAGCCCCTCCACTGGAACCCCTAGATCTTGAGGCTGATGGGCCAGTGCCCAGTTTCACTGGTTGTTAAATATTTTGACAATGATCCCTGACAGCAGGAGAGACAGCCAAACTCAACAGCTGTTCTCTGTTTCCCTCCAGGCCTGGCACTGCTGCTGCCGCCCGTCACCCTGGCAGCCCTGGTGGACAGCTGGCTCCGAGAGGACTGCCCAGGGCTCAACTACGCAGCCTTGGTCAGCGGGGCAGGCCCCTCGCAGGCGGTGCTGTGGGCCAAATCCCCTGGGGTACTGGCAGGGCGGCCTTTTTTCGATGCCATCTTTACCCAACTCAACTGCCAAGTCTCCTGGTTCCTCCCTGAGGGATCGAAGCTGGTGCCGGTGGCCAGAGTGGCTGAGGTCCGGGGCCCTGCCCACAGCCTGCTGCTGGGGGAACGGGTGGCCCTCAACACGCTGGCCCGCTGCAGTGGCATTGCCAGTGCTGCCGCCGCTGCAGTGGAGGCTGCCAGGGGGGCCGGCTGGACTGGGCACGTGGCCGGCACGAGGAAGACCACACCAGGCTTCCGGCTGGTGGAGAAGTACGGGCTCCTGGTGGGCGGGGCCGCCTCACACCGCTACGACCTGGGAGGACTGGTGATGGTGAAGGACAACCATGTGGTGGCCGCCGGTGGTGTGGAGAAGGTGCTGGTCCTGCCTGTCCCTGGTCCAACCTCACCCTCAGCACACCCCTCCCCAGAGCCTCCAGCCATGGCCTGGTGAACAGCCATGGCCTGGAGTCAGCAACACAAGACTCTTCCCACCTCAGCTCCTCCATCTGAGCTGGGCTCAGTTGAGCTCATCCAGCTAAGCTAAATGGGGAGCTGGGCTTGCTTTTCTTTTTCTGGAGATGGGGCCTCAGTCTCTCCAGTAGCTGGATATACAGGAATGCTCCACCCCACTGGCTAATTTTTGCTTTTTCTTTTTTGAGATGGAGTCTCACTGTTTTACCCAGGCTGGAGTGAAGTGACACAATCTTAGCTCACTGCAACCTCCACCTCCCGGGTTCAAGCAATTCTCCTGCCTCAGCCTCCCGAGTAGCTGGGATTACAGGCACCCGCCACCACGCCCAGCTAATTTTTGTATTTTTTTGTAGAGACAGAGTTTCAGCATGTTGGCCAGGCGTGTCTCAAACTCCTGACCTCAGGTGATCCACCCGCCTTGGCCTCCCAAAGTGCTGGAATTACAGGCCTGAGCCACTGTGCCCAGCTGCCTTTTTTTTTTTTTTTTTTTTTTAAGAGATGGGGTCTCACTATGTTGCCCAGGCTGGTCTCAAACTTCAGGACCCAAAAGATCCTCCCACCTTGGCCTCCCAAAGTGCTGGGATTATAGGTATAAGCCACCGCACGTGGTTTTGGAATTGACTCTTTATCTTTGTTCTGCTGCTGCGTGGTGTAATGTTCGAGAACAAAGGACAACCCGAGGGAAGCCAGTGTCACTGGCACCACAGCCTTGAGCCCATCTCTCTAGCCCTCTGCACCTAATTTCCCATCTGTGAAATGTCCTTAAAGACCCCTTCTAATTTTAATATTCTGAGTCAAATTGAACTCAGGTCCAAATGCCAAATATTGCTGATATTCATCCGCTTTTTGACCCACAAAAGTGGTCATTTTAGTCTACAATAAAACATCCTGGCTCAGTGGCTCATGCCTGTAATCCCAGCACTTTGGGGGGCCCAGGTGGGGGGATTACTTGAGGCCAGGAGTTTGAGACCAGACTGGGCCATATAGCAAGATTCTGTCTCTACAAAAAATGAAAAATTTAGCCATGTTTGTGGGCAAGCCCCTGTAGTCCCAGCCACTCGGTGGCTCATGCCTGTAATCCCAGCACTTTGGGAGGCTGAGGCGGGCAGATCATGAGGTCATGAGTTAGAGACCATCCTGGCCACCATGGTGAAACCTCGTCTCTACTAAAAATAACAAAAATTAGCTGGGTGTCGTGGACGCACCTGTAGTCCCAGTTACTCGGAAGGCTGAGGTGGGAGAATCACTTGATCCCAGGAGGTGGAGGCTGCTGTGAGCTATGATTGCACCACTGCACTCCAGCCTGGGCGACAGAATGAGACCCTGTCTCAAAAACAAAACAAAACAAAACAAAACAAACCCAACCCAACGTCTGGTTTCCTTATTAACCCCAAACTCATGGTCCATCCGGAGCTTTTCAAATGCCAGTCCTGGCTCCCTGGGCCCCAGCTTCAGTGCTGGGCCCTATCCTCGCCCTCGCCCTCCCGGCTCCCTGCGTCCCAGCGCCAGGCACTGGGCCCAGTCCTCACCCTTGTCCTCCCGGCTGCCCAGCAGGCGGTGCGGGCGGCCCGGCAGGCAGCCGACTTCGCTCTGAAGGTGGAGGTGGAATGCAGCAGCCTGCAGGAGGCCGTGCAGGCGGCTGAGGCGGGTGCCGACCTTGTCCTGCTGGACAACTTCAAGCCGAAGGTGAGGTGGGCTCTGCCTCCGGGGAGGGGTCTGTGGTGGGCTCTCACCTCCCCTCCGCTTGTGTCCCGCAGGAGCTGCACCCCACGGCTGCCGCGCTGAAGGCCCAGTTCCCAAGTGTGGCGGTGGAAGCCAGCGGGGGCATCACCCTGGACAACCTCCCTCAGTTCTGCGGGCCGCACATAGACGTCATCTCCATGGGGATGCTGACCCAGGCGGCCCCAGCCCTTGATTTCTCCCTCAAGCTGTTTGCCAAAGAGGCGGCTCCAGTGCCCAAAATCCACTGGTCCTAAACCGGAAGAGGATGACACCAGCCATGGACCCTCCGGATCACACATCTCTCTCTCTCTTTTTTTTTTTTTTGAGACGGAGTCTCGCTCTGTCGCTCAGGCTGGAGTGCAGTGGCGCGATCTCGGCTCACTGCAAGCTCCGCCTCCCGGGTTCACGCCATTCTCCTGCCTCAGCCTCCCGAGTAGCTGGGACTACAGGCGTCCACCACCACGCCCGGCTAATTTTTTGTATTTTCGGTAGAGACGGGGTTTCATCGTGTTAGCCAGGAAGGTGTCGATCTCCTGACCTCGTGATCCGCCCGCCTCGGCCTCCCAAAGTGCTGGGATTATAGGCGTAAGCCACCACGCCCGGCCCTGGTCACACATCTTTAGGGTCAGTGGCCAATGGGGCACACTTGGCATTAGCTTGAGCCCAACTCTGGCTCTGCCACCTGCTGCTCCTGTGACCCGGCAGGGCTGACTTCACCTCTGCTCATCTCAGTTTCCTAATCTGTAAAATGGGTCTAATAAAGGATCAACCACATGGGGTTCTGTGGTGATATGAGCACATAGTGAGGGGTCAGTAAATGTCAGAAGTTACCTGGGACAACCAGGCACTATGGCTCATGCTTGTAATCCCAGCGCTTTGGGAGGCTGAGGTGGGCAGATCACTTGAGGTCAGGAGTTTGAGACCAGCCTGGCCAACATGGTGAAACCCCATCTCTACCAAAAATAGAAAAATTAGCTGGGTATGGTGGCATGTGCCTGTAATCCCAGCTACTTAGGAAGCTGAGGCAGGAGAATTGCTTGAACGCAGGAGGTGGAGGTTGCAGTGAGCTGATGGTGCCACTGCACTCCAGCCTGGGTGATAGAGTAACACTCTGTCTCCAAAAAAGAAAGAAAGAGAGAGAGAGAGAGGGAGGGAGGGAGGGAAAGGAAGGTTGGAAAGAAAGGAAGAAAGGCAGGCAAAAGCCCCAGACAGACCATCCTGCACCCTTCATGCACCCAACCTGAACCAAACACCAGCATGACCCGGCTCTGAATGCACAGCAGACGGAGGTTCGCTGGGCAGAGATGCTGGGCTGACCCGAATGCTGCCTTTGGTGATACCCTAAACAAAAGGGGCCAGTCCCACAGTAAGGAAGGAGACCACTACTCCTCCTGCTGCCCTCCTCCCCCAACCTTGCCTAGTTTACAAGACAGGAGGAAAGAAAGAAAGCAAAATGTTAGAAAAAAAAAAATACAGAAGTAAGATAAATAGCAGAAGACCCTGGCGCCACCACCCGGCCCTGGTAGTTAAAAAAAAGTAACAATAATAATATCAACCCCTGACTTAAACTACTTGTGTTATCTGTAAATTCCAGACGTTGTAGGAAAAAGCATTCCAAAACTTTCTGTTCTGTTAACTGATGCGTGTAGACCCCAGTCACACTCCCCACACTTGCTCAAAATATCATGACCCTTTCACGTGGACCCCTTAGAGTTGTAAACCTTTAAAAAGGCCAAGTATTTCTTTTTCAGGGAGCTCGGTTATTAAGACGCAAGTCTGCCAATGTTCCCAGCCGAGTAAACCTCTTCCTTCTTTAATCTGGTGCCTGATAAGTTTTGTCTGCAGCTCATCCTGCTACAACAGGACACAGCCCAGAGGTGCCACCTGTGGCTGCCCCGTTCCCTCTGATCCCAGCTCCACCCTGCCTGCTCCTGTCCTTCCTCCTGGGGAAACATGGACACGCTCAGGTGAACCCCAGCTTCTCATGCCTGAACTGGGGAAACTGAAGCCCCATGGGACCAGGGGCACCACTGGGCATCAAGGGAGGAAAGTTGAGCCCAGGGGTGATCTGGGAACCGGAAGGGAAAACGTGGGATCCAGGCAGGCATTGGGGCCTGATAGAGCAGAATTGAGGAGTGGGTCCCAGGAGCTGCGAACTCAGTGCCTCCAGGACCCTTTTGGATAAAATAAATGGGTAGAACTGGAATAAAACAAAGTGGGCGTGAGCTGTGGCCAACTGGAAAATGCTCGTTGCAACCACAGCATTCCATTAAAAAAGCAAAAGGAACCTGCCTGGCTGAGTCTTAAGCCCCCCCTGAGCTCAGAAATGGGTTAGCCTTCCAGGAACCTCCGGATCTGAGAGCTGGGGAGGGCACTCCATTACTGGGGGAAGAAGGAATGGATCTTGGGCACTCGAGGGCAACACACGCCCTCCTTGCAGGGAAATGGATTTCCAGGCAGGGGAGACGCATGGGCAGAGGCCCAGAGGTAGGAAACGGCTCAGATTGTCTACTGTAAGATTTGAGGCTGTGATCAGGAGGTGACTAGGAGATGGGCTGGGTCCAGACCACAAAATGGTAGGTCAGAGGATTTGGACTCTGTCCCAGGAGTGAGCTGGAAATCAAACTGGAAAATCAGATAAGCTTATTTGCAGCTTCAATCCAGTCTGTTGCAGAAGGATGCATTTGAGGGGGCTAGAGAGGCTGCAGGGAGGCCAGGAGGAGCTGTGGAAGAGGACTTGAGCGTGGGTCATGGCCATGGGGTTTGGAGAGAAGTGATATAGCATCTTCAGAGCCTCAGAAGGCAAGGGGAGTCCGATGGCTCAAGACAGTTGGAAGAGTTGGGTGTGACTAAGGGAGTGGGGAAATGGGGCGTGCATGGCACATGAGGACTCTCATACATCACCTCCCAGTCCCTTGTCCATCTGGCTACACTTCCTCTTTGCCTGGTCAGCCTAGGACCAAGCTGGGATCATTTTCCCCAGGATGCCCCACACCCAGCGGCAAATGTGCCCATCCTAGCAGTTTGTTTAATGAAAATGATGTGCTGTTTTGAGTACGTGATGTGCCAGCAATGCTGGCTACTGCATGAGATGGGAACTAGCAGGGAGCACCTTCATCCAAGGTGTGCAGGTCCCCTTCCCTCAGTTAATGCTCGTGGGGGTGGGCGTTAGCCTCTCCACTTACCCAAGAGGAAACTGAGGCTTTATGAATTTAAGAGAGCTGCTTAGAGTCACTTATCAATAAAGTGGTGGAGGCCAGGCACGGTGGCTCACACCTGTAATCCCAGCACTTTGGGAGGCTGAGGCAGGAGGATCACTTGAGCCCAGGAGTTCAAGACCAGCCTGGGCAACACAGTGAGACTCCGTTTCTATTTTTTAAAAAATTATCCAGCTGTGGTGGTGCACACCTATAGTCCCAGCTACTCAGGAGGCTGAGGTGGGAGGATTGCTTAAGCCTGGGCAGTTGAGGCTGCAGTGAGCTGTGATTGCACCACTGCACTCCAGACTGAGTGACAGAGGCCCTGTCTCAAACAAAAAAAGTAAATAAAAAAAATATACAAAGTGGTGGAGCAGTTTGAATTGTGTCATTCACTCATTCAATATTTAACTGAGCATCTACTATGTGCCAGGTACTATTCTAGACAATGGACATACAACGAGTAAACGGATAAAAATCTCTCTCCTCGGGGAGTCTGTATGTTGGGGTTGGGATGGGAGCTGGGAAGAATAGACAATGAAAAAATACTTAAGGAAAATATGCAGACACCAATTGTCAACTCCTTCATGGCCACCAGAGGGCACTGCAACCACGCGACCCTCCGTTCCTCTCTAATTCCAGCTCCCTTTCCGGATTCCAAAGACAATAGCCAGAGAGGCTATGAATACCCTGCATAGCATCTACTTAAGAACGAATGCGAGGAGGCATTGGCAGCAATTTTTCCTCCACCCATTTTTCCAGCCTCATCCCCTCATCAGACCCCCATCCAACTGCCCAGGGTACCCCAGTGACTTTTCAAAGCCCCATGTACTCCAGATTCACCAGCGACTCACATTCACTGCCAGCCACCCATCCCCTCCCAAATACTGTAATACTGTCTGGGTTACCCACCAACCCCATCCATCCGCTCAGCTGATGCCTGTCCTCCTCCTCACCCACCCACCCGCGCCCCTTCCACCTGCTGTCCTGACCTGAAACTGGCCAAATTGTCCCACAGATTTTTTTTTTTTTTTTTTTGGATAAACACAGAAATTGACCTTCCTGGTCCTAAAGCTTGAAACTTAAATTTGCCTTATCTGAGTTCTTTCCCCATGAAACTGACCTTCAGGCCTCCTAGATATCATCAAGGAACTGAAACTCCTTTTCTTTACCCCCTTCTAATTCCTGTTTTTCCGCACGCAGCTACATTTGCTCCCCCCTATATAAACCCCCAACTGGAGTTTGTTGGAGAGATGGATTTGAGACTTAATCTCCTGTCTCCTTGGCTGATGTCACCTGAATAAAGCCTTCTTTCCTGGCAATACTCATTGTCCCAGGTGGTACAATCAGCTTTCTGTGTGGTAAGCAACGGGACCTGGACTGAACCCCTGGTGTTTCGGTAATACACCCATCCATCCTGTCCATCCCCAACCATCCTGTCCACCCCCCCCATCCATCCTGTCCACCCTTGACCCATCCTGTCCACCCCTTGTGCTTCCATCCACTCATCCCTCTTCCCACCCCTCCTCCCACCCACCATCCGATGTTACAGAAGCCCAGAGCTGGGGCACTCAATCTAGAGGTCAAAGATAGCAAGAGGTCAAACCAGACTGACAGTGAGTCGCCTCAGTGGATATGAGTTTTAGTGTGCTGAGGCCATGAAAGGTAAAAGCATTTAAAAACAGCAAGGCCAGGCACGGTGGCTCACGCCTGTAATCCCAGCACTTTGGGAGGCCAAGGCAGGTGGATCACCTGAGGTCAGAAGTTCGAAGCCAGCCTGACCAACATGGTGAAATCCCATCTCTACTAAAAATACAAACTTAGCTGGGCATGGTGGCATGCACCTGTAGTACCAGCTACTGCTACTTGGGAGGCTGAGGCAGGAGAATCGCTTGAACCCGGGAGGCATAGGTTGCAGTGAGCCGAGATCACACCATTGCACTCCAGCCTGGGCAACAAGATCGAAACTCTATCTCAAAAAAACAAAAACAGGCCGGGCACGATGGCTCACGCCTGTAATCCCAGGACTTTGGGAAGCCGAGGCAGGCAGATCACAAGGTCAGGCACCCGAGACCATCCTGGCTAACATGGTGAAACCCTGTCTCTACTAAAATACAAAAAATTAGCCGGGCATGGTGGCGGGTGCGTGTAGTCCCAGCTACTCGGGAGGCTGAGGCAGGAGACCGGCGTGAACCTGGGAGGCGGAGCTTGCAGTGAGCCGAGATTGCCCCACTACACTCCAGCCTGGGTGACAGAGCGAGACTCCGTCTCAAAAAAAAAAAAAAAAAAAAAAAACCATGAAAATTAGCCAGGCCTAGTGGCGGGCGCCTGCAATCCCAGCTACTCAGGAGGCTGCAGCACAAGAATCACCTGAACCTCAAAGGCGGAGGTTGCAGTGAGCTGAGATCATGCCACTGCACTCCAGCCTGGGCGACAGAGTGAGACTCTATCCCCCAAGAAACCCAAAACAAGCAAACAAAAAAAACAACACCGAGACATTCTTAGCAAACCAACTATCTGCGAACAATTCAACGTTGGCTCTTTAAAAAAATTCCGCTGTGGCATTATGCTGTGGACACATACATTAATTTATGGCTAGCCCTTCAAGACAACCGGGTGGGTAAAATTATATAAATGTTCACCGCCTCTATACTTTGTTCCAGTGACTCCCCGAGTAATGGATTGTTTTGCCAATTACTCAGCAACATTTAAGACCTGCTTCCGGAGGCCCTAAGTAGCTCAGCATTGTAAGACTGAAGTACTGAAGAAAATCCGCCTGTGTGGCTGTGAATAACATCTCCATCCATCACTGTACACATCAGATTTAGGCCAGACAATGCAGGCTTTATTTATTTCAGGTATGCCTTGTGCTTCAGATCATGGGACCCTAGTACAGCACCCCCAGAAAATTATCAAGGGCAAAGAAATCATAATACATACCTCTAGTTCAGTGGGTCCTTGGATAACCTCTTTCCTCTCTCCTAGTTCTTTAGCTAAAAGATTCAGGAGCCTTAGCAACAAGAAGGAGCTATCCTACAAGTTACATTATTCTAGATATTTGGATGCTTTTTTTTTTTTTTTTTTTTTTTTGAGACGGAGTCTTGCTCTGTCGCCCAGGCTGGAGTTCAGTGGCACAATCTTGGCTCACTGCAAGCTCTGGTTCCCGGGTTCACGCCATTCTCCTGCCTCAGCCTCCAGAGAAGCTGGGACTACAGGCACCTGCCACCACGCCCGGCTAACTTTTTGTATTTTTTAGTAGAGACGGGGTTTCACCTGTTAGCCAGGATGGTCTCGATCTCCTGACCTCGTGATCCACCCGCCTTGGCCTCCCAAAGTGTTGGGATTACAGGCGTGAGCCACCATGCCTGGCCTTTTTTTTTTTTTTTTTAAGCGATGGGGGTCTTGCTATGTTGCACAGGCTGGTCCTGAACGCCTTTCCTTAAGTGATCCTCTTGCCTTGGCCTTCCAAGTAACTGGGATTACAGCGATGAGCCACCGTAGCAGGCTTTTGGATGCTTTTTTTTTTTTTTTTTTTTTTTTTTGAGACAGAGTCTCTCTCTTGTCACCGTGGCTGGAGTGCAATAGTGTGATATTGGCTCACTGCAACCTCTGCCTCCCAGGTTCAAAAGATTCTTCTCCCTCAGCCTCCCAAGTAGCTGGGATTACAGGTGTGAGCCACTACGCTTGACTAATTTTTGTATTTTTAGTAGAGATGGGGTTTCACCATATTGGCCAGGCTGGTCTTGAACTCCTGACCTCAGGTGACCCACCCACCACAGCCTCCCAAAGTACTGGAGTTACAGGAGTGAGCTACCGTGCCTGGCCGGATACTTTTTAACCAAAGGAATAAACAAGCCTCTTTATTGGAATAATATATCAATATATGCAGGTATTCAGACAATACCAGTCGGACAACAATGACTTCTTAAAGGTTGGATACAGATCATGCTTTCCGCGTTTAAAAAAAAAAAAAAAAAAAAAAAAGGCCAAGCGCAGTGGCTCAAGCCTGTAATTCCAGCACTTTAGGAGGCCGAGGCGGGCTGATAATGAGGTCGGGAGATCGAGACCATCCTGGCTAACACAGTGAAACCCCGTCTCTACTAAAAATATAAAAAATTAGCCGGGCATGGTGGCGGGCGCCTGTAGTCCCAGCTACTCAGGAGGCTGGGGCAGGAGAATGGCGTGAACCCGGGAGGCGGAGCTTGCAGTGAGCCGAGATCATGCCACTGCACTCCAGCCTAGGCAACAAAAAAGAAACAAAGAAAAAGAAAGGCTGGAGGTGGTGGCTCATACTTATAATCCTGGCACTTTGGGAGGCCCAAAAGGGAGGATTATCTGAGGCCAGGAGTTTGAGACCCGCCTAGGCAATATAGAGAGACCCTGTCTTGACAAAAAAAATTAAAAATTAGCCAGGCATGATGATGTGCACCTACCTGTAGTCCCAGCTACTCAGGAGGCTGAGGTGGGAGAATTGCTGGAGCCCAGGAGGTTGAGGCTGCAACAAGCCGTGACTGGCCACTGCACTCCAGCCTGGGCGACAGAAAGATACTCTTTCTCAAAAATAATAAATAAAGGCCAGGTGTGGTGGCTCACATCTGTTATCCCAGCACTTTCGGAGGCTGAGGCAGGCCAATCACCTGAGGTCAGGAGTTCCAGACCAGCCTGGCCAACATGGTGAAATCCCATCTCTACTAAATATACAAAAATTAGCCAGGCATAGTGGCAGGCACCTATAATCCCAGCTACTCGGGAGGCTAAGACAGGAGAATCGCTTGAACCCAGGAGGCAGAGGTTGCAGTGAGCCAAGATTGTGCCATTGCATTCCAGCCTGAGGAACAAGAGCGAGACTTTATCTCAAAAAATAATAATAATAATAATAGCAATTATTAATAAAAATGTAAAAAGTCCCTTAACTGAGGCCAGGTGCAGTGGCTCATGCCTATAATCCCAGCACTTTGGGAGGCCGAGGTGGGTGGATCACCCAAGGTCAGGAGTTCAAGACCAGCCTGACCAACATGGAGAAACCCCATCTCTACTAAAAATACAAAATTAGCTGGGTGTAGTGGCACATGCCTGTAAGCCCAGCTACCCAGGAGGTTGAGGGAGGAGAATCACTTGAACCCAGGAGGCAGAGGTTGCAGTGAGCAGAGATCACACCATTGCACTCCAGCCTGGGCAACAAGAGCGAAACTTTGTCTCCAAAAAGCCCCTTAACTATAATCTCACTAAGAATCAAAAAATATTTAATTTTTTTTTTTGAGATGGAGTCTCGCTCTGTCGCCTGGGCTGGAGTGCAGTGGCACGATCTCAGCTCACTGCAAGCTCCGCCTCCCAGGTTCACGCCATTCTCCTGCCTCAGCCTCCCGAGTAGCTGGGACTACAGGCGCCGCCACCTCGCCCGGCTAGTTTTTTGTATTTTTTTAGTAGAGACGGGGTTTCACATTTAGCCAGGATGGTCTCGATCTCCTGACCTCGTGATCCACCCGTCTCGGCCTCCCAAAGTACTGAGATTACAGGCTTGAGCCACAGCGCCTGGCCTAAATATTTAATTTTTATTTTTTGCATGATCTACTTAGTTTTCTTAATAAGCTGTGAACCAGAAAGGGAATTTGTTGCAGTTTGGCAGTCTTTTAGGTGGAGGATTATAGTGAATACATTTTTAGATTATTGGTATTGTAGCAGGACAAGCCTCAGACAAAACTCCTCAGACACCGAGTTAAAGAAGGAAGAGGTTTATTCAGCCAGGAACTTCGGCAGGACTCCTGTCTCAAGAGCTGAGCTCCCCGAGTGAGCAATTCCTGTCTCTTTTAAGAGCTCACAACTCTTAAGGGGGTCCGCATGAGAGGGTCATGATCAATTGAGCAAGCAGGGGTACATGACAGGGGCTGCATGCACCGGTGGTCAGAGTGAAACAGAACAGACCTGGAAATTTTACAATGTCTTTCTATAATCTATAGATAATATCAGTTGCTAGGTCAGGGGTCGAGTTTTAACTACCAGGCTTAGGTCAGGCAGGCCCAGGCCTGGTTTTGGGTCTGGTTCCTTGGTTTCAGGTCTGGTTCCTAGGCACCAGGCTACCTGCCTTTAATTTTGCTTCTCTTTCCTTTTCTGAGTATAAAACAATGAGAAGACCTTTCTCTTCCCTCATTTCCCCCCTTTGAGACTCTCACTTTTTATTAGTGGGAGTTCTCACTCTTATTTTCACTACTTATGTCTTCTTGTGCAATAGACTGGTAGTGATTCATATAGTACACTTGTGCTGAAGCATTTTGGTGAACTAAGGTAGCGATGAAGCTTTTTACCATTTGAAGAAGCCCACAGGTAGCAAACAAGGGAGCAGTAAGCAAGTTCTTACTGCTATTATAACTTCTATTATAAGAGTTTTAAATCTTCCTAGTGCTGGGAACTAATTTCTTTTTTTTTTTTTTTTTTTTTTTTTTTTTTTTTTTGAGACGGAGTCTCGCTCTGTCACCCAGGCTGGAGTGCAGTGGCCGGATCTCAGCTCATTGCAAGCTCCGCCTCCTGGGTTTACGCCATTCTCCTGCCTCAGCCTCCCGAGTAGCTGGGACTACAGGCGCCCGCCACCTCGCCCGGCTAGTTTTTTGTATTTTTTAGTAGAGACGGGGTTTCACCGTGTTAGCCAGGATCGTCTCTCGATCTCCTGACCTCGTGATCCGCCCGTCTCGGCCTCCCAAAGTGCTGGGATTACAGGCTTGAGCCACCGCGCCCGGCCTGGGAACTAATTTCTAAACATGACCCTAGGATCTAATCCATGCCACACTTGCACGGGCACATGTGCCAGTTTTGTTATATCTTTTTTTTTTTTTTTTTTTTTTTTTTTGAGACGGAGTCTTGCTCTGTCGCCCAGGCTGGAGTGCAGTGGCCGGATCTCAGCTCACTGCAAGCTCCGCCTCCCGGGTTCACGCCATTCTCCTGCCTCAGCCTCCCGAGTAGCTGGGACTACAGGCGCCCACCACCTCGCCCGGCTATTTTTTTGTATTTTTTTAGTAGAGACGGGGTTTCACCGTGTTAGCCAGGATGGTCTCGATCTCCTGACCTCGTGATCCACCCGTCTCGGCCTCCCAAAGTGCTGGGATTACAGGCTTGAGCCACCGCGCCCGGCCCTTGTTATATCTTTAACTTACTAACTAGTAAGCCTTCAACTACTTGCCCTGATCATGTGTAGACATCATTTAGTAAGGTTAAATTTTCCATAAACCTTTCCTTCAGCTGCTAACAAGTAGTCGAGAGCTAGTCTATTTTGATAGATGGCATTTGTCATCTGAGTTTCTTGCCAGGCTAGAACAGTCAAGGCTTGACCGGTTTTATTAGTGATGATTTCTAAAACAACTTGCAACCATATGATTCAGTTGAGCATGTAAATGGGGGTCTGGTATCCCTATGAGCCATCTTGTGCCTAAGTAGCAGGCCTAGAGTATTGTATGATTCTCTTAGGGGGCTATTCATTATTTTTCCATTTTTTTATAGCTATGCTTTTCATTTTGCAGGAATCATAGACAGGGAAGCCCAGGAGTTTGCTTGTTTTTATGGGCAGTAGGAAGAAAGATGGTTTAATAGTGCTAATAACACAACTACCTGTCCACTGATCAGGCAGCTTAGTGTAGGTTCTATGTCCACATATCCAGTATTGCCTAGTGAGGGCCGTCTAGTGCCGGTGGGATTCTGGGGGGGCTTAAACAGTCTGCAAGTTTGGAAATTTACTGATGAATTTTTATCTGTGTGGTTTGAACTCCACCATGTAACTGTTTTTGTGGTACCATTATACAGTTTTTGTCCTAGGCAACTAAGTCATCCTACAGAATGAGTGAATTCTTTCCTTTTTCTAGCTATGCAATATTGTCCAATAATTGAGACTTTTAGAACCTAGAAATGATCAGGGTGATTCTTTAGGGCCGGGAATTCATCAGGAACTGGGTCTGTAGGCACTGATTCTTGGGCTTCTTATGGCCATTGATCTCCTATTACAGTTCCTCCACAAACATAACATTTAGAGACTGGTCTACATACCTTGGATAGAATAGCATTATACAAACAAGTTTCTTTTAGAGTCCCAGTACACTTATAATGACCATAAAATAATAGGACTGTAGCAATCTTTTGTCCTACCTCAGTGACTTGATGTATATACTGGGAACAGTCCTCAATCTGAGGAAGGTCAGCTGAAGTCCTTACAGTACAAGTCCAAGTTTTAAGGAAAATGAATCCCGCGATGAGTTTCTTCATGCTTCGGCCGTGCGTGGACCAGTCAGCTTCTGGGTGTGACTGCAGCAGGGCTTGTCGTCTTTTTCAGAGTCACTTTGCAGGGGTTGGTGAAGCTGCTCCCATCCACATACAGCTCCTAGTCTACTGATGTTTAGGGATGGTCTAGGAGGTTGGGCCTACTAGAATAAACTGAGCCTGATACCTCTACACAGTTATGTTTAACTGGGCTCTCTGATACCAGAAGTAAGGTGACAGGGTTTAGGGTGTTGCAAACTTCAATGGTTATGTGGGGATGTTCACAGAGCAAGCTTTGGTATCTAGTTAGTCTAGCATTCATTAGCTAATGATGTCCTTTGGTATTTATTAAAGTCACCACAGCATGGGGGGACTTTATGTTTAGGTTTTTTTTTTTTTTTTTTTTTTGAGACGGAGTCTCGCTCTGTCGCCCAGGCTAGAGTGCAGTGACCGGATCTCAGCTCACTGCAAGCTCTGCCTCCCGGGTTTTTACGCCATTCTCCTGCCTCAGCCTCCCGAGTAGCTGGGACTACAGGCGCCTGCCACCTCGCCCGGCTAGTTTTTTGTATTTTTTAGTAGAGACGGTGTTTCACCGTGTTAGCCAGGATGGTCTCGAACTCCTGACCTCGTGATCCGCCCATCTCGGCCTCCCAAAGTGCTGGGATTACAGGCTTGAGCCACCGCGCCCAGCCTATGTTTAGGTTTTGCCTAAGAGTTAGCTCATCTGCTTCTTGTGCTAACAGGGCCATTGCTGCCAGGGCCCTTAGATATGGGGGGCCAGCCTTTGGAAACCCTGTCTAGTTGTTTTGAGAGATAAGCCACTGGCCTTGGCCAGGGCCCCACAGTCTGGGTTAAAACTCCAACTGCCTTTTTTTTTTTTTTTTTTTGACACATGGAGTGTAAAAGTTTTGTCAGGTCAGGTAGCCCCAGGACTGGGGCAGACCTGAGTTTTTCTTTTAACTCATGAAAAGCTTGTTGCTGTTGGTTGTAATAGATGTAGCTTATCTGATTTAAATTTTTATTAACTGTTACCTCCTAAAATATTGACTTAAATCCTGTAGCTATTTGATTTCAAACTTTAAATTGATCTGGTATTCTTCATGGGACTCCAATTGCTTCTAAATGGACGTGAGAGTTGAAAGACCTAAAAGGGGCTTCTCTCACTTTATGATGTCTTATTTTTCCTCCCTGTTGTAGATGTAATGCCAGGGTGAAAGGGATAGCCAATTGGACTAAAGTATAAGTGCCACTCCAGTTACTTGGCAGAGTGCCCAGTAAAGGTCCACCACAATACCACCACACATCTGCTTGGGGATGAACAAGGGCTGACTGATTGATAAATTCTTGAAAATTCTTAAGCTCATCACATCCCTTCAGGTCTCCAAGGAATGCTAAGTTTCCTCCCTGTCATGAGAGACATGAAGTGAACTTAATGTTGGGAGATGAATTCTGGATGGCCCTTGGGGTCTGACCCACAGGGTGCCGGACTTTGGGATATAGCAGAGAGAGCTTGGCATGACTTATTACTCCAGGCTGTAGAATCCTGGAAAAGAGCTACCACGCAGCCCACGCCTGGTCGACTGGAGGACCACCTTAGTGGAAAGGGGGACAATCAGGGCCTCTGGCTGCCATGTGCACAAGCATAACAACTGCTTTTGTTTAACGTGCGGGTGGAATATTTGATCCATTTCAACCAGGCATTTGCATCTTGGTATGCTGTCTTAATTGCCAAAGTTTGTTTTAAGTTTTTAACTTTTATGATCTTCTAGTAAAATGAATGTTTCCTTTAGCACCTATTTTTATTAGTTTTTAAACCAGAGAAAGCCAAATACCATTTTACATTTAACAATGCTTTTTGTATGATCTTTATACTAGACAAGCTAAATTTTACCTTTATATTAGTGTGTTATTAATGTTAAACTTAATTTTAATAAAACCTTGTAGACATATTTATCTAATTTTTAATGTTTGACCATAAGGTAAGATTTTATAGACTCTTTTTAACCTTTTATAATTTTTGTTAAAGAGCAGGTTGGTGCTTTAAGAAAAACCTGTTGCGTTTTGACTTTAATGTCCAGTTCACAGAAAAACTGGATATATCTTTTTAACTTTAGCTAATATGTTTACACACAGAATTTACACACAATTAATGTTTTTAAAACTTGCTTAAACTTTTAAAACAAAATATACATGTTTTTAACATTTTAATGTAGGTAAAAATCCACATTCTTATGCCTCCTTATAATCCTTTTATCAAAGGTATACTTTACTTTCCTTATACACCTTGCACATAAACTGTCTCTTCAATAGTTTACATTTAGGAGGCCTAATTACTTTTAAATTATACAACATTTCTTGCATAAATTATTTTTTAACACACTTTTTTTTTATAACTTTTTTTTCTTTCATGACTTTTACAGGCAATTTTTCGACATGCCTTAACTTTCTGACTTACTACAAACATTTCTTTCTTTAAACAATCAGTTAATTTATTTATTTCAGGACAAGAATTTACCATATAACACTCTTTTTATATAAATCCCACCTCCCCCTTTTTTCCCCCTTTTTTTCGAAGATGATAACCATTCTTTTCTAAAGTGAATCTTTTTTTTTTTTTTTTTTGTCTGTGGACTCGACTGTCTAAGGCCACAAGAATAGAAGTTACAATAATACATGTTACACTGTTAACTTTTACCAAACTTTACTTTTGTTGAAAACCTTACAAGTTTGTGATTTTAATTATCCTTTGCTATTAATAAGACCTTGTTTTGTCCAAATTAACTTAGAATTGGTATAGATGGCCTTTTTTTTTTTTTAACTCCTTGTGTATCTCTCTTTTTTTGTCTCTGACTTTGTCTCCCTCTCTGACTTTCCTTTTGACTCTGTCTCTTCCTCTCTCTCTCTGCCTCTCTCTTTCTTTCTCTCTCTCTCCTTGACTCTCTCTTTTTCTCTTCCTCTCTGTTTCTTTCTCTCTCTTTGCCTCTTTTCCTCTCTGTCTCTTTTCTTTCTCTCTCTCTGCTGGTCTTTCCTTGCCTTTGCCAGCCGCTTATGCTGCTGTTCTCTCAACCACTGTGTGTTGGGGGCCGGGGGTCTAAAACCAGCTGTAACCAGTGTCTATGTATAGGAGCTGGTCTGGGTGTCCTGGCTTACAGGTTACCTTGTGCCATACCTTTGAAACAAGGGACCTGTCTAGGCTTCCTTTTAATGGCCAACCTATCTCTAATGCTGGCCAGTCTATCCTATACAAAGTTTTAAGTTTTCCTGGTGTCATAGTACTCCATAGTCTCCCTTAAATCCTTTTTTGAAATTTTTCAACATAGTTCCTAGGAGGGTGGGCTTATTTGTGACTGACCCATGCTTTTTCGAGACAAAACACCATGCTCACATCACATGCACAGCACGAAACAAAGAACGGGTGAAAAGGGCACATGCATACTTTTGCAGTTTACACCAAACAAAAATCAAAACTAAAATAAGAGTATCCAGAAATCTAAGGCAGGTCAAAACCAAAACCAAAGTATCAAGCAATCCAAGTCAAGTCAAAAACAAAAACCAAAGTGCCGGTACAGGCGCACCATGGGTGATCAGGCCACACTTCCACTCAAATGGAGTGGGCAAGTTCCTAAGACCGGTCCTGTCAAGCAATTCAAACCAAGTCAAAACCAAAACCAAAACCAAAGTGTCAATAAAGGCATGCCGTGGGTGATCAGGCCACGCTTCCACTCAAACGGAGTGGGCAAGTTACAAAGACTAGTCTTACCAAGTTTTAGATATCTAGACTCCTAGTGCCCATTCCTTCCCGGTGTTCAGCCACTGTGTGGATCCTCCATGGGAACCTGCCACACACTGCTCTGGCGAGGCATCCCGCTGGGGCAAATGCCTACCCGGGAGCGCTCTCAGGATCCGTGTCGCTCTGGCTGGTCAGAGTCCCCCACAGAGATGTTCCACAGGGCAGGCTTAAGCTGCCTAAGGAGCTGCCTTAACCATCGCCAATCACCTCGCTTCCCGATCAGGGAACCAAGAAATGTAGCAGGACAAACCACAGACAAAACTCCTCAGACATCGAGTTAAAGAAGGAAGAGGTTTATTCGGTCACGAATATCGGCAGGACTCCTGTCTCAAGAGTCGAGCTCCCCGAGTGAGCAATTCCTGTCCCTTTTAAGGGCTCACAACTCTAAGGGGGTCTGCACGAGGGTCGTGATCAATTGAGCAAGCAGGGGGTGCATGACAGGGGCTTCATGCACCAGTGGTCAGAGTGCAACAGGACAGACCCGGAAGTTTTACAATGTCTCTCTATAATCTATAGATAACATCAGTTGCTAGGTCAGGTGTCGAATTTTAACTACCAGGCTTAGGTCAGGCAGGCCCAGGCCTGGTTTTGGGTCTGGTTCCTTGGTTTGGGGTCCGATTCCTAGACGCTGGGCTACTTGCCTTTAGTTTTGCTTCTCTTTCCTTTTCTGAGTATAAAACAATATGAGAGGGTCTCTCTCTTCCCTCAGTATAGTAACTTCCCCAACGGATGTAAAATTTTGAGGACTAAACCAAGTCCTGCACTTTCCATTCCAACCTAATTAATTCCAGTGAATGAAACATTCATTGGGGAAAACATAGAAGATGCAGAAGAGTTGCTTACATGACCTGAGTCAATAATTCAGTGACGCTCTGCATATAATAATCAAAATAGGGCCAGGTGCAGTGGCTCATGCCTGTAATCCCAGCACTTTGGGAGGCCGAGGAGGGCAGATCACAAGGTCAGGAGATCAAGACCATCCTGGCTAACACGGTGAAACCCCGCCTCTACTAAAAATACAAAAATTAGCGTGGTGAGGTGGCGGGCGCCTGTAGTCCCAGCTACTTGGGGGTTGAGGCAGGAGAATGGTGTGAACCCGGGAGGCGGAGCTTGTGTGAGCTGAGATCGTGCCACTGCACTCCAGCCTGGGCGACAGAGGGAGACTCTGTCTCAAAAAAAAAAAAAAAAAAGTAATGTTTTACTTTTTCAGGAACTGCCACACTGGCTTTCCAAGCTGCTGCTTTGTACATTCCCCTAGCAATGCACAAGGGTTCCTATGTCTCCACATCCTTGGCAACACTTGTTATTGTTTGTCTTTTTAATTGTAGCCATCCTAGTGAGTGTGATGCCGTATCTAATTGTGGTTTTGATCTATGTTTTCCTGATGATTGATGATATTGAACATCTTTTCATGTACTTTTAGAAGTTATTAAAAAATTACTTTAGGCAGATGGAGAGGAAAAGGGGTCCTTGGAAACTTGTTTATTTTAAATCAACTCCAGAAACATTTCTGGTTTACCAGGAAAGCCCCGGCTCTTAGAGCCCAGCCAGCAACCTTTGATATGCAAATACAGGCCATTAGAAACTGGATCCCCCCAAACATGGCGATTCCCACCTTTGTCCTCTTGCCCTTGCCCCCACATGTGCCTGGCAACAGGGCTGCCCCCACTTATCCCCACCTGTGTAAAACATCATGGTGCCCTGTATTTGCATATTAAAAGGCTAGGGTGAGAGGGCCAGTTCTTTCGTGGGCTATGTGAATGACATGCCTGGTTAAACTAATCCTTAAGCCCTATGCAAATTAGACACCACCTCCTTCAGCCTCCTCATACACCTGGCTGGTATCCCCGCACTTGGGGTCTCCTCTCTTGGCCTTGGAGCCCCCCTCCCCCTCTCTCTGTACAGGAGACCTTCTTCCTTTTTTCTTCTCCTTTCTTGCCTATTAAACTCTCCACTCCTTAACACCACTTCACGTGTATCTGTGTCATTTCATCCAATGCGTGTGAGACAAGAGCCCTGGTGTTCCTCCACTTATTTTTTTTTTTTTTTTTTTTTTTTGAGACGGAGTCTCGCTCTGTCGCCCAGGCTGGAGTGCAGTGGCGCGATATCGGCTCACTGCAAGCTCCACCTCCCGGGTTCATGCCATTCTCCCGCCTCAGCCTCCGAGTAGCTGGGACTACAGGCGCCCGCCACCACGCCCGGCTAGTTTTTTGTATTTTTAGTAGAGACGGGGTTTCATCATGTTAGCCAGGATGGTCTCGATCTCCTGACCTCGTGATCCACCCGCCTCGGCCTCCCAAAGTGCTGGGATTACAGGCTTGAGCCACCGCGCCCGGCCTGGTGTTCCTCCACTTATCAGAGCCGTATCATTTTGGTGCATGGGTCAGGAAAATGCAAAGTACAGCCTTCGTTGGAGTGGTGAGTTTGGGAGCAATCCTAAAATCTGTTCTATCATTGTGAGGCGCTCTTAGCCTCTATATTAAAATAAATTAAACGGACGTCCGTCAGCATAATACATACACTTAGCATTGGCTGCGGTACTAAAGACTTGGATGTGAGGCTTGCTGGGGAGAACATGGAGAACCCCCCATTACCCATAGGTACTGGGAATGTTGGCCATGTTTGAAGTAGCTTCTTTTGTTAGGGATAATGCTCAAAATCCTAAGGAAATTGAACACTAGAACAAAGGATTCTTATCAAAGCAATTTTACTTCTGTGCAGAGGGTTGCCTCCTTGGCCAGTTGCCATGAGAGCACACCTGAACAAAGGGCATAAGAGCCTTTACTCCTGACGCAAGTCCTGCCCCTGTACCCTTTCCCCATTGGCCGGGATTGGGTCGTACAATCTAAATTGATCCTGGTTGGCTAAACATTACTTTTTTTTTTTAGACGAGTCTCGCTGTCTCCCAGGCTGGAGTGCAGTGGCACGATCTTGGCTCACTGTAAGCTCCACCTCCCAGGTTCACACCATTCTCCAGCCTCAGCCTCCTGAATAGCTGGGACTACAGGCGTCCGCCATCATGCCTGGCTAATTTTTTGTATTTTTAGTAGAGATGGGGTTTCACTGGGTTAGCCAGGATGGTCTCGATCTCCTGACCTTGTGATCCGCCCACCTCAGCCTCCCAAAGTGCTGGGATTACCGGCGTGAGCCACCGCCGGCCCATTTCATTTTTTAAGATAGGGTGGGCTCCTAAAATCAAGTGGAGAGGAAGAGCAACGGGTGTCTGTAATGAGGTAGAAAGTTAGTCCTCTTTCCAAATAAGGAAAGGAATGTGAGCTGGTACTGATAATGCTTGGCGCTGTGGTGTGCCTGGGCATCTAACAAAGACAAAAAGGAAAAAAGGAAAAAAAAGGCGGGGAGTACTATGAATTAAAGAATAAAAGATTGATCAGATTATGTGAAGAGAAACCTCATCATATCCCACATTTTCGCAGGGACACGTTGCCATCATGTGAGGCTGGGAAAAGTTCTGAGGCAACTGGGAATTTCTGGCCAGGGCCCATCCTGGCATGATTCAAAGGCCTCTGGACCGGACGCAGCCTGCAACAGCCGGGTGTTGGCAGAGAATCTTCAACTATCCTGTGGCCAAACTTTCTGTCTCTATCCATGGTCTCTTACCCTCTCTGTGTGTCTAATGTGCAGGAGTCTTTACGGTTCAGGGAAACAGGTCTGTTAGAAGAGATCACAAATCACGGCAGCCAGTAACTCAATAAACGTCTCTCTACGGTTTCTCTGGCAAGCACGTGGTATTTCTAAGCCACCTAGTGGAAATAAAAATCCTCTTCATGAGACACATTGCTGGTTCTCTATGGCACATTGTAGCTTCACATCTTTTCCATTTTGCGCTTTTCTACTGCGACTTCTGTGAACGGGAAAGCTCTGCTTTTAACAGTTAGGAGTAAAATGTCTTCTGCAGCCAGATGTTCGTCCTAATATTGTCCCATCAATAGAAAAATGGCCATTTGGTTCCTACATTCTTTTAAGGCACCTATTCTGTCTCCAGTTAAGATAGTACTTCATTAGTAAGGAAATTTTAAGTCTGGAAGTTAACCAGAACCATTTTCCTATGGGTAAATGCTTTATCATAGGCCGTAACAGCAGGATATAGAGTTCAATCTAGCATGCCCTCTCCGTTAAAGGGTTCTTGCCCAATTACATGATTTTTCTTGAAATGCATTTTTTTAGGAAGGCGCAAAGACCACACCAGTCTAGGAGGTCAAAGGCAAACAAAAGGCAGAGGACTAAGACTGCTTGGGGAAAGCATGACTAAGGCCCCAAAGTTGAATTCCTCTGGTGTCATGGCTTGGAGGGTCACATCTGCAGTCACAGGTCACAGGCAGCACATTTAAATAGGCGCTGGGAATCCAGAAACCATGGAGAGAAGGTAGTTGGGGGAACGCCCCCTACTGCTTTTGTCTCCATCCTGGATCACATACCGAAAGGAAGGAGACCAAAAGAATGCTTTTATTCTCACTTCTCTTTCTAGATGGGAAATAGATCGTGTATAACATGCACTCCCCTTGAGTGTATTTTAAAGCACTGGGACTCCTTCGACCCTGAAACTTTGAAGAAAAAGTGGCTTATTTTCTTTCACACAGGGCATGGCCTTTCTTTCTTTCTTTTTTTTTTTTTTTGAGATGGAGTCTCACTCTGTTGCCCAGACTGGGTGCGATCTCGGCTCACTGCAACCTCCGCCTCCCAGGTCCACGCCATTCTCCTGCCTCAGCCTTCCAAGCAGCTGGGACTACAGGTGCCTGCCATCAGGCCCGGCTAATTTTTTTTGTATTTTTAGTAGAGACGGGGTTTCACCGTGTTAGCCAGCATGGTCTCGACCTCCTGACCTCGTTATCCACCCGTCTTGGCCTCCCATAGTGCTGGGATTATAGGCGTGAGCCACCGCGTCCTGCTGGGTGTGGCCTTTTTGCTAAACTTTTGCAAATGTTGCAAAATCAAGCCAGCTGTTTTAGCAATCACATCAGGCGGGCCCAAAGAGAATAATTACCCAAAATTAGAGAAGCCAGTTCCAGGGGAACCATCTGAGGATTCCTTTATTTGGGGCCCCTTCAAGTTCCCTTCTCATTATAGGACCTTAGGCAAGTAAAGGGAGATTTAGGCCGATTTTCTTTTTCTTTTTTGAAACATAGTTTTGCTCTTGTTGCCCAGGCTAGACTGCAATGGCATGATCTTGGCTCACTGCAACCTCTGCCTCCCAGGTTCAAGCAGTTCTCCTGCCTCTGTCTCCCAAGTAGCTAGGATTCACAGGCATCCACCACCATGCCCAGCTAATTTTGTGGGTTTTTTTTTTTTTTTTTTTTTAATACAGACGGTTTCACCATGTTGGTTAGGCTGGTCTCGAACTCCTGACCTCAGATGATCCACCTGCCTCGGCCTCCCAAAGTGTTGGGATTACAGGTGTGAGCCACCACGCCCGGCCAATCTTCTAATGACCCTGATAGGTATACAGAAGGTTTCCAAAATTTAACTCAGGTATTTAACCTCTCATGGAGGAATGTTATGCTGCTCCTAAGCCAAACCCTAACTGTAGCTAAAACAGGCAGCTCTGCAAGCAGAAGAAAATTTTGGAGATAAGCAATAGGCCTCCTACAGTAGGCCAAAAGGGGAAAGAAAAAATAGGGAAGGCGAAGAAATAGGGGAAACAGTATTTCCAACAGGAAAAGAGGCAATACCTCTTGGCAACCCTAATTGGAACTCCTTTCTATGGTGTTTTTCCTTCTTTCAAGGTTTAAAATGGCTTCTCTTTTTTTTTTTTTCTTTTTTTTTGAGATGGAGTCTTGCTCTGTCGCCCAGGCTGGAGTGCAGTGGCCGGATCTCAGCTCACTGCAAGCTCCACCTCCCGGGTTTATGCCATTCTCCTGCCTCAGCCTCCCGAGTAGCTGGGACTACAGGCGCCCGCCACCTCGCCCGGCTAGTTTTTTGTATTTCTTAGTAGAGACGAGGTTTCACCGTGTTAGCCAGGATGGTCTGGATCTCCTGACCTCGTGATCCGCCCATCTCGGCCTCCCAAAGTGCTGGGATTACAGGCTTGAGCCACCGCGCCCGGCCCTATCTCTTTTATAATGTTCTTCCAACCTGGGAAAAGTTAATTTTCCAGACGTTAAAATGCTTGGCTTACAGTTGAGCTAGGGGGAAGGGAACACAGAAGCCTGGTATGCTGGCAAAAGGGTAAACATTTTTTATCAGATGGGCTTTTGGCTTCTCTCTGTGCAAACCGGTAAAAGGGATAATAAGGATCATTGTTTATATCCTCTGTACATTTATAATTAATATAAAAGGATTTGTGAGGTTGGTCTTAAGCTGTAAACCATCTGGTGTGCTTTTCATGTCTTTCTGTATAGTTCTGTCAAAGAGAGGGTATCTTAGGTTAGGATGCAGGCCCAGGACCCCAGAAGCCTGGTGTTCGAGCTAGCCCAACAATACGGTCACTGACAAACTTGGCTACAGGCCTTCATCTTGTTTCATGTCCTTGGAAACATGACCTGTGACCACATGGCAATACTTTGTTTGAGTCTCCGCCATTTTACAATGGTGGCTGTCTTCTAGTGCTAAGTCAGTTCCTGGGTGAGGGCCACAAAATCAGATAAACTGGTTTGTCAATCTGGGTGGTGCCAGCTTATCCATCAAGGGCAGGGTTTACAAAATGTCTTAAGCACTCATTTTAAGAGTAGTTTAGGGAGTGTCAAGATCTTTTTTTTTTTTTGAGACGGAGTCTTGCTCTGTCGCCCAGGCTGGAGTGCAGTGGCGCGATCTCGGCTCACTGCAAGCTCCGCCTCCCGGGTTCACACCATTCTCCTGCCTCAGCCTTCCAAGCAGCTGGGACTACAGGTGCCTGCCATCAGGCCCGGCTAATTTTTTGTATTTTTAGTAGAGACGGGGTTTCCCCGTGGTCTTGATCTCCTGACCTTGTGATCCACCCGCCTCGGCCTCCCAAAGTGCTGGGATTACAGGCGTGAGCCACTGCGCCCAGCCCGGGAGTGTCAAAATCTTGTAGCCTCCAGGCGCATAGTTTTTTTGAGATGGAGTCTTGCACTGTTGCCCAGGCTGGAGTGCAGTGATGCGATCTCAGCTCACTGCAACCTCCACCTCCCAGGTTCAAGCGATTCTCCTTGCCTCAGCCTCACAAGTAGCTGGGATTACAGGTGCACACCACTACACCTGGCTAACTTTTGTATTTTCAGTAGAGACGGGGTTTCACTATGTTGGCCAGGCTGGTTTCAAACTCTTGACCTTGTGATTCGCCCGCCTCAGCCTCCCAAAGTGCTGGGATTACAGGTGTGAGCCACCGTGCCCAGCCCAGTTTATAATCTCATGGCTAGTTTCTTGGTCTGGTCCCTAGGCAAGAGGGAATTATATCTTAACAGGGACCGTTATCATCTTTGTTTTAAGCCATAGACTGTAAAGTCTCCCCTCCCAAAGTTGGTCCAGCCTATGCCCAGGGATGGGCAAGAACAGCTTGGGGGCTGGAAACAAAATGGAGTTGTTTGGGTCGGATCTCTTGCACTGTTTCAGTCACAATTTTGCAATGACAGTTTCAAAAGCTGCCTATCACTCCTTTGAAAATACTTGTACACTTGTGGTTAAGTCATAACCTAATTAAGGCTCATTAGTTTCACCTGTGAGGTTACTTTTTGTAAAGTTCAAAAGCCAAAAATCTTAACTGCTTGGCATGGCTAAAGTCAAGTAACGGGATTTTGAAGGCCTTTCTTAGAGTACTTAGCTTAATTAAAAGTGGATATTCAAGTTTTAGGTATACTTAAAAGGCCTTTATGTTTTTCTCTTCTTGAATCTTGTTTTCTGGAAAAAGGCTCTTCTCAGTCAACTGAATTATTTTTCTCCATTTTTATCTTAACTACTCTTAATGCATACTGGGAGTACCTAAGATAAATTCTGACAGCATGGGACTCCTTGGGAAAAACAGAGGAGGTGCCATAAACCCATTTTGGAAAAACACCTGTTTTCCTCATGAAACCCCCAAAATTAAAAGCAGATAGTTCTCTCTCAAAATCAAAGGCTCTGTTCTGTTATATATTGTGTTATCTACCGTTTTGAGTTTTGGGGGTATCAAATTACTTCACATTATAAAAGAGCTTTGATGTGTAATAACTAGGTAGAAAATACACTGTAAAGGATGCCTAATAGTAGTTATAAATCAGAAAAGCATGCTCTTGGGCACCTAAAAAATATGAAAACATCCCCACCCCCCTTAAGAGATGAGACTTCCATGAGGAATGGACTAATTACCAAAATAAGCCAATTGGCTTTGGGTTGCCTTGCAATGCAATGCATGGTAGAAGCACTACGCTGTCTTCTCTCATAGTATCTATATGGTCTTTTCATAAATTGAGCATTGAAATAAAAGCATAGCAAGGAGGTCTTAAAACACTAATCTGTCCTTTGGTAAAAAGGTTATAAAAGATTTGTAAAGATTTAACTGTAACTATCCTGAAAATTTTGTCATTTGCTAACAATTGTCTTGCTTTCTCCTTCTCAAGAAATGGTTTATAATCGAGCTATATTAAGGACTTTAACAGGTGTTCTCAAATGCAGGTTTTTAATAGCTTTGAAGATTGTAACATTGGAATAAAAAAAGTACGGGACTCATAAAAAATGGACATATTCACAAATATCAGGCAAAACAAAAGTTAACTAAATGGACTGCACTCAAAAAGTTAAAGCAGGCCGGGTGCGGTGGCTCAAGCCTGTAATCCCAGCACTTTGGGAGGCCGAGATGGGCAGATCACGAGGTCAGGAGATCGAGACCATCCTGGCTAACATGGTGAAACCCCGTCTCTACTAAAAAATACAAAAAACTAGCCGGGCGAGGTGGCGGGCGCCTGTAGTCCCAGCTACTCGGGAGGCTGAGGCAGGAGAATGGCGTAAACCTGGGAGGCGGAGCTTGCAGTGAGCTGAGATCCGGCCACCGCACTCCAGCCTGGGCGACAGAGCAAGACTCCGTCTCAAAAAAAAAAAGTTAAAGCAACCTTTTTTTTTTTGGTGATAAATTCTCGTTCTGTCACCCAGGCTGTAGTGCAGTGGTGCAATCTTGGCTCACTGGGTTCAAGCGATTCTCCTGCCTCACCCTCCCAAGTAGCTGGGATTACAGGCATCCGCAGCCGCACTTGACTAATTTTTGTATATTTAGTAGAGACGGGGTTTCACCATGTTGGCCAGGCTGGTCTTGAACTCCTGACTTTGTGATCCATCCGCCTCGGCCTCCCAAAGTGCTGAGATTACAGGTGTGAGCTGCTGCACCCGGCCAAAGCAACCTTTTTCACTTTTGCTTGGAATATTGCTGATCCTTGTTTTGTTTTTTAGAGTCAAGAAAACTTACTTTGAACTCTTTATGGCCTTTAGTAATTAAGTAAGGTGCCGGGTGCAGAGGCTCACACCTGTAAAACCAGCACTTTGGGAGGCAGGTGGATCACCTGAGGCTGGGAGTTTGAGACCAGTCTGACCAACTTGGAGAAACCCCATCTCTACTAAAAATACAAAATTAGCCGGGCATGGTGGCACATGCCTGTAATCCCAGCTACTCGGGAGGCTTAGGCAGGAGAGTTGCTTGAACCCAGGAGGCAGAGGTTACCGTGAACTGAGATCTCGCCATTGCACTCCAACCTGGGCAACAAGAGCAAAACTCCGTCTCAAAATAAAATAAAATAAAATAAATAATTAAGTAAGTAAGGTATAAGCCTGTGAACAAAATTTGGAGCACGTTTGTTTTTCTCTGCCTGGTTCCTCTAGAATGTGGAGACTATCTGTGAGTCCTCTTAACTTATGGCAATAAGATTGTTTGCATCAGTGCAATAAGAGTCAATTTTCTTTGTCAACAGGACACGGTTGGAAAAGCTGGTTATTTTACCAAGGCTTTCACTGAAAGGGTGTGTTTCCCTTTAAGGAATCAAGCTTGACATGCAGACCCAATAAAAGCCCATTGGAGAGAACTGGCCTCATACCTAGTCTACATAGTCCTCGCACAGAGTTCCTAACCAATGGTCAGTAAAGAATGTCACTTTCTAACAGGCCTGGGAGCTCCAAGTTTATCTTGGAACCTCAAGAGGAGAGGATCACCCAACTCACAGGTATTTGAGGATACAAACCCATAGCTGGGCTCAGCTTTAAAGGTCTTATCTGAAATTCCTTGTGGAACAAAGTTTCATCAAAGCCAATCCAAAAGGCCTATGTAGAAATAATAGAAATAACCATTCCTGGCTTGGCACAGTGGCTCATGCCTGTAATCCCAGCACTTTGGGAAGCCAAACTGGGAGGGTGAATCACCTGAGGTCGAGAGTTCGAGACCAGCCTGACCAACATGGAGAAACCCTGGCCTCTACTAAAAATACAAAATTAGCTGAGCATGGTGGCGCACGCCTGTGACCCCAGCTACTCGGGAGACGGAGGTTGCAGTGAGCCAAGATTGCGCCATTGCACTCCAGCCTGGGTAACAAGAGCGAAACTCCATCTCAAAAAAAGAAAAAGAAAAGAAACAACCATTCTTGCTGAACTTCATGCAAATAATCAGGCCAAGTATAAACCTAAAGTTTATTCTACAAACAACACACATGGTCCTACCATAATTTGTTTTTATCAAAAATGAGACCTGGAGAGAGAAACTGTGCTCCAAAGCTTATCATACATTTGTCATTAAATCCTAGTCTCATTCATTGTTTTTAAGCGTTTTGCCTACATTTTAGACTAACCCTGTTTATTCCTGTAAATCAAGTGGTGATCTGCAGCTTGGAAGAAAAAAAAAAGGAATGGAGAATGTAAAACTCTGAATCAATATACTAGTTCTGGGCAATTATCCTATAAATTCTGCCAGGTAATAAAAGTGAGTAGGGGGCCAGGCATGGTAGCTCACACCTGTAATCCCAGCACTTTGGGAGGCCGAGGCGAACAGATGACCTGAGGTCAGGAGTTTGAGACCAGCCTGGCCAACATGGTGAAACCCCATCTCTACTAAACACACAAAAAAATTATCCGGGCATGGTGGTGGGCGCCTGTAATCCCAGCTACTAGGAAGGCCGAGGCAGGAGAATAGCTTAAACCCAGGAGATGGAGGTTGCAGTGAGCCGAGATCGCACCATTGCACTCCAGCGTGGGTGACAAGGCAAGACTCCGTCTTTGAAAAAAAAAAAAAAAAAAGCCGGACGCGGTGGCTCATGCCTGTAATCCCAGCACTTTGGGAGGCAGAGGCGGGCGGATCACGAGGTCAGGAGATCGAGACCTTCCTGGCTAGCACGGTGAAACTCCATCTCTACTAAAAATACAAAAAATTAGCCAGGCGTGGTGCTGGGCACCTGTAGTTCCTGCTACTTGGGAGACTGAGGCAGGAGAATGGTGTGAACCCAGAAGGCAGAGCTTGCAGTGAGCCAAGATGGTGCCACTGCCTCCAGCCTGGGTGACAGAGCAAGACTCTATCTCAAAAAAAAAAAAAAAAAAAAAAAAAAAAAAAAAGTGAGTAGGGTGCCCTTAGCCTGGAGGTTTCTTTGGGAAAATAAAACCAAAGAACTTCATAAACCCCCAAAGGGAAATTCTATATCTTGGCAAGTGAAATTTTAAATGGAAATTATCTACTACACCACACTTGTGGGAATTGCTGTACTCACCCCACTATTTTCTTTTTTTTTTTGAGACGGAGTCTCGCTCTGTCGCCCAGGCTGGAGTGCAGTGGCCGGATCTCAGCTCACTGCAACCTCCGCCTCCCAGGTTTACGCCATTGTCCTGCCTCAGCCTCCCGAGTGGCTGGGACTACAGACGCCCGCCACCTCGCCTGGCTAGTTTTTTTTTTTTTGTATTTTTTAGTAGAGACGGGGTTTCACCGTGTTAGCCAGGATGGTCTCGATCTCCTGACCTCGTGATCTGCCCCTCTAGGCCTCCCAAAGTGCTGGGATTGCAGGCTTGAGCCACCGCGCCCGGCCCACTATTTTCAATAGGGTTATACATGGTAGCACCTTAAAACTGAAATATTGGACAGAGTTTTCATTGCTGCATTGCTGTAGTATTCTGCTTAATTATTATCCTTATAGCTGGAATAATAGTTACTAACGAAAAGGAAGCATAAAAGTTTTACTATCACCCGCTGGGCGCAGTGGCTCACGCCTGTAATCCCAGCACTTTGGAAGGCCCAGGCTGGCGGATCATGAGGTCAGAAGACCATCCTGGCTAACATAGTGAAACCCCGTCTCTACTAAAAATACAAAAAAAATTAGCCGGGCGTGGTGGCGAGTGCCTGCAGTCCCAGCTACTCGGGAGGCTGAGGCAGGAGAATGGCTTGAACCCAGGAGGCGGAGCTTGAAGTGAGCCGAGACCGCGCCACTGCACTCCAGCCTGGGAGACAGAGCAAGACTCCAACTCAAAAAAAAAAAAAAAAAGTTTTACTATCACTGAATCTGCTAGGACTTTTTACTGGGTTTAGTTATGCACTTTTAAATGAAACATGCTGCTTCTGTATTAAAACCTCTACTAAAGTAGAGGAAAATCTACAGGTACTTAAAGATGAAATAAAAATCATTGACAGGCTCAGGGATAAATGCCGACTTCAGCCCTGGGTGGCTACAATCCCTCTTTAATGAATTCCTGTCTTCTTTATGGAATTAGTTAATCCCTTTATTAAGCCCTCTCTTGTTTATATGTCTTGTATTAATATTTGAACCCAGTATACTCATTACTGTAACTCAAAGTTTCCTCTTTCCTAGAAGCCATCTAACTCCAAATGGTGCTGCAAACTGAACCACCCAAGGACATGCCCCCACATGTGCCTGGCAACATGGCTGCCCCCACATATCCCCACCTGTGTAAAACATCATTGCACCCTGTATTTGCATATTAAAAGACCAGGGTGGGAGGGCCAGTTTTTTCAAGGACTGCATGAATAAAATGCCTGGTCAAACCAATCGCCTGAGCCCTATGCAAATCAGACACCGCCTCCTCCAGCCTACTCATATAACTGGCTGGTGTTCTCCGCACTTGGGGTCTCCTCTCTCGGCTTTGGAGCCCCCCTCCCTCTGTCTCTGTACAGGGGAGCTTCTTCCTTCTTTCTTCTCTCTTCTTTCTTGCCTATTAAACTCTCCATTCCTTAAAACCACTCCACCTGTGTTGTGTCCGTGTGGGTTTATCCAGTTCCCATGAGACAGGAGCCCTGGTGTTCCTCCACTCATGGAAGCTTTATTACTCATATATATTCTATATATCCACATGCATCCTACAAAGTCAAAGTAACTTTTTTCTTTTTTTTGAGACAAAGTCTCACTATGTCACCCAGGCTGGAGTGCAATGGCACGGTCTTGGATCTCTGCAACCTCTGCCTCCCAGGTTCAAGTGATTCTCCCACCTCAGCCTCCCGAGTAGCTGGCACTACAGGTGCGTGCCACCACAGCCAGCTAATTTTTGTATTTTTAGTACACAGGGTTTTACCATGTTGGCCAGGCTGGTCTCGAACTCTCGACCTCGTGATCCACCTGCCTCAGCCTCCCAAAGTGCTGGGATTACAGATGTGAGCCACCAAGCCCAGCCAAAGTAATTTATTAATTCTGATAATTTTTCTCTCCCTCCCTCCCTCCCTCCCTCTCTCTCTCTCTCTCTCCCCCTCTCTCCCTCCCTTCCTTCCTTCATTTTGTTTTGGTTTTTGAGATGGAGTCTTGCTCTATCGCCTAGGCTGGAGTGCAGTGGCATGATTTCGGCTCACTCAACCTCCTCCTCCCAGGTTCAAGTGATTCTCCTGCCTCAGCCACCCGAATACACGGGATTACAGGCGTGTGCCACCACACTCGTTTTTGTTTGTTTGTTTGTTTTTAAGACGGAGTCTTGCTCTGTCACCCTGGCTGGAGTGCAGTGGCCTGAGGTTACAGGCGTGAGCCACCGCGCCGAGCCTACACACTCAGTTTTTGTTTTTGTTTTTGTTTTTGTTTTTTCTTAATTAGCTGGGCCTGGTTGGGTATGGTGGCTCACGTCTGTAATCCCAGCACTTTGGGAGGCCGAGGCTGGCGGATCAACTGAGTTCGGGAGTTAGAGACCAGCCTGACCAACATGCAGAAACCCCGTCTCTAAAAATACAAAATTAGCCGGGCGTGGTGGCGCAAGCCTGTAATCCCAGCTACTCCAGAGGCTGAGGCAGGAGAATGGCTTGAACCCGAGAGGTGGAGGTTGCTGTGAGCCAAGATCGCACCATTGCACTCCAGCCTAGGCAACAAGAGCGAAACTCCGTCTCAAAAAAAAAAAAAAAAATTAACTGTGCCTGTAGTCCTAGCTACTGTGGAGGGTGAGGTAGGAGGATTGGTTGAGCCCAGTTCAAGGATGCAGTGAGCTATGATTGCACCATTGTACTCCAGTCTGGGCAACAGAGTGAGACACTACCTTAAAAAAAAAAAAAGGCCAGGCGTGGTGGCTCATGCCTGTAATCCCAGCACTTTGGGAGGCCGAGACAGGTGGATCACGAGGTCAGGAGATCGAGACCATCCTGGCTAACATGGTGAAACCCCGTCTCTACTAAAAATACAAAAAACTAGCCGGACGTGGTGGTGGGCACCTGTAGTCCCAGCTACTTGGGAGGCTTAGGCAGGAGAATGGCGTGAACCCTGGAGGCGGAGCTTGTGGTGAGCCTAAACGACGCCACTGCACTCCAGCCTGGGCGACAAAGCGAGATTCCGTCTCAAAAAAAAAAAAAAGAAAAGTACAGTTCAGTGGTTTTTAGTATATTCACAAAGTTGTGCAACCATTGCCACTATCCAGAACATTTTAATCAACTCAAAAAGAAACTCTATGCCCAATAGTCACTGCCAATTCCCTCTAACCCTGCCAACCACTAATCCACTCTCTTAACACCCCTCCCCTTTTTTTTTTAAGAGACGGGGGTCTCATTATGTTGCCTAGGCTGGCTTCAAACTCCTGGGCTCAAATGATCGTCTTACCTCAACCTCCCAACTGGCTGGCACATGCCACCACTTCTGACTTTTTTTTTTGAGACAGAATCTCATTCTGTTCACCCAGGCTGGAGTGCAGTGATGGTGTGATTTTGTCTGACTGCAACCTTGACCTCCCTGGTTCAAGCGATTCTCATGCCTCAGCCTCCTAAGTAGCTGGGATTATAGGCATGCACCACCACGCCTGGCTAATTTTTTTTTTTTTTTTTTTTGAGACGGAGTCTCACGCTGTTGCCCAGGCTGGAGTGCAGTGGCGCGATCTCGGCTCACTGCAAGCTCCGCCTCCCGGGTTCCCGCCATTCTCCTGCCTCAGCCTCCTGAGTAGCTGGGACTACAGGCGCCCGCCACCGCGCCCGGCTAATTTTTTGTATTTTTAGTAGAGACGGGGTTTCACTGTGGTCTCGATCTCCTGACCTTGTGATCCGCCCGCCTCGGCCTCCCACAGTGCTGGGATTACAGGCTTGAGCCACCGCGCCCGGCCTTCCTGGCTAATTTTTGTATTTTTAGTAGAGATGGGGTTTCTCTGTGTTGGTCAGGCTGGTCTCAAATTCCCGACCTCAGATAATCCTCCCACCTGGCCTCCAAAGTGCTGGGATTACAGGTGTGAGTCACTGCACCTCGCCTAATTCTTGTATTTTTAGTAGAGACTAGGTTTCTCCATGTTGGTTTTTAAGATGGAGTCTTGCTCTGTCGCCTAGGCTGGAGTGCAGTGGCATGATTTCGACTCACTCAACCTCTTCCTCCCAGATTCAAGCGATTCTCCTGCCTCAACTACTCGAGTAGATGGGATTACAGGCGTGTGCCACCACACTTATTTTTTTTCTTTTTTTTTTTTTTTTTTTAAGACGGAGTCTCTGTCACCCCGGCTGCAGTGCCCAGACTGTTGTTGGGCCCAGCCTAGGATGGTCGTGATCCTGTTGCCCAGACTGGTCTCAAACGCCTTGGCTCAATGATCAACCCACCTTGGCTTTCCAAAGTGCAGGGATTACAGGTGTGAGCCACTGCACTCGGTCTATTTTTTTTTTGTAAAGACAAGGGTCTTGCTACATTGCCCAGGCTGGTCTTGAACTCTTATCTTGGACTCCCAGAGTGCCAGGATTACAAGCATGAGCCACCACACCTAGATGCTCGCTACTTTAAGATATTCACTTTATCACTAGTTTTGAGCAATTTGATTATGATGTGCCTTGGTGTAGTATCTTGTGTTAGAGAATTGTTGAGCTTCTTGGATGTGTAGATTTATGATTTTCATCAGATTTGGAAACTGTTAAGCTATTAGTCCTTAAGGTATATTTTCTATGCCCCTCTCTCTCTCTCCTTTCCTTCAACTCCAATTACTCACGTATTAGCCTGCTTAAAGTTATTCCACAGCTCACTGCTGTGGTTTTCTTTTTATTTTCCAGACAGGGTCTCGCTCTGTCACCCAGGCTGGAGTGCAGTGGCACAATCATAGCTCACTGCAACCTTTGCCTCCTAGGCTCAAGAAACCCTCCCATCTCAGCCTCTTGAGTAGCTGGGACTACGGGTGCACACCACCACACCTGGCTGATTTTTTCTTTTTTGTAGATGTGGGGTCTCGCTGTGTTGCCCAGCTTGGTCTCAAATTCCTGGCCTCAAGTGATCGTCATGCATTGACCTCCCAGAGTGTTGGGATTACAGGCGTGAGCTACTGTGCCCAGCCATGCTTTTCATTCTTTAAAATTGTTTTTTCGGCCTGGCCCTGTGGCTCACGCCTGTAATCCCCACTCTTAAGAAAAGATTACCAGACAGGCAAAGAGGTAGAAAATGTGATTATATTAAGAAGTTAAACCAATCTCATCTTTTGGGTTAAAAAGAATTTTTTTGACATTGAAGTTCACCTTCATATTCTAATTTTTAAAAAGCATTCTACAAATTTTAATCATGTACAATTATGGGGTACGCCATGCTGTTATGATATATAGATACAGCATAGAGTAATTGAATCAAGCTATTTAACATGTTTATCATCTTAAATACTCATCATTTTTCCTGTCTAGCTGAAACTTTGTACGCTTTGACCAAAGTCACTCCATTTCCTCCCCAACTCCAGTTTCTACTAACTACCATTCTACTCTGCTAGTTCAATTATTTCAGATTACACATTTAAGTGAGAACATGCCGGAATGCGGTATTTGTCTTTCTAGGCCTGGTTTATTTCACTCAGCCTAATGTCCTCCAGTTTCATCCATGTAGTTGCAAATCACAGGATTTGCTTCTTACTTCTTTTTAAAGTTGAATGGTATTCTATTCAAATGTGTATACATACACATTTTCTTTATCATCTCCTCTTTTTTTTTGAGACAGAGTCTCGCTCTGTCGCCCAGGCTGGAGTGCAGTGACTCGATCTTGGCTCACTGCAACCTCCGCCCCCCTGGGTTCAAGCAGTTCTCGTGCCTCAGCCTCCCGAGTAGCTGGAATTACAGGTGTGCACCGTACCACACCCAGCTAATTTTTATATTTTTATTGGAGACAGAGTTTCACCCTGTTGGCCAGACTGGTCTCAAACTCCTGACCTCAGGTGATCTGCCTGCCTCAGCCTCCCAAAGTGCTGGGATTACACGCGTGAACAACCACGTCCAGCCTCTTTTTTGTTTGTTTTTTGTTTTCGAGATGGAGTCTCACTCTGTCAGCCAGGCTGGAGTGCAGTGGCGCAATCTCAGCTCACTGCAGCCTCTGCCTCACAGGTTCAAGTGATTCTCGTGCCTCTACCTTCCGAGTAACTGGGATTACAGGCGCCTGTCACCATACACAGCTAATTTTTGTATTTTTAGTAGAGATGGGGGTTTCACCATGTTGGTCAGGCTGGTCTCAAACTCCTTACCTCAAGTGATCTGCCTACTTTGGTCTCCCAAAGTGTTGGGATTACAGGCATGAGCCCCAGCGCCTGGCCACATTTTCTTTATCCTTTCATCTGCTGATGGATGCTTAGGTTGATTTCGTGATTTGCCCGTTGTAAATAACATTGCAGTGAACCTGGAAGTGCAGATATCTCTGACACACTGATTTTTCAATTCCTTTGGATATATACCCAGAAGTAGGATTGCTGGATCATTTGGTAAGTCTATTTTTAGTTTTTAGTATTTTGTTTTGGTTTGGTTTGGTTTTTTTTTTTTGAAATGGGTCTGGCTCTATTGCCCAGGCTGGAGTGCAGTGGCACTATCTTGGCTTACTGCAAACCTCCATTTCTACTCTTCAAGCAGTCCTCCCACCTCAGTCTCCTGAGTAGCTGGGACAATGGTGCGTGCCACCATGCCTAGCTAATTTTTGTATTTTTTGTAGAGACGGGGGTTTTACCATGTTGCCCAGGCTGGTCTCAAACTGCGGGGCTCAAGTGATCTGCCCACTTCAGCCTCCCAAAGTGCTGAGATTACAGATGCAAGCCACCACATGCAGCCTATATTTTGAGGAACTTCCATATAATTTTCCAGAATGACTGTACTAATTTACATTCCCATGAACAGTGGGTAAGTGTTCCCTTTTCTCCATATCTTCACCAACACCAACAGGTGATATCTCATCGTGCTTTTAATTTGCATTTTCCTGGTGGTTAGTGCTGTTGAACATTTTTTCATATATTTGTTGGCCATTTCTGTGTCCTTTTTTTTTAATATCTATTTAGGTCCTTTGCCCATTTTTAAATCAGCCTATTTGTGTTTTTCACTCTGAGTTTTTTGAGTTTCTTATATATTTTGGGTATTAACACCTTATTGGATGTATTGCTTACGAATGTTTTCTCCCAATCTGTAAGTTATCACTTCATTCTGTTAATTTTTTCCTTATGCCTGGTAATCCTTGATTGCTTATCAGACATTGTAAATTTTACCTTGTAGAACACCAAATATTTGTGTAATCTTTATGATTTGTTAGACAGGTCCAGACCAATGCTCAGTGTAAGCTTAATTTTTTTTTTTTTTTTAGATAGAGTCTTGCTGTTGCCCAGGCTGCAGTGCAGTTGTGTCATTTCGGTGCGCTGCAGCCTCCGCCTCTGGGGTTCAAGTGATTCTCCTGCCTCAGCCTCCTGAGTAGCTGGGACTAGAGGCACACAGCACCATACCCGGCTAATTTTTGTATTTTTAGTAGAGAGTGGGTTTCACCACGTTGGCCAGGCTACTCTTGAACTCCTGGCCTCAAGTGATCTACCCACCTTGGCTTCCCACACTGTGATTACAGGCGTGAACCACCGTGCCTGCCCGGCCTTTTTAAGAGATATGGTCTTGCTGTGTTGCCTGGGCTCGTCTCAAAGTCCTGGCCTCAAGTGATCCACCCTTTCAGCCTCCCACAGTGCTGGGATTACAGGCATGAGCCACTGCGCCGGAAGTCTAGGTTTAATTATTCCCCAGTACTGAGACAAGACCTTCCTGAGCGCTCCACCCCATGCCTAGCGAATGATCAGTTTTTCCAGCTGGCTGGTGGTAAGAGGTCCTGGCCCTGCCTTGTGTGAATCTTGGGCATTGTTTCCTCAAATCCTTTCAGCTGGTTCTTTCCCTGGCCTTGGAGAGTTTCTTCACACACATGCTGATTAGTTCTTTGCTGAATCCTCTGAAGTTCTCTGGGGTTCTCTGTGCAGCTCTGTCTTGTAGGTGTTCCATTATCTAAGCTGTAGCTGCTGTGGTCTCGTTGGACTCAGCCACTCCATTTCCTCCACTTTGCGAATTATCTGGGCTCCAATCCACCTCCCCCTTGCCCTGTCCCACACTTTGGAAACGCTCTCGAAGCAGTAAGCCACGCAGTCCTAAAAGCACTGTTGATGTCTTTTCTCTCTAGGATTTCATCGCTATTGTTACTTTCTCTCATTGCTTGATGTTCAGCATTTTGAACACCGTTGTTGCATGTATTGGGTCTGTTTTTCTCACTGTGGTGGTGATGATGGTTTCAGACAGGTGGGCAGACCCAGCCCCTGTGACTCCATCTTGGCTGGAAGCAGGAAAGATCGGTGGTTTCAAAGCTCCTCAGGTGATTCCAGGGTCTGCTGAGGTGAGGACCACTTGCAGAGACTCCTCTGCTTGAAATATCTCTCAATCAAATGGAATCTTCTATCGTTGTTCCCTCCCCTTCATTTTCTCTGTTCTCTCTTTCTGAGTTTTGTCTTTGTTTTGAATTTTTGAGACAAGGTCATGCTATGTTGCCCGGGGTGGAGTGCAGTGGTCCCATCACGGCTCACTGTAGCCTCAACCTCCCAGGCTGGAACAGTCCTCCTGCCCCAGCCTCCTGAGTAGCTGGGACCACAGGCACGTGCCATGACATCCAGCTATGTTCTTTCTTTCTGGAACTTCTGTTAAACAAATATGGATTGAATTGATCCTCCATCTCTTTTCTTTCATATTTTCCTTTTTTTTTTTTTTTTTTTTTTTTTTTTTGGCATTTTGCTCTACATCCTGAGAGGTATTTCAAAATTTTTCTACCCATAACTTCCTTTGATTACTTTTTTATTTAACTTAATGAATTAATTTTTGAGACAAGGTCTCACTCTTTCACCCAGGCTGGAGTGCAGTGGTGCAATCTCAGTTCACTGCAGACTCGACCTCCTGGGCTCAAGCGATCCTCCTACCTCAGCCTCCCTAGTAGCTGGGAGTACAGATGCACTCCACCATGCCCAGCTAATTATTTTATTTTTTGTAGAGATGGGGTTTTGCCATGTTGTCCAGGCTGTGATGGATTTTTTAATTTGGCCAGTCATATTTGTAACGTCCAGAACTTTGTCTTGTTCTCCAATTGCAGCATCTTCCCGGAATCCTCTTCTTGGTTTGTGGTGCATTATCTTATTCATTCCTTTCCTCCAGGGCTAGTGTTCTGCTATTCTTCTTTCTTTCTTTTTTTTTTTTTTTTTTTTTGAGACGGAGTCTCGCTCTGTTGCCCAGGCTGGAGCACAGTGGTGTGATCTCGGCTCACCGCAAACTCTGCCTCCTGGGTTCACACCATTCTCCTGCCTCAGCCTCCCGAGTAGCTGGGACTACAGGCGCCCACCACCACGCCCAGCTAATTTTTTTGTATTTTCATTAAAGATGGGGTTTCACCATGTTAGCCAGGATGGTCTTGATCTCCTGACCTCGTGATCCGCCTGCCTTGGCCTCCCAAAGTGTTGGGATTACAGGCTGCAGCCAAGTGATCGTGGCTCACTGCAACCTCTGCCTCCTGGGTTCAAGCAATTTTTGTGCCTCAGCCTCCTGAGCAGCTGGGATTACAGTCACGTGCCACCATGCCCAGCTAATTTTGTATTTTTACTAGAGATGGGGTTTCACCATGTTGGCCAGGCTGGTCTCAAATTCCTGACCTCAGGTGATCTGCCCGCCTCAACCTCCCAAAGTGCGGGCATTACAGGTGTAAGCCACTGCACCCAACCATCTGCTATTAATCTTACTCCTCTCTGGTGGCACTGAAATGAAGAGGAGACCCAAGTGGATCTCCCTGGCAGCCGGGCGGGTCTGGTTCCCCAGGAGGCCTGTTCCTGAACTGGCTGCAAGCTCCATGGGCAGGTCTGTTAATTGGTTAAAATGCTTCATTCAGATAGGTAGGTTTTGTTCCTTTCTCCCCCCGGCCCCGGGGGGACATTTGGGAATGTCGGGAGATATTTTTGGTTATGGCAGCTAGGGGGATTCTTCTGACACCTAGTGGGTGGAGGCCAGAAATGCTACTAAGTATCCTGGGACATGCAGGAGAGCCTCTTACGATTGAGAATCAGCTGTCCCAACATGTTAATAGCACGTAGGTTGGAGACACCCTGTATTAAAGCCATCTGAGTACAGGCTCCCCAGCTGTCACCACCAAAGGCCAAGATAAGGAGGGTCCCTCCACAGCCACTTCAGGAAACTTCCAAGGCAGCTTGTTCAATTGTGTTTATTTTATTTTATTTATTTTTTTGAGACGGAGTCTTGCTGTGTTGCCCAGGCTGGAATGCAACCTCTGCCTCCCAGGTTCAAATGATTCTCATGCCTCAGCCTCCCAAGCAGCTGGGATTACAGGCGCCTGCCACCACACCCAGCTAATTTTTGTATTTTTTTGTAGAGAAGGGGTTTCATCATGTTGCCCAGGTTGGTCTTGAACGCCATGACTGCCCCCAGTTGTGTTTAGAAGACATCTCCAGCAGGCCGGGTGTGGTGGCTCATGCCTGTAATCCCAGTACTTTGGGAGGCTGAGGTGGGTGGATCAGGAGGTCAAGAGTTTGAGACCAGTCTGGCTAACACGGTGAAACCTCATCTCTACTAAAAATACAAAAAGTTGGCCAGGCATGGTGGCACACGCCTGTAGTCCCAGCTACTCAGGAGGCTGAGGCAGGAGAATCACTTGAACCCAAGAGGTGGAGGTTGCAGTGAGCCAAGATCACACCACTGCACTCCAGCCTGGGCAACAGAGCGAGACTCCATCTCAAAATAAATAAATAAATGAATAAAATAGGCCGGGTGCGGTAGCTCACACCTGTAATCCCAGCACTTTGGGAGGCCGAGGTGGGCGGATCGTGAGGTCAGGAGATAGAGACCATCTTGGCTAACACGGTGAAACCCCATCTCTACTAAAAATACAAAAAAATTAGCCAGGCGTGGTGGCAGGCGGAGCTTGCAGTGAGCCGAGATTGTGCCACTGCACTCCAGCCTGGGCGACAGAGCGAGACTCAGTCTCAAAAAAAAATAAATAAATAAATAAATAAATAAATAAAATATAAAAAAATAAAAATACACATAAAAATACAAAAATTAGCCAGGCAAGGTGGTGAGCACTTGTAATCCCAGCTACTCAGGAGGCTAAGGTAGGAGAATCGCTTGAACCTGGGAGGTGGAGGTTGCAGTGAGCCGAGATTGCGCCACTGCACTCCAGCCTGGGTAACAGAGCAAGACTCCGTCTCAAAAAAAGAAAGACACCTCCAGCTGACAGATCATGAGCCACATGTAGCCACATGAGGCCCAGGCTTGTCTTGTTTGGCTTTTATAGGTAGATAGATTTATATATATATATATATATAGAGAGAGAGAGAGATTTATATATATTTAGTTTTTAATTTGTTCTGGGCCAGGCGTGTAATCCCAATAGTTTGTGCAGCTGAGATTGGAGGATCGCTTGATCCCAGGAGTTCACGACCAACCTGTGTGACATAGTGAGACACTCATCTCTACAAAAAATTAAAAATTATTGGGGCATGGTGGCGTGCACCTGTGGTCCCAGCTGAGATGGAAGAATTGCTTGAGCACACGAGGTCAAGGCTGCAGTGAGCCAAGATCGCACCACTGCACTCCAGCCTGGGCGACAGAGCAAGATCCTGTCTCAAAACAGAAACAAAAACAAAAGTCAAACTACAATGTGAATGCAAGTTTTCTCAGAAAATACATCCTTTATTATTTTGATCTTTGAATTTTCCATCAGTATCTACCACAGAATGTTCCCTTTCCAAATTACAACTAATTTATAACTTGGTAAGGAACACTCTGGGACAAGTTCTTTTTTTTTCTTTCTTTTTTCCAACTCCGGATACAGATTGACAGATAGCAGTCTTGAGAGCTTGTTGGGAGGGTCTAGCAGGGGAGCACAGCTACTTGTATGCCCTTGACAGAAGACTGGTCCTCGTCTATCGGGGATGGTTGTCCTCTTCGACTGCGCACACCGCTTCGGGAGGTTGCACATGGAGTGGTGAGGGAGGAAGGGGACACCCACCTAGCCAGCCAGGTCAGCTGAATCAACCCTGGCAATCAATGGGGTAACAGATGTTGCAGCCAGATTGCCCTCACATCCAGGAAGCAGTCTTTAGTGAAGTGCTAACATTGTTCAACAGAGAAACACCCAATAGCTGGGTTGGAGGTAGGCAGAGAAAGGGAAGTCATAAAACTCACCAAAGATTTGGCTAACATCAAATCAAAAGGAGTATTCTCATTTTACTTAAAATGCCCACATTTGTTTTTGTTTTGTTTTGTTTTGAGACAGAATTTCACTCTTGTTGCCCAAGCTGGAGTACAATGGTGCGATCTTGGCTCACTGCAACCTCCGCCTGCCCAGTTGAAGTGATTCTCCTGCCTCAGCCTCCTGAGTAGCTGGGATTATAGGTGTGCCCCACCATGCCCGGCTAATTTTTTGTATTTTTAGTAGAGATGGGGTTTCACCATGTTGGCCAGGTTGGTCTTAAACTCCTGACCTCAGGTGATCTACTTGCCTCCGCCTCCCAAAGTGCTGGGATTACAGGCGTGAGCCACCGCACCCGGCCCCACATTTGTTTTTATGATAGAATATTTTCATAATTTATTATATCACTAAGTCGTGTTTTAGATTTTTCAGTTTCAAGTTTGGTTTCTAAAATAAATGAGTACAAACGACAAGCTCAGTTTCTCCTGAAACTCTCACAGCCTGCTTCTGACGTCAGATGTGTGTGGGTTGCACACTGCATTAGTCCATTCTCACACTGCTATAAAGAAATACCTGAGACTGGGTAATTTATAAAGAAAAGAGGTTTAATTGGCTCACGGTTCTGCAGGTTGTAAAGGAAGCATCTGCTCAGCTTCCAGGGAGGCCTCAGGAAACTTACAGTTATGCACTCCAGCCTGGGTGACAGAGCGAGACTCTGTCTCAAAACAACAACAACAAAGGAAACCAAAGTGATCCACCCACCTTGGACTCCCAAAGTGCTGGGATTATGCCCTGCCTTTTTTTTTTTTTTTCCAGACAGGATCTCTCTCTGTTACGCAGGCTGCAGTGAAATGGTGTGATAATGTGATCACAGCTTACTGCATCCTTGACCCCCCAGCCTCAAGTGTTCCTTCCACCTCAGCCTCCTGAGTGGCTGGGACTACAGGTGCATGCCATCATGGCTGGCTAATTTTTGTTTTTTTCTTTTTTTAGAGATGGGGTTTTGCCATGTTGTCCAGGTTGGTCTCAAACTCCTGGTCTCAAGTGATCCTCCTGCCTCGGCCTTCCAAAGTGCTGAGCTTACAGGCTATGAGCCTCTGTGCCTGGCCCCTAAACTTTTTCCAACCCACCATTCCACCATGCTCCATGTATCAGCTCTCCACACTTTATGACTTCATTGCGTTAGTCATTGTTCTGCTATTTGCAGCCTAGGGCATTCATAATGACACAGGGTCCACATTAGACTTTACAGATAGCCTCATTTTCTACTAGTTTTGACGAAGAGGAAGACAGCCCTAGAAAGTGACAGCTAGGTTGAGACCTAAAGAGTAAGAATTAGCCAAGACAAAGTAGTGGGAGGGAGGAAGATGGATGTTCCAAAAGGAAGAGAGTGTTTGTTGAAATGATCAGGAGCTGGAAAATCTTTTAAGTATTTTTCTTTTCTTTAGCGGTGAGTTCTCTGTCACCCACACTGGAGTGTAGTGGTATGATCATAGCTCAGTGTAGCCTTGAACTCCTGACCTCAAGGGATCCTCCTCTTCAGCCTCCTGGAATTACAGGCATGAGCCATCATGCTTGGCTAATTTATTTTTAATTTTTTTTTTTGTATAGACCTGACCAGATGTGGGGCTCATACCTGTAATTCCAGCATTTTGGGAGGCCTAGACGGGTGGACCACCTGAGGTCAGGAGTTGGAGACCAGCCTGGCCAACATGGAGAAACCCTGTCTGTACTAAAAATACAAAAATTTGCTGGGTGTGCTAGTGCACACCTGTAATTCCAGCTATTTGGGAGGCTGAAGCAGGAGAATCACTTGAACTCGGGATGTGGAGGCTGCAGTGAGCCAAGATTGCACCACTGCACTCCAGCCTGGGTGACAGACCAAGACTCTGTCTCAAAAAATAAAAATTAAAATAAATAAAATAAATAAATATCAATTTTTTGTAGAGACCAGGTCTCGCTACGTTGCCTAGGCTGGTCTCGAACTCCTGGCCTCAAGCAATCCTCCCACCTCAGCCTCCCAAGTATCTGGGATTACAGGTGCGAGCCACACATCCGACCCTTCTAAGCGTTTTTTTTTTTTTGAGGCTTACTCCAGGTGCAATGTGGAAAATGGAGACAGGGACCATTTGAGTGTACTTTAGGAGCAATGAGTGGAGCAGAACCAGGATGGGAGAAGTAAGCATAAGGAGAAGCAGGCAGAAGTCAGGGGTATTTGGAGGTGCTGACAGGGGCAGAAAGGAGCCGAGGAGAAAGGAGAGGATCAGGCTTGGTGGGGGTGGTCACGCATCCTAAGATAATTTTGAGGTCTTCACAGGGGGATATTGAGGCGGCTGTTAGAGAGATAGGGTTTGAAGTCAGGAGACAGACATAGGTTAAGATGTAGGTGTGGGTTTATGTTACAGAGACCCAGGACGACAGTGATTTATACAAAAGAAAGCGTTAGTTCTCTGTTGTGTAATTACACTGAGGCAGGCAGTTCAGGGCTGCTGTGCTGGCCACAGGGATTCAGGCTCCTTCCATCTCCTGGCTCAGCCAACCCTGGGATGTTGCCCTTGTCCACGATATCTCACCATCATGTCTGGATTCTAAATAGCAGGAGACAGAAAGAGGAGTGGGGAAGAGGGGCCAGAACCAGTCATATGGATGCCCTTAGCCACAAGGGGATCTGGGAAATGCAGCTTTTCCTCTGGGTGGCCACAAGCCCAGTTAAAAATAATGGTGCTGGCACTGTGCATGGCACACAGCTGGAATCCTAGCACTTTGGGAGGCTGAGGCAGGTGGATCACTTGAGCCCAGGAGCTCAACACCAGCCTGGCCAACATAGTGGGACCCCATCTCTACAAGAAATACAAAAATTAGCCAGGTGTTGTGGCACATGTCTGTAGTCCCAGCTACTTGGAAGGCTGACACGGGAGGATTACCTGAACCTGAGGAGGTGGAGGCTGCAGTGAGCTGTGATTGCACCACCGCACTCGTCTCGGCAACAGAGCAAGACTCTGTCTCAAAAAAGAAAGAAACAAAGAAGAGGTTGTATTAGTCTATTCTGATGCTATTCATAAAGACATACCCGAGACTGTGTAATTCATAAAGGAAAGAGGTTTAATTGACTCACAATTAAGTATGGCTGGGGAGGCATCAGGGAACTTACACAGTCATGGCAGAAGGGGAAGCAAACACATCCTTCTTCATATGGCGGCAGCAAGGAAAAGTGCTGAGCAAAAGGGGGAAAAGCCCCTTATAAAGCCATCAGATCTTGTGACAACTCTCACTATCACGAGAACAGCATGGAAGTAACCGCACCCATGATTCAATTGCCTCCTACAACACGTGGGGATTACAGGAACTACAATTCAAGATGAGATTTGGGTGGGGACACAGCCAAACCGTATCAGAGGCAGTGCTGTTCCTTTAAAATAATGGGAGAATAGATCTAGGAGGAGCACATCTGCCACCGTTGGAGATGGAGACATGGGGATCATCAGGGTATGAGATAGCAATTGGGGCCAGGTGCAGTGGCTCACACCTGTAATCCCAGCACTTTGGGAGGCTGAGGTGGGTGGATCACTTGAGGTCAGGAGTTCGAGACCAGCCTGACCAACACGGTGCAACCCCATCTCTAGTTAAAAAATACAAAATTAGGCTGGGCGCAGTGGCTCACGCCTGAAATCCCAGCACTTTGGAAGGACGAGGCGGGCGGATCACCTGAGGTCCAGAGTTCAAGACCAATCTGGCCAACATGGTGAAACCCTGTCTCTACTAAAAATATAAAAATAACACGGGCATGGTGGTGGACGCCTGTAATCCCAGCTACTTGGGAGGCTGAGGCAGGAAAATTGCTCAAACCTGGGAGGTGGAGGTTGCAATGAGCTGAGATCATGCCATTGCACACCAGCTCGGGCGACAAGAGGGAGACTCCATCTCAAAAAAAAAAAAAAAAAGCTGGATATAGTGATGTGCGCCTGTAACCCCAGATACTTGGGAGGCTGAGGCAGGAGAATTGCTTGAGCCCAGGAGGCGGAGGTTGCAGTGAGCTGAGATCATGCCATTGTGCTCCAGCTTTGGCAGCAAGAGTGAACTCCATCTCAAAAAAAAAAAAAAGAGAGATAGCAATTGGAGCCTTGGGCCTGGTTGAAATTTCCCAGAAGGAGTGCAGAGGGAGGGGAGCAGCAGCTCAGGACTGACCTCTGAGAAGGCAGGCTGCCAGCAAAGAGAGTCAGGGAGGACGGCTGGGGAGCCGGGAGGGAAAGCAGGTGTGTGTAAAGCCACAGAGCCATGGGGAGAGAACGTTTCCAGAAGCGTCCAATGCTGTCTGCAGGAGGCTTGAAAGTGTCCTTTGATTAAAATAGGAGGTCATGATTTTAATGGCAGTCGTTTCTGTAGAGTGCTGGAAGCCCACGGAAGCCTACAACCAGTTGCAGAGAGAGGGGAAGATGAGAAAGTGTAGACTGCTGGGACAGATGGCTCTTCCCAGACATTTGGCTGTGAAGGAGGTGAGAGGTCGTGCTGTGTGTGAGGGGTAGGGAATGAGTTGTTGGAGCTGGACACAGTGGCTCACCCCTGTAATCCCAGCACTTTGGGAGGCTGAGGAGGGAGGATCACTTGAGGCTAGGCAACATAGTGAGACCCTATGCCTACAAAAGTCAAAATACCAGCTGGATCTGGTGGCATGTACCTGTAACCAGGTACTTGGGAGGCCAAGGCAAAGATGGCTTGAGCCTAGGAGGTTGAGGCTGCAGTGAGCCGTGACTACACCACTGCACTCCAGGCTGGGTGACAGCGTGAGACCCCATCTCTGAAAAAAAAAAAAAAGAGTTGTTTGTTGGCTGGTTGTTTTAAGGTGGGAGAGATGTAAACTTATTTATATGGGGAAATAGCCTTTTCGGTGATATTGTGAATGGAATAACCTGACAAGCATGTCCTCAACACTATGCATCTAGAAGCGCTGCATAAAACCAAACAAACATCCTTTAAAATGTGCAGCTTAGTTGCAAGAAAGAAAGGGAAATCCCCATGAGGCATGAAGAGGAAATCAAACACTAGAGCTGTGCAAGCAGCTGGGTGGCTGTGATCTTGGCATTGAAGGGCCTAGGGCTTTACACCTACCTAGAGATTGGAGATGAGGCCTTGTCTGGGGAACTGAAAACATAGACACTAATAGAAAGCTTGTACCCTTAAGGGGTGACATCATTTTTTTTTTTTTTTTTTTTTTTTTTTTGAGATGGAGTCTCGCTCTGTCGCCCGGGCTGGAGTGCAGTGGCCGGATCTCAGCTCACTGCAAGCTCCGCCTCCTGGGTTCCCGCCATTCTCCTGCCTCAGCCTCCCGAGTAGCTGGGACTACAGGCGCCCGCCAACTCACCCGGCTAGTTTTTTGTATTTTTTAGTAGAGACGGGGTTTCACCATGTTAGCCAGAATGGTCTCGATCTCCTGACCTCGTGATCCACCCGTCTCGGCCTCCCAAAGTGCTGGGATTACAGGCATGAGCCACCGTGCCCGGCAGGGGTGACATCCTTGATGAAAGAGTAAACTAGGAAAAAAATCTGCCTCCAGTTCAGGAAGCATAAAAGGACCTTGTCTGTTTCACTCTGAGATTTGGTGACAACTCTTTTGAGAATTCATAACCAAAGGCTTGGCCTCACTTGGATTTGGGGTTCAAGTTTACATCATCTGCATGGTCTGGGAAGCCCAAATGTCAACAAATAATATAGTCCAGGCCAGGTGTGGTGGCTCGTGCCTATAATCCTAGCACTTTGGGAGGCTGAGGCGGGTGGGTCACCTGAGGTCAGGAGTTCAAGACCAGCCTGGCCAACATGGTGAAACTACATATCTACTAAAAATACAAAAATTAGCTGGGCATGTTGGCGGGCACCTGTAATCCCAGCTACTCAAGAGACTGAGGCAGGAGAACTGATTGACCCTGGGAGATGGAGGTTGCAGAGAGCTGAGATTATACCACTGCACTCCAGCCTAAGCAATAGAGCGAGACTCTGTCTCAAAAAAATTAAAAAATACATAATAATAAGAAGAATAATGCAGTCCAGGGTTGGTAACACCCATGAAGAGCTCTTGGCAGAAGCAGATATGAAACCTCTTCGAACCTTGGCGGGCATGTGCGTTCCCACTGATAACGCCCTGCTGAAGCTGAATTCACAGCTCAAAATTACAAAACATAAGAGGAAACAATCTTCATGAATGACAGTAAGCAGACACAGCATATAGCAGGATTAGCTCCGATTCCAAAACTCCAGAGAATAGCATTATTTGGTAAAGAACCATACAGCAAGTGTAGTTTAAATTTCTAAAGATATAAAAGAAGGCATCGATATGAGAAAGAAATAAGATGGTGTTAAAAATAAGTGGGATTCTGGTCAATGAATACGTCTAAAAAAAGTGACAGGAGAGGTTTAAAATAGAAAGAAGAAAGAGTAAAACGAATGCATCTGTTAATCTATGAACTTATTCATTCCCCGTTCATTAGGCTCCTATTATGTTTTAGACCATGTTCTGGGTCTGGAAATATAAAGATGACTCTGCAGATAGCAAGTTAGAATCTGCCTCAGGAAGATCTCATGCACAAATCCATGTATCGATGCATCCATTATCTATCCATCCACTCATCCATCCATCCATTTATCCATCCATCCACCCATCCATCCATTCATCCATCTATTTATCCATCCATCCATCCGTCCATTTATTCATCCATCCATCCATCTATTCATCCATCTATCTAGTCATCCATCCATTAATTTATTTATCCATCCATCCAACCATCTTTCATTTTACTCATTGTGGGGGAAAGAGAGATCAGACTGTTACTGTGTCTATGTAGAAAGAAGAAGACGTAAGAAACTCCATTTTGTTCTGTACTAGGAAAAATTCTTCTGCCTTGAGATGCTGTTAATCTGTAGCCCTAGCCCCAACCCTGTGCTCACAGAAACATGTGCTGTGTTGACTCGAGGTTTAATGGATTTAGGGCTGTGCAGGACATGCTTTGTTAAAAATGTGTTTGCAGGCAGTATGCTTTGTAAAAATCATTGCCATTCTCCTGTCTCAAGTACCCAAGGACACAATGCACTGCGGAAGGCCACAGGGACCTCTGCCCAAGAAAGCCTGGGTATTGCCCAAGGTTTCTCCCTACTGAGGCAGCCTGAGATATGGCCTCGTGGGAAGGGAAAGATCTGATTGTTCCCCAGCCTGACACCTGTAAAGGGTCTGTGCTGAGGAGAATTAGTGAAAGAGGAAGGCCTCTTTGCAGTTGAGATAAGAGGAAGGCATCTGTCTCCTGCTCGTTCCTGGGAATGGAATGTCTCCATGTAAGACCCGATTGTACATTCTATTTACTGAGATAGGAGAAAGCCGCCTTATGGCTGGAGGTGAGACATGCTGGCGGCAATACTGCTTTTTACTGCACTGAGATGTTTGTGTAAAGTCAAACGTAAATCTGGCCTAAGTGCAAATCAAGGCACAGCACCTTTCCTTAAACTTGTTTATGGCACAGAGGCCTTTGCTCACGTGTTTTCCTGCTGACCCTCTCCCCACCATTACCCTATAGTCCTGCCATATCCCCCTCACTGAGATAGTAGAGATAGTGATCAATAAATACTAAGGGAACTCAGAGACCAGTGCCGGCGCGGGTCCTCCGTATGCTGAGCACCGGTTCCCTGGGCCCAGTGTTCTCTCTCTATACTTTGTCTCTGTGTCTTATTTCTTTTCTCAGTCTCTTATCCCACCTGATGAGAAATACCCACAGGTATGGAGGGGCTGGCCCCCTTCACTCATCCTCAAATGTCACAGCTAGAAAAGTCCCAATAGAACATCTTGTTCAACTTTCAGCTCTCTTTTTGTACATGAAAAAAGCACATGAGGCCCCATAATACAAAACTCTCATTTCTGAAGTCTCTAAGTGAATAAAGTGATGGAGCCAGATCATGAACCGGGGCCTTGTCCCTGTATTTCTTCCACACTGCAGTGCCTTTCCGGAGCCCATAGCATGGAAGCATCTAACCTCTGAACTCCTGCCTCTATTTTCTGTTTCTCTGAGGTCTCTTCACTCCTCGTGGGCAGAGTCCCTACAACCCAGTGCTGTCAGCTGATGGTGATGATAAGGGATGTTGTTACCCAGCTCATGAGTGATAGAGATGGGACAGGGCCCTGGTCTCTACCTGGTGTCAGTTTTGTGTCCATATCTTAGCTCACCCCTACCTTTGTCCCCCACTCTGCTGCTAGAGACTGTGAGCTCCTTGAGGGCAGGGCCCAGGTCTGATTCCTCCCCTCCCAGTGCCCAGCTCAGAAACAGTGCTTAGGATGCTGGCCAGTGAGTACAGCTGGGGGAAGAGGCTGGACTAGGCTTTCAGTCCCTCTGCCTGGGGCTTCTGGCTGCTCCATCAACTTCCAACATCCCAAAAATCAGAGAGGAGGTCAAGGGATTGGATGAGAGGCTCCAAGCGCTCCTTAGCCCGCTGTGCAGGAAGAAGCGAGTGTTTCCTGGCTATGGGTGAACTTCCTGGCCAACATTAAACAATACAGCATCCCGCCCCCTGTGCGGGGCTGTCTGTCTCCCTCGGCGCTTCCAGAAGGTCTCAGTGTGGTGCTAGAGTATCTAACACTTCCTGATTTGCAGATCATCATTCCCTTTTCTTGTTAACAAAGAGCAGTGCCGGGCGCAGTGGCTCATGCCTGTAATTCCCACACTTTGGCAGGCTGAGGCAGGCAGATCACCTCAGGTCGGGAGTTCGAGACCAGCCTGGTCAGCATGGTGAAACCCTGTCTCTACTAAAAATACAAACATTAGGCTGGGCGCGGTGGCTCACGCCTGTAATCCCAGCACTTTGGGAGGCCGAGACGGGCGGATCACAAGGTCAGGAGATCGAGACCATCCTGGCTAACACGGTGAAACCCCGTCTCTACTAAAAAATACAAAAACCTAGCCGGGCGAGGTGGCGGGCGTCTGTAGTCCCAGCTACTCGGGAGGCTGAGGCAGGAGAATGGCGTGAACCCGGGAGGCGGAGCTTGCAGTGAGCTGAGATCTGGCCACTGCACTCCAGTCTGGGCAACAAAGCGAGACTCTGTCTCAACAAACAAACAAACAAACAAACAAACAAACAAACATTAGCCGGGCGTGGTGGCAGGCGCCTGTAATCCCAGCTACTCAGGAAGCTGAGGCAGGAGAATCAATTGAACCTGGGAGGCGGAGGTTGCAGTGAGCAGAGATCATGCCATTGTACCCCAGCCTGGGCAACAGAGCGAGACTCCATCTCAAAACAAAACAAAACACAACACAACAAACAAAAAAAACACAGCTGAGTTTTAGGTCAATGCTTCCATCAGGGAACAGAATTTAGATCTTAACAATTTTGTTTACATTATATTTATTTTCATCTTTTACCTTCTATTGATGGCAAATGAGACTGATTTTTCATTTACAGAAGTGATACAAAAAAAGAGTCCTGTCACAATAATTTTAATAAGTGAATAATGAGCCAATTTAGAGAAAAATATAAAGCAAATAATAGTACAGGTGGTAAACTAATATGGCAAAATTACTAATATTCAAGGCTGAAGTTTGGCCGGGCATGGTGGCTCATGTAATCCCAACACTCTGGGACTTGGGGATGAGTGGCTCTCTTGAGCCCAGGAATTCAAGACCAGCCTGGGCAACACAGCAAGACCCCATCTCTAAAAAAAAAAAAAAAAATAGCCAGGTGTGGTGGTACATGCCTGTAGTTACACCCACTGGGGAGACTGAGGTGGGAGGATCACTGAAGCCCAGGAGTTCAAGGTTGCAGTGAGCTGAGATTGTGCCACTGTATTCCAGCCTGGGCAACAGAGTAAGACCCTGTTTCAAAAAAAAAAAAAAAAGTGGCCGGGTGCAGTGCTCATGCCTGTAATCCTAGCGTTTTGGGAGGCTAAGGCTGCTGGATCACTTGAGCCTAGGAGTTGGAAACCTGCCCGGGAAGTATGGTGAGACCCTGTCTCTACAAAAAAATCCAAACATTAGCTGGGCGTGGTGGTATGTACCTGTAGTCCCAGCTATTCTAGAGGTTGAGGTGGGAGGATTGCTTGAGCCTAGGAGATCCAGGCTGCAGTGAGTTGAGATTGCATCACTGCAGTCCAGCCTGGGTGACAGAGTTGAGATTCTGTCTCAAAAAAAAAAAAAAAAAAAAAAGTGAAGTTTGAAAAATTAGACCTCCAGGGAAATGGAAACTACATCTGCTGCTCACCCACCTGCCTCTCCTAAAGGGAAGATCGGGTACTTGGGGTCCCATTTCTATGGGGTGGAGCATTATAAGTAAGCCTAGCTTGTGGCAAATCTGTCTCTCTGGACACTCCAGCAAGCTGGAAGGGACGATGATCAGAGGGCACAGTTTGGGAGCTGCCCTGCTCTGGGACTCCTCTCCACATTGGATGAAACTCAGTTCTCCCTGGCCATGGCGTTCCTCACCATGGAGTGGTGAGGGTCCTAAGCTGAGGCGTGTGCAGATGGAGGAGGAGGGGCAGGGAGCCTGTGGATTTTCTCTGACTCCAGGTCCCCACTCCAGGAAGACAGCGCCGCTCCAGCTTGGCCCAGCACAGTTCCTCCTTGCATTTTGGGGGTCAAAGCCGCAGTTCATTTGAAACAAAATGCTCCTCTGCCTGGTCTGGTCCTCTCTTTGTGTATTTTCCTAGAGGACCTCACAGTGGGTGAGTGGCCAAGGAGAACAGGATTTGTGCCTCTGGGAAACTGGATTCCTGTCATCTCCTGCCAGCTGTCATCACCACACCGAGGCTGTTCAGCACCGCGGGACCCTTTCTCTTTGGTATTGGTGGCTTCGGTAAATACTGAGGGAAGGTGGAGGTGGTGGTCGATGCCTTTTCCTGCCTATCTGGTACCTTGGGTTCTTTATCTTGATGCGATCTTGAAGGCTTCTGGCCTGGTGTTGGCTCCACCCCCAGGTCTCTGAACCACAGCCGAGGCAGCTGAGCAGAGGCACTGCTCGGCTTCCCCTAGTCCACACAGCCTGGCCACCACCCCGAACTGGGGAGGGGGACTCTAGTGGAGGGGGCCTGGGAGGGGCATCTTCCCTGGGGCAGTCTCAGTCCTAATGCTGGACGCTGGGGTCCCTGGTCCCACTGAGGCAGGGCCTTCCTCACGGGTCTCTGGGGAACCCTGGGAATTCAGAACCCCACACTGGTCCGGCCTTCACGCCTCCAGAAAGCTGAGATCTGCTCCAAAGTGACCCGTGGCTGGAGGCCCCACTCGGGATCCGGGCTCCGTGGCCGCTGCCTCCTGGCCTGGGGGCTCCCAAACTGGGCTCTGGCCTCTGGCCTCTGCTCGGGTTCAGCCCAGCTCACCAGGCCCGTGCCGGGGGGCCTCCCCTCCCAGGGCTGGGGCCCCCAGAAGGTGCTCCGGGCTGGGACCTCCGGTGGAGTCTGGGGGCCCAAGGAGCTGGGAGCAGAATTTGGGGCTGAGGGGGCATATGGGGCAGTTGCTTGGGCCTCCAAGACGCCCACTGGGGTGGGAGGCTCAGGGGCCCGGTCTGTCAGCAGGGGGACCGCAGATCCGTACCAGTCCTCAGAGCGCTCTCGGGGGGTGCCCATGGGCTCAATCCACAGCTCTCCTCCTGGGCGCCACACCAGGGTGGGTGCATGGTGGCTGGGGTCTGGGCGGAGAGCCCGGCGGAACAGGCGTTCAGCCAACACAGCGGTGGTGAGGATGAAGAGCGCAGCCAGGGTGGCCAGGGCCAGCATGATGGGGATGCAGGGCCCACAGGGCAGTGAGGGCCATGGGGCTGCCTCCCACGTGGGGGGCCCCTCCATGCGCCCAGAGGGCGGCTCTGGAGTCGACGGCATCTGGAAGACATGGGGCGAGAAGAGAAAGTAAATGAGGCAGAGGGGGCACAACAAAGATGAGAGAGAGGCAGCAGGTGTCCAGGAAAGCCTGGGAGAGGGGCTGGGCTCGGGGGCTCATGCCTGGAATCCTAGCACTTTGAGAGGCCGAGGCAGGATGATCGCTTGAGCCCAGGAGTTCAAGACCAGCCTGGACACACAGTGAAACCTCATCGCTATAAATAATTTAAAAACTAGCTGGGCATGGTGGCTCACACCTGTAGTCCCAGCTACACAGGAAGCTGAGGTGGGAGGATTACTTGAGCCCAGGAGTTCGAGGCTGCAGTGAGCCCAGATTGCACCACTGTCCTCCAGCCTGGGTGACAGAGCAAGACCCTTTCTCAAAAAAGAAAAAGAACATTCTGGAGAGACAGAGGAGCAAGGGGGACCAGAAAGGGTAAGCGTGAGCCAGGTGGGGCGGGAGGACAGGCTGCCTACCTATGCGCACAGCCAGGCCCTCTTCCCCAGCTCTCCAGGCCTTTCCAGAAGCCCCATTTCCCTCCCGGACCCCAGGGTGCCTCAGACCAGAAAGGTCTTGAGGGCCTCTTTCCTCCCCACTCGGCCCCCTCAAGTCTTGCTTAGGCCTAGAGAGGAAGTGGTGGGTGAAGAAATGAGAACCTCCCCTCCGACCGGCTCCCCTGTGTGTGTCTCCCCTACCGCCTCCCACCGGCCACCTCTGCTGGCCCCTTGGGGCTCCTTCGCCCCTTACCAGTCTCCTTGGACTTGATCTTGTTCTCATAGACTCCGTGGAATCGCGGAATCTGCTGCCGGGCCAGGCCAGGCCTCCGGAGGCGCCTCTGCACCCCTCCCAGGTTCCCCAGCTTTGCCCAGGCTCTGGCCTGTCTCTCTCTCTTGTTCGTCTCTGCACACCTCTCTCTGTCCCCCACATCCTCCATCTGCAGGGGCCTCCTGCACCCCTCAACTCACCTTGGGTCAGTCCCTGGGCGCCTCTCCCTCCTAGAGCCACTCTTCCTGGTGCCGGACTAAGAGATGCAGGCTCGGAAGGTGCAGGGCAGTCCGCCTTTCAGACATAGAGGCCGGGCCTCGGATGAAGGCGGAAGGGAGGGCACCGCCTGTTGCTGGGCAACTGTGCCCCAACTCGCCTGCCCCCGGGGAGTGTTTGTTTCCAAAGCAACCCAAGGGGATGTGGTCACTGCGGTGAGGAGGCTTTTCCTGGGGTAAGGTGGGGCTGGAATGGGCAATGGCTCTGTTGAACTTAGTGTCACCCCATAGCCAGGCCCTGGGCCCCAGAACATTCACCCAGAAGCTGAGAAAGAGGACGCAGGGGCCAGGCACAGTGGCTCACCCCTGTAATCCCAGCATTTTGAGAGGTCAAGGTGGGCAGGTCACCTGAGGTCAGGAGTTCGAGACCAGCCTGCCAACATGGCGAAACCCCATCTCTACTGAAAAATACAAAAATTAGCCGGATGTGGTGATGGGCACCTGTAATCCCAGCTGCTCGGGAGGCTGAGGCAGGGAGAATCACTTGAACCTGGGACTCAGAGGTTGCAGTGAGCTGAGATCGTGCCACCACACTCCAGCCTGGTTGACAGAGCGAGACTCCATCTTAAAAAGAAAGAAAAAGAGGCCGGGCGCGGTGGCTCAACCCTGTAATCCCAGCACTTTGGGAGGCCGAGATGGGCGGATCACGAGGTCAGGAGATCGAGACCATCCTGGCTAACACGGTGAAACCCCGTCTCTACTAAAAAATACAAAAAACTAGCCGGGCGCGGTGGCGGGCGCCTGTAGTCCCAACTACTCGGGAGGCTGAGGCAGGAGAATGGCGTGAACCCGGGAGGCGGAGCTTGCAGTGAGCTGAGATCCGGCCACTGCACTCCAGCCTGGGCGGCAGAGCGAGACTCCGTCTCAAAAAAAAAAAAAAAAAAAAAAGAAAGAAAAAGAAATAGGACACAAGTAATCTAGCCCGTACATTCCTAGAGAACCATGGTGCCTCCCCCTGCTCCTCCTGGGAGGATGCCCCACCCCATCCTGCCTTGTCCTATCCACGGTGCCTCCCCAGATCTGCTCCTGCCATCCAGCCCCCACAGGCACCCCCTGCTTGACCAACTTGCTTCACACTTTTTTTTTTAAATTTTTTTTTTTTTTGATAGGGATGGGCTCCCGCTATGTTGCCCAAGCTGGTCTCAAGCTCCTGGCCTCAGGATATCCTCCTGCCTCCGTCTCCCAAAGTGCTGCGATTATAGGTGTGAGCTACCACACTGGCTCCTGCCTCATACTTTTAATTAACATAAGTCTCTCTCTCTTCAGACCATTTAGCCCCCATTCTGGTTGGAAAATATCAGTGAGGTGAGGCTTGGGTAACAAAAATGTCAGGCCTCTGGGAGGAGTCCAGGGTATAAAAACAGGCGTGGGCTTGTTTCCAAAACACTGACTAGCCTCATGTCTGTCCCTCTTTCCTGGGGCTGAGGGTGGGAGGAGTCTAGAGCAGAGTGTGACGAAATGTCATCAGGCTTTGGAGTCCAGGAGACTTTCTGAGATTCTCTAGTTTGACTCACTTATCCACAGATGACAAAGTTAAGGCCTAAGGAAAGCAGATGACATGACCAAAGTGGCATGACCAATGTATGTGTGGGTCAGCATGTGGTGGCCGGGGTGGTGGAAGAATAGTTAGAAATCCCTGGGCTGGGCGAGGTGGCTCATACCTGTAATCCCAGCACTTTGGTGGGCAGATCACCTGAGGTCAAGAGTTTGCGACCAGCCTGGCCAACATGGCAAAACCCTGTCTCTACTAAAAATACAAAAATTAGTCAGGCGTGGTGGCACGTGCCTGTAATCCCAGCTACTCAGGAGGCTGAGGCAAGAGAATCGCCTGAACCTGGTGCAGTGAGCCGAGATCGTGCCATTCCACTCCAGCCTGGGCAACAGAGCGAGACTCCATCTCAAAATAAATAAAATAAATGAATGAAAAGACATTATCAGTCAGACTGCCCCGTCCTGGTGATTTTGAGCCCTGGTGGGAGGAGGTGGAGATGGAGAGTTCGGGGGAAACCACCTTTGCAAAATTAGGACTGAGACTGTGAAAGAGATCTAGCTTAACCGACACCATCTTGCTTCTAACCTCCAAGCTGTCTTTGTTTATTCCTGGGCGTAGGCTGAACTAACTTTGGGAGAAACTTAGTTTGTAGTTTATAGTTTAAACAAAGACAGTAACAGCCCTTTCCCAAAGCAGACCTCCTTCTTGCCTGGGGACTAGACTAACATTAGCCATTGGATTAGAAATTATGGTTTAGGAGTCATGCAGCTGCAGGCTAAAAGATTCTGACCGTCCCTACTGTTCCTAAGATCAGTGCTTGAGATATTTTGCAGACCCTGCACTTGATGGATCAGCTGGCACCGCCCAGATCAATAAACTGGCTCATCTGGTCTTGTGGCCCCCACCCAGAACTGACTCTGCAAGAAGACAGCTCCAACTCTTCATGATTTCATCTCTGACCAGTCAGCATTCCCAGCTCACTGGCTCCCCGCCCACGCACCAAGTTGGCAGTGGCTCATGCCTGTAATCCCAGCACTTTGGGAGGCCGAGGCGGGCGGATCACAAGGTCAGGAGATCGAGACCATCCTGGCTAACACAGTGAAACCCCGTCTCTACTAAAAATACAAAAAATTAGCCAGGCATGTTGGTGGGCGCCTGTAGTCCCAGCTACTCAGGAGACTGAGGCAGGAGAATGGCGTGAACCCGGGAGGCGGAGCTTGCAGTGAACCGAGATCGCGCCACTGCACTCCAGCCTGGGCGACAGAGCGAGACTCCGTCTCAAAAAAAAAAAAATTTTAAGAAGCCAACCAAAAACATTTATGTTCAGCAATTTGTTTCAGTTATTTCTTCTTACTTGGAAATAATCCACACATCTAATGAATATCTAATAGTTAATTTAATAGAACATAATAGAATATTTAAAGTTCCATGAAAAATTTATTTATAAGAAATTATGCATTACATAGTTTATTTTTAACAGTTTCTCTAGATTATTTATGAAAACTGAGATATTAGGCAAGGATAGTCATTATTTCAAGTTACTTCCCTGTTAATCATTTTTATAGCCTGTGACAATCAGGTGTTCACCTAAGTAAGAAGCTTAAACATATGAGTAATTTCTTGATAACTCAGGAGACACAGATTTTTTTTTTTTTTTTTGAGGAGGAATCTCGCTCTGTCTCCCAGGCTGGAGTGCAGTGGTGTAGTCTCAGCTCACTGCAACCTCTGCCTCCCAGGTTCAAGCAATTCTCCTGCCTCAGCTTCCTGAGTAGCTGGGATTACAGGTGCACACCACCTATATTTTTAGTAGAGATGGGGTTTCACTATGTTGGTCTCAAACTCCTGACCTTGTGATCCACCCGCCTCAGCCTCCCAAAGTGCTGGGATTACAGGCGTGAGTCACCATGCCTTGCCTCACTTTTTCTTTTAATTAATTTTTTAAAAAGTTTTTTTAGACAGAGTCTCGCTCTGTTGCCCAGGCTGAAGTGCAGTGGCTCCATCTCAGCTCACTGCAATCTCTGCCTCCTGGGTTCAGGTGATTCTCCTGCCTCAGCCTCACAAGTAGCTGGGATTACAGGTGCGCACCACCATGCCTGTCTATTTATTTATTTATTTATTTATTTTTGAGACAGAGTCTTGCTCTATTGCCCAGTCTGGAGTACAATGGCATGATCTCGGCTCACTACAACCTCTGCCTTCCAAGTTCAAGTGATTCTTCTGCCTCAGCCTCCCAAGTAGCTGGGATTACAGGCACCCGCTACCATGCCCAGCTAATGTTTGTATTTTTGGTAGAGATGGGGTTTTGCCATGTTGGTCAGGCTGGTCTTGAACTCCTGACCTCAGGTGATCTACCTGCCTCGGCCTCTGAAAGTGCTGGGACTACAGGTGTGAGCCACCATGCCTAGCCATTTTAATTTTTTTTTTTTTTTTTTTTTTTTTTTTTTTTTCTGAGACGGAGTCTCGCTCTGCCGCCCAGGCTGGAGTGCAGTGGCCGGATCTCAGCTCACTGCAAGCTCCGCCTCCCGGGTTCACGCCGTTCTCCTGCCTCAGCCTCCCGAGTAGCTGGGACTACAGGCGCCCGCCACCTCGCCCGGCTAGTTTTTTCTGTATTTTTTAGTAGAGACGGGGTTTCACCGTGTCGGCCAGGATGGTCTCGATCTCCTGACCTCGTGATCTGCCCGTCTCGGCCTCCCAAAGTGCTGGGATTACAGGCTTGAGCCACTGCACCCGGCCCATTTTAATTTAAATAGAGATGGGGTCTCGCTATGTTCCCCAGGCTGGTCTCAAGCTCCGGGCTTGGAGCAGACCTCCCACCTCAGTGTCTTGAAGTTCTGGGATTATAGGCATAAGCCACCATACCTAGCCTAATCCAAACACTTTGGGAGGCAAGAGGATTGCTTGAGGATAGTAGTTCAAGACCAACCTGGGCAATACAATGAGACTCCATCTCCACCAAAAAAAAAAAAAAAAAAAAAATTAGCTGGGCATGGTTCCATGTGCCTGTAGTCCTAGCTACTCAAGAGGCTGAGGCAGAGGATAACTTGAGCCCAGGAGTTCGAGGTTACAGTGAGTTATATCATGCTACCTGGACAGCAGAGCAAGACCTTATCTCTAACAACAACAAAAAATTATACAAACACAGGTCATTTTGTTTGAAATTTGATTTATAGTCTTATAACCCGTGTGTCAGACCCTGAAACCTTAAAACATCTAGTGGAGGCCGGGCGCGGTGGCTCACGCCTGTAATCCCAGCACTTTGGGAGGCCGAGGCGGGCGGATCACAAGGTCAGGAGATCAAGACCACGGTGAAACCCCGTCTCTACTAAAAATACAAAAAATTAGCCGGGCGCGGTTGTGGGCACCTGTAGTCCCAGCTACTCGGGAGGCTGAGGCAGGAGAATGGCGTGAACCCGGGAGGCGGAGCTTGCAGTGAGCCGAGATCGCGCCACTGCACTCCAGCCTGGGCGACAGAGCGAGACTCCGTCTCAAAAAAAAAAAAAAAAAAAAAAAATCTAGTGGAGATAAATATAAAACTGTCCGACCAGTGAACCCAAGCAAAAATGTATGATGACAATTCTGAAGACATTTCTATTTTTATTTTACCAATACTTTCTTTCTTTCTTTTATTTATTTATTTATTTATTTATTTATTTGAGAGAGAGAGCATTTTCCTCAGCCACGCTGGCTGGAGTGCAGTGGCACGATCTCAGCTCACTGCAACCTCTGCGTCCTGGGTTCAAACAATTCTCCTGCCTCAGCCTCCCAAGTAACTGAGATTACAGGCACTTGCCTCCACACCCGGCTACTTTTTTTGTATTTTTAGTAGAGACAGGGTTTCCTCATGTTGGCCAGGCTGATCTCAAACTCCTGACCTCAGATGATCTACCCACTTCACCCCTCCAAACTGCTGGGATTACAGGTGTGAGCCACTGAGCCCCGCCTATTTTACCAATAGTTTTAAAACCAGCTTATTTATTAAAGATTAAAGATTTACTTAAGTCACAGGAAGTAAAAGATATCTGGATTAATTACTCTCTCTCTATATATATATACACATAAACACACAGATACACACACACACATAGTAACTTGTATATATTTTCTTTTTTAACAGACAAAGGGAATCTTACTCTGTCACCCAGGCTGGAGTGCAGTGGCACAATCATAGCTCACTGTACCCTCAGACTCCTAGGCTCAGGTGATCATCTCACCCCAGCCTCCTGAGTAGCTGGGACTATAGGCATAGGCCACTATGCCCAGCTAATTTTTAAATTTCTTTTTTTTTTTTTTTTTTTTTTTTTTTTTTTTTTTTTTTTTTTTTTTGAGACGGAGTCTCGCTCTGTCGCCCAGGCTGGAGTGCAGTGGCGCGATCTCGGCTCACTGCAAGCTCCGCCTCCTGGGTTTACGCCATTCTCCTGCCTCAGCCTCCTGAGTAGCTGGGACTACAGGCGCCCGCCACCGCACCCGGCTAATTTTTTGTATTTTTAGTAGAGACGGGGTTTCACCGTGGTCTCGATCTCCTGACCTTGTGATCCGCCCGCCTCGGCCTCCCAAAGTGCTGGGATTACAGGCGTGAGCCACCGCGCCCGGCTAATTTTTAAATTTCATGTAGAGTTGGGGTCTTGCTATGTTGCACAGGCTGGTCTTGAACTCCTGGTCTCTAGTGATCCTCCCACCTTGGCCTCACAAAATGCTGGGATTATAGGTGTGAGCCACTGCAACCAACAATATTTGCAACTATATGAGCACCCAAATGTATAAGTAGAATTTCTTAAAAGATTTCTGGCCAACTGTGTCAGATGTTTTGCATAATACACGTACATATGCATAAACACATCTAAACACACATACAGGCCTGGCATGGTGGCTCATGTCTGTAATCCTAGCACTTTGGGAGGCCGAGGCAGGAGGATTGCTTGAGCCCAGGAGTTCTAGACCAGCCTGGGTAAACATAGAGAGACCCCGGCTGGGCATGGTAGCTCATGCCTGTTAATCCCAGCACTTTGGGAGGCCATGGTGGGCAGATCACCTGAGGTCAGGAGTTCCAGACTAGCCTGGCCAACCATGGCCAAAATGATGAAACTCGTCTCTACTAAAATACAAAAACTAGTCGGGCACGGTGGCGGGTGCCTGTAATCCCAGCTACTCAGGAGGCTGAGGTGGGAGAATCGCTTGAACCTGGGCGGTGGAGGTTGCAGTGAGCCAAGATTGTTCCACTGCACTCTAGCCTGGGCGACAGAGTGAGACTGCATCTTAAAAAAAACAAAAACAAAGAAACCCAAAACTAAGACCCCCATCTGTACTTAAGAAATAAAAATTTAAAAAACACAAAAAGCAAAAACAGAACAAAACAAAACAAAAACACGTATATACACACATAAAGGTCTTATAACTTTCATTTTAGAATGTAAGTCATGACTTAGTAACACAAGCTCACCAGTTTATTTTATTGGCTCACTGCAACCTCTGCCTCCCAGGTTCAAGCGATTTTCCTGCCTCAGCCTCCCGAGTAGCTGGGCTTACAGGAGTGCACCACCACGCTCGGCTAATTTTTGTGGTTTTTAGTAGAGACAGAGTTTTGCCTTATTGGCCAGGCTGACCTCAAACTCCTGACCTCAGGTGATCCACCCGCCTCAGCCTCCCAAAGTGCTGGGATTACACACGTGAGCCACTGTGCCCGGCAAGCTCACCAGTTTATAAAAGACAGTTGGATCCAAATTATACTTCTGATAAAACTGGACCTGTTCACATGGCTAAATTTTATTTCCCCCAATAAGTAATCTGATGAAGGCTGCAGACCAAAATTTTGGGTAAAGCAGTTCCAAGGCAGTTTAATTTTTTTAAAAAACAAAAAACGAAAACTTTTTTACACATTAAAAAGAATTTTTTTTTTTTTTTTTTCAGTTTCGGCTGAGTGAGGTGGCTAGTGCCTGTAACCCCAGCACTTTGGGAGGTTGGTGTGGGAGGATTGCTTGAACCCATGAGCTCAAGACCAGACTGGGCAACAAAGTGAGATCTCATCTGTACAAAAAATGAGAAAATTACCTGGGCGTACTGGTTCATGCCCGTAGTTCCAGCTCAGGATTCAACTGGGGAGGTTGAGGCAGGAAAATTGCTTGAGCTCAGGAGGTTGAGCTGTGTTTGTGCCAGTGTTCTCCAGCCTGGGCATGAGAGTGAGACTGTCTCAAAAAACAATTTTTTTTCTCAGTTTCAAATGAGTTTAGTGTTAAATTTTCAATTGTTTACATTATAGCCAGGATTGGCTAAATTACATAAGAAATACAAAATATCTAAGTACCCTGGAACTAGTAACACATCTGCCTTTTGTTTGCTGGTCTGGTTTGATTAGCAAATGTGGGCAGGAAATAATTTTAACAGGTGTTTTGTTCTGTTTTGTTTTTGCTTTTGCTTTTTGGCCTCTGTGTGGCAGAAAAAGTGACTTTTTTTGCTGGACAGAGATACCTTACATTATTGCTCTGAGCTCAAGGTTTCAACTTCTTTGATCTGAGAGAGTCTAACTTTTGTAAACTTCTTTTTTGGTGTTTTATTTTATTTTATTTTATTTGAGACTGAGTCTTGCTCTGTTGCACAGGGTGGAGTGCAGTGCCGCGATCTCGGATCCCTGCAACCTCCGCCTCCCGGGTTCAAAAGAGTCTCCTGCTTCAGCCTCCCGAGTAACTGGGACAACAGGCACGTGCCACTGCGCCTGGCTAATTTTTCATATTTTTAGTAGAGGTGGGGTTTCACCATATTGGTCAGGCTGGTCTCAAACTCCTGAGCTCGTGATCTGCCCGCCTCAGCCTCCCAAAGTGTTGGAATTACAGGCGTGAGTCACTGCGCCTGGCCTTATAAACATTTGTCTAGCTATTTTTCTTTCTTCCTTTCTCTCTTTCTCTCTTTCTTCTTTCTTTCTTTCTTTCTTTCTTTTTTTTTTTGATATAGAGTCTCGCTCTGTCGCCCAGGCCAGGGTGCAATGGCGCGATCTCGGCTCACTGCAACCTCCGCCTCCTGGTTTCAAGCAATTCTCTCACCTCTGCCTCTTGAGTAGCTGGGACTATAGACATGCGCCACCACACCTGGCTAATTTTTGTATTTTTAGTAGAGATGGGGTTTCGCCATGTTGAGCAGGAACATGGTCTCCAACTTCTGACCTCAAGTGATCAGCCTGCCTCAGCCTCCCAAAGTGCTGGTATTACAGGCGTGAGCCACCACGCCCAGCCTTTTTCTTCAGATTATTAATTTTTCACTTAAGTGTTTCATCACTCTAAGCAATTGTTAGGCAAACCTAATTTTATGTTTTTAAAAAATGGCTAGCTGTCACGCCTGAAATCCCAGCACTTTGGGAGGTCGAGGTGGGCAGATCACGAGGTCAGGAGATTGAGACCATCTTGGCCAACATGGTGAAACCCCATCTCTACTAAAAATACGAAAATTATCTGGGTGTGGTGGCATATGCCTGTAATCCCAGCTACTCGGGAAGCTGAGACATGAGAATCACTTGAACCAGGGAGGCAGAGTTTGTAGTGAGCCAAGATCACGCCACTGCACTACAGCCTGGTGACAGAGCGAGACTCCGTCTCAAAAAAAAAAAAAAAAAAAAAAAGGCTAACTGGTCTGAATATTGTGCACCAGTTAGTACTAGCTACTCGGGAGGCTGAGGCAGCAGGATTGCTGTAGCCCAGCAGTTTGAGGTCACAGTGAGCTACGATCATACCACTGCACTCCAGCCTGTACAACATAGCAAGATACTATCTTTTTAAAAAAGTTGTCTAGGTTGTTGGTTACCATGGAGTTGTAATTCAAAAGCCCTTTAAGACTTTTATTTAACCTTGACTTGAATGCCATAAGCAGTGAGTTTTATCTCAACACTGGGGGAAAAGTTAGCAGATTCAAAGCAGGCAGAAAATAAAATAAAATAAAATAAAATAAAATAAAATAAAATAAAAGGGAGAGAAAGAGAACTTAGAAGGCTCTATAGTTGTAGGTTTTATGAATAATGACCATTTGAGCTCTGAATTTTCCTTGATGTAATTTTGTTCATCAGTTTTAAAATGTGCACAAGAATGAGCCATAATATGTAGCTAACTGGAGTCCTAGAAATCCTGGCATTGACCAGGTATGGTGGCTTAAACCTGTAATCCCAGCACTTTGGGAGGCTGAGGTGGGAGGATCACCTGAGGTCAGGAGTTCGAGAGCAGCCTGGCCAACATGGTGAAACCCCGTCTCTACTAAAAATACAAAATTAGCTGGATATGGTGGTGCATGCCTGTTATCTCAGCTACTCTGGAGGCTCAGGCAGGAGAATCACTTGAACCCGGGAGGCGAAGGTTGTGGTGAGCCAAGATGGCACCATTGCTCTCCAGCCTGGGCAACAAAAACAAAACTCCATCTCAAAAAAAAACACCCAAAACAACAACAACAACAAAAACCAGAAATCCTGGTATGCCTTCATGTTTGAGAATCCCATTCCATTTCTTTATCTTTTTTTTTCTTTCTTTCTTTCTTTCTTTTTTTTTTTTGAGACAGTGTCTTGCTCTGTCATCCAGGCTGGAGTGCAGTGTTGCGATCTCAGCTCACTGCAACTCCCGCCTCCAGGGTTCAAGTGATTCTTCTACCTCAGCATCCCAAGTAGTTGGGATTACAGGTGCCCACCACCATGCCCAGCTAAATTTTTTTTTTTGGTATTTTTAGTAGAGATGGGGTTTTATCATGCTGGCCAGGCTGGTCTCGAACTCCTGGCCTCATGTGATCCACGTGTCTCGGCCTCCCAAAGTGCTGGGATTACAGGTGTGAGCCACCGCGCTGTCCCCATTCCATTTCTTATTTATGACTTGAGAGCAAAGACAACCCTATAAATGCTGTAATTTATGGGATATTAGGAGTTCAGTCTGGTGTTTTAGACAGCAGGAACTACCCTAGTGGCTTACGTTAGCCATCCTGAACCCACTGGTTGGAATGTTTATTTTTGCTCTTGGGAGATTTTTAGAAATAAGCAGGAGAAAAGAGTCAAACCAAATCCAAAGAAACCAAGATAAGAGTGTTCCCAAAAATGTTAATCCAAACTGGGAACACAGACCAAAGCAAAAGTAAATTTACCAGAAGACATCCCTCACAAACAGAATGTAATTTTTTTTTTTTTTTTTTTTTTCTGAGAGGGAGTCTTGTTCTGTCGCCCAGGCTGGAGTGCAGTGGCATGATCTTGGCTCATTACAACCTCCACCTCCCAGGTTCAAGCAATTCTCCTGCCTCAGTTTCCCAAGTAGCTGGGACTACAGGCACCCACTACCAGGCCCAGCTAATTTTTGTAATTTTTAGTAGAGACAGGGTTTCCCCATGTTGGCCAGGCTGGTCTTGAACTCTCAGCCTCAGGTGATCCATCTGCCTTGGCCTCCCAAAGTGCTGGGATTACAGGCGTGAGCCATGGCACCCAGCCCAGAATGTAAATTCTGTATAGATCAGAGTACTCAACCCAAAGGACCCTTGTCTTTACATCAAAAAGGATTTATCAGAAAAGACAGAAAGTCATTTATCAGTTGGGTGGTGTTGCTTATGCCTAGAATCCCAACACTTTTGGAGGCCAAGGCAGAATAATTGTTTGAGCCCATGAGTTCAAGACCAGCCTGGGCAACATAGCAAGACCTCATCTCTACAAAAATAATAAAAAATATTGTCTGAATGTGGTGGCACACACCTGTAGTCCCAGCTACATGGGAGGCTGAGGCAGGAGGATCACTTGAGCCCAGGAGTTTAAGGCTGCAGTGAGCTGCGATCACACCATTGCATTTGGGCCTGGGCAACAGAGCAAGACTGTCTCAAAAAAAACAAAAATATTTTATCATCCCAGGAGAGATGTATATTCCTTTATTAAGGCAGTCTTATCCAAATCAGATCCCAAATAAAGTTATGAGCTTCTATCAAAAAGAGAGAGGTGGCTGGGTTTTGTGGCACACGCCTGTAATCCCAGCACTTTGGGAGGCCAAGGCAGGTGGATCACAAAGTTAAGAGATCGAGACCACCCTGGCTAACATGGTGAAACCCCGTCTCTACTAAAAAGAACCCAGGAGGTGGAGCTTGCAGTGAGCTGAGATCGTTCCACTGCCCTCCAGTCTGGGCGACAGAGCAAGACTCTGTCTCAAAAAAAAAAGAAGTTTGCAAAATTTTTAACACTCCTTCTATTGAAAAGATTAAGTCTAATTCCTCTCCTCTTGAATATGGGTTAGCCTTAGTGACTGAATCCTCGCAAGCAGAATGCATCAGGAGTGTCACACTATGACTTCCAAGGCTAGGTTGAAAATATAAAAGAGGTAAAGCTCTCTTTCCTCTGTCTCTCTCTTTCTTTCTCTTTCTCTCTATCCCCACCCTTTTCCCTCTCCTCCCTGTACTCACCCTTGGAACCCAGCCACCATGTTGTGAGGGAGCCCAACACACATGGAGGTGCCCTGGTTAAAGTCCTAGCTAGGGTCCCAAATGACAGACAGCATCAACTATAACATGTAAAGGAGCCAATCTTCAGATCATTCCAGCCTCAGCCTTCAGGCCACTCAGCTGGTGCCAAATAGAGTAGGGACGAGCTGTCCCCACGGAGCCCTGCCCAATGCAAATTGTGAGAAGGATAAGTATTGCTATCTGAGGTCATTAAGTTTGGAGGTGGTTTGTGGCATAGAAATTGGTAATTGGAGGACTTGACTTCAAGGGTTCTCACCGGGTGTGTGAGGGTGAGGGTGGCCCTGTGGAGTGGCCTGTGGGGGCTGGTCATATTTCATCCCTAGGCTCCCCCTACTCTGATCTGCCAGATTCTTACCAGGATGAAGGCATGGACTAGGGAGGAGGAGGGGGAGTGCAGCAGCAGCAAGGGCGTGGAGTTGGCTGAGAAATTCCACAGGAGGCCGGTGCAGTGGCTCACACCTGTAATTCTAGCACTTTGGGAGGCCGAGGCAAGTGGATCTGAGGTCGGGAGTTTGAGACTAGCCTGGCCAACACGGCCAAACCCTGTCTATACTAAAAATACAAAAAAATTAGGCAGATGTGGTGGTGGGTGCCTATAATCCCAGCTACTCAGGAGGCTGAGGCAGGAGAACTGCTTGAACCTGGGGGGCAGAGATTGCAGTAACTGAGATTGCACCATTGTATTCCAGCCTGGGTGAAAGAGAGCAACTCCGTCTCATTTAAAAAAAAAAAAAAAAAAAAGAGGCTGGGCATGGTGGCTCATGTCTGTAATCCCAGCACTTTGGAAGGCCAAGTCGGGCAGATCGCTTGATGTCAGGAGTTCAAGACCAGCCTGGCCAACATGGTGAAACCACCATCTCTAATAAAAATACAAAAATTACCCGGGTGTGGTGGTGCTGGACTGTAATCCCAGCTGCTCTGTAGACTGAGGCAGGAGAATCTCTTGAACCCAGGAGGCGGAGGTTGCAGTGAGCCAAGATAGCGCCACCACACTCCAGACCAGCCGACAGAGCCAGACTCTGTCTCAAAAAAAAAAAAAAAAGAACAAAAATAAACTAGGAAACTGGCAGGAGTTATTTCCGGGTCCCAAAAGGATAAGGTGAAAAAATTGGCAGGCCAGCAGATGGCCAAAAAAGCCATCCCTAGCTGCCCTCATTGCTCATTAGCTTAAGACACTCTCACCAGAGCCATGACGGTTTACAAATGCCATAGCAATGACCCAGAGGCTATTGTCCTTTTCCATTCAATGACCCAGAAATTACCACCCCTTTCCTAGAAAGTTCTGAATAACCTGCCTCTTGATTTGCATTAACCCACCCCTTAATTTGCATGTGATTGAAAGTGGGTATAAATACAGTTGCCACCAACCCACAAGCCTGGTTCTGGGCACCCTGCCTATGAGTTAGCCTTGCTCAGCAAGAAGCAGCTCCAGTTCGATAAAAGATTGCTGAAGATTTCACCCCTGAATTTTTTTCTGGCAAAGCCAAGGACCCTCTTGGACTAAGCCCCGGTTTTAGGGCTTGCTCGCCTGCCTGCATTTATTCCAGAAAGTTCTGTTGGACGTTGTTGATGGGTAGGACGTTGGGCACTATCCAGAGTGTGGTCTTAGAATCAGCAACATCAATGCCAGGCGCGCTGTCTCGCGCCTGTAATCCCAACACTTTGGGAGGCCAAGGTGGGTGGATTACCTGAGGTCAGAAGTTTGAGACCAGCCTGGCCAATATGATGAAATCCCATCTCTATTAAAAATACAAAAAAAATTAGCCAGACATGGTGGTGGGTGCCTGTAATCCCAGCTATTTGGGAGGCTAAGGCAGGAGAATCACTTGAACGTGGGAGACAGAGGTTGCAGTGAGCCGAGATGGCACCATTGCACTCTGGCCTGGGTGACAAGAGCGAAACTCTGTGTCATACACATATACACAAAAAAAGGAATCAGCAACATCAGGATCTCCTACCCCCCACCCCTGACAATTACCCGTCTATTTTCTTTTCTTTTTTTTGAGACGGAGTCTTGCTCTGTCATCCAGGCTGGAGTGCAGTGGCCGGATCTCAGCTCACTGCAAGCTCCTCCTCTCGGGTTCACGCCATTCTCCTGCCTCAGCCTCCCGAGTACCTGGGACTACAGGCACCCGCCACTTCGCCCGGCTAGTTTTTTTTTTGTATTTTTTAGTAGAGACGGGGTTTCACCGTGTTAGCCAGGATGGTCTCGATCTCCTGACCTCGTGATCCTCCCGTCTCGGCCTCCCAAAGTGCTGGGATTACAGGCTTGAGCCACTGCGCCCGGCCTACCCGTCTATTTTCTGTCCCTGTGGCTGTATCTATTCTAGACGTGTCACATGAGTGGAATCATGCCCTGTAATCCTTTGTGCCTGGCTGGGTTCAGGTGGCCTGATGCTTCACGTTCACCCATGCCACTGCACGGCTCCTTGTCCGTGACATGGATAGACTGCATTTTGTTCATTCATCAGTTGATGGATATGTGGGTTGTTTCTACATTTTGGCTGTTACGAGTAATGCTGCTATGAAAATTGATGTCCCAGTTTTTGTGTGGACATATATTTTCAGTTTATCTTGGGTATATACCCAGGAGTAGAATGCTGGGTCATATGGTAAGTCTATGTTTAACTTTTTGAGGAATTGTGGGTGGCCCAATTTACAACTGCTAAGTTCATCCACTTCTTACTTTCTCCTCGGAACTCACACTTCTACAGCAGTGATAGCTTTCACACCTCCCTCGTCCACACTGTTAAGCACTACCACAAACCAGGCTACTGGGAAAAGCCTGGAGGCCACGAGCCTCCTGCAAGAAAAGCACCAGCAGGCTGGGCGCAGTGGCTCACGCCTGTATTCCCAGCACTTTGGGAGGCGGAGGCACGTGGATCACCTGAGGTCAGAAGTTTGAGATCAGCCTGACCAACAAGGCGAAACCCCGTCTCTGCTAAAAATGCAAAAATTAGCCGGGCATGGTGGTGGGCACCTGTAATCCCAGCTACTTGGGAGGCTGAGGCAGAAGAATCGCTTGAACCTTGGAGATAGAGGTTGCAGTGAGCCAAGATCACGTCATTGCACTCCAGCTTGGGTGACAAAGCAAGACTCCCTCTCTCTTAAAAAAACGAAAATGGGGCCGGGCGCGGTGGCTCAAGCCTGTAATCCCAGCACTTTGGGAGGCTGAGACAGGCGGATCACGAGGTCAGGAGATCGAGACCATCCTGACTAACACGGTGAAACCCCATCTCTACTAAAAATACAAAAAAACTAGCCGGGCGAGGTGGCGGGCGCCTGTAGTCCCAGCTACTCCGGAGGCTGAGGCAGGAGAATGGCGTAAACCCAGGAGGCGGAGCTTGCAGTGAGCTGAGATCCAGCCACTGTACTCCAGCCTGGGCAGCAGAGCCAGACTCCGTCTCAAAAAAAAAAAAAAAAGGAAAATGGAAAAGCACCAACAGGCATGGGGGAGACGCAGGTCCTCCAGGAGACCGTATCTGGTTCTCTTACTGCCACACTCATGCCACTCATGCCGCTGAAGCCAACACACCTCCTCCTATGTGACCAGAATTCTAGGTCACTTTTTGCTTTCTTTCTTTTTTTAAATTAAAATAAAAAAATATTTTTAGACACGTGATCTCCCTATGTTGTCCAGGCTGGTCTCAAACTCCTGGGCTCAATCGTCCTGCCTCAGTCTCCCAAAGTGCTGGAATTACAGGCATAAGCCACCAAACTAGACCTTTTTTTGTTTTTGTTTTTTAGGGACAAGGTCTCGCTCTGCTACCCAAACCAGAGTGCAGTGGCACGATCTCAGCTCACTGCAGCCTTAACCTCCTAGGCTCAAGTGATCCTTCCACCTCAGCATCCCAAAGTGCTGGGATTACAGGCGTGAGCCACCACACTAGACCTCCTTTTTGTTTTATTTTTTTAGGGACAAGGTCTTGCTCTGTCACCCAAGCCAGAGTGCAGTGACATGATCTCAGTTCACTGCAGTCTCAACCTCCTAGGCTCAAGTGATCCTCCCACCTCAGCCTCCCAAAGTGCTGGGATTATAGGCGTGAGCCACTGCACCTGGCCTGAATAATACTAGTTTAGATAAACCACTTCATAAAGTGGGCACGCAATGCTTCATTTCCTCTCACCTTTACCCAGCATTGCTTGTCATCTCTGAAAAATCACAAAGGGACCTGCCCCTCCACCTCAGGGACCCACTTAAAACCTGGTTACCATCCAGGCTTGCTCTGCCTTGGCCATCAAGTTTCCTAGGCACCAAGCCTCTCCTTTCTCCCGCTCCACCTGCCAGCCCATCTGACAGCACCAAATCCTGCACCCTGGAGTCCGTCTGGACTCACCTGCCCTGACCTTACTTGGCTTCTTCTGTGATGTTGACTTTATCAACCGCTTTTGCCAGCCTGGTTTGTCTGCCAAACCCTACCCATAAATCTCCTACCTTGGATCTATACAACTGCCTCCCTTTTGTCCTGTCCCCAGGGTAGTGAGCCCTCCAGGGCACGCAGCCCCAGCTGTCCTGATCCTTTTCTACTGAAGCAAAGGAAGATGTGTTCATTCTGTACCCACTGCTGATCTTTCTCCTCTGTCCAAACGTCTCCAGTCCTGTGCTACTGCCCTGGACTTAATTGTTTTTGTTTTTCTGTTCTTTGACACAGGGTCTCACTTGGTAGCACAGGCTGGAGTGCAGGGGCGTGATCTTGGCTTACTACAACCTCCGCTTCCCAGGTTCATGTGATTCTCCTGCCTCAGTCTCCCAGGTAGCTGGAATTACAGGCACGCACCACCTCACCCGGCTAATTTTTGTATTTTTAGTAGAGACGGGGTTTTACCTTGTTGACCAGGCTGGTCTCAAACTCCTGACCTCAGGTGATCCACCCACCTTGGCCTCCCAAAGTGCTAGGGTTACAGGCATGAGCCACTGTGCCTGGCCTGCCCCAGCCATATTAGATTCTGAGTCTTCTATGTCCCTGACAATTGGCTAAGCACATTTTAACATGTCTTGTCTTTTTTTTTTTTGAGCAGAGTCTCACTCTACTGTCCAGGCTGGAGTGCATTGGTGCAGTAATGGCTCACTGCAACCTCCACCTCCCGGGTTCAAGCAATTCTCCCTGCCTCAGCCTCCTGAGTACCTGGGATTACAGGCTCGTGCCACCACACCTGACTAATTTTTGTACTTTTAGTAGAGACGGGGTTTCACCATGTTGGTCAGGCTGGTCTTGAGCTCCTGACCTCAGGTGATCCACCCACCTTGGCCCCCCAAAATGCAGAGATTATAGGTGTGAGCCACTGCGCCCAGCCTTAATCAGTCTTTATCTTGATTTAGTAAACGCTGCACCAGGTAATGGTTGGTTAGCTTTCTCGTGTAACCTTTGCCTTTGGATTTTTTTTAAAATTTTCTTCAAATTGGGGAAAATACAGAAAACTGGTTTGGTGTCCTTTAATGTTGGAAGACCAGAGGAGCTTCTTTTGGCTCACCCAACTTTCAACAGTGGTGTATTAAGACCTTTGTTTTAGGCTGGGCACAGTAGCTCATGCCTGTAATCCCAGCACTTTGGGAGGCCAAGGCAGGTGGGTCATTTGAGGTCAGGAGTTCAACCAGCTTGGCCAACATGGTGAAACCCTGTCTCTACTAAAAATATAAAACATGGTCCAGGCGTGGTGGCTCACACCTGTAATCCCAGCACTTTGGGAGGCCACGGCGGGTGGATCACAAGGTCAGAAGATCAAGAACATCCTGGCTAACATGGTGAAACCCCGTCTCTACTAAAAATACAATAAATTATCCAGGCGTGGTGTCGGGCACCTGTAGTCCCAGCTACTCGGGAGGCTGAGGCAGGAGAATGGTGTGAGCCCGGGAGGTGGAGCTTGCAGTAAGCCGGGATCGAACCACTGCACTCCAGCCTGGGCAACAGAGTGAGACTCAGCCTCAGAAATAACAACAACAATAAAAAAGCTTTGTTTTTTGTTTTTGTTTTTGAGATAGTCTCGCTGTGACGCCCAGGATGGAATGCAATGGCGTGATCTCAGCTCACTGCAATCTTTGCTTTCTGGAAAACCCTTTGTTTTAATCCCAATTTCCATTTACTTCTTTTCCTTTTTATTATTATTATTATTTTTTTTTTTTTTGAGAAGGAGTCTCGCTCTGTCACCCAGGCTGGAGTGCAGTGGCGCCATCTCGGCTCACTGCAAGCTCCACCTCCCAGGTTCAAGCAATTCTCCTGCCTCAGCCTCCCGAGTAGCTGGGACTACAGGCGCATGACACCACGCCCGGCTAATTTTTGTATTTTTAGTAGAGACAGGGTTTCACCATGTTGGCCAGGCTGGTCTCAATCTCCTGACCTCGTGATCTGCCCTCCTCGGCCTCCCAAAGTGCTGGGATTACAAGTGTGAGCCACTGCACCCGGCCCTAACCTGATGATTTTATCAGCATCTGTAAGATAAGGCTTCAGGAACTGGTAGATTCTGCAGGAGTAACATGGGGTGCCCATAGAGAAGGGGCCCTCTTATGACCACAGCATTTACCATAACCTGTGTAATGGGCATATTCAGTGGGTGAAAATTCCTGTCACCACAGAGCCAGTTGCACATGACTTGTATACAAAGCATATCAGCTGCTTCTTCGGGGTGCTCCAATTGGCATTTATAGGGGAAGCTGGGCAGTTCCCTTCTGAGGGTAAACAGATTTTTTTTTTTCCGGAAGACAAGGTCTCACACTGTCACCCAGGCTGGAGTACAGTGGTGCAATCACAGCTCACTGCAGTCTCAACCTCTCAGGCTCAATCGATCTTCCCACCTCAGCCTCCTAAGTAGCTGGGACTACAGGGGCTCACCACCATGCTCAGCTAATATTTGTATTTCTTGTTGAGATGGGATTTCACCATGTTTTCCAGGCTGCTCTTGAACTCCCAAGCTCAAGTGATCCACCCACCTCAGCCTCCTAAAATGCTAGGATTACAGGCGTGAGCCACTGTACCTGGCCAACACACTTGGCAGTGGCTTTTATCCAGTCCACCAGGCTATGAGCATGCTGGCCCTTCACGAATATTCATAGGTCCTCTTACAACCTGTTGAATACGTACACCTTGTCAACCCATTCAGCATAAATTCCTGTCTCATCTTTCTCTCTCTCAAAATGATCTATGCCAGAGGCTACACTTCCCAGTCTAATGGCCACCTTACCACTGCAACCCCTGATAAGAAATAATGTCTCCTCTCCAAACTTGTAGATTTCTGTGTATTTTGTTTTTGTTTTTGTTTTTGTTTTTTTCCTGAGACGGAGTCTCAACTCTGTCCCCCAGACTGGAGTGCAGTGGCAAAATCTCGGCTCACTGCAACCACCGCCTCACCAGTTCAAGCGATTCTCCTGCCTCAGCCTCCCGAGTAGCTGGGACTACAGGTGCCCACCACCATGCCCAGCTAATTTTTGTATTTTTGGTAGAGACAGGGTTTCACCATGTTGGCCAGGCTGATCTCAAATTCCTGACCTCAAGTGATCTGCCTGCTTTGGCCTCCCAAAGTGCTGGGATTACAGGTGTGAGCCACCATGTGTGGCCAAATCTCCTGATTTTAAGTTGACGCCTTAGAATATCACATTATCATATGTTCTGCAGAGTGATCACTCTTCTGAGGAGGAAAACAAAGGGAACAAAGGAAAAATCAACTAAACAAAGGTCAAAACCAAAGCATTACAGTTGGGAAGCAATTCAGTAGGAGATGTGGAAATTGTGAAGCAAAAACTCCAAAGTTAAACAAAGTTACCATGTAAATTACACCACAATAAAACAAAAACAAAAACAAAAAATTAAAACCAGGAGCTTCAGTTGTCTAAATCAACGTATACAACATTCTTCTTCCGGTCTTATGATGCATTTAACAAGATCTCTAGTATCTACTCAAGCTAACCCATGAAATGTAGCTAATGGTAGATGAGTAAGATAAAGGCTGTCCAGATCTTTATCTGAAAGAGGCCGACAAGAAAGACCAGAGTATTTCATGAAAATCTGAAGGGAGAATAAACATTTCACTCACTACCTACCACGTGCCAGGCCTGTACCAGGGGATTGACAAAAATTGATGGGTCTTATTATCTCCAATTTACAGATGAAAAAACTGAAGCTCCAGGCTGGGCGCGGTGGCTCACACCTGTAATTCCAGCACTTTGGGAGGCTGAGGTGGACAGATCACCAGGTCAGGAGTTGGAGACCAGCCTGGCCAATATGGTGAAACCCCGTCTCTACTAAAAATACAAAAATTAGCTGGATGTGGTGGCACGTGCCTGTAGTCCCAGCTACTCGGGAGGCTGAGGCAGAAGAATAGCTTGAACCAGGGAGGCGAGGGTTGCAGTGAGCCGAGATTGCGCCACTGCACTCCAGCCTGGGCAACAGAGCGAGACTCCATCTCAAAAAAGAAAAAAAAAAAAAAACTGAAGCTCAGTGGGTTACATGGTAGGTAAGGTCTGGAGCCAAGTGTTAAACCCGTGTATCTGTTAAAAGAAAAACTTAAGACAAATTAAATTTAACAGAGTTTAATTGAGTAATGAACAATTAGCGAATCAGGCAGCTCCCTGAACCAGCATAGGTTCAGAGAAACTCTGGGGCTGCCATATGGTTGGATAATAATTATAGACAGAAAAAGGAAAGTGACATACAGAAAATGGAGATGAGGTACAGAAATAGCCAGACTGGTTAAGGTGTGGCACTTGCCTTTATTTGAACATGGTTTTAACAGTGACCACTTGTGATTGGCCAAAACTCTGTGATTGGTATAAGAGAAGGTTATAGTCTATTTACACCTCCAGTTAGGCCACTAGGTGAGGAGAAATCTTTAGGCCTAAATTAAAATATGTAAGGAGGCAGCTTTAGGCTAAACTTAATTTAACAATTCTCTTGGCCTGGCGCGGTGGCTCATGCCTGTAATCTCAGCACTTTGGGAGGCCGAGGAAGGCGGATCACCTGAGGTCCAGCGTTGGAGACCATCCTGGCCAACATGGTGAAACCCCATCTCTACTAAAAATACAAAATTTAGCTGGCTGTGGTGGCAGGTGCCTATAATCCCAGCTACTTGGGAGGCTGAGGCACAAGAATGGATTGAACCTAGGAGGGTGGAGGTTGCAGTGAGCCGAGATCGTGCCGCTGCACTCCAGCCTGGGTGACAGAGCTAAGCTCAGTCTCAAAAACACAAAACAAAACAAAGAAAGCCAATTATCTGTTTTTGGCCAACTTTCAATTTTGAGAGATTGATAAAAACTTGAGGCATTGATGTCAATCTGTCACCATCGTGAATGGACTTTTTTGGTCTGAAATCCCACTGAGAAACAGAGCAGTGGGTTTTGTAAGGTGGGAATAAGGAAATAGAGCAACAAGGAAAAACTTCATTATTTCAGGTTACTTTTTTGGGAACAGTTGGAGCAGAGGGGAGTTTCTTATTATGCTGGAATTTCTTGTTTTCAGGAGGAAAAAACTGGTCTGTTTTGGGGTCTCTCTGTTTTCTTTAAAGTTTCTGTTTGTTTATGTAGCATTTAGCATGGGTGGCTCCATTTTGGTTTAGTCTTTTGGAGTCTAGTTCAGGAGCTCAGGCCAGAAAAACAGCCTCCCATAACTTTACTAACATCTCTTTGTAATATAACATTCTGTCCACAAATGCTTGGTACATGGCTATAGGTTTCTGGCTTAAAAAATGATTAACAATGGGCTGGGCGCGGTGGCTCACGCCTGTAATCCCAGTACTTTGGGAGGCCGAGGCGGGTGGATCACAAGGTCAGGAGATCGAGACCATCCTGGCTAACATGGTGAAACCCCGTCTCTACTAAAAATACCAAAAACTAGCCGGGCGTGGTGGCGGGCGCCTGTAGTCCCAGCTACTTGGAGGCTGAGGCAGGAGAATGGTGTGAACCCGGGAGGCGGAGCTTGCAGTGAGCCGAGATCGCGCCACTGCACTCCAGCCTGGGCGACAGAGTGAGACTCCGTCTCAAAAAAAAAAAAAAAAAAAAAAAAAGATTAACAATGTACCCTCACCTATCCTGAATCTGGGCCCCTGTGGCCTCTCTCATACTACCGTGGCCACCCAAGCTGCCCTGAGGTTTCCCAATGAAGGTGGCTCACATCCGTATTCCCAGCACTTGGGAGGCTGAGGTGGGAGGATCACTTGAGCCCAGGAGTTCAAGACCAGCCTAAGCAACACAGTGAGACCTCATCTCTACAAAAAATAAAAATGCAAAAATTTGCCGGGTATGGTCCCAGATACTTGGGAGGCTGAGGTGGAGGATCAACAGAGCCCAGGCGGTCGAGGCTACAGTGAGCTGTAATAGTGGCACTGCATTCCAGCCTGGGGTACAGAGTGAGACCCTGTCTCAAAAAAGAAAAAAATAAATAGAAGTGAATAAGAAAGCAAAGAAAACCCAAATACAAACCCTGCAAGAGGAGAGACAGAGAGGCGTGGAAAGACAAAGGAGGAACAGTTCGTAGAAGTCTCGTTGTAGCCTGGACCCAAGGTGCTGTATTCACTGGACAATCATCCATAGATGCTTACTCTGTACCAGGTGTGATGCCAGATGCTGGGAATTCAGAGATGACTGAGCCATGGCCCCTGCCTTAGAATGAGCTCTCAGTTTAGTGGAGAAGGCTTACATGTAAACAGATAAATTACAGTGCAGGGTAATTAGAACCATAATAGAGTAATGTAGGAAACACACAGAAGCCAAAGAAAGGAATAATGAATTCTATTTGAAGAGGAGGAGCTAGGAGGAGAAGAGAGCTGAGGCCTTCCTGTGAGAAGGGTGGGTGGTGGTGCAGGGTGGTGGTGTTCCCCTCTGAATAACCTGGAGGCTGCCAGGGGGGCAGAAGGAAGAGAGCATTTTAGGCAGCTGGAGTGTGCATGGGCAGAGTTGAAGATTAGCAACTGCAGGCCACTGTGGAGGGAGTGCAGGACTCCCCTGGGCAACCTGGTGAAGTCACTTCTGCCCATTACACTTTATTCACTGGAGCAGCTAAGAGTGAACAGAAAAGCAGCGCTCATGCTGTCAGACCCTTTGTCCAAATGAAAACATGCACGGCATGCACCAAGGCCCAGTGTGTAAATAAGAAGCAGATAATTTTTTTTTCTTATCGGGAAACAGATCTCCCACTGTTTGGAAATATATTTTGAAACATTCTCTTTTTTTTTTAAGACAGAGTTTCACTCTTGTCGTACAATGGCGCGATCTTAGCTCACTGCAAACTCCGCCTCCTGGGTTCAAGTGGTTTTCCTGCCTCAGCCTCCCAAGTAGCTGGGATTATAGGTGGCTGCCACCATGTCTGGCTAATTTTTGTATTTTTAGTAGAGACAGGGTTTCACCATGTTTGCCAGGCTGGTCTCGAACTCTTGACCTCAGGTGATCTGCCAGCCTCAGCCTCCCAAAGTGGTGGGATTACAGGCGTGAGCCACCGCAACCAGCCAAAACATTCTTTTTTATTATTTTATTTTTATTTATTTATTTAGTTAGTTATTTATTTATTTTTGAGACACGGTCTTACTCTGTCACTCAGGCTGGAGTGCAATGGCATGATCATAACTCTCTGCAGCCTCAAACTCCTGGGCTCAAGCAATCCTCCCACCTCAGTCCTCCAAGTACTGAGACTGCAGGTGTGTACCACTATGCCCAGCTAATTTTTTTTTTTTTTTTTTTTTGAGACGGAGTCTTGCTCTGTCGCCCAGGCTGGAGTGCAATGGTGCGATCTCTGCTCACTGCAGCCTCTGCCTCCCGGATTCAAGCCATCCTCCTGCCTCAGCCTCCCAAATAGCTGCAGCAGATTACAGGAGTCCACCACCACACCGGCTAATTTTTGTATTTTTAGTACAGACAAGGTTTCACCATGTTGGTCACACTGGTCTCGAACTTCTGACCTCAATGATCTGCCTGCCAAAGTGCTGGGATTATAGGTATGAGCCACAGCGCTCAGCCCTCAGATAATTTTTGTAAATTAGTTTTTTAGTTTTTGTGGGGATGGGGAGGTCTTGCTATGTTGACCAGGCTGGTCTCAAATTCCTGGCCTCAAGTTATTGTCCTGGCTTGGCCTCCCAAATTGCTGGGATTACAGGCATGAGCCACAGGTGTCCGAAACCTTCTGGATGGGGGTGGAGAGGCAGATCCCCACCATAGGTCTGAAATTGCACCAAAACTTTGAAAAGAGGGCAAAGCTGCTTCAGCTGAGAGAAGGAGGAGCTTTCAGGGGAATTCTAGAGGGGAGAGAAGAGAGTCACACCACATCTGCCATGGCCTCCTGTCTCCACTCTTACCCTGCCCAAGTCCCTCCTCCACTTTATCAAAATCAGGAGACAGCAATCCTTCTAAAATGCAAACATGAGCATGTACCCCTCTGTTCAAAATCCTTCCATGGCTCCCCTCACTGTGAGAAAAGAAGCCAAACTCCTCCAGGCTAGGCGCGGTGGCTCACGCCTGTAATCCCAGCACTTTGGGAGGCCGAGGTGGGCGGATCACAAGGTCAGGAGTTCGAGAACATCCTGCCGACATGGTGAAACCCCGTCTCTACTAAAAATACAAAAATTAGCTGTGCGTGGTGGCGTGTGCCTGTAATCCCAGCTACTCGGGAGGCTGTTGCAGGGGAATCGCTTGAACCAGGGAGTCAGAGGTTGCAGTGAGCTGAGATTGTGCCACTGCACTCCAGCCTGGTGACAGAGCGAGACTCTGTCTCAAAAAAAAAAAAAAAGCCAAACTCCTGACCACACCTCCCAGGCCCTGCATCCTCTTCCCACTGGCTGCTGCCTAGGCCTCATGGGTCAGCTTCCCTCATTTCCCTCCAGTCACCCTCCTGTCTTCATTTTTTCCAAATTCATCACACTTCCAGCTCGTTATCTATCGCAGATAACCTCATTAGGGATCTATGGCAGAAAATAAGACTGAAGAATGCAACCAAACGTAGACAGACTTTTTCACAAGATAGTCGGTCTCTCGGGCTTATTCAAATTCCAAGGGAATCATTTACAAGTTAATTCCCATCTCTTGGGTCCATTCATTTCTCCTTTTTAAATAATTTTTTTTTTTTTTGAGACGGAGTCTCACTGTGTTGCCCAGGCTGGAGTGCAGTGGCCGGATCTCAGCTCACTGCAAGCTCCACCTCCCGGGTTCACGCCATTCTCCTGCCTCAGCCTCCCATGTAGCTGGGACTACAGGCGCCCGCCACCTCGCCCAGCTAGTTTTTTGTATTTTTTAGTAGAGACGGGGTTTCACCGTGTTAGCCAGGATGGTCTCGATCTCCTGACCTCGTGATCCGCCTGTCTCGACCTCCCAAAGTGCTGGGATTACAGGCTTGAACCACCGCGCCCGGCCCTTTTAAAATAATTTTTATATTTTTGAGACAGAGTTTTGCTTTTGTTGCCCAGGTTGGAGTGCAATGGTGCAATCTCGGCTCACTGCAAGCTCCGCCTCCCTGGTTCAAGCGATTCTCCTGCCTCAGCCTCCCAAGTAACTGGCATTACATGCATGTGCCACAACACCCGGCTGATTTTTGCATTTTTTAGTAGAGATGGGGTTTCACCACGTTGGTCAGGCTGATCTCGAACTCCTGACCTCAAGTGATCCACCCACCTCAGGCTCCTAAAGTGCTGGGATTACAAGGTGTGAGCCACTGCGCCTGGCCCCATATATTTCCCCACAAAATCACATACTACCTCTCAACATTGCTGCACCCCCATTTCCCCTCCCTTATGAGGAAGGAGGCTACATAAGCATCTGGACCACTCTGCGTTATTAGGTCATCATTCTCCTGTGGTTCCCTTGCACTTGTGCATGTGACATAAATTTTGTACACCTTTTTCTCCTATTAATTTGCCAACTGTCAGTTCCTTTTCAGGGAGCCTTTATAGGGCTAGAGAGCAGAGAAGAAGCTTTCCCTTGGCCCTACAGCTCCTTGAGGTTGGCTGTTGACTCTTTTCCTCATTGCTGTCTCTTCAGCATCTAGAATGGTGCCTCCAATGTAGAGATGCTTGATAAACATGTGTTGAGCCGGGCGCGGTGGCTCACATCTGTAATCCCAACACTTTGGGAGACTGAGGGTGGATCAAGAGATCAGGAGTTCGAAACCAGCCTGTCCAGCCTGTCCAACATGGTGAAACTCCGTCTCTACTAAAAATACAAAAATTAGCAAGGCATGGTGGTGGATGCCTGTAATCCCAGCTACTTGGGAGGCTGAGGCAGGAGAATCGCCTGAACCTGGGAGGTGGAAGTTGCAGTGAACCGAGAAAGGGCAGTAGAGCAAGACTCCATCTTGAAAAAAAATTAAAAACAGGCAAACAAAAAACAAAAACAAGCAAACAAAAAACATGTGTTGAGGTGCTTTCTGTTGAGTGGCAGAAAGCTCTGGAAGGGCTTTGGACATTCATGCGTCCAGGCCCGGGAACCAGATGAGGTTTAAGGCAACTTCAGCTAGAGTTTAAAAGGGGCAGGTAGGCCTACAGCTGGCACATAGGTTAAATGTAAAGTGGCTCAAACAGGATCTGATGAGGCAGAAGCAGAGATGGGGACCTGGTGTCTCTTTTTTTTTTTTTTTTTTTTTTTGAGACGGAGTCTCGCTCTGTCACCCAGGCTGGAGTGCAGTGGCCGGATCTCAGCTCACTGCAAGCTCCGCCTCCCGGGTTCACGCCATTCTCCTGCCTCAGCCTCCCGAGTAGCTGGGACTACAGGCGCCTGCCACCTCGCCCGGCTAAGTTTTTGTATTTTTAGTAGAGACGGGGTTTCACTGTGTTAGCCAGGATGGTCTCGATCTCCTGACCTCGTGATCCGCCCGTCTCGGCCTCCCAAAGTGCTGGGATTACAGGCTTGAGCCACCGTGCCCGGCCTTGGACCTGGTGTCTCACTGCCTTCATGTTCTTTCTTCTGGCTCAATCCCCACATCAGGGTGCACCCTAGAGGTACCAGCATTAGCAATAGGGCAGCTTTCCTTGTTTCTGGGATGGACAGAAAATGGGCCTTGAGACCCTTCCCACCATAGGAAGGCATCTCTTGCACTCTGGAGACTGAGGACTTGCTATGGTGGAACAAGGAGCAGCCTCTGGCAATGGAGGAGATGCTGGATCTCCATACAGGCAGGGTGGGTGCAACGGAGTGGAGCTGTGGCAAATGTGGGCACCTCTGTCCTGAGGGTCCTGGATGTGTCATGCCTGGAAACATGAGGACATCCTTCCAAGGTGCCCACCTCGACCTCTCTGAGCTGCAATCTTTGACTTTCTGTGTTTGGTCACAGACTAGAGGTGGTCTGTCCCTAAACAGAAGAAGATAGGCAAAGATTAGAAAGGAGAGAGGAAAGAGCTAGAGAGAGAGCCTGGGAGAGATGTAGGGACAGGAAAAAAGGGGCAGAAGGAAAAAGGTATGGAGAGAAGGAATATAAAGAAAAAACTTTAGGCCAGTTGTGGTGGCTCACGCCTGTAATTCCTGCACTTTGGGAGATGAAGGTGGGTGGATCACCTGAAGTCAGTTCAAGACCAGCCTGTCCAACATAGTGAAACCCCATCTTTACTAAAAATACAAAAATTAGCCGAGCATGGTGGTGGGTGCCTGATTCCAGCTACTTGGGAGGCTGAAGCCGGAGAATCACTTGAATCCTGGAGGCGGAAGTTGCAGTGAGCTGAGATTGGGCCACTGCACTCCATCCTGGGCAACAGAGCCAGACTCTGTCTTTAAAAAAAAAAAAAGATAAAGAAAAGGCTGGGTGTGGTGGCTCATGCCTGTAATCCTAGCACTTTGGGAGCTGAGGAAAGCGGATCACAATTTCAGGAGATCGAGACTATCCTGGCCAACATGATGAAACCCCATCTCTAGTAAAATACAAAAAATTATCTGGGCGTGGTGGCGCGCACCTGTAGTCCCAGCTACTCAGGAGGCTGAGGCAGGGGAATGTTTAAACCCTGGAGGCAGAGGTTTCAGTGAATCGAGATCGCACCACTGCACTCCAGCCCAGCTACAGAGCAAGACTCCATCTAAAAAAAAAAGGAAAGAAAAATCCTCCTCAGAGCAGGGAAAGATGAAGACATAAAAGGAAGGAGAGTCACTGGGAAAGAGAGAGGGAGAGAGACACAAAACAAAACGGCTGGAATGAGGTGAAAGTTATAGCAGCAGGATGTACTGACCTTGACCTTGGAGAAAAAGAGAGGGGAAGGGAGGAGTGAACGTGGCATCTTTGGCTGCTGTTCTGTTTCACTCCCACAACTCATCCCCCTGGAGTCCCAGCCATTTCCAGATCCTCAGGGCGGGACTGCCTTTGCTATCTGGGATGAGTCCTTGGCACCAGATGGTAAGCCTGTGAGGGGTGGGGTGCTCTGAATGCCTGACTAGTCATTTATAATTGAGAGTACTTATTCCAACCCCTTCTGGTCCTCTGTCCTTCCCTCTTCTTGGACCTGCTGAATCAGAGAGGTCAGAGGGCCAGTCCAGGAGGGGTCAGGCGCTAGGTCCCTGGAGTCGGTCCTAGGGATTTTAGGCTGAGAGAAATCAGTCCTGAAAGTGAAGAGCCTACAGAGGAAAAAAAAAAAAAATCTATGACATCACCCCTGGGGGTGTTACAGACCTAAGAAAGAAGCAATGGCTGGGTGGCCTACAGCCCCAGGAAGATTCAGCCATGGTACCCAGGAGACTTGAGAGCCCAAAGCCCAGAATTACCCCCAGAGAGACACCTGTAGACCTTCGGATCCTCAGCTTCGCACTTCCCACTGGACTGACTCTGTCTCCAGCGGGGCAATAGGCACGTGTTCACTGTGCACCTGCAGCCCCAGGCATCCTTCTCAGAGAGAGATGGCTTGGGAAGGGTTTGGCATATTGAGGATAAATAGATGAGTGGATAAAAAAAAAAAAATGCAGGCCAGGTGCGGTGGCTCATGCCTGTAATCCCAGCACTTTGGGAGGCCAAGGCAGGCGGATAACAAGGTCAAGAGATTGAGACCATCCTGGCAAACATGGCGAAACCCTGTCTCTACTAAAATTACAAAAATTAGCTGGACGTGGTGGTGCGTGCCTGTAATCTCAGCTACTTGGGAGGCTGAGGCAGAATTGCTTGAACCCGGGAGGTAGAGATTACAGTAAGCCGAGATCGTGCCGCTGCCCTCCAGTCTGGAGGATAGAGCCAGACTCTGTCTCCAAAAAAAAAAGAAAGAAAAAAGAAAGCAATTACAGCAAAATATTAACCATAGTATAATCTATACGGTGGTTATATGAGTGTTGACTACACAATTCTTTTTTTTTCTTTTCTTTTTTTGAGACATGATGTTTTAATCATGGCTCACTGCAACTTTGACCTCCTGGGCTCAAGTGATCCTCCTGCCTCAGCCTCCTGACTAGCTGGGAGCACAGGTGTGCACCACCATCACTAGCTAATTGTTTTATTTTTTTGTAGAGATGAAATCTCCCTATGTTGCCCACATTGGTCTTGAACTCCTGAGCTTAAGCAATCCTCCTGCTTCGACCTCTCAAAGTGCTGGGATTACAGGCATGAGCCACTGCACCCAGCCTCACTATACAATTCTTTCTTTCTTTTTTTTTTTTTTTTTGAGATGGAGTCTCACTGTGTTGCCCAAGCTAGAGTGCAGTGGCGCGATCTCAGCTCACTGCAACCTCTGGCCCTCAGGTTCAAGTGATTCTCCTGCCTCTGCCTCCTGACTAGCTGGAATCACAGGCACCAGTTATCACACCCGGCTTTTTGTACTTTTACTAGAGACGGGGTTTCACCATGTTGGCCAAGCTGGTCTCAAACTCCTGACCTCAGGTGATCCACCTGCCTCGGCCTCCCAAAGTGTTGGATTACAGGCGTGAGCCACCGTGCCCGGCCACTGTACAGTTCTTTAAACTTTTACATGTGTTTGGATTTTTCATATTAGAAAAAGGAAAGAAAAAAATGTCTGGCAAGTAGTCGGCACTCCTAAGTGTAAGGTTTTGGAAAGGGAATATATTCCCTTTCTGGGATAATCCACATTTCAAATGCCTGGGAGGGGCTCTGTTTGTCCTGACAGATGGCAGATTTCAGGGGAGGGCATCTACCAAGCCTAGAGGTGATAAGCCACTTTGCCCACCCAGAGCTGCTGGTGGTGACCTTAGGTTTACTATGTTCCTCCTGATATATGGCACTTGGCCCAGAGTGGACTCCACCTTGCCACCTGTCACCTAGGCTGGAGTGCAGTGGCATGATCTTGTCTCACTGCAGCCTCAACGTCCTGGGCTCAGGCGATCCTCCCCACCTCCCTCCTGAGCAGTTGAGGCTACAGGTGCTCATCACCTTGCCCGGCTAATTTTTGTTTTTGTTTTTTGTTTTGATAGAGATGGGGTCTCACTATCTTGCCCAGGCTGAGCTAGAACTCCTGGCCTCAAGCGATCTGCCTCTGCCTCCCAAAGCATTGTAATGACAGGTGTGAGCCACCATGCCCAGTCAGGAACTCAAAGAATCTTGCCCTATGCTGTAGTATCTGTTGACTATGGTGTGAGCCACCATGCCCAGCCAGGAACTCAAAGAATCTTGCCCTATGCTGTAGTATCTGTTGACTATGGGGGAGAGGCAGGATAAGGTGTTCCAGACCCCGCCTGACACCTGATCCGAAGAGGTTGCTCATGTTTGCTCAGGAGGTGAGGTTCACACAATAAAGGGCAGGGGGAGGGCTTGGACCTGGTATAAAACATCTGGAAGTTTCCAGGGGGCTGCTTTGCATCTGAAACTGCCAGGTGAGGGGTGGCAAAGATGCCGGAATCTGAGTTGGGGGGGAATTCAAATCGGAGTTGGCGAATAGGATGCCTGGAAGGAGTGGCAGGAAAGACTTGAGTTAATTGGGGCTCCTGGGTCTGCACTAATCTTAGGTGCAAAGCTGTCTAGGTCTCTGCTGAAGGACTGGGGACACCTGGTTCAGGTGTCCAGGTGTTCAGGGGAATGGACATGGCCAGATGTGTGTTAGTGGAGAAAAGAATAGTGACACATAGACCAGGTACCTGGAGTCTAATATCTTGAGCTGGTCCCAACTCCTTCTGCAACTTCTCTGTCTGTCCTAGTTCCACCAGCACTGCTTGGCTACTGGTGCTGGCACGGTCCCTTCTGTCACCAACTCTGCTCCCCAGGTGACACAGAGGCACCTCGAAAATTCTTCTTTCCTTGCGACCAGGTGGATGCTAGGGATTTAAACCACTTATGGTGCCCCATAAGTCAGGCCAATTCACCACAGATGGTGAGGCTTTCTTTGCTCAGCCTCTGGGCTTGGTAAACTCAGCCGTCTCTTTGCTTGTGAGAGGTCCTCTACTCCCTCCTTAGAAAACTTCTTTCCTGGCTATGGCCACACCAACCCAAATGTACCTGAGTTTGGCTGATTTCAAAAAACTTTTCTGCTTTGTGCCAGGATGGAATAAGGCTTAATCCAGATAGTTAGGGTTCATTTTCAGGCTTGAGAGAAAAGAGGAGGGCTTGGCTACAGCCAGACCAGGGAGAGCTGGAGGGATCAGGGACATAGAAGGTAGCATCAGGGAGGAACAGGACTATAGGCTATGGACAGTCATTTCTATGCTCAAGACTGGGTCTGCTGGGTCTGAGTTGAAGGACGAAGAAGCCTTGGTCTGAGCTGCAGGTCAGGAGTGCCTGGGTCAATCAAGTCCACAAGGAAAAAGGTGAATCTTTATTTGCTCTTTTCTTCCCACTCCAGCCTCAGAATGTTGACAGTCGCTCTCCTAGCCCTTCTCTGTGCCTCAGCCTCTGCCAATGCCAGTAAGTGAGATACCAGAGCCTGGTAATGGGGACATGGGAAGGCAGGAGGCTGGTTTCAGGTGGGAGCTGAGTTGTGGGAGGAACAGGGGTGGTGCAGAGAAACTGAACTCCTGGAAGATTTCTCCCTCCAACTCCTGCTTGCCCCTCCAGTTCAGGCCAGGTCTTCCTCCTATAGTGGAGAGTATGGAGGTGGTGGCGGAAAGCGATTCTCTCATTCTGGCAACCAGTTGGACGGCCCCATCACCGCCCTCCGGGTCCGAGTCAACAACTACTACATCGTAGGGTAAGATTCTTTGAGTTGCTGGCTGGGTGCAGTGGCTCATACCTGTCATTACAATGCTTTGGGAGGCAGAGGCAGATCACTTGAGGCCAGGAGTTCTAGCTCAGCTTGGGCAAGATACCAAGACCCCATCTCTACCAAAGAAAAACAAAAACAAAAACAAAAATTAGCCGGGCATGGTGGTGAGCACCTGTAGCCTCAACTACTCAGGAGGGAGAGGCGGGAGGATTGCCTGAGCCCAGGATGTTGAGGCTGCAGTGAGCCAAGATCGTGCCACTGTGCTCCTGCCTGGATGACAGAGTCTCTTTGCTGGCAAAATAATTGAAGTTCCCTGTAGGATCTTCCAAGGCTCACCCAGGCTTCACAGTCTGTAGGACTAGCAGGAGACTTGTCATCCCTGTCATCACCCTTCTTTCTCCTTCCTCCTCCCCTCTTTCTCAGTCTCCAGGTGCGCTATGGCAAAGTGTGGAGTGACTATGTGGGTGGCCGCAGTGGAGACCTGGAGGAGATCTTTCTGCACCCTGGGGAATCAGTGATCCAGGTTTCCGGGAAGTACAAGAGGTACCTGAAGAAGGTGGTCTTTGCGACAGACAAGGGCCGCTATCTGGCTTTTGGGAAAGACAGCGGCACAAGTTTCAATGCTGTCCCCTTGCACCCCAACACCGTGCTCCGCTTCATCAGTGGCCGGTCTGGTTCCGTCATTGATGCCATTGGCCTGCACTGGGATGTTTACCCCAGTATCTGCAGCAGCTGCTGAGTCCCCTCTCCTTGGCAGGGACACTGTGATGAGGAGTAAGAACTCTTTTATCACTAACCCCCATCCAAATGGCTCAATAAAAAAATATGGTTAAGGCTAGTGTGTGTGGGGGCATATGTGGCTGGGATATCTGCCTCCTGACTCAGCTGGGGACGTGCAAATCTCACTTCTGGCTGGCTTTGGACATCTGTCTGGAAGAGTGGGAAGATGAGGGAGAGGTGTGTGAGAATCCTGGGCTTGTACTATGATTTATCAAGAGGAGATGAGACTCTGGCTTCCATCAACGCTCTTCAAGGACAGCTCCTTAGAACATTGATCCAAACTGGAGTCCTGGGTCTGAGGGGAAGGCCTAGTTGTGGCTTATACCAAAACCGCAGATGTCCCACTCTCCAGCTCTCCTCATCCCTGGTCCTCCCCTTGAGAAAGTGCTGAACTCACTTGCTGTGTGTGGGTGGCCAGGACCATTAGCCTTTGTTCTTTCCTGGAACCCACCTAACTCCTGAAACTTAGCTGAAGTCTGTGCCCGAGGACCCTGCCCTGTTGGCAGGCCCAGTTCCTCCTCACCTCTACCCATGAGCCCCAGTGTCCTGCTAAGCCCTCTCAGATCTGGGATTCCTCCTTCCTCAGGAAGCCACCACCTTCTCAACAGTGGAAACCCTGCCCACAATACGCTCTTAGGCTTTAGACATCAGAAGGTTACAGTGGACTGGGGGAGGCTGACACTAGGCTGAACTCGTTAAGGAATGAATGGGAGGTAAGAAAACACAGGCAGCAAGAATCGAGTGTTTCGAGAAGTTTGGCTCTGGTTTGCCAGAAATAGGCAAGTCAGTTATCAGGGGTGTAAGGAAAAAGGGTTTTGTGTCTTTTTAAAATCCTAGACAGGAGAGTCACGAGCATGTTCACATGATAAAGAGGAAGAAAGAGAAAGAGGCTGGCGATTCTGAAAAGAGATCACTGATGAGGTCTCAAAAGAGATGGAAGAGGATGGTTTATGCAGTTGGGGATATAAATTTTAAGAAGGGAAGAAAATTAAAATGAGTGAAGGTATGCGTTAGTTTTGTGAAAGTTATCAGTATATGGCCGGGCACAGTGGCTCACATCTGTAATCCCAGCACTTTCGGAGGCCAAGGCAGGCGGATCATTCGAAGTCAGGAGTTGGAGACCAGCCTCCAACATGGTAAAACCCTGTCTCTACTAAAAATACAAAAATTAGCCAGGTGTGGTGGCCCACGCCTGTAATACCAGCTACTTGGGAGGCTGAGGCATGAGAATCACTTGAACGCTGGAGGCAGAGGTTACAATGAGTTGAGATAGCGCAACTGCACTCCAGCCTGGATGACAGAGCAAGACTCCATCAAAAAAAAAAAAAAAATTTAAAAAAAAGAATGTTATCAGTATCAGAATGGAGTCACATATGTCATATCCTAACGAAATGGAACCAAGCTGACACCTAAATTAAGTGTCACACCTGATAACACCTTGGAGGACTGGGTGGAGAACCAGCAGACAACAGCAAGGAGTGGCAGAGTCTGTAGACCAAGGTCAGGTAAAAGGATCACCCATCATGTTGGGCGTCAGATGAGGCAGGTTCACACACTACCTGAGGAAGCTGGTCTTTGTGACAGACAAGAGCTGCTCTGCCTCTTGGGAAACATAGGCACCAGTTTTAGTGCCACCCTGTTGCACCCCAAAGCTGTCCTTTAACTCATCAGTTACGGTGCTGGATCCCTCATCACTGCCAATACAGGGCTAGCAATATGTCCGCCCCAGTGACTGCAGCTGCTGCGGAGCCCTAGCCTCCTCTCTGGCAGGGGCCCTGTGGTGGGACTTCTCTATCATTAACCTCCATGCAGTTGACTCAAGAAAAGGATATGGTGGTTGGGCAAGGGGGCTCACGCCTGTAATCCCAAGACTTTGGGGCTCAAGTCAGGAGGGTCGCTTGAGCCCAGGATTTCAAGACCAGCCTGGGCAACACAGCAACCTGTTTGTAGGCAAAATGAGGAGTTGAAGTTCCCTGTAGGATCTTCCAGGGCTCAACCAGCCTTCATGTGCAGGGGCACTGGCAAGAAATCTGTCATCCCTGTCACCACTTTGAAGGTCTCAGGGTGTATGTAGTTCCTGAAAAGTTCAAGTCCCACCTGAGACTCTGGTCTTTTTGAGGGACAAGGGCTGCTAACTCCTTTTGGGAAAGATGAATGTCAATGCTGGCGTCTCACAACACAGCATCATGCTCTGATTCATCAGTGATTCCCTAATCAATGCCATTGGCTTGCATTGTGACTGTCTATCCCAGCCTATCCAGTGACTTCAGCAGCTGCAGAGCCCCAGCTTCTTCTTTGGCAGGGGCACTGTGGTGAGGAGGGAGGATTCCCTTACCATGAATCTCCATCCAATTGGTTCTATGAACTGATATGGTGGCCCAACTGTTGCGGGAAGTCAGGGACCCTGAACAGAGGGACTGGCTAGAGCCACAGCAGAGGAACATAAATTGTGAAGATTTCATGGACATTTATCAGTTCCCAAAATTAATACTTTTATAACTTCTTACACCTCTTTACTGCAATCTCTGAACATAAATTGTGAAGATTTCATGGACATTTATCAGTTCCCAAATAATACTCTCATAATTTCTTATGCCTGTCTTTATTTTAATCTCAATTCTGTTATCCTCATAAGCTGAGAATTTACATCACCTCAGGACCCTGTGATGATTGCATTAACTGTACAAATTGATTGTAAAACATGTGTGTTTGAACAATATGAAATCAGTATACCTTAAAAAAGAACAGAATAACAGTGATTTCAGGGAACAAGAGAAGATAACCATAAGATCTGACTGCCTGCAGGGCCGAGCAAAAAGAGCCATCATTTTCTTCTTGCAGAGAGCCTATAAATGGACGTGCAAGTAGGAGAGATATCACTAAATTCTTCTCCTAGGAAGGAATATTAAATATTAAGACCCTAGGAAAAGAATTGCATTCCTGGGGGGAGGTCTACAAATGGCCCTTCTGGGAACGTCTGTCTTATGCAGTTGAGATAAGAACTGAAATACGCCCTGGTCTCCTGCAGTACCCTCAGGCTTACTAGGATTGGGAAATTCCAGCCTAGTAAATTTTAGTCAGACCAGTTCTCTGCTCTCAAACCCTGTTTTCTGTTAGGATGTTTATTAAGACAATATGTGCACAGCTGAACACAGACCCTCATCAGTAATTCTAATTTTGCCTCAGAAGCATGTGATATTTGTGACTCTACTCCCTGTTCGTACACTCCCTCCCCTTTTGAAATCCTTAAAAAAAACTTGCTGGCTTTGCGGCTCAGGTGGGGCATTACGGACCTACCGATATGTGATGTCACCCCCCGCGGCCCAGCTGTAAAACTCCTCTCTTTGTACGCTTTCTCTTTATTTCTCAGACTGGCCAACACTTAGGGAAAATAGAACCTACATTGAAATATTGGGGGCTGGTTCCCCCGATACCCAACACCATGGCTCACGGCTGTAATCCCAACACTTCCAGAGGCCAAGGCAGGAGGATTACTTGCACTTTGGAGTTTGAGGTTGCCATGAGCTATGATTGTACCACAGCACTTCAACCTGGGTGACACAGTGAGAGCTTGTCTCTAATAAGATATTTTAAAAAATGCCATTTTAAAAGTGTACACTTTCATGGTTTTTAGTATATTCACTGTGTTGTGTAACCACTACCACTACCTCATTCCAGAACATTTCCATCACCCCCAAAAGAAGGCGGTTACATCTGTTCACTGTAGTGCCAATTACTCAACCCCTCATCATCCCCTGGCAACCACCACTCAGGTGTACTTTCTATGTCTGTGGGTTTGTTATTGTAATTTGAAAGTTAATTGATGTTACTTTGATTTCATTTTGAATACAGTAAATATGAATCAAAACCTATATATACGGAGCATCTTCACAAGCCTCATTTTTCACTGTTGCCCAGGCTGGAGTGCAGTGGCACGATCTCGGCTCACTGCAACCTCCGCCTCCCAGATTCAAGTGATTCTCCTGTCTCAGCCTCCCGAGTAGCTGGGAATACAGGCGCCCGCCACCATGCCCGGCTAATTTTTTGTATTTTTCGTAGAGATGGGGTTTCACCGTGTTAGCCAGGATGGTCTCCATCTCCTGATCTCATAATCTGCCTGCCTCAGCCTCCCAAAATGCTGAGATTACAGGTGTGAGCCACTGCACCTGGCCTGGAAGTTATTTTTTAAAAATCAATTGTTTCTTTCTCTGTCATCCAAGCTGGAGTGCACAGGCATGATCTCGGCTCACTGCAACTTGCACTTCCTGGGTTCAAGTGATCCTCCTGCCTCAGCCTCCCAAGTAGCTGGGACTATAGGCACATGCCATCACATCTAATTTTTTTTTTTCTTTCAGATGAAGTCTTGCTCTGTCCCCAGGCTGGAGTGCAGTGGTGCAATCTCGGCTCACTACAACCTCCAACTCCTGGGTTCAAGCAATTCTCCTGCCTCAGCCTCCTGAATAGCTGGGATTACGGGCATGCGCCACCATGCCTGGGTAATTTTTGTATTTTTAGTAGAGATGGGGTTTTGCCATGTTGGTCAAGCTGGTCTCAAACTCCTGACTTCAGGTGATCCGCCCGCCTTAGCCTCCCAAAGTGCTGGGATTACAGGTGTGAGCCACCTCACCCAATCCTTTTTTTTTTTTTTTGATACAGAGTCTTGCTCTTTTGCCCAGGCTGGAGTGCAGTGGTGCAATCTCAGCTTACTGCAACCTCTACCTCCCAGGTTCAAGTCATTCTCCTGCCTCAGTCTTCTGAGTAGCTGGGATTACAGGTGCCCGCCACAGCACCCAGATAGTTTTCTGTATTTTTAGTAGAGACGGGGTTTTGCCATCTTGGTCAGGCTGGTCTCAAACTCCTGAGCTCAAGCGATCTGCCCACCTCGGCCTCCCAAAGTGCTGGGATTACAGGCATGAGCCATCGTGCCCAGCAAATGCTGTCTCGCTTCTAGGAATCAATATAAATCATCTGGCAATTAATTTTTTAAAATTTTATTTTCAGACAAAGTCTCGCCCAGTTGCCCAGGCTGGAGAGCAGCAGCACCATCTCAGCTCACTGCAACCTCCACCTCTCAGGTTCAAGCCATTCTCTTGCCTCAGACTCTCGAGTAGCTGGGATTACAGGTTTGCAACACCATGCCTGGCTAATTTCTGTATTTTTACTAGAGACAGGGTTTCACCATGTTGACCAGGCTGGTCTTACACTCCTGACCTTAGGTGGATCACCTCGGCCTCCAAAAGTGCTGCGATTACAGGCGTGAGCCACTGCTCCCAGCCTTAATTTTTATATTTTTAGTAGAGACATGGTTTCCCCATGTTGGCCAGGCTGGTCTTGGACTCCTGACCTCAAATGATCTGCCCACCTCAGCCTCCCAAAGTGTTGAGATTACAGGTGTGAGCCACCACGCCTGGCCAAACTACTCTAATTTCTACCAGCCAGATGCAGATCCTTAAAACAACCCTAGGAGGTATTTCAACCATTATACCCTTTTAATATCTGAGGAAATGGAGGCACAAAGAGGCTAAATCTTTGGTCTGGGTGGCCTGGCACTAAGGCCCTGTAACTAAATGATTTATTCAAACAGAAGTCCTATCTGCTTGATCTATGCTCTTTTCACTATTTCTGGCAGGTTTCTTATAAAATATCTGGAGTTAGCAACAAACGTGAAAACTGAACAGCATTTTCCGACGGACAAGGAAGACCAAAGTGTCAATTGCCGATGCCAGAGATTCTCAAAGTATGGTCCAGAGACTTCTGGGAGTCCCTGAGACACTTTCAGTGGGTCTGCAAGTTCAAAATTATTTTCATAATAAAACTAAGATACCATTTGACTTATCTTGCATTGTTTCTCAAGTATATAGTGGAGTTTTCAAAATACTATATTGTATGTGACATCACAACCGCATGAATGCAGAAGCAGATATGAGAATCTAGTTTTATTATTTGTCTTTGAGACAAGGTCTCCCTCTGTCACTAAGGCCAGAGTGCAGTGGCACCATCACGGCTCACTGCAGCCTCAACCTCCTGGGCTTAAGCAATCCTCCCACCTCAGCCTCCCAAGTAGCTGGGACCATAGGTGTGTTCCACCACACCTGGTTAATTTTTTTTTTCTAAGAGATGGAGGTAGGCTGGGCACAGTGGCTCACGCCTGTAATCCCAACACTTTGGGAGGCTGAGGCGGGCGGATCATGAGGTCAGGAGATCGAGACCATCCTGGCTAACATGGTGAAACCCCATTTCCACTAAAAATACAAAAAATTAGCCGGGCATGGTGACGGGCACCTGTAGTCCCAGCTACTCGGGAGGCTGAGGCAGGAGAATGGCGTGAACCCAGGAGGCGGAGCTTGCAGTGAGCCAAGATCAAGCCACTGCACTCCAGCCTGGGCGACAGAGAGAGACTCCGTCTCAAAAAAAAAAAAGAGATGGAGGTCTAGGCCGGGCTTGGTGGCTCACACCTGTAATCTCAGCACTGTAGGAGGCCAAGGCGGGTGGATCACCTGAGGTCAGGAGTTCAAGACCAGCCTGACCAACATGGAGAAACCCTATCTCTACTAAAAATACAAAGTTAGCTGTGCACGGTGGTGCATACCTATAATCCCAGCTACTCGTGACGCTGAGGCAGGGGAATCGCTTGAACCTGGGAGGCAGAGGTTACAGTGAGCCGAGAGATTGTGCCACTGCACTCCAGCCTAAGCAACAGAGTGAGACTATGTCTCAAAAAAAAAAAAAGGGCACACCTCTCTGGTTTTTAGTATGTTTACTACATTACACAGCCATCATCACTACTTCATTCCAAAATATTTAACATTTCCATCACCTCCAAAAGAAACTCATTATATGTTGTGGGAAGTCAGGGACCCTGAACGGAGGGACCAGCTGAAGCCATGGCAGAAGAACGTAAATTGTGAAGATTTCATGGACACTTATCACTTCCCCGATCAATACCCTTGTGGTTTCCTATGCCTGTCTTTACTTTATTTATTTATTTATTTATTTATTTATTTATTTATTTATTTTTGAGATGGAGTCTCGCTTTGTCGCACAGGCTGGAGTGTGGTGGCGCGATCTTGGCTCTCAGCCTCCGAGTAGCTGGGACTACAGGTGCGCACCACCACTCCCGGCTAATTTTTTGTGTTTTTAGTAGAGACGGGGTTTCACCATGTTAGCCAGGATGGTCTCGATCTCCTGACCTCATGATCCGCCCGCCTCGGCTTCCCAAAGTGCTGGGATTACAGGTGTGAGCCCGGCTGCCTGTCTTTACTTTAATCTCTTAATCTTGTCATGTTCGTAAGCTGAGGATGAGTGTCACCTCAGGGCCCTGTGATGATTGGGTTAACTGCACAAATTGTTTAAACAATATGAAATCTGGGCACCTTGAAAAAAGAACAGGATAACAGCAAGGTTCAGGGAACAAGGGAGATAACCGTAAAGTCTGGCTGCCTGTGGGCCACGTGGAACAGAGTCTATTTCTCTTCTTTCAAAAGCAAATAGGAGAAATATTGTTGAATTCTTTTTCTCAGCAAGGAACATCCCTGAGAAAGAGAATGCGTTCTTAAGGGGAGGCCTCTACAATGGCCGCTTTGGGAACATCTGTCTTTTACGGTTGTAGATAAGAGATGAAATAAGCCCTGGTCTCCCATAGCACTCCCAGGCTTATTAGGATGAGGAAATCCCCGCCTAATAAATTTTGGTCAGACGGTTGTCTGCTCTCAAACCCTGTCTCCTGATAAGATGTTATCAATGACAATGCGTGCCCAAAACTTCATTAGCAATTTTAATTTTGCCCGGTCCTGTGATCTCACCGTCTCCATTAGCCTTGTGATATTTTATTACCTTGTGAAGCATGTGATCTCTGTGACCCACATCCTATTCGTACACTCCCTCCCCTTTTGAAAATCACTAATAAAAACTTGCTAGTTTTGCGACTTGGGGGGCATCACAGAACCTGTTGATTTATGATGTCTCCCATGGACACCCAGCTTTAAAATTTCTCTCTTTTGTACTCTTTCCCTTTATTTCTCAGACCAGTTGACACTTAGGGAAAATAGAAAAGGACCCACGTTGAATATAGGGGGTGGGATTCCCCCGATAATTATATCTATTGCTGTAGTGCCAATTCCTCAGCCCTTCACCATCGCCTGGCAACCACTACTTAGATGTACGTTTTGTGTCTATGGGTTTGTTACTCTAATTTTTAAATTCATTAATGTCACTTTAATTCGGTTTCATTTCACATACAGTATATATGGTCAGGCCCGGTGGTTCACACCTGTACTCCCAGCACTTTGGGAGGCCAAAGCTGGTGGATCACTTGAGGTCAGGAGTTTGAGACCAGCCTGGCCAACATGGTAAAAACCTATCTCCATAAAAATACAAAAATTAGCTGACCGTGTTGCTGCATGCCTGTAATCCCAGCTACTCGGGAGGCTGAGGCAGGAGAATCATTTGAACCCGAGAGGCAGAGGTTGGAGTGAACCGAGATTGAGCCACTGCACTCTAGCCTGGGAGATGGAAGTGAAATCCTATCTCAAAAACAAAAAAACAAAAGCCCTCATATACGCAAAACATCTTTAGAGGCCTCATTTCTAAAAACTGTAGTGGGATCCCAAGGCAAAACGTTTCAGAAACACTGATGTAAGATTTGTGTTTTTTGTTTTGAGACGGGGTGTGCAGTGGCACCATCTCAGCTCACTGCAACCTACATCTCCCAGGTTCAAGCGATTCTCCTGCCTCAGCCTCCCGAGTAGCTGGGATTACAGGTGCGACACCACCCCCGGCTAATTTTTATGTTTTTAGTAGAGATGGGGTTTCGCCATGTTGGCCAGACTGGTCTCGAGCTCCTCACCTCAGTGATCCCCCCGCCTCAGCCTCCCAAAGTGCTGGGATTACAGGACTGAGCCACCAAGCCCGGCCTGGGTTTTGTTTTGTTGTTCAGTAGGGTGGAACATAATGTCTAAACCTGGGCCCTACCTACCTGGTGCTCAAAAGTGGAATGACAGTCCCTAGCCAACCTTTCACAAAGGACAGAGAGCTACTCAACGGACCGCTGTACCCTTAAAGACTGGGAACCGGAACCGCGGGTGAGTGGGACTGAATCACAGAACAAGCGTTTTCCACGCTTCGCCGACGTGCTGAGTCCCAAGTTATAAAGACAGGAACATCCCAGCTGCTCTCCTGGGCTGACATGGACGCGAAGGGACCTACAGTGGCCTTGGGCCCAGCAGGCAGCGAGTGCAACGTGACTACCCACAGTCCAGCCCCTGGGGCCCAGATCTACAGAACCGACCAGACGTGACAGCCCTTTGGCTGGGGCTGCAGTCCCACGATCCACACAACGACTCTGTCTCCGCAGACGCGCCACCAACCACGGAGGCAAGAAACTGCAGAAAATGAAACGAAAGGGAGCCCAGTGCCGGGCGGCGCTCAGCAGCTCCCCCAACGGCCACCGTCGTCAACATCTCCGCGTAGGGGTTTGAACCGCAGCGCGCTCTCAGAGGTCAACGGTTGCGCGGCCCACGCGCGCGCATGCGTCCTGACCAGTGGAACCTTTTCTTGGAGACCCGGAGGCGAGCGCTGGAGGGCGGGATAGTGGCGAGCCACCCGCAGGAGCTTCCGGCGGCGCGTAGTCGTGATTGGCGGAGCCTGGGAGAGGGGGCGGGGCAACGGGGAATTCGAATGGGAGAGGCGGGCCCAAGGAGGGAGGGGAATGTCCGCGGGGGTCTCGACGCAGCAGAGGCAACGCGAGATGGCGGCAGCGGTAGCGGCAGCGGCGGCTACCTCAGGTACTTGAGCCCGGCCTGGGCAAGGCGGGCACCGACGTCTGGAGCTTAGTGGGAGTCATGCGTCGGAGTGTGGTCCAGGTTCCGCGGGTTGTCGCGGAGAGGCGGCCACAGCGCAGGGGCGGGGAGAGGGGGGACGGCGAGAGTGTGGGGTCGCGAGTTGGTCGGCCAGCCTGACTCCAGCCTTCTCCCTGTTTCCTGCTCTCTCCTTGGGTCAGTAGACTCGGGTCTCCGGCCCAGGCTCTTGATTTGAACCCCGCGCACTTTGTGAGCTTCGGTTTCTTCCTCTGTGAAATGGGGGTCATGGCCTTGTCCCTGGAGATGACCTGAATAAGCAAGAGAAGAGTGGCGGACGCTCTAGCCACGAGGACGAGAAGGGAGCCGGAGGCGTGTTTTGGGAAGGGTTCTGTGTGGGACATGGTGTTTGGGTGCAGAGACATCCCTGAGAGATGCAGGAGGGCGGATTGAGGATCAGACCCGGCTGCTGCTGGGTTTGAGTTGACAGCGTAAGATGCTCTGCGATTACAATAAAACGAAATAAAAGGCTGAAGTTTCCTTTCACTCTAGCATGGAAGTGAATGCTATTTTAGGGTTAGAAAGGCTGTTAGGACACCCAAAATCTTGTATGTGAGTATTTGTTTACATGTGCCTGTCTAACCCGTAGACTTAGCCCTTGTCAGTGATGATGGTGGGCGCCATAGTAATTCATTGGAACCCTCGTTAGCCTCGTGGGGAAACAGACATTTAGGAGAATGCCTAACATGTAGAGCTCTTGCTATGTGCCAGGCACAGTTGTAGGCATTTTATGGTGGTGAACCATTTATTGTCCACACAATGCTATGAGGTTGTTACTATTACTGTCTTCGTTTTATACAGGAAACTGAGGTTAGTTTGTTCAGATTTAACGCAACTAGTAAATATTGGGGCCTGAATTCGCTCTCAAGGAGTCAGAGTGTAGAGCCTCTGCTCTTAACCATTATGCCCAAGTACATGCTGTCCCTGCTGGCTGAGCAGAGTCTCCCCTTACCCTGATGCACTGTGTCCGGTGCATGGTAGATATGAAAATGCCTGAATATAATGTCCCTTCCTCGAGGAACTTAAAATCTGTTTGAATAGAGTGTCACATACTCAGATGTAATATGAAACACAATGAGAGATGTGTATACACTGAGTGTGTGGAATCTGAAGTAAACCCTTGAGTAGAATACTCAAGGGGAGGACTTCATTCAGGGAGTGATACTTGAGATGGGTTTCAAAGGTTGGATAGGAGTTTGCCAGGCTTTGACTAAGAAGACAAGAACAGCAAGTGTTGATTTATGATGTAAAAGAGGCCAAAGATGCTCTCTTAGCTCAATTTCCTCATCAAGAGAAGGAAGAAGAGTGAGTGAAATTTAGGAATTGTAGAAGAAGGGAAAATTAATAATAATTGCTAGTCTGGTCCAAGCTCAAGGTTGCTTTTATCATGAAAGGGCTAGACTCTTGTGCTGTAAATAATTGTTTACATGTGGCCCTCCCTCTTCCCTCCTCCCCTGGACTGTGAGCTCTGGGGCAGGAATGGCAGTGAGCCACTTTCATGATGGAAATGAACAAGCCAGTGAGTAGAAGTTGATTCACTACATCTTAATTTTTTTCAGCAAATACTTCCTGAGGGCCTACTCCGCGCCAGGTGTTGGGGTTAGAAAGGTGAGCAGGATAAAACTTGTTCTCACAGTTGGCAGTCAGGTGGAGAAAGTGACAAACACGCAATAGTGGGGCGTGACAAATGCTTATGGAGGGGCTAACAAGAGCTGTGGGTGCACCTGATAAAGCCTTAGTGTCTACCAGGAAAGGGTTTTTGGTTTTGTTTTTTAAGAGGAATTAAGATGTGTTTACCTCAGTCACTCCAGGGTGGGGTGGGGAGCAGTGCAGATATTCTAGGGAGAGAGATTAACGTGGACAAAAACCCAAAGGTGCAAGAGAACTTAGAGTTTTGTAGGAAGTGAAGGAAATTCATCATGACTGGTAACTTACACTGCAAGGAAGGAAACAGAGGGAATGACTAGAGGGCAGGGAGACACCTTGCTACCATCAGCAAGGAAGGCTGTAAAGACCATGACCTTGGGCAGAGGTAGTGCAGTGGGAATGGAGAGAAGTGGACTTGTTCAAGAGAGATTTAAAGAAATAGACTTGACAGATGTTAATGATGAACTGATGTGGGAGGTAAGAAACGTTGGAGTTAAAGACTCCCACTTTTGGGGTTGGTGCCATTCATTTACATCAGATCAAAGGAGGAGGCTGCAGAGAGATGGGGAAGGGAGGGTTCAGTTTAGGACAGGTGGAGTTTAAGAGGAGCCGTCTGCCAGGCTCACGCCTGTAATCCCAGCATCCCAGCACTTTGGGAGACCAAGGCGGGAGGATCAAGAGATCGAGACCATCTTGGCCAACATGGTGAAACCCCATCTCTAAAATTAATCAAAAATTAGCTGGGTGTGGTGGCATACGCACCTGTAGTCCCAGCTATTCGGGAGACAGAGGCAGGAGATTGTAGTGAGCCAAGAGCTCCACTGCACTCCAGCCTGGCGACAAAGTGGGACTCCGTCTCAAAAAAAAAAGGAGCTGTCAGGGCAGCCATTCAGAATGTGGGTCTGCAGTAGAGCGCTCTTGTGCAGAACGTACAATAGTACTTATCCGCTGTAAGATGTTACTGAAGCCAAGAGGACAGGTGACCTGCCTACTGAGTGGTCTCAGCTGGGGGCAACTTTGTCCCTCACAGGACATTTGGAGATGTCTGGAGAGATTTTTAGTTGTTACAACTTGAGGGTGAGGGTGGAGAATGCTACTGGCATCTAGTAAGCCTGTGCTAACAGTCTAAATGCACAGGAGAGCCCCACAATAGGAATTAGCCAGCCCAAAATGTGAGTAGTGCTGAAGTTGAGAAACGCTGGTCTAGAGAAAGGATAGACAGATCCTAGGAAAAGCACTGGAGACTGGTAGAACTGAGGAGTGAACAGAGAACTGGGTAAGACAACCAGGAAGGTGGGGGGCATGGAAATGAAGGGAAAAGTGTGTTTCCCAAGAGTGTTGCATACTTCTGGGCAGTCCAACAGGATTGAGGCTGAGTATGCCTACTGGATCTAGCATTAGAGAGGTCATGGGTGACCCTGCTGAATAGTGAGGGCAGAAGCAAGTTGCAGGGATGGAGGAGTGGGTAGCAAGAGAAAGGGTGTAATAATAACAGCTAGGAACTGAGCAGTTGCTGCCAGGCACTGTGCTAAACATTGTATGTACATTATTACTTTGAATCCTCACATTCCTATGAGATGCAAAGGTGAAGGGACTGAGGAGCCTGAGGAGGGTTCATGTAAAGCACACTGGAGTTAGATCTTCATTTGAAGCTGTCACTCACTAGCTGTTGACCCTGGGCCAGTCAGCTAACCCCTCTATACTGAGGTTTCCTCATCTGGAAAATGGGAGATAGACATTAAAAAGCACTTACTAGCCTTTTACCAAATAACAGATAATGTTCAAAGCACTTTTACATGAATCACCTTAATTACTGTCCTAACAACCTAACAAGGAGGTATTTTTATTCCCATTTTGCAGGCAAGGAAATTGAGGCACTGGGATGGAAAATAATTTCCCTAGGTTACTTAGCTGGCTGTAAATGGCAGAGCTGGGATTTCAACCCAGGCCATTTTACCTTGAATAATGAACCTACCTACTATGTGCTAGTCACTGTGCTGCCACTTTACCTGGCACTTATTTTAATTATCTTTTTTTTTTTTTTCTGAGACACAGTTTTGCTCTGTCACCCAGGCTGGAGTACAATGGCACGATCTCTGCTCACTGCAACCTCCACCTCCCGCATTCAAGCAATTCTTGTGCCTCAGCCTCCCAAGTAGCTGTGATTACAGGTGCACACCACCATACCTGACTAATTTTTGTACTTTTAGTAGAGCCAGGGTTTCACCACCAGGCTGATCTCAAACTCCTGACCTCAGGTGATCCGCCCACCTGGCCTCCCAAAGTGCTGGGATTACAGGCTTGAACCACCACGCCAGGCCAAATTCTCAAAAAACCCAAGGCCCACCCCCAACCTTATTTTACAGACAAGGAAACCTAAGGTCCAAGGTCACAAACTAATAAATGTCAGAGTTGGAATTGAAGTCCAGTTCTGTCTGACCAGTGTCTACACTCTACCTCATCACTGACTTCCCCTTCCCCTTAGATTGATCACTGCACTTCCTTAAGTGCCTCTATATCTGCCATCTTTCTGTTCTTTCTGCTCTCCTGTGAAAGCAGGCAGAGGAGGGTTCTGCACATATTTTTGACAAGTCAGTGCACCTTAATTTTCTGTCTACACACATGCATCTGCAGGTTTTTACCTGCTTGCTCCTGACTTTCAGGATTACCATGAGGAACATATGAGAACTACATGTCCAAGCGCTTTGCTACCATAACGTGAGAAATGGTATTAGTAGCCCCATTTATCAGATGATGGAATGGAGGTTCAATTTTTGAAACAGGCCATCTGCTTATGGGCATGCCTGCCTTACTTAGATGTAAGATTCTTTCTTTTTTTTTTTTTGAGACGAAGTCTCGCTCTGCTGCCCAGGCTGGAGTGCAGTGGCGCAATCTCCGCTCATTGCAAGCTCCACCTCCCGGATTCAGGCCATTTTCCTGCCTCAGCCTCCCGAGTAGCTGGGACTACATGCGCCTGCAACCACTCCTGGCTAATTTTTTTGTATTTTAGTAGAGATGGGGTTTCATCGTGTTAGCCAGGATGGTCTCGATCTCCTGACCTCGTGATCTGATCTGCCTGCCTTGGCCTCCCAAAGTGCTAGGATTACAGGCGTGAGCCACCGTGCCCGGTCTAGGCGTAAGATTCTTTCTAGGTGTCATCTATCTGCCTTTTCGTCTTGCTGTTTCTGTGTTGGCTACATATACCAGCCAGCCTTTTGCCTTCTGCGAGGCCTATGGCTCCTAGCAACCAGCTGCTACCACCAGCAAGGAAGGGAAAGAGCTGCCAGGAGCTTTCCCAATTAGTACATAATAGGGAAGCAATACAGCATCCTATTAAAAGAGTTTTAGAGGGGAAGAGGTCTAGGTTTGAATTCCACTATGAGCTACAGTATGTTATCCTCTAACATAAATAGAGTAATACTCTCCTTAGATGTTTTCAACTCACTTAACCCCCACAAAAAGAGAGGCCTTTTCTTTTTTTAAGTTTTATCTTCATTGTGTTTTCCGATGATACAAAATAATTCAGTTGCCAATTCTTTAAAAAAAAAAAAAAAAGACTTGATTTAATCATCTGAAGCAAATTCAGGGATAAGTTTACATGAGAGAAGAATTGCATGTCGGTGGTTTTTGCAGAACCCACATAATTCCCCATGTTAACGAGAAAGATCATCGTTAACAGTTTGCAAGGGGGGTGGGTCTGTGAGTGTACATACATCTCAATACATATTAGAAACCCCAGTTAAGAAATGGAGGTACACAGGCTGGGTGGGGTAGCTTACACCTGTAATCCCAGCACTTTGGGAGGCCAAGGTGGGCAGATCACTTGAGGTCAGGAATTCGAGACCAGCCTGGCCAACATGGTGAAACCCTGTTTCTACCAAAGATACAAAAACTAGCCAGGAGTGGTGTTGGGCACTTGTAATCCCATCTACTCGAGAGGCTGAGGTAGGAGGATCGCTTGAACCTGGGAGGTGGAGGTTGCAGTGAGCTGAGATCATGCTACTGCACTCCAGCCTGGGTGACAGAACAAGACTGTCTCAAAAAAAAAAAAAAAAAAAAAGCACAGAAAAGTCTGGCAATTCGCTGTATGGTTTAGGTTTCGGTCAGATGTCAACCCTTTTAATCCTTAGAACAACCCTGTGAGGTGCTGGTCTACTTCACCCTTGGCAATTCAAAACATGTCCTGGGGCAGGCATAGTGGCTCCTGCCTATAATTCCAGCACTTTGGGAGGCTGAGGTAGGAGGATCGCTGGAGCCCAGGAGCTGAAGACAAGCCTGGGTAACCTAGTGAGATTCCATCCCTCTCTCCCTCTTTTTTTTTTTTTTTTAAGTGCCCAGCATCACCTGGGAGCTTGTGAGAAATGCAGAATCTTGGGCATCACCCCAGGGAGACTGAGACCAAATCCATGTTTTCACAAGATCCTCCAGGTTATTTTGTCTGAGAAGCCTGCTATACACCCCGCTGGACTTGCTTGTAGAGCAGGGAAGGCACTGAGGCCAAGCTTAGGGGTGTCCATAACATGACCAGGGCAGAATGAACTTCTCTAACATGAGCTGTGGCCCCCAGCCTGCCCAGCAAAGTTGGTCCCTGCTTCTTCTGCCACCACCATACTTCATGCCTAAAAGTGATTTTCTCTCCTCCAGGAGCTGGTCGCTGTCGGCTAAGCAAGATTGGGGCTAGTCGTCGTCCACCTCCAGCTCGCGTAAGGGTGGCTGTGCGACTGCGGCCATTTGTGGATGGAACAGCTGGAGCAAGCGATCCCCCCTGTGTGCGGGGCATGGACAGCTGCTCTCTAGAGATTGCTAACTGGAGGAACCACCAGGAGACTCTCAAATACCAGTAAGGTTCAGGCCACTCCTCTTCCCTCATGCCATCACCTCCCTCTCCTAGGCCTGCCCATGTTATCACTTCCCCAGAGAGTTTCTCCGACCTGCCTCCCCAGGATCCTTGCTCCCTCCTTAACACCGCTTTGTTTCCTAAGCCTTCACTGTTCACTAGGAAATGTTCACAGGTGTCCCCCGTGATGGCCCCTCTCTGGGATACTGTAGGGAGAGATGAGAGGTTAAATCAGACGTATGTTACTGTGCACAGAGAGGGAGTAGCAATGAAGGTGAGCAGGTGAGCCCCACGTAGAGGCTATGGGACACAGGGGGAGGCAAGTTGGGGGAACACAGACCAGCCAGCCAGCCTACCCAAGCTGCAGCTGGGTAGTGTCAGAGAAGACCACCCAGATATGGGGACAGAACTCACAAGGGCAGCTACTTTATAATCCTACTGGGGATTTCAAGTTCAAACTCCTTGGGCTGTTTTTCTAGGCAGGGGCTGGCAAACCATGGCCTGCAGGTCAAATCTGATCAGGAGTAAGATTTTCAGTAAATAAAATTTTATCGTTTATTTACATATTGTCTATAGCTGCTTTCTGACTACAGTGGCAGAGTTGAGTAGTTGTAAAAGGAACACATGGCCCACAAAGCCTAAAATATGTACAGTCTGCCTTTTTACAGAAGTTTGCTAGCTCCCATACTAGACCGTTAACAATTTGGGCTTCAGTTTCTTTCCAGCCTCATTCCCTCAACATATACTAAACTCCCTGCTGTGGCCTAAGTTGCAGCTTCTCCACCAGAACGCAGTGAATATGTGATTGGTATGTGGAGTCTAGTCCAGTCGTACGCAGCATCCTCTATATTCCCCGTTACGGTTTAAAATACAATGTTCTACACATGTGGCCTTGTGAAAAAGATTGGGAAGCCTTGCTTTTGTGTTATTCTTGATTCTTAGAGTTTCTTTCTTTGGTCAAAATCTTCCTTCCTTGAGCAGAATCAGTTACTCCTTCAAGAGTGTGTTCTTATCTTCGTTTCCTAAATCACAGCAGTGTGGATATCTATCCTACCAGACTGCAAAACTCTAAGAGCAAGGATATCAGATCCATCTCTGTATTCCTAACACCAATAGAGAGATGAGGATGGAGTAGGTGTTAGGTGGATGCTTTTTAAGGTCTTTGTACAAGAAAGCAGATAGAGACATTCTCTTAAATCCAAGATCCAGATGAGAGTAGAATCCCTTACCTATCCCCACCCCACTCTACCCCTTACATACACACAGACATACTAATGTATTTCTTTCTTCCTGCAGGTTTGATGCCTTCTATGGGGAGAGGAGTACTCAGCAGGACATCTATGCAGGTTCAGTGCAGCCCATCCTAAGGCACTTGCTGGAAGGGCAGAATGCTAGCGTGCTTGCCTATGGACCCACAGGAGCTGGTGAGGGAGCCAGAAAAGAAACAGTTATGGGTCAGAAAGGGCTGGGGAACCAGAGAGGAAAATCTCACAGCTTTCTCCACTCTCTCCCCAGGGAAGACGCACACAATGCTGGGCAGTCCAGAGCAACCTGGGGTGATCCCGCGGGCTCTCATGGACCTCCTGCAGCTCACAAGGGAGGAGGGCGCCGAGGGCCGGCCATGGGCCCTTTCTGTCACTATGTCCTACCTAGAGATCTACCAGGAGAAGGTGAGGCCCCGTGCTGGTTGGGAGAGGAGCAACAAAGGGTCAAAGTAAGACCTGGTTCTAGAAAATGAAGCTCTGCTCTAGCAGGGAGGTAAGGTGAGACCTAGAAAGACAGAGGCTGGGGTAGCAGATGGTACAACTCCGAGAATAGAACAGAGAAAGGAAACTGATCCCCAGAAAGCAGCCGCCTCTGTATAGAGAATTGCCCTTCCCCTTCACTGCTTACACAGGTATTAGACCTACTGGATGCTACATCAGGAGACCTGGTGATCCGAGAAGACTGCCGGGGGAACATCCTGATTCCGGGTCTCACCCAGAAGCCCATCACTAGCTTTGCTGATTTTGAGCGGCACTTCCTGCCAGCCAGTCGAAATCGGACTGTAGGAGCCACCCGGCTCAACCAGCGCTCCTCCCGCAGTCATGCTGTGCTCCTGGTCAAGGTGAGGCCACAGACGGGCGAGGACCTGGGAAGCCCAGGAGCCTGAGGTAAGCATGAGACCTTTGTTCTTACCCCAGGTGGACCAGCGGGAACGTTTGGCCCCATTTCGCCAGCGAGAGGGAAAACTCTACCTGATTGACTTGGCTGGGTCAGAGGACAACCGGCGCACAGGCAACAAGGGACTTCGGCTAAAAGAGAGTGGTGCCATCAACGCCTCCCTGTTTGTCCTGGGCAAGGTGGTAGATGCGCTGAATCAGGGCCTCCCTCGTGTACCTTATCGGGACAGCAAGCTCACTCGCCTATTGCAGGTCAGACCCTCCTGTCTCAGGGAAGAAGGGGCTGCAGAAGGAGGTTCTCAGGCCTGCTGTGGGGTGGGGAATAGCGGTTGAGGCATAGGAAGGCTGGGCTTTTGACCCACCCACTGCCTGGTCCCACCCTCAGGACTCTCTGGGTGGCTCAGCCCACAGCATCCTTATTGCCAACATTGCCCCTGAGAGACATTTCTACCTAGACACAGTCTCTGCACTCAACTTTGCTGCCAGAACGAAGGAGGTGATCAACCGGCCTTTTACCAATGAGAGCCTGCAGCCTCATGGTGAGAACTAGGGGAGGCAGGAGTGGAAATGCTGGGTCTGGAAATCAGGGAGTTTGTTGAAACCACCAAGCATCAGCACAGAGGCTGACCACCCCCGATCCCTCTCTCCACCCTATCCTCCAATCATCTAGTCTTGGGACCTGTTAAGCTGTCTCAGAAAGAATTGCTTGGTCCACCAGAGGCAAAGAAAGCTCGAGGCCCTGAGGAAGAGGAGATTGGGAGTGCTGAGCCCATGGCAGCTTCAGCCTCTGCCTCCCAGAAACTCAGGTGAGCAGTGGGCCTTGGGTGTATCTCCTTCCTGATGTGTGGCTTAGCAGCAGAGCTGCAATGCCTGTCAGATTCTTGAGCAGAGACAGCTGTGATCTTGTTCCTCTCCCATTAAATTCACCATAGACCGGGTGTGGCGGCTCACTCCTGTAATCCCAGCACTTTGGGAGGCCGAGGTTGGGTGGATCACCTGAGGTCAGGAGTTCGAGACCAGCCTGGCCAACGTGGTGAAACCCCATCTGTACTAAAAAATACAAAAAGTAGTCGGGTGTGGTGGCGTGTGCCTGTAATCCCAGCTACTCGGGAGGCTGAGGCAGGAGAATCCCTTGAACCCAGGAAGCTGAGGTTGCAGGGAGCTGAGATTGCGGCCACTGCACTCCAGCCTGGGCAACAGAGCAAGACTCTATCTCAAAGTAAAGAAATAAATTCACCCCCGGCTGGGCACGGTGACTCACGCCTGTAATCCCAACACTTTGGGAGGCCAAGGCAAGCGGATCACCTGAGGTCAGGAGTTCAAGACCAGCCTGGCCAACATGGCGAAACCCTGTCTCTACTAAAAATACAAAAATTAGCTGGGCATGGTAGTGGGCGCCTGTAATCCTAGCTACTCGGAAGGCTGAGGCAGGGAGAGTTGCATGAATCTGGGAGGTGGAGGCTGCAGTGAGCCGAGATCAAGCCACTAAATACTCCAGCCTAGGTGAGAGAGCAAGACTCCGTCTCAATAAATAAATACATACATAAATTCCCCCCAGATTCTACTCCGTTGAATCACTAAAGTCTAAGATAAATCTCTCCACAGTGCTGCTGCCTTGGGGACCTAAGGAGGCCTCCTCCTGGGGATCCTTTCCATTTTCCAATCTCTTTAGCCCTCAGCAAAACTTCTTGCTTTGGGACAGCTGTTTCAAGGATGAGCATTTTTGCTTCTGGTTCAAGGAGTGATCTGGATCAGATCTTTCAGATCCATGAGAGAAAAGCAAAGGAGACTTGGAAGAGCTGTCCCCCTGACACCACCTGGTCTGTGTGTCAGTGTCCAGCTTCTCCATGACTCTCTGGGGAGCCAACTGCTGTCCTAACTGCTTCTACCCTCAATCCAGACAAAGCCTCTAAGTCCTTTGTGTCACCTCCTGACCCAACTCCGATCACTCCATCTCATGGCCCAGTATGTACTAATCCTCAGGTCATCTCTATTCAGAAGTCTTGCTTTCTGTGTCTGGCCACTTAGCCCTTGTGCTGTTCCCTCCAACCCCCAGAAGCCAGTTGCAGTTTTAACTTTGCCCTGTTTCTACCCCTAGCCCAAATAAAGCCTGTGAACTACTGAACAGAGGTGACCTGAGGAGGCCAAGGGTTAGTGCCCACTCTGTCCCAGGGGGCTACTGTAGTTAAGGAAGATGCCACACACAAGAAGATGCTTGTGCACTCATGACCCAATCTCTCAGTCTTGTCTTTCCCAAACCATCTGTCAGCACTCTCCACTGCTGTGTGCACCCAGAAATGTGCACAGGTAAGCTCTCTGTCAGACAGGCACTCTGAGTAAGGGGAAGCTCAGAGTGGGCACAACAAACCCAGCAGACCCAGAGCTTGGGGGGCTCACAGGAGAGGAAGTTAGATGGGAACGTCAGTATGTGATACCAGGTGGAGAATTTAGAATCAGGAAGGAGTAGCTGCTGCTGCTGTGAGAGCCAGGAAGGAAGAGAGATGACTTCTAGTGTTTGCCCACATATGTTCTGATCCTCTTTTTCCAAGGCACTGGCGTGGAAAGCACAGGAGTGTCCCTGTCCTCCAGGAACCAGTTCACAGCATAGGAAGGGAGATGCGAGTGTCATGGGAAAGGTGGCATCAAACTGACCTGGAAAGATCATTGATACAGATGTGAGGAGGTGTGGGGCAAGATTCCAGGCAAAATAAATTAATGTTAGACATTGCTGATTGGGCGCGGTGGCCTACACCTGTAATCCCAGCACTTTGGGAGGCCAGGGTGGGTGGATCACTTGAGCCCAGGAGTTAAAGACGAGCCTGAGCAACATAGTAAGATCCCATCTCTACAAAAAAATAAAAAAAAAATTAGCTGGGCTTGGTGGTATGCACCTGTGGACCCAGCTACTCAGGAGGCTGAGGCAGGAGGATTGCTTAAGCCCTGGGGGGGCCAAGGCTATAGTGAGCTGTGATCTGAACACTGCACTCCAGCCTGGGTGACAGAGGAAGACCCTGTCTCAAAAAAGAAGAATGTTAAGCCTTACCATGCTCAGAGTCAGTCAGGACTGTGCTTGAACAGGCCTTCCCTGCTGCCCACAGGATATAGGCTTGGCAGCTGAGGTCTTCAGTGGATTTCAAAGCCCTTCTGAAGATGGCATCTTCTGTGATGTTTTCCCCAACTGCTCCTCCAGATGGTCAGGCATTGCCCTGGCAGTCACCTTATGGTCTCTTGATTTCCTCAGTAGACAGTACTTCCAGGCAGTGTCTTAGATCTCTCATACCTGGCACTGTGATTTCCTGGCATTCCTGAGCAGTCACTTCACCTGATGAAGACACTGCACCCAGAGAAATTGGATGCCTAGCAAGTTAACATTAGGTTCTGGAGCTACAGGATATGCCAAGTTAAGGTGTGGTGAGGGGAGTCCTGCTGCTGTAGGTGATGAGGGAGGAGGTAGGTGGAGAGCAACTTATTTGTCTGCTCAGCCCCCTGCAGAAGCTAAGCAGCATGGACCCGGCCATGCTGGAGCGCCTCCTGAGCTTGGACCGTCTGCTGGCCTCCCAGGGGAGCCAGGGAGCCCCTCTGTTGAGTACCCCAAAGCGAGAGCGGATGGTGCTCATGAAGACCGTGGAAGAGAAAGACCTGGAGATTGAGGTAGGTGTTTTAGGGATGTGGGAGCTGGGATTCCTGTTGGCCTTGAGAAGCAATACTCGAATCTTCAGACAGGGAAGGACACTCAGGCTGGACTAGAGTCCAGTTTTCTCCCAATACCGGAAGTTCTCCAGCTTCTCCTTGAATGTCCTTAACATGGCTGAACTTTGACAGACAACTGAGATCAGATGTGAGGGGGTGAGAAGAAAAAGTTCAAAGTAAAAGCAACAAATGTTAAACATTACATTTCCTAAAGCCCAGCTCAGTTAATGGAGGACTCTGCTTGAAAAGCCTTTTCCTTCAATATTTGCAGAAGCTTGTTCCACCTCTGGGTAGCCCCTTGATCACAGAAAGCTCTTAATTATGTTAGGCTCCACCTGTCTCCTGGTAACCTCCCATTGGTCCTAGCCCTGCCCTCTGGGGCCTCAGAGCCTTGCATACTCACCCTGATAACCCACTGCCCTTCAGGCTGCCCTGGAGTTGGGTCTGGGTCACATCTCCCTGATCCTTTCCAACAGAGGCTTAAGATGAAACAAAAAGAACTGGAGGCCAAGGTGTTGGCCCAGAAGGCTGAAGACTCAAAGGAAAAGGAAAACCATTGTCCCACGATACTCCGGCCCCTTTTGCATCGCACAGTCACAGTGGCAAAGCCCCTGAAAAAGGCTGTGGTGATGCCCCTACAGCTAAGTAAGTTTGACTCCAGGGGATAGGGGGACCAAGGCAGCTGAGATCCCATAAGGCAGGAAGTGTTAGGAGCAGCTGTCTCCATGTCATTTATGTTCTCCCACCACATACCAGTCCCTGGGAGGGGTGAGGAGACTCTGAGGCAGCGCTGGGGGTGCTCTGCCCTCGGGTGTTTAGTACAGTGGGATGGACAAACAAGTAGAGGATTGAAGACAATGGAAGACTGAAATTACTTTAAATGCGGGTATAAAAAAGGTCATGTGGAAACACAACAGGTTAACTCAGGGTGGAGGGAAGCTGGGGAATCAGAAATGGAAGAACCAAAGGGCTACCAGGGAGGGTGAAAAGTACCCTTTGCCTTGACTCCAATCAATTCTCAATTCCTACTTTCAGTTCAGGAGCAGGCAGCATCCCCAAATGCCGAGATCCATATCCTGAAGAATAAAGGCCGGAAGAGAAAGGTGAAAGTAGCTGGGGGCTTAGGCTACACCTGGAGCCCAGAAGTAAGGGGGAGTAGGCTCTAGGGGGAGGAGCGTTGGCCTTGGGGTTAAACGAACTGGGTGATGGCCGCCAGTTATTAACAGGCCTCAGCCGGGTGGGGTGGTTTAAGCCTGTAATCCCAGCACTTTGGGAGGCTGAGACGGGCGGATCACGAGGTCAGGAGATCAAGACCATCCTGGCTAACACGGCGAAACCCCGTCTCTACTAAAAAATACAAAAAAAAAAAAAACTAGCCGGGTGAGGTGGCGGGCGCCTGTAGTCCCAGCTACTCGGGAGGCTGAGGCAGAATGGCATAAACCCGGGAGGTGGAGCTTGCAGTGAGTTGAGATCCGGCCACTGCACTCCAGCCTGGGCGACAGAGTGAGACTCCATCTCAAAAAAAAAAAACAAAAAAAAACCAGGCCTCAATTGCTTACCCCTGGAATGTGGTGATGAATGGGTCCTTGCAGGGCATTTAGGGTGGAAGGCAGTGATATAGATGTACCTCACAGAGCGGATGTTCCACTGTGTAGCCTGGCTTCTGCCCTCTACAAGCTTAAGAGGGAAAACTTAGGGAACCTAAGCACTCAAGAATGAAACCACACGTGCACACGCGTGCATACCCAGAATTGAACACCACTAGAAGAACTACCCAAACACTGAGATGGTTGGGGGGAGGTATCATTTATTTATTTTCTCCCATGTACTTTTGAAAGAGCTTATTCTTTCCCTTTTAGAGATGAGGGACCAGATTTAAGAGCTTATTTTGTGCTTTTCATTAACTCACTTGATCTCCACAGCAACTCCATGAGAAAGGTGCTAATATTACCACCGAGTACTAAATAGTATCTCAGTTTCACTAGTTGCATAATGAGAATTAACCCAGAGAGTGACCTGAAGGCGGGATTTTGGACACAACTTGAGGAGGAGAGGAAGAGGCTGCAGCGCAGGAGGTCGCTGGTGCTGGGCTCCTAGTTTTGGCAGAAGAGCCCAAAGCACTTGGCTGCCCTGCGTGTCACTCACCTCCCTTTGTCTCCCAGGTGGAGTCCCTGGATGCCCCAGAGCCTGAGGAGAAGGCTGAGGACTGCTGGGAGCTACAGATCAGCCCGGAGCTACTGGCTCATGGGCGCCAAAAAATATTGGATCTGCTGAACGAAGGCTCAGCACGGGATCTCCGCAGTCTTCAGCGTATTGGCCCGAAGAAGGCTCAGCTAATCGTGGGATGGCGGGAGCTTCACGGCCCCTTCAGCCAGGTACCAGCCCACTGGACAGGGACAGGGCAGGGAGCTGGGGAGACCAGGCACCCCTGAGACCCCGTCCCCCATCCATCCTGTCCCGCCAGGTGGAGGACCTGGAACGCGTGGAGGGCATAACGGGGAAACAGATGGAGTCCTTCCTGAAGGTGAGGTCACGGCCCTGCCCCTCCTCTGCGTGTCCTGCGCCCCGCGTCCCTCTCTAACGTCGCTGCCCCCCTCCCTCCTGTGTTGCAGGCAAACATCCTGGGTCTCGCCGCCGGCCAGCGCTGTGGCCCCTCCTGACCGTCGTCTCTTCACTTCGCCTTTTTAAATCCTTGTATAACCCCGTGTTGTGTAAATACAGTTTTTTCTCTGGTGCTTCCGCCTGATTTTTGGGGCTGTGGGGGCGGGACCGGGGTGTGACCGCCTCGGGGTGGGCCGCGAGCGAGGCCGGAGACTCCACTGGGCGCCATCTTCGGGCAGCGAGTCAGCGCTGGATTGTAAATAAACAGCTGGAGTGGGGCGGGGAGGACGGTGGCCGGCAGGACGCAAAAAGAGGAAGCCGAAGCATGAGGCCTGCGACCGTTAGGCGGGCGCGCGCTCAGGGATTAGCCCCGCCCCGTCCGTGCCCCCGGCGCGCGCTCCCCCACTCTCCCGCTCGGCAACGGCGGCGGCCTTGTGCGCGTGCGCGCGAAATAACGGCCGCTGGCGGAGGGAGGGGGGTGGAATCGTTGGAGGGGGGAAGAGGAGAGAAGCCGCCCCGTCTCCCGCGCGCCCACCACCTGCGCCATCGTCAGCCAATCAGCAGCCGTCTCAGGGGTCTCGCGCTTGGGGCGACTCGGGCTGCTGGGTGGCTCCCCCGTCCCTCCGCCCGCCAGAGTCCCTCTCGCGCCCGCCCCTCCCGCTGGCCACGCGCGCGCTCGCGCTCGCGCCCGCTCCAGCCTCTTGTGTGTCCTCGCGCCCCCCGCCCGCCCTCCCCGCGCGCAGTGTGCTCCGCTCCCCCCACCCTCCACCTCCCCCCTCCTGCCCGCCCCGCGCGCCTCCTCCCCGGGTTCCCCCTCCCCCACCGCCGCCTCCTCCTCCTCCCGCCCCAGGGTGAGCGCGAGCCACCTCCCTCCCTCCCTCCGCCATGGATCCCAGCAACTGGAGCAGCTTCATCTTCCAGGTAACAACCCCCTCCCCCCGCCCCCACCCCCCTGCCCACACCCCCTCCTGCCCGCCCTCCCTCCCGTCCCACCCCCCCTCCGCGCGCCCGGTGCGCGCGCAGCTGTCCCCCTCCCTCCCTCGCGCCCTCCCCCGCCCTCCCCGAGGCGCCGGCTGGGCGCGCGCGCGGCGGGGGCCGAGGCTGCTCCCTCGCTCCCCCCACCCCGCCCCGCCAGGCTCCAACCGCCGCCGCCGCCGCCGCCGCCGCCGCCGCCGCCCGGGCCCCCGCCCCCGGCCCCGGCCCCGCGGGGCCTCCCGCCCCCACCCAGGGGGCGTCGCCGCCGCCGTCGCCGCGGCGCTCCGCGGCCCGCAAGGCGCCCTCCTTCCCTCCCTCCCTCCCGCCGGCCGGGGTGCGCGGGCGGCGGGGCGGCCCGCGGGCCATGCGTTCGGCGCGGCCCAGCCCGGCCGGCCGGGGGCGGCGCCCCGAGCCCGGGCCCCGCGCGGCCCGCGCCCCCGGCCCCCGCTGAGCCCCGGGGGCCCCGCTGCGGCCGAGGCCATGTTCCCGGTGTTCCCTTGCACGCTGCTGGCCCCCCCCTTCCCCGTGCTGGGCCTGGACTCCCGGGGGGTGGGCGGCCTCATGAACTCCTTCCCGCCACCTCAGGGTCACGCCCAGAACCCCCTGCAGGTCGGGGCTGAGCTCCAGTCCCGCTTCTTTGCCTCCCAGGGCTGCGCCCAGAGTCCATTCCAGGTGAGTAGGGCCGGCCGCGGCGGCCCGGGCTGGGGGGGCGCCCGCCCGCACTCGCGGCCCACTCGGCGCCTTGTTTCCGTAGGCCGCGCCGGCGCCCCCGCCCACGCCCCAGGCCCCGGCGGCCGAGCCCCTCCAGGTGGACTTGCTCCCGGTGCTTGCCGCCGCCCAGGAGTCCGCCGCGGCTGCTGCGGCCGCCGCCGCCGCTGCTGCCGCCGTCGCTGCCGCGCCCCCGGCCCCTGCCGCTGCCTCCACGGTGGACACAGCAGCCCTGAAGCAGCCCCCGGCGCCCCCTCCGCCACCCCCGCCCGTGTCGGCGCCCACGGCCGAGGCCGCGCCCCCCGCCTCCGCCGCCACCATCGCCGCGGCGGCGGCCACCGCTGTCGTAGCCCCAACCTCGACGGTCGCAGTGGCCCCGGTTGCGTCTGCCTTGGAGAAGAAGACAAAGAGCAAGGGGCCCTACATCTGCGCTCTGTGCGCCAAGGAGTTTAAGAACGGCTACAATCTCCGGAGGCACGAAGCCATCCACACGGGAGCCAAGGCCGGCCGGGTCCCCTCGGGTGCTATGAAGATGCCCACCATGGTGCCCCTGAGCCTCCTGAGCGTGCCCCAGCTGAGCGGAGCTGGCGGGGGAGGGGGAGAGGCGGGTGCCGGCGGCGGCGCTGCCGCAGTGGCCGCCGGTGGCGTGGTGACCACGACCGCCTCGGGGAAGCGCATCCGGAAGAACCACGCCTGCGAGATGTGCGGCAAGGCCTTCCGCGACGTCTACCACCTGAACCGACACAAGCTGTCGCACTCGGACGAGAAGCCCTACCAGTGCCCGGTGTGCCAGCAGCGCTTCAAGCGCAAGGACCGCATGAGCTACCACGTGCGCTCACATGACGGCGCTGTGCACAAGCCCTACAACTGCTCCCACTGTGGCAAGAGCTTCTCCCGGTGTGCACGGGGCCTCGGCCGCCCGCTAGGCCGTGGGGAGGGAGGGACGCGACGGAGGTGGCCTGGCCGTTGCTGGCGGGGAGGGAGGCGGCTGCTGAGGTTGGGGAAGGGGAGCCCCTCCCAGGGCGGAGGGAGGAAGCCTCTCCCGGTTACCAGGGAGCAAGGGGTGGTCCTTTGTCAAGGAGGTGGGCCTTGGGGTTGACGGAAGCTAAGCGTGGGAGGAGGCGGCGGCGGCAGCGGCTGGGTTCCAGGGGAGGGATTTCCTGCCGAAGTGGCGCTGTGACGGCCCGGCCTCCGGGAGGAGGCGCAGGGATCCCCGGAAAGGCCTGTGGTGCAGGTTGGCGGATTTGGGGCGCACCACCTGCGCCCTAACCCCAACCCCAACGTGTCCCCAGGCCGGATCACCTCAACAGTCACGTCAGACAAGTGCACTCAACAGAACGGCCCTTCAAATGTGAGGTAGGAAGCCCGCCTCCTCCCGTCCTGGTTTTCATGATTTTGATCCTCATGGTAGTTGTCTGAGTTCAGCCTCTCAGACCCCCTTTTTCTCTCTCTTCTTTTTGCCTTTTCACTCCATTTTCTCATCCCTTTTTCAAGGCCTCATCATGTCACTCCCATTTCCTACAGATCAAAGATCCCCAAGGCTCTGATACCTTTAACCTCTTGCTCCCCCCTCCCCAGCCCGCCAAGCTTTAACTCTCCTGTGACACCCCCCACGCCCCTCCCCCCTCCCCAGAAATGTGAGGCAGCTTTCGCCACGAAGGATCGGCTGCGGGCGCACACAGTTCGACACGAGGAGAAGGTGCCATGTCACGTGTGTGGCAAGATGCTGAGCTCGGCTTATATTTCGGACCACATGAAGGTGCACAGCCAGGGCCCTCACCATGTCTGTGAGCTCTGCAACAAAGGTACATGCCGAGGACTGCCGGGAGGGCCAGGGGCAGAGGGTGGGCGCCTAGCCAGACGCCCTGCCACGGATACGGGCTAAGGGTGCTGTAGCCAAGAGCTCGTGGCGTCTAGAGTCCTCCAAGAGGTCAAGGGAGCAGCGGGGGACACCTGAATTAATGTTGTTAGACTCTTAAGTCCTGGCTGGAGGAGAGATCTGCCAGAGAGGTTGAACCTCCTGGGCATACGTGGGGAGAGCGGGAGTGGAACTTGGCTGCTCTGGGGAAGGGAGTAGTCAAGAAAGCCAGTTCCAAGGGTCACAAGGCAAGGTTTCCGCCGCGCAGCCACAAGGTCTTGTCTCCAGCTCCTGGGGCAGGTGGAGTAGTACACGGGCTGGGATTTACCAGCACGCACCCTGCACGGGTAGCAGAGAAAGCTGCCTTCAGTCAGACTCACCGGTTAACTGGGTTGAGACCGCGGGGCACTGGAGGGAGGGGGACACAGCCGTCTCTGCTGAGGGTCAACCCTGCCATTGGCTAGGAGTCAGTGTCCTGTCATCCTGGGAGAGGTCTCCCGGTCATGGAGAGTGAGCTCTGTAGGTACCAAGGCTGAGAAGCGGGCACCACGCAAGCCACGCCCCAGGCTCAGGGAGGGGCTGCTGTGCCCACCAGCCCCAGCAGAGCAGTTAACCCCAGGCTACCAAGGATGCCGTGGGAGGAGGACAGGGCCATCTGAGGAGGACATCCCCCGCCTAGGAGATCAGCCCCGTCTCTGGGGTCTCCGCCTGGCTGACCCCCGCCCCATCCCAATCCACCCCCCAATAGGCTTCACCACGGCAGCATACCTGCGCATCCACGCGGTGAAGGACCACGGGCTCCAGGCCCCGCGGGCTGACCGCATCCTGTGCAAGCTGTGCAGCGTGCACTGCAAGACCCCTGCCCAGCTGGCCGGCCACATGCAGACCCATCTGGTGGGGGCCGCCCCCCCTGTCCCGGGAGACGCCCCCCAGCCACAGCCCACCTGCTGAGGGGGACCCCACACCCACCAGGCAAGGCGTGGGGCATGGCTGGGGGGCGGGATGGGGGGTGTGGGGGACAAGGGGGCTCAAAGGGCCCAATAGGGGATCTCAGGAAGGCGAGGGATGCCCATGTACCACTCAGGCTAGGGAGATTTCTGGGCACAGGGAGGGCCTTTGAGGAGAACTGCTCTGTCTGGGTGAGGATGCAGGCCGAGGCCTCTGGGAACCAGATAGGAAGTGAGCAACGGCTGTGTCCCAGGGGAAGCAAACTGGGAAGGTCTGGGGTGAGGGCAAGGCTTTTGCCATTCAGATCGCGCTGTGATCCGTGGTGTTTTTCGTGTGCAGGTACTGGTGAGGTTTGTCCAATGGCGGCAGCGGCGGCGGCGGCGGCGGCGGCAGCAGCGGCAGCAGCAGTAGCAGCCCCTCCCACAGCTGTGGGCTCCCTCTCGGGGGCGGAGGGGGTGCCTGTGAGCTCTCAGCCACTTCCCTCCCAACCCTGGTGAGCTCCAACTTGGTTGCGGGGGAGAGGGGAGAATGGAGTAGAGTTCCCTGGTACAGGCTCCTCTCCCCCCTCTTTTCCCACCAACTCCTATTTCCCCACCAACCAAGGAGCCTCCGGAAGGAAAGGAGGAAGAAATGTTTTCTTAGGGGAATTCGCTAGGTTTTAACGATTTGTTTCTCCTGCTCCTCTCTTCTATCAGACCTGACCCCACACAAACCTGTCCCCTCGGTTGTGTTGAAGTCCCCTGGACAGTGGGCAGGGTGGCAGAGGACACGAGCAGCCACTGCCCGTACCCCCTCTCCTCTCTGTAAGCCCATGCCCTGTCCTCCCAGGGACTTGTGAGCCTTTTCCCTCGAAGGTCCTCTTCTCTCCTTCCAGTCCTCTCCCCCTGCTGTCTGCAGCCCCTCCCCGGGGAGTTGGTGCTTTCTTTTTCCCTTTTTTTTTTTTCCAGGGGGAGGGAGGAGAGGAAGGAGGGGGATCAGAGCTGTCCCAGAGGGAAAGCGGTGAGGTTTGAGGAGGGGCAGAAGCAGGGCCGGCAAAGGTTGTACCTTCATAAGGTGGTATGGGGGTTTGGGGTCAAGCCCTGAACATCGTCCTGCTTGAGAATCTGTCAGGGGAAAAAGTCAAGGGGAGCAGAAGGAGGAGCCAGGAGGGCCAGAGGCAAAGAAGAGATGGAGTCTTAGGGGCCAGGGTGAGCGAGGGGTCCAGGGCCTAGAGGTGCTTCCTGGGGGCGGGGGAATGCAGCCAGTGTCCCCCTCCCCTTTTCCACCCCAGCTCCAGCCCTGGTCTTGTCTTTTCATCCCTCTTCCCCACGACAGAAGTTGTGGCCCTGGCCATGTCATCGTGTTCCTGTGTCCCCTGCATGTACCCCATCCTCCACCCCTTCCTTTTGCGCAGACCCTATTACAATAAATTTTAAATAAAATCTTGTTTCTGGCTCTGGATTAAATGAATTGCCATCACTAAGCACCTGCCCCCACCCCCAAGGGTTTGTTCTCGGCCAGGTGTCTTATCAGTCCAGCCTTGCTCTGCCCTGTGCGGCTGTGGGGTTCTGGCTCCGCCCTCCCCAGGGGCAGCCTTACTGGCGGCAGCACAGATTTAGGGCGGGGCCAAGGCTGTGGCTGTGGAGAGCAAGTTCCAGGTCTCTGGGGAATTCCCAGTCGGGACAGGCCCAGAATAGCCCCTGGAGGTTTGAAGAGGCCCGGTTAGAAACCCAAAGAGCTGCCAGACAGGAATGCCGCCATCCCCCGTCCACACCCATGACCGCTGCTCAGCCCCCAGCCGCATCCCTTCCTGCGCGCGTTACATCCCTGAGGCCATGGTGGGTGGATGCGGCTGCGGAAAGGCTGGGGAGTCCGAGCCCTAGGACTGAGCAGCGAGGTAGAGAATGAAAGCTGCACCTGCCCCTCATTCTGGGCATAGGCCACCCCGTGTTTACACGGGCTCTTCTGCCCAGCCTCTCCTGCCCCTTGGAATTTCCTTTTCTGTCCCCGCTCCGTCCTTTCCAGGGCCCCTTTTTCGAGCCTTCCAGCGCTAGTTTCTGCTGCTCCTTTCTGCAGGGTCCATTCTCTCGAAACCCCACCCTGCTCCTCCTCTGCAGCCTCCCCGTGTCTTGCCCCATCTTCCTTCCCCTCCTCCTGCTCGTAGAGGCGCCTCCACCCGGTCCTGCCTGTCTCACTGGTCCCGTCTCCTCGCAGAACCCTCTCCGTTTTCCCCAACCCCCGTCTCTTCCAGGGATCCCGGTGACCGTTGGCGGGCGGGGCCGGGGACTTAGGAAGGAGGCGGGGGGCCCCGCCTGGAGGCGCGCGTGGGAAGGGGCAGGGAGGGGGCGCGAGTGGTCCACGGGCCGGTTGCCTGGGTAACGCGTGGCTCCCTTGGGCTGGCGGGAGGGGCCGGAGGCTCGCGAGGGGCGGGGGCGGGGGCGGCGCGCGACGGCGGCGGAGCGTAGGGGAGGGGACCGGAGAGGAGGGGATGAGCACACGGGAGGGGAGAGGAGGGAGACCCGCCGCCTCCCTCCCTCCCTAGCTGACTTGCTCTCTCCCGGGCTGCGGCTGCTGCAAAAGCCAGCAGCGGCAGCGGGAGCTGTCCGGAGGCCGGCGTCGAGGTGAGACCCGGGCAGACTGAGGCTGCGGGTAGGAGTGGACCGACCGACGGCCGACGCCGGGCGGGCTGCACGGGAATGCGGGTGTCTAGAGGGCTGGTGGTGCTGGGCGGGCTGAACCCTTGGGAGGAGGCGCCAGCCCACCGAAGGCGAGGGAAGCCCCGGGAGAGGGGCTGACAGGGGATCGGAGGAAATAACCAGGTCCCCCAGGAAGAAGCGGGGGCGTCCTCGCCCTAAACGCGCAGCAAGAAAACCCGCACCGCCTGGGCGCCCAGGGAGGAGGGGAGGATGCAGAGGGAGTGGAATGCGAATGTCGGGTCCTCTGCCCAGTCTGCCTGTCGGAGTGCTGTTTGCACAGCTCGTTAATTTTGGGGTGCTGGGATCTGAGAGTCTGGATCTTGTTGGATGGACCCAGGGAGAGACCCTGGAGAAGGTCCTGTTTACAAAAGGGTTAATCTTCCCCAGGGCTCTCCAAGCAGAATACTTTGAGTAGAGCACTCCTCCCCCAGGGATGTCCCACCCTAAAGCAAAGGAAACCCCAACTTTCTTCCTCTCCCTAGCGGCAGTGCAAGGCTGGCCCTGAGACAGGAATGTGGCCCAACTGGGCCTGCAGTGCTGAACCCTCTTCCCTCCTCACCCCAAGCCTATCTCCTCCTCTTCCAGGGTTTGCCGCTGTCTCTGCTATTCCATCCTCCCCAAAGGGGCTCTCTCCCCTCTCCCATCTCAAGATGGCAGCCAGCAGCTCTGAGGTCTCTGAGATGAAGGGGGTTGAGGAGAGTCCCGAGGTTCCAGGCAAAGGGCCTGGCCATTCTGAAGCTGAAACTGGTCCTCCCCAGGTCCTAGCAGGGGTACCAGACCAGCCAGAGGCCCCGCAGCCAGGCCCAGACACCACTGCAGCCCTTGTGGACTCAGGGCCCAAGGCTGGGCTGGCTCCAGAAACCCCAGAGACCCCCGCTGGGGCCTCAGAAACAGCCCAGGCCACAGACCTCAGCTTAAGCCCAGGAGGGGAATCAAAGGCCAACTGCAGCCCCAAACAGCCATGCCAAGAAACAGTGTCCAAACCAGAAGTGAGCAAAGAGGCCACTGCAGACCAGGGGTCTAGGCTGGAGTCTGCAGCCCCACCTGAACCAGCCCCAGAGCCTGCTCCGCAGCCAGACCCCCAGCCAGATTCCCAGCCCACCCCCAAGCCAGCCATTCAACCAGCGCTCCCTACCCAGGAGGACCCCACCCCTGAGATTCTGTCTGAGAGTGTGGAGGAAAAGCAAGAGAATGGGGCAGTGGTGCCCCTGCAGGCTGGTGATGGGGAAGAGGGCCCAGCCCCTGAGCCTCACTCGCCACCCTCAAAAAAATCCCCCCCAGCTAATGGGGCTCCCCCCCGAGTGCTGCAGCAGCTGGTTGAGGAGGATCGAATGGGAAGGGCGCACAGTGGGCATCCAGGATCTCCCCGAGGTAGCCTGAGCCGCCACCCCAGCTCCCAGCTGGCAGGTCCTGGGGTGGAGGGGGGTGAAGGCACCCAGAAACCTCGGGACTACATCATCCTTGCCATCCTGTCCTGCTTCTGCCCCATGTGGCCTGTCAACATCGTGGCCTTCGCTTATGCTGTCATGGTGAGCCCCATGGGACCCTGGCCCAGGCCTGCTGTGGCTCCCAGCTTCCCGCCAGTGCTGTGACAGAGCCCCAGGAGTAATCATGCCTTCCTTACCCTCTCCTGTCTGCATGGATCCCACCTCCCCAATTCCAGGGCCTTTGTTTGCCTCTCCCTAGGACCTAACCCTCTGAGCCACCACTGCCCTGCCCCTTTGGGTGGGAGGGATATGGAAACACATGTGTGTCACAGCCTCGCTGACCTGTGCCCTCCTCCCCCTGCCCCTCCACTCCTTCCTCCCTTACCCGCCATCCATGGGGCTGGCCTCTCTCTTCTGGATGACTTTTCCACCTGATCCCTTCTGGGCTGGCTTCTCCTGACCCCGGCCATGTGCCTCCACCCCTCGCCCTAATCCCAGTCCCGGAACAGCCTGCAGCAGGGGGACGTGGACGGGGCCCAGCGTCTGGGCCGTGTGGCCAAGCTCTTAAGCATCGTGGCACTGGTGGGGGGAGTCCTCATCATCATCGCCTCCTGCGTCATCAACTTAGGCGGTGAGTGGGGGCTTGGGACAGGCAGGGGAGGAATGGAACGGTTGGCAAGGGCAGCTTTACTAACCCCTGCCCCTGCTCTCTCCTGTCTGTCCTCCTTACCTCTCCTTTGTCTCTCCTTGTCTCCCCCTCCCCCCTGTCTGTCCTTCCCTCTCCTCTCCCACAGTGTATAAGTGAGGGGCTCTGCCCCACATCCCAAGACTTTTCTTCCTGTTGGGAGCTGCCTTGGGCCCATCCCTCCCCTGGGGGGAGCCCAACTGATGGCCCTGGCCCCCACCCCTAAGGACCAAGGGAGCCTGAGCAGCCTTGTTTACAGCTTCTGTCCTGCTCCTGCATCTTGCCAGGCTCCTCTGCCAACTGTAGGCCTCCCTCATCCCTGCACTGGTTCCAACCTCCCTGCACTTCTGCCTGCATCCCCTCCAGCCTCTTGGCCCCCTATCCCTGCACTTCTGGAAACCTCCCTGCACTCTGGAAACCTCCCTGAACACCTCCCCAACTCTGCGCTCTCAGCCTCCCTGCATCTCTCCTGGCCTCCCTGCACTTCTTCCCGCCTCCCAAATTCTCTGGACCTCCACCCTGGCCTCCTCCCAACTTCCATTGTCTTGGCATCTCTCAACCCTCAGTCCTCTCCTCCTTCCCTTATCATCTCCCCTTTCCTCTCCACGTCCCTCCCCCTTCCTCTTCCTGCCTCCTCATCTCCCTTAAGCATCCTCTTCTCCAACCTCCCGTCACCGTTTACTCTGCAAAAATGACAGCACTTAGATGAGGCTTGGGGGCGGGAAGCAGTGTTGGGAGAGGGCTCCCCAACCCGGGGCTCCGACTGTTCTCTGCTGGGACCACCCAGGGTCGGACACCCAAGGGTGTCTTGCAGGTCGTAGAGCTGGCAAGCCGGGCCTCGTGTGGGGACTCGGGCGAGGGTGGCGAGCACTGGTTCCGAACGCACGCAGGGGAGAAGGGAGGGACGCGGCGCTGACCCCTCCAGGTCAGCTGGAGTTGACCCGCCCACCTGGGCTTTTCAACCCCAGTCCACGAGTTTTTTCTTGAAGGTGTCGGGCTAGATTCATTCACGTGCTTCGTAACGAAAGAATCCAAAAAAATAGGACCAAAGCGCCCACTGGCAGGAGCGAGGGCGGGGCGGGGCGCTCTATAATTATTTTCTAAGCTGACGGGGGAGGTTTGTTGCACGCGACAGCCCGCTGAGGAGGCGGGCACCGAGCTACAACGCGGTTCGGATTTGGCGGGGTTTTTTTTCCAAAAAAAAAAAAAAAAAAACTAAAATTCTTAAAAAAAAAAAAAAACGGCTATTATCAAACTGATTTCTCCCTTTTTGTATGCCGGATGCTGCATGAGTCTGAAACACCAATAAACGGAGACTGCATGAGACTCGCCTCCAGTCTCGGTTGGTTCCTGCGTTCGTCCCGCCGGCCCGCCGGTGCTGCCTCTCTTCCGGCAGAACCTTGTTGGGTGGTATGCGCATGCGCCGTCCCGGTGGCCATCTTTACTGTGGGCTGAAGCCTGCGCGCCTACTCGCGCATGTGCAAGCCTTCCCTCGCTTTCCTCTTCCAAGTAGCCTAGACTAGAGCAGAGCCTCCCGCGCCATTTCTGTGCGCCTGCGTAGTGTGACCCTGCGCAGCCTGGGAGGCGGGTCTTAGCTCCAGGTGCGTACGGCGGCTGACTTGACGTGGCCCACAATTGCGAGGTCTGGGGAGAGGGCGCCGCGTCCAGGTGTGGAGAGAGGCGGCGTGGAAGCGAAGAGTAGCCCGTCCCTCTCTTTCCCCTTTCCCCCTTTCGGAAAGTGGTTTCTGCGGGGCCCGGGAGCGTCGGAGTACCGGACCTCGATCCACGGGGTGGGGTCCTTGGTGGGGACCGAGCGCCCCCTCCCGGGGACGGGCGGTCTGGCCGCGGCGTCCCCTGCGGGAGCCTGATTGGCTGGAGACTGTCCCGAATCCCCCGGGGAGCCCGATCCCTGGGGGACCCTGGCTTCGGACTCCAGCAGCTGTCATCGCAGGGTCCCTGCCCTAGTGGCCTATGTCCCTTGCTCGGGGCCATGGAGACACTGCGGCCACCACGGCGGCGCCTCTGTCTGAAGAAGGGGAAGTGACCTCCGGCCTCCAGGCTCTGGCCGTGGAGGATACCGGAGGCCCCTCTGCCTCGGCCGGTAAGGCCGAGGACGAGGAGGAAGGAGGCCGAGAGGAGACTGAGCGTGAGGGGTCCGGGGAAGAGGAGGCGCAGGGAGAAGTCCCCAGCGCCTGTAGGGAAGAGCCTGCGGAGGAGGACTCCGATGACTGGTGCGTGCCCTGCAGCGACGAGGAGGTGGAGCTGCCCGCAGATGGGCAGCCCTGGATGCCCCCGCCCTCCGAAATCCAGCGGCTCTATGAACTGCTGGCTGCCCACGGTACCCTGGAGCTGCAGGCCGAGATCCTGCCCCGCCGGCCTCCCACGCCGGAGGCCCAGAGCGAAGAGGAGAGATCCGATGAGGAGCCGGAGGCCAAAGAAGAGGAAGAGGAAAAGTAAAGACACACTCTTACACCTTGTCCATGGGCTGCTCCCCTGATGGCGGGAGGAAATAAGGAGGGGAAATGTGGGACCCTGGAACCTTTGAAAGTGGAGGGAGGGAAGCCAGCGGGGGAGGAGGAACCGGGCAGGGGAGAAGCACAGGTGTGGGTGGGAGGGAGAACCGCCCTCACCCTTCACTCTGTTCACCTGTCCCAGACCACACATGCCCACGGAATTTGATTTTGATGATGAACCAGTGACACCAAAGGACTCCCTGATTGACCGGAGACGCACCCCAGGTACAAACGAGAGGGGACAGTTGGGGGAGGTGAAGGGCCTGGGCTCAGTTACCCAAGATCGGCTCCCCTAGAGGCCTTTGCTTGCTGCCTCAGCTGCCACACAACTTACAGCTTCAGGAGAGAGTATTCACCCAGTAGCACTATCTTTATGACTTAGATTACTACCTCGTCTTCCTTTTTTTTTTTTTTTTTTTTTTTTTTTTGAGACAGAGTCTAGCTCTTGTCTCCCAGGCTGGAGTGCAATGGCATGATCTCGACTCACTGCAACCTCCGCCTCCCGGGTTCAAGCAGTTCTCCTGCCTCAGCCTCCCGTGTAGCTGGGATTACAGACGCATGCAACCAGGCCAGGTCAATTTTTGTATTTTTAGTAGAGACGGGCTTTCACCATGTTGGCCAGGCTGGTCTCGAACTCCTGACCTTGTGATCCCCCCGCCTCGGCCTCCCAAAGTGCTAGGATTACAGGCATGAGCCAATGTGCCCGGCCTCTCGTATTCCTTTAAGAAACACTTATAATACAAAAAGTTAGCCGGGCATGGTGGCAGGCACCTGTAATCCCAGCTACTCAGGAGGCTGAGGCAGGAGAATCACTTGAGCCCGGGAGGTGGAGGTTGCAGTGACCTGAGATCACACCACTGCACTCCAGCCTGAGCAACAGAGTGAGACTTCGTCTCAAAAAACACAATCACGGCCGGGCGCGGTGGCTCACACCTGTAATCTCAACACTTTGGGAGGCCGAGGTGGGCGGATCATGGTCAGGAGATCCAGATCATCCTGGCTAACATGGTGAAAACCCCATCTCTACTAAAAATACAAAAAATTGGGCCGGGCGCAGTGGCTCACGCCTGTAATCCCAGCACTTTGGGAGGCCGAGGTGGGCGGATCACAAGGTCAGGAGATCGAGACCATCCTGGCGAACACGGTGAAACCCCGTCTCTACTGAAAATACAAAAAAAAAAAAAATTAGCCAGGGGTGGTGGCGGGCACCTGTAGTCCCGGCTTCCAGGGAGGCTGAGGCAGGAGAATGGCGTTAACCCGGGAGGCAGTAGAGCTTGCAGTGAGTGGAGACCGTGCCACTGCACTCCAGCCTGGGCGACACAGCGAGACTCTGTCTCAAAAAAAAAAAAAAAAAAAAAAATTAGCCAGACATGGTGGCAGGTGCCTGTGGTCCCAGCTACTCAGGAGGCTGAGGCAGGAGAATGGCGTGAACCCGGGAGGAGGAGCTTGCAGTGAGCTGAAATCGCTACTGCACTCCAGCCTGGGCGACAGAGCGAGACTCTGTCTCAAAAAAAAAAAAAAAAAAAAAAGCACAATTACAGATAATTCCTTTTTTTAAAAAACAACTAGTCATTGATTGTGGAAAATTACAGATAATTTTATCATGTTTCCCATTCCCAGAAGTCCAAGTCCTGGCCTTTCAATATTATCTAGATCCACATCCCTGTACCACCACGTACATCCTCTAATTACACCAGTGACCCCATTTCCCACCCCATATGCCTTCCTAGAATTTACCCTCAGTCATGCCTTTTTTTCTTTTCTTTTCTTTTTTCTTTTTTTTTTTTTTTTTTGGGGGGGGAGAGACGGAGTCTTGCTGTGTTGCCCAGACTGGTTGGTCACCAACTCTTGAGCTCAAGTGATCCACCCGCCTCGGTCTCCCAAAGTGCTGAGATTACAGGCATGAGCCCCTGCACCCAGCCTAGAGCCATTCTTTATTTCTCTCTCTTTTACCTGAACATTCACACCAGCAAGTCTTGGTAGCTATAAGATGTACATTTCCAAGTACCTCTGCTACTCTACTTTCAACACCACATCCCCATCCAAGCCACTGTCTTTCTTGCTTAGATAGTTACAGTAGCTCTTAACTGGGCTCTCCGCTTCCAGTTTCTGCAATTCAGATGATCATTTAAAAATATAAATTGTGTCATTTTTTTTTTTTCTTTGTGATGAAGTCTTTCTCTGTTGCTCTGGCTGGAGTGCAGTGGCATGATCTTGGCTCACTGCAATCTCCACCTCCTGGATTCAAGCGTTTCTCCTGCCTCAGCCTCCTGAGTGACTGGGATTATAAGCACACATCACCACGCCTAGCTAATCTTTGTATTTTCTAGTAGAGAGGGGGTTTCACCATGTTGGCCAGGCTGGTCTTGAACTCCTGACCTCAAGTAATCTGCCCACCTTGGCTTCCCAAAGTGCTGGAATTACAGGCGTGAGCCGCTGTGCCCAGCCATAAATGTCACTTTTCTTGTTTTTTGTTTTTTTTTTTTTTTGAGACCGAGTCTTGCTCTGTCGCCCAGGCTGGAATGCAGTGGTGCGATCTCAGCTCACTGCAAGCTCCGCCTTCCGGGTTCACACCATTCTCCTGCCTCAGCCTCCCGAGTAGCTCGGACTACAGGTGCCCGCCACCAGGCCCGGCTAATTTTTTGTATTTTTAGTAGAGACAGGGTTTCACCATGTTAGCCAGGATGGTCTCGATCTCCTGACCTCGTGATCTGCCTTCCTCAGCCTCCCAAAGTGCTGGGATTACAGGCGTGAGCCACCGTGCCCGGCCTCATGTCACTTTTCGACTTAAAATTTTCCAAGGGATTCCATCTTGCCAGGGAAGAGCATGTCAAAGGAGAATCCAAGCGCTTCTCCCGCCACCTCCAGTTCTCTGCACTTTTTTTTTCTTTTTTTGGAGATGGAGTCTAGCTCTGTCACCAAGGCTGGAATGCAGTAGCGCGATCTCGTCTCATTGTAACCTCCACCTCCCGGGTTCAAACAATTCTCCTGCCTCAGCCTCCCGAGTAGCTGGGATTTACGGGCGCCCACCACCACGCCCAGCTAATTTTTTGTGTTGGCCAGGCTGGTCTCAAACTCCTGATCTCGTGATTCGTCCACCTTGGCCTCCCAAAGTGCTGGCATTAACAAGCGTGAGCCACCATGCCCGGCCTGCACTCTTCTTTGAACAGAATTCTGTTCTTGTCCTAGGGCCTTTACTCTTGCCATTCGCCTGTCTGGTGTCTCCCTGGTCTTCACATTACCTGTGCCTTCCTGTCATTCAGGATCTTTGCTGCTCACTCTCTCTGAGGTCCAACCCTGAACCTCAGGTCCTCCAAGACAGAGGCCTGGGGACCTGCATGTTTAACCAACTCCCCAAGTGATAAGTGAAGTCCAGGCAGGTCTGGTGCACACCACCTCCATCTCTTCCATGTATCTTACCTTCCCCTTCTCCAGGAAGCTCAGCCCGGAGCCAGAAACGGGAGGCCCGCCTGGACAAAGTGCTGTCGGACATGAAGAGACACAAGAAGCTGGAGGAGCAGATCCTTCGTACTGGGAGAGACCTCTTCAGCCTGGACTCGGAAGACCCCAGCCCTGCCAGCCCCCCACTCCGATCCTCCGGGAGTAGTCTCTTCCCTCGGCAGCGGAAGTACTGACTCCCACTGCTCCTGCCTCTAGGCTGCAGTGTCTGTACCTGCTGGGGCCTGGGCCCTCCTTCCCCAGCCCAGGCACTGAGAAACTTGGGAAGAAGAGAGAAGCCTCAAGCTCCCAAACAGCACATTGCAGGAAAGAGGAAGAGAGTGTGTGAGTGTGTGTGTGTGTGTTTTCTATTGAACACCTGTAGAGTGTGTGAGCATGTGTGTGTGTGTTTTCTATTGAACACCTATTCGGAGACCTGGACTGAATTTTCTGAGTCTGAAATAAAAGATCCAGAGCTATCATCTCTTAAAAGGAGGGGCTGTAGCTGGAGCTCAACATTTAGGCCCCACTTCAAGGGAGAGGCAGAATTGTATTCACCCAGATTGGAAAATGAATGCCAGATGGGCAGAGGCGCACCTGCCCCATCTCGGGCCCTCCAACCCCTCCCAGTCCCACTCCAGTGCAGGCAGCTGGCTCCGAGGCAGAAACTCATGAGCACGCAGGGAGCAGTGCGCCCTCAGCTGCAGCAGAGGCAGCCCGGAGGATAAAATGAGAACCAGCTGCACGGGCTCTTTAACTCCCAAGCCCCACCCCTGGGCCTGGCCTGCCTTGCCCTGCTGGGAAGTGATCCCCTAGGCTGGGTGAGAGTTCCCCATCCGAGGCGTTGGTTGCAGCTAGCTGCCCTTCTAGATGTGAGTACATTGTACTAGCCCCCCAAACCCCAAATCAGGGGCAGATCTTTGTATCCCTCGAGGCTCTCTTTATTCCTGTCTTGCTTTCAAGGGCCTTGCTTCTGCTGGGGCAGGGAAAACATGTCTGAATCAGAGCGGGGAAGGAGGATGGGCGGTGGCTTTGCTTTGGGAGGTTTCACTTTCCAATAGTTGGGGTTTTCTGGGTTTTGAAGTAAAGGCAGATTAACTCACCAACACCATCCCCCAGCCCCCTGCAACTCTCGGGCCCCTCTCTGACTTCAGGGTCCCACATGGGAAATCAGGTGGGGGACCTTACAGGGTCATTCAGACCCCATCTTAGTGCTAGATCGGTGCTTGCTCTACTTGCCTGCACTGTCCTGGGACCTGGGCTCTGACCTGTCCCCATTCAGGGCCCTTAACTATGACAGATAAGGTTTGTTTCTGCTCCACGCAGGGCTGGGCCAGCTGTTGGCCTCCGTCAGTCATTCAGGAAGTCATTAGAGTGATTTCCAGAAGGTGTAGAATTTAGTGGCCAAGGTTCTTTCCTTTTTGGGAGGAGAAAGTGAAAACTAGGATGCTCAGCTGGACCCACCAGCCTGAGATTCTGGGGAGCTTAGAGCTGTCCCTTGGGAGTGAAGCACTTGGGGGTGGGGGTGATAGCGAGGCTGATGGCCCCTGTGTTCTCAGCTCTCCGCCTGGGTGGCCCCTGGGTGATGGGGGAAAGGCCAGCTGTCACGTGGGGTATCAGGTGGCTCTCAGAAACTCCCTTGGCACACAGCACTGGGTTGGCCCTGGGGTGTGGCTGTTTGGGCAAGACAGCCCTCTGTAGCCTTGAGCAGGTAGGGGGGCCACCTTGAGTGGGTGGCCCAGAGACAGCCTCAGGGCTCCAAGGTAACGGGGTGCTCAGGTTATCTTGGGTGCCGCCTTCCCAGGTTGTGGGGGAGCAGAGGCTGGGCGCTGGCTCAGCTTGTAGGAAACACTCACCTTTGAATTGCCATTGGCGCCATCTGGGCAGTACCCCGCCCCACCCAGGTCCTCTAGTCCTTATTCTTGGCTTAGAATCTTCCTGTTTCTGCCTGAGAAGCCACTGCCTCCTAGTTTGTGGTCTCTACAGTCATACCCAGATTAGACTTCCGGCTCCATCCTTTGATAACTGTGTCCTCTTGGGCAAGTTTTTTAACTTCCAGGTTCATTGTGAGGATAACATGAGTCAGAGGACACTTAACACTGCCTGGCACAGATTAAGCTCATTGGAAATGGGAGTTGTTACTGGGGGGCGTTTGCCTGGAACACAGGGAAAGAGGCTCTCTCCTGGAAACCTAGACCCAGTGGGTCAGAAGTGAGGCCTGCAAAAAGCAGCGGGAGCGGGATTAAGAATTCCAGCCCAGGGCTGGGTTTGGTGGCTCAGGCACCCAGCATTTTGGGAGGCCAGGGTGGGAGGATGGCTTGAGGCCAAGAGTTCCATGCCAGCCTGAGCAACATGAGACCCTTGTCTCTGTTTTGTGTGTGTGTGGTTTTTTGTTTTGTTTTGTTTTTAAAGAATTATAGCTCAGTTCTATGATTAGGCAAGTTTAGAAAATAATTAATGAAGATCGGGGTTCTGAAGCCTGGTTCCTGGGTCGCTTCTGATCTAGGAGGTTCTTGCCTCTGGTGACTGGTCTTAATTGGCAGGGGTGGGAGGAGGGAGGGAGGACAAGTGGAGGTCTGGGCTGGCTGAGCTGTTCTGTCTCCCCCTCACCTCCCAAAGGCCACCAGGCTGCTCCCCTTCCCACAAAGTGGCCCAGTTAGACTGGAGCTCACAAACAATTTCCTTGGGAAGAATCGTTCCTAAAACTGTGCTGCTTAAAAACAAAAACAAAAAAAAAAGTGAGACAGATTCTCAATTTCCATTAATGGTCTCCTAAAGGGGGTAAACCAGGAAGCCGCTGGGTGAAAACAGGCTGCTGGCAGTTCCTGAGTCATGTGACCCATTCTCTAAAGACTACAATATTTAAATCAGTGAGAAACTCCGTGAAGTTGTGTCCTTGTTTATACCAAACTTCATGTGCCTTTTCCTGAACCTGAAGCTGTGGTAAGGTCTGGGGGCGGGGCCAGGTCACCGACCTCGCCTCCAACCTCAGGACGGCCTGGAGCAAGAGCCCTGGGGTTGGAGACAAAGGAGGCTGCTTGGACCTGGGTAAGGGAAGGGGCTGGAGGAGAATGAGTGCAATTCCCTGCCCTTGATGAGCAGCCTGCAATCGGAGCTGTGTTTTTGTTTTTGAGACAGTCTCTGCTCTGTCCCTCAGGTGGGAGTACGATGACGCAATCTCAGCTCACTACAATCTCTGCTCCTGGGTTCAAGCAATTCTCCTGCCTCAGCCTCCTGAGTAGCTGAGACTACAGGTGCCTGTCACCATGTACGGCTAATTTTTGTATTTTTAGTAGAGACGGGGTTTCACCATGTTGACCAGGCTGGTCTCGAACTCCTAAGCTCAGGCGATCCTCCTGCTTCGGCCTCCCAAAGTGCTGGGATTACAGCCACAGCGCCTGGCCTGGAACTGATCTTTATCCTCCTCCCAGTTCCTACTGTGCACCAGAAACCTTCCAGTCTCTAATACCTTTGACTTGAAGCAGTCACTTTTTTTCTTTTTTTTTTTTTTTTTGAGATGGCCTCACTCTTGCTCAGGCTAGAGTGCATTCCTGTGCTCCATTTATGGCTCACTGCAGCCTTGATCTCCCAGGCACAGGCAATCCTCCCACCTCAGCCTCCGAAGTAGCAGGGACCACAGGTGTGCACCACCACACCTAGCTAATATTTTTTATGATTTTTGTAGAGACAGGGTCTCGCTATGTTGCCCAGGCTGGTCTTGAACTCCTGGCCTCAAGTGATCCATCTCGGCCTCCCAAAGTGCTGGGATTACAGGCGGGAGCCACCAAGCCTGGTCAACAGTCACTTTTATTCTCACTTCACTGGAGAGGAAGGCTCAGAGGCTAGTAAGTGGCCCAGGAGCATGCTGGCAGTGATAAAACCTGCTGGAGTGGCATTTTCCCACTGGCTCTCAATCCCGGATATATATTAAGAGTCAGAGGGATAACTTTTTAAAATAGCAATGCATGAACCTCACCCGGACCAATTAAACAGAATCACCGGAGACGGGTAGCTTTAAAAAAGATCTCCAGAAGGCTGGGCGCCTGTTATCCTAGCCCTTTGGGAGGCCAAAGTGGGTGGATCACTTGAGGTCAGGAGTTTGAGACCAGTCTGTCCAAAATGGCGAAACCCTGTCTACTAAAAAAGTACAAAGTTACCCGGGTGTGGTGGGGTGTGGTGACATACGCCTGTAATCCCAGCTACTTGGGAGGCAGAGGCAGGAGAATTGCTTAACTCGGGAGGCAGAGGTTGCAGTGAGCCAAGATGGCACAATTGCACTCCAGTCTGGGCAACAAGAGCAAAACTCCATCTCAAAACAAACAAACAAAAAAAAAACAGATTTCCAGATGACCAGTGTGTAGCCTGGGCCAAGAGTCTCTGCTTTAGACCAGAGTTGCTCAGACTTTAATGTATGTGCAAGTCATTGAGGGTCGAGTTAAAATGCCAATGGATTCAGTGGCTCTGGGGTGGGGCCGGAGGCTGCATTGCTAACAAGCCTCCAGGTGGTGCCACTCTGCTCACTGCAGACTTGGTAGGCAGTGTGGTCACTTGGTCAATTGCTATTTAAGACTCACTAGTGGCCGCAAGTGGTGGTTGACACCTGTAATCCTAGGACTTTGGGAGGCCGAGGCAGGCAGATTGCCTGAGCTCAGGAGTTTGAGACCACCCTGGGGTGAAACCCCATCTCTACTAAAATACAAAAAATTAGCCAGGCTTGGTGGCATGTGCCTGTAATTCCAGCTACTCGGGAGGCTGAGGCATGAGAATTGCTTGAACCTGGGAGGTAGGTGGACGTTGCAGTGAGCCAAGATTGTGTCACTTCACTCCAGCCTGGGCAACAGAGTGAGACTGTCTCCAAAAAACAAAAAACTCAGTATATCAGCTACTTACAGTTGACCCTGAAGATCTCTGGGAAGTAGTGACTCATGACTCGTTTATTAAGTTTTGCTGTAGCAGAAGTTTACTTTTGAGCCAAGAGTCTGTGACCCGGTCTCCCTCCCCCCCCCCCCGCCTTTTTTTTTTTTTTTTTTTCTTTAAAGAGATGGGGCCTTGCTATGTTGCCCAAACTGGTCTTGAACTCCTGGCCTCAAGCCATCCTCCCACCCTCGGCCTCCCAAAGTGTTGGGATGACAGGTGTGAGCCACCTCTCTCAGGCAAAAGCCCCTCTTTTAACTAGACAATGAACCTGGTTTCTGCTTTGGACAGGCTATTTAGTTCCTGTCCATTTACCCTCGTGGTGGGAGAGACCCCGGTGGGATTTGGGGTGAAAGCTGGCTGCGGTTCTTGCAGGAGCCTCATGACCCCTGAGGGAGGTGTGATCAGGCAAGATTGGGCATCTATACTGAGAGCCGACTAGGGCAGGTCTCAGAAGCAGGGACTGAAGGAAGATGGGTGGATGAGTGGATCTGGGGAGCAGGGACCAAGCCTGAGGGCTGGGCAGAGCTTTCCAAAGGTCAACACAATCCTTGCTATTGTCTTTTGAGGGCCCTGATCTATTTTAAGTAAATGCTCTAACTGCGCATGTCATCTGGAAGGAAACCACAAAAACCTCAATCTGAGACTTGTCACCAAAATGCTGCCTGAGTCAAAGGGTTTCCCTGGCTCACCTCCATGAATGGCGAGGGTAGAAGGCAAGACCTGTCCTGGGTGAACCTGGCGGGTGGTCTAGGCGGAAGGCCCAGGTTTAGGGCATGGCAGGTGGGTGGTCAGGGAGGTGAGGTGGGGTCCTGGTGCTGACGCAGGGGCAGTTGCTGAGGGCTTGGCCTCAGAACAAGCCAGGAGTCCAGCCGTGAGGATGACTCTTGCTGAGTCACTGAGCCGGGCGAGGCGTTCAGCCCACCTGATTGGGTCCAGCTGGGGCAGCAGATGGTGGAGAGGCCTCAGCTGTGGGGGGCGTGGTGGGGATCATCCATCGATGAGCCAATGGAGGGCGTTCCCAGAGCCTGCTTCCAACCTTGCACAGCTTTCTAGAGTTCAAATCTTCCCGGGGGGCCTCAGAGCCCTGTCCATACCTCCGCTTACAGCCCCAGCCCTTCCTCTTCTCCCATCTGGTTTCCTGGCCAGGTTTCGGCCCTGCAGAGAACCCTCCAAGGGAGCAGTGGAAAAAGCTTCACCTGGCAGTGAAAGCCCTACTTGCTGTTTCATCCCTGCAGCTGGGGTGAAACAAGACTTGCCACTGACCAGTAAATAACTGAGGCTTAAACCAGCATGCCGGGTCAGGCAGGGAGCCCCCGGCACTGGTTATATTCCCCAGATCCCTCACTGGATAGGAAAGTTGGGCCTCAGGCACTCTTCCTCCTCTGCAGTCAGAGTGCAGATTAAGAGCCAGGCTCTGTTCTGAGTGCTTTATGTGCTAACTCGGTTGATGATGATATCCATTCTCATTTTGTAGATGAGGAAACAGGCACAGGGTGGTCAAGGGACTTGTTCAAATCACTGATCCCATAAGGTTGAGAACCAAGATCCAGGCATCCTGGCTGGGCGTGGTGGCTCCACCTGTAATCCCAGTGCTTTGGGAAGCTAAGGCTGGATGATTGCTTAAGGCCGGGATTTTGAGACCAGCTTGGACAACAGAGACCTTATACCCACAAAAAGTTAAAAATTAGCTAGGCGTGGCGGTACGTACCTACAGTCCCAGCTACTCAAGAGGCTGAGATGGGAGGATCCCTTGAGCTGAGGAGTTCAAGGCTGCACAGTGAGCTGTGATCACTGCACTCCAGCCTGGGCAACAAAATAAGACCTTACCTCAAAAAAAAAAAAAAAAAAAAGGGCCGAGCGCAGTGGCTCATGCCTGTAATCCCAGCACTTTGGGAGGCAGAGCCAGGTGGATCACAAGGTCAAGAGATTGAGACCATCCTGGTCAACATGGTGAAACCATGTCTCTACTAAAAAAATACAAAACGTTAGCTGGGCATGGTGGTGGGCACCTGTAGTCCCAACACTCGGGAGGCTGAGGCAGGAGAACGGTGTGAACCTGGGAGGCAGAGGTTGCAGTGAGTTGAGATTGCGCCACTGCATTCCAGTCTGGTGACAGAGTGAGACTCCGTCAAAAAAAAAAAAAAAAAATCCAGATCTAGGAGTCCCAGCCCTCTGGACTTTCCAGAACAGGGCCCTGTATTGTGGAGTAACTGGGGGGTAGAATCAAAGGTGAGCAGGATGGGGCAATAGGAAGAAAAGACAAGGTCCCCATAAGAGTGGCAAGAGGAACAGAGCCAGGAGATCGGAAAGCAAACCCCTGTATTCCCAAACCGCAGAAGAGGTTAGACAAGCCACCCTCCTCCCAGCCAAGGGAAAGTAACTTTGAGCAAAAATGAGCAACAGAAAAGTATCAAGGTCAGATCCCATACAAAGTTGCAAGATGAAAGAATGAGCAGCAGAATAACCTCCCTGTGATGTGGGAAGTGTGCCAGGAAAACAAACCCAAACTGTAACCTCTTTCAGAATGAGGCAAGGCAGTGAGGAAACTATATAAAAACATGAAAACAGCCGATGAGAGCTGTAGGCCGGGGCAGTCTGGGTCGGCATGGGTGCCCCGAACCATGGGACCGTGAGGCCTCTCTAGAAAGACAGGACCAGGCATTCCACCAGGGTTCTAGTCCCGACAGTACCACTAACTTGCTTGTGGCCTTGAAGGACTCATTGTCCCTGTCTGGGTCTCAACTATTGAGAGCTCCACTGTCCCATATGGGATCAACCAGCCATATTTGGCAATTTAAAATTAGCTGGGTATGGTAGCTCACACCTCTAATCCCCGCACTTTACGAGGCTGAGGCGGGAGGATTGCTTGAGCCCAGGAGTTCGAGACCAGCCTAGGCAACATAGCAGCACCTTGTCTCTGCAAAAGAAATGAAAAAATTAGCTAGGCATGGTGGCACGTGCCTGTAATCCCAGCTACTCAGGAGGCTAAGGTGGGAGGATCGCTTGAGTCTGGAGGTTGAGGCTGCAGTGGGCCATGATTGTGCCACTGCACTCCTGCCTGGGCAACAGAACAAGACCTTGTCTCAAAAAATGATTTTAAAATTTAGTTCCTCAGATGCAGTAGCCACATTTTATTTATTTTTTTCCGAGACAGAGTCTTGCTCTGTCACCCAGAACTGGAGTGCAATGGTGAGATCTTGGCTCACTGCAACCTCTGCCTCCCGGGTTCCAGCAATTCTCCTGCCTCAGCCTCCCAAGTAGCTGGATTACAGGCATGTGCCACCACGCCCAGCTAATTTTTGTATTTTTAGTAGAGACAGGGTTTCTCCACGTTGGCCAGGCTGGTCTCAAACTCCTGACCTCGTGATCTGCCCGCCTCAGCCTCCCAAAGTGCTGAGATTACAGGCATGAGCCAGCATGCCACTAGCCACATTTTAAGTGTTCAGGAGCCACATGTGGATGTGGCTAGTCCAAAGACAGCACAGATTTAGAATATTCCCCATCATTGTAGAAAGATTTAGAATATTCCTCATCAGTGGACACTGCTGAGTTAAAGGGGTTTTGTTGTTGTTGTTGTTGTTGTTGTTGTTTTGAGATGGAGTCTCGCTCTGTTGCCCAGGCTGGAGTGCAATAGCACGATCTCTGCTCACTGCAACCTCTGCCTCCCAGGTTCAAGCGGTCCTCCTGTCTCAGCCCAGCTAGTAGCTGGGAATACAGGCACCCACCCCCATGACCGGCTAATTTTTATATTTTTAGTACAGACAGGGTTTTGCCATGTTGGCCAGGCTGGGTCTTGAACTCCTGACCTCAGGTGATCAACCTGCCTTGGCCTCCCAAAGTGCTGGGATTACAGGCGTGAGCCACCATGCCCAGCCAAGTTAAAGGGTTTTTAAACAATAGCCGGGCAGTGCAGTGGCGTGGCTATAAGGCAGCAGGGGGTGGTGGGGACTGTGGTAGGTGGGAAAGCTTGTATTCCATCTAAATGGGGCAGCTGCTGCTTGACTGTAGGCTGTATTGCTGGTCTTCTAATTCTTCAAGTGAAGCAGGAATTGGGATTTTGTGAAGACTCACAATTTCTAAACAAAAAGTTGAAATTTTATAGATTGTGAGGCTCAAGTGTAACTCCTCTTGGGCTGTATCCAGCCTTGATTCTGTAATTTATGGCTCCTGCCTGTTTGTCCTCGGCCAGGCCACTCCCTTCTTCCCCTCACTTGTATTTTTCACCTGGGGTTGGAGGCTGGGTAGATGGTAGAATTGATGAGGAGCTACTTTTTTTTTTTTTTTTTTTAAGACAGAGTCTTGCTCTGCCTCCCATAATGCTGGGATTACAGGCATGAGCCACTGCACCTGTCCTAGCCAGACATTTTTGAGGCCACCACCAGACAAAAGAGGCTCCTCATCGGCCAGGTGTGATGGCCCACGCCTGTAATCCCAGCACTTTGGAAGGCAGAGGCAAGAGGATTGCTTGAGGCCAGGAGTTCAAGACCGCCTGGGCAACATAATGAGAACTCATCTCTACAAAAAAAAAAAAAAAAAGGGCTGGGCGCGGTGGCTCACGCCTGTAATCCCAGCGCTTTGGGAGGCTGAGGCAGGTGGATCACGAGGTCAGGAAATCAAGACCATCCTGGCTAACACGGTGAAACCCCGTCTCTACTAAAAATACAAAAAATTAGCCGGGCGTGGCAGCAGGCGCCTGTAGTACCAGCTACTCAGGAGGCTGAGGCAGGAGAATGGCGTGAACCAGGGAGGCGGAGCTTGCAGTGAGCCAAGATCGCACCACTGCACTCCAGCCTGGGTGACAGAGCGAGACTCCATCTCAAAAAAAAAAAAAGCCAGACATGGTGGCATACACCAGTAGTCTCAGCTACCCAGGAGGCTGAGGCATGGCTTTTGTGAGCTATGATCGCACCACTGCACTCCAGCCTGGGTGACTCCGTCTCAAAAAGAAAAAAAAAAAAAGTCTGACCTGAGTCTCTTAAGGATGAGGCCCTAGAGCACCTAGTAAACTTGGTCCCATTTGTGTGACTCAAAGGGACTTGTCCAAAGTCCAAGGGGTGCTGGGGGCAAGGGTGGGGCTTAGGTAGGCATGTAACATTCCTGAACAGGCCAAGCACTAGGTGAAACCACTCAGGATTCAGAAGCAGGTGGGATGGGGTGGTTGGAACATGATAATCAATCATCCCCCTTCTCCTTCCTTTCCACCCCACCCTTGCTCACAACTGTAGGAGCTAAGGGTGGGAGAGAACTGGGGAGGAGGCGGCCAGAGTGATTTGCAGTGTTACTAATGCAGCTGGTTCTATGGAAGCCTCAGTTCTGTCTGGGATCCCTTTCATGAGCAGTGGACTAGGTCTTCACATTCAGCCCAGGATTACTACAGCATAAGAACGGGGGAGGAGCATAGACACAGCTCATGCAAACATCCCTTTTGTTTGTTTATGGCTGAATCCTAGCCAATGGACTACCTGAGGCATACAGATATTCTCTGGCTGTGGGCTGACATTTGAATACAGCTGGGGACTCAGGATTCTCTGAAATAAAGGGCTGCCTCCCTCTGGAGGAGCCAGGCAGCTCCTCGGAGCAGCTGCCCATTGCGTGCTGGACAAGGCCATGTCACTGCCTCCATGGCTCCCCAGTCTCCCAGCTGGCTGTATCTCTCCACCTTAGAGACTGGGAGTGCCTTGATCTGAAGCTCTTTGCAGTGCTGGTGGCAGTGTAGGGGAAAGTAGTTGATGGGAGCAAGGGAAAGGAATTGGCAAGGAACCCTGGGCCTCTGGCTCACTGCATCAAGCCGTTCTTTACGGTCACGATGGGCTGTGTCGTCTTGGGTGGGGTGAAGACAGGGAGCGGTGGGCATGTGGATGCGGACAGGGAAGGGTGCAGTGAGCTGGCTGGAGGAGGTAGGGCCGTATCCCACCCAGAGCCTGTCTCCAGACTCATGACTGCCCCATCCCAGGCTCCCTGGGTTCATCCTGTGTCCTCTCCCCCACCTACCAGTCATCTTCTGGTGAGCCCTGGGCTTAGGAGTCACCATGGCAACTGAAGAGTTCATCATCCGCATCCCCCCATACCACTATATCCATGTGCTGGACCAGAACAGCAACGTGTCCCGTGTGGAGGTCGGGCCAAAGACCTACATCCGGCAGGACAATGAGAGGTGGGTGTGGGGGTTGGGCTGTGGGGGAGCCTTAGGGATGTGGGGACCCATTGGTCTGGCTGGCATGATGGTCCTTTTCCTCCTCCCTGTTCCCAAGCAGGAATGGCCCTCGCTTGGGTGATAGAGAGGTTTCTCTCTTATTTGGTGTCCCCTTTGGTAGTGGGAGACCTGGTCCCAGGTCCCCACACCTCTTCTCATCTTCCTGCAGGGTACTGTTTGCCCCTATGCGCATGGTGACCGTCCCCCCACGTCACTACTGCACAGTGGCCAACCCTGTGTCTCGGGATGCCCAGGGCTTGGTGCTGTTTGATGTCACAGGGCAAGTTCGGCTTCGCCACGCTGACCTCGAGATCCGGCTGGCCCAGGACCCCTTCCCCCTGTACCCAGGGGAGGTGCTGGAAAAGGTACCTGGCTTCCTCTCTCCCTGTGCCCCATCCTGCCTGTCCTCCACCTGCCTTGGGCTCTGTACTGCTGCCGCCGCCGCCTTCTTTTTTTTGGCGGGGGGGGGGGGGGGCAGAATTTCGCTGTTGTCGCCGAGGCTGGAGTGCAGTGGCATAATCTTGGCTCACTGGAAGCTCCACCTCCCGGGTTCAAGTAATTTTACTGCCTCAGCCTCCCAAGTAGCTGGGATTACAGGTACCCACCACCACGCCTGGCTAATTTTTGTATTTTTCGTAGAGACGGGGTTTCACCATGTTGGCCAGTCTGATCTTGAACTCCTGCCCCAGGTGATCTGCCCGCCTCAGCCTCCCAAAGTGCCGGGATTACAGGCATGAGCCACTGTGCTCAGCCTGTACTGTTTTCTAAAGGGAAAACAAACCAGGGCAGTGGGAGGGGTGGGGAGAGAGATTTGCTGGCTCTCACCAAGGGTGGAATTGACTCACTGTACTTCCACTCACCTCCAGCCACCCCCGTCCTCCACACATGCCCCAAACACACCTGCCTCTTTTCTGAGAACTATTGGTCCATCTCACCTGCTAATCTCCCAGGCTCCAGAGCCTACCAGAAGTGCCCAGTCTGGCATTAAATGGCATGTGCCAAGATTAAGCAGTTCATTCACCCAGTGCCAGACACTGGTGGGCAGTGCCAAAGCAGCAGTGACAAGCCCAGGCCCCAGGCTGTGCCTATTCTAGGAGAAGCCATCACAGGCCTGAACCTACAGCCAGGCTCTTGTCCCTCTTGGTCTCGGGCCTGGGCCTGAGCAGGTGGACGTCCCACCTTCATTCCCTTACGTATTCTTCTACCTTTACCTTCTGGCCATTTAATGGTTTTTTTTACTGACTTTACTGATCAGTGCTGCTTGATCCTGAAAGCATAATAGCAGGACATGGGGAACTTTTAGAGACATTCATGTCCACTTAGGTGCAGACAGTTTGGGGGAAGTGTGTGGGTAGAGAAAATGAAGAATGATTAAGACAATAACCCTTAAGGAATCCAAGTGAAGAGTATATAGGGGTTTTTGTACCTTTTTTTTTTGAGATGGAGTCTCACTTTGTTGCCCAGGTTGGAGTGCAGTGGCATAATCTCGGCTCACTAGAAGGTCCACCTCCTGGGTTCATGCAATTCTCCTGCCTGACCCTCCCGAGTAGCTGGGACTACAGGCATGCGCCACCATACCCGGCTAATTTTTTATATTTTTAGTAGAGACGGAGTTTCACTGTGTTAGCCAGGATGGTCTCGATCTCCTGACCTCGTGATCCACCTGCATTGGCCTCCCAAAGTGCTGGGATTAGAGGCATGAGCCATTGTGCCCGGCCTTTTTTTTTTTTTTTTTTTTCTTTTATTGAGACTGGATCTCCCCCTGTTGCCTAGACAGGAGTGCAGTGGGGTGATCATAGCTCACTGCAACCTCAACCTCCTGGGCTTAAACGATCCTTCCACCTCATTCTCCCAAAATGCTGGGATTGCAGGTGTGAGCCACCACGCTCTGCCTAAGATTTCATTTTAAAGAATACGTTCGACTGGGCACAGTGGCTCACGCCTGTAATCCCAGCACTTTGGGAGGCCAAGGTAGTCAGATCACTTGAAGTCGGGAGTTTGAGACCAGGCTGGCCAACATGGTGAAAACCCATCTCTACTAAACATGCAACAATTAGCCAGGTGTGGTGGTGCGTGCCTGTAATCCCAGCTATTTGGGAGGCTGAGGCATGAGAATCACTTGAACCCAGCAGGTGGAGGTTGCAGTGAGCCAAGATTGCACGACTGCACTCTAGCCCGGGCGACAGAGCAAGACTCTGTCTCAAAAAAAAAAAAAAAAAAAAAAAATTAGCTGGGGGTGACACCTGTAATCCCAGCCACTCAGGAGGCTAAGATGGGAGGATCACATGAGCCTGGGAGGTTGAGGCTGTTGTGAGCCATGGTTGTACCACTGCAGTCCAGCCTGGACGACACAGGGAGACCCCGTCTCCCCCAAAAAAAAAAACAAAACAGCCTTTCCTTTGAGCCCTCGTTTCAGTTCAAAGGGTCTTCTCTAACTTCTCCTTCATCTGAACTCCTGAAGACCCTCTTGCCCTGACAGTATTTGTAGTCTACTGGGACAGAATGGTTAGCGTCTGTATGTTATCGCCTTGCTGGAACTTAAATTTCATGATACGTTCTCTCCACCACAACCAGGGTGCCCTGCAGGAAGGAGATGAGCAGGGAAAGGCTCTCTGAGCAGCGAGCCTCCAGCCCTGCTCGACATCCAGTGTGTGGCCAGCGGGTGGAGTGGAGTCGCTCTGCTCGCTCGTTCAGCCCAGGACCAGCCTCATCAGAGTTGGCCACGGTGGGCAGGCTTCACTCAAAACCAGAGTTCAAGTCTTGACTCAGTTTCTCACTAGCTGTGTGACCTTGGTCATGTCTCCTGATCTTTATTTATTTATTTATTTAATTTATTTATGAGACAGGGTCTTGCTCTGCCACCTGGGCTGGAGTGCAGTAGTGCAATCATAGCTCACTGAAGCCTTAACCTCCTGGGCTCAAGCAATCCTCCCACCTCAGCCTCCAGAGTAGCTGGGACTACAGGTGTGCGCCGCCACCATGCCTGGCTAAATTTTTTTTTTTCAGAGATGGGATCTTGCTATGTTGTCCAGGCTGGTTCTTGAATGAGGTCAAGCGATCCTCTTACCTCAGCCTCCCAAAGTGCTGGGATGAGTGGTGTGAGCCACTGTGCCCGGCCTCCACCCCGGTCTTATTTCAGGACATACAGAGATGGATGCTGTGGACCCGCCTCCAGAGCATCAGGCATGGGGGGGTCACAGTACTGATTGTTCTGTGTCTCCACTTTCTTCCCCACTAGGACATCACACCCCTGCAAGTGGTTCTGCCCAACACTGCCCTCCATCTAAAGGCGCTGCTTGATTTTGAGGATAAAGATGGAGACAAGGTGGTGGCAGGAGACGAGTGGCTTTTCGAGGGACCTGGTAAGTTCTGTCTCCATAGGGCTCCCTGCCTTCCTGCCATAGCCCTGATACCTTCTGACCATTACCTTCCCTCCCCAGGCACGTACATCCCCCGGAAGGAAGTGGAGGTTGTGGAGATCATTCAGGCCACCATCATCAGGCAGAACCAGGCTCTGCGACTGAGGGCCCGCAAGGAGTGTTGGGACCGGGACGGCAAGGAGAGGGTGACAGGTGGGTTCACCAAGAGGCGATGATGGTGGGGTGGGCAGGGGGGGTCCCCACTGCAGGGGAAGCAGAGGAAGGTTGGGGAAAGCCTCCTGTAGTCTCAGAGAGGTGCTTTCCTGGTATCTTTTGAAAGCTGTTGAGGGCCACCCACTGTCCTCCTTTTGCCACCGCCATTTCATGCTGTTTCCACTTGGTTTGGAAAATGTGACCGTGACCATGAGGATGTGGCTTTTCCTTCCCCCACCTTCACCATGAGCTATGGGCAGTGGCCATGTCTTATCTGATTCTGGATCAACAAAGTAGATATTCAAATACAGCTGACAAATGTAGGCCAATAGGTACAGTGGCTCACACCTGTCATCCCAGCACTTTGCCAAGGTGGGTGGATCGTCTGAGCCCAGGAGCTCAAGACCAGCCTGAGCAACACAGTGAGACCCCCTCTCTACAAAGAGTTTAAAAATTAGCCGGGTGTTGTGATACTCACCTGTGGTCCCAGCTACTCAGAAGGCTAAAGAGGGAGGACTGCTTGAGCCCAGGAGTGGAGGCTGCAGTGAGCTGTGATTGCACCACTGCACTCCATCCTGGGCAACAGAGGTACTACCTCGAGGTACTACCATTACCACTTTCTATATATTAACACTGGGATACAGAATGCAGGTTGCTTGCCCTGGGGTGTGGCCAGGCAGGGCGAGGCTGGGACCTGCATCCAGGCACTCTGACTTCTCCAATAAACCAAAGGACATCCACAACTCCAACAGAGGCAGTTCTGCTGCCCATTTTAGCGGAAGGACAAAAGTTGGTCTTTGGAGCTTAGAGAAGGCAGAGCAGGCTGTTGTTGTTTTTTGTGTGTGTGTGTTTTTTTTTTTTTTTTTGAGACGGAGTTTCGCTCTGTCGCCCAGGCTGGAGTGCAGTGGCCAGATCTCAGCTCACTGCAAGCTCCGCCTCCCGGGTTCACGCCATTCTCCTGCCTCAGCCTCCCAAGTAGCTGGGACTACAGGCGCCCGCCACCTTGCCCGGCTAGTTTTTTGTACTTTTTAGTAGAGATGGGGTTTCACCATATTAACCAGGATGGTTTCGATCTCCTGACCTCGTGATCTGCCCGTCTCGGCCTCCCAAAGTGCTGGGATTACAGGCTTGAGCCACCGCGCCCGGCCGCAGGCTGTTGTTATAGCAGCAACTTGGGCATCTTAGGAAGGCTTTTAGGCCGCGCGTGGTGGATCATGCCTGGAATCCCAGCACCTTGGGAGGCCAAGATGCGCAGATCACTTGAGGCCAGGAGTTCCAGACCAGCTTGGGCAACATGGTGAAATACCATCTCTACAAAAAATACAAATATTAGCTGGGCTTGGTGGCACGTGCTTGTAATCCCAGCTACTCAGGAGGCTAAGGCATGAGAATCACTTGAACCCAGGAGGCTGAGGTTGCAGCAAGCTGAGATCGCAGCCTGGGCAACAGATGGAGACTCCGTCTCAAAAAAAAAAAAAAAAAAAAAACTGGGGTGGGTTTGTTTTCCTCTGGCCTCAAAGAAGTGAATAAGAGGACTGCAGTCAGCTGGGTGCAGTGGCTCATGCCTGTAGTCCCAGCACTTTGGGAGGCCAAGGCGGGTGGATCACGAGGTGAGGAGATCAAGACCACGGTGAAACCCCGTCTCTACTAAAAGTACAAAAAATTAGCCGGGCGAGGTGGCAGGCACCTGTAGTCCCAGCTACTCGGGAGGCTGAGGCAGGAGAATGGCGTGAACCCGGGAAGCGGAGCTTGCAGTGAACCGAGATAGCACCACTGCACTCTGGCCTGGAGACAAAGCGAGACTCCGTCTCAAAAAAAAAAAAAAAAAAAAAAGGACTAAAAGGACTGCAATCATGACCTTGAGCCTGGAGTCAGTGGTGTCTTTTTGCCTATGAAATCTGTCAATCCCGTGTCTAGGCTGTGGGGGAGGGCAGGTGGGGAGCAGGCTGGAGGACTCTTGTCCCTTACCTTCCACTCTTGGCCCAGGGGAAGAATGGCTGGTCACCACAGTGGGGGCATACCTCCCAGCGGTGTTTGAGGAGGTTCTGGATTTGGTGGACGCCGTCATCCTTACGGAAAAGGTTGGTGCTTTTGGAGCTGGGTTTAAGGGACCTGGGGCTAGGGAACCCTCTGAGTGGCAGAGAATGGTGGCAGAATGGCATGAGAGTGAAAGAGAAGCAATAATTTTAGGGTCACTTTAAAAAAAATTCAGAGATCAGATTGCCTGAGGAGTATTCTGGATCATCTGAAGAGTTAAATAGTCTTTCTGGGGCCGGGTGCAGTGGCTCACATCTGTAATCTCAACAATTTGGAAGGCTGAGGCAGGAGGATCACTTGAGATCAGGAGTCTGAGACCAGCCTGAGCAACATAGAATTCATCTCTACCAAAAATTTAAAAATTAGCTGGGTGTAGTGGAGCATGCCTGTAGTCCCAGTTACTCCAGAGGCTGAGGCAGGAGAATCGCTTGAACCCCAGAGGCAGAGGTTGCAGTGAGCCATGATCACGCCACTGCACTCCAACCTGGGGAACAGAGCAAGACCCTGTCTCAAAAAAAAGTCAGCCGGGCACGGTGGCTCACGCCTGTAATCCCAGCACTTTGGGAGGCTGAGGCGGGAGGATCACCTGAGGTCAGGAGCTGGAGACAAGTCTGGCCAACATGGTGAAACCCCATCTCTACTAAAATTACAAAAATTAGCTGGGTGTGGTGTCATGTGCCTGTAATCTAAGCTGCTCAGGAGGCTGAGGCAGGAGAATCGCTTGAACCCAGGAGGTGGAAGTTGCAGTGAGCTGATGTCGCACCATTGCACTCCAGCCTGGGCAACAAGAGCGAGACTCCGACTCAAAAAAATCCCTGGATTGGTAGAAATTGTCCCTGAGACCTGGGAGCATTGGGAGAGTTTGGTGGCCAATCTGGCTCGCAGATCCCTGAAGTTGGAGGCAGGTCACTCAAATACCCAACACCTTGCTCTGCAGACAGCCCTGCACCTCCGGGCTCGGCGGAACTTCCGGGACTTCCGGGGAGTGTCCCGCCGCACTGGGGAGGAGTGGCTGGTGACGGTGCAGGACACGGAGGCCCACGTGCCAGATGTCCACGAGGAGGTGCTGGGGGTTGTGCCCATCACCACCCTGGGCCCCCACAACTACTGTGTGATTCTCGACCCTGTCGGACCGGATGGCAAGAATCAGCTGGGGCAGAAGCGTGTGGTCAAGGTGAGGTCCCTACACCCCCCACAGAGGACTGTCCTGGGAGATGTATGCCCTCTAGTGGCAGGAGGCCCTCTGCCCTCTCTCCCTTCTCCTCCAGAGGCACGTTCTGGGAATACCTTCTGTGCCTTTACACGCTTAGTTCTTACACGCCTGAGACACTGGCCCATTTGGTTCCTGGCAGCCTCTAACTTACCCCTCAGACCTGAAGTTAATTCCCCTTCTGGGAAGGTCTCCTGGCTACCCTCTGCCTGAGACTCTGAAACTCTCTCTGATACAGTCATGTGCCACTTAATGTGGGGATACAGTCTGAGAAATGGTCCTTAGATGATTTTGTCTTTGTGCAAAAGAGTGCACTTATGCAAACCTAGATGGCACAGCCTACTATCACCTAAGCTAGATGGTGTAGCCTGCTCCTAGGCTGCCAACCTGTGCAGCATGTGACTGTCCTGAATACTGCAGGCAGCTGAACACAATGGTAAGTACTTACGTAGCTAGCCATAGAAAAGGTAAGAAAAACACAGTATGAAAGCTTCATTATCGGCCAGCAAGTGGCTCACGCCTGTAATCCCAGCACTTTGGGAGGCCAAGGCACGTGGATCACTTGGGGTCAAGAGTTCAAGACCAGCCTGGTCAACGTGGGGAAACCCTGTTTCTACTAAAAATACAAAAATTAGCCAGGTGTGGTTGTGGGTACCTGTAATTCCAGTTACTTGGGAGGCTGAGGCACAAGAATCACTTGAACCCCGGAGATCAAGCCTGCAGTGAGCCGAGATCGTGCCACTGCACTCCAACCTGGGCGACAGAGTGAGATTATCTCAAAAAAAAAAAGAGCTCCATTATAATCTTACGGGACCACCATGTGCAGTCTGTAGTGGACTGAACCATCACGCAGTGACTATACTTCACATCTTTTATATTCTGGTGTGCACTTTGCTTTGTCATCTTTCGTAAAACAAACCTCTTGGTTTACCCTCTCCCACCCCCTACCTCATCCCCTCTCTGAACTATATGTGGGAATACCAGGAGTTGCCAAACTCATTCTGTAAAGGGGGCTGGATGGTAGATATTCCGGGCTCTGTGAGTCATCGTTTCTGTGGAAGTTCTTCAACTCTGCTGTTATGTCAGGAAAGCAGCATGGGCAGTACGTAAACAAGTGAGTACTGCCATGTTTCTGGAATATTTTATTTGCAAAAACAGGAGGCAGAAAAAGTAGAAATAGGCCAGGCACGGTGGCTTACACCTGTAATCCCAGCACTTTGTGAGCCCAATGCGGGTGGATCACTTGAGATCAGGAGTTGGAAACCATCCTGGCCAACATGGCGAAACCCCTTCTGTACTAAAAATACAAAAAACAATTAGCTGGGCATGGTGTCAGGCACCTGTAAACCCAGCTTCTCTGGAGGCTGAGGCAGGAAAATCGCTTGAACCCGGGAGGCGGAGGTTGCAGTGAGCTGAGATAGCACCACTGCCCTCCAGCCTGGGTGACAGAGAAAGACTGTCTCAAAAAAAAAAAAAAAAAAAAGTAGAAATAACCCAAATGTACATATTTAATGAATGGATAAAAAATTGTAGCATATTCATACAATGGAATATCATTCAGCCATAAGAAAGAAATGGCAGGCTAGGCGCAGCAGCTCGTGACTATAATCCCAGTGCTTTGGGAGGCCAAAGTGGGAGGATTGCTTGAAGCCAGGAGTTCGAGACCAGCCTGGGTAACATAGTGAGACCCCATTTTTACAAAAACTTTAAAAAATTGGCGAGGCACGGTGGCACACCTGTAGTCCCAGGTACTTGGGAGGCTAAAGTGGGAAAATCGCTTGATCCCAGGAAGTGGAGGCTATAGTGAGCTAGGATTGTGCCACTGTACTTCAGCCTGAGGCAATAGAATGAGATCCTGTCTCTAGGAAAAAAGAAAAGAAAAGAAAGAAATGACATACTTATAGGTGATACAACATGGATAAAATTGAAAACGTTATGCTAAGTGAAAGAAGCCGGCCGGATGCGGTGGCTCACGCCTGTAATCCTAACACTTTAGGAGGCTGAGGCAGGCATATCACCTGAGGTCAGGAGTTCAAGACCAGCCTGGCCAACATGGTGAAACACCATCTCTGCTAAAACACAAAAATTAGCTGGGCATGATGGCGGGTGCCTGTAGTCCCAGCTACTGCTCGGGAGGCTGAGACGGGAGGATCCCTTGAACCCGGGAGACAGTTGTTGCGGTGAGCTAAGATCCCACCACTGCACTCCAGCCTGGGCTGCTGAGCGAGACTCCATCTCAAAAAAAAAAAAAAAAAAAAAAGCCAGACATGAAAGACCACATATTGACATATTGCATGATTCCATTTATATGAAATGTCCAGAATAGGTAAACACATAAAATAGACTAGTGATGGGTGGGGTGGGTGGGGAGTAGAAGTAACTTCTAGGTACAGGATTTCTTTTCAGGGTGATGATGAAAATATTCTAGACTTAACATAGTAGTGATGGTTGGACAACTCTGAGTATACTAAAACAACTGAATTGTGAATTGTATACTCTAGGTGGGAAAATTTCATATGTGGATTATATCTCAATAAAATTAAAAAAAAAAAAAAAAAACAGGCAGTGCTGGGCATGATGGCCCACGTTTATAATCCCAGCACTTCGGGAAGTTGAGGTGGGCAGATCGCTTGAGTCCAGGACTTTGAGACCAGCCTAGGCAACATGGCAAAACCCCATCATCTACGAAGCACACAAAAATTAGCTGGGTGTGGTGACGCGCATCTGTAGTCCCAGCTCTTTGGGAGGCTGTGCTGGAAGGATTGCTCGAGCCTGGAAGGTTGAGGCTGCAGAGAGCTGAGATCATGCCACTGCACTCCAGCCTGGCCAATAGAGCAAGACTGTCTCAAAAAAAAAAAAAAAAAAAAAAAAAGGCAGAATCCAGATTTGGCCTGAAAACCAGAGTTTGTTGAGCCCTAGGTTACACCATCTCTAGAAAACAAAGCCTGGGAGAAAGAAGAAAAAACAGGTTGATTTTTTTAATGGTTTAGCGTGCGTGGATCCAGGTTCTGACAGTTTATGGAATCTTTCAAGGACACGTTTGAGCAGATGAGATTCGGCAGACGTTTGTGTAGAGCCTCACAGTCCAGACGGTGCCTCACTGTATTATGATGTGGGGGTGGTGGCGGGCTTCTGGGGCTCCTGTCCTCCACACAGGCCTGAGACAGCGCGGGGCTGGGGAGGTGCCATCGGAGGCACCCGCAACCCTAAAGGCCCTGCCCCTAACCGCACGTCTCCCCACTAGGGAGAGAAGTCTTTCTTCCTCCAGCCGGGAGAGCAGCTGGAACAAGGCATCCAGGATGTATACGTGCTGTCGGAGCAGCAAGGGCTGCTGCTGAGGGCCCTGCAGCCCCTGGAGGAGGGGGAGGATGAAGAGAAGGTCTCACACCAGGCTGGGGACCACTGGCTCATCCGTGGACCCCTGGAGTATGTGCCATCTGCCAAGGTGGAGGTGGTGGAGGAGCGCCAGGCCATCCCTCTAGATGAGAACGAGGGCATCTATGTGCAGGATGTCAAGACTGGAAAGGTAATGGCTGGGGGTGGGTGGTGGTGCTGCCACGTGGCCTTGGCCTTGGTGGTGGCTTTTTCTGGGTGTGTGGGAGAGGTGAGCAGGGACTTCAGCAGCATGGAGAGCCACATCAGGTCGGCTCTCTGGTTGGGGGAAGGTACTACGTGGAGTGTTTGCCATCCTGCCTTAAATATCTCATTTGAAATGTTAGAACCGACCGGGTGCGGTGGCTCATGCCTGTAATCTCAGCACTTTGGGAGGCTGAGGCGGGCGAATCACCTGAGGGCAGGAGTTCAAGACTAGCCTGGCCAACATGGTGAAACCCCGTCTCTACTAAAAATACAAACATTAGCCAGGTGTGGTGGTGGTCCGAGTAGTCCCAGATACTTGGGAGGCTGAGACAGGAGAATTGCTTGAGCTGGGAGATAGAGGTTGCAGTGAGCCAAGATCACACCACTGCACTCCAGCCAGGGTGACAGGGTGAGACTCCATCTCCAAAAAAAATATTAGAACCTCCACTAAGAGGACAAGCGGGGGTTTAAGACGGGGACCCTGTCCCACAGCAGATCTGGTTCCCAGCATGTAAAGGTCTGATGGGGTGGCCAGGGAACAGGAAGGACCTCCTCCCTCATGCCCATATCCCACTGGAATCTTTCATTTTTGCTGCTTCACCTAAAACCTTGACCTTGATTTGACCTCGGGCCACATCTCCAACCTCCTCTAAGAATCCAAGCTGGAAGTCCAGCTCGAAATCCGAGGGAGCATCCGTGTACATGACCTACTTCACCGTCCCTGGGGTGCCCTCCAAACTGTCCCATGAAGGAAGATTCTAGAAATAACATTGAGCACCTTCTCTCTGCCAAGAGCTGTTTGAGCTAGACATGTGAGATGTCATTCACCCCTAGACCCTGCAAGGTAGCCACCACCAAGTCCACTTGACAGATGAGGAAACTGAAGCCCAAGGGGTGAGGTAGTTAGCCCACGATGACAACAGATGGCAAACCCGGGCTGGAGCCTGGTCTCCCGGCAGAGAAGGTGTTTAACCTCGCGCCGCGCCTTCCATGGATGGGCTGTGCTTCAGGACAGCTGGGCGGATCTTCCTCCCTTCCACCCTTACGGGCAGCGTCCCTCCCTGTTCTCGTCTCAAGGTACGCGCTGTGATTGGAAGCACCTACATGCTGACCCAAGACGAAGTCCTGTGGGAGAAGGAGCTGCCTCCCGGGGTGGAGGAGCTGCTGAACAAGGGGCAGGACCCTCTGGCAGACAGAGGTGAGAAGGACACAGCTAAGAGCCTCCAGCCCTTGGCGCCCCGGAACAAGACCCGCGTGGTCAGCTACCGCGTGCCCCACAACGCTGCCGTGCAGGTGTACGACTACCGAGAGAAGCGAGCCCGGTGAGCGCTGGCAGGGCAGGGGGTAGGGGGCGGCTCTCCACAGGTCTGACTCTGACTCCTGGCTGTCTCTGCAGCGTGGTCTTTGGGCCTGAGCTGGTGTCTCTGGGTCCTGAGGAGCAGTTCACGGTGTTGTCCCTCTCGGCTGGGCGGCCCAAGCGTCCCCATGCCCGCCGTGCGCTCTGCCTGCTGCTGGGGCCTGACTTCTTCACCGATGTCATCACCATTGAGACGGCGGATCATGCCAGGCTGCAACTGCAGCTGGCCTACAACTGGTAAAAACGGGGACAGGGCACGGGGGTGCGCTCCTGGAATCCTAGCACTTTGGGAGGCTGAGGTGGGAGGATTGCTTGAGCCTAGGAGGTCCAGGCTGCAGTGAACCATGATGGCCCCGCTGTACTCCAGCCTGGGTGACAGAACAAAATCCTGTTTCTAAACAAAAAAAACCAAACCAGGTAAGCAGTGGGTGAGGGTTCCTGCTGGGTGCAGCCTAGGAACCCCAAGAAAAGGAGGTGAAGTGCTGGGCTCCTCATGAGGGCAGGACACCTCATTCAGTGCCGAGGTCAAGAGGGAACCCAGGAGTTCACGCAAATCCAGGGAAGGCGTGGGCTCACCTCTTGGAGTCAGGACTCAGGGATCCGGTGGCAGGACACTACCCCAGCTAAGCTCCCAGCGTGCGTGCAGCCAAATGCTTAACTGCCAGGCTGTTAAAAGATGCATGGGACACAGCCGGCGGGAGTGGGCAGTGCGAGTGGGTGGCGAGAACACAAGCTCTGAAACTGACCACCCTGACCTGCGCCCCAGCCCTGCTGTTTGCAGCCTATGGACCTGGACAAGGGACAGGGTGCTTTCCTCAGTTTCCCTATCTGTAACATGAGGAAGACAGCATTACCTCCTTCACAAGGCCATTGAAAGGATGCAATGAGCGTTAGAACAGTGCCTGTATTGGTCAGAGCTCAATAGCAGCTATTAGGACTGGGTGAGATAAGTCATGTACAGAAACAGTGTTAATGACCAGGCACGGTGGCTCACACCTGTGATCCCAGCACTTTGGGAGGCTGAGGTGGGAGGACTGCCAGGAGTTTGAGACTAGGCTGAGTAACATAGCAAGACTCTCTCTACAAAAAAAATTTATAAACTAGCTGGGCATGGTGGTACATGTCTATAGATTCAACTACTTGGAAGGCTGAGTTGGGAGAATTGCCCGAGCCCAGGAGTTTGAGGCTGCAGTGAGCTATGACTGTGCCTCCGCACTCTAGCCTGGACAACAGAGACCCACAGACACCCTGTCTTGAAGGAAGGAAGAAGGAAAAAAGAAAAGTCGGGTGTGGTGGCTTATGCCTATAATCCCAGCACTTTGGGAGACTGAGGCAGGCAGATCACTTGAGGTCAGGAGTTTGAGACCAGCCTGGCCAACATGGTGAATCCCTGTCTCTACTAAAAATACAAAATTAGCCGGGCATGGTTGTGGGCACCTGTAGTCCCAGCTTGTAGTCGCAGATACTCAAGGGGCTGAGGCAGGAGAATCGTTTGAACCCAGGAGGCGGAGGTTACAGTGAACCCAGTTTGTGCCACTGCACTCCAGCCTGGGCGATGGAGCGAGACTGTCTCCAAAAAGAATGTTCAACACTCCCAAGCATGCCCCTCGCCTCTTAGCTTAGAGCAGCCAGTGCCCTGATGGCGGTAGACAGCTGCTGACATATTCCCAGGCACTACAACACCATAGTTAAGAGCATAGGCCCCAGAAGCAGGTGCCTGGTTCAGTTTTCTGGCTTGTCACATGTCATATGGCAAGTCTTGGGCCAGCCACTTGACTTCTCTGGACCTCTACTTCCTCATCTGTAAAATGGGGGTGGTGATCATCACCATCTCATAGGGTGGCTGAGCAGATTAAAGGAGAACATGTGTTAAGTTTTTAGGATCTTACCAGGCATATATTAGCACTCTCTATTGTGAGGGACCCTGCCCAGCCACACAGGGTGGGCGTTGAAGTTCTTCTCGGAGAGAGTTGCTGGCTGGGCATGATCACATGTGTAGTCCCAGCACTCTGGGAGGCTGAGGTGGGAGGGTTGCCTGAGCCCAGGAGTTCAAAACCAGCCTGGGCAACATGGCAAGACCTTGTCTCTTCTGAAAAAGAGAGATTCCTGGGTGAAAGCAGCTTCCCCATTCTGGGCCTGTTTGTTCACAGGCACTTTGAGGTGAATGATCGGAAGGACCCCCAAGAGACGGCCAAGCTCTTTTCAGTGCCAGACTTTGTAGGTGATGCCTGCAAGGCCATCGCATCCCGGGTGCGGGGGGCCGTGGCCTCTGTCACTTTCGATGACTTTCATAAGAACTCAGCCCGCATCATTCGCACTGCTGTCTTTGGCTTTGAGACCTCAGAAGCCAAAGGCCCCGACGGCATGGCCCTGCCCAGGCCCCGGGACCGGGCTGTCTTCCCCCAAAACGGGCTGGTGGTCAGCAGTGTGGACGTGCAGTCGGTGGAGCCTGTAGATCAGAGAACCCGGGACGCCCTGCAACGCAGCGTCCAGCTGGCCATCGAGATCACCACCAACTCCCAGGAAGCAGCGGCCAAGTGAGTGAGGCTGGGAGCTCGGCTGCCCATAATGCCCATGGCAGGCCACTGCTGGGACCTGGATAACCTGGCATCCCCTATGGACTGCCTGCTGCCATCTCTACCCCCAAGGGTCTATTCCCTACCCGACAGATCTGGTGATCCACTTAAAATGTGAATCAGGCTGGGCGCCGTGGCTCATGCCCATAATTACAGCACTGTGAGAGGCTGAGGCAGGAAGATCACTTGAAGCCAGGAGTTTGAGGCTGCAGTGAGCCATGATTGCGCCACTGCACTCCAGCCTGAGCAACAGGCATGGGAGACTGACCCTGTCTCAAAAGGAAAAAAAAAAAAAAAAAAAAAAACACGTATCAGATGCGATTCCTGCAGCCTCTCATCTTGCATGTGATAAAACCCAAACTCTGTCCGGCAGGTCCAGCCGACCTCCCCCAATTTGCCTTCTAGCCTCCCCCTTCCATGTTCCTTGCCCCCAGAACTTGTTCCAGCTGACATGTTCCAGCCCCACTGGCTTCCTCTGCTCCTTCAGTGCACAGTTGGGACCCACCTGAAGGCCTTTTGCAATGGCTTTTCCTGCTGCCCAGAAAGCTTCCCCCCACCAGCCCCCAGGCTCCCTTCCAGGCAGGCTCCTCCTAGTTTCAGCCCAAAGATCCCCTCCTTGGGGAACCGTTTTCTTTCTCTCACAGCTGAATAGCAACCTCTTTGCCTGGTCTCTCCCACTTCACTACCTTCAAGATACTTGTCACTGTCTGAAATCCTCCTTGTGTACTTGTTTTTTCCCCCACTCAAGTGGCGTGAAAGCAGGGACTATGGTCATGCCTGCATTTGTCGGGCCCAGAATGACACTGGCGTGTGACGCATATACCATTCTGGGTTGAGTTGCGTATCGGGTGCCTTCTAGGGGCCGGGGTCTGTCCCCGGCACCGGTTTCGTTGGTGGTCTCTGCCCTTGGCGCTCCTGTTCCTGCTCCAGCCCCATGCCAGCCTCTCACCTGTACTCCGTCTCCTCCAGGCACGAGGCTCAGAGATTGGAGCAGGAAGCCCGCGGCCGGCTTGAGCGGCAGAAGATCCTGGACCAGTCAGAAGCTGAGAAAGCTCGCAAGGAACTCTTGGAGCTGGAGGCTCTGAGGTGGGTTGAAAACTAGAGGAGGAGACTGGCAGGGGCTGAGGGTCTTGGGACGGCAGCCAGTGGGGGCAGCAGGCCAGGGTTGGGAGGTGTGGATGAGATAGTGCACGGCTACAGCGTAAGTCAAGGCCATGGGGGGACTGGGCTGTCTCCTGGGTCTTACCTGACTCTGCCTTCTCTCCAGCATGGCCGTGGAGAGCACCGGGACTGCCAAGGCGGAGGCCGAGTCCCGTGCAGAGGCAGCCCGGATTGAGGGAGAAGGGTCTGTGCTGCAGGCCAAGCTGAAAGCACAGGCCTTGGCCATCGAGACGGTGAGTAGGAGGAGGCATCAAGAAGGAGGTGGCCTTGAGACCTGGAAAAGACCCATTCCCTACAGTCCCTGAGACTGTATAGGACACCAGGTCCCCCAGCATCCTATCCAAGTACTTTGTATTTGACAAAGTCCTTTGCCTTATAGGATTCATTGACTCCATTGCTGGAAGGTAAGGATTAGAACACCCATTTTGCAGCTGGGCGCTCATGCACTGTCCACCTTGGCACAAGCGCTGCGTGTGCCTCATACGCATGATCTTATTTAATGCTCGAAATCCCATTAAGAGGCCGGGTGCTCACGCCTGTAATCCCAGCACTTTGGGAGGCCGAGGTGGGTGGATCACCTGAGGTTAGGAGTTCAAGACCAGCCTGACCAATATGGTGAAACCCCATCTCTACTAAAAATACAAAAAATTAGCTGGGTGTGGTGGCATGCACCTGTAATCCCAGCTACTCAGTAGTCTGAGGCAGGAGAATCGCTTGAACCCAGGAGGTGGAGGTTGCATATTGCTGACGTTGTGCCACTACACTCCAGCCTGGGCAACAAGAGCAAAACTCCACCTCAAAAATAAGTAAATAAAAATAAATGTAAAAAGAGACCTAGGCCGGGCGCGGTGGCTCAAGCCTGTAATCCCAGCACTTTGGGAGGCCGAGATGGGCGGATCACGAGGTCAGAAGATCGAGACCATCCTGGCTAACACGGTGAAACCCCGTCTTTACTAAAAGAAATACAAAAAACTAGCCGGGCGTGGTGGCGGGCGCCTGTAGTCCCAGCTACTCGGGAGGCTGAGGCAGGAGAATGGCGTGAACCCGGGAGGCGGAGCTTGCAGTGAGCTGAGATCCGGCCACTGCACTCCAGCCTGGGCGACAGAGCGAGACTCTGTCTCAAAAAAAAAAAAAAAAAAAGAGAGACCTAGTATGGTGCCTCATGCCTGTAACCCCAGGATCATTTGAGGACAGGTCGAGACCAATTCAAGACCAGTCTGGGCAACATAGCAAGACCTCATCTCTACAAAAACAAAATTTAATTGGTTGGGTGTGGTGGCATGTTCCTGTAGTCCCAGCTACCCAGGAGGCTGAGGCAGGAGGATCCTTTGAGCCAGGAGTTCAAGGCTGCAGTGAGTCCTGATCTGCATTCCAGCCTGGGTCAAAATATAATGCTGGATTTTTCCCCTTCCAGGAGGCTGAGCTCCAGCGGGTCCAGAAGGTCCGAGAGCTGGAACTGGTCTATGCCCGGGCCCAGCTGGAGCTGGAGGTGAGCAAGGCTCAGCAGCTGGCTGAGGTGGAGGTGAAGAAGTTCAAGCAGATGACAGAGGCCATAGGCCCCAGCACCATCAGGGACCTTGCTGTGGCTGGGCCTGAGATGCAGGTGAGAGTTGGGGAAGGCGTGTTGGTTTCAGGACCAACCTTGGAACCAGGAAGGCAGAGCCAAGGCGGAAAACACAACATCTGGAAAGATGGTGGGGAATGGAGGGGGTGAGTGACCTGTCCCTGCATCACGGGTCATTCACGCAGTGTCACGCTGCATCAACATCAGGCACTTTACTAGACCCAGCAGTGAGCCAGAGCTTGGAGGAGACAGGAAATGGATGGGACACCAGTCTGCGACAAGCGTTTCCAAGGCAGTCAAGCAGGGTGGTCAAATGCAGGGGAGGTGACCCTTCAAATCAGCTGACTTAAGGAGGGTCACTTTGAAGTGGGCAGGGTTTGACACCCATCTAAACTTCCTCCTGTTCTCGCCTTCCAGGTGAAACTGCTCCAGTCCCTGGGCCTGAAATCAACCCTCATCACCGATGGCTCCACTCCCATCAACCTCTTCAGCACGGCCTTTGGGCTGCTGGGGATGGGGCCCGAGGGTCAGCCCCTGGGCAGAAGGGTGTCCAGTGGGCCCAGCCCCAGGGAGGGGATGTCCCCCCAGCCTGCTCAGGCCCCTCAAGCTCCTGGAGACAACCACGTGGTGCCTGTACTGCGCTAACCCCTGATTAATACAATGGATGTTTCTGGGCATTTAAAATTTCAATGCTTTTCTCTTGTCTGATATTGGTTGGGATCACCAGAGAGCTTAATGGTGGGGAGGGGAGGTGCTCCTGGCATCTTTTTGTTTTTTCGAGGTGGAGTCTTGCTCTGTCACCCAGGCTGGAGTGCAATGGTGCCATCTCTTTTTACTGCAACCTCTGCCTCCCAGGTTCAAGTGATTCTCCTGCCTCAGCCTCCTGAGTAGCTGGGATTACAGGCACGTGCCACCATGCCTGGCTAATTTTTGTACTTTTTAGTAGAGACGGGGTTTCATCATGTTGGGCCAGGCTGGTCTCGGACTCCCAACCTCAGGCGATCTACGTGCCTTGGCCTCCCAAAGTGCTGGGATTACAGGTGTGAGCCACCGTGCCCGGCCGACATCTTTAGATAGTTACAGGAGACTGTTCTCCATAAAGGGGAGAGGACCCCAAGGCAGGGGGAGGATGAGCTGGAAGTCACCCAGTAGGAATGTGGCCCCAAAGCTTTGTGCACGGAGTGGCTGCCGGCTTTCTAGAGCCCAGATAGGGGCGATGATACCACAGGTAGGGCCACGGGGCCCACACTGGCAACATCTCACCACTGGTTCTCCAGGAGCCCAGCTGCCCTGTAGCTCTCAGCATCTAACCCTTCAGCTGTGGCAGATGCAGCCCAGCTTCCCATCGGGGAGGCGCTCTCCGGCGCCACCTGCTGGTAGTGCCCGCAGCGCCATCGGACGTGCCAGGCTTGCACCCGGTGCTGTGCACTTGTCCCTTCCCAGGTCGGGGTGTCAGGTTGGGGAGGAGGACCCTGCCGAGGGCAGTAGAAATTGGGCATCTCCTTGAGCTTCTGGTCTGGGCTCTTTGGGAGCACTGAAGGGGGGTTGCCCTTATCCTACCCTCTCCCCCACAACCAGTAAGGGGTCCTCATTTGAGAGAAGGATCCAGGTGTAGTCAGCCTGGGTGCACCAGTCCTTTGGGGCCAGGTAGAGTTGTAGGTGACAGGCCCGCCCAGTCTCTGCCGAGGAAATAAAAAGATTCTAGGAACTGAGTGTGGGAGCTTAGGCCTGTAACCCCAGCACCTTGGGAGGCCAAGGAACAAGGATCACTTGAGACTAGGAGTTCAAGACCAGCCTGGGCAACATAGCAAGACCCCCATCTCTACAAAAAAAAAAAGCCAGATATTGTGGCATGCATCTGTGTTCCCAGCTACTTGGGAGGCTAAGGTGAGAAGATTGCCTGAGCCCAGAAGTTGGAGGCCACAGTGAGCTATGATCATACCACTGCGCTCCAGCCTGGGTGACAGAGGGAGACCCTGTCTCTATAAAAACCCCCTAAAAGCCTCTCTAACTCCCTCATCTTTCCCTTCCTGTAATATTTAGTGGAAAAAGCCCTGTCCCCACTGAACTCACCTCCCTCCCTCTCTGCCCTGCCCCTGACCAGCTGCACGTTGCTGGAGGAGGAACACCCCGTGGAGCTGACTGATCTTATTTTAAGCTCATAGGAACAAATATTGAGGGAGGTGCAGCTCCTCTGACTGTGCTGCTCTGTCTTGTGTGCGATCCACTTCGAGACAACCATTCACACCACCTCTCCTCTCAGCCACCTACACCCCCTGCCCACTTTCTCTCACCTCTTTGAGAAAATAGAAGCAAATTGGGTAGGAAGGCCCTTTCCAGCAACAAACCTAACAAACTGTTGGCATCTGTACTCTGTCCTCCCTCCTGTTCCCACACTGGGTTCCTCTCCTTGGGCTCTAGGAGGGAGGGCTGCATTCCTTCCCTGATTGCCGTCCTCTCCTGTGCTGTCAATTTTTTTTTTCTTTTTTTTTTTTGAGACTGAGTCTCGCTCTGTCGCCTAGGTTGGAGTGCAGTGGCGTGATCTCAGCTCACTGCAACCTCTGCCTCATGGATTCAAGTGATTCTCCTGCCTCGGCCTCCCGAGTCGCTGAGGTGACAGTCATGCACCACCATGCCCTGCTAATTTTTGTATTTTTAGTAGATGTGAGGTTTTGCCATGTTGTCCAGACTGGTCATGAACTCCTGACCTCAAGTGATCCACCTGCCTTGGCCTCCCAAAGGGCTGGGATAACAGGTGTGAGCCACTGCACCCAGCTGATATGCCAACAATTTCTTCTCTCCTGCATCATCGTCATCAGGATATAGACATGTCTACTCTGTCCATATAAAACAACTCCCTTAACCCTATGAGCCCGTCTACTTCCCACCTCTCCTTTTTCCATAACAGCTAAATTTTTCCAGAGATCTCTGTGGTCTCACTTTACATTCCTCATCTCTCATCTCTTCAAACCACTCCAGATAGGGCCAGGTATGGTGGCTCACGCCTGTAATCCCAACACATCGTAAGACCCTGTCTCTACTAAAAATACAAAAATTAGCCAGGTGTGGTGGTGGGTGCCTGTAATCCCAGCTACTTGGCAGTTTGATGGAGGAGAATCCCTTGAACCCAGAAGGTGGAGGTTGTAGTGAGTGAGATTGCGCCATTGTACTCCAGCCTGGGCAACAAAAGCAAAACTCCAACTCAAAAAAACAAAAACAAAAAAACACCCCAGGTAGCTCCTGTTTCTGCCCCTTATGTTACGGAAACTGCTCTATTCAGTGTCACCAGTAATGTCCCGTTGCTAAATCCAGTAGTTGACCAGTCACTTGGCACAGTTGGCCATTCCTCCCATGCTGAGCTTTCTTGATGTCACCTGTTCTAGTTTTCTTTCTCGCTTCTCTCAGCCTCTGATTTGTGGGTTCCCTGAGGCCCGCTTCTCATGCCGACATTCTTGTCCAGTCGCATGACCTTAGATGGTCTCTATACCACTGACCTCCGAATCCATTACTCCAGCTCTGACCTCACCTAAGAGCTCTGGACTCATTTCCAATCCATGCCTTGATGTCTCCACGTGGACCTCAGTTGGTGATCAGGCTTTGGCTCTCCCCAGTGAAATGGGGAGACAACATCCCCATTCCGGGGAATGGGCGAACGACATCACATGCCCACTCTTCCCTCTTCCGTATAAATGGGTGACCAACAATGTTCCAAGTGGAGGCTGCTCCAACTGCCTGGGTCCCAGGGAGAAAATGGTGTGAGGCGCAGCCACGGCTGACCTGCAACAGACATGTGGCAAGAGTGAGAAATGTTTGCTGTATTAAGCAACTGAGACTTGAGGGGTTTTGTTACCACAGCATAACCTAGCCTATCCTGACTACTTCGTGTACCTCACAGGATTGTAAGATCCCATAGGTCACAGGGGAAACTGCTCTAAATTGTATGCACGGGGCTGGGTGTGGTGGCTCATGCCTGTTATCCCAGCACTTTGGGAGGCCGAAGCAGATGGATCACCTGAGGTTGGGAGTTCAAGACCAGCCTGGCCAATATGGCAAAACCCTGTCTCTACTAAATATGCAAAAAAAAAAAAAAAAGCTAGGCTTGGTGGCACATGTCTGTAATTCCAGCTACTCAGGAGGCTGAGGCAGGAGAATCGTTTGAACCCGGGAGATAGAGGCTGCAGTCTGCTGAGATCACACCACTGCACTCCAGCCTGGGAGAGGGCAAAACTCCATCTCAAAAAAAATGATATGCATGAAGAGGGGCCCAGCACAGGCCATAGAGTGGGGAAGACGGGACTTGCTGGAAATACAGTGAGCCTCTCTCAAAAAATATATATATTTTTTAGATTAATTTTTTTTTTTTTTTTTTTTTTTTTTGAGACAGAGTCTCCCTCTGTCCCCCAGGCTGGAGTGCAGTGGCCGGATCTCAGCTCACTGCAAGCTCCGCCTCCCGGGTTTACGCCATTCTCCTGCCTCAGCCTCCCGAGTAGCTGGGACTACAGGCGCCCGCCACCTCGCCCGGCTAGTTTTTTGTATTTTTTAGTAGAGACGGGGTTTCACCATGTTAGCCAGGATGGTCTCGATCTCCTGACCCTGTGATCCGCCCGTCTCGGCCTCCCAAAGTGCTGGGATTATGGGCTTGAGCCACCGCGCCTGGCCTAGATTAATTTTTTAACTTTAAATTTTTTAAATTAAATTATTAGACTTAATCTCTTTTTTTTTTTTTTTTTTTTTTTTTGAGACAGGGTTTTGCTCTGGTATGGTGGCTAAATATTTTGAATTTCATCCTAGGGGCTTGGGGTGGCCCGAAGCAACCTGTTTTCTGAAAGAAGCCTAAAATATATATTGAATTTTTTTTTCCTTTTTTTTTTTTAAGAGTCTTGCTTTGTCACCCAGGCTGGAGTGCAGTGATATAATCTCGGCTCACTGCAACCTCTGCCTCCCAGGTTCAAGCCATTCTCCCACCTCAGCCTCCTGAGTAGTGGGGATTACGGCATTTGCCACCATACCTGGCTACTTTTTGTATTTTTTGTGTTTTTTTTGAGACAGTTTTGCTACTGTTGCCTAGGCTGGAGTGCAATGGCACAATCTTGGCTCACTTCAACCTCTGCCTCCTGGGTTCAAGTGATTCTCCTGCCTCAGCCTCCCAAGTAGCTGGAATTACAGGTGCCTGCCACCAAACCCAGCTAATTTTTGTATTTTTAGTAGAGATGAGGTTTCACCATGTTGGCCAGGCTGGTTTCAAACTCCTGACCTCAGGTGATCCGCCCACCTCGGCCTCCCAAAGTGCTGGGATTATAGGCATGAGCCACAGTGCCCGGCCCTAGTTTTTTATACCTTAAAAATTGGGCCCATAAAAAGTTTTTTTTTAGATTAAATTAGCCAGGTGTGGTGGCATGTGCCTGTAGTCCCAGTTACTCAGGAGGCTGAAGCAGGAGGATCACTTGAACTCAGGAATTTGAGGCTGCAGTGAGCTATGACAGCACCATTGGACTCCAGCCTGGGTAACAGAGTGAGACCCTGTCTCAAAAAACATACATACATAGAGAACAGTGTGATCTCTGATGAAGTTCAACACAGCCTGTTTTTGTCTAGCACTAGAACAAATGACTTTTCTTTGGTTGAATACCAAAGTAATTGATGTGTGGAAGGACCCTTTTTATAAGAAAAATCTGTATCTTTCAACAGGAAACACATTCAGCATGGTAAGATGTTGTTTACCAAATCAGTTGCCTCTTCCTCTTAGACCCATAACTAATCTGTGTCCCAGCTTCCCTTGTCCTTAGACGCTGCTGCGTGATCGAGTTGTAGCCAATGGAATGGAATTGGAAGTAACAAGTGCTAATTTCCTGTCTTTCCATAATAACTTGGCTCCTGCAACCTCCAGGCACATCATCTGCCTACATGATGCAAACAAGCTGGGCAGTCCCAGGAGCCACGTGTTGAAAATGGCAGAACCACAGAACAGGAGATGCCCAAATCCCTGAATCACAACTTGCAGGAGAGCTGTCTCCCGGTCGGCAGCATCTGATTAAGATTTAATATGAGTTAGAAATAGTGTTCTTTTTTTTTGTTTTTGAGACGGAGTCTCGCTCTGCCACCAGACTGGAGTGCAGTGGCACGATCTCGGCTCACTGCAACCTCCGCCTCCCGGGTTCAAACGATTCTCCTGCCTCAGCCTCCCAAGTAGCTTGGACTACAGGCATGCACCACCACACCCAGCTAATTTTTGTATTTTTGGTAGAGATGAGGTTTCACCATGTTGGCCAGGCTGGTCTTGAACACCTGAGCTCAGGTGATCCCCCGCCTCGGCCTCCCAAAGTGCTGGGATTATAGGTGTGAGCCACCACACCCAGCCAACTTTTTAACTTTTTTGTAGCGATGGGGACTTGCTATGTTGCCCAGGCTAGTCTCAAGTTCCTGACCTCAAGTGATCCTCCTGTTTCGGCCTCCCAAAGTGCTGGGATTACAGGCGTGTGCCACCACACCCAGTCTAGAAATAAACTATCACGTTTGAGGCACTACACATCTTGAAGTTTGTTACAGTAGCTAGGGTTATTTTTAATCACAGAAGGAGAGCCTTGAGGAGTGAAGACTGCCTAGAGGAACAGCAGATGTACAGGTACCGATCTCCTGCCCTCAGAGTCGGAGTCACTGAGTGGAACAAACAAATGAAACTTCTTTCATAGTGGCGTGGTGATCATTCATTTATTCTGAAGGCATATAGCTAAATTCCAGAAGGCTATTACTGCACATATAATGTGACTCCACTGTGTTCCCTAGATCAAATATAGAGACTTCAGGGTCCAGGTCAGCTCAGCTTTTCCCCACTCCCCACCTCCAGATCAAGGGCTCTGCAGGTTCCTCCTGAGCCCCGGCCAGCCACTAGACATGGAATGCAGGCACCAGACTGACTTCAAGCCATGTCCCTGTAGGCCAAGGGGACTTAAAAGCCCTCCTGTGAGTCTTCAGTGCTACCCTACAAGCCTCAGGATGCTCGGGTGCAGATTCTTTTAGACTGCCATGCTCACACTCTCCTCCCCAACTCTCTTTTTTAAGATCACATATGGCCGGGCGCAGTGGCTTACGCCTACAGTCCCAGCACTTTGGGAGGCTGAGGCGGGTGGATTACCTGAAGTCAGGAGTTCGAGACCAGCCTGACCAACATGGAGAAACCCCCGTCTCTACTAAAAATACTAAATTAGCCGGGCGTGGTGGCAGGTGCCTGTAACCTCAGCTACTCAAGTGGCTGAGGCAGGAGAATCGCTTGAACCCCAGGGGCAGAGGTTGCAGTGAGCCAAGATTGCACCACTTCACTCCAGCCTGGGCAAAAGAGTGAAACTCTGTCTCAAAAAAAAAAAAAAAAGATCATATATGACCAGGCATGGTGGTTCATACCTATAATTGCAGCACTTTGGGAGGTTGAGGTGGGAGGATCACTTGAGCCCAGGAATTCAAGACCGACCTGAGCAACATAAGGAGACCCCATCTCTACAAAAAATACAAAAATAATTAGCTGGGGGTAGTGGTGCCGCCTGTAGTCCCAGCTACTCAAGAGGCTGAAGCTGGAGGATCACTTGAGCCCAGGATATGGGTGTTGTGAAGAGCCAAGATGGAGCTACTGCACTGCAACCTGGGCGACAGAGTGAGACCTTGTCTCAAAACAACTCAGTGTAGCTGGATCTACACAGTCTTCTGATGTCACTGTAAATGGTTAGAGCCGAGGAGCCCAGGAGCCAGTCAGGGACATGGGAGTCAGGCAGGCCAAGGGCTCTGTGCTGTGGGGCTGGAGAGTGCTCAGAGGACTCACTGTGCTGAAGGAAGAGCCGACAGGAAGGAGAAAGGGCTGCAGGGCAGGCGCGGGGACAGCCCCTGATCCAGTCTCCTACCTGGACTGCACCAGGCCAGGTAGGAGGTACCTCATGAGCTGGAAACACACCTCAGTTTTTTCTTTTGTTTGTTTTTTGTTTATTTGAGACGGAGACTCATCTGTCTCCAGGCTGGAGTACAGTAGGGCAATCTTGGTTCACTGCAACCTCCGCCTCCTGGGTTCAGGCGATTCTCCTGTCTCAGCCTCCAGAGTAGCTGGAATTACATGCACGTGCCACCACGCCCAGGTAATTTTTAGTAGAGATGGCATTTCACCGTGTTAGCCAGGATGATCTCTATCTCCTGAACTCGTAATCCGCCCGCCTTGGCCTCCCAAAGTGCTGGGATTACAGGCGTGAGCCACTGCACCTGCCACACCTCAGTTTTGTGCAGCAATAGCTTCTTCAAGCACAGGTCTGTCCCTGTCACTGTCCTGCTTTAAGCCCCTCAACGTTCATCCTATACGTGTCCCCCAAAAAGTGCGAGATGATTTACCACAGCACCATTCACAGTGGCAGGACCAGGTTAAACTGATTTTTTTTTTTTTTTTTTTTTGAGACAGAGTCTCACTCTGTCACCTAGGCTGGAGCTGGAGTGCAATGGTGTGATCTCAGCTCACTATGACCTCTGCCTCCCGGGTTCAAGCGATCCTCCTGCCTCAGCCTCCCAAGTAGCTGGGATTACGGGTGCCTGCCACCACGCCCGGCCTTCTTTTTTTTTTTTTTTTTTTTTTTTTTTTTGAGACAGAGTCTCACGCTGTTGCCCAGGCTGGAGTGCAGTGGCGCGATCTCGGCTCACTGCAAGCTCCGCCTCCCGGGTTCCCGCCATTCTCCTGCCTCAGCCTCCTGAGTAGCTGGGACTACAGGCGCCCGCCACCGCGCCCGGCTAATTTTTTGTATTTTTAGTAGAGACGGGGTTTCACTGTGGTCTCGATCTCCTGACCTTGTGATCCGCCCGCCTCGGCCTCCCAAAGTGCTGGGATTACAGGCGTGAGCCACCGCGCCCGGCCTACGCCCGGCCTTCTATGCAGCCGTTCAGAAGCCCGCTGGTGTGAAAGTGCTACGTACAGTTAAGTGTTCAGGTACAGGCTCTGGAACCAGACTGGCCAGGCTGCCACTTCTCTGGGCCTGTTTCCTCTCTAGGGAATGAGGACAGTAACAGGGCTGTCGTATTGTGTACAACTGTACAATCGTGAGATAAGATAATGCATGCAAATAGCACTTAGAGCAGGGTAGCTTGTGTTAGCAGAACAGGACATACACAAAGTGAGTGTTAAGATATGGAAAGGGGCTGGACACAGTGGCTCACACCTGTAATTCGAGCGCTTTGAGAAGCCAAGGCAGGAGGATCACTTGAGGTCAGGAGTTTGAGACCAGCCTGTACAACACAGTGACACCCCCATCTCTGCAGAAAAAAATAAAAATTAGCCTGACATGGTGGTGCATGTCTGCAGTCCCAGCTATTCAGTAGGCTGAGGCAGGACTGCTTGAGCCTGAGAGGTCGAGGCTGCAGTGAGCTATGATCATGCCACTGCACTCCAGCCCAGGTGACATAGAGAGACCCTGTCTCCACAATAAAATTTTAAAGTCCTCTGGGCTCCTAGGCTGCCCCAGCTGGCTTCTGCGTCGCCTCTCACCAGCTCTCCCAGCCCCCAACCCCCAGCACTTAGTGCTCCAGGCCCTGTGATCCAGATCTGTTTTTTTTTTTTTTTACCCACCTTGACTGGAGCAGACCAGGTTGGCGGGGATGAGGGGATGCCTGATGCACTGGAAACACACCTGCTTTGTGCACCAATATTATTATTATTATTATTTTTGAGACGGAGCCCCGCTCTTTGGTTGGGCTGGAGTACAGTGGCATGATCTCGGCTCACTGCAACCTCCACTTCCTGGGTTCAAGCAATCCTCCCACCTCAGCTTCCTGAGTAGTTGGGACTACAGGCGTGTACCACCATACCTGGCTAATTTTTGTATTTTTGTAGAGACGGGGTTTCACCATGTTGGCCAGGCTAGTCTTTAACTCCTGACCTCAAATGATCCACCCCTCGGGCTTCCAAAGTTCTGGGATTACAGGTGTGAGCCACTCTGCCCGGCCTAGATCTGTTCCAATTTCTGATGTCACTGTAAATGGTTAGAATCAAGGAGCCCAGGAGCCAGTCAGGGACGTGAGACCCAGGCGGACCGAGGGCTCTGTGCTCTGGGGCCGGAGAGTGCTCAGAGGACCCACCATGCTGGAAGAAGAGCTGACAGGAAGGAGAAAGAGGTGCAGAGTCCAGGGGCCTCTCTGGTCTCCCTGCCTTCCCATGCCATTCCCTCAGCTAAGAACCAATCTCCTCTGCACTAACCCTCTCCAATCCCTACCAGCCTTCTACATGGGATACCCAGCCCCTTCACCAAACCCTAGATCAGGTCCTAGGTGTCTTCTACTCCCACCCCCAGCGAGCACTTTCATGTGTTGTTGTAGGGCAAGCCAGCTGCCCAGTACCCAGTGAATCCCCTGGGCCTAGCACAGGAATTGAGGCTCAGTACATGTCTGGTAAATTTCCGCTCTCTTGGACACGGGGGCCTCTTGGGCCACTTGGCTAAGCTATTATGCAGATAAAATGAGTAACATCTGCAAAGAACCCCCAGCACAGAGTCTGGCATATGGTACACTAGTTTAAAAACCACAGATGGCAGGGGATAGATGCCCAGAACAATGCCTAGTATAAGAGCCCACAAAAAGAGGGAACAGTGTTTCTCAACATTACTGGAAGAATTCCCCGGCATTCAAATTGCAGGCTTCTGGGCCCATCCCTAGAGCCTCTAACTCTGAAGGTTGGCTGCAGGGTCCAAGAAGTTGCACCTATTTTATTTTTTGAGACATCTTGTTCTGTCGTCCAGGCTGGAGTACAGTAGCATGATCATGGCTTACTACAGCCTTGACCTCCCAGGCTCATTCAGTCCTCTCACTGCAGCCTCCCCAGTAGCTGGGACTAAGGCATACACCACCACACTTGGCTAATTTTTGTTTTTGTTTTTTTAGAGACGCAGTCCTGCCATGTGACCCAGGCTGGTCTTGAACTCCTGGGCTCAAGTGATCCTCCCACCTCAGCCTCCCAAAGTGCTAGGATTACAGGCCAGGTGTGAGCCTCCAAGACGGGCCAAAGTTGTTTTTTTGTTTTTTTTTTTTGAGACTGCCTGGCTCTGCCTCCCAGGCTGGAATGGCACTATTATGGATCACTGCAACCTCTCCCTCCTGCCTCCCAGGCTCAAGCCATCCTCGCACCTCAGCCTCCTGAGTAGCTGGGACCACAGGCACATGTCACCACACCCGACTAATTTTTGTATTTTTTGTAGAGATGGGGTTTCACCATATTGGTCAGGCTGGCCTCGAACTCCTGCACTCAAGCAATCCACCCAACCTTGGCCTTCCAAAATGCTGAGATAACAGGCGTGAGCCACCACACCTGGCTTGAATTTGCATTTTAAAGAAATATCCAGCCAGGCTTGGTGGCTCACGCCTGTAATCCCAGCACTTTGGGAGGCTAAGGTGGGAGGATCACTTGAGGTCAGGAGTTTGGGGCTACAGTGAGCACTCCAGCTTGGACAACAGAGTAGGACTCTGTCTCTGAAAAAAAAAAAAAAAAAAAAGAAAGAAAGAAAAGAAAAGGAAAGAAAAAAGAGAAATAGAAATATTCCACAGGCAGTCTAAGGACCACACTCTGAGAAACCAACTCACTGACAGACGAATATTTATTAAGCAGCTACTATATGCCAGGTTCAGGTTGGTCTTATTCTAGGGATACAGAAGGGAACAAGAAAAGTTTGTGCCTTCATGGAGTTTATATTCCAGTGAGGGTAGAAAATACCAAGAATATAAATACATGTAGACGGTCAGTGAGATCAAAAAAGTGGGGGACACTGCATGAGCGTGGGAGGCAGGAGGGCCTCTCTGTGAGGTCACTGTGGATAGACGGAGAAGCCAGCCAGCAAACTGGAGGAAAAGCACCCAGACGGACGTCCTTCCCTAAGCTCCCTCAACCCAGGCCCTGAGCCAAGAATATCTGAAAGGAAAGCAAGTCAAACAGTGAAGTCCCGCCAGGACCAGGGTAGGCAGGACAGAGAAGCCGGCGACGGGGAAGGCTGTGGACGGCTTCTTCCCTCCCAGGCACGGTGCCCCAGACTTGCTCTAGCTGGGGGCGGAGGTCTGACTCCCCTGCCTTTCGGGAAACGCGGCCCTCACACCATCTCCCTCACTCAACTGTCCCTAGCATCTCGGACCCCAGGGCTGAGCCAGCAGGGCATGACACTGCCCGGTGCTGGCACCCCAGGAGCACCGCCTGTATGCATGGGGCCTCCCGCGTAACCTCCCTGATTTGAGGCCTGGGTTCTTGGGATCCCAGAGAACATGACGTCACCAAAGAGAGGCTGACCCCCATCCCAGCAGGTAGAACAACACATGAGGAAGGCGTGAGACTGGGACCTCCTAGCAGCGGGTGGGGAGCTGTGTGGCACAGCAAGACTCCCAGGGTAGGTGGGCAGCCAGGACCCGGGGCTCCTGCGTCACTTCTTCTTGGCGCGGTCTGCTGCGTCTAGGGCAGCCATGTTGCGGGCAGCTGTGATCAGGTGGATGACACTGATGAGCGACTTCAGCAAGGCAATGGGGGCAGTGACCCAGAGGCCCATCCGGAACAGTCCCACGGAGCCAACTGCAGGAAGGCAGCAGGGAAGTTCGGGGCCCGAAGGAGGGGGCCTCCATCTCCCTGGGCAGCCCAGATCCCCCTCCCATCCTCCTGCCCCGCCCCTCATCTCATACCTAAAGGTCCCTCAGAGAAATGCAACAGGTAGAGGAGGCAGTAGAAGAGCTCATTCCCAGCACACAAGGTGAACAGAGCAGGCTGCACACACAGCAAACAGACCACATTAGCAAGAGGCAGGCGTGTGCCACCCCCTGCCCCCCAGCACTAATGAGGGTGCAATCTCAGCAGATTATTATTTTTTTTCTTTTTTAGAGACAGGGTCTCGCTCTGTCATCCAGACTGGAATGCAGTGGTACGATCATAGCACTGCAGCCTCAAAACTCCTGGTCTCAGCCAGGCGCGGTGGCTCATGCCTGTGGTCCCAGCACTTTGGGTGGCTGAGTCAGGCAGATCACCTGAGGTCAGGAGATTGAGACCAGCCTGGCCAACATGGCGAAATCCCTCTCTACTAAAAATACAAAAATTAGCCGAACGTGGTGGCGCATGCCCGTAGTCCTAGTAGTCCTAGACTCCTAGTAGTCCTCAGGAGGCTGAGGCACAAGAATCGCTGGAACCCAGCAGGCAGAGGTTGCACTGAGCCGGTAACGCGCCAATGAACTCCAGCCTGGGTGACAGAGTGAGACTCTTTGTCTCAAAAAAAAAAAAAAGGGCCGGGCGCGGTGGCTCAAGCCTGTAATCCCAGCACTTTGGGAGGCCGAGACGGGCGGATCACGAGGTCAGGAGATCGAGACCATCCTGGCTAACACGGTGAAACCCCGTCTCTACTAAAAAATACAAAAAAAAAAAAAAACTAGCCGGGTGAGTTGGCGGGCGCCTGTAGTCCCAGCTACTCGGGAGGCTGAGGCAGGAGAATGGTGTAAACCCGGGAGGCGGAGCTTGCAGTGAGCTGAGATCCGGCCACTGCACTCCAGCCCAGGCGACAGAGCGAGACTCCGTCTCAAAAAAAAAAAAAAAAAAAAAAACAAACAAAAAAAAAAACCTTGGTCTCATGCAATCCTTCCACCTTAGCCTCCTAAGTAGAGACTACAGGCGTGCACCACTGTGCCTGGCTAAGCTAATTCAAGGGTTTGTGTGTGTGTGTGTGTGTGTGTGTGTGTGTGTGTGTGTGTGTGTGTAAACAGAGTCTCACTTTGTTGCCCAGGCTGGTCTCAAACTCCTGGTCTCAAGCAATCCCCCCACCTCAGCCTCCCAAAGCGCTGAGATTACAGGCATGAGCCACCATGCCTAGCCATTATCTTTTTAAAAATCCTTCCAGAGGCTGCCTGTGTTCCTGAAATCAAGTCCACACTCCAGCCCTGCAAACCTCTCTGGCTTATCTCCCTCTCCTCTTTCAGTCCCTCCTCTTTGCAGGCCTCATTCCCACTTGTTCCCTGGAGTAATTCACACAGGCCTTCCCCACCAATCCTCCTCCTCCACACCTCAGCTTACAGGCCCCTCCTCCTGGAGTGACTGGGCAGGCCCTGCTCTGTGCCCTTGCCTTCTCCTAGTCTAGGACCAGGGTTCAGCCCAGGGCTTCCCACAGCCAAGAGCCTGAGGGGCGGGGTGTGCAGGAAATGCCTACCCTCGAGGTGTAATAGATCCGAAGCACTGGATTCCCGGACAAGTCGATCATCTTGTGACTCTCACTGCCTCGGACCACAGAACTTAGGGAGAAAACAGGGGAACCCATGAGGTTTCATGACCACTACCGTGCATCAGATCCTCATGTTAACACCTATTGTACAGATGGAAAACTGGGCATGGCTAAGGACCAATATCCTGCCCAAAGCCAGTTACCTATTTCGGGGCAGAGTCAGGATTCAAATACCACATTTGAAAGCTCCTATGCCCCTTCCTATGAGCTGTCACCTATTTGGAATCCTAGAATATCCAGCCAGAAGAGTCCTAAGAATTGCTTAATGCAACTGTAAACATGACTGAAGCTTTAAAGAGAGGCGTGTTTGCCTGGGGTCCTTCTACAAAGCAGAGCTAAAATGGAGCCTTCCAGGACGCCTAGTGCCATCCCAGACACCCTTCCATCTAAGCTCAGCCCACCCCACTGTAGTGTCTCTAACTGGCCAAGGCCCCCAGCATCGCGGCAGACCTGTGGAGGTGCAGCCAGTGACTGGCCACATCCAAACTCATGCTGAGTTGGAAGAACAGCGTGGCTCGAGGGTACAGCAGGGCCAGGTTGACCAACAGGCACATGGTGGAGCAGCGGTCCGTCAGCATGTCCAGCATGGCCCCAAACCGAGTTCCTGGAAGATTAGGTGGGCAGGGGCTATTATGGCACAGAGACTGCAGGACAGGTGCCCATATTTGGTTTATCACTCTCATGCAGGGTGTAAACGAAGACTGGAAGTGTCCACCTGCCTGGGGAGGAACGCAGGTTGGAAAACGGGCTGTGTGTGAGGTAAGTGGGCAAAGGTCACCATGGCATGAACTGAGAAAGGCATGAGAGTGAAGGGAACAGGGTAGGAGGAGAGGAAAGCTATGTCTGCAGCTCATCAACCCCAGAACCAAGGCTCCAGGGCTAGAAAAAGAGACTTGATGCCTCGGGGGAAGCCTTAGAGTTGGGTCTGAAGAACAGATTAAAAAATTAGTCAACCCTCCAAGAGCCATCACCCGTCCCTCTCCATCCTCCCTCTAAGCATGCCTTCTGGAACCCCAACTACTTATGCAGGGCACACAGTAGGCCTCCAGGAAACACCTGTTGATAGGACTTTTTTTTTTTCCCCCGAGACAGAGTCTTGCTCTGTCGCCCAGGCTGGAGTGTGATGGCACAATCTCGGCTCACTGCAACCTCCGCCACCCAGGTTCGAGCAATTCTCCTGCCTTAGCCTCTTGAGTAGCTGGGATTACAGGCACACGTCACCAAGCCAGCTAATTTTTGTATTTTTTGCAGAGACAGGGTTTCACTATGTTGGTCACTCTGGTCTCGAACTTCTGACCTCGTGATCCGCCCGCCTCGGCCTCCCAAGTGCTGGGATTACAGGCGTGAGCCACCGCCCCTGGCCTGAATGGACTTGTGTTCAGAGAGACCTCCAGCAGCGCCATGGCCACGTCATGTCTTGCTAATCCACACCTCTCACAAGCAGTGAGTTCTCAAGAGCTAGCTTAAATCCCTTCTGCTACAAAATCAGGCCATTCTTGCTGGGCGCAGCACTTTGGGAGGAAGGCAGGAGGATCGCTTGAGGCTAGGAGCTGGGGACCAGTCTGGGCGACACTGCAAGACTCAGTCTCTACAAAAATTTAAAAATTAGCCAGGTGTGGTGACACGCGCCTGTAGTCCCAGTTAATCAGGAGGCTGAGGTGGAAGGATTACTTGAGCCCAGGAGATGGGGGCTGCAGTGAGCCATGATCGCACCACTGCACTCCAGCCTGTGACAGAGCGAGACGCTGTCTCAAAAACAAAACACAAAACAAAACAAAAAACCCCAGGCCATCCTGTTCTGCTTTTTTCAGAGATGGGAATGACAGCCCTCTGACTCTGAGGTCCTGAGGAGGCAGGGAAGGGAGCAGGGGGTTGTTGGGCCCCAAGGCTGGCTGAGAGGGGTGTCTGTCACCTTGATTAAGAGCGCGAGCAGCGTGTCCATCGAAAGCGTCCAGCAGGCAGCTGAGCAGGTAGAAGGAGGAGGCCGTGAGGGGGCAGCAGGGCATGAAGTAGAAAGAAATGATGGCGAAGACAATCCGGGCATAACCTTGGAACGGGACGCGGGGAAACAGGGCAGGATTAGGGAGCCCGCCAAGGCCCCTCGCCCTCTAGTCCGGCCCGGGGCCGCGGGCAGCACTCACCGATGAGGTTGGGCACGAACAGGAAGATATTTTCGTCTGGCATCGCAGCGCCTCCCTTGCTGCCCCGGGCCTGCTCTGAAGATGCCAGCGCTGTCCCAGCCCCGTCGCGCGGCCTCAGCCTCCGGCCCGGCTCATCGGCCGCACCACCTGCGCCCTGGACCCCGCCGCCCCAACCCGGCCCCAGATGCTGAATCCCGCAGCCGTCGGGAGCATGGGCCGGCCCCGAGACGCGCAGGGCGCAGGGGGGGCGCGCAGCCCGCCCTTCCTACCCGCAACCCCCTCGCCTCTGCCCGCCCCGCAGGCGCTCCGGGCCTCCAGCTGCGGTCGCCGCTGCTCCAGCTGCGCGTGGCTTTCGGGAACCTCCTCGTCCGCGCCCCCCGTTGCAAAATTGGAGAGAGGAAAAAGTGGCTTAAAAAAATAGTTGCGGCCCTTTTAAGGCCTGTTCGCTTCCTTTCCCTTTTCCTCCCTCCGCCCCTCTCCCTTGGCTCGTACCAAGGCGCAGAGGGGGAGAGGGAGGAAAGAACCATTGACGTCGAGCAAAGGCAGAAATGGAAAAGGAAAGAGCAAAAGAGAAAGAGGCCGAATAAAAATATCTGCTTTCCTTTTCTGGAGGGTGTGACTTCCTGGAGACAAAAATAAGGCGATAAAATTCCTCCTTCTGAGTCTTTGCATCCCCGAGAGGCCAGGATATTTGGTGCAGTCCTCACTTTTCTCCCCGCCCCCTAAGTCTGCAGCCGCCTTTGCTCTCGCAGGCTCCAGGCGGCTAGAGAGGCTCCAGAGCGCCCTGAAGCCGGCTTGCTTCTCGCGTGCCCCTTGTGATAGGAGGATTAGGTCGCAGGCTCCACCCTGCGTCATCCTCCCAAACTTCTCAAGCGTCTGGCGCTTGGGGTCACTGCCCCCAAGGAGGCAACTGGAGGGGACTGAGGGGAGGCTGGAGGAGCAAACGGGGCGAGCTAGGAAATTCCTCTGTCTTTAGTTCTAGAACCCCTGATCTCCTAGCAACGAGGCTGCGGAACCTCCGCAGACTCCAAGGGTTTTTTAGCGGCCGGTAGCAACACGGAGCCGGCTCCCCCTTTTCCAGCCTTCCTCCCCATCTCCCATTCCCCGTCCCCCACGACCTATACCAGAGGTCCTTAGGCCTCCACGTCTCCCCTTCTGCCTAGTAGCCCAAGGTTTCCACCCATCTGCCAGGTCTGGGGCGTGAAGTTGGCTGCCTTAGCTTGGGAAGGGGCTTGAGAGGGAAAAAACGAGAGGCCCACCAGGCGAAGGGGTGAGGGGTGGGGGGTTGCGGGAGTTCCCTCTCACTCCCGAAGATATAAAGCAACGTTTATTATTATTATTTTTTTCTTGAGAGAGAGAATGAGGCAGCGGGATGTTCCTCTAAAGGCCTTGTTTAAACCTGGGCCCGGGGAATGGTGGTGAGCTGGGTTCTGGGATACAGCGGGCCGGTTTCTCAGGTCAACACAGGCCTCTACTGTTCCCAGGGGGATGGCGTCCACTCCGATGGGGAATGAGGGGGAGAAGAAGAGCAGCTGGCCGTCTCAAGCTGCACCCTCCTTGAGAGGAGGTCCGGTGAGCACTGCAGGGGGCCCTAGAGGTGGGAGTGTAATGAAGTGAAGGCCTCCCAGGCAGAGGCACCCCGTCCCAGGTCTGAGCCACAAGCCCTGAGACTCTAGCTTCAACCCTGAGTCCTGAAGCCCAGACCCATAGCTCTCAACACTAGGCCCTGACTCTAAACCTCCACCAAACCCCACTCCTCCAGATTCAGAGCCTTCTAGCTAAATCTCAAGGCCCAGTCCTTCAAGAGCAAGCTCCTTGGACCCACAGGCCCCAGCCTGGGAACTCCTACACCCAGCACTTCCATGTAGGAGCTCCCAGGCTGAACCTCTCCGACTTTTCCTTTCCCAGGCTTCGTTGTCTCGCTCTGAGGAATACCTGTCCCGGATCAGTGCAGAACTCACGGAGGAGGCTTTGTGCACTGCTTGTTGCCACTTGAACCCTGTGCCCATCAAAAAAAAACAGACACAAGACCAAGCGACTCAGATATCCAAACGTGGTAACCCCCTGCCTCAGGACTATGGTGTCTAGAGAACCGCAGCCCCCATCATGCCTGGTTCCAGTCCCTGACCCCGCCCACCCCTAGCTGAACTCTCCAGGAGTCTGTGCCCATCTCGACCATCTCACAGCCAGCCCTAGGACCTGTGAAGTGCCCCTCTTACCCGCTAACCCAGTACCCACTCCTCACTGCTGGCTGAGAATCCCTTTACCCCGTCTGCCCTGGCCACACCTCTTCCTGGCCATGGGGATAGTCCTTTCTCTGACTAGGTCCTCTACTTCCAGCATTCTTCACCAAGACCTGAGGCACAGACACCCGGTGAGTGAGGCTTCAAGGGAGATGCTCTTTGTTCTGGGAGAGAGATGGGGAACCTGGAGGGGAGAGAGCGAGGGTTTCACAACATCCCAGCAGGGTAGGGGAATTTTTGAACCCTGCACTTCCATTCTATTCTGCCCTGATCCTCAAATTCTGAGTTCTCAGCCCTCTCCCCTCTCTTCCACCATCTCCCGCTCCGACAGAAACCGTACCTGCAGCAAGGCACACCCCCTGCCAACTCCTCGTGAAAAGGTACATGCAGGGTCCATGGCTGCCAAGGCTATTCGATATTAACCAAACCTTTTGAGTTTGCACTATATGCTGGTCCCTGTCTTAGGAGCTTGGGACACAGAAATGAATGATACGGTCTCGGCCCTTGAAGAGTTCAGTTCAGTGTGGGGACAGACAAGGAAATGGCCAATTATAATACAGTATAGATAAGTTTCCATAATAGAAATGGACACAGTGGGATATTACTCTCGTCCCAACCTTAATTGGGACAGGAAGGAAAGGAACCATGGAGCTGCTGCTGCTTTTTTTTTTTTTCTTTTGAGACAGAGTCTTGCTCTGTCACCCAGGCTGGAGTGCAGTGGCACAATCTTGGCTCACTGCAAGCTCCAATTCTTGGGTTCACACCATTCTCCTGCCTCAGCCTCTGGAGTAGCTGGGACTACAGGCACCTGCCACCACACCTGGCTAATTTTTTTGTATTTTTAGTAGAGACGGGGTTTCACCGTGTTAGCCAGGATGGTCTTGATCTCCTGACCTCAAGATCTGCCCGCCTCAGCCTCCCAAAGTGTTGGGATTACAGACTTTGGAGCTTCTTGAAGGAGGTAGCACCTAAAGAAATAATTTTCCACAGGGCGCAGTGGCTCACGCCTGTAATCCCAGCATTTTGGGAGGCTGAGATGGGCCGATGACTTCAGGGCAGGAGTTTGAGACCAACCTGGTCAACATGGTGACAGAGGCTGCAGTGAGCCAAGATTGCAGCACTGCACTCCAGCCTGGGCGACGGTGAGACTCCATCTCAAAAAAAAAAAAAAAAGAAAAAAAAGAAAGAAAGAATTTTCCAGGAAAAAAGAAAAAAAAAAAAGAGGTTGGTAGGAGTCTTTCAAACAGTTGGAGTTGCATGAACAAAGGCAAAGAGCAGTCTTCGCAGAGCCACTGTGAGCATCTGTGTGTACTTAGGGCAGGGAGACGCAGTTTAGCAGCTGGAGTCTACAGGCAAGGTAAGAGGGGACTCAAGAGACTTTGTGTGCCTTGTTTAGAGCCGTACACACTTTCCTGGCTGGGTGTGGTCGCTCATGCCTGTAATCCCAGCATTTTGGGAAGCTGAAGCAGGAGGATCGCTTGCATCCAGGAGTTTGAGACCAGCCTGGGCGACATGGTGATACCCCAGGCATGATGGCATGTGCCTGTGGTCCCAGTTACTTGGGAGGTGGGAGGATTGCTTGAGCCCAGGAGTTCAAGAACAGCCTGGGCAACATAGAGAGACCCCATCTCTATAAAAAGTTAAAAAATTAGCTAGGTGTGGTGGCACGAACCTGTGGTCTCAGCTACTCAAGAGGCTGAGGCCAGAGGATCACTTGAGCCTAGCAGGTTGATGCTGCAGTGAACCATGATCATGCCACCGCATTCCAGCCTGGGTGACAGTGCAAGACCCTGTCTCAAAAAGGCAATTTTTTAAAAAAGTAAAAAAAGAAAGAAATAGTAGGAGGAGCTGGGCGTGGTGGCTCATGCCTGTAATCCCAGCACTTTGGCAGGCCAAGGCGGGCGGATCACGAGATCAGGAGTTCAAGACCAGCCTGGCCAACGTAGTAAAACCCTGTCTCTACTAAAAATACAAAAGTTAGGTCAGGCGCGGTGGCTCACGCCTGTAATCCCAGCACTTTGGGAGACCGAGGTGGGCAGATCATCTGAGGTCAGGAGTTCGAGACCAGCCTGGCCAACATGGTAAAACCCTGTCTCTACTAAAAATACAAAAATTAGCTGAGCATGGTGGCATGCACCTGTAATCCCAGCTACTCAGGAGGCTGAGGCAGGAGAATCACTTGAACCCAGGAGTTGGAGGTTGCAGTGAGCCACGATCGCACCACTGCACTCCAGCCTGGGCTGCAGAGCAAGACTGTCTCAAAAAAAAAAAAAAAAAAAAAAATTAGCCAGGCATTGTGGCGCACACCTGTAATCCCAGCTACTCAAGAAGCTGAGGCAGAGAATTGCTTGAACCTGGCAGGCAGAGGTTTCAGTGAGTCGAGATCGTGCCACTGCACTGCAGCTTGGGCCACAGATCAAGACTCTGTCTCAAAAAAATAAAATAAAAATTAAGCACTTATTATGTGTCAGCACTGCTTGAGGGACTGGGGTGTTGCAGTAACCGAAACAGAGTTCCTGCTATCAAGAGGTTTAAAAAATTAGCCGGGCATGGTGGTGCACAGCTGTGCTCCCAGCTACTCGGGAGGCTGAGGTGGGAGGATCATTGGAGCCCAGGTTGAGGCTGCAGGAAGATATGATTACACCACTGCACTCTAGCCTGGCTGACAGAGGGAGACCCTGTCTTAAGAAAAATAAAAAAGACATGAGCCTTGGGTCTAAAGAGTGAAAAGGCTCTTTCTTGTCTCTTTTATGGAGCTCTTCCTAACAGTCAGTTGGGAAGATGAGCCCGCCCCTCTTTGATACCCTTGGCTTCTCATGCCTCCCCCCGTTTTTGTCCCTAGAACATGCCTCAAAACTCCTCTTTTGCCACTCGTTAACCACTTCCGTTTGTGGGAACCTCCTGGTCATGAGCAGCATCATCCCGAAGCCTTCAAAGTGTTCTGGATTCATCACACAACCCTCCAACCTCAGCCAGCAAGGACACCACCAGAAATGAAAGCGCTTTAATAAAGAGACAGGGATCGTTCCCTCCCCCAGCTTGTGCAGTGCTCATGTGTGGTTTCTCTAGGGTGGAGATGCGGAACAGGGGGCCTTTTTTTTTTTTTTCCCCTAGATGTGAGTGCTGGATGTGGGCATACATTGGAGTGTTTAGTTTTTTAAAAAAATTTTTGTGGCCAGGAGTGATGGCTCACGCCTGTAATCCCAGCACAGATCACAAGGTCAGGAGATCGAGACCATCCTGGCTAACACGGTGAAACCCTGTCTGTACTAAAAATACAAAAAATTAGCCGGGCATGGTGGCACGTGCCTGTAGTTCCAGCTACTCAGGAGACTGTGGCAGGAGAATTGCTTGAACCTGGGAAGCGGAGGTTGCAGTGAGCTGAGATTGCGCCATTGCACTCCAGCCTGGGCGACAGATGGAGACTCTGTCTCAAATTTTTTTTTTTTTTTTTTTTTTTTTTTTTTTTTGTGGAGACAGGGTCTCACTGTGTTGCCCAGGTCTTGAACTCTTGGCCTCAAATGATCCTCCTGCCTCGGCTTCCCAAAATGCTGGGATTACTGGGATCACTGCACCTGGCCTGTTGACACAGATGAGCATATTGGTCCAAATCCAGCCTCCTGGCCACACTCCAGCACCTTAAGGTCTAGGCCTGTGGCATCTGGCAGGACTCCTCTTACTTCTGAAGAGCCACCTCTGCCACCACTGTTGGGGATGGGGACACTGAGCTACAGCCTCTCCCCTCTGATCTTTGGACTTCATGCCTGCGAGAACATATCACACCCATTACTAGCCAGAAGGCAGTGCATTAGGCTTTGCACAGTTTGCGTTTAGCAATGCAAATGCTAAATTCATTTTAGCATTTAGTATTTGCATTGCTAAACGCAAACTACACAAAGTTTGGCCATTTATTGGAGCCTCCTGAGGAAGTCAATTCCCATCTCTGAGCCTTAGTTTCCTTATCTGAAAAATGGGATTAATAAATGATCCCTGGGCCGGGCGTGGTGGCTCACGCCTGTAATCCCAGCACTTTGGGAGGCCGAGGTGGGCGGATCACAAGGTCAGGAGATCGAGACCATGGTGAAACCCCGTCTCTACTAAAAATAGAAAAAATTAGCCGGGCGCAGGGGCGGGCGCCTGTAGTCCCAGCTACTCAGGAGGCTGAGGCAGGAGAATGGCATGAACCCGGGAGGCGGAGCTTGCAGTGAGCCGAGATTGCGCCACTGCACTCCAGCCTGGGAGACAGAGCGAGACTCCGTCTCAAAAAAAAAATAAAAATAAAAATAAATAAATAAATAAATAAATAAATAAATGATCCCTGTCCAGTAGGGTCCTTTGGAGAGTTAAAAGACATAATTCAGTCAGGCATGATGGCTCATGCCTGTAATCCCAGGGACATACCGGACAATATGGTGGGAGGATCACTTGAGGACAGGTGTTCAAGACCAGTTTGGGTAACAGAGTGAGCCCCCACATCTAAAAACGCAAACAAGTTAGCCAGGTGTGGTGGAGCACACCTGTAGTCCCAGCTGCTCAGGTGGCTAAGGCTGGAGGATCACTTGAGCCCAGGACGTTGAGGCTGCAGTGAGCTATGATGGTGCCACTGTACTCCAGCCTACACTACAGAGACACCGTCTCTAAAGAATAAAACAACACAGGCCGGGCGTAGTGACTCACGCCTGTAATCCCAGCACTTTGGGAGGCCGAGGTGGGCGGATCTCTTGAGGTCAGGAGTTCGAGACCAGCCTAGCCAACATAGTGAAACCCTGTCTCTACTAAAACACAAAAATTAACCGGGTGTGGTGGCAGGCTCCTATAATCCCAGCTACTCAGGAGGCTGAGGCAGGATAATCGCTTGAACCCGGTAGGCAGAGGTTGCAATGAGCTGAGATTGTACCACTACACTCCACCCTGGGTGACAGAGTAAGACTCAGTCGCGAAAAAGAAAAAGAAAAAAAAAAACAACATAATGCATACAGTTTGCCTCAGATTCTCCTAAAAGTCCACCCCTTTCTGAATATTTCAGCATCCTTTCAAGTGTCCTAAAAATGTTTAATTGCATTTAAATATAAAATTTTAATTAGGCCAGGCAAGATGGCTCATACCTGTAATCCCGGCACTTTGGGAGGCCCAGGCGTGCGGATCACTTGAGGTCAGGAGTTCGAGACCAGCCTGGTCAACATGACAAAACCCGGTCTCTACTAAAAATACAAAAATTAGCTGGGCATGGGTGCCTGTAGTCCCAGCTACTTGAGAAGCTGAGGCAGGAGAACGGTTTGAACCCAGGAGGTGGAGGTGGCAGCCATTGCACACCAGCCTGGGTGACAAGAGCGAAACTCCGTCTCAAAAAAAAAAGATAAAGTGGAAAAGGACACCCCCAAGGATATAAAACAAGTTCAAATTGGTAGATGGGTCACAGCAGATACACCTAAAATGTTAAAAAGATTGGGGTGGGGGGAAGAAATGGTGTACTTGAATAGATACAAAAATCCTCCAGAGGGGGTTGAATTTTAGGCAAACTGGTCATAAGACAAATTGAAAAGCCAGGCTTGGTGGCTCATGCCTGTAATCCCAGAACTTTGGGAAGTCGAGGAAGGAGGATTGCTTGAGGCCAGGGGTTCGAGACCAGCCTGGGCAACATAACAAGATCTCATTTCTACAAAAATTTAAAATTTAGGCAGGCACCGTGGCTTGCACCTGTAGTCCCAGCCACTCAGGACGCTGAGGTGGGAGGATCCCTTGAATCTAGGAGTTTGAGGTTGCAGTGAGCTGTGATGGCACCACTGCACTCCAGCCTGGCCGGCAAAGCCAGGCCCTGTCTCTAAAAAGAAAGAAATTGAAAGCTGTTTGCCTCCTGCCCAGCAGTGAGAGAAGATGGGTGGCTCCTGTCAGTTCTCTTCCAGCTGGAAGAGGCCCACAAGGTCAAACAAGGCCTGGTGGAGAGGCCACTGCCGCCTGGAGTGAGGCTGGTCACTGGGAGGGCTTCACAGAGGTTGAGCCTAAAGCCAGGCTTTCTGACCCCAGGCCAGGCCTCCAGACACTGCCCTCTGCCCACTTTCGCATTTCCTCTTCTTTTTCAAATTGTTCCCCTTTCCCCAGCCCTCTCCCCAGAGAGGTGGTCCAGCGCTCGGTGGCCGCCTCCCAACACCCCACTGGCCCAATTACAAGTCATGATTTTCTGTTTATTGCTCAAAAACAAGAATTCAGAAGCAAAGGTGGAGAGACTGTGGGTTGGGGAGATGGCAGGAAGGGGGCAAGGCCTTGTCCCAGCTCTCCCCTTCATCCTTCTTCTGACCCTCCTGGCTGGAGTCAGACCTAGGGCCAGGGCATCTGGGAGGGGGGCGCCTTCAAGGGAACAGTAGAACTATCGGGGGCAGTCCTTGAGGGGTGCCCTGTGCAGGAGGGGCCGCAAGATTTGCAGGGGGCAGAGTTCCCCTCCCAGAATCCAAAAGCCAGTAGGGTGGGGGGCAGGTCCCTCGTTTGGCAACTGAGAAGAGGCGGCTTTGGGCGGCAGGATGCTGGTTTATTTACTGTAGGATCTCCAGGGCCATCAAAGCCCCCTCATGGGACGGGGAGAATATTTACACAGCCAGGGAGGAGGGCAGCCAGGAGGCAGAGACCGGGTCCCGTACTTCCCCCGGCCCGAATGAGGAGGGAAGGGGCGTCCTGGCTCCTGCAGCTGTAGTCTTGGGGTTCAGATGGAAACTTCATACTCCCGCGTATCCTGAAGACAGAGAGATCAGGTCAGTTGTTGGAGTCTGATAGGGGTGGAAGAGGCAGTCGAATGGGAGGAGGGGCAATGACCCTGGGTTTTAAAGTAACATTGACCACTGGGGACCGGGGGGCCACAGGGGCTAATCTGGCCAGTGAAAGTGTTTGGTTCATCCTATAGTGCCGTAAAATGACACAAGAATCTGAATTTCTGGCTTGTCTTGAATAATTGGAAGATCTGCCAGTTGTGCCTCAGTTTCGACTATGGGGTAGAGCCGTATTCTTCAGATGGAGCTCAAGTCCTCCACTTAGCCACAGTCCTCACTGCTCCCTATTATCCACACGTGGCTTGCTGTGCTCATTGACATGGCCTCTGTGGGCAGCTGAGTTTGAAATTCCCAAGACAGAGATTCCAGAGACCTTGCGAGAAGGTTATGGAGTCCTGGGAGAGCCAAGTGGTGGCTCTTCAGGGGCAGGGGAGGTGCTCACCCCAGCTTCATACAGCGGGTTGCTGAAGTCCGACTCCACGGTGATAGGGCTGTAGGAGTGGGAGCCGGAGAAGCCAAAAAGGGACTTTCCCTGAAGCCTGGGAAAGGGAGAGGATAGAGGAGCTTATGAACAGGGTTCGGTGCCAGGCCCACAAGATGTCTGCCCTGGCTGGCAGCCCCTGTGCAGGCTACTTACTTGGTGTAGTATATGTAAACGCCACTGCCGAGAACAATGACCAAGCCTAGAGGCAGCAAGATGGCCAGGGCCAGGTTCCCCCCTTCCAGCTGCCGTGATGGATCTGTGGTCTGGGTCACTATAGGAGGAGGAGAGGCCGGTGAGCTGTGGTTGGGCCCGGTCCTGAGCTCTCCCAGCTTCCTGCCCTGGGCCTCAAACCCTGGGCTTCATCCCTCCAAGGCCTGGCCTCCTGCCCCGGCCTCTGCCTTGCCCTCCCGACCTGGCCAGCCTGCGTCTCCACCTGTGCCCTCACTGACCTTCCAGTTTTCGGTTGTCCAGGAGCTCCTCATAGGCAACTGCAGGGAGAGGAGGGGGAGGGGATGGGGTCTGAGCCAGGGAGGGGAGGAGGCTGGGAGGGGCCGGGAGCCCAGTGAGGCTGGGCTGGACAGTCTGGTTCTCTCTGCCCTCTGCTCAACCTCAACTTTCTCTCTCCCTTGGTGGAGAAGAGAGAGGAGTGACCAGCACAGGGCCTTTGTCCTCTTTCTCCAGACCCCTAAAAAGTCAGGGTTCCTGGACAGTCTGAGCCGAACTTTAGAATTTGTCAGAGATAGGGAAACTGAGGCCTATCCAGAGAGAGCAAGGGATTTCCAAGCCAAGGCTCCCTCTACTACACCCCTGAGCCAATCCCATGACCTCACATGACCCAGGGCTTCTGGACACACCCGTGAGGACGCGAGGCCACAGGAGGAGAACCGGGAGCTCTGTAGGGTCACCCATTGGTCTCAAATGTGCTACCTGACTCTCCCAGCCCTGTCACTTCCCAGACACTGGTGTGCCCCTCCTGCCCTGTCTGGCCAGGCACCTTTGCAGAGTGGGGGCTGGCTGGTCCACTGGGAGGGGTGGCCGGGCACACAGGTGATGGTGACCTCGCCGATAAGCTCAAAGCCCTCATAGCAGAAGAAGCGCAGAGACTCGCCCGCCTGGTAGTGGTGCTTGTACAGCGTCTGGTAGCCATTCTCGGGAACCCCTGGGTTCAGGCACGGCTCGTACTTCACTGCGGGGAGCATGCCAGTCACATGCCAGCTGCACCACTGCGCACAGGGCAGACAGGCTCTCCCAGGGCTACCCAGCCACCCTCCCAGGGTGTGCTCCAGACTCACAGGCGCATTTGGGGACCCTGTCGCTCCACTTGGGTGTGCCTGTGTCCCGGCTGTAGCAGGTGAGCATGGCTGCCCCCTCGAGGCTGTACCCTGGCAGGCAGCGGTACTGGACGTGGGAGCCAACGGGGAAGCCAGCGTCCGAGGCAGTGCGGTGCCCATTGGCAATCTCGCCAGGGTCAGCACAAGTCATGACTGGTGGCAGAAGAACAAGGTTACGGAGAGTGAGGGCCTTAAAAAATCAGCCTGGGTAACACAGAGAGACCCCATCTCTACAACAAATTGAAAAATTAGCCAGGAGTGGTGGCGTGCTCCTGCGGTCCCAGCTACTCAGGAGTTGGAGGTGGGAGGATTGCTCGAGCCCAGTAAGTCGAGGCTGCAGTGAATGGTGAGCGCACTACTGCACTCCAGCCTGGGTGACAGAGTGAGACACAGTCTAAAAAAAAATAAAAGAAAATCTCCCAGAAGCCTAGGGCTGGGAGAGGCCTGAGCCTCGGGCCGTTTCCTCTGAACACCTCTGCACACACATGCACTTCCCACCAATTCCTCAGAAGGAAGAGAGCATGAATTGGAAAAACTTAAAATGCAGTGCATTTATTTTCAGACCAGAATGACAGGCTTATTTTTTTTCAAAATTCAATGTATGTTGTATTTCAGGCTTCTTTTAGAAAACAGTTTGCTTGGGGAAATCCCAAGCCCCTATCCTGGGGTGAAATTCAAAATATTTAACCACCATACCAGAGCATATGGGCCAAATCCCAGCAGGGTGAGCCCAATATGGCTTGTCATCTGTGGAACAGTAGCTGCCCTCTTTAAAGGGGGCGCAGCTCTTCTGTCCCCAGTATTCTCATTATGCCCAGCCTAGTTCACTCACATACACTGCCTGCCTGCAGGCGTTTGAGTTTACAACCCTGTTGTGAAGGAATCATAATCATAGCCATTTCTTGTATATAAGCCTGAGCTAGGTACCCTGCTAAACATTTTACAAACAAATATAATTCTTTGTGTGTGTGTGTGTGTGTGTGTGTGTGTGTGTGTGTGTGTGTGTGTGTTTGAGACGGAGTGTCTCGCTGTCGCCCAGGCTGGAGTGCAATGGCGCTATCTCGGCTCACTGCAAGCTCTACCTCCCGGATTCCCAGGCCTCAGCCTCCTGAGTAGCTGGGACTACAGGTGCCCGACACCACACCCAGCTAATTTTTTGTATTTTTAGTAGAGACGGGGTTTCACCATGTTAGCCAGGATGGTCTTGATCTCCTGACCTCGTGAACCACCCGCCTTGGCCTCCCAAAGTGCTGGGATTACAGGCGTGAGCCATGGCGCCTGGCCTTTTGTTTTGTTTGTTTGTTTGTTTTTGAGAGTCTTGCTCTGTCACCAAGGCTGGAGTGCAGTGGCGCATCTCAGCTCAGGGCAACCTCCGCCTTCTGGGTTCAAGAGATTCTCCTGCCTCAGCCTCCCGAGTAGCTGCAGTTACAGGCATTCGTTAGCACGCCCAGCTAATTTTTGTATTTTTAGTAGAGACGGGGTTTCACCATGTTGGCCAGGCTGGTCTCGAACTTCTGACCTCAGGCGATCCACCCACCTCAGCCTCCCACAGTGCTGGGATTACAGGTGTGAGCCACCACGGCTGGCTCCAAATATAATTCTTTGTTTTGGAGACGACAACTTGCTCTGTCACTCAAGCTGGAGTGCAGTGGTGAGATCACGGCTGACTGCAGCCTCAAACTCCTGGGCTTAAGCAATTCTCACACCTTAGCCTCCTGAGTAGCTGGGACTATAGGCATATACCACTATGCCTGGCTATATTTTTTATTATTTGTAGAGACAGGGTCTCACTATGTTGCCCAGGCTGTTCTCAATCTCCTGGGCTCAAGTGATCCTCCCACTTTGGCCTTCCAAAGCACTGCAATTTCAGATGTGAGCCACCACTTAGCACAAACATAATATTTAATCCCAATTATCTTGAGAGGCCAATGTCACTGTCATCTCCCTTGGAGCCCAGGGCTCTCAGGGCAGTCAAAGGACTTGGCCCATGGTCACTCAGCCAGGGAGTGGCAGAGCGGGAATCTGCCCAGGGTCACAGCCATGGAGCACTGGACAGGGACTCAGAGATGTGGGTCCTGGCACACCTTCAGGCTCAATCTTCTGCCTTGGGCAGGTTCCCTCCTGAGCCCAAGGCAGCAGGGCCAGCCGAACTCTTAGCCTCATCCAGGCCTAATATCCTGTGAATCCTTCCAGGGGCGGGGAGCTGTGTCCAGCCCAAATCTGGCTACCTGAGGTTTCTCCCCTTGGTCCCACCATTGCTTTCAGATGCCACATGGAACTACAGCCCCACATCCTTGGGGCTGGCTTCCCAAAATTTGAAGAAAGTGACCAGCTGCCATTCCTTTCTGCTCTTCAATTTTCTTTTACTTTTTTCTTTTTTTTCTTTTTGAGATGGAGTATCACTCCCGTGGCGCAGGCTGGAATGCAGTGGCATGATCTCAGCTTACTGCAACCTCAACCTCCTGGGTTCAAGTGATTCTCCTTCCTCAGCCTCCTGAGTAGCTGGGATTACAGGCGTGTGCCACAGCGCCCAGCTAGTTTTTTATTTTTAGTAGAGACGAGGTTTCACCATGTTGGCCAGGCTGGTCTTGAACTCTTGACCTCAGGTGATCCACCACACCTGGCCCTTTCTGCTCTTCTAAAATATACACACTCCCAGCTCCTTTAAATGTCACCTCCTCTGTGAAACCTCCTGCCCCAGCCCTGAGAAAATTAGCCCACTGCTCTCCCCACAGTCCCTCCTCACACCCAGGGCAGCACGCACCCTGTGAAGTTTCCATCTGCGCTTCACAACCTGAGTCCTACTCCACCAATGGGGAAACCAAGGTTCAGAGATGCTAAGTGCCTCGCCCAAAGTCACCCAGTGATCACCATCCTGCGTATCACTCCCAGATTGTGAGCTCCACAAGAGTATGGAGGGGCTTGAACTCCCTTCTCCTAACCTCAACCCAGCACGGGGCTTCGGTGATGGCATTCAAATAAACCAAGTGCTCTGACAACCTTGGTCCTAGCAAAGTGGCTCCCTACAATTTCAACTGAGAGGACTGTGGGATTGGGACGGGGCGTAGGACAGGAAGGATGGAGCCAAGTGTGGACACGGGGAGCCCAGTGGGAACCTGGTCGGAGCCCTGTTAGGGGCGAAACTCAGACGCCGCAGAGGAGGGATCAGGAGGGGACGGGGCGGGGCCATGAGACGAGGAAACAGGGACCGAGCTCAGGTCGGTGCAAGAAAGAAGAGGGATGCAGCCCGGAGAAGATGAGAGGGAGACGCAGAGGGGACAGTTTCCGGGAACCGGGCGGAGGAGTGAGAGCTAAAGGGCATGGGGGCAGGGCCTGAAGAAGATCAGGAAGGACCCCGAGCGAAGGGACGGAATACAGAAAGCAAGGGGGCCGGTACAGGACAGGGTGGGGGCGGGGCCCACAGCGAAGGGGCGGGGCCGACAGGACGCGGGCGGGGCCGGCTCACTCTTTTGGCAGGCTGGCGGCGCGGCGCTCCAAGAGAGGTCCCACTGGCAAGTGAGAATGTCGGAGCCTAGCAGCTCGTAGCCAGGCTCGCACTGGTAGGTGAGCACCGTGCCCCGGATCAGGTCCCCATGGGATGCCGTCCTCCAGCCCCACTCCGGAGGTGGCAGCTCGGGGCACGTGTCGTTCCTTGGGACCTCTGCAGGGGAGGGAGGGCGAGTTTGGAGGCTGCTGTTTTAACTCCGGGCTCCCTTCCAGCCTCGGAGGCTTTGCTCTGTGCCCCCTCCCGGGATCTGTCTCTCTCTCTCTTTCTTAGAGACAGGGTTTCCTCTGTCGCCCAGGCGGAGTACAGTGGTACAAGCATAGCTCACTGCAGCCTCAACCTCTTGGCTTCAAGCGATCCTCCCAGCTCGGTCTCTCAAGGCCCTGGGATAACAGGCGTGAGCCACCACGACCGGCCACCTCCCGGGATCTCTGGCTTGCCCGACCCGTGCCCATCCCGGGACTCTATCCCTCAGTACCTTTGAAGTGCAATACGAAGCCCTGGCCCAGGCCTGGATTTGGGGGCCCGGGCGGTGCCTGAAACTGCAGTGTGAGGTCGGGCCCAGAGGAGAGGAGACGGCGGCGCGGTTGAGGTCCCCGCAGCTGGGCCAAGACTCGGGCGCTGGGACCGTCCCCGTCGAACAGTGTCAGCATGTCCCCTTCCCGCACATTCAATCTGCAGGGAGTGGGACCAGACAATGGGGTGGGGCTGCGACTGGCCCCTCCCATCCAGCTCTGCCCCATCCTCAACTCTGCTCATTGGTAGCCCCTCCTACTCTCCAGCCCCGCCCATAATTTCCTCTATTCTATGGCTCCTCCCATGTCCTACTACCCAATCCCTAACCTTGCTTATTACTAATTCCGCCCACTGTCCAGTCCCTCCTTCATCACCATGGGATCCAAAGCCTAGCCCAACTCCAGCTCTGGCCAATCATAGACCAAATTCGCTTCCACCCTACACAACTCTAGGCTCTGCCTGAGTACCTGCTCTGAAGCCACGCCCACTTCAGCTTCTGTGCCGTCTCAAGACCCTCTAATACCAATTCAGCTCACTGGATTCTCCTCAGCCCTCCCCAACTTGTTGGTGATACTGCAACAGTTTGGGTCTGTGTTCCTGGAAGTAGCTCCATGGGCAGCCTCAGAAACCTCCAAAGAGTGAGAGGCACCAGGCCAGAGCCCCTTGTTCACAATAGCCCCCAAGGAAGGCTGCATTGCCCTATTTTATTTGTCCGAGGTTGCCTGGCTAATACGTGATTTGAGCCCAGCTCTCTCACCTCTATCCTGAACCCTTAGTGCACCAGCCTATCCACCGAATTCTGGATAGATACGCAAGAGCCAGGCAGGCTCAGAATGCAGGCTAGTGCATTGGCATACCACACTTTGCTGAGCCTACACCCGTCGCACCCTCTGCAGAACCCAAACATACATCTCAACTTGGAGCAAGATGCGCTTCTCTTCCTGGACGTGTAGGCCCCACACGCAGTCCTGGCCCGGGCTATAGCTCTGGGGCCAGTCGGGAGAGAGGACCACACCAGCTGGCTCCGACAGCTCCCCTCCACACATGGCTAGGGAAAAAGGGGTGTCAGGTTCGGGACCCAGGTGGGCATGCCGTCTCCATTTCACCACGGTCCTCACCACTCGTGATGCATGCACCACATCACCTCGCTTGTTTCCTATTACCTATGATCCACCTGCTTCTTTTATTCTTTTATTTTTATTTTTATTTATTTATTTTTTCACTTTTTTTTTGAGACAGAGTCTTGCTCTGTCGCCCAGGCTGGAGTGCAGTGGCGCAATCTCAGCTCACTGCAAGCTCCATCTCCCGGGTTCACTCCATTCTCCTGCCTCAGCCTCCCGAGCAGCTGGAACTACAGGCGCCCACCGCCACACCCGGCTAATTTTTTTGTATTTTTAGTAGAGACGGTGTTTCACCCTATTAGCCAGGATGGACTCAATCTCCTGACCTCGTGATCCGCCTGCCTCGGCCTCCCAAAGTGCTGGGATTACAGGCATGAGCCACTACGCCTGGCCCTTATTTTTATTTTTTTAGACGGAGTCTCACTGTGTCGCCCAGGCTGGAGTGCAGTGGCACAATCCCGGCTCACTGCAATCTCCACCTCCCAGGTTCAAGCGATTCTCGTGCCTCAGCCTCCCAAGTAGCTGGGATTACAAGCACGCACCACCATGCCTGGTTAATTTTTGTATTTTTAGTAGAGACGGAGTTTCACTATGTTGACCAGGCTGGTCTCCAACTTCTCACCTCAGGTGATCCACCTGCCTGAGCCTCCCAGAGTGTTGGGATTACAGGCGTGAGCCACCGCGCCTGGCTTTATCCACCTGTTTCTTTTTCTTTTCTTTTTTCTTTCTTTTTTTTTTTTTTTTTGAGAAAGAATTTCACTCTTGTTGCCCAGGTTGGAGTGCAGTGCCGTGATCTCGGCTCACCGCAACTTCCGCCTCCTGAGTTCAAGCGATTCTCCTGCCTCAGCCTCCCGAGTAGCTGGGATTACAGGCATGCACCGCCACACCCAGCTAATTTTGTATTTTAAGTAGAGACAGGGTTTCTCCATGTTGATCAGGCTGGTCTCGAACTCCCGACCTCAGGTGATCTACCTGCCTCTGCCTCCCATAGTGTTGGGATTACAGGCGTGAGACCCCGCACCCAGCCATGATCCACCTGTTTCTTGCCACGTCTAGGTCCTTTTGTGTTCAATATCCAGTCCTGCTCTTAACAAACCCCACCCACTCTCCACTCCAGCCTGCCCAATCTGTGACTTAACCCAACAGCAGTTATTGCTCTTGAAGACATTTGGGTTTGTGACCCCTGCATTCAGTAACAAGCCCACCAGTCATTCAGCTAAGAAAACAGTCTCTGAAGGGACAGGGATTTACCCAAGGCTTGGGTTGATTAGGTCTGGATATGCAGCCTTCCTTTCTGAATGGCCTTGCTGGGATTTCCAGTTCAGGGGGCATCATGGACTGAAAGACCTGCCTGCGAAGAGGAAGGCTCACCTTTGCAGGCCGGCTCTGTGTCGTTCCAGTGGGGTTCTGTGGGATCCACACATTCGATGGCATTGGGGGGTCCAGGGGGCTCCAGGGCATATCCTGGGAGGCACGAGAAGGTTGCCAGTGCCCCTGGGCGATACTCAGGGTCCGTGGTAGTGACGTTTCCATGTGCCAGGAAGGGGGCGAAGCAGCGATCCTCCTCAAAGGCTGGGAAGGAGTCAGTCATAACAATTAAGCATTAGGGCAGGCCTCAAGGGATCTCAAATTGGGGATGTGAGCTGAATTGGGGTGTTGTTTGGCCACTCCCTGGGCTTTTTTTTTTTTTTTTTTTGAGACAGAGTCTTGCGCTGTCGCCCAGACTGGAGTGCAGTGGTATGACCTCGGCTCCCTGCAGCCTCTGACTCCCAGGTTCCAGCAATTCTCATGCCTCAGCCTCCCAAGTAGCTGGGATTACAGGTGTGCACCACCATGCACAGCTAATTTTTTTTTTTTTTTTTTTTTTTCCTGAGACGGAGTTTCACACTTGTTGCCCAGGCTGGTGTGCAATGGCACGATCTTGGCTCACCGCAACCTCCGCCTCCTGGGTTCAAGCAATTCTCCTGCCTCAGCCTCCTGAGTAGCTGGGATTACAGGCATGTGCTACTAGGCCTGCCTAATTTTTTTGTATTTTTAGTAGAGACGGGGTTTCTCCAGGTTGGTCAGGCTGGTCTCAAACTCCTGACCTCAGGTGATCTGCCCGCCTCAGCCTCCCAAAGTGCTGGGATTACAGGCATGAGCCACGTGCCTGGCCAATTTTTGTATTCTTAGGAGAGATGGGGGTTTCACCATGTTGGCTAGGCTGGTCTTGAACTCCTGGCCTTAAGTGATCTGCCTGCCTCAGCCTCCCAAAATACTGGGATTACAGACATGAGTCACTGCGCCCAGCCTGGGTTTTTTTTTATTTTTTATTTTTTTAGAAACAGGGTCTCACTCTGTTGCCCAGGCTGGAGTGCAGTGGTGTGATCACAGCTCATTGCAGCCTAGATCTCCTAGGCTCAAGCGATCCTCCCACCTCAGCCTCTCCGGTAGCTGGGGACTACAGCATGCACACCCCACCCAGCAGCTCATTTTCCATTTTTTTTTTTTGGTAGAGATGGGGTTTCACCATGTTACTCAGGCTGGTCTTGAACTCCTGACCTCAGGTGATCCACTGGCCTCGGTCTCCCAAAGTGCTGGGATTACAGGTGTGAGCCACTGCCCTGGGGTCGGTGAGTTTTTAAAAACTGAATGCCACTGGGTTTAGCATTCACTCTCCAGATTGTCAAAACATTTCTAACACTCCTCATTCACATATTTATATTGCCTCCCTGGCCTCTTGAGGGAAGCCCCTGGGCTAGCCAAATCCCAGCCACCATTCTACAGAGAGGAAGTTCATAGACGAAAAAGCCACTTGCTCAAGGTCACCCAGAAGACAATGGCAAAAGCAGGTCTCAAACCCAGATGGCTTGATTCCCAGCCACAGATACTTGGCTCTGGAAACAGCAAAGACGGGCGGGTAAGGGTAGGGGTGCCTTTGGAGAACTGGCTGGTGTAGGTGTATTCTCTCCTCAGAAATAACAATTGGATTCTGATCATCCATGCTGTTGCTAGAACCCAACATTTCAGCTAATGCAAAAACTACTCAGTTTTTACTTTAGACTAAGTCAACAAAAGTGAACATTTGTAGAGCATTTGAGTTTCTGTGCACCTGATCAGATCTTAGCTGCAACACTCCCTGTGAGTTAAGATTTAGGTGCATATGATACCAATGAGGAATCCTTTTCTTTTCTTTTTTTTTTTTTTTTTGAGATGGAGTTTTGCTCTTGTTGCCTAGGCTGGAGTGCAATGGTACGACATCGGCTCACTGCAACTTCTGCCTCCCAGGTTCAAGTCATTCTCCTGCATCAGCCTCCCGAGTAGCTGGGATTACAGGCACCCACAACCACCCCCAGCTAATTTTTGTATTTTTTTAGTAGAGATGGGGTTTCACCATGTTGGCCAGGCTGGTCTCGAACTCCTGACCTCAGATGATCCACCCGCCTCAGCCTCCCAAAGCGCTGGGATTGCAGGCATGAGCCACCACACCGGGCCTTTTTGCTTTTTTTTTTTTTTTTAAATATTTTATTTTTTATTTTTTGAGACCGAGTCTCGCTCTGTTGCCCAGGCTGGAGTGCAGTGGCATGATCTCACTTCACTGCAACCTCGGCTTCCCAGGTTCAAGCGAGTCTCGTGTCTCAGCCTCCCGGGTAGCTGGGATTACAGGCACGTGTCACCACGTCTGGCTAATTTTTGTGTTTTTAGTAGAAATGGGGCTTTGCCATGTTGCCCAGGCTGGTTTTCAAACTCCTGGGCTCAAATGATCCACCTGCCTCAGCCTCCCAAAGTGCGGGGATTACAGGCATGAGCCACTGCCTCCGGGCTATTTTATTTATTTTTAAAAATGAGGTCAGACACAGTGGCTCACAAGTATAATCTCCACACTTTGGGAGGCCGAGGCAGGTGAATCATCTGAGGTCAGGAGTTCGAGACCAGCCTGACCAACGTGGTGAAACCCCATCTCTACTAAAAATACAAAAATTAGCTGGGCATGGTGGCTAACACCTGTAATCCCAGCTACCCAGGAGGCTGAGGCAGGAGAATCACTTGAACCTGGAAGGCAGAAGTTGCAGTGAGCCGAGATTGCGCCATTGCATTCCAACCTGGGTGACAAGAGCGAAACTCCATCTCAAAAAAAAAAAAAGAAAAAAAGAAAAACAATGAGACGGGGTCTTGCTTTGTTGCCTAGGCTGGAGTGCAATGGTGGGATCACAACTCACAGCAGCTTTGACCTCCCAGACTCAAGTGATCCTCCTGCCTCAGCTTCCTGAGCAGCTGGGACCATAAGCGTGCACCACCACACCTGGCTAATTGTTTGTTTCGTTTTGTTTTGTAGAGACAAAGGTCTTGCTATGTTGCCCAGGCTGGTCTCAAACTCCCAGGCTCAAGTGATCCTCCCATCTTAGCCTCCCAAAGTGCTGGGATTACAGGCGTAAGCCATTGTGCCTGGCCACAGTGAAGAATCTTAAACTCGTAGAACAGCGTGGCCTACAACTATGGAGGCAGGTCTCAAAACTTGCCATTTTCATTAAAAGACCTGGACAGTTCGTACTTTAACACTCCCAGAATCTATCCCGCAATTGATTTTTGCAGATCCACTGTTCTATTTCACTATTACTTAACCTGCAAGGTATCATGTCCAAATCCTAAGCATCCATTACAGCCCAGTGTCAATTCCATTTCTTCCATGATTCTCATCAAACACTAGACCCTCCCATCTCTGAGCACTTCACTTCACGTTTTTGGTCTCTTTCTTGCTACTGTTTATACAACTCCTCTGTTTTCAGCCACAATGAAATTCTGTTTCCCAAACATACCAGGCATTTCTCTACTTGCTCTTTCCCAAAGTTCCTTTCTTTCCTTTCCTTTTCTGTTGTTTTCTTTTCTCTTTTTTTTTTTTTTTTTTTGACAGGGTCTTGCTCTGTTGCCCAGGCCGGAGCGCAGTGCTGCAATCATAGCTCACTGCAACCTCTTGGGTTCAAGTGATCCTCCCACCTCAACCTTCCATGTAGCTGGGACTAGAAGTGTGTGCCACCACACCTGGATATATATATATATACAGGGTCTCACTATGTCGCTCAGACTGGTTCTCAAACCTCCGGCCTCAAGCAATCATCCCACCTTGGCCTCCCAAAGTACTGGGATTAGAGACATGAGTCACCACAACTGGCCTTGATCTTCCTCTTTTAAAATATCCTCTGTTGGTTGGGCAGGGTGGCTCACGCCCGTAATCCTAGCACTTTGAGAGGCCAGGGTGGGAGGATCACTTCAGCTCAGCAGTTAGAGATCAGCCTGGGCAGTATAGTGAGATGCTGTCTCTACAAAAAATTAAAAATTTACCCAGGCATGGTGGTGCACGCTTGTGGTCCCAGCTACTAGGGAGGCTGAGGCAGGAGGATCACTTGAGCCCGGCAGGTTGAGGTTGCAGTGAACCATGATTGGGCCACTGCACTACAGCTTGGGTGATAAAGAAAGACCTGTTTCAATAATAATAATAATAATAATAATAATAATAATAATAATAATAAAATACCTTCTGTCCTATAAGGCCAAGTTCAAATGCTTCTTCCTTCACGATCACTTCCTTGTTTCTACCCCTTCACATTCATTCCCCTTCTTCTGGTAACAGCACCCCAATTTTAATTTTGGGACGCATGCCTACCCCACTCCCAGTCCACGAGGTTGAGTTGAAGCCCACCAGGGGAGGCCACATGAGGCAGATTAGCCTATCCCAATACTGCCTTCTCCTAGCTCAGTGATTGGCTCAGGCTAAGGCCAACCAGGACCTCAGCCAGGTCAATGAGTGCCTCTCCTGGCACTTTTGCTGAGCTCTCAGGAAATACATGAGTGTTCTCTCTGGTGAGGTTACTAAGTTGGTGGTATGGGCTGGGCGAGGTGGCTCACGCCTGTAATGCTAGCACTTTGGGAGTCCCACGGGGGCAAATCACTCGAGCCCAGGAGTTCAAGACCAGCCTGGGCAACAAGGTGAAACCCTGTCTCTACTAAAAACACAAAAATTAGCTGGGCGTAGTGGTGCATGCGTGTAGTCCCGGCTACTCGGGAGGCTGAGGCATGAGAATCGCTTGAACCTGGAGGAGGGGGCTGCAGTGAGCTAAGATCCCGCCACTGCACTCCAGCCTGGGCGACAGAGAGGGACTCTGTCTCAAAATAAATAAATAAAAATGAATAAAAGTTAAAAAAAAAAAACTGCCAGGCATGGTGGCTCACACTTGTAATCCCAGCACTTTGGGAGGCCGAGGCGGGCGGATCACCTGAAGTCGGGAGTTCGAGACCAGCCTCACCAACATGGAGAAACCCTGTTTCTACTAAAAATACAGAATTAGCTGGGCGTGGTGGTGCATGCCTGTAATCCCAGCTACTCAGGAGGTTGAGGCAGAAGAATCGCTTGAACCCAGGAGGCGGAGGTTGCAGTGAGCTGAGATCACACCGTTGCACTCCAGCCTGGGCAACAAGAGCAAAACTCCATCTCAAAATAAATAAATAAATAAAGGCCAGGTGCGGTGGCTCACACCTGTAATCCCAGCACTTTGGGAGGCCGAGGCGGGCGGATCACGAGGTCAGGAATCGAGACCATCCTGGCTAACAAAGTGAAACCCCGTCTCTACTAAAAATACAAAAAAAAAAAAAAAAAAAAAAAAAATTTAGCCGGGCGTAGTGGCAGGCGCCTGTAGCCCCAGCTACTCGGGAGACTGAGGCAGGAGAATGGCATGAACCCAGGAGGAGGAGCTTGCAGTGAGCCGAGATCGCGCCACTGCACTCCAGTCTGGGCGACAGAGCAAGACTCCATCTCAAAAAAAAAAAAAAAGAAAATAAATAAATAAATAAAATAAAAACTAAGTTGGTGGTAAATCAGCAGCTATGTCCATCACACAGGGAAAGCCTGCCTGAGAATGAAGCCAACACAGAGGAAAGAACTGAGATACTGAGATAACTGGTCTCTGGGCTGTGTACCTGGATCCAGGCATGCATGAAGCTTAAACAGAGAAGGCTGCCTCGGGAAAGGAGAAGGGGTCCCTAGAAGAGATCCTTGCAGTTTTGGGGCAGGGAGGCAAGTCACGTTTCAGGAATCCCAGTATGGAGATGAACAGGCATGGAGTTTGTGCTTCCAACTATGCCTGGTGTCAGGAAGAGGGGATGGTGTGGAGGCTGGGGTCCAGTGGGGGAGTGGGTCACTTACCTTCAAATCGGAGGCTTAACAGCAGGGGATTGGCAGGTGTCTCTGACAGCAGCTCCACATAGAGGGACTGGGCGTCACTGATGAGACCCCGCTCAGGGACATCGTCCATGTCTGAATCATAGATCACGGGGGATAGGGGGCTGCCCCCTGAGCGCACCATCAGCCTGGGATGGACAGAATCGGGACCAGGAGCTCAACCTCCCTCACAAGCTGCCTCACCCCTTGCCCGCTCTCCTAACTTATTTTTATAGCTGTTATCATCACACATTAACTATATGCCACACACTCTTCTAAGCACTTACACATTCTTTCTCATTTAATTTTCACAAGAACTCTTGAGTCACACACTATTATTATCCCTTATTTTATAGAGGAGGATATTGGGGCATAGAAAGATCAAGTGACCTGTCCAAGGTCACAGAGCAAGTAGTGGCAGGGCTGAGATACCTAGTTGCTAGGTAAAGGATGTTAATGATGATGAAGATAGCAGATGCTTGACCAGGCACGGTGGCTCAGCTCACACCTGTAATCCCAGCACTTTGGGAGGCCAAGACGGGTGGATCACCTGAAGTCAGGAGTTCAAGACCAGGCTGGCCAAAATGGTAAAACCCCATGTTTACTAAAAATACAAAAATTAGGCCGGGCGCGGTGGCTCAAGCCTGTAATCCCAGCACTTTGGGAGGCCGAGACGGGCGGATCACTAGGTCAGGAGATCGAGACCATCCTGGCTAACACGGTGAAACCCCGTCTCTACTAAAAAATACAAAAAAAAACTAGCCGGGCAAGGTGGCGGACGCCTGTAGTCCCAGCTACTCAGGAGGCTGAGACAGGAGAATGGCCGAACCCGGGAGGCGGAGCTTGCAGTGAGCTGAGATCCGGCCACTGCACTCCAGCCTGGGCGACAGAGCGAGACTCCGTCTCAAAAAAAAAAAAAAAAAAAAAAAAATACAAAAATTAGCCAGGTGTGGTGGTGCATGCTTGTAATCCCAGCTACTCAGGAGGCTGAGGCAGGAGAATCGCTTGCATCTGGGAGGTGGAGGTTGCAGACAGCCGAATTCATGCCACTGCACTCCAGCCTGGGTGACAGAGTAAGACTATCTCAAAGAAAAGAAGAAGAAGAAGAAGATAGGCCACATGTGGTGGCTCATGCCTGTAATCCCAGCACTTTGGGAAGCCGAGGTGGGCAGATCACGAGGTCAGGAGATCGAGATCATCCTGGCTAACACGGTGAAACCCCATCTCTACTAAAAAAAAAAAAAAAAGTACAAAAAATTAACTGGACATGGTGGCATGCACTTGTAGTCCCAGCTACTCAGGAGGCTGAGGCCAGAGAATCACTTGAGCCCGGGAGGCAGAGGTTGCAGTGAGCCAAGATCGCGCCACTGCACTCCAGCCTGGGCGACAGGGTGAGACTCCATCTCAAAAAAAAAAAAAAAAAAAAGAGGATAGCAGACACTTTTATAGTGCTTATTGTCTTAGGCGCCATTCTAAGGACTTTATATAACTTCAGCACTTATCCTCACAGAAACCTGAAGAGGGAGGTACTGTTATCTCCATTCTATAGATGAGGAAGCTGAGGCACAAAGAAGTTAAGTGATTTGTCTCAGGTTGCACAACTACACTTCCTAAGAAAGGCTTAGGACTGGCCGGGCGCAACGGCTCATGCCTGTAATCTCAGCACTTTGGGAGGCCAAGGCGAGCAGATCACCTGAGATCGGGAGTTCGAGACCAGCCTGACCAACATGGAGAAACCCTGTCTCTACTAAAAATACAAAATTAGCTGGGCGTGGTGGCGCATGCCTGTAATCCCAGCTAATCAGGAGGCTGAGGCAGGAGAATCGCTTGAACCCGGGAGGCAGAGGTTGCTGTGAGCCGAGATCGCGGCATTGCACTCCAGCCTAAGCAACAAGAGTGAAACTCCGTCTCGGGGGGAAAAAAAAAAAAAAAGGCTTAGGTCTAAACTGTGATGCCTATCTCAACCAGGATCCACCCCAGCTGTGTCCAAGTCCCCACTTAGCCTCCCTATTTCCCTGAGGTGGGGACCTTTTTTTTTTTTTTTTTGATGGAGTCTCGCTCTGTTGCCCAGATTAGAGTGTAGTGGCCCGATCTTGGCTCACTGCAAGCTCCGCCTCCTGGGTTCATGCCATTCTCCTGCTCAGCCTCCCGAGTAGCTGGGACTACAGCTGCCCACCACCATACCTGGCTAATTTTTTTTTTTTTTTTTTTTTGTATTTTTAGTAGAGATGGGGTTTCAGTGTGTTAGCCAGGATGATCTCGATCTCCTGACCTTGTGATCTGCCCGCCTTGGCCTCACAAAGTGCTAGATTACAGGCATGAACCACCATGCCCGCCCAAGGTGGGGACTTCTGACCCGAGACCCAGACCCTCACCGGTCATTGTCCTCATCCAGCGAGACCCTCTCGAAGTGCAGGTGCAGCCGGCGCCCCTCAGCTGCTTCAATGACCCAACGGCAGGTGAGGTTGGGCCCTACAGCTCCCCCAGGCTCTGGGGACACGATGCGGCCCAGTGTGGCATTGTGGATGGTGCCACCACAGGATGCTGTGGGCAGAGGAGGGGCAGGTTAAGGTCAGCCTGAGGTGACTTGTCCTTCTCCTCGGGGCCTCGGCCTGTTTTCAGAGCTGTTGCATTCACACCTTTGGCTGGGATCCAGCCCAGGGCTGGCCTCTGTCCCATGGAGTCACCCCAGAGGACAGGACCTTCTCCAAGCATGAGCCAGGAGAGAAACCAGCCCTGTTACAGGAGAACCCCAAGATTGACACCTCCTAGGATGGAGACACCACTAAAATGAAGACTCTCCAGCTATGGATACTCTAGGATGAGGAGTTACGAGGATCCCTAAAATTGAAAGCCTCAGCTGGGAAATCTTTAAGACAGGACTTTCAGAATGAAGACATCACGGGATGGGAATCCCAGTATGAGGCTCTCGAGGACAGAAGCCCTCTAGACATGAACCCTAAGAATGGTTTCCTCTAGGATGAGGATGCTACCCCAGAAGGGACCTCCAGAATGGTGACTCCCAAAATAAAATCTCTAGTGGGACACCCCGAGATGGAGACCACCCAAGGATGGAGACACCTGAAGGAGAGAGACCCTCTGCATAAAGAGCTCTGGCTGCAGACCCCAGGATGGGGACTCCTCAGGGTAGATAAACACCCCTTCAGAATGGGTTTTTCCCAAAGGTGGACACCCCTGAGATAGGACCCTCCCAATGTGGTTCCCAGGACAGACGGCCCCATCCACTGTGGCAGGCAACTCACCCATGCAGCTGGGGGTTTCGCCATTCCAGGATGGCCGGGTGCCATTGAGGCAGATGAGGGTCTCCTCTCCCTGCAGCTGGTAGCCCGAATCACAGTGAAAGGTGGCAGTGCCCCCAGGGTGCAGGTCCGTCACACTCACGTCCCCATGGGCCGGCCGGGGAGGGAAGCCACAGCTCAGGAGGTAGGCTGCACCAGACAGACAGGGGGTAGCAGGGCTCACTTTCCCATGCCTCCCTTTCGGACTGATCCACCAGCACTTCCCCCCTCTCCTTTCAGGCCAGCCTGCCAGGGGCACACACTGGCTCCATACTGGCGTACATACCGAGAAATAAGAGCTCCTCACACAGGCACCTTGCCTCACGAAGAGGAAATTCCAACATCCCTTATCTCCCCCACTCATTGTAATTCACCCCCGTTGGCCCCCATTTAATAGATGAGATATCTGAGGTTCAAACAAGTTATTCTGGACCCTGCTACTCATTTGTTGTGTGACTTCAGGCAAATCAATGAACTACTCTGAATTTCATCCAGCTCTAATAACAGATAGTATTTGCAGAGCTTGGCCGGGCGCAGTGGCTCCAGCCTGTAATCCCAGCACTTTGGGAGGCTGAGACAGGCGGATCACGAGGTCAGGAGATCAAGACCATCCTGGCTAACACGGTGAAACCCCATCTCTACTAAAAAATACAAAAAACTAGCCGGGCGAGGTGGCGGGCGCCTGTAGTCCCAGCTACTCAGGAGGCTGAGGCAGGAGAATGGTGTGAACCCGGGAGGCGGAGCTTGCAGTGAGCTGAGATCTGGCCACTGCACTCCAGCCCGGGCGACAAAGCGAGACTCCGTCTCAAAAAAAAAAAAAAAGTATTTGCAGAGCTTGTTCAGCTCCCAGAGTGAGTCCACACAGAGATTTTGAGGTAAGCAGACAAAGATTATGTGACCTGGCTAGGTGTGGTGGCTCACACCTGTAATCCCAGCACTTTTGGAGGCTGAGGCAGATGGATCACAAAGTCAGGAGTTCGAGACCAGCTTGGCCAACATGGTAAAACCCCGTCTCTAAAAAAATATAAAAATTAGCCGGGCATGGTGGTGGGTGCCTGTATTCCCAGCTATTTGGGAGGCTGAGGCAGGAGAACACTTGAACCCAGGAGGCAGAGGTTGCAGTGAGCCGAGATCGTCCCATTGCACTCCAGCCTGGGCGACAAGACCAAAACTCCATCTCAAAAAAAAAAAGATTATGTGACCTGTTTTGCAGATGTGAACACTGAGTCTCCAAGTTATTAAATGTTTCTCTCTGCATTTTTCTCCCCTCCACACATACAGCCTTTCTTCCACCAAGGTACCCTGTGGTATACCCTCAGCTTCCATCCAGAAGAACCAATTGAAACTTTTTTTTTTTTTTGAGATAGGGTGTCACTCTGTTGCCCAGGCTGGAGTGCAATGGCACGGTCATAGCTCACTGGAACCTTGAACTCCTGGCCTCAAACCATCCTCCTGACCCAGCCTCCCAAGTAGTTGGGACTACAGGTTTGTGCCACCGTGCCCCACTAATTTTTAAATTTTTTGTAGAGATGACATTTCAGTATGTTGCCCAGGCTGGTCTTGAATTCCTGGCCTCAAGCAAACATGAAACTTCTTGAGGACATTTGACTATTTTGTCTTTTTGTTTTTGTTTTTGAGGAGGAGTCTCACTCTGTTGCCCAGGCTGGAGTGCAATGGAATGCAATCTCGGCTCACTGCAACCTCCGCCTTCTGGGTTCAAGCGATTCTCCTGCCTCAGCCTCCCGAGTAGCTGGGATTACAGGTGTGCACCACCATGCCCAGCTAATTTTTGTATTTTTAATAGAGATGGGATTTTTCCATGTTGGCCAGGGTGGTCTCCAACTCCTGACCTCTTCAGATATCCTGACTTCACTTTCCCTGGGGGATTCATTTACAGGCCAATGAGTATTAAGGTCTTTAAAGACAAAATAATCTCCAAAGGCACAGGGGCTCACACCTGTAATCCTAGCACTTTGGGAGGCCGAGGCGGGTGGATCACCTGAGGTCAGCAAAAAGACCCAGGCCTTGTCCTCAGGAGTCCATCATCTACTGAGATAAACATAAGAACAACCTTCTAGAACACAGTGGTTTCAATAAATGGTAGTCTCGGTAATGGCTGCTGCCAACAGAATCAAGTCTGAATGCTTTAGTTTGACATTCAAGCCCCTTCCACAGTTAAATGCAGCCCAGCACATTCCAGCTTCAGGGTTGAGCTTCCAAGACCAATATAGCCTACATTTCCACCTCCATATTTTCGCTTGTGCTCTCCCCCTACTTTCTCGTGTTTTAAGAGATCAGACTGGGAGGCTTACGTACCACCTCTTCCGGGAAGCCTTCCTGACTTTACATCTCTCCAACAGTTACTTGTTCTCTTACCTGTACACAATCCTGCATGCATGATTTTGTCATCACATTAACCATTGTCTTTTTTTTTTTTTTGAAACAGAGTCTCACTCTGTCATCCAGTCTGGAGTGCAGTGGCTTGATCTCAGCTCATTGCAACTTTCACCTCCCAGGTTCAAGTAATTCTCCTCCCTCAGCCTCCCAAGTAGCTGGGGTTATAGGCGTGTGCTTTGACTCCTGGCTAATTTTTGTATTTTTATTATTATTATTTATTTTATTATTAGTAGTTTTTGAGACAGAGTCTTGCTCTGTCACCCAGTCTGGAGTGCAGTGACACAATCTTGGCTCACTGCAACCTCCGCCTCCCAGGTTCAAGCAATTCTCCAGCCTCAGCCTCCTGAGTATCTGGGATTACAGGCATGCGCCACCACACCCGGCTAATTTCTGTATTTTTAGTAGAGACTGGGTTTCACCACATTGGTCAGGCTGGTCTCAAACTCCCGACCTTGTGATCTGCCTGCCTCGGCCTTCCAAAGTGCTGCAATTATAGGCGTGAACCACCGCGCCTGGTCAATTTTTGTATTTTTAGTAGATACAGTGCTTCACTATGTTGGCCAGGCTGGTCATGAACTCCTGACCTCAGTGATCCACCCACCTTGACCTCCCAAAGTGCTGGGATTACACGTGTGAGCCACCGTGCCTGGTCTAACCACTGTCTACACTGGCCCAAGCCTTATTTATTTTGTGTCCTAAAAGGCCAGACTATGAGGTCAGGAGTTCGAGACCAGCCTGGCCAACATGGTGAAACCCTGTCTCTGCTAAAAATACAAAAAATTAGCCGGGTGTTGTGGCACACACCTGTAATCCCAGCTACTCAGGAGGCTGAGACAGGAGAATCGCTTGAACCCAGGAGGCGGAGGTTGCAGGGAGCTGAGATTGTGCCATTGCACTCCAGCCTGGGCAGCAGAGCAAGACTCTGTCTCAAAAAAAAAAAAAAAAAAAAAAAAAAAGGCTAGCCTGGCTGATCAATGGATGCAGCCAAGAGGCAGCGTGGAACCACTGGATTTGTCGTCAGGCAGCCCTGAGTTCCAGTTCTAGATCCAGAACTTACTAACTACGTGACTTTGAGCAGGTGACTTCATCTCTAGGGACCTCTCACCTATTAACGGCAATAATAATTCCTGTCAGGGAAGATTGGCCTGAAAATTAAATAAAAGAAACACGCAAAGCACCTGGCACATAGAAGCTGCTGAGAAAACGTTAATCACACGCCCCTCAGCCTCAATTAATGAATGACTGGGAGCCAGGGACTCGGGGATCTGGTGTCTGGCTGCAATAAACGTGCAGGTGGCTGAGCAATCTACATGACCTTTGAGTCTTTTTCTTCCTTTGAGAGATGGAACTGATAATGGCCACTCTCAGGGTTTCTGTGAAAAGCAAATGAAACTACGGTTGGTGAAAGGACTTTGTAATGGGAAAGTTTGCTGAACTTGGGGTGAGGGGTGAGGGAGCCTTTGGCTTTTCAGAGAGAAGCTAATGAGGCCACTCTGGGCCAGAGGCCCCAGCTAGTGCAGGTTGGGAAGGGCTGAAACAGGGTCTCGGTCCCAAAGGTGCCTGGTGCAGCTGCGAAGCAGGGAAGACTGAGCAATGAAGGCCAATTTATGCAATAGTCCTGCTTCCCCAAATGTTCTATTTAGCCTAAGGAGTCCTATTTTCAGTGCCCTGGGGAAGTGGCTGCTTAAAGGAGCCAATGGGGAACCATATCTTCAGATTTCATAATACCTGAAGTCCGGCACTCGGCCTGGACCTTCCAGGCATGCTCTTGCTCCCCAATAACCGGGTCCCTACTGCCAAATACATGTCCCCTAGCTCGCTGGTCCCCCAACGAATAGGCACCTTTGCTATGCACACATGAGCCCCTAGGGCAGGTCCTGAGCAGAGGCTTCAAAAGAGGCTGGAGAGGATGTGAGAACATGATTCAGGGTGTACCCTGGATGAGGCACACAAGGCGTCTGCGGTCAGCAGAGCTTTCAAGGAGGGCAGAATGCACAACACCAGCCCAGGCCATGCGGTGATGTGAAGGGGGCATTGGCCTGACACAGTTCTTTCTGTCTCCACGAAGCACAGGAAGACAGTGGTGTCTGGAACAGGGCACTGGCTGGGCCCTTTCCTTGTGCACACGTGTATGCTAGAACATACCCTTGTACTGTGGGAAGGTTCCCGCACACACAGGTAAGCGTGGATGTACACACATGTGCAGGTTATATGTCATAGGTCCTAACAAATGCAGTCATGTGTGAATACAGCCCCCCTTCCCTGCCCCCAGATGTCAGAAGGATCTTTCTAAGTTGCAAATCCAAGGCTCTCACTTTCCTGCTTAAAACATTTCAGGCCAGGCGCCGTGGCTCACGCCTGTAATCCCAACACTTTGGGAGGCCAAGGCGGGAGGATCACTTGAGGTCGGGAGTTTGAGACCAGCCTGACCAACATGGAGAAACCCCGTCTCTACTAAAAATACAAAGTAAGCCGGGCATGGTGGCGCATGCCTGTAATCCCAGTTACTCGGGAGGCTGAGGCAGGAGAATTGCTTGAACCTGGGAGGCAGAGGCTGCGGTGAGCCAAGATTGCACCATTGCACTCCAGGCTGGGCAACAAGAGTGAAACTCCATCTCAAAAATAAATAAATAAATAAATAAATAAATAAATAAATAAATTTCAAATTAGGAGGCCTGGCGTGGTGGCTCATGCCTGTAATCCCAGCACTTTGAGATTGTTTGAAGCTGGGAGGCAGAGGTTGCAGTGAGCCAAGATCACGCCACTGCACTCCAGCCTGGGCAACAGAGCGAGATTCTGTCTAAAAAAAAAAAAAAAAATTCAAATTATCTCCCTGTCACACCTGCAGGTTGAAGTAGTCTGAACTCCTTACTGAAGCAGGTAAGGCTCTTTATGGTCTGAATCTGACCTGCCTCCCAGCCTGGTCTCTGGCCCATTTCCCCTTCACCCCTTTCTGTGCTTTGAAGGTAATAGCATGACTGACAGTTTTGAGCTCTCACTGTGTACACACGCTGTTTGTGTTTTTGCTTGTTTTTTTTGTTTGTTTGTTTGTTTTTGAGATGGAATTTCGCTCTTGTCACCTAGGCTGGAGTGCAATGGCGCAATCTCAGCTCACTGCAACCTCCGCCTCCTGGGTTCAAACAATTTTCTTGCCTCAGCCTCCCAAGTAACTGGGATTACAGGTGCCTGCCACCATGCCTGGCTGATTTTTGTATTTTTAATAGAGACGGGGTTCTGCCATGTTGGCCAGGCTGGTCTTGAACTCCTGACTTCAGGTGATCCACCTGCTTCGGCCTCCCAAAGTGCTGAGATTACAGGCGTGAGCCACCATTCCAGGCCACACACTGTTTTAAATACTTGACATGTATTAATTCATTTGATCTTCCGCATAATAGCAATTATTGTGATCCCTGTTTTTCAGATGACATCATGAGGCACAGAAAGGTTAAGTAACTTGTCCCAGGTCACACGGCTAGGACAATTCTATTTTCCAGGCTAAATTCCTTCACCTCATCTGGGGGTCACATCTTCTCTCTCTGGGTCTTGGAGTGTGCTTTTTCATCCACCTAGCCATCTGCCTCCCTCCTCTCCCTCCCTCCCACCCTTTCCCTGGCGAATTTATCCTTCAGGTCTCAGCTTAGTCATCATCTCCTCCAAGAAGATGTCCCCATATTCCTTGGGAGAAATTTAGGTCCCTTGGCTATGTGCTGCCCCCGCTGGTGTTTCTGCCATCATATTCCTTATCTCCTTGAATTGTAACCATCCTGATTACTCATCTGTCTTCCTACCTAGATTCTGAGCTCGTTGAAGCCAGATTTACACCTGGTTTGTTCATTCCACCTCCAAGGCTAACATAGGGCCTGGTATGAAGCAAGCACTTGATCAACATTTGTTGAGTTCAATGGATGAATTGTCCCTTGCATGTGTGCACAGATCTGTGAGTGTGTGAGATAAGTATGCATGGGTCTCCTCTGAGGGCCTGGCCCCCCAGGGTCACAGTCAGGAGGAAAAGCCCCCCTCAGCACCCTGTGCTTCGATGGTTCTTAAAGATGTCCCCTGTATAGGCCAGGCACGGTGGCTCATGCCTGTAATCCCAGCACTTTGGGAAGTTGAGGGGGTGGATCACGAGGTCAGGAGATCGAGACCATCCTGGCTAATACAGTGAAATCCCATCTCTACTAAAAATACAAAAAATTAGCTGGGCGTGGTGGCGGATGCCTGTAGTTCCAGCTACTTGGAAGGCTGAGGCAGGAGAACGGCGTGAACCTGGGAGGCGGAGCTTGCAGTGAGCTGAGATTGCGCCACTGCACTCCAGCCTGGGCGACAGAGCAAGACTCTGTCTCAAAAATAAATAAATAAATAAATAAAGATGTCCCCTGCATGCAGTATGGCCTCTGCCCTTCCAGCAGCACCCTCAAACTCCTCACCCTGATAGTGGATCCTGAAGCCACCGCCCCTTGGGACCCGTGGGCTCTGGAAGTGCAGAAGCAGCCGGTTGGTTGGGCTCCGAAGGACTTGTCCTTCTCCAAGCATGGACGAGTTGGCCAGGAGTCGGGGGGCCAGGCCTGGGGATCCCCCACCAGCCAGCACCAGAAGCTCCTCCTCCTGCGACAGGTTCAGCGTCTGCACCTAGAAAAGCCAGACACAGACCTGCCAGGGCAAGTCAGCCAGGGGTTTGACTTCCAAAGCCCCTGTCCTGTGCCTTTTCCCTGTGTGTAGCAGCCCAAAAGGCACCATGCTGCTGCCCAAGTTGTAGAAATCTGGAAGAGCTTTTGAGGTAACCTGAGTCATCAAATAGGTTCTTTGGCTCCCAGGCCAAACCCGTGCACACCCACAACCCAGAGGAAAAGGCTTGGAAGGTGCACAGTCACATGCTTTGGTCCAGTTACCTGGATCTCAATGCCGTAGCCAGGGTAGACATGGATGCTGTAAGTGCAGTCCAGGAGCCCCAAGGTGCGGCTGGCGGGGCTCTCCAGATCTGGAGACTCCACATACCCTTCGCCCTCGGAGATGTTGTTATTACATAGAACTGAGGAGATACAAATGGTTGGGATGGAAGGAATGCCTGTGCTCTTGCCCTCCCAGCCAAGCAACTCTGAAGGCCTTCATCTGCCTTCTCCTTAGCACCTCTCATTATTTTTTTGTTTTGTTTTGAGAGAGGGTCTCACTTTGTCACCCAGGCTGGAGTGCAGTTGTGCAATCATGGCTCACTACAGTCTGAAACTCCTGGGCTCAAGCCATCCTCCCTCCTCAGCCTTCCGAGTAGCTGGGGCCACAGGTGCGCATCACCACACCGAACCAATTTGTAAAACTTTTTGTAGAAATGGGGTCTTGCTATGTTTCCCAGGCTGGACTCAAACTCCTGGCCTCAAGTGATCCTCCTGCCTTGGCCTCCCAAAGCACTGGGATTACAGGTGTGCGCTGCTGTGCCCCCTCACCATCTTTTTTTTTTTTTTTTGAGATGGAGTTTCACTCTTGTTGCCCAGGCTAGAGTGCAATGGCTGGATCTCAGCTCACCACAACTTCCACCTCCCTGGTTCAAGCAATTCTCCTGCCTCAGCCTTCCGAGTAGTTGGGATTACAGGCATGCGCCACCACGCCCGGCTAATTTTGTACTTTTAGTAGAGACGGGGTTTCTCCATGTTGGTCAGGCTGGTCTCAAACTCCCGATCTCAGGTGATCCACCCGCCTGGCCTCCCAAAGTGCTGGGATCACAGGCATGAGCCACTGCGCCTAGCACCATCTTTAAGCATACTCCCTCTCCCACCTGAGCCAGAACTCCCTTTCCTAACTGTTATATAGCTGAAACAATTGGAACACTGCCTGGTACTTAGTAAGGGTACAGAAATGCTACCTTTGTTATTTTTATTCTCCCATCTGTACCCAGGACTCCTTCCACAGTTCCCAGGAGCCTCTTTCCCATCCATCCCCAGTGTGTACCTATCCGGTGCTCCCACCCCCATCCCCTTGCCATCGCCTCACCTGGGCTGGTCACCGTAGTGGTAACAGTTGTCGTGGTGATGATGGTGGTCGTGGTCTCCTCCTCTCCTCCCTCAGGCCCAAGGGGAGGCCCTGGGGAAGCAGGGCTGGGTGGGGGTGGGGCTGTGGTTCCTGGGGGCGGGGTCAGCAGCTCTGGCGCGGTGGGGCCTGCCCCCCTGACCCCCTTAGGGGTGACAGCTGTTGTCAGAGGCCCTGTCCCCGGCTCAGTGGCCCGTGGCAGGGAGGGCACTGTGAGAGTCTGGCCGGCCGGAGGGGTGGCTAGCGTGGGGTCCGGATCAGATCCTGGGACAGTGCAGGGAATGTCAGAGCACAGGAAGAGCACACGGAGGACCTTGGGTGGGGAGCAGGGCTAAGGGAAGCTAGGGGTTCCCCTGCCATACCCCAAAAGCCTCCCCCACAAGGTAGAGTACCCCCCACCTTTCCCTTCCCCACTCCAGTCCCCACCTCCTCCCAAGGCTTCCACAGCCTGAGTCCCCCCTCTTTCTCTTCTGGTCCCTTCTCTCCACCCAGCCCCTTCCACTCTGATACTCCTCTCCCTGAGCCTCTCTCTCTGCCTCCTCACTCAGATCACGTTCTCTCTCTGGTTATCTCCTCTCTCCTCTGTCTTGCTCTCTCTGGAACTCTTTATTTCCCCATTTCCCTGTTTAGTATTCTGATTGCACTCTGATTTCATGATTCGAGATCCACTAGTTTTTGTGTTTCATTCTCTCTCTCTTTCTGTCTTCCACCATTTCTCTGACTCTGGTTCTTTGAATTTCCATCTCTCTTTCTATGTGATTGTTTTTCTGTCTGACCGTCTCCTAATCATTCTGTCTCTCTCTCTCTGGTTCTGTCTGTGCCCAGGTTTGACTTCCTCCGACGATCTCGATTTGTGTCCCCTGAATCTCACAGGCCTTCCTGCAGGCTCTTTCCTCCTCTGCAGTATCTCTCTGCCTGCTGTTGTCTAGCCTGGCTCCCCATCTCCCTGAGCCCATTCCCTCCCTCTGTCTCTAGGCCACTCCTGCCACTCTGGGGGCCTCACCCGGCAGGTAGCCCATCTCTGGGCCCCTCCTCAGCAGGGCCCCATGGAGCAGTTCAGCCAGGGCCTCAGAGGCCACCGTGGGGGTCTCACTTCCAGGCTCTGGGAATATCTCCTCCTCCTTCAGGGGCAGACCTAGGAGGTGAAGTTGTGTGAGCTTCTCCACTCCCCCACATCCCTTCCTTCTCCAGAGAGATATTTTCTAGAACTCTTCTTCCCTCCTCCACCAGCTGGGCCTACAGGGGCTCAGAGGGTCCCAGGCTCGACTGAGGGCCAAGATCCGAGAAGGGGCTCCCAGCTGCCCTCATATTCCCACTCCCACACCTCTTCTCTCCTGTCCCCTCTCCCTTCTCCCCGGGCTGTGTGGGCCTTCAGTGAACATCTTAGCTCTTATGAACCCTGGACAGCGCCAGCAAGGCAGAGGGGTTGCCGGTGCTGCCTTCCCTTTCACCTCAATGGTGATCTCCCCCCAAACCTGGGGCTCTGCAGAGGGTCTGGTGGCACCTCCCAGCCCTTGCTTCCGCAGTGCCTGGCTTTCTTTCTGGGCTTCTGTCTCTGCAGTGTGGCTGTCTTTTTTCTCTCCTTCTCCTTCTCTCTCTCTCTCTCTCTCTCTCTCTCTCTCTCTCTTTCCCTCTCTCTCTCTGGTCCTCTGCAGTCTCTGCCTCCTTCCCTGGAGTCTGGTTGGGGGTCAGAGTGGGGGACTGAAAATCTGGTCTTTGAGCCCTGCCTCTGCTCATCTGTCTTTGTCCATTCATCCAAGAACATTTGTGTGTACAGCGCCTGGCATCTCTCTCAGCATCTCCATCTCCCACCCAGGTCCCTCCGTGCTTCTACCGCCTCCGCAGACATCCCCCCAACTTTCCCAGCCCTCCTTTGTGGATCTAGCTCCTGAGACACTGCTAAAAGCTTCTCTCGTTCATTTCCCTGCCTTCTCAATATTGAGGGTTAAGGGGCTTTGGGTTCAATCCAGAAAGCTCTGGCTTGCCCTTTCCCCATCAGTTGTGCCTCTCCCCTCCCCCATGTGCTCGGAAGACCCAGGATGTTAAGAGAAAGGAGGGTGGAGGACCCCGCTGGGTGCCTTCCTGGGGCCCACCCCCACACTCTCATGTCCTTACCCTGGATCCAGGGACAGCTCAGCAGAATTAGGAACAGCAGCTGGGGAGGCGGCGGGTGCTGGGCCCTGGGAGTCCCCATGGCGACTCACCCCGATCTCTCTCCTCTGTGCCTCTCTAAGTAATCTGGCTGCCACCTTTCCTCCGTCTCCGATTATCTTTCCCTTTAATTCTTTTTTTTTTTTTTTTTCCTGGTAGGAGTCAGCAAAGAAAGACAATTTCTCTGCCCCTTGGGATAGAGGGGCAGAATTGGGCTAGGGGTCGCCTGGAGCCCACCCCCCTTTGCTCAGTCTCCTCTGTCCTCGTCTCCCGGCTCTGTGGTAGAGGGGGCGCGGCTCCGGCTGCAGGGGGTGGGGCCGAGAGGGCCGAAGGGGCCGGGTGGCCTGGGTTACCCTCCTGCTCAGGCGCCTGGGTCCACCGGGCTGGCTGGACCCCAAGCTAAGGGACTGGGGAGGAGAAGGCAGCTTCTGGGGGCTTAGGGTGGGGTCGAGGATCGGGGGGGTTCCCCACTGGGCTCTAGCGGGGATTGTCGGGGAGGGGAAGGGGTGGGTTGGGGAACTGGGAGAGCCGAAGCTCGGGCACTGGAGCTGCGGGAGGGAGAAGCTGAGAAAGGTATCAAGCCCACGTCAGATCCTGGGGACGGGCGGAGGGAGGGGCCTGGGATTTATTTGACGGGGAGGGAGGAGGAGGAAGTGCAGATGGAGGAGGGAGGGATCATACGAGCCAGGGCGGTAATCCTCACTCCCGCGGCCCCTAGGGGAGGCAAAGGAAACTCTCTGGTCTCAGCAGTAATTAGCCCCCTCCGCCTGCCATTCCAGCACATCTGGAATCTGAATCTCCTCTTCCCAGGGCGCCGAGAGGCTGCACAGCTTGGTTCGCGCCTGCTCGGCCCCCCATTATGCCCCCTGTTCACATCCAGACCTCCCACGGGGCTTCCTTTCGCCTTTTACAGTAGCTCGGTGGAATGGGCTCTCCCTCCTCCGGGAGAATGGCGAGCTTCCACGATTGTGAGAAGTCTCGTGAGTGACGGGCCGGGGTTTGGGGAGAAGAGACAGACCCCTCCTCTTCCATTAACCGTGACCCCGGCCAGTTAACAGGCGGCCTCGGCTCTGATTTTCCCTCCGCAGCGCCCTTTTCAGCACCAGTGGCGCGCGGACAGCTCCCCTCGCCCCGCCGGGGCGGGCCCGGCCCGGCGCCGCCCGCGATTGGCTGAGGCCGCTTTCGGTGTTTGCCGGGCTCGTGGGCTCCTGGGCTGGCCTAGGGCCAGCGGGAGTCACAGGCCGACCGACCGAGGGACTGGCCGCCCGACGGACTGGCCTTGGCATCCTTGCCCGCAGTCTCGGGCGCCTGCCCAGCCATTAGTCCGCGCTCGCCCCGCCCTCATGCCCCGCCCCCTCATGCCCCGCCCCTCATGCCCCGCCCCTCATGCCCCGCCCCACGAGACCCGCCCCTTCTTTCGCATTGCGGGACGGCTGGAGGCTGGCACCCCGGCCCCTGCGCCCCACGTGGCGCCCTTTCCGGGCTGGGGGGGTGGGGAGGCACATCCAGAGACGACTCTCCCCCTCCCCCGGCCCCCGACTGACTTGCGGCGCCACTGGGAGGGTTCGGGGGTGGCTGAGCTGAGAGGGCTCCGGGAAGGAGTGACGTCAGGGTGAGTGGGAGCCAAGGAAGGAGCGAGTAGGAGAGAGGGAGCGAGAGCCAGGCAGGACCGCAGGGTCGGGGCTAGTGAGGAGCGAGGGCAAGGAGAGAGCAGTGAGGCCGGAGAGAAAGAAGCTGCCACGGAGAAAGACAGGCTGCGGGTTCCCGGGACTGCAGGTCCAGGCGGGGTAGGAACTGCTGCCCAGGGGAGCTAGAAGGAAGTGGGAGAGAGAGCGAGCGAAAAGCGGGGGTGGGGAGGAAAGGGGGAGATTGAGGCGGGAGAGAGAAGCAGAGCGAGAGAGAGGAGGCTGCTGGAAGGCGAAAGAAGAGGGAGAGGAGGCGACAGAGGGAGAGGAGGAAGAAGAGGTAGAAGGAGAGAGAAGAGGGGAGAGAAAGGAGAGGAGGGTTAGAGGTGCATGAAGGAGGGGAGAGGGAGCTTCAGCGTGGAGAGAGGACCGCGGAAGGAGAGAGAGAGCCCAGAGTGGAATGTGGAAGGGAAACAGTCCAGCGGGGAGCCAGGGGGCAGCCATGGAAGGGACAGGTGGGGAGCTGGGGGGACAGGGGAACTGGGGTCCGGAGGACGCCCCAGGCCTCTTGGCTAGGGCCTCCCTGACCATGCTCCCGTGGCCACTACCCCTGGCCTCCTCGGCCCTCACCTTGCTCTTCGGGGCCCTCACTTCCCTGTTCCTCTGGTACTGCTACCGCCTGGGCTCCCAAGACATACAGGCCTTAGGGGCTGGGAGCCGGGCTAGGGGTGTTCGTGGTGGGCCTGTGGGATGCTCGGAGGCCGGCGGACCAAGCCGAAGGGGTCCTGGGGATCCCGGGGAAGGACCTAGAACGGAAGGCCTAGTGAGCCGGCGGCTTCGGGCCTACGCAAGGCGCTACTCCTGGGCTGGGATGGGTAGAGTGAGGCGGGCAGCTCAGGGTGGCCCAGGCCCTGGGAGAGGGCCAGGGGTCCTAGGTATTCAGCGCCCAGGCCTGCTTTTCCTACCAGACCTGCCTTCAGCCCCCTTTGTGCCGCGGGATGCCCAGCGGCACGACGTGGAGCTCCTGGAGAGCAGCTTCCCTGCCATTTTACGGGACTTCGGGGCTGTGAGCTGGGACTTCTCAGGGACTACCCCTCTGCCTCGGGGCTGGTCCCCACCTCTGGCCCCCGGGTGCTACCAGCTCCTGCTGTACCAAGCAGGCCGGTGCCAACCCAGCAACTGCCGCCGGTGCCCAGGGGCCTATCGGGCACTGAGGGGGCTTCGAAGCTTTATGAGTGCCAACACCTTCGGCAATGCCGGCTTTTCCGTTCTCCTGCCTGGGGCCCGGCTCGAGGGCCGCTGTGGGCCCACCAATGCCCGGGTCAGATGCCATCTGGGTAAGTAGCTGCCGCCTACTGACAACCTCCTTGCCTTGATGATTTTCCTCCCAGACCCTTCTCTCCGCCACAGAGCTGTCTGCTCTACAGTTCTCATTGTGCCTCTCTTCTTCCATGGCTCCCTGTTGCCACCCACAGCAGCATTTCCTGAGCCTCGGCTATCTGCACACCATATTCATAAGCTTTGCCGTAGTCATTCCCACCTGTACTGCATTTCTTCACCTTGGCTCTCCCCCTGACCTTTTGTTCTTCGTATTTAAAAGAAATATTTATAGCACTATCATCAGTATTACTTGCCCTAAGTAGAAGTACTCATAAAAAGCCTGGACAACATAGTGAGACTCTGTCTCTACAAATAATAAAGCAATTAGCTGGGCATGGTGGCCCGTGCCTATGGTCCCAGCTACTGGAGAGGCTGAGGTGGGAGGATCACTTGAGCTCAGGAGTTTGAGGCTGCAGTGAGCTGAGATTGTGCTACTGCACTCCAGCCTGGGTGACAAGAAAGTACTCATAAACACAAGCTGAAATTTAAAAAAGAAAGCTTTCAACAGTCTAGAACATTCTAGTTAAGTGCTCTAGTCTCTCTGATCCTGAAGCCTACACTTTTTTTTTTTTTGAGACGGAGTCTCACTCTGTTGCCCAGGCTGGAGTGCAGTGGCATGATCTCCGCTCACTGCAAGCTCCACCTCCCAGGTTCACGCCATTCTCCTGCCTCAGCCTTCTGAGTAGCTGGGACTACAGGCAGGCACCCGCCACCGCGCCGGGTTAATTTTTTGTATTTTTCGTAGACACAGGGTTTCACTGTGGTCTGGATCTCCTAACCTCGTGATCCCCCCGCCTCCACCTCCCAAAGTGCTGGGATTACAGGTGTGAGCCACCGCGCCCGGCCTTTTATTTGTTTTGAGACAAGCTCTCGCTCTGTCACCCAGGCTAGAGTGTGCAGTGGCACAAATATGGCTTACTACAACCTTGACTTCCTGAGATCAAGGGATCCTCTCACCTCAACCTCCTGAGTAGCTGGGACCAGCCCCAAGGACCAGTGCCCACCACTATGCTTGGCTGATTTTTAAAAAATTTGTGTAGGCCGGGCGTAGTGGCTCACGCCTGTAATCGCAGCACTTTGGGAGGCCGAGGCAGGCGGATTACCTGAGGTTGGGAGTTTGAGACCAGCTGACCAACATGGAGAAACCCTGTCTCCACTAAAATTACAAAAAATTAGCTGGGTGTGGTGGCGCATGCCTGTAATCCCAGCTACTTGGGAGGCTAAGGCAGGAGAATCACTTGAACCCGGGAGGCGGAGGTTGCAGTGAGTCGAGATCGCAACATTGCACTCCAACCTGGGCAACAAGAGTGAAACTTCATCTCAATAAAAGGAAAAAAAAATTGTGTAAAGACAGGCTGGACCCAAACTCCTGGTCTCAAGTGATCCTCCTGTCTTGGCCTCCCAAAGTGCTGAGATTACAGGCGTGAGGCACCACACCCCGCACTTTTTGATGTCTTAAAGACTGGAAGAAAATGGAAAGGGAAATAATTTTCTGTTATTCCATACCATGACCTTGTTTTGCCCCAAATCATCTCCTGTGCTGCCAGCTGGATGTGTCCTACACTTCAGGGCACACTGGCCTCAGGATCAGTTCCCGATCCTTCCTCTCCTCCCTCTCTCTGTGCTCTAAATCATGAAAGCCTTCTGGCCAGTCCTGACAGATGCCACACGTGCTGTTCTTTTCAACCTAGAATCCCCTTCCCCCGTACCACCTCCTGGAAAACTCCTACTCAGCCTTCAGGATTCAAGTTTTCAAGTGCCACACTTCCTCTGGGATTCCTTCCTGTTCCCCCATCATTTGACTTGGCTGCTCACTTTCCTCACCGCACTCGGCCATGTGGTCCTTGGGCCAGGATCCTCTTTAATCTTATACCTCGTGGGAAGACAGCACCTATCACACAGTAAGCTCTTGAGTCAAACTGTCAGGAAGTCCAGGAGGAAACGCCATTTCCTCCAGGAAGCCTTCTCTTTTCTCTAAAATGAGAGGTTCCTGCCAGGCACCATGGCTTATCCCTGAAATACTAGCACTTTCGGAGGCCAAGGCAGGAAGATTGCTTGAGGCCAGGAGTTCAAGACCAGTGCTGTCTAAGAATAAAATAAAATAAATGAAATGAAATGAAATGAAAAACTAAATTAAAATAAAATAAAATAAAATAAAATAAAATAAAATAAAATGGGTCTGGCCAGGCACAGTGGCTCACACCTGTAATCCCAGCATTTTGGGAAGCTGAGGTAGGCAGATCACTTGAGCTCAGGGATTCGAGATCAGCCTGGCCAACATGGCGAAACCCCGTCTCTACTAAAAACACAAAAATTAGCCAGGCGTCGTGGCGGGCAGCTGTAATCCCAGCTACTTGGGAGGCTGAGGCAGGAGAATTGCTTGAACCCGGGAGGCGGAGGTTGCAGTAAGCCAAGATCATGCCACTGCACTCCAACCTGGTGGCAGAACAAAACTAAATCTCAAAAAAAAAAAAAAAAATTAGCCCGGAATTGTGGCACATGCCTGTAATCCTAGCAGCTACTCAGGAGGCTGAGACATGAGAATCACTTGAACCTGGGAGGCAGAGTGAGCTGAGATCACACCACTGCACTCCAGCCTGGGTCACAGAGTGAAACTTTGTCTCAAAAAAATAGATGGGTCATGCTACCCACAGCAGCGTTTCGCTAATCTCCCAGCACTTCCCTCCTCCAGGACTGTATTATAATTATACTGTGGCCACTTTCTGGAAAGAAAGGAGGACGACCACAAAACCTGGCATTTAAGACGCTTAGAGCTGCAAACTGACTGGCCAGGATGGGCCCCTGGCTTGGAGGCAGGAGTGCTGGATGCCCGCGTCTCTTCTTACAGGCCTAAAGATCCCTCCTGGCTGTGAGCTGGTGGTCGGCGGTGAGCCCCAGTGCTGGGCGGAGGGGCACTGTCTACTGGTGGACGACTCTTTTCTACACACAGTGGCTCACAATGGTAACGGGGTGCCCATTCTGCAGGGGGGATGAGGGACTCAGGAGCAAAGGAGCGTAGACTAGAGGACAGCAGAATCAGGCCCAACGGACTTCCTGTCCTACCACCACCATCTTCCAGCTGCATGACCTTGAACAAGTCACACAACTTCTCCAATGCCCTAGGACCACCACCTTCATCAAGTGACTGCAAGGATTAAATGAGATAATGTTAAGTGCACAGAAAAGTGGTTACCAGCACAGGACTCTGGGTTCCTGTCCTACCTCTTACACTTGGGCAAAGGACTTAACCTCCTTATGCTTGTTGCTTTGTATAAAATAGGGATAATTATGGTAATACCACAGTTTGTTTTGATTAAGAGTTGATACATATCGGCCGGGCATGGTGGCTAACGCCTGTAATCCCAGCACTTTGGGAGGCAGAAGTGGGCGGATCACCTGAGGTCAGGAGTTCGAGACCAGCCTGGTGAACATGGTGAAACCCCGTCTCTACTAAAAATACAAAAAATTACCAGGGCGTGGTGGTGAATGCCTGAAATCCCAGCTACTAGGGAGACTGAGGCAGGAGAACTGCTTGAACCTGAAAGGCAGAGGTTGCAGTGAGCTGAAATCACGCCACTGCACTCCAGCCTGGTGACAGAGCAAGACTCCATCTCAAAAAAAAAAAAATTTTTTTTTGATACATTTAAAGGGTTAGAACAGGGCCTGTCACTTATTTACTGTTTGCTTTTATGGTGTTTGGTGAGTGCTCTGGTGTGGAAATACCTAATGTCAGTGGCTCTGCTATTCCTGTCCCATGTGCCCTAGGCTCCCCTGAAGATGGGCCTCGAGTGGTCTTCATCGTGGACCTCTGGCACCCCAACGTGGCAGGGGCTGAGCGCCAGGCCCTCGACTTTGTCTTCGCACCAGACCCCTGAAGGAAGGTGCTCCCTTCACACACCTGGGCTGGAGACACACTGCGCTCAGGGACGGCCTGATGGTAGCCAGGACCTCCTCTCTACTGCGGGGGGTGGGTGGGTGCGGAGGGTGGGAACTGGCTAGTGAGCACTGAAATATAAATTCTGAATCCTCTCCTAACTCCTGACTACTTCCTTCCCAGGGAGAGGCTGGGGCAGGGCCTTATGTCTTCTCCTGGTACAATCAGATACCTCCTCTTTTTTTTTTTTTTTTTTTTTGTAGAGTCACGGTCTTGCTTTGTTGCCCGGGCTGATCTTGAACTCCTGGGCTCAAGTGATCCTTCTGCCTCAACCTCCACAGTCGTTGGGATTACAGGTGGGAGCCACCATGCCCGGCTAGATACCTCCTAACACAGGCATCTCCTCATCCCTCTCCCCAGGAGCCAGCACCAGTTCCTCAACTCATTTCAATAATTTAATAGAAAATTAAAATAATAAATAATATGAAACAGACTGAGAACGCTGAGCTGGGCAGGCCCAGGCCAGTCTAGTACAAAGTTAAGGAGGTAGGGAGGATGGTGGGGAGGAGGGTGCGGACTACCCTGCACGATGTGGGAGGCGGCTCAGACTGCGGTGATGTTAGGAAGGGCCGCACACTTTGGCATGGACGATGCACTGAAAAAAGAGAAAGGGAATTCTAAATCCCTCTTAACCAGCTGGAGAGGGAAGGACGCAGGGCCAGGATAGGGACAAGTGTTGGCTTCAGAAGACTCTGAGTGGCGGGGCCGGAATGTACCATGTTGTTAGCAATGGGGTCGGGATGGATGGAGAAGGGCCAAAGTGAGCTGTGCCATGCAATGAAGGGACAGAGGAGGACCCACGACTTGGCCAGCAGAGCCGGGGCAAAGGTCTGGGAAGGGGAGGGAAAGAGAGAGGGACTGGGCCCCAAGGCAAGAGGAAGGCAGGGGGAGGGTCAGAGGTCAGTCCTTGAAGACAATTTGTTGGCCATGAGGACGCTCATCGTGAGTGATGTGCCGCCGGACATGGATCCTCCGGACACGGTGCTCTCGGTTCTCTTCATCCTCCCCGCGGCCAGCCCCACCAGCTCCAGCTGCTCCCCCTGTGGCCTCCAGGAGGGCTGGGTCTGGGCCCCGGGGAGTCTCGTAGATCAGGATGTTCAGGGTCTCCTCAAAGATCCGGGCTTCTGGAAATTCCACCTGCAAAAGGCCAGCCAGCCCCAGCTCCTTCCTTCTGGTGCAGTCACACAGGGCCACCCCCCTGCCCAGGGCTCCTGCATCGACACACCTCCTAGCCCTGCAGTCAGGTCCTTGGGCCTGGCCTGGCCTCTCTGACACTCCTTTACTCAGCAAAGTCATACTTCAAGGCTCAGCTCTGAAGTCAGGCAGGCAGAATCATTTGTTTTCTCTCCTTCATCTCCTTCCCTGTCTAGTCTCTTGGTATATTTTTTCATTTGACAAATACTGAGTGAGTGCACTGCACCAGGTATTGTTCTAGGCACTACAGAAATAGCAATGAACAAAACAAGGGTCCTGTCCTCAGGAAGTTACATTCTAGTGGGAGGACTCAGTCATACACTTAAGAAAATATGAACTAGCCTGGCCTGGTGGCTCACACCTGTAATCCCAGCACTTTGGGAGGCCAAGATGGGAGGACAGCTTGAGGCCAGGAGTATGAGTCCAGTCTGGGCAACATGGCATAACCCCATCTCTACAAAAAAATTAGCTCGGTGTGGTGGCCCACACCTATGTTCCCACTGCTGAGGTGGGAAGATCACTTGAGCATGGGAGGCAGAGGTTGCAGTGAGCCGAGATTGCACCATGGCACTCCAACCTGGGTGACAGTGAGACCCCATCTCAAAAAAATAAATAAATAAAATAAAATATAAATGAAGTCAAATGATGATGTTTAGGAAAAGAAATAGGCTGGGTGTGGTATCTCCTGACTGTAAGCCCAGCACTTCGGGAGGCTAAGGCAGGAGCATCCTTAGAGCCCAGGCGTTCAAGTTCAAAGCCAGCCTGGGCAATATAGCAAGATCTCATCGATTAAAAAAAAAAAACAAAAAGAGAGAGACAGAGAGAGATACATTAGGAAAAGGGAATATGATGGCCAGAGACAGGAGTATTACAACTTTAAGAGGGACTCCAGGGAAGGCCTTGCTGAGAAGGTGGTATCTGACCAAAGGAGTTGGGGAGGGGACCAGGCACACAGACCAGAAAGAGCAGCCTGGGGAGGGCCAGGGCCAGCGTGAGAGCTGTGGGTCAGGAGTGCACCCAGTGTCTTACTGGAAGATCAAAAGGGAGGCCAATGCAATTGAGGCAGAGATGAGAGGGAGTGGAAAGGGATGAAGTCGAACAGGTGACTGGGGTGTTCCCTTGTGTGGCCTTGGAAGCATCTAACACAGCTCTTAGCAAACTGGTTTTTTAAATTTTATTTTTATTTTTTCTTGAGACAGAGTCTTGCTCTGTCACCCAGGCTGGAGTGCAATGGCGCCATCTCGGCTCACTGCAACCTCCACTTCCCAAGTTCAAGCGATGCTCCTGCTTCAGCCTCCCGAGTAGCTGGGATTACAGGCATGTGCCACTATGCTCAGCTAATTTTTGGATTTTTAGTAGAAAAAGGGTTTCACCATGTTGTACAGGCTGGTCTCAAACTCCTGACCTTGTGATCTGCCTGCCTCAGCCTCCCAAAGTGCTGGGATTACAGGCGTGAGCCACCACGCCCGGCTTTTCTTTTTTTAATCGTTCATTTGTTTCTGAGACAAGATCTCACTCTGTTGCCTAGGCTGGAGTGCAGTGGTGTGATCATGGATCCCTGCAGCCTCGACCTCCTGGGCTCAAGTGATCCCCCCACCTCAGCTTCCTGAGTACCTGGGTGTGCTACTATGCCTGGTTAATTTTTTTTTTTATTTTTTGTAGAGATGGGGTCTTGCTGTGTTGCTCAAACTCCTGGCCTTATGTGGTCCCCTGCCTCAGCCTCCCAAAATGTTGGGATTACAGGTGTGAGCCATGCACTCTTAATTATTGGTTTATCTTCCTATCTTCCCAATTACAGAGGATGTTTCTTGGAAGCTAGGTCACTGATTCATTCATTCATTCAATAAATGTTTCCTAGCTTCCAATGTGTGAAAAGTGCCTGGCTAATGGGAGATAGGAAAGAAAAAGACATGGCCCTGCCTTCAAGAAACTAACAGGCTGCTGCTGATGCAAACCCCCTCCCCTCCTCCACACATGATAAAACACTGTCTTTAGCTATGAAGGGAGTGTGACCAACTTTGGGGTTGTTGGATTGAAAGTTCATGAGTGAAGGTGACCCAAAGAAAGTGATGCTTAGCTTAAGTCTTAAGATTAAGTACAAGTTCATTAGGCAGATAGAAGGAAAGAATTCCAAGAGGCAACAGTGTGTGCAGAGGTAAGAGGTGTGAAATAGCACTGACTGCTTAGAGACGTGCGATGACTGCGGTGTACCTGAGGTATGTGGCTCATGGTAAGCTCAGAAGGGACCAGATGAGGAAGGGCATGAGGCAGGGCTTGTACTTTGCTCAGCACTTCATTCCCCTTGATTTCCAGCCTGGTACAGTACTTAGCACAGAGCAGGGGCTTGGGGAATATCTGCTGATGATTGCTACATTAATGACTCAGGATCTACAAACTCAGAGGATGTTCTAAGAGACATCTGGTCCTGAGGTTTTAAGAATCTATTTTTGGCAATGGGCCTTTCTGAGTTTCCTTTTTTTTTTTTTTTTTAATTAGAGTCGGGGCCTCACTCAGTCTCCTAGGATGGAGTGCAGTGGCATGATCATAGCTCCCTGCTGCCTCAAATTCCTGGGCTAGGCCAGGCCCAGTGGCTCATGCCTGTAATCCCAGCACTTTGGGAGGACGAGGAGGGTGGATCACTTGAGGTCAGGGGTTCAGTACCAGCCTGACCAACACGGTGAAGTCTCTACTAAAGAGAGTTCTCCACTACATTTAGTCTCTACTAAAAATACAAAAATTAGCCGGGCATGGAGGCGGGCGCCTGTAGTCCCAGCTACTTGGGAGGCTGAGGTAGGAGAATCACTTGAATCCGGGAGGCAGAGGTTAAGTGAGCTGAGATCACGCCATTGCACTGCAGCCTGGGCAACAGAGCGAGACTCTTGTCTCAAAAAAGAGAAAAAGGCAGTGGCTCGCGCTTGTCATCCCAGCACTTTGGGAGGCTGAGGTGGATGGATCACGAGGTCAAGAGACTGAGACCATCCTGGCCAACATGGTGAAACCCTGTCTCTACTAAAAATACAAAAATTAGCTGGGCGTGGTGGCACGTGCCTGTAGTCCTAGCTACTGGGGAGGCTGAGGCAGGAGAACCGCTTGAACCTGGGAGGTGGAGGTTGCAGTGAGCGGAGATCGTGCCACTGCACTCCAGCCTGGTGATAGAGTGAGACTCAGTCTCAAAAAACCATCATCATCATAATAATAAATAAAAAAATTCCGGGGCTCAAGCAATCCTCCTGCCTCAGCCTCCTGAGTAGCTGGGATTACAGGTGCATGTCATCATGCCACCACACCACCATACCTGGCTAAATTTTTTGAGTTCTTACAGAGATCAGATCCCACTATGTTGCCCAGGCTGGTCTCAAACTTCTGGGCTCAAGTGATCCTCCTGCCTTGGCCTCCCAGAGTCCTGGGATTACAGGCATAAGCCACTCTCCCTGGCCCCTTCTGAGTTTCTAATGACAACTATGGACCTCCTATGCAGAAACACGCATACGTCCCCATTTCAGGAGTTTCAAACAGCCTTGAAACACATTCAACAGGCCTAGGCTAAGCACCCTGCTCTAACCCATGACCCCCATTTCACAGAGAAACAGAGACCCACAGGGATAGGGTGGCCTGCCCACTGCTGCGCACCCCAGACCCCAGGATCTGGCTCCTGCCTCCCGGGGGTGGGCTCTTTCCCCTGCCAACCTGCTTTTGTCCAGGGTCCTAGTCCTGGCCACCCCCAGCCCCCCACGTAGGCTCTGGAACCCCTCTGACCTTGGTCTGCTTCTTCTCCGTAGCATAGACAATGGAGGTACAGCACACCTCGGCGATTTTGCGGCCCTGCCCGTAGAAAGACCAGCAGCAGATCTCGTCCCCCAGGACATCCTTGAGGAAGAGCAGCCGCCCGTGGAAGCGCAGGGCAAGCTTGTCGAACAGCTCGATGTTCTTAAGTAGGTTGTCATCTGAAGTGCTGGGGACCAGGGGACCAGGAGGCCTCAGCGTTGGCACCCCTTCCTCTATAACCCCAGGACAGGGGCCTGGATGCATTCCTAGTCCTCTGCTCCTGCCCAGGGTTTGGTGCTCAACAGGAAGCCTCCTCTGCCCCTGGGGCCAGGCTAAACAGGCCTCAGAAGGGAAGCCACATGCACTGAGCAAATCCCAGCATAGCAGAGCAGCTCCCGTGCGGGACCTGGAGCCAGGCTGCCTCCCTGGGGGTCCTGGCACCCCACTTTTTAACTGGGCAAGTTACTTCACCTCTTGGTGCCTCAACCTCCTCATCTGTAAAATGGAGCTCACAACAGTACTGACCTCAAGGGGGAGGACTCTGCCAGTTCCTAGAGAGAAAGCACTTGGGACAGGCTCACCATTATCACTTCATCCTCACCCAAACCCATTTACTGATGACTAAGCTGAAGCTGAGAAGCGGAAAGGACCTGCCCACAGTGCCAGGGGTAAGAGGCAAAGCTAAATCTGCGAGCAGGCAGGCAGATGTTCTTGTAGGCCCTCTGTGTGGCCGTGGCCCTCGCCTTGGGCAGGAGCAGGGCTGTGCTGCATCCCAGGGTCCCGCCCAGTGCCCCGCACCCTGGTGGTCACCTGGTGTAGGAGTACTTGTTGTTACTGCGGTTGTGCAGGAGCTTCACCACGGGCTAGCAGGGGAGAGAGGATGGAGGAGAGGAGTGAGGCTGCAGGGAGAGGCCCCCGCAGTGAGCCTCCACCCTGCAGGGCTTGGGGGCCTCACCTTGGAGGTGCTGGCCAGGAGCTGCTGCTCCTCCCGGGGAGATGTCACCGTGGGGATGAGGCACAGCGGGGACAGCGTCTCCCTTTTTTGCTGGGGAAGAAGCGGAAGGTGGTTAACAGCACAACCAAAGGCCACATACTCCCTCACTTAAAAGCCTTCAAAAGCTGGTTGGGAACAACTCCAGACTCCTCAGTGGTCTGCAGGGCTCTGCAGGCTCCAAGCTCCGCCGACCTCTCTGCCACGCTCCCTTGGCTTGCTGGGCCTTGGTCCCATGGACATCTTGCTGCTTTACACATCCAGCTCATGCCCACCCCGGCCATTGGCTGTGCCCCTGCCCGGGATGCTTCTTTGCTCAGCTGTCAGCGTGGCAGCTCTGTCATGCCATTCAGATTGCAGCTCACACAGTGCCTCCTCAGGGCCAGCCCTCCCCAGGCCCACTGGCTAAACAGCCTCCTCTATATCCTGCCTATTGTGTTATCAGTTCATTTTCTTTTCTTTTCTTTTTTTTTTTTTTTTGAGACGGAGTCTCGCTGTGTCGCCCAGGGTGGAGTGCAGTGGCCGGATCTCAGCTCACTGCAAGCTCCGCCTCCCGGGTTTTTACGCCATTCTCCTGCCTCAGCCTCCCGAGTAGCCGGGACTACAGGCGTCCGCCACCTCGCCCGGCTAGTTTTTTGTATTTTTTAGTAGAGACGGGGTTTCACCGTGTTAGCCAGGATGGTCTCGAACTCCTGACCTCGTGATCCGCCCGTCTCGGCCTCCCAAAGTGCTGGGATTACAGGCTTGAGCCACCGCGCCCGGCCTTCTTTTCTTTTTTGAGACAGAGTTTCATTCTTGTTGTCCAGGCTGGAGTGCAATGGCGCGCGATCTCGGCTCACTGCAACCTCCGCCTCCCGGGTTCAAGCAATTCTCCTGCCTCAGCCTCCCGAGTAGCTGGGATTACAAGCATGTGCCACCACGCCCAGTTGATTTTGTATTTTTAGTAGAGATGGGGTTTTTCCATGTTGGTTAGGCTGGTCTCCAACTCCTGACCTCAGGTGGTCCCCCCGCCTCTGTCTCCCAAAGTGCTGGGAATACAGGCATGAGCCACTACGCCTCGCCTATCAGTTCATTTTCTGTATGGCACTTAGTGCCTTTTTCTAATTTTTTGTATTTGTTTATGATCTGTCTCTTCCCACCTAGGAATAACTACCTAGTATATAACTGATGCTCTGTGAGTATTTGTTGAACAAATGAACGTATTTGTTGAGTGAATGAACTTCATTGGCTGGGATGACGTTGGAGAAAGAAATCAGAAGCAAATGCATGAGCTTCTTTCTCTTCTGTCTTCTAGAACCTTCATGCCAAAATCCCTCTCACTTCTCCCAACCTTGAAAACCCAATGTGCAATTCTAATACAAATTCCAGATTTGTTTTTTGTAGAAACTCATAAGACTCTCTAAAATTAATATAGAAGAATAAAGGTCTACAATTACTTAGGTCTTTTTTTTTTTCTTTTTTCTTTTGGAGACAGGGTCTTGCTGTCACCCAGGCTGAGTGCAGTGGCGTGATCACAGCTCACAGCAGCTTTGACCTCCTGGGCTCCAGCCATCCTCCCATACTTAGGTCAGTTTTTAAAAAGAAGAGCAAAGAGGAAAGGCAGACCCTGCCAGACATGAAGATAGGCTTCAAAGCCACAACAGTGAAAATGGTGTTAGTTCGGGCACAAAAACAAAAACACCCGAGAAACACAACAGAGAGATCAGAAACATACCACTGTGTATATGAGAACTGGTATTTTTAAAGACACCACAAATGTACGAGGGGAATTATGGAGTATGAATTCGTTATCTATCACTGTGTAATGAACTGCCCCCAATTTAGGAGGTTAAATTAATCATATTTATTACTTCCGTTTCTGAGGGTCAGGAACTCAGCAATGGCTCAGTTGGGTGGCTCTGGCACAGGGTCTCTTGTGAGGCTGTGGCCAAGATGTCAGTGGGGCTGTGGGCATCTGAAGGCATGATGGCCCCTAGAGGATGCATTCTGAGAAAGCTTGTTCATGTGGCTGGCAAGTTTGCACTAGCTGCTGGCAGGAAACAGCAAATCCCTGCCATGTGGATCTCTCCACAGGGTTGCTTGAGTGTCCTCACAGCATGGCAGCTGGCTTCCCAGAGCAAATAATTCCAGAGAGGAGAAGGTAGAAGCCTCGTTATCTTTTTTATTTTTGAGATAGAATCTCACTGTGTCACCCAGGCTGGAGTACAGTAGCATGATCTCGGCTCACTGCAACCTCCACCTCCCAGGTTCAAGCGATTCTCCTGCCTCAACCACCCAAGTAGCTAGGATTACAGATGTGTGCCATCACGCCCAGATAATTTTTGTGTTTTTAATAGAGATAGGGTTTCACCATGTCGGTCAGGTTGGTCTCAAACTCCCGACCTCAGGTGATCCACTCGCCTCGGCCTCCCAAAGTGCTGGGATTACAGACGTGAGCCATGGTGCCCGGCCCCTCCATTGTCTTTTACAGCCTAGGTCTGTTGGTCCTATCCAGTGTGGAAGGAGATAACACACGGGAACGAGCACCAGGGGACGAGAATCATCAGGCTGCCTTAGCGGCTGGCTCCACAGGCCATCACTGGCCCTCAGTGATTTCCTCCCTCCCACATGCCAAATATACTCACCACCTCCCAGGATGCCCCATTATCCCATTACAGCATCAGCTCAAAGTATAGAATCTCGTCATCTCCATCAGGCCCAGGTGGGGATGTGGCTCTAGCATGCAGTTCCTTAACTATGGCTCCTTAAGTGCATTTCTTTTTTTTTTTCAAAATGGAGTCTTGCTCTGTCTCCCAGGCTGGAGTGCAGTGGCACCATCTCACCTCACTGAAAACTCTGCCTCCCAGGTTCAAGTGATTCTCCTGCCTCAGCCTCCCAAGTGGCTGGGACTACACACATGTACCACCGCCCCAGCTAATTTTTGTATTTTCAGTAAAGACGGGATTTCACCATGTTGGCCAGAGTGGTCTTGAACTCCTGACCTCAAGTGATCCAACTGCCTTGGCCTCCCAAAGGGCTGGGACTACAGGCGTGAGCCACCGCATCCAGCCCTTAAGTACATTTCCTATTTGCAGACCTGTGAACTAAAGAGACAGGTCATTTCCTCCACACTCCCAGTGTGCGGTGGTAGAGGCAGGCACAGGATAACCAGTAACGACACTCTTGCTCAAAAGCAGGGGAAGCTGGGTGTGGTAGCATGTGCCCGTCATCCCAGCTACTTGGGAGGCCAAGGTGGGAGAATTACTTGAGCCCAGGAGTTCGAGACCAGCCTGGACAACATAGCAAGACTCTGTCTCAAAAAAAAAAAAAAAAAAAGGGCAGGGGACAGCAGGCACATATAAGTCACTAGTCTGTAGAAATTCTGTAATCCAGTTGGAGAAATGCTAGGAACTCTTTGATGCCTACTCCTGTCAGGAATGATTCTCCATGGCTCTCCCTGAGTCATCCCACCTCTTCCATAAAAGATGTTTGCAGCTTCACAGTTTCATCTGCCTGCTTCCTGCCTGTAGAAGTTTGGGTGTGCAAAGGCCTCTTGTCCTTTTGTACTGGCTCTGTCCCTTTCGGTCCAAGCTGGCAGTGTCTCTGCCAATATAATTCTCTGCATAACTTACTGGGTATCTTGCACGTCTTAGGGTTCACTACATTAGAAAAAAGCCACACCTAGAAATATCTGCAAGTGGCCAGGCACAGTGGCTCACGCCTGTAATCCCAGCACTTTGGGAGGCCGAGGCGGGTGGATCACTTGAGGTCAGGAGTTCGAGTGGTCTGACCAACATGGTGAAACCCCATCTCTACTAAAAATACAAAAATTAGCGGGGCGTGGTGGTGGGCACCTGTAATCCCAGCTACTCGGGAGGCTGAGACAGGAGAATCGCTTGAACCCAGGAAGTGGAGGTTGCAGGGAGCTATCTCAAAAAAAAAAAAAAAAATCGCTGCAGGATAAGCCCTTCTTTATTTTGGGGTTGTGCTAAGATGCTGAGAGACAACACCTTTAACCTTCTCAGAAGCACGATTATTATTTGATTCGACTGGAAGATCCCTCTGAAGCATGTTATTGGTATTTCTGAGGTCTTAACAAAGGACTTTTTCATCACATCCTCAGCTTCACCTTTAGACCACATTTTCCTATATTTTATGCCTTGTATTTAATCTTTGCATGGAAGCCATTTGATTTTAACATCACTTGTTATCTGGAAAGGCTGGGGATTTTCAAACCCAACAATTTCAGGCTCCTTTTCATTCGAGTGGTTTTTTCTTTAACGTACTCTCTCCTCTTCAATTTTACTATAAGCAGCAAGAAGCCAGGTGGCACCTTCAACATTCTGTCTGGAAAGCTCCTTAGCTAGACCCTCTGTTCATTAGGTATGTTTCCTACCCTGCACACTAATGCAGGAGACAGCATTGCTAAACTTTCTGCCGCTACACAAGGATGTCCTTTCCATCCATTTTCCTAACTTTTTTTTAAGCCCTTATTGCAGCTTTCTTAAAGGTCACTGGACTCTTATCAACAGACTTTCTTACCTTTTTTCTTTTAATTTTTTTAGAGATAAGGTCTCACTATATTGCCCAGGCTGGTCTCGAACTCCTGAATTCAAGTGATCCTCCCACCTCGGCCTCCAAAAGTTACGGTATTACAAGCGTGGGCCACTGTGCCCAGCCAACACTTTTTTTTTTTTCTTTCTTTTTTTTTTTTTTGAGACAGAGTCTCGCTCTGTGGCCCAGGCTGGAGTGCAGTGGCCAGATCTCAGCTCACTGCAAGCTCCGCCTCCCGGGTTCACGCCATTCTCCTGCCTCAGCCTCCCGAGTAGCTGGGACTACAGGCGCCCGCCACCTCGCCCGGCTAGTTTTTTGTATTTTTTTTAGTAGAGACGGGGTTTCACCGTGTTAGCCAGGATGGTCTCGATCTCCTGACCTCGTGATCCGCCCGTCTCGGCCTCCCAAAGTGCTGGGATTACAGGCTTGAGCCACCGCGCCCGGCCAAGGCAACACTTTTTAACACTCCTTAAGCTTTTACTAACAATCTCCTCAAAGTCCTTCCAGCTTCTTCCCACTTCTCAGTTGTAAAGTTACTTCTACATTTGAGGTTTCTGTTATGGCAGACCCCCATTCCAGAAACCGAAGTCTGTTCTCTGTTGCTGGGTAACAAATTACTACAAACTTAGCAGCTTAAAACAATAGTTCAGGTGTGGTGGCTCATGCCTGTAATCTCACCATTTGGGGAGGCCAAGGCTGGAGGACTGTTGGAGGTCAGGAGTTCGAGACCATCCTTGCCGACATAGCAAGACTCTGTCTCTATTTAAAGATAAATAAATAAAAATAAACATTATCTCACATAGTTTCTGTGGGTCAGGAATTTGGGATGGGCTTAGCTGGGTGGCCCTGGCCCAGAGTCTGTCACGAAGCTGCAGTCTCGATTTTGGCTAGGGCTGCAGTCATTGGAAGGTTTGCCTGGGCCTAGAAGCTCTGCTTCTGAGACAGGTCACCAGTATGGCGGGGAGTCTGTGCTCGCTGTTGGCAGGGGCTTCAGTTCCTCACCAAGTGGAGACCTCTGCTTAGGGGTGCCTGAGTGTCCTCACATAGCACTTTTCAGAGTGAGTGACCCCAAAGAGAGGCAGAAGCTGGAATGTCTTTTATGACCTAGCTTCAAAGTCACATGCTGTCATTTCTGCAATGTCCTATTGGTCATACACAAGAGTCTCCTTGGTGAAGAACTGAAAAAGTCAGCCCTATTTCGTGTGGGAGGGGATTAAACAAGAGCCTGGAAACCAGGAGGCAAGAACCCCTGGTGGCCGTCTTGGGTGCTGGCTACCTCTGGACTGTTTAAATGCTGGCACTGGGAAAACTACCTAACCCTACAGAAGACAAAAATGAGCTAAATTCCTTCACAATTCATATTTACAAAAGTGAGCTCCACTTATATTAAAATACCCATATATGAAAAAAATCCATATTTAAAACCACAGGCCAGGCATGGTGGCTCACGCCTGTAATCCCAGCACTTTGGGAGGCCGAAGTGGGTGCATCACTTGAGCTCAGGAGTTTGAGACCAGCCTGACCAACATGGCAAAAGCCCCTTTCTCCAAAAAATACAAAAATTAGCCGGTGTGGTGGCTCATGCTTGTAATCCCAGCACTTTGGGAGACCGAGGCAGGTAGATCACAAGGTCAAACACAAAAATTAGCCAGGCATGGTGGTGCACACCTGTAATCCCAGCTACTCAGGAGGCAGGGGCAGGAGAATCGCTTGAACCCGGGAGTAAGAGGTTGCAGTGAGCCGAGATCATGCCACTGCACTCCAGCCTGGGCAATAGAGTGAGACTCCGTTTAAAAAAAAAAGAAAAAAAATCAGCCGGATGTCATGGTGCATGCCTGTAATCACAGCTACTCGGGAGGCCTGAGACATGAAAATCGTTTGAACCTGGGAAGTGGAGGTTACAGTGAGCCGAGATGACACCATTGCACTGTAGCCTGGGCAACAGATCAAGACTCAGCCTCAAAAAATAAAAGTTAACAAGAAATAGAAAATTAGAAAAACATTTTTAAACAAGAGCATAAGGATACAGCATCAGGCAAAAAATGATGAGGAATTGGTGGACCACATCGAAATCAAGAATTTTTCAAGTTGACAATGGAAAGCATGACTTTACAAATAATCTCATGTAATACTGTTGAAGAGATAAGACTTATAGGTATTCTATGGCACAAATGTAATTACTGGTTCAGGTAAAGATTATCAATTTGTATGTCATTGATAGGTAATTGCCTTAATACAGTGGCCAAATGATACCATATGCATTACTTTATAGTTGGCAACAAGGAAATGTAACGATGATAGATAAATCAAACCACCTTCCCCTAGATCCAGGGGCCAATTATGAATGTCATTAATGACGAGTCATGCTAACAATATTACAGGTTGCTTGATGTGGCCCAATGTGAAATACATACATAATATTACCTAAAATGTATTCTAACCAAAATGTTTAATATCAGTCATTTTATTTTATTTATTATTTATTCATTTATTTTGAGACGGAGTCTTGCTCTGTTGCCCAGGCTGGAGTGCAGTGGTGCAACCCTGACTCACCGCAACCTCCGCCTCCTGGGTTCAAGCAATTCTTCTCCCTCAGCCTCTTCAGTAACTGGGACTACAGGCACCCGCCACCACTCCCAGCTAATTTTTGTAACTTTTCTTTTTTTTTTTTTGAGATGGAGTCTCGCACTGTCGCCCAGGCTGGAGTGTAGTGGTGTGATCTCGGCTCACTGCAACCTCCGCCTCCCGGGTTCAAGCAATTCTCCTGCCTCAGCCTCCTGAGTGGCTAGGATTACAGATGCCCACCACCATGCCTGGCTACTTTTTTTGTATTTTAGTAGAGACGGGGTTTCACCATGTTGGCCAGGCTGGTCTTGAACTCCTGACCTTGTGATCCGCCCGCCTCAGCCTCCCAAAGTGCTGGGATTACAGGTGTGAGCCACCATGCCCGGCTTAATTTTTATATATATATATTTTTTTTTTTTTTTTTTTGAGACGGAGTCTCGCTCTGTCGCCCGGGCTGGAGTGCAATGGCCGCATCTCAGCTCACTGCAAGCTCCGCCTCCCGGGTCTACGCCATTCTCCTGCCTCAGCCTCCCGAGTAGCTGGGACTACAGGCGCCCGCCACCTCACCCGGCTAGTTTTTTGTATTTTTTAGTAGAGACGGGGTTTCACCGTATTAGCCAGTCTGGTCTCGATCTCCTGACCTTGTGATCCGCCCGTCTCGGCCTCCCAAAGTGCTGGGATTACAGGCTTGAGCCACCGCGCCCGGCCAATTTTTATATTTTTAATAGAGACAGGGTTTCACCACATTGACCAGGCCGGTCTTGAACTCCTGACCTTGTGATCCGCCCGCCTCAGCCTCCCAAAGTGCTGGGATTACAGGCATGAGCCACTGCACCCGCCCAATATCAGTCATTTAAAATCTACGGTCTGGTTTATAGGAAATTAAGGATAGGGCTGGGTAATAAACGAAATGATACTAGGAGTAAACAACCAGGCAAAGTTGGAAAGCGGGTCATTGTGCAGGACAACTGGCAGTCTCTTTAACAAGCCAGCATCGTGAGGACAAAGGGACCCCTTGGATTATAATAAAGTAATGCATGTGGTATTATTTCACCACTGTATTAAGGCAGTTACCTATCAATGACACACCAATTGATAATCTTTACCTGAACCAGTAATTACATTCGTGCCATCGAATACCTATAACTCTTATCATCTCTTCAACATTCTTCCATGAGATTATTTGTAAAGTCGTGCTTTCCATTGTCAACGTGCAGATAACCAGGCGCAACGTGAAGATCTAGACTGGGTTCTGGTTTGATGAACCAGCTATGAAAACACATTTCTGGAACAACTGGAGAAACCGGAGTATGCCCTGGACTGGATATTAAATAAAAATTTATTGACATGTAAAGATAGCAATTATTAACAACAAAAAAGCAGATTATAAAACATTTCATACAACACGATTGTATTTTGGCAAGCAAGCAAACACACACACACACACACATATACTCTCACACAGGAGAAGACCTGGAAGGATATTTGGTGCTTTTATTTTTTAGATTATTTGCGTTTCCGAAATTTCTACAATTAATAAATGCTGCTTTAAAATAATAAATGATTATTTGCAATTTTAAAAAATCAAGGATTTCCATTCAATGCTAGATGCCACAAGCAGGTGACATTCTAAGAGAAAATATTAGCGATATCTACATTGACTAGAAATTTTTACCTAGAACAGGCTTTTTCAACTGGAGTTCCTCATCTGAATCTCAAAACCCAGCAAATACGGCCGGGCACAGTGGCTCATGCCTGAATCCCAGCACTTTGGGAGGCCAAGGCAGGAGGATCACTTGAAGTCAGGAGTTCAAGACCAGCCTGGCCAACATGGTGAAACCCCATCTCTACCAAAAATGCAATTAAATTAGCTGGGTGTTGTGGTGCGCACATGTAGTCCCAGCTACTTGGGAAGCTGACGCAGGAGAATCACTTGAACCCCAGAGAGGGAGGTTGCAGTGAGTCAAGATCGTGCCACGGCACTCCACCCTTGGCAACAGAGTGAGACTCCATCTCAAAAAAAGAAAAACAAAAAAACAGCAAATAATTCGAGTATTTTCTGAACTTTGCTGAGAATGGTAGGTAAATAGTCCCATGATACAGGCTTAGAGGTTAATTTGTTATGTACAATCCATGCTCCAGGGCATGTATAAGACATGCCCATATGCAATAAGGTTTAATTATCCCTAGGAACTGAACTAAAATATGCAAGGATCTCTTGCTAAGCAACATGAAAAAGAAAAAAGCAGAAAATCTGGTAAAGAACATGAATAAGCAATTCACAGGAAGGGAAACAAAAAAACACTAGTGAGTATAGGAAAAGATGCTGAACCTCATTAGTAATCAGAGACATGCAAATGAAAATGAGATCACGCTACATTCATCGGATTGGCAAAATTAGAAAGCTGGATGATGCCATGTTTTGATGAGGACATGCAGAAATGGGATCTCTTATGCACTGCTCATTATGAGGATAAAGTACTATAACCATTCGGGAGAGCAACTGGATGATATTTACTAAAACGCCGTTTGCAGGTGTCCTGTTATCCAGCAATTCTACTCCCAGTTACAATCACGGGAGAATGGCACAGAACCAGAAGGGAACATGTACCAGGATGCTCATGGTGACACAGTTTGTAGGGGCAGGAACTGGAAGGCAATCTAGGTCTCCAACCTCATGGGAATGTATGAACAAAATATGGTGAAAGAACACCATAGATTCCTCTGCAGCTGTCAGAAGCAAAGAACTAGATGTACTTGGAGCAGCATGAATAGATCTTGAAAAAAGTGCTGAATTTAAAAAACACAATGCAACAGAAACTGATTCACGGCTTCAAGGCCATTTATGGACATTTAAAATGCACACATATGCAGAACAATGCTTTAGCTTTTCGAGCATATGTATCAAAACATCAAAACTGGATGGGTGCCCCTGGGGAAAAGGAAAGTAGGCAGGGGATTGGGAATAAAGGGAAAGAAATAAAATTGAAAGACAAAACGTTTGCATAGACCAATACTGATGAAGTGCCTGCCACACACTGAGGAGTGTGCTGAGCTGTGTGAGGTGCGGAGGGAACCTGGAAAGGAGAGAGCAGGAGTACAGAAAAGTACTGCCCTTGGGAGGCTGAAGGTCAGATAGTCAGATAGCCTGGGGTCAAATCTGAGCTCTGCTGCTTCCCAGCTCTTTGACCTTGGACGCATCATCCAAGCTCTCTCACGTTTCTTTTTATGTCAAACAAGGGTACAAGACGTATACACAAGCAGATAGCAGAACTGCTCCTGACACACAGTGGGTACACGATAACATTAGTAAATTTAAAACTACACACTGGGCACAGTGGCTCAGGCCTGTAATCCCAGCACTTTCCGGGGGCCAAGGCGAATGGATCACGTCAGGTCTGGGGTTCGAGCCCAGCCTGGCAAACATGGTGAAACCCCGTCTCTACTAAAAATACAAAAAAGTAGCAAAGCGAGGTGGCGGGTGCCTGTAATCCCAGATATTTGGGAGACTGAGGCAAGAGAATTGCTTGAACCTGGGAGGCAGAGGTTGGGGTGAGCCAAGATCACATCACTGCACTCCAGCCTGGGCGACAGAGAGACTCTGTCTCAAAACAAAACAAAACAAAACAAAACAAAACAAAAATGCTACAGAGCAGGAATGCACTTCCAAGATCTAGTCCAATGAATGTTTCTCAAATGCAAGTAGTAATTTATTAATGGGTCATGCAATAAGTAATGGGTCCCAAACAGCATTAAAAAGAAAGATTATCAGAGTACATTTCACTAAAAGTATCTTTTTATAGAACTGTTATTTCAGTTATATATAATGAGCACTAAAATGCATTTTTTCCCTATGGGAGGCAATCGAAAAGTTTGAAAAACATGGATATTGTCCAAAGGAGATTTACACCTTTGGGTTTCAAGAACCAGGAAGCATTCCCTGAGACAAAAGTTGTTCAGAGAGGCCACCTTTTAATCTATAAAGGGTATTCAAAAAGAAACTTTTATAATCTCCTCTTACTATTGTATCATAAAAGAAAGGACATTTTTAACACTATAAAAATAGAACAGAATAACAGGCTTTATGTAAAACTCACTACTTTGTACTTATTTTTCTCCCTTCCCTATCTTTTGGAACATGAGGACAGAATCCCAGAGGTAGGAATGGACTCACTGAAGGTCACTGAGTCAGCTGTGACAGAGGTGACACGGAACTCTTATGTCCTGGCTTCACTTTCCAAGCTCTGCTCCTCGGAACCCTAAGGGGTCCACAAAACTGGGGCCCAGCAGGTGGGGTCTCTAGAATCCCCAACCCTGTTTTACTGGGAGTGGACCTGCTTCTGTGAGATTTCATTTGAATAAAGAATTTCACCGTTTAAAAAAAAAAAAAATAGAAAGCCCGTGGGGGGCGGAAGCCATGGGAGAATGCTGCCTCCCAGGATACCAGATCACAGAGGTTATTATATTTCAATTTAAATTTAGATGTTTTTCCCTAGTGACATGAGGGAGCTATTTAGGATTTCTGAGCGAGAGAGAGAACAGATCAGGGTTGTGTTTAAAGATAATTACTCAGGTGCGAGTGTAACAGCTGGACTGGCTGCATAAGAAGAGTGGGAAGCAGAGAGTAGCTATTTAACCGTTGCAAACGTCCTGGCATGAGGTTGAGGTTGGGGTGGGGATGCTGCCTGAGGCAGCAGGGATGCAGAAGATGGCACCTCAAATTCTCTGGGGTTATGGCCAGTCAGAAGCAGGCTCTCCAAGCCATACCCTGTATCTCCTTTTTTCTGCCCTAATACCTGCTTGGGCAGCTCTCCCAGGAACATAGGCACAGGGACTCGGAAGGCCCTCACCTGCAGCGCCAGCTGGCAGTCCTCAATCAGGCCCTGCACGAGGTAGTAGCGTGCTTCGCCCAGTAGCTCCCCCAGTTCTCTGGTACTCTCCGGCAGTGGCACAGACCCATCCCGCAGGTAATTGAGGATTGTACCAAAGTGGCGGCCGCTCCGGTCAATCAGCACCCAACCTAGTGGGGTGGGGAGAAGCAGGGGGAAAGATGGCTTTGCTGAGTGACCTGGAACTACTAAATTAAAAATTATTTTTTTGTAGAGACGGAGTCTCACTATGTTGCCCAGGCTGGTCTCAAACTCCTGGGCTCAAGTGATCCTCCCATCTCAGCCTCCCAAACACTTGGATTATAGGCGTGAGCCACCAAACCTGGCCTAAATTATAAGAAAAAAGGATTCCAGCCAGGTGTAGTGATTCACACCTGTAATTCCAACACTTTAGGAGGCTGAGGCGGGTAGATCACCTCAAGTCAGGAGTTTGAGACCAGCCTGACCAACATGGAGAAACCCCATCTCTACTAAAAATACAAAATTAGCTGGGCTTGGTGACGCATGCCAGCTACTTGGGAGGGTGAGGCAGGAGAACAGCTTGAACCTGGGAGGTGGAGTTTGCAGTGAGCCGAAATCGCGCCATTGCACTCCCTGGGCAATAAGACGGAAACTCCGTCTCAAAACAATAAAAAGAAAAAAGAAAAAGAAAAAGAAAAGAAGGCCAGGCGTGGTGACTTAGGCCTGTAATCCTAGCACTTTAGGAGGCCGAGGTGGGCGGATCACCTGAGGTCAGGAGTTCGAGACCAGCCTGACCAACATGGAGAAACCCCGTCTTTAATAAAAACACAAAATTAGCCAGGCGTGGTGGCGCATGCCTGTAATCCCAACTACTCAGGAGGCTGAGGCAGGAGAATCGCTTGAACCTGAGAGGCGGAGGTTGTGGTGAGCCGAGACAGCCTGGGCAACAAGAGCGAAACTCCATCTCAAAAAAAAAAAAAAAAGAAAAGAAAAGAAAAAGGATTCCAAAGCCACAAAAAAGTCTGAATACTGATCTGTCTCAAGCCTGTGCCACAGCCAAGAAATCTCTTTAAAACATCTCCAGCGAGTTCTCTCATAAGTTTATACATATCCAGCCAGAGAATTAATTCATCCAAATCTGGTCTACAGTCAGAAGACTCTCACCACGAGAAAGTTCTTGCAGAATTACCTTATCAATAAACCGCTAACCCCCGATGCTAATTCTCACCATTCTATTTAATTAAAATGTCTACCTCCCCCGTCCAGTTCACTGCCATTTTAACTTTTATATTCTTCATAGAACTTACTATCAAAAAAAAAAAAAAAAGAAAGAACTTACTACTATCTGCAATTGCATATGCATATACATTTTGTTTACTTGCTTATTGGTCTTCCGATCTCTCACCTCCCTAAAAAAAGGGAAGTTATATAATTTTGTCAGGTTCATTTACCTATCTCCAGCACTAACTGATATTTTACAAATACTCATTGGACAAATGAATTCTTCCTTTTTTTTTTCTGAGACAGAGTCTCACTCTGTCACCCAGGCTGGAGTGCAGTGGCGCCGACTCGGCTCACTGCAACCTCTGCCTCCCAGGTTCAAGCGATTCTCCTGTCTCAGCCTCGCAAGTAGCTGGGCTACAGGCGCACACCACCACGCCCGGCTAATTTTTGTATTTTTAGTAGAGACGGAGTTTCGCCATATTGGTCAGGCTGGTGTCAAACTCCTGACCTCTGGTGATCCACCCGCCTTGGCCTCCCAAAGTGCGGGGATTATAGGCTTGAGCCACCGTGCCTGGCCGAATTCTTCACCTTTGATACCTGAAGGCAGATCTCCGCCTCCCAAGTTTTTATTCTACTGCTCTCACAGTCCTTGTTAACCCCTCCCTTAAGACTCTCCCACTCCCAAACTCCAAAACTTCAAGGTCTCACTTGGGCACGAAGGGTCCAAACTTGAATACAACACTCCAAGAAGGTAAGGTTCACCTGCCAAGGACACCTGTCCACCCTCCACTCTGGTGTCCCTGGCAAACCCAAAGCAGCCTCCTTCTGCAATGTGTATATACAGATGGATTCCTAGAGCGTACAGGGACCTGTGTCAGGGGAACACAGAGGCAGACAAGATCTCCCAGCCCTCCTGGCTGGTTGTTAGCAGTTCTGAAGCAGAGAGGGAAACAAAAGGCTGGGCGGTCGGAGGAAACTGATGAAGGCTGCCAGGAGTAGTACTGCAGGCAGCAGGGCTGGTTCCCAAGTCTTGAGCTGAGACGTGAAGGGTGGGAGAGGTAGTCATGAGGATTATGAACTGACACGTTCAATCACTTACCACAGCGCCTGGCAGAGTTAGGGGTTCCGTAAGTGTTGGTTATTGCTGGGGGTAAAGGATTGGGGGAGGAGAAGAGAAATTATGAATGAGAAAAGGCGAGAAGATGGGATGTCGGGGCTGGAGGGAGCTGAGAATGAGTTGACGGGACAGCAGCGGGCAGAGAGAAGGGGCATGAGGAGCCCCGTTGGTGAGAGACTGAGGGGAACGGGAGTTGGGGATCTGGGGATGGGGGCACGGTGGGGGCGCCGCTAGTACCTCCGGCATCGGTCAGCACCTCCACGCGGCCGCTGAACATGGCCTTCAGCATGGTGTCCTGTCCCGTGAGGGTGCGCAGCGTGGTGTAGTGCAGCGAGCCGCCCACGTTCAGCTTCACGTATTTGCTGTTCGGGGTTAGCGGCTTGAGACCGTAGGCGGCGGGGCCAGGCTCGAGACCCGAGGGCTTGGGGGCTTCCAGGGACGGGGCCGCGGGGGCCGCCGGGCCCGAGGCCTCCGCCGACATACCGGGTAGCAGCGGCAGACGGCGATCCCAGGCTCTCTCCGCGCCCTGCGACCTGCTCCCGAAGACCCTCGGCCAGCCCCTAGCCCTCGGGCCAGACCGCTCCGCGCACACGCCCACTCACCGCCTCTACTCAGCGAGACCGGCCCTCCGCCCCATCTCGCTCGCACCACCCGGAAGCCAGTGCCGGGTAGCTGCGCAGGCGCGGCCCGCCCCTGAATGGGGACGGGGCTGGAGTATGGAGCATGCGCAGTGGGCTTGCTGGGGAAGCCGGTGGATAGGTGGCGTGTGGCCCTAAGGTCCCCCGGGCGGGTCGACGTGCTCTTCCCTCTGGTCTCGAGTCCCCAAGACCAGATCGAGGATGCGGCCGACCCGCTGGCCGATGTGGAAGGCTAAGTCTCCGCCTCGTGATTGGGTCTCTGCTGTCAGAGAGCTTCACGAGCTTGAGGAGAAACAGACCGTGAGGTCTGGGCATTGGGCAGTTTCCCGCCTCCCAACCCCGCGCACTGAACAGACCGTGACGAGAACTGGAACAAAGCGCGGAGGGAAGCTCTTAAAGGAGGCCAAAGCGGCCGGGCGCGGTGGCTCACACCTGTAACCCCAGTCTGTAAGCCTAGCTACTCGGGAGGCCGAGGCAGGAGGAACGCTTGAAGCCAGGAGTTGGAAGCTGAAGTTAATACATGATCGGACCACTGCACTCCAGCTTGGGCAACATAGCATCCTTTAAAAAAAAAAAAAAAAAAAAAGAAGCCAAAAGGGGTAGCAGTGGTGCCCGGGCACCAAGGATAGAAGGCCTCTCTGAGGAGGTGATGCCGAGCTGAAGCTAGGAAGCGGATGTGAGGGAAGAGTTCCAAGCAGAGGGAAGGCAAATGCAAAGATCCTCAAGGCAGGAACACGCTCTCCGTATTTGAGGAGCAGAGTGCGTGTCAGTGGTGGCAGCAGCAGCTGAGCAAAGGTCTTAGAATCCTAGCTAATGTCATGGGACCTAGCACCCAATCCCAAAAGAAAGAAGAAAAGATAGGAACCCACTGTTGACAAGAAGGTGCACTGAGAAGTGTTTTTATCTGACCCTATCTGCATCCAGTTTAGAAGCCGATACGTCAGGGATTTAACAATCCACTTCAATGTCTAGCAAGGGAAGTTGCTGGAGGGAAAACACAGAGTCAGAGTTCTATCTTCAGCCCTGCCAGCAGGTCCCTGGGAGATGCTGGAAGAGTGACTTTTCTCTGGGCGTGGTTGGTGCAATCACCAACCTCGCAGGAGAGAGGTCAGAGTGTAAATGAGTGACGTAGGCCCGTTACTGGGTATAAGTGGGCTTATAGTGACCAGGAGCTCATGTTCTACCAAAGGGGTTGCCAATTCTGATTTTGAGTGTGGCGGTGTAAAAGAGGAAAGCAACTGCTGCCAGCTGGGAGCTGGTTTGCACCCTCACTCCAGAAGCCTTGATGTTGCTAGGAGCTGGCCTGGCACCAACAGTGAGGCCATGGTGGTGTCCTGTTGAGCATAATTTCACAAAAAACATCAGACAAGGTCCCTCTTTGACTGATGATAGAGAAAAAGACCATTCCATAATTAAGCCTCAACACAGAAACAAGAACATTGTCCAAACCACGAAAATTACCAACACAATCCTTACTCCCACAGGGTAAGTCACTGCTGCTTCTTTTTTGGTTGTTGTTTTTGTCTGTTTTGTTTTGTTTTTGAAATGAAGTCTTGCTCTGTTACCCTGGCTGGAGTGCAGTGATGCGATTTTGGCTCACTGCAACCTCCACCTCCAGGTTCAAGTGATTCTCCTGCCTCAGCTTCCAGAGTAGCTGGGATTGCAGGCAACCACCATCATGCCCAGATCATTTCTGTATTTTTAGGAGAGATGGGGTTTCACCACATTGCCCAGGCGGGTCTCGAACTCCTGACCTCCAGTGATCTGCCCGCCTCGGCCTCCCAAAGTGCTGGGCCTACAGGCATGAGCCACTGCACCCGGCCACTGCTGCTGCTTTACTAAGTACAGTTTTAGCTTGATTCATTCCTCCCATCTGCTAGATAAGAATTATTAAGATAACCAAAAATAATTATCCCTACCTCCTGATAGCATCCAATCCAGAGCAAATGCCCCCCTTTTTGAACCTGCCTAAGAAGTCCCCTAACGAAAGCTCCAATCCTGTAATAAGTCCTTTCACACATGCTCTTGCTGAGATATCCATGTTGTTCAGCTGCGCTTGTTCAACTACAGGTGCTTCCTGGTGGTCCTTGGTTGGAAGATACTATCAGAAATGGAGGAGCAACAAAGATTCAGCTGAAGCCCTCACTGCCTGGGACTGGGACCCTTGACTCATCATTGTATGTACACCTGAAACTGCTTATGTCTCTGAGGTGCCATCCTACTGATGGTTGGGAGCTAACTGAATTGCGTTCTGATATTTTGTTGATATCCGTAAGCATTGGGTTTACTTTTTATTTTATTTATTTATTTATTTATTTATTTATTTATTTATTTATTTTTGAGACGGAGTTTCACTCTTGTTGCCCAGGCTGCAATGGCACGATCTCAGCTCACCGCAACCTCCACCTCCCAGGTTCAAGCGATTCTCCTGCCTCAGCCTCCTGAGTAGCTGGGATTACAGGCATGCACCACCACGCCCGGCTAATTTTGTATTTTTAGTAGAGACAGGGTTTCTCCATGTTTGTCAGGCTGGTCTCGAACTCCTGACCTCAGGTGATCCACCCGCCTCGGCCTCCCAAAGTGCTGGAATTACAGGCATGAGCCACCACCGCGCCTGGCAATGCCAGTTAATTTTTATATATTTTTTTATACAGATAGGGTTTCGCCATGTTGCCCAGGCTGGTCTCAAACTCCTGAGCTCAAAGTGATCCTCCCACCTTGGTTTCCCAAAGTGCTGGGCTTATAGGCATGAGCCACCATGCCCTGCCAAGCAGTGGGTTTATTTGGTTTTTCAGTTTTTTTACTCCTGGAATAAGGCCCCCACGCTGGATTTTTGATTATCTGATCAGGTATTTATTTTGTCCTTGGTGCAATTGTTTTCTGTCCTTCTACACTCATTTCTACGGTGTCTTCTTGTCTAGTATTTTGAATATCATTTGTCTGTAAGAGGCAAAGTCAATATAAAAAGGATGGATGTAGCAGGCGCGGTGGCTCAGGCCTATAATCCCAGCAACTTTGGGAGGCCACAGTGGGTAGATCACCTGAGATCAGGTGACCTGGCCAACATGGCAAAATCCCGACTCTACTGAAAATACAAAAAATTAACTGGGCATGGTGGCAGGCGCCTGTAATCCCAGCTACTTGGGAGGCTGTGGCAGGAGAATCGCTTGAACTTGGGAGGCGGAGGTTGCAGTGAGCTGAGTTCGTGCCATTGCACTCCAGCCTGGGCGACAGAGCAAAAAAAAAATCTCTGTCTCGGAAAGCAAAGGAGAAGGGAGGGGAGGGGAGGGGAGGGAAGGGGAGGGGAGGGAAGGGGAGGGAAGGGGGAGAGGGAGGGGAAGGAAGGGGATGGGGAGAGGAGAGGGGAGGGGAGGGAGAGAGGGGAGGGGTGTGAAGGGGACGGAAGGGGAGATGGGAGGGGAGAGAAGGGGAGAGGGGAGGGGAGAGAAGGGGAGAGGGGAGGGGAGGGAAGGGGAGGGGGAGAGAGGAGGGGAGGGGAGGGAGAGAGGGGAGGGGAGGGAAGGGGAGAGGAGGGGGGAGGCGGGGGAGGATATGTAACCTCGGATTACAGGCATGAGCCACTGCACCTGGCTTAATTTTTGTATTTTTAAAATAGAGACAGGGTTTCACCGTGTTGGCTAGACTGATCTCAAACTCCTGACCTCAGATGATCCACCTGCCTCGGCCTCCCAAAGTGCTGGGATTACAGGCGTGAGCCACTGCACCCAGCCAACATCAACAGTTTTGTAGAACACCATGACAGAGACAAGGCCACTCTATGACTGTGGTGGATCAGACAAAAACAAGGCCACTGTGTACTCATGATGTCTGAACACAGACAAAAACAAGAACATTGTCCAAACTATTTAGTTCTGCTCCTTTCTCCCACCTTTCAGTTGAAAATTAAGATACTCAGACATAGAATTACCCCTTCCTGGCTGGGCATGGTGGCTCATGTCTGTAATCCCAGCACTTTGGGAGGCCGAGGCGGGCGGATCATGAGGTCAGGAGATCGAGACCATCCTGGCTAACATGGTAAAACCCCGTCTCTACTAAAAATACAAAAAAAATTAGGCGGAAGTGGTGGCGGACGCCTGTGGTCCCAGCTACTTGGGAGGCTGAGGCAGGAGAATGGCGTGAACCTGGGAAGTGGAGCTTGCAGTGAGCCGAGATTGTGCCACTACACTCCAGCCTGGGTGACAGAGTGAGACTCCGTCTCAAAAAAAAAAAAAAAAAAAGAATTACCCCTTCCTTCGTGATGCGTCTAAACCAGAGCAAACCCTCTTGCCTCGAATCCTCTCCTGAAACATAACATGAGCATAAGTCCTACAATAAGTCTTTTTTTTTTTAATTAGACATGGGGTTTCACTATGTTGCCTAGGCTGGTCTTGAACTCCTGGGCCTAAGCAATCTTCCTGCCTTGGCATTCCATATTGCTGGGCTTACAGGCGGGAGCCACCATGCCCAGTCTAAGTCATCTTCAACACCTCTTTCTGAGATGCCTTGCGGTTCCCCATATTATGTGGTCTCCTTCATTGCAATGAGTCCATAAAACTGACTTTTTTTGTTTTGGGTTTTTGTTGTCATTGTTTTGGGTTTTTTTTGTTTGTTTGTTTGCTTTGTTTTGTTTTTTTGAGACATGGTCTCATTCTCTTGCCCAGGCTGGAGTATAATGCTGCAATCATGACTTACTGCAGCCTCAACCTCCCAGGCTCAGGTGATTCTCCCACCTCTGCCCCCTTGAGTAGCTAGGACTACAGGCACATGCCACCACGCTTGGCTAATTTTTTGTAATTTTTATAGAGATGGGGTTTCACCATGTTGCCCAGGCTAGTCTCAAACCCCCACGTTAAAGCAATCTTCCCACCTCAGCCTCCCAAAGATCTGGGATTACATGCATGGGCCACCACACCCAGTCCCCCAACTTTGTTTTAAAACTTTCTTTTAAGTGTGTTCTTGGTAGCCCTTAACAGAAGGACATTGACACTGGAATCTGGATGTTTGTTTGTTTGTTTTGGAGACAAGATCTCACTCTGTTACCCAGGCTGGAGTGCAGTGGCACAATCTTGGCTCACTGCAACCTCTGCCTCCTGGGTTCAAACGAATCTTGTGCCTTAGCCTCCCAAGTAGCTGGTATTACAGGTGCATGCCACCACACCTGGCTAATTTTTGTATTTTTATTAGAGATGGGGTTTCACCATATTGGCCAGGCTGGTCTTGAACTCCTGGCCTCACGTGATCCACCCACCTCGACCTCCCATAGTGCTGGGATTATAGGTATGAACCACTGTACCGGGCCTGGATTTTTTTTTTTTTCAGTGAAAGATACTGATTTTTTTAAAGTTGACTCAGAACAAGTTTTAAGCACTCTGTGTCCACTTCATGTTGCTATCACAGAATATCACAGTCTGCGTAGTTTAGAAACAATAGACATTTATTTGACTTATAGTTCTGGAGGCTGTGAAGTCCAAGATACAGGAGCTGCCTCTGGTGAGACATCATCACGTGGCAAGAGAGCATGAGAGAGAGGGAGAGGGGGCTGAACTTGCTTTTATAACAAACCCATTCCTGAAATAATGGCATTAATCCATTATAATGGCTTCTTGAGGATCCCACCTCTCAACAGTATTACATCAGGGATTAACTTTCCAACACCTGAGCTTTGAGGGACTCGTTCAAACCATAGTACTCTGAAATTGGATAAATAGGTCTATGGGTGAGATTCCGGCTGAGGGTTGCCAATTTGCAACCTTTCAGTTGAATGGTCTCCCTTCTGAATGTCAAGGTTAATACTGCTATGAACAGCTATTATGCACCTAAGTTGAACCAGGGAGAGAACACATCCTTCCACATGTACCATTTTATTTAATGTTCTTTTCTACTAAGTCATTCAGAACTCTCTGGACTCTCTTTATGCTGTGTCATTTGCAAGGTTGCCTGCTGCATGTTTGGTTATAAATGAGGTCAAATCCCAATTTTGCAGGAGGAGGTGGATGTATGCCCATTCCCTTCACACTGTGAGCCGGTAGCCATGGGAACTATGATCAAGTACACAATAACTCCCCCATGAACAAATCCTCAGGGAACAAGGTTCATTTGAATGAAACTGGCTTGACCACAAAGGAATCTGGAGGACTTTCGGAGCTTCTCGGCCTTGTGCTGCCTCCTGACTTTAAGCTGGCTCTGCAGGAGGAGGAAGTGGAGATATCTCAGGTATGGACCTCTTTCTGGGAGCTGGGACTTAGACCAGGCAAAGAAAGGAGGCGGTGGGGAAAACTCCCCCAGAGGAGGCAGGAGTGGGCCCTGCATACCAGGTCCCCAGGTCTCTGAGGGCTTTACTAGTTCTGGGAGTGTGTGGATCGAGCCTAAAGTCTAGGAGGAATTCCAGCATTACCCAGGGCGTTGGCTGGAATATCTTTAAGGACGCTTCCAGCCCTGGAATCATAGCAGCAAAGGACCCAATTGTATGACAGCTGCTTTGGCCAGTGAAGATGGAAAGACCAGGAAAAGCTTTAGGCTAAGCGATGGAGTTCGTACCCCGCTAATTCACCTCCCTTGCCGCATCCCTGACATTTCCCACACAATATGTCCTTCACTCTGTTCTCCAAAAAGCCATTGCCTTCCTCTAACTGCCGAAATGAGCCCTGGAAACCCTGATGCCCACCAGACCCCTGCCTTTCCTCTTCTCTGCTCTGTTGGCCAAGGTTTCTGCCTCAGTTGCCCTGTCTGACAATATAGTTTCCCTAGGAGTGGAGCTAGTCCTGGCATCCCAGAATCCCCAACAGGTGCTAGCCTCTGGAGTCAGGACTGTCTCCCTGTGCCCCTGTGCTTGCTGCAGAAGAAACTGATTACTTGTAACTGCCATTCTGAATATAGTCACTACCAGGAACCGCTGGCTACCTGTGACATACCATCTAGCATGGTACCACAGCACCTGGCCCAGCACCTTGGGAGGCCAAGATGGGAGGATCACTTGAGGGCAGGAGTTTGAGATCAGCCTGGGCAACAACATAGTGAGAACCCCACCTCTACAAAAAATTTAAAAATTAGCCGAGTGCGATAGCACATGCCTGTAGTCCCAGTTACTTGGGGAGGCTGAGGCAGGAGGATCACTTGAGCCCAGGAGGTGGAGGCTGCAGTGAGCTATGATCGCACCACTGCACTCCAGCGTGGGAGACAAAGGGAGATTCTGTATGTAAATAAACAAATAAATAAAAAACAAAGGAGAGGGATTTTTCTACAAGAGAGTTAACATGCAGGGTGCTATGTACCGTGAGGGGTGGAGACTCGCCGAGGTTCAGTGGGAATGGGAGCTCAATCCTGAGAGTGGGGGAAGGCATTACAGAGGCTGTGACCTTTGAAATTGGTCTTGAAGAAAGAGAAAATGTGTACAAGGCAGAAAGAAGAGAGAGCTGCACCAGCCAAAAATATGGAGGTATGGAGTAGGTAGAATTGTGAGACATTTATGTGACTGGAATGAAAAATGAAAGCTGATGCTGGAAAGGAGGGTTAAGGCCAGGTTTTGAAGGATCTCTTAAAAAAATAGTAGGCTGGGCACAGTGGCTCACACCTGTAATCCCAGCACTTTGGGAGGCCGAAGAGGGCAGATCACTCGAGGTCAGAAGTTCGAGACCAGCCTGGCCAACACAGCGAAACCCCGTCTCTACTAAAAATACAAAAATTAGCTGGGCCTGGTGGTGCGCGCCTGTAGTCCCAGCTACTAGGGAGTCTGAGGCAGAAGAATTGCTTGAACCCGGGAGGCAAAGGCTGCAGTGAGCAGAGATTCTGCCACTGCACTCCAGCCTGGGTGACAGAGCAAGATCCTGTCTCAAAATTAATGCATTATTATTATTAATTTTTTGAGACAGAATCTTGCTCTGTCACCCAGGCTGGAGTGCAGTGGCATAATCACAGTTCACTGCAGTCTCAAGCTCTTAGGCTTAAGCGATCCTCCTGCCTTAGCATCCCAAGCTGCTGGGACTATAGCCATATGCCACTGATGGAGCAGGAGCACCGTCATCTAGGACAAACACCACCACTTTAAGTTCCAGCTCCCTTTCTAGCCTCATGCATTTCAAGGAAATCACTTCTAACTACAAGCAGACAGAAAGAGCAGACAGTAAAACACAGATAAGACAGTTTGGGTACAGAGGGAGGTGGAGGCAAAGTCTCTTGGGTAACTGCCAAACTTCACTCTCATACAATGGGCCCCAGTAAAACAGTGGGCCTTAGGCCGGGCGCGGTGGCTTATGCCTGTAATCCCAGCACTTTGGGAGGCTGAGGTTCCAGACCAACATGGTGAAACCCTATCTCTATTAAAAATACAAAAATTAGCCGGGCATGGTGGTGTGCACCTGTAATCCCAGCTACTAAGGAGGCTGAGGCAGGAGAATCCCTTGTATGTGGGAGGCAGAGGTTGCAGTGAGCTGAGATCACGCCACTGCACTCCAGCCTGGACGACAGAGAGAGACTGTCTCAAAACAAACAAACAAACAAAAAATAATGGGCCTTAATAAGCACATTTCTTTCCCTTCAGGTGAACTAAGATACAGAAGTTAAAAGCAGACTCAGGGGATATGCCTGTAGCTGCAGAAAAAAGATAAACACAACATAAGTACAACAAAGAGACACAGAAGCAGTCCAAGCCTCTGATAAACTCTCCCACCCTGAATCCTTACAAACTCTTAGTCCGTAAGAGAGGGTGGCTCTGACCTAACCCTGCCAGCCACCCCTCTCAGGTTTATTCAAAATAAACCTATCCCTGATGACTGTCAAGCCACCCTTCATGTTTCTCTTCTCTTTCCTTAATTCTTACAGCCACCACGCCTGGCTAATTTTTTTGAATTTCAGTGGAGGTCTTGCTGTGTTGCCCAGGCTGGACTTGAACTCCTGAGCTCAAGTGATCCTCTCACCTCAGCCTCCCAAAGTGTTGGGATTACAGGCGCGAGCTACGGCGCCCCAGCTGGAGGATCATATCTGTTTCAAAAGGTGGAGCTTTCGCCATGCGCAGTGGCTCACGCCTGTAATCCCAGCACTTTCGGAGGCCGAGGTGGGTGGATCATGAGGTCAGGAGATCGAGACCATCCTGGCTAACATGGTGAAACCCCATCTCTACTAAAAATACAAAACATTAGCCAGGCATGGTGGCGGGCGCCTGTAGTCCCAGCTACTTGGGAGGCTGAGGCAGGAGAATGGTGTGAACCCAGGAGGCAGAGCTTGCAGTGAGCCTTGATTGTGCCACTGCACTCCAGCCTGGGCAACAGAGCGAGACTCGGTCTCAAAAAAAAAAAAAAAGGTGGAGCTTTCTGCTGGAGGCAGCAGAGTTCTTCAGGCAGAGCAGCTGAGTCTTGAGGTTGCTCTTTTAGGAAACAAACTCAGGAGGCAATGTGGAGGGTGCACTGAATGGAGGAGAAAGTGGAGGCAGCGAGAAGGGTGAGGAGACACTGCTGAGTCCTGGTGAGAGACAAAGAAAGCCTGAAGGAAGCAAAGGGAATGGAGAGGAGGGGAAGGCTTCTGGAAGACTGTGATGCATGGATTGTGTGGGATAAGGGCAGAGGGTGGAGTCCAGGCTGACTCAGAGGTTTCTTGCTTGGGAGACTGAGTAGATGATCACGCTGTTACCTGAGATGAAGACACAGTAAGAGAAGTTAAATGAAGAAAAAGTAGGCTGGGCACAGTGGCTCACGCCCGTAATCCCAGCACTTTGGGAGGCTGAGGTGTGTGAATCACCTGAGCCCAGGAGTTCCAGACCAGCCTGAGCAACATAGCAAAACCTCATCTGTACTAAAATTCAAAACAATTAGCCAGGTGTGGTGGTGCTGGCCTGTAGTCCCAGCTACTTGGGAGTCTGAGGTGGGAGAACCACTTGGGCCCAGGAGGTCGAGGCTGAAGTGAGTCATGATCGTGTTACTGCACTCCATCTTGGACAACAGAACAAGACCCTGTTTCAAAAGGAAAAAACAGAAAAAATAATAAGCTCAGTTTTTAAAAAGAAATTGTAGTAGAATAAACACAATGTAAAATTTACCATTTAACCATTTTACAGTGTACAATTCAGTGGCATTAAGTACATTCACAATGTTTGCAAGCATCACCTTGATCTAGCTCCAAAACATTCTCATCACCCCAAAGGGAACCCCCAAACCCGTTAGGCAGTGATTCTCTATTCCCCTGTGTGCCCAGCCCCTGGCAGTCCCTAATCTCCCTGTAGATTTGCCTGTTCTGGACATTTTATATGCATGGAATCATATGATATGTGACTATAGTTTATGTCTGGCCACTTAGCACAATGTTTTCAAGGTTCATCCATGTTGTAGTATGTATCAGAATTCTTTTTTTTTTCTTTTTTGGAGACTCAGCCTATTTTTTTTTTTTTTTTTTTTTTTTTTTTTTGGAGACTCAGAGTCTCATTCTGTCACCCAGGCTGGAGTGCAGTGGTGCAATCTTGGCTCACTGCAACCTCCGCCTCCCAGGTTCAAGTGATTTTCCTGCCTCCAGAGTAGCTGGGATTATAGACGCATGCCACCACACCTGGCTAATTTTTGTATTTTTAGTAGAGATGGGGTTTCGCCATGTTGGCCAGGCTGGTCTCGAACTCCTGACCTCAAGTGATCTACCCGCCTTGGCCTCCCAAAGTGCTGGGATTACAGGCATGAGCCACCGTGCCTGGCCCCTTACCCATTTTTCAATTGGTCTATTTGTCTTTTTCTTATTGAATTGTAAGAGTTATTTATATGTTTTAGGTACAAGTACCTTATCAGATGTAGGATTTGCAAATACTTTCTCCCATTCTGTGAGCTGTCTTTTCACTTTGTGGCTGGTATTCTTTGAAGCACAAAACTTTTTATTTTGATGAAGTCCCATTTATCTATTTTTACTTTTGTTGCTTGTGCTTTTGGTATCATATCTAAGAAATCATTGCCAAATACAATATGATGAAGATTTTCCCCTATATTTTCTTCTAGAATTTTTATGGTTTTTGCACTTAAGTTTAGATCTTTGATCCATTTTGAGTTAATTTTTTGTATGTGAGCTAAGCGTTCTATGTGGGGTACAGAAAAGGTCTAACCTCATTATTTTGCATGTTTCCCCCATTGCCCACCAACATTTGTCAAAAATATGAATGCTTTCCCCATCAAATAGTCTAAAAAACTATTTTCAACAAGGGAAAATAGTTGAAAATCAATTGTTGAAAATCAGTTAACCATGTATGTGAGGGTTTATTTCTGGGTTCTCTATTCTACTCCATTTGTTTCTCTGTCTACCCTTAGGTCAGCATCACACTGGGTTTTTTCTTTTGTTTGTTTTAACTTTTTAAATTTCTTGTTTTTAATTTTCGTGGGTACATAGTAGGCATATATATTTATGGGGTACATGAGATACTTTGCTACAGGCATGCAACACATAATAATCACATCATAATAAATAAGCATTTATCTTTTGTGTTACAAATAATCCAGTTATATTCTTTCAGTTATTTAAAAATATACAATTAAATTATTATTGACTGGCCTGGCACAGTGGCTCAGGCTGTAATCCCAGCACTTTGGGAGGCTGAGATGGGCGGATCATTTGAGGCCAGGAGTTCAAGACCAGCCTGGCCATGGTGAAACTCCATCTGTACTAAAAAGACAAAAAAAGTTAGCCAGGCCTCAGACTACCTGTAGTAGTCCCAGCCACTCGGGAGGCTGCGACAGGGGAATGGCGTGAACCCAGGAGGCAGAGCTTACGGTGAGCTGAGATCGCGTCACTGCACTCTAACCTGAGTGACACAGCGAGACTCCATCTCAAAAAAAAAAAAGTTAGCCAGATCTGGGGGTGCACGCCCGTAGTCCCAGCTACTTGAGAGGCTGAGACAGGGTAATTGCTTGAATCTGGGAGGCGGAGGTTGCAGCAAGCCATGATCATGCCACTGCACTCCACCCTGGGTAACAGAGCTAGACTCCGTCTCAAAAAAAAAAAAAAAAAAAAAAAGAATGGCCGGGCGCTGTGGCTCATGCCTGTAATCCCAGCACTTTGGGAGGCCAAGGAAGGCAGATCATGAGATCAGGAGTTCAAGACCAGCCTGACCAACACGGTGAAACCCATCTCTACTAAAAATACAAAAATTAGCCAGGCGTGGTGGTGTGTGCCTGTAGTCCCAGCTACTCAGGAAGCTGAGGCAGAAGAATCACTTGAACCTGGGAGGCAGAGGTTGCAGTGAGCCAAGATGGCACCACTGTACTCCAACCTTGGGAACAGAGCGAGACTCCGTCTCAAAAAAAAAAAAAAAGAAGAAGAATCATATTGCTAAAAAAAACCATATTCATTCTGTCTATATGTCATAAGTGAGATGACTTGAACTCCCTGAGCATATGTGTCCATTATTTCCACCATTAAAATGAATTAAGGTGCTTGGCATGACTGTCCCCCGTTTATTAGTTCTAATAGTTTTTTGGTGGAGTCTATGTTTTTTCCAAATATAAGATCCTATCATCTGCAAACAAGAATAATTTTTACTTCTTCCTTTCCAATTTGGATGCCCTTTGTTTCTTTCTCTTGTCTAATTATTCTAGCAAAGGCTTCCAGCTTGGGAAGTGACAGTGTTGTTGAGTAACAGTGGTGAAAGTAGGCATCCTTGTGGTGTTCCAGATCTTAGAGGAAAGTCTTTCAGGTTTTTCCCCATTCAGTATGGGTCTGTCATACATGGTTTTTATAATGTTGAGGTATGTTTCTTCTATACCCAGTTTTTTGAGGGTTTTTATTATGAAGTAGTGTTGAATTTTATCAAATGCTTTTTCAACATCAATTGAAATGATCGTATGGTTTTTGTCTTTCATTTTGTTGATATGATGTATCACATTAATTGATTTGTGTATGTTGAACCATCCTTGCATCCCTGGGAGAAACTCCACTTCGTCAAGACGATCTTTTTTTTTTTTTTTTTTTTTTGAGACAGAGTCTTGCTCTGTCACTCAGGCTAGAGGGCAATGGCATAATCTCAGCTCACTGCAACCCCTGCCTCCTGAGTTCAAGTGATTCTCCTGCCTCAGCCTACCTAGAAGCTGGGACTACAGGTGCATGCCACCACACCCAGCTAATTTTTTTTATTTGTGGAGTCAATATTTTGCCATTACCCAGGCAAAATGAGTAACATTTTGAACTCCTGGGTTAAAGTGATCTTCCCGCCTTAGCCTACCAAAGTGTTGGGATTATAGGCGTGAGCTACCATGCCCAGCCAAATACTATGTTATTACCCATTATTTTAAACTGATGACAACTTAACACTGGCTGCATAAACAAACAAGCAAAATGAAAAATAATAAAAACTGTACACTTTAACTTCATCTACTCTGTTTTGCTTTTTTTTTTTTTTTTTTGAGATGGAGTTTCACTCTGTCACCCAGGCTGGAGTGCAGTGGCGTGAGCTCAGCTCACTGCAACCTCTGCCTTCCGTGGTTCAAGCAATTTTCCTGCCTCAGCCTCCCAAGTAGCTGGGACTACAGGTGCGCATTATCACGGCTGGCTAATTTTTGTATTTTTAGTAGAGACGGGGTTTCACCATATTGGTTACGCTTGTCTTGAACTCCTGACCTCGTGATCCACCCGCTTCAGCCTCCCAAAGTGCTGGGATTACAAGTGTGAGCCACCGTGCCCAGCCCCCACTGCTTTTTTTTTTTTTTTTTTTTTTTGAGGCAGAGTCTCGCTCTGTCGCCCAGGCTGGAATGCAGTGGTGTAATCTCGGCTCACTGCAAGCTCTGCCTCCCGGGTTCACGCCATTCTCCTGCCTCAGCCTCCCAAGTAGCTGGGACTACAGGTGCCCGCCACCAAGCCCGGCTAATTTTTTTTGTTGTTGTTGTATTTTTAGTAGAGACGGGGTTTCACCATGTTAGCCAGGATGGTCTCGATCTCCTGACCTCGTGATCCACCCGCCTCAACCTCCCAAAGTGCTGGGATTACAGGCATGAGCCACTGCACCCGGCCCCCACTGCTTTTTAATTTGGTTCCCTTTATGTCTTATTGTACTATGCCTTGAAATGTTGTAGTTATTATTTTTTATTGGTTCATTGTTTAGCTTTTCTACTTCAGATAAGAGTAGTTGACCGGGCACAGTGGCTCATGCTTGTAATCTCAGCACTTTGCGAGGCTGAGGTGGGTGGATCACCTGAGGTCAGAAGTTCGAGACCAGCCTGACCAACATGGAGAAACCCTGTCTCTATTAAAAATACAAAATTAGCTGAGTGTGGTGGTGCATGCCTATAATCTCAGCTACTCGGGAGACTGAGGCAGGAGAATTGCTTGAACCTGGGAAGAGGAGGTGTGTCAAGATTGCACCATTGCACTCTAGCCTGGGCAACAAGAGTGAAACTCCATCTCAAAAAAAGAAGATAATGGTAGTTTATATATCAAAATTACAGTGTTATAATATTCTGTATTTTTCTGTGTGCTTACTATTACCAGTGAATTTTGTACCTTCAAATGATTTCTTATTGCTTATGAACATCCTTTTCTTTCAGATTGACGAACTCCCCTTAGCATTTCTTGTAGAACAGGTCTGGTGTTCATGAAATCCTTCATTTTCGTTTGTCTGGGCAAGTCTTTATTTCTCCTTCATGTTTGAAGAATTTTTTTTTTTTTTTTGAGGCGGAGTTTCACTCTTGTTGCCCAGGCTGGAGTGCAATGGCATGATCTCGGCTCACCGTAACCTCTGCCTCCCAGGTTCAAGCAATTCTCCTGCCTCAGCCTCCCTAGTAGCTGGGATTATAGGCATGTGCCACCACGCCCAGCTAATTTTGTATTTTTAGTAGAGACGGGGTTTCTCCATGTTGGTCAGGCTGGTCTTGAACTCCCGACCTCAGGTGATCCACCCGCCTCGGCCTCCCAAAGTGCTGGGATTACAGGCGTGAGCCACTGCGCCCGGCCTTTTTGAAGAATATTTTTACCAGACATACTATTCTAGGGTAATTTTTTTTTTTCTTTTAGCACTTTCAATATGTCATGCCATTCTTTTCTGGCCTGTAAGGTTTCCACTGAAAAGTCTGCTGCCAGATGGGAATTGGAGATCCATTGTTTTGTTTGTTTGTTTGAGATGGAGTCTTGCTCTGTCGCCCAGGCTGGAGTGCAATGGCGCAATCCCAGCTTATTGCAACCTGCACCTCCCAGGTTAAAGCGATTATCCTGCCTCAGCCTCCTGAGTAACTGGGACTACAGACATGCACCAATATGCCTGTTTGTGTGTGTGTGTGTATTTTTAGTAGAGATGTGGTTTCACCCTGTTGCTCAGGCTGGTCTCAAACTCCTGACCTCAAATGATCTGCCTGCCTCGGCCTCCCAAAGTTCTGGGATTACAGATGTGAGCCACTGCACCCAGCCTCCATTGTATGTTATTTGGTTCTTTTCTTTTGCTGCTTTTAGGATCCTTTATCTTTGACATTTGAGAGTTTGATTATTAAGCACCTTGAGGTAGTCTTCTTTGGGCTAAATCTGCTTGGTGTTCTATAACCTTGTACTTGAATGTTGATTCTCTAGGTTTTAGAAGTTTTCTGTTATTATTCCTTGAAAAAAGTTTCTACCCCTATCTCTTTCTCTACCTCCTCTGGTAAGGCTAATAACTCTTAGATTTGCCCTTTTGAGGCTATTTTCTAGATCTCGTAGGTATTTTTCATTATTTTCTATTCTTTTTTCTTTTGTCTCTTCTGCCTATGTATTTTCAAATAGTCTGCCTTCAAGCTCACTAATTCTTTCTTTTGCTTGATCAGTTCTGCTATTAAGGTACTCTAATGTATTCTTCTTTTCTTTTTCTTTCTTTCTTTTTTTTTTTTTTTTTTGAGACAGGGTCTCACTCTGTTGCCCAGGCTGAAGTGCAGTGGTGAAATCTCGGTTCACTGCAACCTCTGCCTCCCAGGCTCAAATGATTCTCCTGCCTCAGCCTCCTGAGTACCTGGGATTACAGGTGTGTGCCACCATGCCCAGCTAATTTTTGTATTTTTAGATGAGATGGGGTTTCACCTTGTTGGCCAGGCTGGTCGCAAACTTCTGACCTCAGGTGATCCACCCACCTCGGCCTCCCAAAGTGCTGGGATTACAGGTGTGAGTCACCTCACTTTCTAATGCATTCTTTAGTATGTCAATTGCATTTTCCAACTCTAGAATTTCTGCTTATTTTTAGTTATTTCAATCTCTGTTAAATTTATCTGATAGAATTCTGAATTCCTTCTCTGTGTTACTGTGAATTTCTTTGAGTTTCCTCAAGATGTCTTTTTTGAATTCTCTGTCTGAAAGGTCCCATCTGTGTTTCTCCAGGATTAGTCCCTGGTGGCTTATTTGGTTCATTTGGTGAGGTCATGTTTTCCTGGATAGTCTTGATGCTTGTGGATGTTCATCGGTATCTGCACATTGAAGAGTTAGGTATTTATTGTAGTCTTTGCAGTCTGGGCTTGTTTGTGCCCATCTTTTTTGGGAAGACTTTCCATGTATTCAAAGAGACTTGAGCTCCAAGCCCAATAACACTGTGGTTCTTGTGGACTCATGTAAGTACCACGTTGGTAGTCCTAGATAAGATCCAGAAGAATTCTCTGATTACTAGGCAGAGACTCTTGTTCTCTTTCCTTACCATCTCCCAAATAAATGGAGTCTCTGTCTCTTTGCTGAGCTTCCTGGAGCTAGGAATGGGGTGATGCAAGCCTTCTTATGACCACCACCACTGGGACTGTGCTGGGTCATACCTGAAGCCAGCACAGCAGTGGGTCTCACCCAAGGCCCACTGTAACCACTACCCGGATACCACCTGTGTTCACTCAAGGCCCTAGGGCTCTACAATCAGCAGCTGGGGCCACCAGTCAGCTTTTTATCTTTCCCTTCAGGGCAGTGAGTTTCCCCAGGCCCTGGGAGGGTCCAGAGATGCTGTCTGGGAACCAGAGATTAGAGTCAAAAACCTTAGAAATCTACGTGGTGGTCTATTCTACTGCAGCTAAGCTGGGACTCAAACCACAAGACAAAGTGCCTCCCACTCTACCTTCCCCTTTCCATGGACAGAGGAGCCTCTCCCAGTGGCCACCACCACCACTGGCCCACAGAGAGTTCTGAACACTCACTTAAAGCCCAAGGGCTCTTCAAGTCAACTTGTGGTGAATGCTCTCAGGCCTGGGACTCACCCTTTAGGGCAGTGGGTTCCCCTCTGGCCCACGGCAGGTCCAAAAATGTTGTCCAAGAGCTTAGGTCTGGACTTGGGGGCCCCAAAAATCTGGTTGGTACTCTACCCCACTGTGGCCGAGCTGGTACCTAAGGTGCAAGACAAAGTTCCCTTTACTCTTCTCTCCGCTTTTCTCAAGCAGTAGTCTTTCACCAGAGCCACCACGGCTGGTAATGTGCTGGGCCTTACCTGAAGCCAGCACAACTCAGACTCTTATTCAAGGTCCACAGATACTACCTGGGTATCGCTGTTGGCTATTCAGGGACCAAGGGCTCCTTAGTCAGCAGGTGATAAGTCCTTCCAGGACTGGGTCCTTCCCTTCAGGACGGCAGGCTCCCTTCTGGCCCAGCGTGTGTCTAAAAATGTCATCCAGGAGCTAGGACCTGGAATGAGGGCCTTATGACTCTGCCTGGTGCTCTATCCTATTGTGGCTGATCTGCTATCCAAGATACAAGATAAAGCCCTCTTTACTCTTTGCTTTCCTCTCCTCAAGCAGAAGGAAGGAGTTACTTTCTTTGCTGTGAGCTATGCCACCTGGGATTGGGGGAAGGGTAGTACATGCACTCCTTTAGCTGCCCCAGCTAGTGTTTAGCTAGGTCATGTGCCTTCCTAGTCCACTGGCTCTAAGGCCAGCCCAGCACTAGGACTTGCCTAGAAGTTGCAGTCCTTGTATCCTAAAATGCCTTTCAAATTTATCTAGGACCCCAGAGCACTTTAGCCTGTGGTGGCAAGGCTTGCCACAGCTTGAGTTCTGACCACTAGGATGGACAATTCCCCTCTGGTTCAGGCTGATACAAATGCTCCTTCCTTGGGAAGGCACTGGCTGAGTCCAGCATGGCTTTGCTCTCCACTGTGACAGGGCAGCACTGAGTTCATTGCCAAGTCCCTCAGTTCAATGTGCCAAATCCCCCAGTCCATGTGCTCTCTCTCCTCCAAGTGCACAGTTTCTCTCTGTGCCATGCAGCTACTGCTAGGGGGTGGGGGAGGAGTGGTGTCAATGATTCAAGACTGTCTTTCCTGGCTGGCGCGGTGGCTCACAACTGTAATCCCAACACTTTGGGAGGCCAAGGCAGGCGGATCACTTGAGGTCAGGAGTCACTTGAGGTCAGATAACTTGAGGTCAGGCCAACATGGTGAAACCCCGTCTCACTGAAAATACAAAAACTTGCCAGGCATGGTGGCGCATGCCTGTAGTCCCAGCTACTAGGCAGGCTGAGGCAGGAGAATAGCTTGAACCTGGGAGGCAGAGGTTTCAGTTAGCCGAGACTATACCATTGCACTCCAGCCTGGGTGACAGGGAGACTCTGTATCCAAAAAAAAAAAAAAAAAAAAAAAAAGACTGTTTTTCCTACCCTCTTCAGTGCCTCTTTCCGTGATATGAAGTTAAAATCAGCTACTGTGACCACTCACCTGATTTTTGGTTCTTATGATGGTTCTGAGGAGGCTTCTATTCTGCCATCTTGCTCTGACCTCCCACTACATTGTTTTTTGTTTGTTAGTTTGTTTGTTTGTTTTTGCCACTCTGTCACCTAGGCTGGAGTACAGTGGCCAAATCTTGACTCACTACAACTTCTGTCTCCCAGGTTCAAGCAATTCTCGTGCCTCAGCCTCCCGAGTACCTGGGATTACAGGCGCTTGTACCCACTCCCAGCTAAATTTTTTTATTTTTAGACTGGGTTTCACCATGTTGCCCAGGATGGTCTTGAACTCCTGGCCTCAAGCAATCCTCCCGCCTCGGCCTCCCAAAGTGCTGGAATTACAGGCATGAGCCACCACACCTGCCCCCACTACAGTTTTTGTTGGTTTGTTTGTTTGAGACAGAGTCTAGCTCTATCCCCCAGGTTGGAGTGCAGTGGCGCAGTCTTGGCTCACTGCAACCTCCGTCTCCCAGGTTCAAGCGATACTCCTGCCTAAGCCTACCGAGTAGCTGGGATTATAAGCACTCGTCACCCAGCTAATTTTTGTATTTTTAGTAGAGATGGGGTTTCGCCATGTTGGCCAGGCTGGTCTCAAACTCCTGACCTCAGGTGATCCACCTGCCTTGGCCTCCCATAGTGCTGGAATTACAGGCATGAGCCACTGCACCCAGCCCCTACACTGTTTTGATTATGATAGCTTTGTAGTAAGTTTTAAAATCAGGAAATTGAGTCCTTCGGTTTTTTTTCAAGACTGTTTTGGCTATTGAGGATCCCTTTAGATTCTGTATTAATTTTAGGATGGGTTTTTCCATTTCTTTAAAAACCATAATTGGGATTTGATATGATTTGTTAGGAATTTGCATTGAAACTGCAGATCGCTTTGGGTAGTATTGCCATCTTAACACTATTAAGTCCTTCAATCCATGAATGTGGGATGTTTTCTCTTTTGGGGGTCTTCTTTAATTTATGTCAGCAGTATATTGTAATTTTCAGTGTACAAATCTTTGAGCTCCTTGGTTAAATTTCTTTCTAAGTATTTTATTCTTTTGATACTATTGCAAAGGAAATTATTTAAATTTCCTTTTAAAATTGTTTGCTCCAAGTGTGTAAAAACTGAATTGATTTTGTGTCCTGCAACTTTGCTGAACTTAATTCTAAAATTTTTGTGTGGATTCCTTACGATTTTCTATATATAATTATATCATCTGTGAAAAGAGATCCTTTTATTTCTTCCTTTCCAATTTGGAAGTCTTTTATTTCCTCTTGGCGAATTGCTTTGCCTAGAACTTCTAGTACTATGTTGAATAGAAGTGATGAGAGCAGGCATCCTTGTCTTGTTCCTGGTCTGAGGGGACAAGCTTTTAGTCTTTCCCTGTTGAGTATGATGTTAGCTGTGATTTATAGCCTTTATCATTTTGAGGACGTTCCTGTGTATTTCTAGTTTATTGAGAGTTTTAATCATGAAAGGGTGTTGGCCGGGCACGGTAGCTCACGCCTGTAATCCCAGCACTTTGGGAGGCCGAGGTGGGCAGATCACTTGAGGTCAGAAGTTCGAGACCAGGCTGACCAACATGGAGAAACCCCGTCTCTACTAAAATACGAAAAAATTAGCCAGGTATGGTGGCGCATCCCTATAATCCCAGCTACTCAGCAGGCTGAGGCAGAATTGCTTGAACCTGGGAGGCAGAGGTTGTGGTGAGCCGAGATCACGCCATTGCACTCTAGCCTGGGCAACAAGAGCGAAACTCCATCTCAAAATAAATAAATAAATAAATAAATAAAATCATGAAAGGGCGTTCATTTTTTCAGAGCCTTTCTGCATCAATTGAGATGACCATGTGTTTTCTCCCTAGTTCATTCTATCAATGTGGTGTATTACTTTTTTTTTTTTAAGACAGAGTCTTGCTGTGTCACCCAGGCTGGAGTGCAGTGGCTTGATCTCAGTTCACTGCAACCTCTGCCTCCCGGGTTCAAGTAATTCTCTTGCCTCAGCCTCCCAAGTAACTGGTATTATAGGCACCCGCCATCATGCATGGCTAATTTTTGTATTTTTAGTACAGTGAGGGTTTCACCATGTTAGCCAGGCTTGTCTCGAACTCCTGACCTCAGGTAGTCTGGCTGCCTCGGCCACCCAAAGTGCTGGGATTACAGGTATGAGCCACTGCACTCAGCCACGCTTCGCATATTTTGAAGTGCATCTATTTACTTAGCATTCATGACTTGAATAATTTCACCAAATGAATAATTTTGGGTAGTTTGAAATTCATTCTTCCAATTGTTACAGTTTGGTGTTTGTAATAAATATGTAAAGGTAAAAGAAACAGTTTTTCTGTATTCTGCCAATCGTGTTTTTATATAATAAATAATCCATTTTTTTTCCCAGGAAAAAAAAAAGAAAGTTATTGCTTAATGTTACAGAATTTCTGTTTGGAGTGATGAAAAAGTTTTGAAAATAGTGGTGACAGTTGCACAAAATTGTGAATATAATTAATACATTGAACTATGCGCTTAAAAGTAGCTAAAATGGCCAGGCGCGGTGGCTCACGTCTGTAATCCCAGCACTTTGAGAGGCCAAGGCAGGTGGACTACCTGAGGTCAGGAGTTCAAGACCAGCCTGGCCAATATGGTGAAACCCCGTCTCTACTAAAAATACAAAAAAGTAGCCAGGTATGGTGGCAGATGCCTGTAATCCCAGCTACTTGGGTGGCTGAGGCAGGAGAATCACTTGAACTCAGGAAGCAGAGGTTGCAGTGAACCAAGATTGTACCACTGCACTCCAGCCTGGGCAACAGAGTGAGACTCTGTCTCAAAAAAACAAAAAACAAAAAACAAAAAAAGCTAAAATGGCAAGTTTTATATTATATATATTGTTTACCCCCCCCCCACACACACACACAAAATCAGGCACATACTCCTCTAACGACACTTACAGTCTATTAAGTGAATGTGGGCATTTTAAAGAAAAAAAATAACTATATGTGGTTACGGAATCAGGATAGTAGTTGTCTATGGACACGGGCAGTGGGGACTGACTAGAAAGGGGAGGGAAGGAAGTTCTTGGAGTGCTAGAAGTGTTTTATGTCTTTTTTTTTTTTTTTTTTGAGATGGCGTGAGCCACCACGCCCAACCCGTGTTTTATGTCTTGATTGGGGTGTTTAGATAAGCATTACATTTGTCAAAACTCAAGAAATTTTATACTTTAAGATCTGTGCATTTCGCTATATGTAAATTTTGTTTTGTTTTGTTTTGTTTTTTGAGACGGAGTCTCGCTCTGTTGCCTGGGCTGGAGTGCAGTGGTGCGATCTCGGCTCACTGCAAGCTCCGCCTCCTGGGTTCACGCCATTCTCCTGCCTCAGCCTCCCGAGTAGCTGGGACTACAGGCGCCTGCCACCACGCCTGGCTAATTTTTTGTATTTTTAGTGGAGACGGGGTTTCACCGTGTTAGCCAGGATGGTCTCGATCTCCTGACCTTGTCATCCGCCCGCCTCGGCCTCCCAAAGTGCTGGGATTACAGGCACGAGCCTCCACGCCCAGCCTATATGTAAATTTTACCTTAGTAAAAAACAAAACACGGTGGCTCATGCCTGTAATCCCAGCACTTTGGGAAGCCGAGCGGGTGGATCACTTGAAGTCAGGAGTTCAAGACCAGCCTACCAACATGGTGAAACCCTGTCTCTACTAAAAATACAAAAGAAATTAGCTGGGTGTTGGCAAGCGCCTGTAATCCCAGCTACTTGGGAAGTTGAAGCAGGAGAATCGCTTGAACCTGGGAGCCCGAGGTTGCAGTGAACTGAGAGGGACCCACTGCAGCCTAGGTGACAAAGTGAGACTCCGTCTCAAAACAAAACAAAACAAAAAATGTTAGCAGCTTCTAATCCCTTGACGGTGTATATAGACTGCAGCGATTTTCTCCAACTTCTCACTCACATGGTGTCTTATTATACAGAGGTTTTAAATTTTAAATAAATTTATCAACCTTCTTCATTTATGGTTTCTATATTTGTGTGTCTTGCTTCAGAAAGTTTCTCTTATTCCAGGTAATCATATTATCCTATTTTTTAAATTCTATTTTGGAATAAGTATTTCTTATTACAGGCAATCATATTAGCCTATTTTTTTCAATATGTTTATTGTTCATTCCTGTGTGGGACATGTAGCTGGTGGGCTAGGTGGAGACCATGGACAAGTTTGCTAACATTGCTAAGTCTTGGTTTTCTCATCCATAAAATAGGGATAATAATTTGTTTTGTTATTGACATAATTCAAAAAAGTAATATTTATTTGTTTATGTATTTATTTTAGAGACAGGGTCTTACTCTGTCACCTAGGCTGGAGTGCAGTGGCAATCTTGGTTCACTGCAGCTCAAGTGATCCTCCCGCCTCAGCCTCCAGAGTGGCTGGGACTACAGGTGCACGCCCCCACGCCCAGCTAACTTAAAAATTTTTTTAGACTGGGCGTGGTGGCTCATGCCTGCAATCCCAGCACTTCAGGAGGCCGAAGTGGGTGGATTAAGAGGTCAGGAGTTCGAGACCAGCCTGGCCAAGATGGTGAAACCCCGTCTCTACTGAAAATACAAAAAATTAGCCGGGCGTGGTGGCGGGCACCTGTAGTCCCAGCTGCCCGGGAGGCTAAGGTAGGAGAATCGCTTGAACCTGGGAGGCAGAGATTGCAGTGAGCTGAGATCGTGCCATTGCACTCCAATCTGGGCGACAAGAGTGAAACTCCATCTTAAAAAAAAAAAAAAAAAGCCAGGTGCGGTGGCTCATGTCTGTAATCGTAGCACTTTGAGAGGCCAAGGCGGGCGGATCATGAAGTCAAGAGATTGAGACCATCCTGGCTAACATGGTGAAACCCTGTCTCTACTAAAAAATACAAAAAATTAACTGGGTGTGGTGGCGGGCACCTGTAGTCCCAGCTACTTGGGAGGCTGACGCAGGAGAATGGTATGAACCCAGGAGGTGGAGCTTGCAGTGAGCAGAGATCACCTCACCACACTCCAGCCTGGGCGACAGAATGAGACTCCGTCTCAAAAAAAAAAAAAATTTTTTTTGACCAGGCACAATGTGTCACACCTGTAATCCCAGCACTTAGGGAGGCAGGAGAATCACTTGAACCCAGGAGGCAGAGGTTGCAGTGAGCCAAGATCGTGCCATTGCACTGCAGCCTGGGTGACAAGACCAAACCTCCGTCTCAAAAACAAGACAAAACAAAACAAAACAAAAATTGCCTCACTATGTTGACTAGGTTGGTCTTGAATTCCTAGGCTCAAGTGATCCTCCCACCTCGGCTTCCCAAAGTGCTGCAATTACAGGCGTGAACCACCGTGGCCGGCTTTGTATCTGCCTGTTTCGTTAAGGCTTTTCCATGGTAGGAAGTGTGGCTTCCCACAGTGCCTAACCAAGTGCCTGGCATTTAGCAAACGTTTAAATGTTTCTTGAATGAATGAACTGGTTGACAGAATGGATGAATAACACATGATAAAAACCAAATTGTAAAGGGGAAAGGAAGGAGTAATTTCTTTTTTTAGAGATGGGGTCTTGCTCTATTCCCCAGACTGGTCTCGATATCCTGGGCTCAGACAATCCTCCTGCCTCAGTCTCCTGGGTGGCTGAAATTGTAGGCACTGGCCACCACGCCTGGCTCAGGAAGGAGTAATTTTATCAGTCGGTTCTACTATGAAACTAAACACAAAACTAAGGCCCAAGTAGGGTAGAGAGAACCATATTAAATACATTATTTAATATCTACATTGGGTTCTTATTCAAGGATGGGCTCCAAGAGGACTGAACTTCCACTGATTGAATGTGCATGTAAAACTTTAGGTGGATGGGTGGGAGCAGTGGTTCACGCCTGTAATCCCAGCACTTTGGGAGGCCAAGGCAGGTGGATCACTTGAGGTCAGGAGTTCGAGACCAGCCTGGCCAACATGGTGAAACCCCCGTCTCTACTAAATACAAAAATTAGCCAGGCATGTGGCATGCCCCTGTAATCCCAGCTACTCAGGAGGCTGAGGCAGGAGAATTGCTTGAACTCAGGAGTTGGAGGTTGCAGCGAGCCGAGATCGCGCCACTGCACTCCAGCCTGGGCGACAGAGTAAGACTCCATCTCAAAAAAAAGTTTAGATGGGGCCAGACAGAGTGGCTCACACCTGTAATCCCAACACTTTGGGAGTCCGAGGCAGCTGGATGGCTTGAGCTCAGGAGTTCAAGACCAGACTGCACAACATAGTGAGACCCTGTTTCCACTAAAAATACAAAAAAAAAAAAAAAAAAAAGCTCGGCGTAGTGGTGCACACCTGTGGTCCCAGCTACTTGGGCGGATGAGGTAGGAGGATTGCTTGAGCATGTGGGGGAGGGAGGTTGCACTGAGCCAAGATTGTGCCACTGCCCTCCAGCCTGGGCAACAGAGCAAGACCCTGTCTCAAAAAAAAAAGAAAAAGAAAAAAAAAGGCCAGGCTCACCGGCTTACACCTGTAATCCCAGCACTTTGGGAAGCTAAGGTGGACGGATCACTTGAGGTCAGGAGTTTGAGACCAGCCTGGACGACATGGCAAAACCCTGTCTCTACTAAAAATACAAAAAAATTAGCTGGGCCTAGTGATGCATGCCTGTAGTCCTGGCTACTAGTGAGGCTAAGGCAGGACAATTGCTTGAACCCAGAAGGCAGAGGTTACCGTGAGCTGAGATCGCGCCATTGTATTCCAGCCTGGGCAACCAGAGTGAAACTCTGCCTCCAAAAAAAGAAGAAGAAAAAAAGTTTAGGCAAACATGCACTTTTCTTGTTGCCTTTTTTTTTTGAGATGGAGTTTTGCTCTTACTGTCCAGGCTAGAGTGCAATGGCATGTTCTTAGCTTACCACAACCTCTGCCTCCTGGGTCAAGCGATTCTCCTGCCTCAGCCTCCCGAGTAGCTGGGATTACAGGCATGTGCCACCATGCCCGACTAATTTTGTATTTTTAGTAGAGACAGGGTTTCTCCATGTTGGTCAGACTAGTCTTGAACTCCCCACCTCAGGTGATCCTCCCACCTTGGCCTCCCAAAATGCTGGGATTACAGGCATGCGCCACCGCGCCCAGCCTGAATGTGCCGGATTGTAGTTCCAGGAGGCCAGAGATCATGAATACTTTGTCCACCACTATATTCCCAGCCCACAGAATACACAGCCTGGCAGCCAACAGATGCTTATTGAATGAATGAGCCTCAACAGGGCTTTCTCATTCCCACATGCCATGCTGTGGTCAGGCTTAAATCATAACCCAACTTCTGCCACCTAATATATGTATGACCTTGGTTAAATTAAACCAGCAGTCCCCAACCTTTTTGGCACTGGAGACCAGTTTCATGGAAGACAATTTTTCCACTGGGGAAGGAATGGTTTCGGGATGATTCAAGCACATTACATTTATTGTGCACTTTATTTCTATTATTATTACATTATAATATATAATACAAATAATTATCATACATACAAAAACTCATCATAAAGTAGAATCAGTGAGATCCCTGAGCTTGTTTTCCTGCAACTAGATGGTCCCACCTGATGTTGATGGGAGTGACAGATCATCAGGCATTAGATTCTCATAAGGAGCAACCTAGATCCTTCGCATGCGCAGTTCACAATAGGATTCATGCTCCTATGATAATCTAATGCCGCTGCTGATCTGACAGAAAGCAGAGCTGAGGCAGTAATGTAGGCAATGGGAGCAGCTGTAAATACAGATGAAGCTTCGATCGCCAGCCATTCACTTCCTGCTGTGCGGCTCAGTACCTAACAGGTCACGGACTGGTACTGGCCCCACAGCCCAGGGGTTGGGGACCCCGACTTAAACTAAGGCCCAGGTTTCTAAAATAACATCCACTTTGAGGGCTTGTTGAGTGGATTAAGTCATAAATGTTGGTGTACTTGGCCGGGCATGGTGGTTCATGCCTGTAATCCCAGCACTTCCGGAGTCTGAGGTGGGTGGATCACTCGAGGTCAGGAATTTGAGACAAGCCTGGCCAACATGAAACCCCATCTCTACTAAAAATACAGAAAATTAGGCCGGGTGCAGTGGCTCATGCCTGTAATCCCAGTACTTTGGGAGGCTGAGGTGGGTGGATCATTTGAGGTCAGGAGTTTGAGATGAGCCTGGCCAACATGGTGAAACCCTGTCTCTACTAATAAATACAAGAATTAGCCAGGTGATAGTGGCATGCACCTGTAATCCCAGCTACTCAGGAGGCTGAGACGGGAGAATCCCTTGAGCCTGAGAGGCAGAGGTTGAGGTGAGCTGAGATCGGGCCACTGCACTCTAGTCTGGGTGAGAGAGTGAGATCCTGTCTCAAAAAACAAAACAGAATAAAATTAGCTGGGCGTGGTGGTGGGTGCCTGTAATCCCAGCTACTCAGGAGGCTGAGGCAGGAGAATCACTTGAACCCAGTACACGGGGCTTGCAGTGAGCCGAGATTGCGCCATTGCACTTCAGCCTGGGCAACAAGAGCGGAAACTCCATCTCAAAAACAATGCAAAAGAAAAAATGTTGGTATACTGTTGGAGCATTATAATGCACAACTAATTTTGTGTCCTCTCCTGCTCCCCCACCACCACTTTACTTTCTCTATGTAAGTCGATTGTTCTCAGGCCTCAAGGCAGTTCCTTGCTCTAACCAGTTTGCCTCTACTAGTCCATAGAATTGCTTGGTTTGGCCGAATGAGAAAATCAATTATGGTCATTTACAAGAACCATTGCCCAAATATGCCTACTTACTCCAAAGCACAAGAATCATGAGGGGCAGTTCACATTTGTTCACCTCCCGTGATGTACAGGTCCTATGCTGGACACTTTCATGCCTTATCCCACAAATTAGGCTTGTCCTTAAGTAGAAGCATTGACAAAGTTTTTGCTACATGGATATTAATTTTGTGCCCAGATCATAGCATTTTTTAAAAAATTGTTGACTGAATAAACTCTGTTTTAGTTTTTTTTTTTTTTTTTTTGAGACTGAGTCTCGCTCTGTCGCCCAGGCTGGAGTGCAGTGGCCCGATCTCAGCTCACTGCAAGCTCCGCCTCCCGGGTTTACGCCATTCCTGCCTCAGCCTCCCGAGCAGCTGGGACTACAGGCTCCCGCCACCTCGCCCGGCTAGTTTTTTTTGTATTTTTTTTTAGTAGAGACGGGGTTTTACCATGTTAGCCAGGATGGTCTCGATCTCCTGACCTCGTGATCCACCCATCTCGGCCTCCCAAAGTGCTGGGATTACAGGCTTGAGCCACCATGCCCGGCCTTTTTTTTTTTTTTTGAGATGGAGTCTCACTCTGTCTCCCAGGCTGGAGTGCAGTGGCACCATGTCCGCTCACTGCAACCTTCGCCTCCCCAGCTCAAGCAATCCTCCTGCCTCAGCCTCCGAAGTAGCTGGAACCACAGGCATGTGCCACCATGCCTGGCTAACTTTTGTATTTTGTCATATTGGCCAGGCTGGTCTTGAACTCTAGAGCTCAAGCAATCTGCCCGCCTAGGCCTCCCAAAGTACTAGGATTACCAGTGTGAACCACCACACTGGCCTATTTTTTACTTTTTTTTTTTAAATACAAATTGCCGTACTGTTTTCCATAGCAGCTGCACTATTTTATTTTCTTTTGAGACAGAGTCTTGCTCTGTCGCCCAGGCTGGAGTGCAATGGTGCGATCTCGGCTCACTGCAACCTCTGCCTCCCAGGTTCAAGCGATTCTCCTGCCTCAGCCTCCAAAGTAGCTGGAATTACAGGCACCTGTCACTGCACCAGGCTAATTTTTGTATTTTTAGAAGAGACAGGGTTTCTCCATGTTGGCCAGGGTGGATTCGAACTTCTGACCTCAGGTGATCCGCCTGCCTCAGCTTCCCAAATGGTGGGATTACAGGCGGGAGCCACCGCGCCAGGCCAGCTGCACTATTTTATATTCCCACCAACGGTGCACAAGTATTCTGATTTCTCCACATCCTCACCAACACTTGTTATTTAGTGATTTTTGATAGCTGACATCCTAATGGGTATAAGGTGGTATCTCATTTTGGCTTTGATTTCATTTACCTAATGGTTAGTTTTGTTAAGCATTTTTTAATTTGCTTGTTGGTCATTTCTACAGTATAGTATATATTTCTTTGGAGAAACGTCTACTCAAGTCCTTTGCCCTTTTAATTGAGTTGCTTGTTTATTGTGGTTGAGTTGTAGGAGTTCTTTATATATTATAGATATTAACCCCTTATCAGATATATGATTTGCTATTTCCTCTCATTCTGTTGGTTGCCTTTTCACTGTTCTTTTTTGTTTTGTTTTGTTTTTTGGGGGGTGGGGGTTTGAGACGGAGTTTTGCTCTTTTGCCCAGGCTGGAGTAAAGTGGTGCAATCTCAGCTCACTGCAACCTCCACTCTGGGGGTTCAAGTGATTCTCCTGCCTTAGCCTCCCGAGTTGCTGGGAATATAGGCGCCCGGCACCATGCCTGGCTGATTTTGTACTTTCAGCAGAGATGGGGTTTCACCATGTTGGCCAGGCTGGTCTCAAACTACTGACCTCAGGTGATCCACCTGCCTCGGCTTCCCAAAGTGATAGGATTACAGGCTTGAGACACCATGCCCAGCCTGTTGTGTCCTTTGATGCACAGAAAATATACTTTTCTCTACTGAATGGCCACAGCACCCTTGTCAAAAATCATTTGACTAGTCAGGGCATGGTGGCTCACGCCTGTAATCCCAGCACTTTGGGAGGCTGAGGCGGGAGGACTGCTTGAGGCCAGGAGTTTGAGACATACCTGGGCAACATGGCAAACGGCAAAACCCCGTCTCTTACACACAGTGCAAAAGTTAGCTGGGCATGGTGGGTGGCGTGTGACTACTGGCTGTCTCAACTACCCAGGAGGCTGAGGCAGAAGGATCTCTTGAGCCCAAGACGTCCAGGCTGCAGTGAGCTTTGATTGTGCCACTGAACTCCAGCCTGCGCGATGACGGAGCAAGGCTCTGTCTTAAAAAAAAAAAAAAAAAAAAAAAAATCAGCTGGGTGCGGTGGTTCAGCACTTTGGGGGCAGAGGCGGGCAGACCACGAGATCAAGAGATCGAGACCATCCTGGCCAACATGGTGAAACCCCGTCTCTACTAAAAACACAAAAATTAACTGGGCGTGGTGGCGTGCGCCTGTAGTCCCAGCAACTCGGGAGGCTGAGGCAGGAGAAACGCCTGAACCCGTGAGGTGGAGGTTGCAGTGAGCCAAGATCGCGCCACTGCACTCCAGCCTGGCTACAGACCAAGACCCCGTCTCAAAAAAAAAAAAAAGAAAAAAAGAAAAAAAAAAATCATTTGACTGTATATGCGAAGGTTTTGTGCCACAAACTTTTGTGGTTGGTGATACAAACAACATAGTCTCCGCCTTAAGGAAACCACAGTCGAATTAAATAGATTCCGTTTCAAGTAGCATCTGTCCTGTGTGCTCAGTGGGCACTGGGCCCATGTTTTCCCACATTTTGCCCCTTGAGCTTCTGATCCAACCGGTGAGATAGGTAGGATGATCCTCTTTAGCAGAGGGGTAAGCTTAGTCCCCTGAGAGCGCGGCTATGGCTTACGCGAGGGTACGGATAGTCAGGATTTGAACCCAAAGTTCCTGGCTCCATGTGTCATGCTACCTCCGGCCAGATGTTCTCACCTCTAAAACTTGGGTAGAAGTGAACCGAGATGCTCTCTACTGAGCAACTCTTCAGCTCCAGCATCCTATACATTAAGGAGTCACTAAAGGCCAGGGTCCACGAAAAAGGTGCAGACATTAAGCATGATCGGGGTGGACAGAAGAGCGGAGCCCAAAACACCACTTCCAGCTCCAGTGGACGAGTCCTACAGCGGCAGCCCTGCAGCTCCGAGCGGTTGCCGAGTCCTCACCCGGAACCCGGGCGCGGTTGGGCTGTGCTATTGGCGCGGGTGGGGGACGCACAGCCCAAAAATGCCCGCGACAAGTTTCTAGGGCAGTTCTCGCCAGTCTCTCTGGAGGGAGCCTGTGGGCTTCTGCGACATTTCTCGCACTTGCTCCCTAGCCTTCCTCCCGTTTCCACCCTTCCCGCGGAGGTTTTCCTTCCCGGTGGCCCCTTCCTCGGGTGTCCCTTTGGTACGCCCCCACCCTGGCGGGGAGCTGCGTGGCTGGCGCCCGCGTGGCCACTGCGCATGCGGACCCGTCCTTGGGGCGGGGCCGCGCGGGGAGGAGGGTCGGGGACGGAAGCGCGGAGCACGGACCCCGCCCCTTCGCGGCCCCGCGCGTGACGTCGCAGGGGGCGCCGGCCTCCGCCGGGCCCGGAGTGGTAAGCGCGAGCGGCTGGCGGATCGGACGCGCGAGACCGGGAGGGGACGAGGGTGTTGCAATCGTTCGGGGCGGGGGCTTTCCGGGGAGGGGGTGCTCAGGTGCACCAGCGGCCGCGGACCCCCAGGCTCTACCCTCTCCTCCCTTTAACCCCCTTCCAGCCGGACGGGAGGCGGGGCAGGGCTGAGCATTTGTGACACCTGCATTTCCGTGGCTCCTTCCTTCTCCCCCCACCGCTGTTTATCTCTTCGCCTTCCAGAAGTTCTTTTCCATCAGGCTGTCGCACCTTGCGTGGGAAGGAGCACCCCACTTGGAAGCAGGAGACAGGGTTCAGACCTTGGCCCTACCCCTCCTATGTTAAAGTCCGCGAGCCTCAGTTTCCCCCACAGTATTTTTTGCCTCGCCTTACCCGGTTTTGAGAATCTGTACGAGAAAGAGAAAGGAAATGGACATCTGTTGAATTCTGCATGGCCAAATACCACGCAGATTGCTTCATCCACCACGTTTAATCCTTATTACTTGGTGTTCTTAGAACTCCTATTTCATGGATTCTTAAGCTCACAGAGTCAGTGAGTAACAGAAAGGGATTCAGATCTAGCCGTTTAGCTGCACAGTGGAGTTCTTCTCCAGAATCTTCCCTTGTCTGGGCTCTGGCTGGAACTATTCCTCAGCCAAACCCTCGCCCCAGAACAGTGCTTCCTGTTTCTCCAGCTGAGAAGTCTCCCTTTGGGGTTCCTTCTTCCACCACGGAGTGCCCTGCTCTGCCTCCACTGAGATTACTTCAGAAATTAAATGCAGCAAATATTTATCCAGCAGTGCAGGGAGATGAACTTTTGGAGTCGGGAACCTTGGATTCTTGTTCTGGCTCTGCCACTTACTGTGTGGCCTTGGAAAGTCCCTTGTCTTCTCTGAGCTTTCTTTTCTCTTTGCGTAAAAGAGGTGCTCTTGTCCCATTCTCCCTCCCTGTCCTCCAGCAGGCTCTCCCCGGAGGCTCAGCCCCCTCTGCTCCCCATGGGCAACTGCCAGGCAGGGCACAACCTGCACCTGTGTCTGGCCCACCACCCACCTCTGGTCTGTGCCACTTTGATCCTGCTGCTCCTTGGCCTCTCCGGCCTGGGCCTTGGCAGCTTCCTCCTCACCCACAGGACTGGCCTGCGCAGCCCTGACATCCCCCAGGTAAGTTCCCCACCCCCATACCTGCTCTTCCTTCCAACCTAGACAGGCTTTTGCTGCTAATCTCATCTCACCCATCTCCCACCCTTCTTTTGCTCACAGGACTGGGTCTCTTTTTTGAGATCTTTTGGCCAGCTGACCCTGTGTCCCAGGAATGGGACAGTCACAGGGAAGTGGCGAGGGTCTCACGTCGTGGGCTTACTGACCACCTTGAACTTCGGAGACAGTCCAGACAGGAACAAGACCCGGATATTCCAGGCGACGGTCTTGGGTAGTCAGATGGGATTGAAAGGTGAGATCAGAGGCTGGGCTTGGTGGCTCACACCTGTAATCCCAACATTTTGGGAGGCCGAGGTAGGTGGATCATTTGAGGTCAGGAGTTCGAGACCAGCGTGGCCAACATGGTGAAACCCCGTCTCTACTAAAAATATAAAAATTGTCTCAAAAAAAAAAAAATACAAAAATTAGCCAGACATGCTGGCAGGCGCATCTAATCCCAACTACTTGGGAGGCTGAGGCAGGAGAATCGCTTGAACCCAGGAGGCTGAAGTTGCAGTGAACCAAGACTGCACCATTGCACTCCAGCCTGGGTGACAGAGCAAGACTCTGTCTCAAAAAAAAAAAAAAAATTAAGAATAGTACAGGCACGGTGGCTCATGCCTATAATCCCAGCACTTTGGGAGTCCGAGGAGGGCGGATCACGAGGTTAGGAGTTCGAGACCAGCCTGGCCAATATGGTGAAACCCCATCTCTACTAAAAATACAAAAATTAGCCAGACATGGTGGCAGGTGCGTCTAATCCCAACTACTCGGGAGGCTGAGGCAGGAGAATCGCTTGAACCCAGGAGGCTGAAGTTGCAGTGAACCGAGATTGCACCATTGCACTCCAGCCTGGGTGACAGAGTGAAACTCTGTCTCAAAAAAAAAAAAATTAAGAATAGTACAGGCACGGTGGCTCATGCCTATAATCCCAGCACTTTGGGAGTCCGAGGAGGGCGGATCATGAGGTTAGGAGTTTGAGACCAACCTGGCCAACATGGTGAAACCCCATTTCTTTTTTTTTTTTTCTTCAAGACGGAGTGTCGCTCTGTTGCAGTGGCTGGATCTCAGCTCACTGCAAGCTCCGCCTCCCGGGTTTACGCCATTCTCCTGCCTCAGCCTTTGGAGTAGCTGGGACTACAGGCGCCCGCCACCATGCCCGGCTAGTTTTTTGTATTTTTTTAGTAGAGACGGGGTTTCACCATGTTAGCCAGGTTGGTCTCGATCTCCTGACCTCGTGATCCGCCCGTCTCGGCCTCCCAAAGTGCTGGAATTACAGGCTTGAGCCACTGCACCCTGCCATGAAACCCCATTTCTACTAGAAATACAAAAATTAACTGGGTAGGCTGGTCACAGTGGTTCACACGGGTAATCCCAGCACTTTGGGAGGCCGAGGCAGGCAGATCACGAGGTCAGGAGTTCGAGTCCAGCCTGACCAACATGGTGAAACCCCATGTCTACTAAAAATGCAAAAATTAGCCGGACATGGTGGCACACGCCTGTAATCCCAGCTACTCAGGAGGCTGAGGCAGGAGAATCATTTGAACCCGGGAGGCGGAGGTTGCAGAGAGCCGAGATCGTACCATTGCACTCCAGCCTGGGCGACAGAACAAGACTCAGTCTCAAAAAAAAATTAGCCAGGCTTGGTGGTGCGCGCCTGTAGTCCCAGCTACTCAGGAGGCTGAGCCAGGAGAATTGCTTGAACCTGGGAGGTGGAGGTTGCAGTGAACCAAGATCGTGCCACTGCACTGCAGCCTGGGAGACAGAGTGAGACTCCGTCTCAAACAAACAAACAAAAATACAAAAATTAGCCAGGTGTGGTGGCAGGCGCCTGTAGTCCCAGCTACTTGGGAGGCTAAGGCAGGAGAATCTCTTGAACCCGGAAGGCTGAGGTTGCAATAAGCAGAGATCACACCACTGCACTCTAGCCTGTGCGACAGAGACAGACTCTGTCCCACCACAAAAAAAAAAAAAAAAAAGTAAGGTGAGATCACAGAGGACTGTGGGGTCGGGCATCAGAACACTCAGGGCTGGACCCTACCTCTGACCTCACCAATGATGACCTTGGACACATCCCTGGACTTTAGTCACTTCTGTGGTTCGGGCTTTCAGTGAACATGCTGCCAACAGGGTAGGTTTTCTATGAATGCTTTCTTCCTCTGCCAGTTCTGACGTTCTTTGAGTCTATCTTTGGAGGTAGGATGAAATGGGCTAGATTTGACCTACTGTTTCCTCATCCTTTAGCTACCTCCTCTTAGAGACCCCTTTTTCCTCAGGGATATCAGAGAAGCATATTCAATTAAACCAGTGTCATAAGGGCCCGCTATGTGCTTAGCATAGTTCTGTATGCCACAAAGGATGCAGAAAAAAATTAGACAACATAAATTTCCAAAGAGCTATAGTGTTCTGGGAAAATGACAAGCGAGAGAGACAGAAAGTGAAAATGTCAGTGGATGCCATTAATCCCTGTATGACATTTGCCTTATCTAAAATATGCTGAGATAAAGAGGGATGGAAGAGGGTGGTATTTTTTGACTTCTGAGGTCCTTTACAACACTATCATTCTAAGATTCTCCTATGAGTATGTATGTAACGGGGGAGTGGGTCTCTGCCTGTCCAGGTGTACATATATGTTAACAAAAATAAGGACTGTGTCTGATATATGCAGACTTGGGACAATTCTTTCTCATTCTTTTTACTTTTAAATAGATACATAATAGTTTTATTGAGATATGATTCATACACAATACAGTTCACCCATTGGAAGTGTACAGTTAGGGCCGGACGTGGTGGCTCACGCCTGTAATCCCAGCATTTTGGGAGGCCAAGGCAGGCAGATTGCTTGAGCTCAGGAGTTTGAGACCAGCCTGGACAACATGGCAAGACTCTGTCTCTACTAAAAATACAAAAAAAAAAAAAAAATAGCCAGGCGTGGTGGCACACGCCTGTGGTCCCAGCTACTCAGAAGGCTAAGGTGGGAGGATTGTTTATCCCTGGGAGGCAGGACTTGCAGTAAGCATTCTCCCACCTCAGCCTCCTGAGTAGCTGGGATTACAGGTGCTCGCCATCATGCCCAGCTAATTTTTTTTTTTTCCCTGAGACGGAGTCTCGCTCTGTCACCCAGACTGGAGGGCAGTGGTGCGATCTCAGCTCACTGCAACCTCTGCCTCCCAGTTTCAAGAGATTCTCCTGCCTCAACCTCCCAAGTAGCTGGGATTACAGGCACGTGGCACCATGCCCAGCTAATTTTTGTATTTTTTTGTAGAGATGGCATTCCACCATGTTGGCCAGGCTGGTCTTGAACTCCTGACCTTATGATCCGCCCGCCTCGGCCTCCTGAAGTGCTGGGATTACAGGCGTGAGCCACTGTGCCTGGCCAATTTTTTTATTTTTTGTAGAGATGGGGTCTCACTATGTTGCCCAGGCTAGTTTCAAACTACTGGGCTCAAGTGATCCTCCTGCCTCACCTCCCAAAGTGCTGGGATTACAGGCATGAACTACCAGGTCTGGCCTATTACCCAATTGTTTTAATTTACTTTCTCCTGATTGCTAGTAAGGTTGAACCTCTTATGGTTTATTGTCTGTTTTCATGTTGTCTGTGAATTACCTGTTTGTTTCCTTTGTTCATTTTTCTTTTCAGTTATTTGTCTTTGTCTTCTTGATTTGTGGAAGGTCTTTATTCTGGATAGTAATCCTTTTTGTCATTTAAATATAGGTATTTTCAATCAATATGTTACTTGTTTTTTTAACTTATCTTTCATTGCATAGAAGTCTTTAATTTTTATGAGGTTAGGTTTGTCACTCTTGTCCTTTATTAAGACTTTTAGGTTTTGTGTCTTTCATAGGAAGTCCTTCCTCATTTTAAAATTAGAAAATATTCTGGCCAGGCATGGTGGCTGATTGCTGTAATCCCAGCCTTTGGGAGGCTGAGGCAGGTGGATCACCTGAGGTCAGGAGTTCTAGACCGGCCTGGCCAACATGATGAAACCCCGTCTCTACTAAAAATACAAAAAATTAGCTGGGCATGGTGGTGGGTGCCTGTAATCCCAGCTACTCTCAAGGCTGAGGCAGGAGAATCACTTAAACCTAGGAGGTGGAGGTTGCAGTGAGCCAAGATCGCGCCACTGCGCTCCAGCCTGGGCAAAAACAAGAGTGAAACTCTGTCTCAAAAATAATAAAATAAAATGGCTGGGCGTGGTGGCTCATGCCTGTAATCCCAGCACTTTGGGAGGCCGAAGCGGGCGGATCATGAGGTCAGGAGATCGAGACTATCCTGGCTAACATGGTGAAACCCTGTCTCTACTAAAAAATACAAAAAATTAGCCGGGTGTGGTGGCGGGCGCCTGTAGTCCCAGCTACTCGGGAGGCTGAGGCAGGAGAATGGTGTGAACCCGGGAGGCGGAGCTTGCAGTGAGCCGAAATCGTGCCACTGCACTCCAGCCTGAGGGACAGAGCAAGACTCCGTCTCAAAAAAAATAATAATAATAATAAAATAAAATATACTGTATTTTCTTTTAATACTTAAGTTTTTTTTTAGTTTGTATAGTTCTTTAATACATCTGGACTTTATTTTATTTTATAGGATAACAGTTTGACGCTATGTTTTTTTCTACATGGAAATTTTCCCAAGGCCATTTACTGAGGCCATCCTTTCCCCACTAATTTAAAATAGGGTGAGAACCTTTCAATGGATTTTGGTACCAAGTGAGAAACTGCTTTCTTAAAAAGGATGAGCTAGTTTATGCAAACTGACATGGGCAATGTGTATCTGCCCATTTCACTGCAGCCTTGCGAGTATTGGTATGGTTGTTGTATTGATTGTAATTTAAATTAATTTAAATTGCAACTTAATTTGTGTTTATATTGATACAAAGTTCATTTCTCAGTGATACAAATAATGGTATATGGAATAGTTCATTGAATAGAATCAATGCCAAAACACCTGGTATTAAAGAAAGCCTTAAAAAATAAATAGGGCCAGGCATGGTGGTTCATGCCTGGAATCCCAACATTTTAGGAGGTCAAGATAGCAGGATGACTTAAGCCCAGGAGTTTGAGTCTAGCCCGGGCAATACAGTGATACCCTGTCTCTACAAAAAAATTTTAAAATTAGCCAGGCGGGTGGCGCATGCTTGTAGTCCCACCTACTCGGGAGACTGAGGTGGGAGGATCACTTGAGCCCAGGAGGTTGAGGCTCCAGTGAGCTGGGATTGTGCCACTGCACTCCAACCTGCACGACAAAGTGAGACCCCATCTCAGAAAAATAAAGAAAGAAAGAAAAGAATAGAAGTGTGAAGACAGAGGCTCCCGCGTCACCCCTCATTTTCTTCCATCTTTTGTGCCTTTCACAGGATCTTCTGCAGGACAACTGGTCCTTATCACAGCCAGGGTGACCACAGAAAGGACTGCAGGAACCTGCCTGTATTTTAGTGCTGTTCCAGGAATCCTACCCTCCAGTCAGCCACCCATATCCTGCTCAGAGGAGGGGGCTGGAAATGCCACCCTGAGCCCTAGAATGGGTGAGGAGTGCGTTAGTGTCTGGAGCCACGAAGGCCTTGTGCTGACCAAGCTGCTGACCTCGGTAAGAGCCTCGGATGGGTCACCAGGGTTTTGTGGACTGCCTGCTGACTGCTGTATCTTGAAGGCCCCTGGAAACAATTCTACTTTGTAGAAAAAGCACAGGTTTTATAACCCTGCCTTGGGGGCTGTGTGACTTAGAACAAGTGTCTAAACATCTCTGAGTGTCAGCTTCCTCATCTGTAAAACAGAAAACATGACCCTATCTCTTAATTCCACCAAATAAGGATTAAATGAGAATGACTGTGAAGTGCCCAGCACAATGCCTAGGACATAGAGATTTGATAAGTGACAGCTATTATTGTTTACTATTGTCTTTAAAACATTCTCTCTACCTCAAAGGAGTTCAGAAGCTGTAATAAGAGGCAAATGGGCTAATTGCTATTAGAAAGATGTGAGCAAAGTGTTATGCAAACACAGAATAAGGAGCCATTAACCCTAACTTGAACATTTGTGGAGAGTGCTTCACACAGAAGGTGGCATTTACCAAAGAGCATTGTGTACAGCAGTTTATAATGCACAAAGTGCTCTTAGGGTTCATTAATTCATTTGATCTTAAAATAGCCTTTTGAGGTAGGTGTTATTATCCCATTTTGCAGATGAGGAAACAGGTTTAGAGAGAGGGAGTGAATTGCCGAAGGCCACACAACTGGTTAAGTGGCAGAGCCAGGATTGCAACCCACACCTTCCATCAGGTCAGGATGATCCTTGAAGATCCGTCTTAAAAAAAAAAAAAAAAGAAAAAACCCCATGAGGAACGTAACCTGGGACTTGGAATCAGAGATCTGGTTTCTAGATGTAGCACTGCTTGCACTTTTTTTTTTTTTTTTTTTTGAGATGGAGTCTCGCTTTCTCACCCAGGCTGAAGTGCAGTGGCGCAATCTTGGCTCACCGCAAGCTCTGCCTCCCAGGTTCATGCCATTCTCCTGCCTCCTCCTTCCAAGTAGCTGGAACTACAGGCGCCCACCACCACACCCAGCTAATTTTTTGTATTTTTAGTAGAGACGGGGTTTCACCATGTTAGCCAGGATGGTCTCGATCTCCTGACCTCATGATCCACCCTCCTCAGCCTTCCAAAATGCTGGGATTACAGGTGTGAGCCACCACGCCCGGCCGCTTACACATCTTTAAAATGTGGATCATAATGAAGTTTCCTATCTCTTGGAGTCATGATGGGGGTTCAGGTTGATAGCTGGGCAAGAAAGTAGTTTTCAAACCATCAAGACAAATGTTCGAGCCTGGGCAACATGGCGAAACCCTATCTCTACAAAAAATACAAAAAAAAATTAGCTGGGCATGGTGGCACATACCTGTGGTCCCGGCTACTCAGGAGGCTGAGGTGGGAAGATCACTGGAGCCCAGGAGGTGGAGGTTGCAGTGAGCCGAGATCGCACCACTGTACTCTAGCCTGGGTGACAGAGTGAGACCCTGTTTAAATAAATAAATAAATGTCAACTTATATGAAAATAACATTGGCCGGGCGCGGTGGCTCAAGCCTGTAATCCCAGCACTTTGGGAGGCCGAGACGGGTGGATCACGAGGTCAGGAGATCAAGACCATCCTGGCTAACACGGTGAAACCCCGTCTCTACTAAGAAATACAAAAAACTAGCCGGGCGAGGTGGCGGGCGCCTGTAGTCCCAGCTACTCGGGAGGCTGAGGCCGGAGAATGGCGTGAACCCGGGAGGCGGAGCTTGCAGTGAGCTGAGATCCAGCCACTGCACTCCAGCCTGGGCTACAGAGCGAGACTGTCTCAAAAAAAAAAATAACATTTTCCCTTTAGTTGCTCCCTAGATGTGGAGAGCCCTCTCCCTCATGGAGGCTCCCTCTATAGCCCTTGGGCTGGATTAAGATCTCCTTCTCCTCCCCTCCCTGTACCCCTCCGTAGGAGGAGCTGGCTCTGTGTGGCTCCAGGCTGCTGGTCTTGGGCTCCTTCCTGCTTCTCTTCTGTGGCCTTCTCTGCTGTGTCACTGCTATGTGCTTCCACCCACGCCGGGAGTCCCACTGGTCTAGAACCCGGCTCTGAGGGCACTGGCCTAGTTCCCGACTTGTTTCTCAGGTGAGGTTCTTTGCTCCAGTCCTGCGGTAGCAGGGAATGGGATGGGGGTGGAGGTTGTAACTGGGGTAGAGCAGATCTTTGGACTTTTCCTCAAAGACTGCTGCTTCTGAGTCCCCGAGAACCTCTTCAACCACAGCTTTCCCTTAGGGACTGGGAACAATTTGACACCGTGAGCATTCAATATTTTTCTAATTACTTTAACTTTTTTACTATAAAATATTTAACACTTATGTAGAAAAGTCCAATACCATAAAAGGACAGCTTGGCAAATTATTATAAAGTGGATACTTATAAATACCACTGAGGAAAGGAATAGAATATTACCAGCAGTCCACAAACTCCCATGGTCCCTTCCTTCCTGACTATGCCCTCCCTCTCCCTAGAAATAACTACTGTCATGCTTTATAATTTATTGCCAAGTATGTATTCCTAAATAATATAGTTTGGGTTTACTTATTTTTGAACCTATGTAGACAGAATCATACACATTCTTTTGTGGCTGACTTCTTTCAAGCAACATTGTGATTTTAAGACTCACCCATAACTAGTTCGCATCCAAGCATTTGGGTAACAATGGTGAGTTAAGAGGGTTCGCATTTGATGATTCGTCCTGGGTATGAACCATGTTTGTCTTGCTTTTGTCCTGAAATTCCGATACCCAGTTTTATGATGAAAATTTTGTAAAATTCAACTTGAACTGCTCAGAAGAGTCTAATTGATGATACCCATTTACTGGGGACATAGTATGTGCCCAAGAACTTGACATGCACCTTCTCTCTTCCATTTAGTCATCGTTACCTTTAGAAAAAGCTGATTCTGTTAACAAGATCTTTGGAGGGAATCAGCTTCACAAACGTAGCAGTGGGTGGGGGTCATTAGGTTCACATGTCAGCCCACTAAGGGAAAAAATATTTCTGCAAAAAATCTTCACTTGTCAGAGGGAGGGTGCATGTAATCTGAGAGCCATGTTTTATGCATCCAGCTCTTGAACTGGTCTCAGCTTCAGCTGGCTGCGGTGCCCTAGGAAGTTACTATGGGAAAAGTGGAAATAGTTCAGGCTCAGGAAACTGATCGGGCCAGAGGAACTGGAAGCTCAAGATCAACTCTGCTTATTTTGCTGATGGCTGGACCTAAATGCCCCAGCCACCTACTTGGGACAGGAAATGACAGGACCCTCTCAACCTTGGACAGGGGAAGGAGGGCTTCCTGCCCCTGGCAGACCCTGGGGTCCTGAGGCTACCTTAGTTGGGATCAAATGCCTGTATTGGTCTCTAGCTGTCACTCCCTCTGCTCGTTCCTCAATTTCTGCACACATCTCAGAGCTTCCTCTAGCAGCTCTCCGACCTGTTTTGTTGTTTTCTTTTCTTTCTCCTCAGGTGTGAATCAACTTCTTGGGCCTTGGCTCTGAGTTGGAAAAGGTTTTAGAAAAAGCGAAGAGCTGGAATGTGGGGGAAAATAAAAAGCTTTTTGCCCAGTGGCGTGTATGGTGTTTATTGGGGGTTGGATTGAGGTGGGGATTTTAGGGTAGGCAGGCTTACAAGTTTTGGGGGACTCTTTTCTGTTGACTCTTTAGTTTGGACACAGGTTGCCATAGGGCATAGGTTACTTGAGCTCTCCCCATGGTTAACTTGGCTTTGGTAAACACCTGTCTTGTTTTCTTCTACGAAACAAAATGGATATAATTACAGTTAGTTGGGCGGGTGGGGTGTCAGGTCATGGAAATGCTGTGACATAAATGCACCGTGACCTTGGCAAGTCTTGCAACCTGCAGCGCCTCAATTTCCGTAAGAGATTTGACCTATTGAGTTTCCCCAGCATCAACGCGCAAAGATTCCTCGCACTTGGGGGCCCTCGTCCAGGCTAGATGGTTGCTAACCTCGGAGCAGTCTATTTTCCCGCTTTTTCCGCGCCCAGCAGCATCTTCCCTTGCCCCTCCCAACTTCCACCCTGCGCGCAGGCGCAGATCGCCGCTGCTGTCCGTCCACCCTCGCCCCCTCAAAGCTTCCCCTAGCAACAACCTCGGGCTGAGAGCAAAGGCGGGGCGAACGCATGCGCTGCAGCTCTGTCCACCGCCAGTCGTGGGACAGAGTGCCGGGCTCCTCCCCTTGCAAGCCTAGCCCTTCTCCCCGCCTCCTCCGGCCCGGGGTCCGCGTGGCGGGGGGCGCGCGCACTCGGGCTCGGCGGCTGCTGGTCTCCCAGGCCGCGGCAGTGAGAGGAGAGGGCGGGGCTGAGTCCTTCGCTGCCCCGCCCCCTTTGGCCCGGCGTCCCTACCGCGCCTGCGCGCTCCCGCCCGGTCTCCATCTTGGAATTGGGAGGAAGAGGGAGAGGGAGACCGGGACGAGACCTGGGCTGTGTTGCGGAGAGAGGCTGAGACGGAGAAGAGGAGAGGCAGAGAGGGCGCGGGGACCGTCAGCAGCGCCTTAGCTATAATCTTTCAGCTATTCTCGGAAGAGAGAAGGGAGAGAGAGGAGGCAGGGGCGGGAGTGGGGGCTGTCACCCTCGGACCCCGGCGTGAGAGGGGCCGTGCGGCCGGACGTCCTCGGGGTGGGCCCCCAGTCGGTGGCCGAAGACCTAGGGCTCAGGCTCCTGGGTCCCAAATTTCCAGGCTTTGCCCCTCGCTTCTCAGATACCCGGGTATCAGTTCTCATAGTCCAGATATCCGGGACTCGGGTCCCAACCTCTCTAAACCTGGGTCTCTGTTTCATAGAATTTCAAATATCGGGTTCAGGCCCCTGCGTGCACCAGTATCCGGGGTTCATTCCCCAGGCGTTCAAATATCGGATTCAGTCTCCATCCCGTTCAAATATTCGGGGTTCAGACCCCGCAATCAGAAATCCGGAATTCGGCAGCTGTCGCCCTCGAGGAGGGGGAGGACTGGACCGCGAGGTCAGATTAGGTTGTCACCCCCTCCCCTCCAGGGGAGGCTTCCCGGGCCCGCCCCTCAGGAAGGGCGAAAGCCGAGGAAGAGGTGGCAAGGGGAAAGGTCTCCTTGCCCCTCTCCCTACTTGGCAGAGCCGCTGGAGGACCCCAGGCGGAAGCGGAGGCGCTGGGGCACCATAGTGACCCCTACCAGGTGAGACACGGGGTGCAGGGGCGCGGGTCCCTGTGTCTAGCTCTGAGAAGAAAGGGTGCGCCTTTCTGAGAAGCTGGACTTGGGTAGGCCCTCTCCTCAGGATGGGGAAGCCCAGCTCAGCCAGTGGTCAGCCTCTGGCTAGCCTTGCCTTCTGTTGCCACCCCCTTCCCCTTCCTCTTCCCTTCATTGTGTCTGGTTGGTGGGGGACCTCAGGTGACAGGGTCTCTGATGTCACCGGGGTTCACACCCTAGGGCGCTTCAGCTAATCATATGGATTTACACTTCAGTCTTCTCGCCTTCACTTTGCCCCTCACAGCCGCCTCTCCTCCCTGATATGCCCCTTTCTCCTGCCTATTCTGCGGTGTTGAATCCCATGCCTCTGATTCCTCTGGTGGGTCTGCTTATCTGCTTTTCAGGCCTGGTCTGGTTGGATTTCTTGTCCTTGCAAGGAAGTGTGTGTATATGTGTTTGTGTGTATGCGTGTGTGTATGCTTGTGTGTGTGCTTGGAGGTGCCTGGCAATGTTTTCCCCCAGCTGCAGTTCCCTTCCAGTCTCTTGCTCTGATGGTATCAATAATCTCATCTATTTGTCAAACGATCTGTCTTTTACAAAGTGCTTTGACAGCCATTCTCTCATGTGACATCCCCGCATTCACCGTGTGGCGGCCTCTTTTATTGGCATCTTCCCATTTTACAGTTGAGAACGTTGAGGCCCAGAGAGGTTGCCCAAGGTCACACAGTGGCAAAACCAGAATTTGAACTCAAGTCCTCAATCACATCTTTCCCTGATGCATGCCTGTCTCTTGCCATCTCTTTTCCTCTGAGTTTGGGCTCGGCCAGGGTCCCCAGGAGACCAGGCTGGGATGGGGTTTAAGAATGGGGGTGAGATGAGCTTCCTTTCCAGGAGGGCTCTACTCGGAAGCTTTTCCTGATGGGAGACTCTGGTTTTTGCCACTGCCTCATGGAGTTTTCATCCACTGTGACCTTCATCTTTACTCTGATCCCAGGGTTTGGCCTGGATTCCTGAGAGGGCTGGCTCCTGACAAATGGTAGCACTACTGGCATCTTTTAACTGTTCAAGCCAAGCTGTTGGGGTAGAATGAGCCCCCAAAGGATTAAAGCTTTGTGGGGACCTTGGAGGCAGGAAAGGAAAAATCCATATGCTGAGTGTCTGCATGGTGTTCCTAAGTATGAGATCTCATTAAAATCTTACAACAGCTCCATGCTGTAATCCATTTCACTGAAGAGAAGACCAAGAACTAGAAGGAACTTATTCAAAGCCCTGTTGCTGTACATTGCAGATGGGATTTACTGGTAGCATAGCTTAGGAACAGATTGATATGGGTTTCCTCATCTGTAGAATGGAGATAACGTTGTCCATTTTGGAAGGTGGTTATGATTTAGCACTGACCTTTGTTATTGTTCAAGTGTTTGTTGTTATTATAGGGAAGGGGACCTGCATGATGTTTTGCCAGTGGGTGGCACCCCTTCCATGTGGCCTTGGGTCCTAGGTTAGCATTCTGGGACCCTGTATTGGTAAAGAGGTCAGGAAGATTCCTTTGGCAAGTTGAGAGCACCTGCCTTTGTGTGTGGGTGTGTGGTGCTGGTGAGGGGTGCTTGGCAGTATTGCTGGCAGAAGAGAGAAAAGGGCCTTACTTTGAGCAACCTGGGAGCTGCTGAGGGCTGAGCAGAGAGCAGTCATCAGTCTCCCAGGCTATTCTGAGCCCTCTGCACCCTGGGGGCCCACTGGAGAGTCAGGCTCCCTCCTTGCCCTCCAGCTTCCAGTTGGACTGAGGAGACAAAATTAACAACACAACAGGAAACAATGCCTGACAGAATAAATTACATGCTAAAATTATTAGGTGCTTTTAAGTAGCTAGAACTCTGCCCCAGGAGTCCAGCTCTGCTGAAGGCCCCTTTGTGCCCAAATTCTGACAAATGCTTAGGCTGGATGGAGCCTGTTTGGAATCTCCTTGAGGGTTTTGGTTCTGGTATCCTGCAGGAACTTTCTCTGGGTGTTTGGCTGGGTGCCCTAGGCACTCTTCCCAATGGCTGGAGTGGTCAGGACAGGCTTCCTGCAAGAGGGGAGCTGAACTTGGAGTGACAACTGAGAGAGTAATGGGCAGGCCTAACCAGGGAGCAGAAGGTTCTGTTTTCTGACCTTGGAGAAGTCCTTTTTCTTCTCTGTGCCTCAGAGATCTCACCTAGGAAATGGTGATCATGATTCTGCCCTGTCTGTTTTGAAGGGCTCTGAAATCATAATGATGGAGGACCAGCTTTGGACAAGGCACTTAACCTTGCTGTGCCTGTTTCTTTATCTGTAATATAGGGGAAATCATAATACTTGCTTCATAAGGTTGTGGTGAGGACTGAATAAGAGATAATGCATGTAAGGTGCTCAATAAATGTTATTTGTACCCTGCAAATGTCCTGTACCTGTGTGTGATGCTTATGCAATTGGACAGGACAAGTAAGGTGGCCCAGACCACCGAGAGGCCCTCACAGCCAGATGCCATTTATATCCCTATTCTTCCCATTCTAGATCTCCCCCTGCCCTTTTTGAGAGTGACTCTGCGGGCCCCTCTGGGCCCGTACCCACTTCTAACAATGGACGGATTTCCACCGCCTCCGGCCTGGCCATTTCCTCTTCTCTTCCAGGGTGTGAGAGGTTGAGGGAGGAGGGGGCCTCAGCACCAAGGGGAACAGAAAGGTGCCTGGAAACAGTTGGGGTATGGGACTTATGGGACAGGACACTTGGGGCTCTGGAGTGCTGCCTGGGAGGCAGAATGTTTTATCCTTGAGGGCAGATACAGGGGCTATAGAGAAATGAGAACTTGTTGAGTGCTGAAGGGGGTGGTGAGGATGCTTAGCTTCCCAGAATCTTCCTAGCAGTTTTAGGGACTCCAGGGACCCAGCCCGCGTGATCTGGTTGCCAGGGCAACTTCATTTTTTGGAGCTTTGATGTCGTTCCTAATCTCCCCCTCCCCTTCCTCAGCAGTGCCTCCCCCTCATCAGGGAATGAGGGGAGGAGATGGCAGAAACTTGATGGGTCCCTTCCTCTCCCTGAAGGCTCAGTCCTTGCTCTAAGGGTCCCATTTCCATTCCCCAGGCCAGGCCCCACTCTCAGGGCCCCCAGGGGCCACCATGCCAGCTGGGGGCCGGGCCGGGAGCCTGAAGGACCCAGATGTGGCTGAGCTCTTCTTCAAAGATGACCCAGAAAAGCTCTTCTCTGACCTCCGGGAAATTGGCCATGGCAGCTTTGGAGCCGTATACTTTGTGAGTTGGGTCCTGGGACGGTGTAATAGGGATTGGGGACTCTTCTTACCCCTGTGGACCTCCCAACAGCCCTTGCACACTACTCCATCACACTGGTCTTTCCTGCCTTCTTCTGCTGGGCCAGCAAGTCTTCCCATGCCTGGCTCTCACTGGGGCCTTCAACACCTTCTGGTCTGGTCCTCTAGGCCCGGGATGTCCGGAATAGTGAGGTGGTGGCCATCAAGAAGATGTCCTACAGTGGGAAGCAGTCCAATGAGGTAGGCCAGGTGCAATACAGCCAGGCTGGGGACAGGGGACCCCTGTCTCAAGGTGCAGGCTGGTAACCTCTGCCTACCCTGACCCCCTAGAAATGGCAAGACATCATCAAGGAGGTGCGGTTTTTACAGAAGCTTCGGCATCCCAACACCATTCAGTACCGGGGCTGTTACCTGAGGGAGCACACGGCTTGGGTGAGCTGGTGCCAGACTCTGGCCTGATCTTTACCCCAATTCACGCCTGTCCTTATCCTGGTCCAGTGTCTTAGGTGGGCCCTGTTCATGGTGCTGTTGTGGGATCTTGGAAAGGAGGAAGTCTCTTTTGACTGCTTTAGTCCTCAGACTTACCCACTGAGCAGAAGCCTGGCTCAGAGTGACATAGGCTGTTAGCAGGTGGGACAGGTCACTGTGGGTTGGAGGAGGCGGAGATTGAATGGGAGTTTGAAGGGATTCAGATGGGCAGTGGTGAATGTCTTGGGCCCGGACTCCGAAACTCTCCCACTACCCCCTCATTGTCTCCAGTTGCCCTTCCTCCCTGTTATCACCCCGGGGACATAGCTTGAGTGCAGGACACTCAAGGAAGCTCTGTTTTGAGTCCCTGCCCAGGAGACTCTGATCTCTGACCCTTGTCTCTTCCTTAGCTGGTGATGGAGTATTGCCTGGGCTCAGCTTCTGACCTTCTAGAAGGTAAGTGACTCATGGGCCAATAAGTGGAGAAGGGAGAAGAGCAGGGGAGTCATAGGGAAGGCTTAAGGGGAACTTATTCCAGTCCCACCCTTGCGCTCCCTCGGGTTGATGTTCTTCCTCACTCTCCAGTGCACAAGAAACCCCTTCAGGAGGTAGAGATCGCAGCCGTGACCCACGGGGCGCTTCAGGGCCTGGCATATCTGCACTCCCACAACATGATCCATAGGTACAAGCAGCACCGGCAATGCCTGGGAGGGGAGTGCTATCTGCACCACCTGTCACTTAACTGGGCTTCCCCTGCCTGGCTTTCCTGAGACACATGTCTCATCCCTGTACTTTGCCTCTGGCAGGGATGTGAAGGCTGGAAACATCCTGCTGTCAGAGCCAGGGTTAGTGAAGCTAGGGGACTTCGGTTCTGCGTCCATCATGGCACCTGCCAACTCCTTCGTGGGCACCCCATACTGGTGAGTGAGTGAGTGGTGGTGAGTGGAGAGAGCTCCCAGGATGTTGGGAGTACGAGTGTCAGGGTCTCGGCGGGTGATTTTCCTCTCTTTCCTGACCATTCTCCCAGGATGGCACCCGAGGTGATCCTGGCCATGGATGAGGGGCAGTACGATGGCAAAGTGGATGTCTGGTCCTTGGGGATAACCTGCATCGAGCTGGGTAAGAACATCCTCTTTGTTCCCTCATCTTCTTTTCCATTCTCTTCTGTTGCTTCCCAGACTACCCCATTCTCCTAGGGATAGGATCCCAGGCCTCCAAGTTCCTGTCTGTTGTGACCCTACCCTGGAGCCCCAATACAGGCAGCTGGCAAATTCTGCCAGCTCTTAGGCCTAGAGATTTTGTAGCATTCATCTCTTCCTGTCCACTATCCTGGTTCTAAATCTTTTCTTAGTGCCCATCATGTGTAGTGCCATGGACTGTGATTCTGGAGGGATAGCAGTGAATGAGTATCCTGCCCTCATGGAACTTACATTTGATTTAGGGAAACCAGGCAGGCATGTTTTCTTTCAATGTGATGAATGCCGTGTGGAGAAGTTACAGGAGCGGTTCAAATGTAAAACAAGGGACTTGACCTAGTTTAAGGGCTGAAGAAGAATGTTGAAGCCCTTGTAGCAGAATGTTGAAGCCAATCCACAAGATAAATAATAGCTGTTTGCAGAATGCAGGGAGAGCTTTCCAGGCAGAGAGAACAGCATGTGAGAGGCCTAGAGGTAAGAGCAGGCCTGGGGAACTGGGACTAGCCTCAGTTATTTGGAACCTAGCATGTAATGCAGAGAATAAGGCCAGAGGGATAAGGCCAGAGAGTTAGGCCCAAGTGAGTTCCTAAGGCCTTGAGGCCATGCCAAGGTTCTCATCTCTGTCAGCCAGCACTATTGAAACAATTCTTTAATGGGGTAGGTAACCTTTATAAAGCTTTCAACATAATGTCAGGCACAAAATAGTTGCCTAAGAAAGAGTTGCTGTTAGTTTCTCTTATCAACAACCTCCTGCAATGATCTCTCCAGTCTCTTCTCCCTTCCAGCGTGTCTTAAGTACTAATGCCGGAGAGGTCTACATAAGCTCAGTGCTGTCATTTCACTCCCTGTTTGGAGCCGTGATTGGCCTCCTGTTGCCTTCAAGACTGAAACCATCCCCATCCTTCCTCGCACCAACCTAGAGGCTTTGTTTCCTAAAGGCTGGCCCTCTCCTTCATGGGCTCCACGCTCTGAGTGTGTCATGAACTTTTCCACTTCCTTGCCTTGGTTCGTGTTGGGTCCTCTGCCCGAAGTCAGAGATTTGGACAAGCCCTTTTCCTCCATCTTCACAGTCTCCATTTACCATTTGATGCCAGACCCAGATAGTTGATGAAAAATGTAAGAAACAGACCCAAGTATAAGAAAAAACTAGATCTGTCCATTTTATTTCTAGTTTTTGGAAGAGATGTGAATACTAAGAAATATTACTCTACTATTGAAAAAAAAATCAAGTCTGATTATAAATGTCAACTCATACTAAGTCAATATCAGGGAAGCAATGTGGAAGAGGCTGTGGCAAACTGGAGATTGCTGTTTCCATAGAAAGGGCAGCTAATGTTATCTTCAGACCATTGTTATGCAGTAATGTAGACTCCATTTCAACAGATCTAATTCCTAAGGAGAAACTGGAAATTTATATTATTATTTGATTGTTACTATTGGCAGTTAATTTTAAAAATCACCGTTTAGGCCAAAACAACATGACATTTGTCTGGGCTACAAGGGACTCTTGGGGACTCGTAGCTTGCACTTTCCTTTCTAATCTCGGCTTTTTACAAAGCCCTTCTCTGAATTCCCTGAAGATACACTAGCTTGAAGGCCCACTGCATACTCTCAACTTCCCAGCCACTTCCGTGTTTCCCTCTTACACCAGTTAATACTTTGATGTTATTTTTTCAGTCCTATTTAATCTTCTTTTTTAGACTGAAAGTTCCTTCAGGGCAGGGCCTAATTCTTGTTTTTATCTTCCCCATAGCAATCATCAAGTTATCTGCTCACTTTGGCACCTAAGAAGTATTAGTTGGGTTGATAACTGAATGGCTGTCCTTCTGCCTTCATTACTGCTTTGGTGGATGTTATTTTCTTTGACCCCTATTCCACCTGTGTGCAGTGGAGAGGATGGGTGTTGTATTTTACAGAGGAAGGAATTAATTGACATGCAACAGGATGATGGGAACTTTTCAAGGTCATGTGGCAAGGAAATCAAGGAACTGGGGTTTGAACCCAAGTCATCTCAGTTCCATTCCATTGTCCTCTACCCCCTGCCACCTCTCACCTTCTTCCCTTTCACCCTTTTCTGTAGCGGAACGGAAACCACCGCTGTTTAACATGAATGCGATGAGTGCCTTATACCACATTGCACAGAACGAATCCCCCGTGCTCCAGTCAGGACACTGGTGAGGACTGAGATTCCGAATCTGGGCCCAGGGGTTAGGCCATGGGGTACAGATGCCTGGCTCATGCCTTCCCCACCCCTCTCCCACCCCCTGTGACTTTCAGGTCTGAGTACTTCCGGAATTTTGTCGACTCTTGTCTTCAGAAAATCCCTCAAGACAGACCAACCTCAGAGGTCCTCCTGAAGGTGAGGGCCTGCTGGCCTAGCATTCTCTTGGAACTTTAGCTTGTTAAAGCCACAAGAACCCCTAGGGAAATTAGTGGTTCCTAGTTCCGCCTCCACCAAGAGCTTCGTTGATGAATTCCCACCCCATCCCCAATGCCCAGTGGACTCTGTGTTTTACGAGATTTTGTCTACCAGACTGCCTTAATTTATTAAGTAATAATCTGTTTTCCCATCTTTTATTAATCAAAGATTTATATAATTGCCAGCCAGAGCTTCTGGTCAGCGTGCGATAACCAGGGTTGCCCCACTGATCTGATGTAATGCAAGCCAAAAGCCTGTGTAGCCTTATCATGGGTAAATGTATGATTTCCCTTAGGTGTTTTTTGAATTATCAAAAATAGAGGGGCCCCATTCCCTTCACAGATCCATAGGGACCTGAGGAGCCTTAGTTGGAAACTTCAGATTATGTAGTTGGATCTACTTGTTTTATAATTGTAGGATACTGTATGAAGCCCAGAGGGGCCTCATGACATGTCCAAGGTCACATAGCCCTTTAGTAGAGGAGCTGGACAAGAATCCAGATCTCCTGACTGTTCCTACCTGTCAGCCATGCTTAGAGGAAGAAGAGTCTGGGGAGTAGGTACTGGGTGGTACAGAAAATTATTGTGGGAGAAGGGCTTGGGACAAGGCCAGCATCAACCCATGGTGGGCGTGGGCCCCAGAAGAGTGCCTCAGGTTGGAGGGAATGCCAAGGGCTGTGGGTTGTAGGGGGAAGGGGAGTTGGCAGCAGGCCTCAGTGTCCTCTTCCCCCAGCACCGCTTTGTGCTCCGGGAGCGGCCACCCACAGTCATTATGGACCTGATCCAGAGGACCAAGGATGCCGTGCGGGAGCTGGACAACCTGCAGTACCGCAAGATGAAGAAGATCCTATTCCAAGAGGCACCCAACGGCCCTGGTGCTGAGGCCCCAGAAGAGGAAGAGGTGACCCAGCTTGCCCTGACACCCCTCTTTATGCCCCATGTGTGCCTACCCCCTGCAGCTGCTTCGTCCCTTCCCCAGCCCTACTCACACCACCATCTCCCCATGCTACCTCCATGCATATGCCCCAGGGCTTCCCCTTCCCTGCCCAGCAGCCTATGCCCTATTTGCAGGAGGCTGAGCCCTACATGCACCGGGCCGGGACTCTGACCAGTCTCGAGAGTAGCCACTCAGTGCCCAGCATGTCCATCAGCGCCTCCAGCCAGAGCAGCTCTGTCAACAGCCTAGCAGATGCCTCAGACAACGAGGAAGAGGAGGAGGAGGAGGAGGAAGAGGAGGAGGAGGAGGAAGGCCCCGAAGCCCGGGAGATGGCCATGATGCAGGAGGGGGAGCACACGGTCACCTCTCACAGCTCCATTATTCACCGGCTGCCGGTACACAGCTCACCCTTGGGGGGCCCGAGCCACCTGCTCTAGAACCGCCTGGGTCCTCGCCCTCGCTCCCTAAGCACAGCACTCCTCTGAGTCTGAGTGGCTCTCCTCAGGTCACTCTCTTTGGACCCAGAGGCCTCTGAGCCTTGGGTGTTCCTTCTGTCTCCCTCTAGGGCTCTGACAATCTGTATGATGACCCCTACCAGCCAGAGATAACCCCCAGCCCTCTCCAGCCGCCTGCAGCCCCAGCTCCCACCTCCACCACCTCTTCCGCCCGCCGCCGGGCCTACTGCCGAAACCGGGACCACTTTGCCACCATCCGAACTGCCTCCCTGGTGAGTGTAGCCATCCTCACTCATCCTGCTTGCTGTCTGTTTTTTAAGTCTTTTTAAGTCTAGAAATGATTTCCTCCCTGTGGCATGGTATCGAGTCCGAATTCTACCCTCATTTTCTGTTGCTGGCTCCTGCCTGCTCCCCTTAACCCTCCAGCTTCCCTCCTCTTCCCAGTGGACTGTTTTGGTCACATGGCCCAATCTGGGTGTTTCTAGCTTGGCAAACTCTTACTCCATTTTCGTGGCCTGACGTAACTGACATTGCCTGCCCAGGCTCCTCTGGCAAGTCAGGTGCTTCACAGTTGTGTGCTGGGGGAGCCCAGTGCGGGGGGAGCCTGTGCCTGTGGAGCCCTGTGCCGGGGGTGTCCAGTGCCGGGGGTGTCCTATGCTTGGGTGGTCCTGAACAGCATCATGATAGGTTTGCCAGATTCTGTGCCCCAGAGGGCAGGGATGGTGTTCAGGTGTCTGTCTCATGCCAGCAGTTAACTCTCAGGCTTACACACAGGCCTATGTTAACCCTCCCAGCTGCCCTGGGAGGGGGAGGGTAGGATCCCATTGGAGAAATGAGGCACCTGTGGCTCAGAGGGGCCACTTGCCCCAGTGCCTTTGGTGGCTCTCCACTCCTATAAGCAGGCCCTTAGTCCTCTCCTAAAATCAACTCATGGCAATCTTTTTCTCAGTTCACAGGTTAGGCTTATCATAAAACATAGCTTTTCGGCCGGGCGCGGTGGCTCAAGCCTGTAATCCCAGCACTTTGGGAGGCCGAGATGGGCAGATCATGAGGTCAGGAGATCGAGACCATCCTGGCTAACACGGTGAAACCCCGTCTCTACTACAAAATACAAAAAAAAAAAAAAAAAAAATAGCCGGGCGAGGTGACAGGCGCCTGTAGTCCCAGCTACTCGGGAGGCTGAGGCAGGAGAATGGCGTAAACCGGGAGGCGGAGCTTGCAGTGAGCTGAGATCCGGCCACTGCACTCCAGCCTGGGCGACAGAGCGAGACTCCGTCTCAAAAAAAACCAAAAAAAAACCCATAGCTTTTCATCCATGTTTTTAATAAGCCTTTAGATCACATTCCTGCTCAGCTGCATTTGAGTGTCAGCAATCCCCTTAGAGGCCACTGATTCAGTCTAGTATGTTCTTACGGCCTCTGCTTGGGGCTGGTTGTGTTCCAACAACTCTTCAGATCCCATGGTGTTTTGCGGTACTGTGCAGAGAGGTCTTGACTGCCAGGGGCTTGGCTGCCAGGACTAGTTTAAGAGCCACACATAGAGTCAATTGAGATTGAGACCTGAGATCAGACTTTGGATGAAGGTGTCCAAGCCCAGTGTTCTTGTTATTCCAGCATCTTGTGGCCCCGATCCCAGCTCAATACCTGGGGAGTGATAGGCCCACCATGTTTGCTAAAAGGGAAGGAAGCCAACACTTATTAGATAGAGTCTGAACTTACCCCACAGCCCCTATGAGGAGGTATTATTTCCCCGTTTACCAGATGAGGGAACTGGTGCTTTGAGAAGTTAACTTACTTGAGATCACATGATTGGTCGGTGGCAAAGCTGGGATTTGATCCTAGGTCTGTCTGACTCACTGTTTCAAATTAGTATGGATTGTTCCTACTTTTGTGCCAGGCCCTGTGCTTGCCACCTTTTGTCATTCATTCACACCAACTTGTGAAGTAGATAATACTACCATTATCCAGTTGAGGAAACAGGCTAGAGAGGCTGTGTGTGAGGAAAGTGCTAAATGAGAATGAAACTTATGAGTTGAAAACCCATGTTCTTCCCCATGGAAGACCCTTTGTGTTAATTAACTAGGGGCCAGGCTGAGCCCCAGCTCTCACCCTCTCTCCTGCCCCAGGTTAGCCGTCAGATCCAGGAGCATGAGCAGGACTCTGCACTGCGGGAGCAGCTGAGTGGTTATAAGCGGATGCGACGACAGCACCAGAAGCAGCTGCTGGCCCTGGAGTCGCGTTTGAGGGGTGAACGGGAGGAGCACAGTGCACGGCTGCAGCGGGAGCTTGAGGCGCAGCGGGCTGGCTTTGGGGCGGAGGCAGAAAAGCTGGCCCGGCGGCACCAGGCCATCGGTGAGAAGGAGGCGCGAGCTGCCCAGGCCGAAGAGCGGAAGTTCCAGCAGCACATCCTTGGTCAACAGAAGAAGGAGCTGGCTGCTTTGCTGGAGGCGCAGAAGCGGACCTACAAACTTCGCAAGGAACAGCTGAAGGAGGTGAGCTAGGGCTGCTCGGGGGTGGGACCAGTGGCAGGCCAGGTGGGCCCTGACCCTGCTCCCCTCTGCCCTCGCCCAGGAGCTCCAAGAGAACCCCAGCACTCCCAAGCGGGAGAAGGCCGAGTGGCTGCTGCGGCAGAAGGAGCAGCTCCAGCAGTGCCAGGCGGAGGAGGAGGCAGGGCTGCTGCGGCGGCAGCGCCAGTACTTTGAGCTACAGTGTCGCCAGTACAAGCGCAAGATGTTGCTGGCTCGGCACAGCCTGGACCAGGACCTGCTGCGGGAGGTAGGCATCCCAGTCTCCTTTCTCCTCCCACTCACTCATGGATCCCAGGGACCCACCCTTTTCCATTGGCCTCATTCTTGTCTTCTTTCCCCTTGGCCCTCGAGTGTTACAGTTCATCTTCACTTCAGTGCCCCTTTTACTTCTTATTCCCAACAGATCCTGCCAGAATTTCCGTAGGCCTCTCTGTTCCCAAGACAGGCAGGAGCTTGCCTCCCCTACACCCTCATATCCTGCCATCCCCAGCTCCCTCTGCCAAGGAGCCCTGGCTCCTCACTTTGTTGATACTGACCAGGCCCCGGGCCCTGCATTTCTTCTGCCTCAGGACCTGAACAAGAAGCAGACCCAGAAAGACTTGGAATGTGCACTGCTGCTTCGGCAGCACGAGGCCACGCGGGAGCTGGAGCTGCGGCAGCTCCAGGCTGTGCAGCGCACGCGGGCTGAGCTCACCCGCCTGCAGCACCAGACGGAGCTGGGCAACCAGCTGGAGTACAACAAGCGGCGTGAGCAAGAGTTGCGGCAGAAGCACGCGGCCCAGGTTCGCCAGCAGCCCAAGAGCCTCAAAGTACGTGCAGGCCAGCGCCCCCCGGGCCTCCCACTTCCCATTCCTGGGGCTCTGGACCCACCTAGCACAGGCACCCCTATAGAAGAGCAGCCCTGCTCACCTGGCCAGGAGGCAGTCCTGTACCAAAGAATGCTGGGCAAGGAGGAGGAAGCAGTTGGAGAGAGAAGGATTCTGGGAAAGGAAGGGGCCGCTTTGGAGCCCAAGCAGCAGAGGATTCTGGGGGAAGAATCAGGAGCCTCTAGTCCCAGTCCACAAAAACATGGGAGCCTGGTTGATGAGGAAGTTTGGGGTCTGCCTGAGGAGGAGATAGAGGAGCTTCGGGTGCCCTTCCTTGTACCCCAGGAGAGGAGCATTGTTGGCCAGGAGGAGGCTGGGACGTGGAGCTTGTGGGGGAAGGAGGATGGGAGTCTTCTGGATGAGGAGTTTGAGCTTGGCTGGGTCCAGGGCCCAGCACTGACTCCAGTCCCCGAGGAGGAGGAAGAAGAGGAACAGGGGGCTCCGATTGGGACCCCTAGGGATCCTGGAGATGGTTGTCCTTCCCCCGACATCCCTCCTGAACCCCCTCCAACACACCTGAGGCCCGGCCCTGCCAGCCAGCTCCCCGGACTCCTGTCCCATGGCCTCCTGGCTGGCCTCTCCTTTGCGGTGGGGTCCTCCTCTGGCCTCCTGCCCCTCCTGCTGCTGCTGCTGCTTCCATTGCTGGCAGCCCAGGGTGGGGGTGGCCTGCAGGCAGCGCTGCTGGCCCTTGAGGTGGGGCTGGTGGGGCTGGGGGCCTCCTACCTGCTCCTTTGTACAGCCCTGCACCTGCCCTCCAGTCTTTTCCTACTCCTGGCCCAGGGTACCGCACTGGGGGCCGTCCTGGGCCTGAGCTGGCGCCGAGGCCTCATGGGTGTTCCCCTGGGCCTTGGAGCTGCCTGGCTCCTAGCTTGGCCAGGCCTGGCTCTACCTCTGGTGGCTATGGCAGCGGGGGGCAGATGGGTGCGGCAGCAGGGCCCCCGGGTGCGCCGGGGCATATCTCGACTCTGGTTGCGGGTTCTATTGCGCCTGTCACCCATGGCCTTCCGGGCCCTGCAGGGCTGTGGGGCTGTGGGGGACCGGGGTCTGTTTGCACTCTACCCCAAAACCAACAAGGATGGCTTCCGCAGCCGCCTGCCCATCCCTGGGCCCCGGCGGCGTAATCCCCGCACCACCCAACACCCATTAGCCTTGTTGGCAAAGGTCTGGGCCCTGTGCAAGGGCTGGAACTGGCGTCTGGCACGGGCCAGCCGGGGTTTAGCATCCCACTTGCCCCCATGGGCCATCCACACACTGGCCAGCTGGGGCCTGCTTCGGGGTGAACGGCCCACCCGAATCCCCCGGCTACTACCACGCAGCCAGCGCCAGCTAGGGCCCCCTGCCTCCCACCAGCCACTGCCAGGGACTCTAGCCGGGCGGAGATCCCGCACCCGCCAGTCCCGGGCCCTGCCTCCCTGGAGGTAGCTGACTACAATCCTTCCAGCCCAAATCTAGAGCATTGAGCACTTTATCTCCCACGACTCAGTGAAGTTTCTCCAGTCCTTAGTCCTTTCTTTTCACCCACCTTCCTCAGTTTGCTCACTCACCCCAGGCCCAGCCCTTCAGACCTATAGACAGGCAGCCTCCTCGGCCGTGGAGTCCAGCAGTCACTCTGTGCTCTCCTGGCGCTCCTCCCCTAAGTTATTGCTGTTCCCTGGCTGTGTGTGCTCATCCTCACCTTCATTGACTCAGACCTGGGGCCAGGGGTGGTGGAGGGTGGGAAGAGTCATGTTTTTTTTTCTCCTCTTTGATTTTGTTTTTCTGTCTCCCTTCCAACCTGTCCCCTTCCCCCCACCAAAAAAAGAAAAAGACAAACACAAATAAAATATCTGAGCGGAACTGTGCCTTTGGCCCAGGCTGCCTCTGTCTGCTTTGTCCTGCCGCCTAGCCTCCCCGGTATGCCCCCAGGCTGACCCTCGGCCCGGCTCCATGACCTCTTCACCCCATCTCCGTTATCTCAGCCCCTCTCACTACTCAGCCTCATGCTCTCTGCCTTCATAGCTTCATTGCACCATGACCACCACCGGCTCTGGGGTCTGGGCCCCTGTAGAACTTCACCGAACTTGTTGGTCCCTCAGAGCCCCTGTTTGCGGGTTCCTTCCATAGGTCTTAGTTTCCAGGCCCTTGGTCTCCTCATGCCCTGCATTTTCTCCCAACCCGTTCCCTCCATGGTACCCGGCTACAGGGGGCCAAATTGCTCTCCTGCAAGAGGCATTACCCTAGTGGGTTGGGGGACGGGGCTGCAGACCCTCCACAGTAGGGGGTGCTGAACTGGGGGCAACCAGGCGGAGTATGAGGGCTGTGGCAGCAGGATTGGGTGTGGGCCTGGAGTGGGAGCTGAGTGTGTGAGGGGCCGGGCTGGAATGTGGATCTGGTCAGGGTGGCAGCTGCTGGCCGGTTGAACTTGTCAGGCCCTTTCTGGCCACCTCCTTTGCCCCTTTCTCCTCTGTGGCCCAAAATGGGGCAGCCCCTTCTTACCCATATCTCAGCTCGATGCTTCTCCTCCTTCCCTGCCTTCCTCCCTGAGCTGCTGGACCTGGGACTTCCTGTGTCTGTCCTTAGTTGTGTTGCTTTTTCTTCACGGGTGTTTTGTGTGACTGGTTCTTCTCGCTTGTTCTTGTGCACGTTCTCATATTTGCTCACGTGCTTCTATCTCTAGGTCACAGTCTCTCCCTCTTTGCCTGGTCAGAGCTTCCAAGATCCTCAGTTCCCTGTCCAGTAACTCCGATGTTTTCTCGTGGGTATCCCACCCACCCAACTCCGTGCACGTGCTTTGGAACCTCTTGTCTTCTCTGCATCTCTTGCCCATCGAGACCTTCCTGATCTCTCTCAACATGATCCCACCTCTCCATGTCTGTCTGTATACAGCTCCCCCCACCCCCTCTGTCTAACATGTTTTCTGTTTCTCTCCCTCTCCCTGTCTCTGCTTCTGTCTCCTCTCCTCTTCTCTCTCTTCTCCCCATTTTCCCTGGTTGTTCCTCCTCCTCCTCCTTTTCCTCCTCCTCTTCCCCGCTGCCCCCATCTCCCCTTGATCCGTCCACTGCATAGTCTAAGGAGCTGCAGATCAAGAAGCAGTTCCAGGAGACGTGTAAGATCCAGACTCGGCAGTACAAGGCTCTGCGAGCACACTTGCTGGAGACCACGCCCAAAGCTCAGCACAAGAGCCTCCTTAAGCGGCTCAAGGAAGAGCAGACCCGCAAGCTGGCGATCTTGGCCGAGCAGTATGACCAGTCCATCTCAGAGATGCTCAGCTCACAGGCGGTGAGGCCTGGGGTCCAGGGAGGGAGTGCGCTAGAGGCCGGGCTCTGTACTTCGCTTTAGAGAATTGGACGGTGCAGGGCATGCACAGAGCAAGGGCTTTTGTACTTGGGAAACTCACATACTCTCCCTCTGTTATGTTCTCCACAATGATTTATTTCATATTCTCCTCAGTGATTTTATTCTTTCTCTTAGTATTTTCTTAAGGTCTTGACAAAGCCATGTGCCTATTCCCAAGAACCACCAAGGAAAAGAGTGGCTATTATTTTTTCCTGGCCCTGAGTTAGTTTAATGGATAAACAGGGTGCAGATTAAAGTGAGTGTGGCCCTCAAGCCCATTTACTCAGACTTCTGGAGGATTTTGAAAGTTGCTGTTCTAAAAAAATGATCACACCTAACACTGGAATGGGCCACTTAAAATGTGCAGAGAGGGTAGAGAGTGGAAACGCCCCACCCAAGGCCGTTCTCTCACCCAGTCCCACCTCTCCCGGGCAACTTGTTAATAATTAACTGTATTTTGTATTTTTTCAGTGCACATTTTGAAAAAATATATGAATTTTAAACAGATGGAATCATACTTTACATTTACTATTCTCTAACTTCCTTTTTCCACTTAATACTTCTTGGACATCTTCCCCTGTCAGTACTCCTGTCTCATTTTTTTTACAGCGTAGAATTTTCCACAATATGGCTGCACCATAATTTATTTAACCCATCCCTTATTGGTGGACATTTAGGTTGTTTCCAGTATTTTGCTATCACAATGCTTCCGTGAACACCTCGAGCACATGTGCAAGTATACGTGGGGGATAGATTCTGCAGTGTAATTGCTGTGCCACAGGGTATGACCATCTTCCATTCTGATAGATGTTGAGACCACTGCTTCTTGAAACCTTAGGGCCCAGCCCTACCTGGGGCAGGGGAGGATAGTGGGGGTGGGGGAGGAGATTCCTACAACTGGTTGTTCATCTTCCCCAGCTACGACTTGATGAGACCCAGGAGGCAGAGTTCCAGGCCCTTCGGCAGCAGCTTCAACAGGAGCTGGAGCTGCTCAACGCTTACCAGAGCAAGATCAAGATCCGCACAGAAAGCCAGCATGAGAGGGAACTGCGGGAGCTGGAGCAGAGGGTCGCGCTGCGGCGGGCACTGCTGGAGCAGCGGGTAAGGGGCCCAGCCTCCAGGACTGGGGAGGGAGAGTAGGCTCCCGCCCCTGACTCTAACCTCTGTTCCGGATGCCCCAGGTGGAAGAGGAGCTGCTGGCCCTGCAGACAGGGCGCTCTGAGCGAATCCGGAGTCTGCTTGAGCGGCAGGCCCGTGAGATCGAGGCCTTTGATGCGGAAAGCATGAGGCTGGGCTTCTCCAGCATGGCTCTGGGGGGCATCCCAGCCGAGGCTGCTGCCCAGGGCTATCCTGCTCCACCCCCTGCCCCAGCCTGGCCCTCCCGTCCCGTTCCCCGTTCTGGGGCACACTGGAGTCACGGCCCTCCTCCACCAGGCATGCCCCCTCCAGCCTGGCGTCAGCCGTCTCTGCTGGCTCCCCCAGGCCCCCCAAACTGGCTGGGGCCCCCCACACAGAGTGGGACACCCCGTGGCGGAGCCCTGCTGCTGCTAAGAAACAGCCCCCAGCCCCTGCGGCGGGCAGCCTCGGGGGGCAGTGGCAGTGAGAACGTGGGCCCCCCTGCTGCCGCGGTGCCCGGGCCTCTGAGTCGCAGCACCAGTGTCGCTTCCCACATCCTCAATGGTTCTTCCCACTTCTATTCCTGAAGTGCAGTGGGGAGGAGCAGATAAGCTGGGCAGGGCAGGGGTGGGTGGAGCCTGACACTGGAGGGCACTGAGCTGGAGGCCCCCGCAAGGGTAGAGGACAGGATGTTGGCTCCAGCTCCCCTCACACCTCATCTCATGAGCTTCTTGGGGCTGGCCAGTGGCCCAGGGCTAGCTTGAGGATAGGTGCCTCAAGGCTGCCTGGGAGCCCCGCCTCCCCACCATGGTGCCAGGGTCTCCCTCCGCCACCTGGGAAAGGAGGGAGATGTGCGTGTCAAATATTCATCTAGTCCCCTGGGGGAGGGGAAGGGTGGGTCTAGACATACTATATTCAGAGAACTATACTACCCTCACAGTGGGGCCCTCAGACCTGCCACGGGGCAGAGCAGATCTGGGGCCTGAGGTGGGGAGAATGAGAGGCCACCTTACTGGCAAGAAGGATCAGGATGGGGTCTTGGGGTCAGGATGCCTGGGTCTCCCCATTCCCCTGTTACTGTCTGACGTCCTGTGCCGTCTTGTCCTTTTTTTTTTTTTTTTTTAATTGGGATCAGGGCTGGGGCGGGGAAACAAGGGAAGGACCTTGGGGAATGGTCTGCTCCTGGGCCTAGGGGCAGTCGTGGGAGCCCCTCTCAGCTGTGGGGCTGGCACAGAGCCCCAGGCAAGCTTTTAATAAACTGTTGGTTATTCTAACAGACCTCAGGATTCACCCTTTGTCTTTGGTGTGCGTGAAGGACTTGCTCAGTGGCCAGTGAATAGTACTGCTTGTACTTTTTTAAAAAAGAGAATTTATTGGGCTGTGTATCTAAACATTTCAGTGATTTTAATGACTTCAGGTGTGACCAGATCAGATCTTAAAGGTGGTCTTCAACCCCTTGACCTCTAATTCCTGTTTGCTTTGCTTTGGCTTCAAAGATTCTTAGGTTTGCTTTCCACACAGACCCCAGGCAGCTCCATGCTCACATCTTCCCGCAAGGCTCAGCAGCCAGAGTTCAGTGGAGACCTCATGTGACGGCACAGGCTCGGCCTGTAGCCAGAGGCGTAGAAGGCTGGGACTGGCCCAGGAGGTCAGGGCTTTTCCCCACCCCTTCGAGGCTAACAGCCCCTGGACAAAGTGGCTGTTTGCAGAAGAAGGGGGAAGGCTTAAGCACCGGCTGCCCTCAAGTCATTCTATCCCCCTCCCAAGTGGGCATTAGGTTATCAGGCCAGGCTAAAAGCAGAGGGGCCACTGGGCAGGCTGGCAGCACAGGAGCCACACACCCTTCTCCAATGGGTCTGGTGGCTGTTGGATGACAGGGTCTGGAGGCAGGGACTTCTTCCAGGAACCCAGGGGAAATTAAAGGGAACCACGCCAGGGGAGGAGGTGGAGGCAGTGACTCCTCAGTTTCCTGGCCCAAAATACAGGAGGTGAGAATGGGGGACCAGATTTGATGAGGTGATTACGAACACTCCTTTATTGAGTCTTAAAAAATAAACACCTTAAATGGAGAGTGTGAAGCTGAGAAGTAGCATCCCAACAGCTTGTGTCCTCGGGAACGGCAGTCTTCTCTGAAGAAAGCTGCTTCTGTTCCACAGACACCGGGCAAGGGGTGCTATGTATGCTTTGTACATGGATCAAGGGTCCTTCCTGAGGGTGGCAGAGCTCAGTTACTCTCGCCATCACTGCTGATGATGCCACGCATATGTGACCAGTCCGGGGGTGCGGGACGGGGCCGCTCTTCGTCTGAGTCCAGGGTCCGACGGTACAGCTCCCCTGGGGGTGCTGCTTCTCCTAAAGGGTTCCAGGCTGTACGTCTGCGTGGCCGGCCTAGGGGAAAGGGGAAATGAGAGATCAGATACCCGAGAATGTCCAACCTCACCTATCTGCTCCCGGGCAGTGAGAGGAAATCCCTTACCCGAGCCACTGATGATGTTCGCAACATCCAAGGAGGCTACCTCAGCTGCCTCCTCCCTCTGCTCTTTCAGGGCCCGACACTTCTCTAGGGAAGGGGTACCTGGGGCAGAAGAAGCTGGTGATCCTCTCCTCCCCAGCAGCAAGGCCCTCTACTACAGCCCCTAGGGCACGCCGGGCCTCACCTTTCATGCCTAGGGCTTCCAGTTCTGCCCGGAGGATACTTAGGCGCTCCTTGTGTGAGCAACAGGAGCCCAACAGCTTCTTGTAGTTTCGATGGGCACCACAGGCCCGAATGTAGCGCTTTAGCCTCATCACAGCTGGGTGGTCCTCTCCACGGCGACCTGAGCCAGCCTACCAAGGAAAGACAGCAGCTGAAGGCGAAGCCTGCTGGGCCTGAGGCAGGGTCTCCCTCTTCCCTAATGGTGGCCTCCCACCCCGCCTCACCCTCACCTTCCCTCCTTTGGCCTCTGGACTTCCGTCTGAGGAGGAAGAGGAGCTCCGTGTCCTGCCTTTCCTGGAGCTCTTCTTGGAAGAGCGGTTCTTCCTCTCCCCCTGGGGGCCGCCCCCTGCCTCGATGTCACTCACTTCCCTCTCCAAGTCACTCTCCTCACCACTGGTGCTGCGCAGTGTGGCCGTCTTTCTAGAGCCTTTAGCTGTGGGTTCCCCCTTCCCACTGTCTTCCTCATCCTCGCTGCTTCCACTCAACCCCTTCCCATCCTTAAGCTGGGTCCTGTCCTTGCTCCTCTTCTGCACTGGGGGTTCTCCATCTCTCCCACTGTCATCCCCACTGCCTGCTGCCTCTTTCTGCTCTTCCTCGATGTCTGAGTCTCCCATGAGCCTCTCTGCCTGGCTTTTCGGCTTACAGCTCCTCTCCTCCCTAGCTGACTTTCTCCCGCCATTGCTCCTGGCTCTGGGTTTCCAATCCTCCTTTTCCTTCTCCCCTTCTTTCTCTTCCTCCCCTCTGTGCTCTTTCTTCCCAGCTAGGATCTCCTCCTCCTCTTCACTCAGCTGTTCACTTTCCTTCAGGCTTTTAGTTCCTTTATTTCCCTCCACCTTCTTTGCTGTCCTCTGAACGGGTTCTTCCTCGCTCTCCTCGCTTTCTTCCCTGGCCTGCTTCCTACTGACTGAGGCGTTGCCTGGTGCTTGCTTCTTTGCCACAGGTTTCTTCCTAGTCTTCCTCTTGTCCCCCTTTTCCTCCTTCTCACTGCTCTCCTCTCCCCTCTGTGCGGGCAGGTCCCTCTGCAGTTCCTCATCACTGCTCTCCTCAACTGCCTTCTTTGAGGCTCGCCTTGGATTCTCCTCCTTGGCTGGGCTGACTTCTGCTGCCACCCCATTCTTTGCTGGGGGTCCAAAGTAGTCTGGGCTGGAGGCTTCAGAGCCGGACTCTGGAATATGGAGAGGAGAGAGGGTTGAGACAGGCTCCTCCTGTCCCTTCTCCCTTCACTTCGGATAGGTTGTCTCGAGCCCTGCCCTGACAGTTGGAGGGGCAGCAGGAAACAGCTATCTGTCTTCGCTGTTCCCGGTTCCTGACTCACTGGCCTCGCTCCCTCACTTAACGCCTGGGGACATAAGAGATGCACAGTGAACGCTTCTTGAGTGAACCAACGATGCAGAAGTCCCCCATAGCAGGTAGGAAGCACTAACCCGACTCTGAATTGAAGCGGAACCTTTTTCTCTCCGGGTCGCTACAAGGGGTGGGAGGCCTCTTGCCCTTCTTGGTAAGGTCCAGTTTGTCCTCCCTGGAAGCGGCTTCATCCACCTGTGTGTGCGCCAAGAGGGCGAACTATGCACCAAGGCGGCGTTCACCGCGCCCCGTCAGCCCCTCCTCCTCGGCAGCAAGCCCCGCCTCCGCCTCCCGCGGCCCAGGCTCCGGCCCGGCACACCTGCATCTTCAGCAGCTCCTCCTCCACCAGCCGCTTCAATGCCTGCTTCTCCTCTGGCTCCAGGTGGTCGCGGCCCGAGTGAGCCAGGTACCTCCGCCGCACGATGGAATGCGTGAGCGTGCTGCGGGGACAGGGTGTCAGGACGGAGTCCCGTCCCACCCGCGCCCTTTCCAACCCCATCTCCAACTCCCTGGGCACCTGAGGTCCGGGCGGCCTCGGAAGAAGCTACGGGTGAACTCCTGCATCTCCTTCTCCCGCGCCATTTTGCTCAACCCGGGATTGGCGGCTCCCGCCTTTTTTTCTTCTCGGCCTCCGTCAGCGCGTTTGACAGCGGTTCGCGCACGCGCAGTGCTGCGGCACCGTGGGGCTAAGGACCGTTGGCCCTTGGCCGCGGACCGCGTGGGCCGATAACTTTGCCAGACGAGACTTGTTTTCCTTGGGCAGTTGGAGGGTCTCGCGGATCCTACCCTTTCTTGGAACGAATCATTTTTAAATTTCTCGTTAGAAACCGATTCGGCGCCGGCAACCGTTGGGTGAAACGTAATCAGCCCGCGACTCTGCCTTCCTTCGTGGTCACGGGCACCAGCTAGGCCGCTATTATTTCGCAAGGCAGAAGAGAAGAGGCATCCTCGCGAGGAGACGAGGAACCTCGGGGGAAAATCCTTTTGTGGCTTCAAGTGTCTAAGCACATTAGAGTCAGAAACGGCGCCCTCCAGCGTCCGCCATTTTTGTGGCGTCACCGCGTCACTGCTGCGCCATCCCCAGACGCAGCCACTCGCCACCGCGCTCCTTTCCCAGTATTCCTCGGCAGGGCGGCCCGTGCGGTGACGCCGCCTAGGCGCCCGGTACGCCGGGAGTTGTAGTCCCGGTGGCACAGCCTTGCAGAGTCTCCGGAAGTGGAGGCGTGAGCGACGGGGTAGCGCCTGCTTGGGGTAGCGGGACTGCAGAAGCTGGGTGCCACTGCCGGGCCGGTCATGAACGGGCCGGCGGACGGTGAAGTGGACTACAAAAAGAAATACCGGAATCTGAAACGGAAGCTCAAGTTCCTCATCTACGTGAGTGCTGCCGCGGGAAGGCTGTAGAGGGGGGAGGCCTGGCGCGGACAAAATCTCAGTTTACTCAGGTGTAAAGTGGGTGGGGCGAGCGGCTGCCGGTTCCGGGGCCCTTCACGGAGGACCGTTGGCCCAGCGCACCCCTTGCCCGTGATACAGGAGCACGAGTGCTTCCAGGAGGAGCTGAGGAAAGCGCAAAGGAAATTACTGAAGGTGTCCCGGGACAAGAGGTGATGCACGTTGCAGGGGCGGAGGGCGATGTGGTTCCTAGGCAGTCTACATTGGGACCCCATCCCCGAGTAGGGCCACAAGTGCATGGGCTCTTTCAAGGATCCGATGGGCCTGCTGGGAGGGTCAGGGGCCCAGGGGGACATTGCTGCGCTGGGAAATCACTGTCCGTCTCTCCTTCCCTCTCCTCAGTTTCCTCCTAGACCGACTTCTGCAGTACGAGAATGTGGATGAAGACTCTTCAGGTGAGCAAGGTCTTGAAAAATTGGTGGAGGGCGTGGTTCCTGGCACTTAGCAAGCTTCCTGGACCCCTGCCTTTTAGGCAGTGGCAGCTGATGCAGCCCCCAGTGGTCCTTAAGCCTAGTTGCTTGCCTTCCACCTGCACCGTTCTTTTATTCAGGCACTTACTGAGCACCCAATGTGTTTCAGGCATTGTGCTTGGCACAGGGGATACAGCAGAGGCAGAGACAGGCAAAGCCCTTGGTCTCTTGTAATTTATGTTTTAGTTGGGAAGAATAAGTAAATGAAGACAATACACTAGAATTTTAGGTCATAGTAAGGACTTGAAGGTAATGAAAGCAGTTATGTGGTAATGATTATAGTATAACAGGGGTTGATGAATTGTTTCTGCAATGGGCCAGATGGTAAGCTTTCTGCAACATACAATCTTTGAAGCACCTACTGAACTCTGCCTTTGTAGTAGCAGCCATGCCCCATCGGCAAATAAATGAGTAGGGCTATGTTTCTATAAAACTTTATAGGGCCGGGCGCGGTGGCTCACGCCTGTAATCCCAGCACTTTGGGAGGCCGAGGCGGGCGGATCACAAGGTCAGGAGATCGAGACCACAGTGAAACCTCGTCTCTACTAAAAATACAAAAAATTAGCCGGGCGCGGTTGTGGGCGCCTGTAGTCCCAGCTACTCGGGAGGCTGAGGCAGGAGAATGGCGTGAACCCGGGAGGCGGAGCTTGCAGTGAGCCGAGATCGCGCCACTGCACTCCAGCCTGGGCTGGGCGACAGAGCCAGACTCCGTCTCAAAAAAAAAAAAAAAAAAAAAACTTTATAGGCACTGAAATTTGAATTTCATGTTATTTCCATATGAAAAATTTTTCTTTAGTTTTTTTTTTTCTTCAAACATTTAAAAGCTTAAAAGCCATTCTTGGCCGGGCACGGTGGCTCACGCCTGTAATCCCAGCACTTTGGTAGGCCGAAGTGCGTGGATCACAAGGTCAAGAGTTCAAGACCAGCCTGACCAACATGGTGAAACCCCGTCTCTACTAAAGATACAAAAATTAGCTGGGTGTGGTGGCGTGCGCCTGTAATCCCAGCTACTGGGGAGGCTGAGGCAGGAGAATCATTTGAACCCTGGAGGCAGAGGTTGCAGTGAGCCGAGATCGCTGCCACTGCATTCCACAGGGCAAAACTCCATCTCAAAAAAAGAAAAAAAAAAAGCCATTCTTAGCTTGCAGACAGCAGCAAGCAGGCAGCAGGCAACGTCTGAATACAGTACTCAAGAAAGGCTTTTCACGGAGTGACGTTTGAGTTGGGACCAGATAAGAAACCAGGCTTCCATCCTGGGCAACATAGTGAGACCCCATCTCAATTTAAAAAAAAAAAACCATGTATAGTTGTGTATACATGTGGTCCCATCTACTTGGGAGGCAGAACCAGGAGGATCCCTTGCCTGAAAGGTCAAGGCTGCAGTGAGTCATGATAGCACCACTGTGCTCCAGCCTGGGTGACAGAGCAAGACTGTCTCAAAAAAAAAAGAAAGAAACCCCATCCTGGCTAACATGGTGAAATCCCGTCTCTATTTAAAATACAAAAAATTAGCTGGGCGTGGTGGTGGGCGCCTGTAGTCCTAGCTACTCGGGAGGCTGAGGCAGGAGAATGGGCGTGAACCTGGGAGGCGGAGCTTGCAGTGAGCCGAGATTGCCCCACTGCACTTCAGCCTGGGCAACCGAGTGAGATTCCATCCAAAAAAAAAGAAAAACCAACCTTGTGAAGAAGTGAGCTGGAGCTGCCCCAGCAGAATAATAAATGCAGCTACCCTGAGGTAAGAACAGGCCAGGCTTGGTTGAAAAGCAGAGGGATGGGCCGGGCGCGGTGGCTCAAGCCTGTAATCCCAGCACTTTGGGAGGCCGAGGCGGGTGGATCACGAGGTCAGGAGATCGAGACCATCCTGGCTAACATGGTGAAACCCCGTCTCTACTAAAAATACAAAAAACTAGCCAGGCGTGGTGGCGGGCGCCTGTAGTCCCAGCTACTCGGAGGCTGAGGCAGGAGAATGGCGTGAACCTGGGAGGCGGAGCTTGCAGTGAGCCGAGATCGCGCCACTGCACTCCAGCCTGGGTGACACAGCGCGAGACTCCGTCTCAAAAAAAAAAAAAAAGAAAAGCAGAGGGATGAAAAAGAGAGAACACTGTTTTCATCCCTTTATTTGAATATTGTCTGCAATTAACTATGTTTTCCGTCATAACCGGAGCCCCACATGCATACCTACAAAACAAAGTTTAGTGAAACATTTTTAAGATCACTGTATCCAATTCATCCTGATACTTTTTAGATTGCTTTTTTTCCCTTCCTTTAGTGCTGGTTGCACACCAGTAAATTGATTTCATGACTCACTAATGGATTGAGACCCACAGTTTGAAAAAACCCTAAGGTGGGCATTTGTGGGCCTCTTCCTGGGTGGGGCCCTCATAAGCCATGTCATGTAGAATCACCTCTCTCCAAGGTGCCTTTAAACATTGGTCTGAGGCAGGGATCGGCATGTAGCAGCCAGCCACGTTTTGGGACGTAGTGTTTTGTCAGAACGCATGATACCCATTTGCTTGCTATTATAGGAGGATTGTAGATAAGGTTAGGGAAATAGGCAGGGGCTCACTCAGGTAGGTCATAGTAGGAGGTTTGGCTTTTATTGCAGCCTCTCATCCCCTGCCTCTTCTTTCCCTAGGGTCTTCCAGTTAACATCCTGTTTGAGGGGAATTCAGGGCAGGAGGTGGGAGAGGACCCAGCATGTTCATGGCTAGAGTGGGTTGCATCTGAGGAGCAAAGGCCAGCAATATGAGCCCCACTCCTGTCATGGAGGCCCACACCCTGGCCAGGGAGACACATGCAAATGACACTTTTCAGCACAGTGTGAGCGCAGCCATGATGAGTAAGAGTAGAGGGTTCCAGGAGAGCCTGCAGTTAATTGGGCTTGAGGGATTCTGGAAGACTTCCCAGAGGCGGTGGCATTTGATCTGCTTCTTAAAGGGTCTCTCTGAGCAGAGACATTGGTAATGGCTTCTATAGGTGTATCAGTCATTTGTTCCATGAAAGATGGCCCTTCTAGGCAGAGGCACTGAATAGGAAATACATTTCTTTTTTGACGAAATAGGTCAGTGTGCTGTAAAGAATACAGTTACGTTAGTTGATCGGAAAGGTGTGTTGAAGCCAGATTAAGCAGCACCATGAATTCGTGCAGGTAGTGGGGGATGTCATCAAGAAGGATGTGACCAGGTCTGTTTTAGCTCACTGTGGGGTTGGGGGTGGACAGTGGATGGCAGGGTGATGTGAGACTGCTTAGCAGGTGATTTTGACATGCTGGTGGCCTGACCTGTGTTAGTTGGCGTGGGGAGCAGTGGATGAAGGGGAGGACTTCAGGGGTGGATGAACAGGACCCTGGTTATGGGGTGTGGGGCAGAGGCAGGAGCTGAAGACAGCTCAGCTCAGAGGCAAGGAACCAGTGGCATCAAATAGCCAAGGAGTCAGAGTCTCAGCCTCACACCTTACTTTCTGAGCCTCGGTGACCTCATGTGACAAGTGGAGGTGCTGCCCTTCCCATCCTTCCTTGGATCTGATGGCAAGGAGAGGTGGTGAGTGGGAAGGAGCCCGGCACGCTGGCCATGCGTGGCAGGTGTGTTACGGAGGAATCAGAGCGGGAGGGGCGCTGGGGAGGCTGGAGAGGCTGTGGACCTCCCTGAGACAGCTCAGGTGTGTGGTGCATGTGCGTGCCCACTAGCTGGTGTGTCAGAATCCCCCCCGGGAGCCCTTCTATTGGGTTTTTGGTTTGTTTTTTTTTTTGAGGCAGGGTCTCTGTCACCCAGGCTGTTATGCAGTGTTACAATCACAGCTCACTGCAGCCTCAATCTCCAAGCAATTCTCCTGCCTCAGCCTCCTGAGTAGCTGGGACTACAGGCACACGCCACCATGCTCGGGTAATTGCTTTTGTTTTTAATAGAGCTGAGGTCTCGCTAGGTTGTCCAGGCTGCTCTTGAACTCCTGGCCTCAAGCGATCTGGCCACCTCAGCCTCTCACAGTGCTGGGATTCCGGGCATGAGCCCCCGCACCTGGTCCTCTGGTGCCCTTCTGTAGTGTGGAGGAGGTTATACCCTTCTGGGATGGACTGGGATCCCCCACCCCCACTGACCATCTGTCCCCGTCACAGACTCAGATGCCACTGCATCATCAGATAACAGCGAGACCGAGGGGACACCCAAGTTGTCTGACACACCGGCCCCTAAGAGGTGAGAAGAAGATGCATTCCTCTCGCTGGGGAGGGTCAGGTGGGGCGCCTGGGCTCCCAGCCACCTCTGACCCCGCCCTGTCCTTTCTCCAGGAAGAGAAGCCCTCCGCTGGGAGGGGCCCCCTCTCCCTCCAGCCTCTCCCTGCCTCCTTCAACAGGGTTTCCCCTTCAGGCCTCTGGGGTTCCCTCCCCATACCTGAGCTCGGTGAGTTGGGGTCAGGGGTGGGAAGTGGTGAACTAATATGCCTGGGAGTAAGGTGGGCGTCGTTTGGGCAGAAGAGCTGGGCCTCCGGGCAAGGCCTGCCCAACTTTGGGGACATCTGTCTGGGTGTGGCCCAAGTGTCTCATGGAGGGTGTGAGTGGGGGCTGCCCCCTTCTCTCTGGTATAGGAACGGGGCCAGGCGTGACTGAGGAGAGCAAAGCCCAGGACAGCATCCTGCTGCTGCCCGGCCCTTCTGTGTTCGGGAGCCCCGGGAGCCGCACTCATCACCATCTCTTTTGTTTTTCCATCTTCCTCCTGTTTGCATTTCTTTCCCCACCCTCACCCCGGTCCACTCCGCCTCCCATCTCCATCCCCGCTCCCGCCCGCAGCTGGCCTCCCCCCGCTACCCCCCATTCCCTTCTGACTACCTGGCCCTGCAGCTGCCCGAGCCCAGCCCCCTGAGGCCCAAGCGGGAGAAACGGCCCCGCCTGCCCCGGAAACTCAAGGTACCCTGACGTGGGGGCGCTAGGGAGGGGCAGGACGGCAGGAGGAGAGCCACCTGAGGGAGGCTCAAGGCGGGGGCCCGTCAGAGAATCATGAACGATTAATTTGGGGACCCAGTCAGCACTTAGCACTGAGGGGTGGATCAGAGAAATCTCAGCTCACAGGCTTGTATGGAGACAAATCAGGGCAGAACCAGCCTTGGGGGACCTGGCGTGCGGATGCCAGGGGTCCCGCCCTTTCACGGCTGCAGTGTAGCGGGGCCAGGCTCATTTTCCCAGGGTGGGGCGTGTTTTGTGATGCCAGGTAGCCCCAGACCAGGGCAGGATTACTGGATCTAGTCAAGTCAAGACTGCCTATTAGAAACCACGTAGCCTTCAGCAAGTCTCTGTTACCCTCTAGGCTTCCTAGGCTTGGCACCTATAGTGCTAGTGGTCCTACTCGATATGACCAGCAAGCGCCCCTGGAGCACCTCCTGTTACACGGCAGTGCACAAAGCAGACCAGTGCCTGCCCTCACAGAGCTCACATTCTAGCAAAATACGCAGAAAACATACTAGAAAAATAGGTACTTGTGGAGAAGAACAGAGTGAGGTCCAGAGCATGGGGACGCCGGGGGGACGAGGCTGACACTTAGGGCCCAGCAGTCGGGCATGTTCTTTGCGCAGAGACATACAGGAAGTGGCAGCAAACCGTGTGGCTCCTGGGCAGTGTTTCTGTCAGGCAGAGACCCTGGGAGGGTGTGAGCTGGGCTTGTTGGAGGGTCTGGAAGGAGTCCGTGTCGGGAAGGAAAGTAAGTGGGTCCTGGAGCAGGTCAGAGGGGAGCTCCTGAGGCGCCAGTGTGCAGGATTCGCTGTGAATGAAGCCTTGGAGAAGGCAGTTCCCTGGCGGGGCACAGGTTGTAGGCATGAAGCGGGAGTGATCTAATTGCATCTTAACAAAATTGCAGACACTGGTGGTCAGAGAACAGACTAGGTGAGCGGTGGGGTGAGTTGGGATGGGAATGAGGAGGCCACCACGGTAAACCAGGCCGAGGGCAGAGGGTCCAGAGGGGGCTGCAGACCCATTTTGGAGAATGAGGGTGGGAGTTCCAGGAGGACCCCGTGTGGGCTGTGCGGGAGAGAGGCCAGGATGCCTCCAGGGCTTTAGTCTGAGCACGAGTGGAGTCTCCCTCCCTCGAGATGGGAGGGCTGTGGGAGCACAGGCTTGGAGGGAAGCTGAGTCTGGCCGCGGATGTGTCAGGTGCCACCTGGAAAGGAAGCTAGACAGCAGCCCATGAGGGGCTGCACATTTGGAAGCTACCAGGCTAGTGGTAGATGCGAGCCTTGGGAGAGATGGGGATGGGCTGAGGGGCAAAGTGGAATGGGGACCAGCTGGGTGGCTCCCAGGGTTCTGGAGCCAGAAGCAGAATGAGAGGCCGCATTTGCGGTGGTCTAGAGTACAGGATCTGGAGCTTCAATCCCAACTCTGCCGTTTTCTCCGTGTGACCTTGGCCCTGTGAGGCTTCACCTCTTGAGTCTGAGTAGCAGAGGTGACAGTACTGGCCCTGGTCCTTAGCAGGGGGATGGCGGGCAGGGTGGGGAGTGGTGCAGCACTGGGGGGCACTTAGAGGCTTTCTGGCCTGGTGCTGACTCCTGAAGCGGAGTTGTGTCTGGGAGCAAAGTTTCTAGACATTCTGGAGAGAAGATTTGGGAAGGCAGCCCAGGTCCATAGCTGTCGGGGGAGGTGGGGAGAAGCCAGGAAAGGCCTCAGCTAGGAGAACGTGTGAGCCCAGGGTTGGAATTGGATATTCCTGGCTGAAGCCATGGTGGGAAGGGAGCCAGGGCCACAGTGAAAGCACTCTCTGGGCCAGAGCAGGAGTGGTAAGAAATTGGCAAGAAGAACCAGGTGGGGCGGCATCATGGAAGGCCTGGACACTGGCCTGAAGTGGGAGTTTGTCTGTTACTGTCAGGGGAGCGAGAAGATGGAAGGAAGGGAGTCCAAGCAGAGAAGGGATAACTGTGAAGACAGAAGCAGGTTGGTTCTGTCAGGCCTGAGTCAGACTTGGCCGGCTTTGAATCCCAGCTCTTCCAGTACTCACCATGCGACCTCAGCGTGTCATTTCACGCTTGGAGCCACAGCTCTCTTTCTCTGTTCAGTGGCGTCCTTGTGGGGAGAATGTGAGTGAAGGGATGAAAATTGCTTGGCCCATGCCTGGCTCCTAGTAAGCCACAGAGAAACGTGAGTCGCTGCCAGTCAGGCTGAGAGGATGCCACTGAGGAAGTCCAGGCCAGGGTGGGACATGCTGCGCACAGCGGGGAAGGAGAGGGGGTGGCCAGAGAAGGGGATGGTGCTTTCCAGTCATACACACGTCTGCTCCCGTGTGTACATGTGGGGGCCTGGTGCAGGGCGCGGGGGTGCTGTTCAGAGTTGGACCCCCTGTCTGTTATCCATCCTACCAGTCTCCTGTACCCTGAGGCCTGACCCACCCTGGCCCTCACGCCACCCAAGCAGCGGAGATGAGGGTGAGGGCTCCTTAGGAAGCAGAGAGGAGGCCACAGGGCCAAATGTGACACTCAGAAGGGCCACTGGAGACCGCGCATGGCGTTTCCTGCCAGCCCACCCAGCATCTAGCCCAGGGCCAGACTGGACACTGCCACTGCCCCACAGGACCCAGCGGGCCTGTGCCTCAGGACCTCCATGTCCACACCAGGTTCAGCCTCCTTCGCTGGCATGTGACCTGTCTCCGCTGCCCAGTGTCCTGAGGCTGGGAGGGCATTAAACCACCTGGCACACAGCCCGTGCCCAGTTTGTGCCCACAGACAAAGCATGGGGACTGCGGAGGAGACCCACAGAGCTCTCTGGGGAGGGTTTGTGAGGACCTGGCAGCTGGGGGTGCTGAAGGGTTGGGCAGGGCAGAGGCCGCTTCCCAGCCTCAGAGGACGAAGCAGGACTTCTGACAAATAGAGCAGGATGCCCAGGTGGAGGGGCCGCCTGTCATCCGGCAGGCAGCACTCCCGTCCCGAGGCCCTGAGTGGCGCGGTGACGCGCTCAGGTCTGTGTTTTAGAGCGCGTGCTCTGGCTGCAGTGCGGAGGAGCTGGATCTGGGAGAGGCTGCAGGCAGGGAGTCCAGTTAGGAGGCTGGGACCGCAGCCCAGGTGAGCTGAGAGGAGGGCTGGGCCTAGGTCACGGCTGCGGGGATACCGAGGAGGGGCCCATCCAAGACATGATAGAAGCTTCTGGGGGGCAGAGAAGCCACTGGGGCTCTTGGCTCAGGCAGCCTGCAATACCCTTCACCGAACCAGTGAGTTCCGCAGAAGAGGGAGAGGAGGAGGAGGGAGAGGAAGCCAGTGGCGGCAGGTGGCACCTTCGGGGCCCAGTGGCAGGCAGGCAAGCAGTCCAGGCCAACTCCACCTCTGGCTTAACCCCTGTCTCGGGGCAGCCCAGGCACCTCCCTGGAGAGGGCAGGGCCGGGCCTTTCCCTCCCGGTTTCCTATGAGGCACCCCATCCCCTCATCTCACCTCCATCACCACCCCCAGGCACTTGCTGGTTTGAGGCTCTCGAGGGGCTGGGGGCGGGCAGGCCCTGAGTGCAGCATAGGTTGGCCTGGCTGTGCCCAGGGCCCCTTCCCCGTCCCCAGAGCTGCCCTGGGGGGCAGGGCCCGGTCTCCTGAGGCCCCAGTGCCTCCCTGACTAGTCCCCCTGTGTTTCTTCCCCTGCTGCAGATGGCGGTGGGGCCCCCTGACTGCCCTGTGGGAGGACCGCTGACCTTCCCTGGCCGGGGTTCTGGGGCTGGGGTCGGGACAGCCCTGACCCCCCTCCCACCCCCCAAGATGCCCCCCCCCACGATCCTGAGCACGGTCCCTCGGCAGATGTTCAGCGACGCAGGTAGCGGGGACGATGCCCTGGATGGGGACGATGACCTGGTGATCGACATCCCAGAGTGACCGCGACATCATGCCATGCCCACCACAGCCCTGCCCGGCGCCCTCCCCGTGCCAGCACACACGAGCCCAGCTTCCTCGGAGGTGTTTATTGATGCCCAGCTGCCATGCTCCGGCCACTGACACAACCAGAAAAGGCGTAAACATGCACGGGTGTTCCCCAGGAGGGTGGCAAGGGCCCTGCCTTCAAACTCTGGCCCCCTCCAGGGGACAGTTATTTAAACGAGTGGCCGGGAGCATCTGCCCCCTGCTGGGGAGGCAGAGACCCTGCGATGGCCACCCCTTTAAAAGGGCAGCTGTACAGGGCTAGGTTTTTGCAATGAAGTTTCTGTATTAAAGGAGTGGCTCTGGGTGTGTTTTTTGTCCTTTTCTCTTTTTCTGAGGCATTCTCCTCCTCTGAACCTCCCCTAATCCGACCTCCTCCCTGTGGGGGGAGAGGGACGGGGCAGCGTGGAGAGGCAGGAGCGAGGAGCGTGGGGGCCTGGGGCCGGGCTCTGAGCACTGCCCGGGTGTGCAGAGGAGGGGGGCTTTGCATATTTGCAGGGACTAGCGAGTCAGGCAGGAGGTTTGCATATATGAATATAGAACTCCACAGCCCCTCAGGAGCAGACAGACCCAGGTCACAGAGATTCACAAAAATAAGGTAGTGCAGGGTGGGGGCAGCCCACCCCGTGTAAACGTGCAACACACTCGTGCGAAGGTTGGGTACTGCACCCGGCCCGATAGGCCTGTACCAGGACACTGCTGTCCACTCAGGCTGAGGACAGAGCCCCAGCCGCGGGGGGCAGCTCGCTGGTCAGGGCGTGCCAGCGCTCCAGGGCTGCGTCTGGCTGCTGCAGGCAGTCACTCCAGTGCTTCCGAGCCTCGCCTCGGGCACCTGACCCCAGGGACACGCCACCTGGGGGAGCAAGTGGCAGGGTCAGGGCCACCTCCCTGCCACTCACCCTCCCTCAGCACCCTCAGCCAGCTCCTCCCTCACCGATGAAGTCATTGGATTTGCCAATGTCATAGTCCCAGACGGTGACTTCCAGAGTCTTGGTGGCCAGAGTGGAGAGCTCTATCTCGTAGAAAAACTCCTGAGAACAAGGCCAGCCACCCATTCGTGAGCCGGCTCCCCAGCCCCTCCTTGGCCTCCCTCTGCATCCCATCCCCACCTGGGTACCTCGTTAAATTCTGGGTTGAGAGTCTTCTTCTTCACGCATGTCTTATGCTTGGATTTCTTGTCCACATCAGGCCTCAGGTACCTAGAGGTGGGGTGGAGGGAGAGGAACTGAGGGGTCAGGGACAGGCCAGGCCCAACTCGGGCCAGGGCAGGCTCCCTGGGGAGGAGAGGGTCAGGGCGAGGGCTCACGTCTTGACGTAGGGGTCCGAGTAACCGTTGACGTCCATGGCAGCCAGATGGGCGCAGCGCAAGATGCCTACCAGCAGTCCCCGGCGCCGAGAGCTGTAGCTGAGACTCAGCAGGATGCGGCCGCGCTCCTCCAGCAGCCCCGGGCCCTGTTCCGCCTGCTCCAACTGCGGGGCACAGACGCAGGGTCAGCCTGGGCCCCTGCCGCCTCCCACCCACGTGCATCCCCATCCCTGTGAGATGCCTCACCTCCTTCAGGTAACAGGAGATGCCCCTCAGCGCCGCCGACATGGAAGAGGGGGATGCCAGCTGAGGGGGCAAACAGAAGGTTCTGGAAGCCTGGCCTCCCCAGGGCCCCCTCCCCCGGTGCCCCTGCAGCCCCCCGCACACACCGGGACCTGGCGCTCGAGGCAGATGTTAAAATGTTTCTTCTGCGAAGGCTTCAGGCGGCGGAGGGGCACACGGATCTCCCCAATAAACTCATTGTGACTCAGCTTGTCCTCATCACAGACGGCAATCCTGGTGGGGAACTGCAGCGTCAGGGCCCCTGGGGTACCTGAGCCCTGTTCTGGGGTGTAGGAAGGGCCTTGAACCAGCCCAGCTCTGCCCTACACACTACGTCTCATCTGGAAGACAGGCTGGCACTTGAGAAGGACAAGCGGATTTGCCCATTCCTCTGTCCCTCCCTGTGCAGCCAACCGGCTGTCCCTGGTCCATCAGAACATGCTCGGCCATTGTGGGAAGCCCTCAGAAATCTTGGAGCACCCTGATCACTGCCTCCATTCAGGGCCTGGGGGCAGAAGCCAAACACCACAGTGGATGTGGCCATAGACACAGGCCGTGAGAGCCTTGGACAGCCAGACGAGGACCCCATGCCTCCTCGGGAACCCTGTTCTTTTCCTGCATGCAGCAGAGAGCCAGCTCCACAGGGACTCACTAAGAAATGATTGCTCTCCGGCCACCTGTCCTCCGGCAGCCCCTGCCCTGCCTCTGCAGTGACCCACTACCAGGTTGGGCATCTGTGGCATGGAGGATGGGCAGATCCCAACCCTGCAACTTCTGAGCCACCTGTGTGACCTTGGGCAAGTCACTTGATCACCCTACGCCTCAATTCCCATCTGTAAATGGAGATGGTCAAGGGAAAGAAAGAAATGTGAAAATACTAAGCCCAGGCTGGGCCCTGGTGAGCCCTCATTTTTAGGTCTCATTCTGGTTTTGGCCTCTTGGCCTCCCCTCCATTCCACCCGCACACCCGACACCAAGGTGGCCTCCCTGCCACACGGCCCTGACCAGGGAAGGTCCCAAATGCAAATCCAAGCACAAAGGCAGAGGTCTCTCCGGAGCCTGGGTCCTACTGCCCGCCACCTGACTTGAGGGAATACTCTCCTCACATCATCTCCTGGGATGACGGAGCAAGTTCCCTGTCCCTGAAGACTTCACTCCTTAAGAGATTTTAGGGGAACTCAAGGCATGGAAGGGGCAGACCAAAGCTGCAGAGGTCTGACTTCAGCCAAGGGCTCTGAGAAGGAGTCTCGGTAACCCAGGAACGCTTTTGGGAGGGGGCAGAGCTTGGACTGAGCCTCAGATGAGCGGAATTTAGGCTGGCAGGAAGGAGCTTTCCAGATAGAAAACAACAAGTTAAGTTCAGGAGTTGTGGAACTGGCCAGTTGGAAGAAGGGAGTCCTCTGTTTGAGGGGCAGGAGATATTTTTGTTTTTGAGACAGAGTCTCCCTCTATCACCCAGACTGGAGTGCAGTGGTGCAATCTCGGCTCACTGCAACCTCTGTCTCTTGGGTTCAAGCGATCCTCCTGCCTCAGCCTCCCAAGTAGCTGGGATTTACAGGCGCACGCCACCATGCACAGCTAATTTTTGTATTTTTAGTACAGATGGGGTTTCACCAAGTTGGCCAGGCTGGTCTCAAACTCCTGACCTCAAGTGATCCGCCCACCTTGGCCTCCCAAAGTGCTGGGATTACAGGCGTGAGCCACCACACTTGGCTGGCAGGAGATATTGGGGGGCAGGAATGGCAGGGAAGTATTTTGGCCTGCTGCCAAAGGGGCTAGGGAGCCGCTGATGGTTCTTGAGCATCAGAGAGGTACAGACTTAATGGGACATAGATCAACCAACCAGCAGTTACAATGTCAGCTGTCCCTGAGCTGCTGCTGGACCTGGGTGGTGGGGAGGGGAGCCCTCACCTGAGCACCTTGTGCGTGATGTCATCATCCGTGATCCCACTGTACGTCAGGTCCTCATTCCACACGGGATTCAGTGTGTTCCTCTGAGTCTTCGTTTTTAGCTTATTAGCCTGGGGTGTGGGGATGAAAGGTTCTCAATACCTGTCCTCCAGCCCCACGGGCTGGAGGCACGGGCTGGGCCGAGCAGGGCGAGAGGAGGCTGTTACCTTACAGGCTCCAGGCAGCAGGTGCAGCTTGACGTAGGGGTCGGCGAGGCCATTGAAATCCATGGGCTTGAGGCCCTGGAGAGGAGGGCAGGGGAGAGGGCTGGAGGCTCCCGGCACCTTTCTCCCTCTTGTAGAGCTGGACCCTGGAGGAGCCCAGAAGGGGGTTGCAAGGGCAGGAGGAAGGAGCAGGCCTGGGAAGGGAAGGAGGAATGGGCCCCCTCTGGGGGCTGCACGCAAACCGCCCGGGCTGGGGCAGCAGGGAGTGCCCACCTTGGCCCTGAGGATGCTACAATGCAGAGTGCAGGAGGCCCGGTCATAGAGAAGGTCAAACTCCAGCATGCCCAGGGCGGCTGGAGAGAGAGGAAAGGCAGCATGGATCGGTTTGGAGACAGGTGTGTGAGAGAGGCCAGCAGGTGGGCACTGGCTGTGTGTGTGTGTCTCTCTCTCTCTTGCCAGCCGGCGAGTGTGAGTGCAAGAGGCTGAGTGGGCCCGTGCGTGTGTGCGTCTGGGTCCCTGGCTCGGCTGCAACTGGGGCTGTGTGGGTGGTGGAGTGTCTCAGCAGAAATACTGAATATTGAGCCTTGCTGAAGCTGTAATCTCCACACCGACTGCAGCTGTGGCAGCCATCCCTGCCACCTCCCCCCCCCCACTGCCCTCCTCCCCTACCTACATGCACAGCCAGCAGGGCCCGTTCCCCTCCCCCGGGACGGCAAGCCTGGAGACCCCCACCAGCGCATGGGGCCTCCAAGCCCCCAGACTCACTGGCATCATCCGAGTCATAGCTGTCCACTTCCGCACCATCCTCAGGCGTGGTGGCCCCAAGGAGGGCTGCAGGGGGGGCCAGAGCCAGGGGGGCCAGATGGGTGGGGGCCTCGCCGCCGCCGCCGCCCCCTTCAGGTCCGGGTCCCCGGCGGGGGAAGTAGTCAGAGATCTGGCGGATGGGCCGGATGGGCCCGGGGCACACGTTGATGGCCATGTGCTCCTGGATGTTGATGGTCATGCGGTCGCCCCTGCGGCCCCTCATGCAGCACCCCTGGCTGGGAGAGGGCATGTGAGCCAATGAGCCCATCATACCTAGCCATTCTGGCTGAGGGCCAGGCGACAGCCTCCTCGGTCTGCAGGGCCCTCACTAGCCTCCCTTCCTAGGTGTCGAGGGAGAGGGTGGCCTGTGCCAGCTGGTGGCAGGCAGGAGGCCTGGGCCCTGCAGACCCCACGCTGGCTCCACAGGGGCTGGGCTGCCAACCCACTCCCCGCAGAAGTCGAAGTTGCACCACCCCGTCCTCACCCACCCACCTCCAGGTTGTCCCTGTATCATCTTGCCAGCTCCTTCCTCTCCTCCAGGGCTCCCCTCTGCTCTGCTCCTGAGCCTGCCTGTTCCCCAAGGGACCCTGCAGGGCCCCGCCTCTGTTTCTCGGAGGCTCTGTCCTCCTCTGCACCAGGCGCTGGTCTAGTCAAGGTGTCACCCACCCCTCTAGGCTCCCACTGCCCACTGTCCCTTCATTCAGCCCCAGGACCTGTCTGCCTGCCTGGTTCCCCCGCTCGCTCACCACAGCCCCCGGTGGAGACCCCAGCCTCAGATGCCACCCCTGGCTCCCCAGGGGAGCCAGAAATTGCAGCCGCAGGAGAGCCGAACACCCCCGTAGCGCACACAGGCTGGCACTCTCCCCAGCACCCTCACGCCCCCGGCCTGCCCAGCCCCCTGCACCTGCCTCTGCCTCCAACAGGTGCTCAGGCAATGGGGGGACGGCGGGTGCAGGCTGGGCGGCGGCGGCCGGCGAGGAGAGCGCGGAGTCCGGCTGTGCGAGCCGAGAGGGAGGGAGCGCCGAGAAAGTGCGGGGAGGAGGAGGTGAGCGAGGTGGAGGCGAGGATGCAGCCGGCGCCGGCAGCGTGGGGGGGGGGGGGGGCGGGGAGGGGCGCCGGGGCTGGGGAGGGGGCGGGATCTCGGACTCCCACCCGGGGCCCGCTCGGGAGCGCACGCGAGCGCACACACAGACACGTGTGCCCGCGCGCGCACACTTACGCAGGGGCACGCGGGCCGGAAAACACTCGTGTGCACACATCCAGCCGGGCACCCCTGCGCGCACACGCCCGTGCCCACGTGTGCACGCTCACACCCTTGCACACCCCCAGGCGCGCGCTGGCACACTTACCCGGAGAACTTCGCACGCACACGCACTCGCAAACACGCGGGCTCCCTGCGCCACCAGCAAGCAGCCGCCAGAATTGCCGGGTGTTCCCCAAGTACTCCTGGGAGACCCGGGCCCCCGCCCCCGCCAGCGCGTGTGGCCACTACTCCTCCTTCCCTCCCGGGTCCCCAGGGCCGGACCACCAGCCTCGTTGTCATGGCGACGCCGGCTCATCTCCCCCGAACCTCGCGCGTCTTCACGCCCCTCCCCCGCAGGGAGCTGGGGCCTCCGTCCTCCCCTCCCCATGTCTGTAGGGACCCAGAGGCGGACAGGAGCAGGGGGTCTGATCCGCCTGCTGTCGCCGGCCGGGGATCTCGGGGTCCCCTGAGCCAGGCTGGGGAGCCTCACGATCTGAGGGAGGAGGCAGAGGTCTGACGCTGCGGCTTCCCGCACACCTCCTCCCTTTGGCCATTCAGGCCTCTCTCCTTGTGGCCCAACCCAAGTCCCAGGGGCCCGTGTCCCCTGACCAGGGATGGCATCTCCTTTAGGAACCACCCTCCCTCACCTTTCCCCCTGCCGTCTCCAGTTCTGCCCCGCAGGTGGGAAGGGGCGTCGGGGCTTAGCTCTGAAGGCCCCCGAGCCCTGCGTTCGTTCCCCATGTGCTGCCATTTCTCACCCAAACCCTGCCACCCCCAAGCCGCCCCCCTGCCCTGCCCTGCGCCTACCACGAAGTGTCAGTCCACCCCTGGCCTTCGGTCTTCACTCACCTGTGACCCAAACTTACCATCCCGAAAACACGAAAGGGCTTATCACCCCCGCTGCCCACCACTGACTCACCCAACCGTTTCCTGCAGTTCCCGGGACACACCTAGACGGCTCAGTCCTAAGGATCTTGGCTCACATGCGCTCCTCTACCTGGGACCGGCGTTTCCTTAGGGAGTCACCCTGGGTCCCCTCTTCCTAGGAACCTTCCTGGGGCATCCCACACTGCCCCTCAGCTCCAGCGCCGTCAGGACTCCGCTCAGCACCGTTTCGCCAGTGCCTCCCCCACCAGCAGGGAGTTCCACTGGAGCGGCTGATTCATCTGGGAGTTCCTAGTGTCCCAAACTGGGCCTGGCACGAAGTTGGCATCTCTAAGTGCTGTTATTTAAAAGAGAAATATGGTTGCACGACAAAGTGAACATACCGAACACCACCTAATCTTACCCTTAAAAATGGTAAAGATGGTACATGATGTGTGTATTTCACTGCAATTTTTTTTTTTTTTAAGTCAGAGAAATGGAGTCCAGCCTGGTGGCAGATGCCTGTAATCCCAGCTACTCCAGGGACTGCCGCCAGAGGATCGCTTGAGTGAAGCCAGACTGGGCAACACGGTGAGACACAGTCTCTTAAAAATAAAAAAATAATAATAAAATAAAAAGTAAGAGAAATGTAAAGTCAACAACACTGAGGGGGTGAGGCACACACCTATAATCCCAACGCTTTGGGAGGCCGAGGCGGGTGGATCACCTGAGGTCAGGAGTTTGAGACCAGCCTGGCCAACATGGTGAAACCCCATCTCTGCTAAAAATACAAAAAATTAGCCGAGCTTGGTGGCATGTGCCTTGGGAGACTGAGGCAGGAAGATCACTTGAACCCGGGAGGTGGAGGTTCCAGTGAGCTGAGATCATACCACTGTACTCCAACCTGGGCTATAAGAGCAAAACTCAGTCTCAAAACAAACAAAAAACCCTGAGAAATCACTTATTACCCATAAAATGGGCAAAATCAAAGTGTCTGGGCCGGTGGTGGTGGCTCACACCTGTAATCCCAGCACTTTGGGAGGCTGAGGTGGGCTGATCCCTTGAGCTCAGAAGTTCAAGACCAGCCTGGGCAACATGGTGAGGCCCCTGTCTCTAAAAAAAAAAAAAAAAAAAAAAAGCCAGGCATAGTGGTGTGTGCCTGTGGTCCCAGCTACTGAAGAGGCTGAGGTGGGAGGATCTCTCTCTTTTTTTTTTTTTTTTTTTTGAGATGGAGTCTTGCTCTGTTGCCCAGGCTGGAGTGCAGTGGCATGATCTCGGCTCACTGCAAGCTCCACCTCCTGGGTTCACACCATTCTCCTGCCTCAGCCTCCCAAGTAGCTGAGACTACAGGTGCCCACCACCATGCCCAGCTAATTTTTTTGTATTTTTAGTAGAGATGCAGTTTCACCTTGTTAGCCAGGATGGTCTTGATCTCCTCCTGACCTCGTGATGGTGGGAGGATCTCTTGAGCCCAGGAGGTCAAGTCTGTAGTAAGATACAATCACTCCACTGCACTCCAGCCTGGGTAACAGTGAGACCCTGTCTCAAAAAAAAAAAAAAAAAAAAAAGTGTGTATATATATATATATATATATATATACACACACACACATATCCTTAGACCCAGAAATTCCACTTTTAGAATTTTATCTTATAGATATGCTGACCCATGAGCCAAATAATAGAAGTTCAAATTCTTTTTTTTTTTTTTTTTGAGACAGAGTTTTGCCCTTGTTGCCCAGGCTGGAGTGCAAAGGCGCAATCTTGGCTCACCGCAACCTCCACCTCCCGGGTTCAAGCAATTCTCCTACCTCAGCTTCCCAAGTAGCTGGGATTACAGGGGCGCGCGCCACCATACCTGGCTAAATTTTTGTATTTTTAGTAGACACAGCATTTCACCATCTTAGCCACACTTGTCTTGAACTCCTGACCTCATGATCCGTCTGCTTCAGCCTCCCAAAGTCCTGGGATTACAGCCGTGAGCCACCGCGCCCTGCCACGAAGTTCAAGATTCTTAAATGTAACATGTTCCAGAAGATTGGAAACAACTGAGATACCCAGAAGTAGAGGATCAGTTAAATCAGTCATGATGTAATTCCATACAGTGAAATAGTGTGCAGCCACAAGAGGCTGTTTGGCTCTTGTTTAGAATCATCTTTTTTTTTAAACATACAAGGTCTCCAAGGTCTCACTACTTTGCCCAAGCTGGTCTCAAATTCCTGGACTCAAGCAATCCTCCCGCCTCGGCCTCCCAAAGTCCTGGGATTACAGGTGTGAGCCTCTGTGCCTGGCCCTAGAATCATTTCACAGTTTCATTTTAACTTAGAAAAGCAAAGTGCAGGCTGGGCGTGGTGGCTCACACCTGTAATCCTAGCACTTTGGGAGGCCGAAGCTGGTGGATCACGAGGTCAGGAGATCAAGACCATCCTGGTTAACACGGTGAAACCCCGTCTCTACTAAAAATACAAAAAAGTAGCTGGGCATGGCAGCAGGCACCTGTTCCCAGCTACTCGGGAGGCTGAGGCAGGAGAATGGCGTGAACCCGGGAGGCGGAGCTTGCAGTGAGCCAAGATCATGCCACTGCACTCCAGCCTGGGCGACAGAGCAAGACTCCATCTCGGAAGAAAAGAGAAAAAAGAAATCAAAAAAGAAAAGCAAGTGCAGAGCATGGTTGGAATACTGCCGTTTGAGAGGGAAAGAGTTTAGCCGTATTTGCTTAGTTGTTCATATATTGTTTCTGGAGGCCTGCACAAGAAAATGGTAACTGTGTCTCTTGACAAGCTGAGAGAGTGAAAAAATAAAAATAATAAAAAGTAATAATAAATACACAAAAGAAAATATAACTATGGTGACCTCTGGGGAGACAGGGCAGGAAGAGGAAAGACTTTTCAACGTACATCCTTTTGCATCTTTGGAATTTTGTGCCACATGCATAGGTTACCTGTTCCAAAGAATACATTAAAATAATAAATTTTAGTCTTTTTTTGTTTGTTTGTTTGTTTGTTTGTTTTGAAACGGAATCTCGCTCTGTCGCCCAGGCTGGAGTGCAATTGCTCGATTGAGGCTCACCGCAACCTCCGCCTCTCGGGTTCAAGTGATTCTCCCGCGTCAGCCTCCTGAGTAGCTGGGATTACAGGCACCCACCATCATGCCCGGCTAGTTTTTTTGTATTTTTGTAGAGACGGGGTTTCACCATGTTGGCCAGGTTGGTCTCGAACTCCTGACCTCAGCTGATCCGCTTGCCTCGGCCTCCCAAATTGCTGGGATTATAGGCATGAGCCACTGCGCCTGGCCAAATTTTGGTCTTTTCTTTTCTTTCTTTCTTTTTCTTTTTTTTTTTTTTTTTTTTTTTTTTTTGAGACAGGGTCTCACTCTGTTGCCCAGGCTGGAGTGCAGTGGCAAGATCATAGCTCCCAACAGCTTGAACACTTCAGCTCAGGTGATCCTCCCACTTTAGCCTCCCAAGTAGCTGGGACTATAGGTATGCACCACCACGCCTGGCTAATCTGTCTTTATTTTTTAATTTTTTTGTAGAGATGGGTCTCACTATGGTGCCCAGGCTGGTTTCAAACTTCTGGCCTCAAGCCATCCTCCTACCTTGGCCTCCCAAAGTGCTGGGATTACAGGTGTGAGCCATAGACCGTGCCCAGCAAAATAATATATTTCTTTCTTTTTTTTTTTTTTTTTGACAGAGTCTCGCTCTGTTGCCCAGGCTGGAATGCAGTGGCATGATCTTGGCTCACTGCAACTTCCACCTCCCAGGTTTAAGCCTCAGCCTCCCAAGTAGCGGGGATTACAGGTGCACACCACCATGCCTGGCTAATTTTTGTATTTTTAGTGGAGACAGGGTTTTACCATGTTGGCCAGGCTGGTCTCGAACTCCTGACCTCAAGTGATCTGCCCGCCTCAGCCTCCCAAAGTGCTGGGATTACAGGCGTGAGCCACTGCACCCGGCCAATATTTCTAAAGTAAAGGCAACCATTAGGTTTCCTTCATGTCTCTCCAGGATAAGAAAGGAGGCAGGACTAAGGGAGACGCTGTGCAGTGTGACAGTCAGTGAGTTTAGCAAGAGGGTGTCCATGACCTGGGCACAGGCGGCCTGCAGTGAAGGGAGGGGGACACTCTGGCCAAGGAGCCTGCTGAGTCCTGTCTCCTGTGCTCTCTTCCCACGGTGCTTGCTCAACCCCAGCCCTGCCTGCCTCCAGAAAAACTTGCTGAAGGCAGGTGAGGCTGAGGCTGGAGTTCAAGCCAATTTCAGAGGAAAATGATGGACAGTGTTGAGCCCTGCTTTGTCCAGAGTGGGGAGGCTTTTGTACCAGTCACCCAGTCATTCAGTAAATATTGACTGAATATCGACTATAGATTGTGGGATACAACCAGGACCAAGGTCAATGAGCTGTGACTTCACAGCCTCATAGAGAAGATAGACAAATATACAGACAATCCTCATCCAGGGAAACTGACATGGGGACAGGGGATGGTCAGAAAGCCATGGGAACTCAGGGTCCTATGAGGCAGGAGGAAACAAAGATTAACACCTCACTTCCCAGAAGAGGAGCTGTCTCAGCTGAAACCTGAAAGATGAGGAGGAGTTAGCCAGGTCAAGCATGGGGGCAAATGTATTCCAGGCAGAGGTGTGTGTCAAGGCTGGGAGGCAGTCCAGAGCATGGCACATTCAGGAAAGAAATCATTCTACCAGCCTGGTCAACATGAAGAAACCCTGTCTAAAAAAAAAAAAATTAACCAGGAGTGGTCGCACGCACCTGTAGTCTCAGCTACTCGGGAGGCTGAGGCAGGATGATTGCTTGAGCCCAGGAGTTTGAGGCTTCAGTGAGCAGAGATCAGGCCACTATACTCCAGCCTGAGTGACAGAATGAGACCCTGCCTCAAAAAAAAAGAAAAAGAAAAAGAGAGAAAAAGAAAGAAAAAAATCATTCTGCCAAGAAGACGCCTGCACTGTGTGTTTATTGCACCACTATTCACAATAGCAAAGACACAGAATCAACCTAGGTGCCCACCAACAGTGGACTGGATAAAGAAAATGTGATACATATATGCCATGGAATAGTATGCAGTCATAAAAACGATGAAATTATATCCCTTGCAGCAACATGGATGCAGCTGGAGGCCATTATCCTAACTGAATTAACGCAGAAACAGAAAATCAAATACCACATGTTCTCGCAAGTGGGAGCTAAACATTGGGTACCTATGGACATAAAGATGAGAATAATAGACACTGGGGATTCTTAATAAGGGGAAGGAGGGGAAGGGTCGAAAAACTACCTATTGCTGGCACAGTGGCTCACGCCTGTAATCCCAACACCTCAGGAGGCCGAGGTGGGAGAATTGCTTGAGGCCAGGAGTTCGAGACCAGCCTGGCCAACATGGCGAAACCCCATCTCTACTAAAAATACAAAAATAATTAGGTGGGCTTGGTCGCACGCATCTGTAATTCCAGCTACTCAGGAGGCTGAGGCACAAGAATCACTTGAACCTAGGAGGCAGAGGTTGCAATGAGCTGAGATCACGCCACTGCACTCCAGCCTGGGCAACAGAGTGAAACTCCATCTCGGAAGAAAAAAAAAAAAAAGAAAACAAAAGAAAATAAAATTGAGGCTGGGTGCTATAATCCCAGCACTTTGGGAGGCCAAGGCAGGAGGATCCCTTGAGCCCCGGAGTTCAAGACCAGCCTGGGCAACATAGTGAAATCCTATTTCTACCAAAAAAAACCAAAAACAAATTAGTTGGGCATGGTGACTTGATCATGCAGTCCCAGCTACTTAGGAGGCTGAGGCGAGAGGATCGCTTGAGCCTGGGAGGTCGATGCTGCACTGAGCTATGACTGCATCACTGCACTCCAGCCTAGGCAACAGAGTGAAATGCTGAAGGAAGGAAGGAAGGAAGGAAGGAAGGAAGGAAGGAAGGAAGGAAGAAAGAAAGGAAGAGAAAGAAAGAAAGAAAGAAAGAAAGAAAGAAAGAAAGAAAGAAAGAAAGAAAGAAAGAAAGAAAGAAAGAAAGAAAGAGAAAGAAAGAAAAGAAAGAAAGAGAAAGGAAGGAAAGAAAAAGAGAGAGAGAGAGAGAGAAGGGAGGGAGGGAGGAAGGAAGGGAAGGAAGGGAAGAAAAGAACATTAAACCAACAGATCTTTTTATTCTTATTTTTTTACAGATGTGATTCTCTGTCACCAAGGTTGGAGTGTAGCAGCACAATTATGGCTCACTTGAACCTTGAACTCCTGGCCTCCAGTGATCCTCCCACCTTGGCTTCCCAAATTGCTGGGATTACAGGCATGAGCCCCCAAACCTGGCCTAACAGGTCTCAATTTGGGGTTCATTAGGTGAGAGATAAGGATTCAGGATGATTCCTAGGTTTCTGTGTTGAGCAGACCATCTAGAGGAATGATGGGACCATCCACTGAGATGAAAAGATGGGAGCAGAGCAGGTCTGGAGTAAGACTCCATTTATGATCCATTGCCTTGGAGATGTATTTGGACATCACAAACAGACATCTCAGAGTCTGGAGCTCCGAGGAGAGGTCTGGGCTGGAAATATACATTTGTGAGTCACTGGCATATAGATGGTATTTAAAGCCACGAGTATGGATGAGATCACCTAAGCAGAGAATATAGATAGCAAGACAAGGCCCCAGGCTGAGTTGGCTGGAGAAGGAGTCCTGAGAATTGGTGAGTGTTGCTCTGGGGATCTGAGTCAGGGACAGGTGCACCTGCTGGGAAGCAGAGAGAATGGAAAGAGAGAGAACCATTTGATTTGACAGATTATGAGCTCTTTCATGGACTTGATCAAAGCGGCTTCAGTGGATTGGTGGGGACAAAGCCAGATTAGAAGAGGTCGAAGAATTGGCCGGGCGCAGTGGCTCATGCCTGTAATCCCAGCACTTTGGGAGGCAGAGGCAGGCAGATCACCTGAGGTCAGGAGTTTGAAACCAGCTTGGCCAACGTGGCAAAACCCCGTCTCTACCAAAAATACAAAAATTAGCTGGGCGTGGTGGTGGGTGCCTATAATCCCAGCTACTCAGGAAGCCAAAGTGGGAGAATCATTTGAACCGGGAGACAGAGGTTGCGGTGAGCCGAGATCACGCCACTGCACTCCAGCCTGGGTGACTGAATGAGACTCCATCTCAAAAAAATAAGAGATCGAAGAGTCCATTAAAGGTGAGGGAGTGGAGACAGCAGGTGTAGATGACCCAGAGTTGCCCGTCTACTCTAGAATGATGCGCATCTATGAGTTCTCTCCCTTGTCACTCTTGAGGGCAAGGACCATACCCTGGTGATTTCTGAGCCATAAATGGAGTCCGGCCAGTGCATAGCAGGAGCTCAGCACATTTATGTCATGGATGGATAAATGGATGAATGGATAATGCATTGTTTGGGTTGAAACGGCCTTTTCTGGTAGAGAAAGTAGCTGTATGTTTTTGAAGCATTTAAGAAAACAAAAAAAAAGTCAACCCCAAAGGCCATAGGCTCTGTGTCCCTTCTCCCAGCTAACCTCAAGGAGCAGTTGCGTGTGGGCCTGGGGCACAAGCCCTGGCCCAGCATCAGGAACCAGGTTATTTATTTATTTATTTATTTATTTATTTATTTATTTATTGAGATAGAGTCTCGAGTGTCACCCAGGCTGGAGTGCAGTGGCATGATCTCGGCTCACTGCAACCTCCACCTACTGGGCTCAAGTGATTCTCCTGCCTCAGATTCCTGATTAGCTGGGACTATAGGCGCGCATCACCACGCCTGGCTAATTTTTTTTTTTTTTTTTTTTTGAGACGAAGTTTCACTCTATCACCCAGGCTGGAGTGCAGTGGTGCAATTTAGGCTCACTGCAACCTCTCTCTCTTGGGTTCAAGCAGTTCTCCTGTCTCAGCCTCCCGAGTAACTGGGACTACAGGCGCATGCTACCATGCCTGGCTAATTTTTGTATTTTTAGTAGAGATGGGGTTTCACCATATTTGTCACTCTGGTCTTGAACTCCTGACCTCAGGTGATCCACCCGCCTTGGCCTCCCAAAGTGCTGGGATTATAGGTGTGAGCCACCACGCCCAGCCTTTTTTTGGATTGTTAGTAGAGTCGGGATTTCATCATGTTGGGCAGGCTGGTCTCGAACTCCTGGCCTCAAGTGATCCACCCCATCTCGGCCTCCCAAAGTGCTGGGATCATAGGCGTGAGCACCGCGCCTGACCCAAAAACCACATTACTGAGTCCCTTCTGCTGCCTCTCACATGCCCTGTGGCTTTGGATAAATCCCTTCCTCTTTCTTATAAGTGACCTGAGTGGCGGCTCACAACTGTCATCCCAGCATTTTGGGAGGCCAGAGTGGGAGGATCACTTATGCCCGGAAGTTTGAGACCAGCCTGGGCAACATAGCAAGACCCCGTCTCTACAAAGAAAAAAATAAGTAGGCTGGGCACAGTCGCTCATGCCTGTAATCCCAGCACTCTAGGAGACCAGGGAGGGCAGATCACTTGAGGTCAGGAGTTTGAGACCAGACTGGCCAACATGATGAAACCCCGTCTCTACTAAAAAAACTACAAAAATTAGCCAGGTATGGTGGCACGTGCTTTTAATCCCAGCTACTCGGGAGACTGAGGCAGGAGAATCGCTTGAACTAAGAAGGCGGAAGTTGCAGTGAGCCAAGATCACGCCACTGCACTCCAGGATGGCCGACAGAGCGAAACTCCATCTCAAAAAAACAAAACAAAACAAAAAATAAGCAGGTGTGGTGGTGCACGCCCGTCGTGCCAGCTACTTGGGAGGCTGAGGTGAGAGGATCGCTTGAGCCCAGGAGGTCGAGGCTGCACTCCAGCCTGGGTGACAGACAGAGCAATATCTTGTCTCAAAGAAAAAAAAAAAAAAAAAAAAGGAAGCCATCAGCGCAGCACAGGGGAAGCAGCCCACGTGAGCCAGTCCCATAGATATTGGTTTCCCTCCTTCCCCACCCCTGCCCCGCCGCCCCCCGCCTTTTTTTTTTTTTTTGTCTCTCTGGGCTTTTTACTTGTTTAGGAACTCGAAGCGGTTCATGGCAAGTACCCCGAGTCCTAGCCCTCCTGTTCTCTGCATAGAGTTGCTGCAGAGCACCTCACACGCGCACAGATACACGCCTGGCTTTGGGCGAAGTCGCGACACTGGGTCTGCAGAGTCCGATGAGCACGCATCTTCGTCGTGAAACTAAGGAGACCCTGGAGTGTCCTTGGGCTTGGGCGGGATGGAACATGCCCGTGACAGACAGGCCCACCTGCCAATCAGAAGGGAGCTCTCCTTAGCTGGTGTGGGACCGCAGGAGTGGAAATGGCTGTTGGGAGGTGGCAGAGACGGGCGATGGGGTGGCCACAGGGGAGCCGCCGGCCACAGAAGAGGAAACGGAGGTGCAGAGAGCGGAGTCTGCGAAGGATGCGTGAATGGCCAAGAGATGTGCCTCGGAAAGGGCCTAGGGACTTCCTCTGACCAACCCCCGACGGCCATTCCCAGCCATCCGTTTTCCTGCAGCCTCAGATGCAACCTGTGGAAGATGCGAGAGGAGGCCCGGGAGTCCGCCCGGCAGCGCCTTCCCTAGGGTGGGAGCGGGGACTCAGGCGCGGACGCTGCTGCCACCTAGTGGGAGAAGCCTGCTACTCCTCTCGGTTCCTAACCCCAGGGTAGTTCCCAGCTGAGCACTGAGGCAGGGTCGGGGGAGGATGGGGAGAGCCCTGTGCCCCTGGATCTGCGGACACGATGCGAGGGGGAGCCTCAGAGAGGAACCCCCAGCCCCCAGGAAGTGCGCATTGCCCACACTACATTTCCCCTCTGTGCCATGATTTCCTCCGGTGTATAAGGGAGGCAAGAGTACCTGATTCTGGGCTGGGCTTGGTGGCTCATGCCTGTAATCCCAACACTTTGGGAGGCGGAAGCGGACGGATCTTCTGAGTTCAGGAGTTCAAGACCAGCCTGGCCAACATGGTGAAACCCCATCTCTACTAAAAATACAAAAATTGGCCGGACAGTGGTGGTGCGTGTCTGTAATCCCACTATTCAGGAGTCTGAGGCAGGAGAATCGCTTGAACCCAGGAGATGGAGGTTGCAGTGAGCTGAGATTGTGCCTCTGCCCTCCAGTCTGGCCAACAGAGTGAAACTTCATCTCAAAAAAAAAAAAAAAAAGGCCGGGCGCAGTGGTTCACGCCTGTAATCTCAGCACTTTGGGAGGTCGAGGCGGGCAGATCACGATGTCAGGAGATAGAGACCATCCTGGCTAACACCGTGAAACGCCGTCTCTACTAAAAATACAAAAAAATTAGCCAGGCGTTTTGGTGGGCGCCTGTAGTCTCAGCTACTCGGGAGGCTGAGGCAGGAGAATGGCGTGAACCCGGGAGGCAGAGTTTGCAGTGAGCCGAGATCGTGCCACTGCACTCTAGCCTGGGCGATTGAGCAAGACCCCGTCTCAAAAACAAAAAAAAACAAAAAAAACAGAGTACCTGCCTCTGAGGGTCAGTGCAAGGGTAAATGAACCAATTTGTGCAAGGAACTTGGCCATAAATGGGGTCCAGCCAGCACAGTAATAGGTGTCAAATAAATGCTACCCACTGGGCATGGTGGCTAACGCCTGTAATCCCAGCACTTTGGGAGGCTGAAGCTGGAGGATCATCTGAGGCCAGGAGTTCGACACCAGCCTGGACAACATAACAAGACCTCGGCGGGGCGAGGTGGCTCAAGCCTGTAATCCCAGCACTTTGGGAGGCTGAGACGGGCGAATCACGAGGTCAGGAGATCGAGACCATCCTGGCTAACACGGTGAAACCTCGTCTCTACTAAAAAATACAAAAAACTAGCCGGGCGAGGTGGTGGGCGCCTGTAGTCCCAGCTACTTGGGATGCTGAGGCAGGAGAATGGCGTAAACCCGGGAGGTGGAGCTTGCAGTGAGCTGAGATCTGGCCACTGCACTCCAGCCTGGGCGACAGAGCGAGACTCCGTCTCAAAAAAAAAACAAAAAACAAAAAACAAAAAAACATAACAAGACCTCATCTCTACAAAAAATGCAAAGATTAGCCAGGCATGGTGGCACATGCTTGTGGTCCCAGCTACTCAGGAGGCTGACTTGGGAGGATCACTTGAGGCCAAGAGTTCCAGGCTGCAGTGATCATACCACTGTACTCCAGCCTGGGTGACAGAGTGAGACCCTGTCTCTGAAAAGACATAAAATAGGCCGGGCACTCTGGGAGGCCGAGGCAAGCAGATCACCTGAGGTGAGTAGTTCGAGACCAGCCTGACCAACACAGTGAAACCCTGTCTCTACTAAAAATACAAAAATTAGCCGGGTGTGGTGGCAGGCAGCTGTAATCCTAGCTACTCAGGAGGCTGAGGCAGGAGAATCACTTGAACCCGGGAGGCGGAGGCTGTAGTGAGCCAAGATCGTGCCACTGCACTCCTGCCTGGGTGACAGAGACCCTGTCTCCAAAAAAATGAAAATAAATAAAACAAATGCTACCTGTGGTTGATCCAAGGGGTAACTGGAGGTGTGTGGCCCGGTGCCACCACCCCAAATTGTGCCTGTTGTCTAAACGCAGCTTCCTTTAGTTCTGGCTTTCAGCAAGATGGCCCTGCCGCAGCCCTTCTCTTTGTAAACGCTGGGGCTGCCACCATTATGGCTTTATCATCAGCAACATTCCAGAGGATGAAGACTGGTCCCAATCTCTCCTCTCCTCTCCTCTTCTGATGAGGGTGAGGGATGGGGAAGGGGTCCCAGCTCCTAGCACTTCCTCCCCTCACCCCAGAGTGCCATCAGAACAGCTCTGGGCTGTGACATCACAGAGCCCCCACCTCATGATAGCAGTCATGAGGTTGTGGCCATGGGTGCTGGTGTGGGTGTGGCTGTCTGCAATAGGGGCCATAGACACTGGTGAGAAGCTGTCTTGGGAGCAGTGGGAAGGCAGGCAGCTCTGGGGGCATAAAGGGTGATGCCCACTTAGGGACTGGGAAGCCAACCCTGCACCTTCTCCTTTTCTCTCCACTCTTCTCTCCCATCCTGCTGGTCTCACCCACCCCCCGACAACCATGGGCCTTGTCGTGGTGCACCCAGCTGACCCTGAGGGAAATCAAGACCTTCCACAGCCTCCACAATAAGGCTGGGTGGTCTCATAGGGTCCCAAGCCAGCTTCAGCCTTCAGAGATAAAGGCAGGGGTCAGCTTGGCTGTTGTCACAGACTTTGCTTGGATCCTAGTACCCAGACCCAAGCGTGCCACAGCGTCAGTCCTGGGGACAGAGTCTCCGCGCTTCTTAGACAGGCCTGACTTCTTCGATTATCCAGACTCAGACCAAGCCAGGCTCCTGGCTGTGGCCCAGTTTATTGGAGAGAAACCCATCATGTTTGTTAACTCAGGTATGAACCAGTTAGAGAAGGGACCTCCCTCCCCGCCAGGGCCTGGAGGAGAGCAGCCCCCGACCCTTCCATTGGGCCATCAGAGGGGAATTAAGGGTCCTGCTTGTTTAGCAGGTTCCAGCCCTGGGCTCTTCCATCACATCCTGGTAGGCTTCCTGGTGGTGGTCGTCTTCTTTCTCCTTTTCCAGTTCTGCACCCACATGTAAGGCCTGCCCCCTTCCTCCAACCCCACCCACCACCACCTTCCTTGGGAGCAGCTGAAGAGCCCAGTTCTAGTGGGGCAGGGTGTGACCTCTCCCCTCTGATCTCCATGCCCCACAGAAACTTCCAGAAAGGGGCCTAAAGAGCTGGACAGGGGCCCCGGACTCAACCTGAGCACCCACACCCACCTCCTCTCCTGTCGATGAGCAAAAGTTCCCCACCTTTCTCCTCCCTGACTGCCCAGCGAGGAGCTGGGTATCCCACTCCCTGTGCGTTTCCCACAGCCCAAGCCCCCCACCTCCTCCCTTCCCAGCCCCAAAGAACTTGATGGTGAGGGCCTTGGTGGCGTTCACGCAGATCGTCTTTTATTAGCGGTCTGTAAAGCACCTCCCAGGGTCCCCCAACCCCAGATTGGAGGAAGCCTTGAGAGGTCAGTAGCACCAGGGACATGGCAGGGCCCGAGGGCGCGATGTGCAGCCGATGGTGAGGGACTGGGCGCCCTCGCCTGCCCCCGGGGTTGTCAGCACTGGGAAGGCTTGGGGGTAGCAGCCACCTCTCTCCCTCAACCCCTCAACCCAACAGACTAGTTCAAATTTGGGTAAATAAATAAAATAAATAAGATTCCTCAAGCTGGCCTACCCTGGAGAGGAGCCGTGGTTGCAGCCGGCCGCTCGGGAGGCCCGAGGGCCAGCCGGGTTAGTTGGGGCGTCCTCTCCTCTCGGGTGATGGGGAGCCCTGGGGGGTGGCAGCAGAGGGGCTGGGATGGCCTTGGCAGAGGCGCCTACCCACATTCTGACTCCTGGTCCCCTTGAAACCCTGTCGGTCTCCCTCCCCACAAGCCCTCCTGCCCTCAGTGGGTGGGAGGTGGTGCCCCCTCCCCTCCTCCCGCGCAGGGGTGTGCAGGAAGGGGGCACAGTAAGGAGAAGAGGTTCCCTCTCTCCCCTCACTCAGTCCCCGAGATGTGGGGCCTCTTCCCTTTCAGGGTCATCGTCAGTCCTGGGGTTGTCCGGGCAAGAGGACCCTGGCTCCCACCCCCAGCCATCAGCCCCAGAGCCCTGTCTCCACGGGGGTGGGGGTGGGGAGGGGGAGGGTCCTGGTCCCCGGCCTCAGTCCTGGGCCTGGCAGGCCGGGGGTGGCCGGGAGCGGGGCCAGAAGAGGCGGCAGGCCCCGCGGCAGATGAGGAAGAACCAGTAGAGCTGAGGGGCCAGGAGCAGCGCAGCGCCCAGGTTGACGTGGGCGGGGATGGCCAGGGGCACGGCCAGCAGAGGCAGGCCGGCGTGGCGCCCGTAGGCCCAGTACAGGTAGGGGAAGAGCAGCACCCGGCAGCACAGGAAGCTGAGCAGCATCAGGGCCCCGTTCACCTTGTGCAGCAGCGTGTGCTGCTGCTTGTACTGAGGGAACACGGACACCGTGGCCGCCGCGGCAGAAGGGCTCGGCCCCCCTTGGCCCTCTCCCTGCCTCCCTGCAACCCTAGCAGGCAGCTCCTCCCAGACCGGACACTTTGCCAGGACACAAGCACGAGCTCAAAAGGCAAGGGGTGAGGGGGGGAATGACGAAGGGGCCAGAGCCCTTGGCAGCAACCCTGAAGGTCCCTCCCTTACCCGTGCCCCCCCATCGGGCTCCCGCACCCTCCCGTGCTCACTCACCTGGATGAGGATCTTGCCAAGGCAGACAAAGGGTGTGCTGACCTCTGCCATCAACATGCAACCCAGAAAGAAGTCTCCCTTCCCCTGTCGCCACACCTGAGCACACAGGCAGGAAGGTGAGGAGCTGGGGCTCCCCCTGGGTTCTTAGGCAGCCCCCACCCTTCCTCTTTCCCCTCTGTCACTTTTGGAGATGCTTGACTCTGAATGTCAAAACACCTGGGTGCAGGGCTGGGCACGGTGGTTCACGCCTGTAATCCCAGCACTTCGGGAGGCCGAGGTAGGTGGATCACGAGGTGAGGAGTTTGAGACCAGCCTGACCAACAGTAGAAACCCCGTCTCTACTAAAAATACCAAAAAAATTAGCCAGGCATGTTGGCGGGCACCTGTAATCCCCGCTACTGGGGAGGCTGAGGTGGGAGAATCACTTGAACTCAGGAGGCGGAGGTTGCAGTGAGCCGAGATCACACCACTGCACTCCAGCCTGAGTGACACAGAGAGACTCCGTCTTGGAAAGAGAAAAAAGAGAAAGAACACCTGGGTGCGGGAGCAGGTGCATGACTTGGCTGCATCCCTCTCACAGTCCTGCAGAAAGACCGTGTTCCTTCTGTAACAGGTGAGGAAACTGAGGCTCAGAGATGTGCAACCACAGATCCAAAGTGCTGCAGCCGGGCATTGTCCAGCCCGGGGCCAGGCTGCCCCACACCCTGGTGCCCCTGGGCTGGTGCTCAGTGAACCCTGCCTGTCCACAACTTTCCCTGGAAACGTGCTGGGTCTGCTTGGCTGCCAGTACCCAGACCCAGGGCTTCCCGGGTTCCTGCCAGCACCAGTGGGACCAAGGAGCAGGCCACCCACACCCCACCCGCCCAGCTCCCCGGGACTCACCACCGACAGCGGGAAGCACACCAGCACCATGGCGGCATGGTGGAGCACCATGAGGAACTCCTTGTGCAGGTAGCCACGCGCTATGGCCCACGTGCTGCCCGGGGCTCTGGCCACTCCGTCATCCCCTCCATGCCCTTTGACCTGGTGCTTGTGCCAGTGACAGAGAAACATGGCATAGATGTCGTAGATGAAGTAGGGCACAGCAAACTGCGTGTAGGCAGAGGACAGCCAGTGTCTGTTGGGCAGAGAGACAGGAGGGGGGAGGGGGTGGGTGGGTGTGGGGAGCAAGGAGGAAAGGGGACACCAGTGGGCGGGGGCAGATCTCAGGGGTTGGCACGGCAGCCCTGGACAGCAGTGGAGTCTCAGGTACAGATGAGGGATCCAGAGGGTAGAGGGTGAGAAACTTGCCCAAGCTCACGCAGTCACGCAGCTAGTAAGCGACGGTGCTGGCATTCAAATCTGTGGCCTCAGAACCCACCCATGTTCCTCTCTCTGCAGTAAAGTGGGGGGAAAAGAAAAGAACAGAAGATGCCCACAGACCAAATGGCACAGATAGAGTGCCAAAATAAGCCCAGGCCAGGCAGGTGGGACCTTCCTTGCCGTGGTTATTTGTCCTAACCTTACCATGAGGTTAGGACCAGCAACAGCTGAATGGGTGAGAGTGCTGGAGAGAGAGGTCACAGGGGTGGACCCCCATTCCTGCCTCCTGAGGCAGGCGCTCTTCCAAACTTCCCGTGCATGCACTTATTTACCCCTCCCAAAACCCTGTAAAAGGTAGGTGTGGCCATAACCCCCACCGTACAGGTGAGGAAGTGAGTCACAGACGGGCTAGGTAACCTGGCCAAGGAAGGGACATGGGCAGTGGCTCCACAGCCCTCACTGCCATCCCCACTGTCCCCAGAAGGTCCAAGAGGCATCAGAGACAGGCCCTGTTGGCAAGTGAGGGGTCTTGTCAGCGCTGTTTGCCCTGCCCCAAAGTGACCCCATCTCTTTTCTGTTTTGTGTTGTTTCTCAGGGACAGCCAGGCATTAAGGGGAAAATGCAGAACAAAAGGAGCCAAGGACAGAGAAAGTTCCATGTACTTGGAGAGTAAACAAAAATGAGAAATGGATGAATAGACAAGACAGCATTTTTCTTCTGGAGTCAGCACATTGCCAGTTTCTCTTAAATCCTGTAGTCCCGAGACTGGTCTGGGGTGGGGGCGGAAGGTCAGAGAGGTAGGCCCCGGGGAGCTCGCCCCACATGGGGGAGGAGGGATGAAAGCAGAGTCAGCCAGAAGTTATCACCAAACATGAGGCATGTGGAGGGAGCTGTGGAGAAGTTGGGGCTGAGGCCTCTGAGGATGGGGAGCCTAAGGCAGGCAGCCTGTGAGTGGAGCCAGCCCATTCTCCAGCAGGGACGGTACCAGGGAAAAGGGAACCTGAGACTGTGATGCAGTGGTGTGGAGCTGCGGCCCAGAGGCAGGGGAAGATGAGAGGGGAGGAGCAGCTGCAGAGAATGCGAGGCAAGAACACAGGGAGAAAAGGTCCAAGTGGCCTGGAGGAGTCAGGGAAGGAAGCTGCCCACAATGCAGGCCCAGCAGAGGTGATGGGAGATGGGGCCCGCTGGGCTGGTGCAGGAGACCAGGAGGGGCCACCAGGCCCTGGGCTGTCATGTGAGGTGTTAAATCCCATCCCCACCCTCTTGGCAATTAGGTGCTCAGAAGTAGGAACAGCTGCTGCCCTGGATTAACCCGGATCCTCCCCACCTACCTGAGGATTAAAGCAGGGAGGAAGGACAGGAACAGACACAGGGGGCCTGGGGAGCAGGGGGGGTGCAGAAACCAAAAGGTGACCTCTGCATGTGAAGGCTGGGGAGGAAGTGCTGGATCCCAGGCTCGGCTTGGAGAAGGGGTGGGGAGGGGCGGGCAGAGGCCAAGAAGCAGCCAAGTCCCTGGGCAGGGTGTGAAGAAAGAGTTAAGCCAAGAACTGTCCTCTGCAGCTGCCACTTAACTCAATTCCTCTCGATGAAGCCCTTCCAGGAAGGGCGGCTGCCTCACCACAGAAGAGGCAACTCATCTTCGGAAAAAGAGGAGGCAAACAGAAACAGGGCACCCCCCGTCAGAAGCGTCCAGAGAATGTCCCCTGGGACTCAGGGGCTGCCACAGAAGGGAAGTGGCGCTGAAAGCTACGAAGCGGGTGTTGTGGGCACCTCCAAGGCAACTTGCAATGGGCCACCCATGAGTCACCTAGGGCGGTCGTCAGCACCACGGACAGGGCCCCTCTCCTCTCCGTCCTCCGCCTCCTGCCCGCACACCTCTGGGCCTTTTTGGCAAGCACCAGACACTGCAGCAGCTGCCTGGCCACATTTTGGCCTCTTCGCCCTCATCCCCTCCTGCACTGCCTGGCCGTGTGTGGCCTTGTGCGTGTCATCTTTCTCCTCTCCTCTCCCTCACGCATGGAGTGGGTGCCAGATGCCTGGATTCTGGGAGGGCCTGAGGGGTGAGCCCGGCATGAGGAGGGGGCACCCCATCTGGGTGCTGGAGGGAAATGGGATCTGCCTCCTGGGGTGGAAGGCAGGGAAGAGGTGGGGAACCCACGACAACACAGGAGACCTGGAAGCCAACTAGGAAGCACTTTGAGGATCCTCTGTGATCCCCGCTCCTTCTCCCCCTGGTTCTGACCTTTAAGGACAGGACGGGATAAATTTATCCCTGGGTGTTGAGTTGCAGTTATTGCAGTGAACTTGCTCAGGTCTAAGTTAAGGGCTTGGGGACCACGGACAGAGTTCCCTCCAAGATGTGGGGTCTTCCAGGGTTATGTGTACACACCAACCACTGGCACCTGGGCAGGGGGGTTCTCGCGGCACTTACTGGTCATCGATGATGTGCTTGCAGGAGGTGGAGACGATGTAGCCGGCAGTGGAGGCCATGATGGCCTGGACAGAGGACACCAGCCTGGGGGAGAGAGGGAGGCGTGCTAGAAGGGCAGAAGGGAAGAGGCGTGTGCCTTGATTTCTCCTCGTTGCTAGTCTAGCGACTGCACTTTGCATTCAGCCACTTCTCGGACCAGTCCTTGCCCGCCTTCTCCCAAGGCTGGGCTGCCTGAAATGTGCCCCACCACAGGCACCTCACGGCTCTCTGGTCTGCTCGGCTGCTGTTCCTCGGTCCACCCCACTCCTTGCCACCTTCTCCCTTCCCCATTTGTGGAAACTGAGTCTCCCTCTTCTCGGGGCGGCAGGGTGTCCGTCCTGAGGTGAGACCCCACTAAGAGTGAGCTGCTGATCCGGACCTCTCCCCACGAGGGGAGCCTGGGCCAGTTCTTGCCCCATTCAGCTGCCCAGTCATGACGCGGGCCTCACTCTGGACCCTTTGTGACCCCCGAGCTCCCCAATCACTCTCCCACTGTCTCCTGACTGCCACTAGCCTCCACTCTGCACTCTGGCCCTGTTCTAGGGGTATACAGTTGCACCATCCACTCCTCCATCCCTGGCCCCCAAACACTCGCCCTGAATGACACCTAGCTGTCTGGCCCTGGCCTCGATCCCTAATGTCTTACAGGAATGTCTTCACTGCATGCCGGCCCTGTTTTGGAGGGTGGGAGGGTGTACCGGGAAGAAGAGAGAGGCAGGCTGAACACTAGTAGACCAGATGGCAGGGCTGGACGAGGTCTCCCAGGACAGTGAGCAAGGCAGGCAGTGAGGAGAGAGGAAGCCTGGGGGTAAAGCCCCCAACCCCCATAGGAACTCCCAGTACCCAGCCACTGAGGGTCCAGAGAAGTGCCAGGTCCTTTCCATTCCCTGAGAAGCCCAAGAAGCAGAGAGGAGCTGAGGGGAAGGAAAGTGGTTTACCTGGCTGAGACAATGACCGCGTCGGCCTCCTCCCAGCGCAGCTGGGGCAGCCGCTGGAGCGTATTCTTGGAGAGGAGGAAGAGTCCGGGGAACACCACCCCCCCGGCCACCATCGGGGTCAGCATGGTGGCTGAGGACTTGGGCAGGGAGGCAGGCGGGCCGTGAAGGGTCAGGGAGGCTGAGCGGAAGGAGTTAGGGGTGGAGAAGGGACGCCAAGCCCGGGAAGGAGGGAGAAAACGATGGGAAGGGGCACAAAGGGGACAGGGCGGCGACGGGATGGGGCCAGAGAGTCCAATGAAACTGGGGAGTCAGGAGGGGGCCAGTTGGGCAGAAACGGGGGAGGGGAGGATGGGAGAAGGGGAGCAGGAGCAGGCCAGTGAGGGATGGGGAGAGGCGAGGAGGGGATGGCTTGGTGAAGGACAGAGAGGAAGAGGGGACAGGAGGAGGATGCAAATGGGGGAGGGGAGGGAGCCACCAGGCAGGTGGGGAGGGGAGGCTTACGTGAGAGGCTGGGAGGGCTCGAGGAGGCGGGGAGGGGGTGGGGGTGGGTCTGGGTGCCAGCCCCAAAGGAAGGAGGCAGGCAGGAGGGAGCGGAGGAGCAGGCAGCAGGGAGCGGAGGAGTAGCCGGGCAAGCGGTCAGCGGTCACCACCACTCTCCCAGCTCCACTGCCTCCTCTCGCTGCCGCCCCGGTCCCCGCCACCCGGCACAGACACCGCACATGGCATCATAGAGACTCCGTGCCCAGCCCCCTGCCCCCTCGGTGGGGAGGGGGAGGGGGAGGGGAAGTGACCAGCTTGGGGAGGGCGGGGGAGGGGCAGGGAAATGATGGCACCGACCAGACACCGAGAAACCGGACCTGCAGCGGCGTCTCCCCATGCAGCTCTGAGCCACAGCCTCGGCTGCGACAGAGATGGGGGGAGCAGAGAAAGAGGGAGGGGGAGGCCCTTAAAGGAACAGCAGCTGCGGCGGCACAGGGGGCTGCTGGGGACAGGGGCCAGCTCTTCTCTTGGGGAGGAAGGGGGCTTAGGGCTCCTTGGCCAGCTGGGAGGGGGCCCTGAGCCCCCACAGGGGCCTGACCCTGTTTCCCATCAGCACTTTGCAAATGCCTGGCATCTCCTCCCTCGCCAAGCCATCCCTCTGGGGCCTGCCCCGGGTCCCAGCTTTGGGTGCCCACTCCAGCGAAAGACAGGCTTCCCCAGGAGAGGGAGCGGGAGCAAGTGGTGCTTTCTCAGAAGGAAGACTGAAGAAGGGGATGGGAGGAAAAATATCTCAACACAGTATCCTCAGACCCAGAGGCTCCCTCACCCTATGGTCGGGAAGGAAGCTGACATTGGCCAGAGGGGGCACCTGACTGTGCCGCAGGGCTGCCCATGTCCCGTCTGCTGCAGGAGCTCCGAGGGCGCTGTGCCTGTCCTTCCCACAGGGCCAGCAACGATCCTGAGGCTCCCTGAGGTCACCCAGTTCAGAAGTGGCAGAGCCCTCTCATTGCAGGTGTCGGAGGGGCAGGGAGTGGAAGAAGGGGGGAGTGGGGGGGCGGGGGGCCACTGCCTCTCAGGAAGCCCCAGGGAGCCCTAGGATGCCCAGGCCCTATTCTTCAGACAGCCAGCCCCTCCTGACCGCCCCTAAATTCCTACCGCTCTCTAGGAGCTCCTAACTTCCCTTCCTCTGCAACTTCCACAAACAGCCTAGTTTCAGAGTGGGAAAGTACTGCGGGGTGGGCTGGTGCAAGCTCCTCACTGGCCCATAGAGAAAGTGAGGCCTGGGGACTGGGCCAGGGTCGCGCTGTGGGACTGGAGCCAGAGGCACTGCCTCCTTTGACTTCTGCCCTCCCACCTGATCCCAACTGTCCTGTGGACTTCAGCATGACAAGGGCCTGTTATGCAAACTCCTTTGGTCTCCAAGCTCAATAATCAACCCTGTGGTTTGCCTTTCTCTGCCAGAGCCCACTCCTCGCCTCCCCAGAAGAAAAGCCGGGGACTGGGATTTGCTGTTTTGTGCTGCCCTCTAGCGGCGATCTGTAGGAAAGCACCCAGGAAGTCTCAGGCCGATTTGGAGCCGGTTTTAGAGACAATAGCGGACCTAGCTCCTGCCCTCAGCCCTTCACTGGAGGGGGAAAGGGGATCCAGCTCTCTGAGTTTCTACTACATGCTGGGCATAGTACCAGGTGATTTCTACTGATTCTTATTTGGTATCCCTGTTTTATAGAAGAAACAGGTTTAGAAATCTTGTGGGTTTTGTTTTGTTTTGTTTTTTTGAGATAGGGTCTCATTCTCTCCCCCAGGCTGGAGTACAGTGGCACGATCATGGCTCACTGCAACCTCAACCTCCCCAGGCTCAAATGATCCTCATGCCTCAGCCTCCCGAGTAGCTGGGACTACGGGCGCACACCACCATGCCCAGGTAATTTTTGTATTTTTTGTAGAGATGAAGTTTCGCCATGTTGGCCAGGCTGGTCTCAAATTCCTGGGCTCAAGCAATCCACCCACCTCTGCCTCCCAACATGCTGATATTACAGGTGGGAGCCACCATGCCCAGAGGAAAGCTGGGTTTCTTTTTTTTTTTTTTTTTGAGACGGAGTCTTGCTCTGTTGCCCAGGCCGGAGTGCAGTGGCGAGATCCGAGCTCACTGCAAGCTCCACCTCCCGGGTTTATGCCATTCTCCTGCCTCAGCCTCCCCAGTAGCTGGGACTACAGGCGCCCGCCACCTCACCCGGCTAGTTTTTTTGTATTTTTTAGTAGAGACGGGGTTTCACCGTGTTAGCCAGGATGGTCTCGATCTCCTGACCTCGTGATCCGCCCATCTCAGCCTCCCAAAGTGCTGGGATTACAGGCGTGAGCCACCGCGCCCGGCCAAGAAAGCTGGGTTTCAAACCCATGGTTGTGGCTGGGCGCGGTGTCTCACGCCTGTAATCCCAGCACTTTGGGAGGCCAAGGCTGATGGAGCATGAGATCAGGAGATCGAGACCATCCTGGCTAACACAGTGAAACCCCATCTCTTCTAAAAATACAAAAATTAGTCAGGTGTGGTGGCGGGCGCCTGTAGTCCCAGCTACTTGGGAGGCTGAGGCAGGAGAATCGCTTGAACCCAGGAGGCGGAGGTTGCAGTGAGCTGAGATGGCGCCATTGCACTCCAGCCTGGGCGACAGAGTGAGACTCCATCTCAAAAGAAAACAAAAAACAAAAAAATCATAGTTGCATAACCCCAAAGCCACACATGAGCAAAACTGCAAAAAGGACTGAGGTTGAGGAGGCTGGGTGATGGGTGGCCACCGTAACTACTCGAGATTGAGGACTACAAGGCTGGTCACGGAACTGTGGTTTCACTTCAGATGAGTAGAGACAGGCTTTTTTGTCTGCCAGGAAATCCATGTAGACACCCTAGTAAAATCTGTGTTCCATGTACCGCCTCCCGCTCCTATGGTTTGCTGATAGTGCGCTTTTATGGTAAGCTTTGTCACACAGGTCATAGATCTGCAGCCCAAGGGCCCAACCCAGCCCACAGACATGTTTTGTTTGGCCAGTATGCAGTTGTCAGTATAGTAGTTCTTAAATAAGTTCTTAGTTACTTATCAGTATTCAAGAATTGGGAGAGGCTGAGCGTGGTGGCTCACGCCTATAATCCTAGCACTTTGGGAGGCCGAGGTGGGCAGATCACCTGAGATCAGGAGTTTGAGACCAGCCTGGCCAACATGGTGAAACCCCATCTCTACTAAAAATACAAAAATTAGCCAGATGTAGTGGCGCACACCTGTAATACCAGCTACTCGGGAGGCTGAAGCAGGAATGTTGCTTGAACTTGGGAGGTGGAGGTTACAGTGAGCCACGATTGAGCCACTGAACTCCAGCCTGGGCAACAGAGTGAGATTCTGTCTCAAAAAAAAGAATAAAAAGAACTGGGAGGAAGCCCACCACAATGACATGCACCTGTAGTCTCAGCTACTCAGGAGGCCGAGGCAGGAGGATCACTTGAGCCCAGGAGTTCAAGACCAGCCTGGGCAACATGGAGAAACCCCGTCTCTACTAAAAGTACAAAAATTAGCCAGGCATGGTGGTGCACATCTGTAGTCCCAGCAACTTGGGAGTCAGCCTGATTCTCAGGGTGAATCACTTGTCAGGGAGGTCAAGGCTGCAGTGAGTCATGGTGGTGTCACTGTACTTCAGCCTGGGTGACAGAGTGAGACCCTGTCTCAAAACAAAAGAAGAAGAGGCCGGGTACAGTGGCTCATGCCTGTTATCCCAGCACTTCGGAGGCTGAGAAGGGAGGATCCTGTGAGCCCAGGAGTTCAAGACCAGCTTGGGCAACATAGTGAGACCCTGTTTCTACCAAAAAAAAAAAAAAAAATTAGCCAGGTGTGGTGGCGCATTTCCTGTTGTCCCAGCTATGGCAGGAGGATTGGTTGAGCCTGGAAGTTCAAGGCTGCAGTGAGCCATGATAGTGCCACTGCACTCCAGCCTAGGCAACAGAGCAAGACCTGTCTCAACAACAACAATGACAAAGAATCATAACTGAAAACATTGGCCCACGTTCTAACTGTATAACTTTATCAGTGGCTGGAGCCGAGCAGCACAGGCCCTCAGCAGAGAAGGTGAGTCCTCCTGCCCACATCCTCCCCGCAGAGCCCACATCCCTCATATTATCTGCAGGAGTTTGCAGCCCCTGCTCTATAGGCACGGATTCACATGATCTTCATACAACATCTCCATGAAGGAGAGTGGGGGTTATTATCAAGCCCATTTACCAGTGAGGGATCTGAAGTTCAGAGAAATTAAATGACTCACAAAAGACACCACTGTTGGTGTCTTTTTTTTTTTTTTTTTTTTTAAGACAGAGTATCACTCTGTCGCCTACGCTGGAGTACAGTGGCATGATCTCAGCTCACTGCAACCTCCACCTCCCGAGTTCAAGTGATTCTTCCATCTCAGCCTCCAGAGCAGCTGGGATTACAGGCACCTGCCACCATACCTGGCTAATTTTTGTATTTTTAGTTCAGACGGGGTTTCACCATGTTGGCCAGGCTGGTCTTGAACTGCTGACCTCAGGTGATCCACCTGCTTCAGCCTCCCAAAGTGCTGGAATTACAGGCGTGAGCCACCGTGCCCAGCCTGCTGATGTCTTTTGACTCCAAATCCCAGCTCCACCCCACACTCTGCTTCTGTTTTCACCACGAACTCATTCTGAAAGTAAGAGGTCAGTTCCACCAGCCGTGGCCCCAGGAAGGACACCCGCACCCTGGTCCTCTTACTTGGATGCTACCAGGACAGCCTCTTGTTTTTCCATCTGCAGGCTGGCGTGGTTCTGCAAGCCCCAGCGCAGGACAGTGAAGCACAACGGGAAGAAGATGCAACCCCCTGCGAATAGCAGGGCCATGCCTGCCTGCAGCCAAGAAGGCAGAAAAAGACGGCCATGAGAACACCTCAACACAACACCCTCAGAGCCCCCGGCAGCCTTCTTCACCCCCAATGAGGCAAGGCCCAAGAGACCCATCCATCTGTGGCCGTCCAAAGCCACCAGGCAAACCTCTTCTCTAAGCTCTTTTGCATCCTTATTACTCTTTTAATATTCATCATCCGGGGCAATTTGACATCCTAATTACCCTAATTTTTTGTTTTACACACCCAATTTAGACAATTTCTTTTCTTCTTCTTCTTCTTCTTTGTTTTTATTTTGAGATGCAGTCTTGCTCTTGTTACCCAGGCTGGAGTGTGGTGGCATGATCTTGGCTCACTGCAACCTCCACCTCCCGGGTTCAAGCAATTCTCGTGTCTCAGGCTCCTGAGTAGATGGGATTACAGGTGCCCGCCACCGTGCCCGGCTAATATTTGTGTTTTTAAGAGAGACAGGACTTTACTATGTTGGTCAGGATGATCTCGAATTCCTGACCTTAGGTGATCTGCCTGCCTTGGCCTCCCAAAGTGCTGGGATTACAGGCATGAGCCACTGCACCCAGCCCCTCCTACTCTTAAACTCCACCCTTTTCCATCTTCTGCATGCCCCCCCGCCGCCCACCTTATGTCACCTCTCCCTTCTCCCCAGGCCTCACCTCTAAGGGACAGGTTGGAAGACAGAAAGGAAGGTTGATGTTTCTCCTCAGCACCGAAAACTTGGAAAAAGGAAGGGAGGGGGTTGTCAAGATAGTTGGAACTTTAAAATGACATTCCTTGAAAAAACAAAATAAAGCCAAAGCGATTGTTGTTCCATTAAAAAAGAAAACAAAAGAAATAACAGGCGCAAGGCTGAAACTACATATATTTACATAGATATCATTTTTGTTTAGAAAGACCTCCCCTCCCATCTACTCTGGGGAGCAGAGGTTTGGGGCAGGCACAGGCAGGATGAAGGGAATCAGGCCCTGTCATCCTGCCTTCCTGAAGTGGCTTCCAAGGGACCTTCTTGGGACAAAAGGAAGGTGTCAAACTGCAAAGGCACGAGGCTACTCTGCAGAGGCAGTTGGGGAGGGCAGGAGTATGCTCTCCCGTTGGTGGACTGGCTAGAAGATGCCATCCTCCCATTGGCCAGCCAGTTGATACATGTGCCCTATCATTTGCTTCCTATGGGGACTGGGGGGCGGTTCCAGCAAGCCTTGCCTAGAATTGGCCAGTTAGAATCCATTGGTGACTTGATGGACAGCTACGTTTCAGGGACGTGTACAAAGAAGGAAAAGGAGGGAGGGGGAAATCAGAGCAGCTGCACAGCCCGGCGTGGTGGCTCACGCCTGTAATCCCAGCACTTCGGGAGGCCAAGGCGGGTGGATCATCTGAGGTCAGGAGTTCAAGACCATGCTGGCCAACATGGGGAACCCCGTCTCTAATAAAAATACAAAAATTAACCAGGCGTGATGGCGGGTACCTGTAATCCCAGCTACTCGGGAGACTGAGGCAGGAGAATCACTTGAATCCGGGAGGCAGAGGTTGCAGTGAGCCGAGATCTCCTCACTGCACTCCAGCCTGGGCGACAGAGAGAGACTCTGTTTCAAAAAAAACAAAAACAAACAACAACAACAACAAAAAACACCAGCAGGTGCGGTGGCTCAGGCCTGAAATCCCAGCACTTCGGGAGGCCAAGGTGGGAGGATCACTTGAGGTCAGGAGTTCAAGACCAGTTTGGGCAATATAGTGGAACCCCTGTCTCTACAAAAAAAAAGAATAGTAGGCCAGGCGCGGTGGCTCATGCCTGTAATCCCAGCACTTTGGGAGGCCGAGGCGGGCAGATCACGAAGTCAGGAGATCGAGACCATCCTGGCTAACACGGTGAAACCCCGTCTCTACTAAAAATACAAAAAATTAGCCGGGCGTGGTGGCGGGCATCTGTAGTCCCAGCTACTGGGAAGGCTGAGGCAGGAGAATGGCGTGAACCCAGGAGGCGGAGCTTGCAGTGAGCCGAGATCCCGCCACTGCACTCCAGCCTGGGGCGACAGAGCGAGATTGTGTCTCAAAAATAATAATAATAAAATAGTCCAGTGCAATGACACATACCTGTGGTCCCAGGTAGTTGAAAGGATGAAGCGAAAGAATGGAAAGAATTGCTTGAGCCCAGGAGTTCAAGGCTGTAATGAGCTATGATCATACCACTGCACTCCATCCTGGGCAACAGAGCAAGACCCTGCCCCCCGAAAAAAGCAGTCCTAAGTAGTTATTGTAGGCAGTGTAGGATAAAAGGTAAAGAAGGTCATTTCGGCCGGGCGCGGTGGCTCACGCCCGTAATCCCAGCACTTTGGGAGGCCAAGGTGGGTGGATCACGAGGTCAGGAGTTTGAGACCAGCCTGACCAACATAGTGAAACCCCATCTCTACTAAAAATAGTGGCGCACACCTGTAATCCCAGCTACTCAGGAGGCTGAGGCAGGAGAATTGCTTGAATCCAGGAGGCACAGGTTGCAGTGAGCCAAGATTGTACCACTGCACTCTAGTCTGAGCAACAGAGCGAGACTCTGTCTCAAAAACAAAAAAAAGAAAGAAAAAGAAGGCCATTTCTACCGTGGAAGTACATGGACTTCAAATTCAGAGTCCACAGATAATCAAAGAAACATTTCATTTCCCTATTGCTGAAATAAAGAAACAAATAAAGAAACACACTGAATGGCTCTGTTTACATCAAATTCAGAAAAGCAAAACATCTATCATGAAAAATCAGAACAGTGTTTAACTTGGGGAAGATATTGACTGGGAGGAGACCCCAGGGAACCTTCTGAAGTGTTGGAAATGCCCTTATATTGATCACCAGTGTATACATATGTAAACGTTCTCGAGGCATCCTCTTAAAATGTGTGCCCCTAAAGTGAAGCTGCAGTTTTTAAAATGCTAAATTTAGGCTCTTCCTTTCTCTGAATGATCGTGGGCAAAGCCTTTATGAGCCTCAATTTCTTCATCTGTGATGTTGGGTTAATAATAGTGTCAGATCATTAAATGCTGCTTATACTACAGGTATAAGCATTGATCTACATTTTCAGTCTCTAAAATAAAAAAAAAAAGTCCAGTGTGGTGGTGCACACCTGTAGTACCAGCACTTTGGGAGGCCAAGGCAGGAGGATCACTTGAGGACAGGAGGCTGAGGCTGCAGTGAGCTTTGATCATGAGACTGCACTCCAGCCTTGGGCCACAGAGTGCAACTCCGTCTCTAAAAAAAATAATTAAAAATATCAAGTCATGGCCGGGCGCGGTGGCTCAAGCCTGTAATCCTAGCACTTTGGGAGGCGATCACAAGGTCAGGAGATCAAGACCATCCTGGCTAACACGGTAAAATCCCATCTCTACTAAAAAATACAAAAAATTAGCCGGGCGAGGTGGCAGGTGCCCGTAGTCCCAGGTACTCGGGAGGCTGAGGCAGGAGAATGGCGGAAACCCGGGAGGCGGAGCTTGCAGTGAGCTGAGATCCGGCCACTGCACTCCAGCCTGGGCGACAGAGCGAGACTCCGTTTCAAAAAAAAAAAAAAAAAAAAAATCAAGTCATTTATCCAAAGCAACCTTGTGGGTAGGGATTATTACTGTACCTCTATTTTACAGATCAGAAAACAGAGGCACAGAGAGGTTTGGTACCTTGTCCAAGGTTAAACAGTCAGGAAGTGAATAAAAATGTTTAAATCATATTTTCTGAATTTGTTTGTCTGTATAATGTTAAGCAGATATAGAAAACATAAACTCATTTTCCTAAGGAACTGAAAGGCTTTTTTTTTTTTTTTTTTTTTTTCCTGAGACGGAGTTTCGCTCTTGTTGCCCAGGCTGGCCTGCGATGGCGTGAACTTGGCTCACCGCAACCTCCGCCTCCCAGGTTCAAGTGATTCTCCTGCCTCAGCCTCCCAAGTACCTGGGATTACAGGCATGTGCCACCACACCCGGCTAATTTTGCATTTTTAGTAGAGACGGGGTTTCTCCATGTTGGTCAGGCTGGTCTCGAACTCTCGACCTCAGGTGATCCGCCCACCTCGGCCTCCCAAAGTGCTGGGATTATAGGCGTGAGCCACCGTGCCCGGCCCAAAGGCTTTTTTTTAAAAAGGGGGGAAAAATCACCACTGAATACAATTTAGACATCCTCATTCATATTTTCAGAACTTATCCTTCTCCTCTTCCTCCTTCTTCCTCTTATTCTTTTTTTTTTTTTAGATGGAGGTTCGCTCTTGTTATCCAGGCTGGAGTGCAATGGCACAATCTCAGCTCACCGCAACCTTTGCCTTCCAGGTTCAAGCGATTCTCTTGCCTTAGCCTCCTGAGTAGCTGGGATTACAGCCATGTGCCACCACACCCGGCTAATTTTGTATTTTTAGTAGAGATGGGGTTTCTCCATGTTGGTCAGCTGTCTTGAACTCCTGACCTCAGGTGATCTGCCCACCTCGGCCTCCCAAAGTGCTGGGATTACAGGCGTGAGCCACTGCGCCAGGCTTCTTCCTCTTATTCTTTTGAGACAAGGTCTCACTCTGTTGTCCAGGCTGGAATGCAATGGCGTGATACTACCTCATTGCAGACTCAAACTTCTGGACTCAAGCAATGCTCCTCAGCCTCTGCCTCAGCCTCCAAAGTAGCTGGGACTACAGGTGTGCACACCACACTCAGCTAATTTTTGTATTTAAAAAAAAAATTAGCTATGTTCTATGGAAAGGAATCTTTTTACTTTCTATAGAGATGGGGTCTTGCTATGTTGCCCAGGCTGGTCTTGAACTCCTGACCTCAAGCAATCCCCCTGCCTTGGCCTCCTAAAGTGCTGGGATTACAGGCATGAGCCACCATGCTCGGCCAGTGTTTGCTTCTTTAGCTACTTTATTTTCTTCCCTCTGGATGGGCCTCTGAAAATTAAAACTTAAACCAAGAGCGGCTAGGCATGGTGGCTCATGACTGTGATCCCAGCACTTTGGGAGGCGAAGCGGGGAGGTGGATCAACTGAGGTCAGGAGTTCGAGACCAGCCTGGCCAACATGGCGAAACCCCATCCCTACTAAAAATACAAAAATTAGCCAGGTGTAGTGGTGCATGTCTGTAATCCCAGTTACTCAGGAGGCTGAGGCAGGAGAATCGCTTGAAACCAGTAGGCGGAGGTTGCAGTGATCCGAGATGGTGCCACTGCACTCCAGCCTGGGCAACAGAGCGAGACTTTCTCTCAAAAACAAAAACAAAACACACAAACAAAAAAAAAAACAACGAAAAGATCCTGAGCTGGGATCTGAAACCGGGCAGCCTGCCCTGCTATTTTCCCAGCTCCTGCATAGCTCATTGTGAGGACTAAATCGTGCCTATGCATAGAAGCTACAGTACTTTACACGGTAGCCGGTAGCCAGCTACTGTCATTACAAGTCAGCTACTGTCATTCTCAGCACCCACCGCATGCCAGGCACCGGGCTGAAACACTTTATATACATGCTCCCATTTAATCATCTATGCCACCTTACAAATAACTTCCCCATTTTACTGCTGAGAAATCTGAGTCTGAGAAAAGTTGAATGACATGCTTCAGACCATACAGTACATGACAAACTCAGTCAATGTGACTGCTGCCTTCCAAGTCTGATGAAAAGGAGATGAAGAGAGGGGAAGGCGGGAGGGGAGGAGAGAAGATGGGAGAAGGAAAAAGGGGAAGAGAACAGATGAGAGGAGGAGAGGCAAAAGGAGTGAGGAGGAGTAGCACTCCTCCAGGGTTACTTCTTTTCCTTTTTTTTTTTAATTTATTTTTATTTATTTTTATTTAAGACAAGGTCTCACTCTGTTGCCCAGACTGGAGTACAGTGACACAATCACAGCTCACTGCAGCCTCCACCTCCCGGATCAAGTGATCCTTCTACCTCAGCCTCCTGAGTAGCTGGGACAACAGGCGTGCGCCACCACACCTGGCTAATTTGGGGAGGTTTTTTTTTTTTTTTTTTTCTAGAGATGGGGTCTTGCTATGTTGCCTAGGCTGGTCTTCAACTCCTGGGCTCAAGCGATCTTCCTGCTTCAGTCTCCCAAAGTGCTGAGATTACAGGCGTGAGCCACTGTGTGTGACCAGGGATGGTCATTTTCCTCTGCACCTGTGCTTACCCTGGACAAGAAAATGTAGAAGGGAGGAAAGTTTCCAGGCCATGAGCTGGTTAGAGTCAGGCCCGAGTCTCACTGGAATCTGGACTCTCTCCTACATTTCTTCCTTTCCTTGTAGATTTCTTCTTGTTTAGGGCAAAACAGTCCAAGGCTGCACAGGCTTGTCTGAGAGAGAAAATATGAGAGGAGAAAATTGTGGTTTTGAGCAATGGCTTTAAATTTTTTTAAAATAGTGACCCACAAGAGATATCTTTTATTTTGTTTCTTTATGTATTTATGTGTTTATTTGTTTATTTTTGAGACAGCATCTCAATCTGTTGCCCAGGCTGGAGTGCAGTGGCACGATCTCGGCTCCCTGCAACCTCTGCCTCCCGGGTAAGTGATTATCCTACCTCAGCCTCCCGAGTAGCTGGAATTACAGGCACATGCTACCATGCCCGGCTAATTTCTGTATTCTTAGTAGAGACACCATATTGGCCAGGCTGGTCTGAACTCCTGACCTCAAGTGAGCCGCTCGCCTCAGCCTCCCAAAGTGTTGGGATTACAGAGGTGAGCCACTGCACCCAGCCGAGATATCTTTTATTTTGTGACCGCAGTTCACGTACCCACATGTTGAATGGAAAACCTTTGCACAACACATTCTGACTCATTATATGCAGTGCCCTGTGGAATTTTCTACATCATTTTTCCAGGAAATACTGATCATGACCCATTAAGCCAATTTCACTGCCCACTAGTGGCTAAACAAGCAAAGCGAGAGAAACCTTGGTTTGGAGAGCAGCGTTTCCCAACTTTTCTTTCATTATTGTTCCCCTGAGGAGCCCTTTTCAGACTTTTTTTTCTAATCGCTGCCTATCATGAAAGTTTAATAACACAGATATACTGTATGTCTATTCACGCATATCTTTTCCATATTAAAAAGAGTAAGCTTTTTTTGTCCCCTTGGGGGCGATATTATCCCAGTTGAGAAGGCATCATTGTCCTAATGCTCATTTTCTGAGCCACCTTTATTTATGTATTTATTCACTTATTTACTTATTTATTTTATTTTTTTATTTTTTTCAGATGGCGCTTTACTCTTTTGCACAGGCTGGTGTGCAGTGGCATGATCTTGGCTCACTGCAATCTCCGCCCCCCAGGTTCAAGCGATTCTCCTGCCTCAGCCTCCCAAGTAGCTGGGATTATAGGTGCCCGTCACCACACCCAGCTAATTTTTGTATTTTTAGTACAGATAGGGTTTCACCATGTTGGCTAGGCTGGTCTCAAACTCTTGACCTCAAGCGATCCACCCGCTTTGGCCTCCCAAAGTGTTGGAATTACAGGCATGAACCACTGTGCCCAGCCTCTGACCCGCCTTTATACACACCAATCCCAACATCCAATGAGATAGGATTAGTCCCATTTTGCAGGTGATTAAGTGGAAGTTGAGAGATTATATTAATTACTGAAGATTGAAATAGCTGGCAATTAGACTGGGAATCCAGAAACTTACCAAGATCCTAACTCAGCCTCTAGCTTCTCCAAACCTTTGTTTCCCCATGTAAAGAAAACCCTCAGTTATGGTCAGTTATGGTTTTTTGTTATTGTTGTTGTTTATCTCTATTTGACCTAATAAGAGCAAACATTAAGCCAGGCACAGTGGCTCATGTCTGGAATCTCAACACTTTGGGAGGCTGAGGTGGGTGGATCATGAGGTCAGGAGTTTGAGATCAGCCTGACCAACATGGTGAAACCCTTTCTCTACTAAAAAATACAAAAAAAAAAAAACTAGCCGGGAGACGTGGCGGGTGCCTGTAGTCCCAGCTACTCGGGAGGCTAAGGCAGGAGAATGGTGTAAACCCGGAGGCGGAGCTTGTAGTGAGCTGAGATCCAGCCCCTCACTCCAGCCCGGGCGACAGAGCGAGACTCCGTCTCAAAAAAAAAAAAAAATAAATTAGCTGGGCACGGTGGCATGCGCCTGTAATCCCAGCTACTTGGGAGGCTGAGGCAGGAGAATTCTTTGAAACTGAAAGGCGGAGGTTGCAGTGAGCCGAGATCAGGCCACTGCGCTCCAGCCTGGTGACAGAGTAAAACTCTCTCTCCAAAAGGAAAAAAAAAAAGCAAACATTTATAGAGCATTTACTAAATATCCGGCAGCAATCTAAGCCCTTTACATATATTAACTAATACAATCTCCACAATAATCTTAAGACGGACATACTGGGATTTTTGTTTTGTTTTGATTTTTGAGACGGGTCTCTCATTTTGTCTCCCTTGATGGAGTACACTGGCATCATTAGTTCACTGTAACTCAAACTCCTGTGCTCAGGGGATCCTCCTGCCTCAGCCTCCCAAGTGGCTAGGACTACAGGCTCTCAGACTCATCACTGCCAGCTTATTTTTAAAATTTTTTCTACAGATGGGGGTCTCGATTTGTTGCCTAGGTTGGTCTCAAACTCCTGGCCTCAAGCATTCTCCTACGTTGGCCTCCCAAAGTGCTGGGATTATAGGCACAAGTCACTGTGTCAGGTGAGACACACTCTCAGTCACTGTTCAGAGGAGGAAATTGAGGCACAGAGAGGTTGTGTGACTTGCTCAAGGTCATGCAGGTAGAAAGTGGCACAAGTAGGGATTTGAACCAAGTCATGTGATTTTCAGAGCACTGGCTGTGGGTTTTTTTTTTTTTTTTTTTTTGTCATCATGTATTATTTTTTGAGATGGGGTTGTCACTCCGTTGTCCAGGCTGGAAAGCAGTGGTGCCATCTCAGCTCCCTGCAACCTCTGTTTGCCAGGCTCAAACGATCCTCCTGCCTCAGCCTCCTGAGTAGCCTCCCAAGTAGCGTGGCTGGGACCACAGGCACGCCACCATCATGCATGGCTAATTTTTTGTATTTTTGGTGGAGACAGGGTTTTGCCATGTTGCTCATGCTTGTCTCAAACTCCTGAGCTCCATCCAGCAATACGCCTGATCCTCCCACCTTGGCCTCCAAAAGTGCTGGGATTACAGGCGTGAGCCACCATGGTTAGCATGACCTAACCATGTCCTTTTTTTTTTTTTTTTTTTAACTCTGTCTGCCAGGCTAAAGTGCAGTAGTGCAATCTCAGCTCACTGCAGCCTCCGCCTCCCAGGTTCAAGCAATTCTCCTGCCTCAGCCTCTCGAGTAGCTGGGATTACAGGTGTGTGCCACCACACCTGGCTAATTTTTATATTTTTAGTGGAGACGGGGTTTCACCATGTTGGCCAGGGTGGTCTCGAACTCCTGACCTCAAGTGATCTGCCTGCCTCGCCTCCCAGAGTGCTAGGATTACAGGCATGAGCCACTGTGCTAAACTAACCATGTACTTTATTTTCTTTCATTTGAGACGAAGTTTCGCTCTTGTTGCCCAGGCTGGAGGGCAATGGTGCTATCTCGGCTCACTGCAACCTCCGCCTCCTGGGTTCAAGCGATTCTCCTGCCTCAGCCTTCCGAGTAGCTGGGATTACAGGTGCCCGCCACCACACACTTGGCTAATTGTTTGTATTTTTTTAGTAAAGACAGGGTTTCATCATGTTGCCCAGGCTCGTCTCAAACTCCTGACCTCAGGTGATCTGCGTGCCTTGGCCTCCCGAAGTGCAGTGCGGGGATTACAGGAGAGAGCGACTGCCGCTACCATGTACTTCAAAAGGAAACTTTTTATCACTCTGGAAAATAGAAAACCAGTACCACCTGTGATAAACAGAAGGTAACAAAAAATACAAAAATGAAAACACATTTTAAAACATTCTAGCTAGATACTATCGGCAGCTGCTCATTCTGAACTCAAGGCTGGCTCTCTCCTTGTTAAAAAAAGAAAGATCAGGTCCGGCACAGTGGCTCATGTCTGTAATCCCAGCACTCTGGGAGGCTGAGGGGGGCAGATAAACTAAGGTCGAGGGTTCGAGACCAGCCTGGCCAATATGGTGAAACCCCATCTCCACTAAAAATATAAAAATTAACCAGGCATGGTGGCGTGTACCTGTAGTCCCAGCTACTTGGGAGGTCGAGTCAGAAGAATCAGTTCAACCCAGGAGGTGGAGATTGCAGTGAGCCGAGATTGCCCCATTGTATTCCAGCCTGGGTGACAAAGCAAGACTCCATCTCAAAAAAAAAAAAAAAAAGAAGAAAGAACAAAAAGATAAGCATAGATAGGTGTTAAAGGATTTCTGGCAGCAAATTGAGACCTTCTCCTGCAGTAATCAGAAATGCTGAAAGGGAATTGGAAAGAGAAAGAGAGTAGCTTGTTCAGGGTGTGTGTGTGTGGTGTGTGTGTGGTGGGGTGTGTGGGGGTGGTTGTATGGGGTGTGTGTGTGGTGTGTGTGTGGTGTGTTTGTGTGGTGTGTGTGTGCTGTGTGTGTGGGGTGTTTGTGTGGTGTGTGTGTGCTGTGTGTGGTGTGTGTGTGGTGGGGTGTGTGTGGGTGGGTGTATGGGTGTGTGTGTGTGTGTGTGGTGTGTTTGTGTGGTGTGTGGTGTGTGTGGTGGGGTGTGTGGGGGTGGGTGTATGGGGTGTGTGTGTGCTGTGTGTGTGGTGTGTGGTGTGTGTGTGCTGTGTGTGGTGTGTGTGTGCTATGTGTGTGGTGTGTGGTGTGTGTGTGCTGTGTGTGGTGTGTGTGTGGTGTGTGTGGTGGGGTGTGTGGGGGTGGGTGTATGGTGTGTGTGTGTGTGGTGCATGTGGTGTATGTGTGGTGTGTTTGTGTGGTATGTGTGGTGTGTGTGGTGCGTGTGGCGTGTGGTGTGTGTGGTGTTTGTGTGGTGTGTGTGGTGTTTGTGTGGTGTGTGTGGTGTGTGTGGTGTGTGTGTGTGGTGTGTGTGTGTTGTATGTGTGGTGTGTGTGTGTGTGTGTGGTGTGTGTGTGTGGTGTTTGTGTGTGGTGTGGTGCATGTGTGGGGTGTGTGTGTGGTATGTGTATGGTGTGTGTGTATTTGTGTGTGTGGTGTGTGTGTTTGTGTGAGTGTTGATGTATGTGGTGTGTGTGTGAGGTGCGTGTATGTATTTGTGTGTGTTGTTTCTGTGGTGTGTGTGGTGTGTGAGTGTTGGTGTGTGTGGTGTCTGTGATGTGTGGTGCATGTGTGGTGTGTGTGTATTTGTGTGTGGTGTGTGTTTGGTATGTGTATGGTGTGTGTTGGTGTGTGTGGTGTGCGTGTTTTTTGTGTGGCGTGTGTGTATTTTTGTGTGTGTTGTGTGTGTTTGAGGTGTGTGTGTTGGTGTGGTATGTGTGTTTGTGTGAGGTGTGTATTTGTGTGTATGGTGTGTTTGTTGGTGTGTGTGGTGCGTGTGTGTTTGTGTGTGGTGTGTGTGCTATGTGGGTGTGTGTGGTGTGTGTGTGGTGTGTGTGGTGTGTGTGGTGTGTGTGTGGTGTGTGTGGTGTGTGTGTGGTGTGTGTGTGGTGTGTGTGTGGTGGGGTGTGTGGGGGTGGGTGTATGGGGTGTGTGTGGAGTGGGGGTGTGTGTGGTGTGTTTGTGTGTGTGGTGTGTGTGGTGTGTGTGTGGTGGGGTGTGTGGGGGTGGGTGTATGGGGGGTGTGTGTGGTGTGTGATGTGTGTGTGGTGTGTGTATTGGTGTGTGTGGTGTGTGTGTGGTGCGTGTGTGTTTGTGTGTGGTGTGTGTGGTGTGTGGGTTTGTGTGGTGTGTGGGGTGTGTGTGGTGTGTGTGTGGTATGTGTGTGTTTGTGTGTGGTGTGTGTGGTGTGTGGGTTTGTGTGGTGTGTGGGGTGTGTGTGTGGTGTGTGTGGTGTGTGGTGTGTGGTGTGTGGTGTGTGGTGTGTGTGGTGTGTGTGTGGGGTGTGTGTGTGGTGGGGTGTGGGGGTGGGTGTATGGGGTGTGTGTGTCGTGTTTGTGTGTGGTGTGTGTTGGTGTGTGTGGTGTGTGTGTGGTGCGTGTGTGTTTGTGTGTGGTGTGTGGGGTGTGTGTGTGGTGTGTGTGGTGTGTGTGTGGTGGGGTGTGTGGGGGTGTGTGTATGGGGTGTGTGTGTGGTGTGTGGTGTGTGGTGTGTTTGTGTGGGGTGTGTGGTGTGTTTGTGTAGGATGTGTGTGGTGTGTGGTGTTGTGTGTGTTGGTGTGTGTGGTGCGTGTGTGGTGCGTGTGTGTTTGTGTGTGGTGTGTGGGTGTGTGTGGTGTGTGTGGTGTGTGTGTGGTGTGTGGGTGTGTGTGGTGTGTGTGTGGTGTGTGGGTGTGTGTGGTGTGTGTGTGGTGTGTGGGGTGTGTGTGTGCGTGGTGTGTGTGCGTGGTGTGTGTGTGTGGTGTGTGTGGGGGGGTGGGGTGTGTGTGGTGTGTGTGTGCATGTGTGTGTGGTGTGAGTGTGGTGGGGTGTGTGGGGGTGGGTGTATGGGGTGTGTGTGTAGTGTGTTTGTGTGTGTGGTGTATGTGTGTGGTGTGTGTGTGGTGTGTGTGGTGTGTGTGTGCGTGGTGTGTGTGTGTGTGGTGTCTGTGGTGTGTGTGTGTGTGGTGTGTGTGGTGGGGTGTGTGTGTGGTGTGTGTGGTGTGTGTGTGTGTGGTGTGTGTGTGGTGGAGTGTGTGGGGGTGGGTGTATGGGGGGTGTGTGTGGTGTGTTTGTGTGTGGTGTGTGTGGTGTGTGTGTGGTGGGGTATGTGGGGGTGGGTGTATGGGGTGTGTGTGGTGTGTCTATGTGGTGTGTGGGGTGTGTGTGTGTGGTGGAGTGTGTGGGGGTGGGTGTATGGGGTGTATGTGTGGTGTTTGTGTGTGTTGTGTGTGGTGTGTGTGATGTGTGTGTGCATAGTGTGTGTGGTGTGTGGGGTGTGTGTGTGGTAGGGTGTGTGGGGGTGGGTGTATGGGGTGTGTGTGTGGTGTGTGGGGTGTGTGTGTGGTGGGGTGTGTGGGAGTGGGTGTATGGGGTGTGTGTGTGGTGTTTGTGTGTGGTGTGTGGTGTGTGTGTGTGGTGTGTGTGTGTAGTGTGTGGTGTGTGTGTGGTGGAGTGTGTGGGGTGTATGTGTGGTGTTTGTGTGTGGTGTGTGTGTGCGTAGTGTGTGTGTGGTGTGTGTGTGGTGGGGTGTGTGGGCGTGGGTGTATGGGGTATGTGTGTGGTGTGTATGGTGTGTGTGTGGTGTGTGTGGTGTGTGTGTGGTGGGGTGTGTGGGGGTGGGTGTATGGGGTGTGTGTGTGGTGTTTGTGTGTGGTGTGTGGTGTGTTTGTGTGGTGTGTGTGGTGTGTGGTGTGTGTGTGGCATGTGTGTGGTGGGGTGTGTGGGGGTGGGTGTATGGGGTGTATGTGTGGTGTTTGTGTGTGTGTGGTGTGTGTGTATTTGCGTGTGGTGTGTTTGGTGTGTGTATGGTGTGTCAGTGTTGGTGTGTGTGGTGTGTGTGTGTGAGCTGTGTATTTGTGTGTGTGGTGTGTGTGTGGTGTGTGTATGGTGTGTGTGTTGGTGTGTGTGGGGTGTGTGTGGTATGTGTATGGTGTGTATTTGTGTGTGGTGTGTTTGTGTGGTGTGTGTATGGTGTGTGAGTGTTGGGGTGTGTGTGAGCTGTGTGTGTATTTGTGTGTGTGGTGTGTGTGGTGTGTGAGTGTTGCTGTGTGTATGTGTGTTTGTGTGAGGTTTATTTGTGTGTGGTGTGTGTGATGTGTGTGGTGTGTGTTGGTGTGTGGTGTGTATGGGGTATGTGTTTGTGTGGTGCATGTGTGGTGTGTATTTGTGTATGGTGTGTGTTTGTGTGGTATGTGTATGATGTGTTTGTTGGTGTGTGTGGTGTGTGTGGTGTGTGGTGTGTGTGTTTATGTGGTGTGTGTATGGTGTGTTTGTGTGGTGTGTGTATGGTGTGTGAGCGTTGGTGTGTGTGGTGTGTGTGGTGTATGGTGTGTGTGTGTGTTGGTGTGTGTGGTGTGCATGTTTGTGTGAGGTGTGTGTGTATTTGTGTGTGTGGTGTATGTGTTTGTGTGGTGTGTGTATGGTGTGTGTGTTGGTGTGTGTGTGGTGTGTGTGTTTGGGTGAGGTGTGTGTGAATTTGTGTGTGTGGTGTATGTGTTTGTGTGGTATGTGTATGGTGTGTGTGTGGGTCTGTGTGGTGTATGTGTTTGTGTGGTATGTGTATGGTGTGTGTGTGTTGGTGTGTGTGTGGTGTGTGTGTTTGCGTGTGGTATGTGTGTTTGTGTGTGTGTTTTCTTGCTGCCATGCCACCCAAAAAAACCCAAGATGGGATGCACCCCACCCTCTGAACCCTTGTTGGGTGGTCAATGGGTGTTCAGGACATCCCAGCCCAGGAAGGGAGACACACCAGCCTGTCCTGGTCTGGGTGTGCAGCCAGAAAGCACTGGGCCAGCCTGGGCAACACAGTGAGACCTCCTCTCTACAAAAAGTCAAAAAAATTAGCTGGGTGTGGTGCTGTGTGCCTATAGTCCTAGCTACTTAGGAGGCTGAGGTGAGAGGATCGCTTGAGCTAGGGAGGTGGAGGCCACAGTGAGCCATGATCACGCCACCGCACTCCAGCCTGGGTGACAGAGGGAGACCCTGTCTCAAAAACAAAACAAAAACAAACAAAACAGAAAGCATTAGGCAGTCCACGCGTGGAGCAGCAGTGCAGGGCAGGGGTATAGGAGGGCCCATCCAGGCCTCTGTGACTTTAGCCACCGTCTTTCCTTCCCCTAGCCTGTCTCCCCAGGCGAGTCTCACCCCCACGCAGTCCTCAGAGACCCGCCACCCAATTTACCCTTGGCTTGAGTTTACCGTTCTCTGTTCTTCCAGGCTCTGCTGCCCACAGGCTATTTCACTCATCCTCTCCACCGGGTTCCTTGCGGAGGTGTGCAGGTGTGATATCATCGAAGGCTGTGAATAAGTAAACAATAAGCGGCCAGAAGTGGCCTGTTTCCCACGTGATACCCAGGGAAGGGTCCGATTCCCCCCGCCTGGGCTCTGGGGTGAGACCTGGCTGGGGTGCCAGACCATTTATTATTTAGTACTTTTACTTACCTGTCCCAGGTTAGGGACTGTCCCAGGCAATGCCAGTCCCACCCTCTATCTGCACACCAGAAAAAGCTGAGGGCACAGCAGATGAGTTGCAGCCAGACAGCTAAGGGTCCAATCCCTTTCTTCTCACATCGACTGGCTGTTGAGACATTGGCCAAATTTCACAACCTCTCTGAGCTTCCACTGAGCACACACCAAGTCCCATTGCCAGGCCTAAGTCCTGCTTCTGCCAGTCACTAGCCTGGCGTTCTTGTGCAAGGGATTCAACCCCTCTGAGCCTTGGGCGCCTCATCTATGAAACAGCAGCACCTCTCATTAATCAAAATGAGATCCGTGTAAAGCACAGTTGCTATACACATATGTATTGTGATATTCATTAATAGTCATTAAAAATTTATGTATTTAGAGATGAGATCCCTCTCTGTCATCCAGGCTGGAGTGCAGTGTCATGATCATGGCTCCCTGTAGCCTTGAACTCCCGGATTCAACTGATCCTCCCTCTTCAGCCTCCTAAGTAGCTGGGATTGCAGGCGTGAGCACCAAACCTGGCCTGTTGTATCATTTATCTATCTGTCTATCCATCTGTCTGTCTATCCATCTGTCTATCGATCGATCAATCACAATCTCGGCTCATTGCAACCTCCGCCCCCAGGGGTCAAGTAATCTTCCCACCTCAGCCTCCTGAGTAGCTGGGGCTACAGGCATGTGCCACCATGCCTGGCTAATTTTTGCTTTTTGGTTTTGGTTTTTTGTTTGTTTGTTTGTTTTTGAGACAGAGTCTTGCTCTGTCACCCAGGCTGGAGTCCAGTGGTAAAATCTCAGCTCACTGAAACCTCTGCCTCCCAGGTTCAAGCAATTCTCCTGCCTCAGCTTCCTGAGTATCTGGGATTGCAGATACGTGTCACCACGCTTGGCTAATTTGTGTATTTTTACTAGAGACAGGGTTTTACCATGTTGGCCAGGCTGGTCACAAACTCCTGACCTCAAGTGATCCACCTGCCTCGGCCTCCCAAAGTGCTGGGATTACAGGTGAGAGCCACCACACCCAGCCTAATTTTGTATTTTTTGTAGAGACTGGGTTTCACCATGTTGGCCAGGCTGGTCTCAAACTACTGACCTCAGGTGATCCACCCACCTCGGCCTCCCAAAATGCAGGGATTACAGGTGTGAGCCACCATGCATGGCCTATAATTTTTTATTTGTTTGTTTGTTTGGGTTTTTTTTTTTTTGTTTTTTGTTTTTTTTTTTTTGAGACAGTGTCTCACTCTGTTGCTCAGGCTGGAGTGGAGTGGTGCAATCATAGCTCACTGTAGTCTCAAACTCTTGGGCTCGGGCCTGGCACGGTGGCTCACGCCTGTAATCCCAGACCTTTGGGAGGCCGAGATGGGTGGATTACCTGAGGTCAGAAATTCAAGACCAGCCTGGTCAACATGGTGACCACTAAATATACAAAAATTAGCCAGGCGTGGTGTCAGGTGCCTGTAATCCCAGCTACTCAGGAGGCTGAGGCAGGAGAATCGCTTGAACCCAGGAGGCAGAGGTTGCAGTGAGGTGAGATCGCACGACTGCACTCCAGCTCGGGCAACAAGAGTGAAACTGTGTCTCCAAAAGAAAAGAAAAAAAATAAAAAAACCACCACCACCACCACCAACAAACAAACAAAAAAACTCCTGGGCTCAAGAGATTCTCCCACCTCAGCTTCCCAAGTAGTTGGGCCATAAATGCACACAAAAATTAGACAGCATGCCTGGCTAATTTTTCTTATTTTTTTGTAGAGATGGGGTTCACTATATTTCTGAGGCTGGTGTTGAACTCCTGGGCTCAACTGATCCTTCCACGTCAGCTTCCCAAAGTGCTGGGGGATTGCAGGCATGAACCACTGCACCTGGCTATATATTTTAATGAGCCTTCGTTCTATGCCATGTACTTTGCATACATTTTCTCAAATAATCACAGGAAGCCCTGCCAGTCCCTGAGGGTCATCCCCACTTTCCACATGAGGACAACTGAGGCTCAGTGAGGTCAGTTGACTTGGCCAGGGTTGCACAGATACACTGTGGCAGAACTAGAATTCAAATCCAGATCTTTCCTGGTTCTAAAGGCTTTTATTTTTTTCTCGCCCAGGCTGCAGTTCAGTGACTCCATCTCAGCTCACTGCACCCTCTGCCCTCTACCTCCCGAGTTTGAGAGATTCTCCTGCCTCAGCCTCCAGAGTAGCTGAGATTATAGGCACGTACCACCATGCCCAGCTATTTTTTATTTGTTTGTTTGTTTTTGTTTTTGTTTTGTATTTTTAGTAGAGACGGGGTTTCACCATGTTCGCCAGGATCGTCTCGATCTCCTCGCCTCGTGATCCACCAGCCTCGGCCTCCCAGTGTTGGGATTACAGGCGTGAGCCACCGCGCCCCGCCTTTGTTTTTTTTTTTTTTTTAGAGGCAGAGTCTCTCTCTGTCACCCAGGGGGGAGTGCAGTGGTGCGATCTCGGCTCACTGCAACCTTTGCTTTGTGGGTTCCAGCAATTCTCCTGTCTCAGCCTCCCAAGTAGCTGGGATTATAGGTACCCACCACCATGCCCAGCTAATTTTTGTATTTTTAGTAGAGATGGGGTTTTGCTATGCTGGCCAAGCTGATCTCAAACTCCTGACCTCAGGTGATCCACCTGCCTTGGCCTCCCAAAGTGCTGGGATTACAGGCGTGAGACACTGCACCCGGCCTAAAGGTTTGTTTCATTTTGTTTCCAACTGGGCCATTATTTCCAACCTACAAAATGGAAGTAATTGTTTCTGCCACTCATGCCTCCTGTAAGGATTAAGTAAGATAAAGTCTATTGACACCAGCTCTAGCTCGGCAGAGCTTCATTCCCCCAGGGTAATTACCTAAACACAAACCTTTCATTTTCATACTAAGGAGGCTGCTGAACCTCTTCTTAATCTCTGGGAGATGATATCATTGGATGTCCATTGGAGGCAGCTGAAATTATTAGATCAGAATCAGAACTGCCAGGTCCCTTCCCATGCCCAAGCCCACTGAAGCTTCTTTCATCTTCTGGGATTCTCTGCATCTCTGATCTCCCACCCACCCCACCATGATTGGAAGTATACAGTCCTGTCTGCCTTTTCCCAGGGGAAATGCGGAACTACATATGATACTATCTGACCTCTCCAGCTTCCAGCTTCAAGGAGAGGAGACCTTGTGGTTACCTGGCTATTGTGAAGTCAGTTTCTCTCTGCCCCCAGCAAATGGTGTGATGTGGATAGAAGTGGGGCCTTGGCACAGCCAGGCACCGTGGCTCACACCTGTAATCCCAGCACTTTGGGAGACCGACGTGGAAAAATCACGAGGTTAGGAGTTTGAGACTAGCCTGGCCAACATGGTGAAACCCTGTCTCTACTAAAAATACAAAAATTAGCTGGGCATGGTGGCGTGTGTCTGTAATCACAGCTACTCGGGAGGCTGATATAGGAGAATTACTCAACTTGGCAGGCGGAGGTTGCAGTGAGCTGAGATCACGCCACCGTACTCTAGTGTGGGCAACAGAGCAAGACTCCATCTCAAAAAAAAAAAAAAGAAAGAAAGAAAGAAATGGGGCCTTGGCAAAGTGGGGTATATATATCATCTCTTGTCTTGGCTTGCCTGGCAACACAGGCCTGGGGCACTGCCCATACTCCTGCATAATGTATGAGCCCATGGTAGGAACAAAACACCAGCACCAGCGGGTCTGGGCACTGCAGGCCACGGACGTGTCCAGGAGCCTTGCCAAGGCTGACGTCTCTCTGTTGGCAGAATATGCAGAATATGTGTTCCTGGAGCCTTTTCTAGGGCTGAGGTGGGAACTGGCCTCATCTTGGTCCTCAGGATTCCATCAGACAATAAGACAGCCCAAGGCCTGTGACAGCCCAAGGCCTGTTACAAGCGTGAACAGTGGTTCACACTTGTTATCCCAGCACTTCGGGAGGCTGAGGCAGGAGGATCACCTGAGCCCAAGAGTTCAAGAACAGCCCGAGCAATATAGTGAGACCTCGTCTCTACAAAAAATTTAAAAATTAGCTGGGTGTGGTAGCATGCACCTGTAGTCTCACCTATTTGGGAGACTGAGGTGGAAGGATCCCTTGAGCCAGGAGGTCGAAGCTGTTGTGGTGAGCCATGATTATGCCATTGCATTCCAGCCTGGGCTACCGAGTGAGACTCTGTCTCAAAAAAAAAAAAAAACCAAAAAACAGAAGACAGCCTAAGAAGGCAATCTTCTTTAGGATCAATAATGGTGACATTAAAGACAGCTAGATTTCTGTTTTCTGGGCTTGAAATGCCCTCTGAAACGCCAGGGGTAGCCAAGAGGGTGGCTGAGACCATCTCAGTATGGTTGACAGTGGGAGGGAAGATTTGGGATCCAGGGACACAGCCCCTGGCGATTTCCGTGGCTGCCTCATGGTGTAGGAAACCTCGGGGGCAGCAGCTGTGGTGAGGTATGTTGGAGTGGAGAATGTGGACAAAAATAGGTATATGGTGGCATTGTTTTTTGGGGAAAATGCCAGGATTCAGCCATCGTGTAGGAAGTTGGAGGCCTCCATGGAGAGGGGTGCTTGTGTGAGCATGCATGTGTGGGTGTGTGCAAGTGTGTGTGTGTGATCTAAAAAGGTTAGGAATGAAACGGGGAGGGCTGAGTGCCTTGAAAGTCAAGGGAATTAGGACATGTGGAAATCAATGCTTCATTCGTGGATAGTGTTTGGTTTCAATTCATTCAGAGAATCAGTGAGTATCGGCTGAGTGCAGTGGCTCTGGCCTGTAATACCAGCAACTTGGGAGGCCAAGGTGGGAGGATCATTTGAGGCAGGAGTTGGGAGACCAGCCTAGTCAACATAGCGAGACCCCATGTCTACTTTTTTAAAAGAAAAAAAATAGGCCGGGTGCAGTGGCTCACGCCTGTAATCCCAGCACTTTGGGAGGCCAAGGCGGGCGGATCACCTAAGGTCGGGAGTTCGAGCAGCCTGACCAACATGGAGAAACCCCATCTCTACTAAAAATACAAAATTAGCTGGGCATGGTGGCACATGCCTGTAATCCCAGCTACTCCAGAGGCTGAGGCAGGCAGAAGAATTTCTTGAATCCGGGAGGCGGAGGTTGCAGTGAGCCGAGATCGCACCACTGCACTCCAGCCTGGGCGACAAGAGCAAAGCTTCGTCTCAAAAAAAAAAAAAAAAGAAAAGAAAAAAGAAAGAAAGAAAGAAAGAAAGAAAAAGAACCAGTGAATATTCACCAAGGCTCCCAGGGCTAGGCCAAGCACTAGAGCTCAGGATAAGGAGATGACTCAGACCAGGCCCCAGACACTTGCAGTCTAATTGTGGAGCCAGACACGGAAGTGAGGAATTCAAGTATCTTGTGAGAAGTGCTGGAACAATAGTATCTGTATGATGCTCTGGGAATTCACAGCCCAAAGCAGCCACCTCTGCCTGAGGTTGGTAGGGAGGCCTCACAGAGGCGAAACTGAGCATATGCTTGAGGGATGAGGAAGAGGTTTGAGGGGAAGACAGAGGGTGTCCCAAGCAGAGGGATCAGCATCTGCAAAGCTGTGGAAATGTGAGACCCTACACACTGATTCAGGAAGCTTCAGCAAATCCTATTGAAAGAACCAATGGGAAGTCAGGCATGGTGGCTCATGCCTGTAATCTCACCTACCTGGGAGGCTGAGGCTAGAGGATCGCTTGAGCCCAGGAGTTCAAGACCAGCCTGAGCAACAAAGCAAGACCACATCTCTAAAAATTCAGAAAAAAAAGGCTGGGCATGGTGGCTCATGCCAGTAATCCCAGCACTTTGGGAGGCCAAGGCAGGCGGGATTGCCTGAGGTTAGGAGTTCGAGACTAGCCTGGCCAACATGGTGAAACCCTGTCTCTACTAAAAACACAAAAATTAGGTGTGTGTGGTGGCAGTTGCCTGTAATCTCAGCTACTCAGGAGGCTGAGGCAGGAGAATCACTTGAACCCGGGAGGCAGAGGTTGTAGTGAGCCAAGATCGCACCATTGCACTCCAGCCTGGGAGACAAGAGCGAAACTCCATCTCAAAAAATAAAAATAAAAAATAAATCAGAAAAAAAGAACCAAGGGGGTACAAAATTTAATTTGTTTACATATATTTAATACCTGATCTCCCTCCTCTGGTAAAATGTCAGCAACATGAGGGCAGGAAGTTTGCCTTATTCTCTGCTAGATACTACAGCAGTGCCTGTTACCCACTGAATATGTTGTGAATGAATAAAAGGAAGGTAGGCAGGGCACACAGTGGATGGTGTTGACAGTCTGCTAAAGCATTTGGGCTTTCTCCTGGAGTAAGTGGGAAGCCTTTGGAAGTTTTAAAGTGGAAAAGAAGCAAGATTTGATGTGGGTGGCAGGAAATCACTTTGATAGTGATGTGAAGGCTGTCAAAATGGAGTAAAAATGGAGCAGTGGGAGCAGATTGAAAAAAATACTGATAATTCCACACAATTAACAAGTAGCTTTGGTGGGGCATGGTGGCTCACACCTGTAATCCTAGCACTTTGGGAGGCTGAGGATGGAGGATTGCTTGAGGCCAGGAGTCCAAGATGGCCTGGGCAACATAGTGAGACCTCCTCTACAAAAAATGTAAAAAAAAAAAAAAAAAACAAAATTAGCCAGGCACAGTGGCACTCATCTGTGGTCCTAGCTACTTGAGAGGCTGAGGAAGGAGGCTCACTTAAGGCCAGGAGTTTGAGACCAGCCTGGGCAACATAGCACAACACCGTCACTACTTTTTTATTTTTAGTTTTTTTTTTTTTTTTTTTTTTTTTTTTTTTTGAGACGGAGTCTCGCTCTGTCGCCCAGGCTGGAGTGCAGTGGCCGGATCTCAGCTCACTGCAAGCTCCGCCTCCTGGGTTCACGCCATTCTCCTGCCTCAGCCTCCCGAGTAGCTGGGACTACAGGCGCCGGCCACCTCGCCCGGCTAGTTTTTTGTATTTTTTTTAGTAGAGACGGGGTTTCACCGTGTTAGCCAGCATGGTCTCGATCTCCTGACCTCGTGATCCGCCCGTCTCAGCCTCCCAAAGTGCTGGGATTACAGGCTTGAGCCACTGCGCCCGGCCTATTTTTAGTTTTTATTTATATATTTTTTGAGACAAAGTCTCACTCTGTCGCCCAGGCTGGAGTACAGTGGCACGATCTTAGCTCACTGCAGCCTCCGCTTCTTGTGTTCAAGCAATTCTCCTGCCTCAGCCTCCCAAGTAGCAGGGACTACAGACGCCCGCCACCACAACCGGCTAATTTTTGTATTTTTTTACTAGAGACAGGGTTTTGCCATGTTGGCCAGGCGGGTCTCGAACGCCAGACCTCGGGTGATCTGCTTCCAAAGTGCTAGGATTACAGGTGTGAGACACTGTGCCCGGCATTCAAGGCTACTTTTTTTTTTTTTGAGACGGAGACTCGCTTTGTTGCTCAGGCTGGAGTGCAGTGGTAGATCTCGGCTCACTGCAAGCTCAGTCTCCCGGATTCACACCATTCTCCAGCCTCAGCCTCCCAAGTAGCTGGGACTACAGGTGCCCGCCCCCACGCCCGGCTTTTTTTTTTTTTTTTTTTTTGTATTTTTAGTAGAGACGGGGTTTCACCGTGTTAGCCAGATTGGTCTCAATCTCCTGACCTCGTGATCTACCAGCCTTGGCCTCCCAAAGTATTGGAATTACAGGCGTCCGGGCCCAAAGCTACATTTTAAAAAATAAAAATAGGCTGGGTGCGGTGGCTCACGCCCACCCCGCGCCCGGCCCAAAGCTACATTTTAAAAAATAAAAATAGGCTGGGTGCGGTGGCTCACGCCTGTAATCCCACCACTTTGGGAGGCCGAAGCGGGCAGATCACCTGAGGTCAGGAGTCCGAGACCAGCCTGGTCAACATTGCGAAATCCCGTCTTTACTAAAAATACAAAAATTAGCCGGGTGTGGTGGTGCGCGCCTGTAATCCCAGCTACTCGGGAGGCTGAGGCAGGTGAATCGCTTGAACCCGGGAGGCGGAGGTTGCAGTGAGCCGAAATCGCACCACTGCACTGCAGTCTGGGCGACAGAGCGAGACTCGGTCTCAAAAATAAATAAATAAATAAAAATAAAATATAAAAAGTAGCTTTGATTTTTACAATATCCCCGAGCAGCAGGCTTTTCTCCCTTTTGCAGATGCGCAATGGCTTGGCCGGAGATATATCCAAGTCTTCGGTGTAGCCTGGGGGTTCAATCCTCCTGTGGCGCCCCACAACCCGGTGCCTCCTCCAACGTCCAGCATCTGATGAGGATCCGACCTAGGCTGGCGGTGGCGGGATTCGCTCTTCCCCTTGGGTCCCCTCGAAAAAGCCCCTAGGGCCGCAGCGGCGCAAAGCTGGTATCAGCGGAAGCTCAGGCGGGAGGCGGGAGGCGCGAGGCGGGAGGCGCGAGGCGGCAGGCGCGAGGCGGCAGGAGGGAGTTTGGGCCTCGGCGGCCGCCGTAAAAAACGCCGCTCTGGTCACCATGGCAACAGCTGGATGCCGCGAACGGCTTCTGGGCGGAGCCGGTGCCTCGGCCTATTGGACCCAGCTCGGCGCGGAATCCGTGAATTGCCCGCGGCCCGAGGGTGCAGGTGATGGGGGCGGACCGACCGGGGAAGCCCGGGGTGTAGGGACTGAAGAGGGGAGTGGTCTGGGGCGCGCTGGAGCCTGCGAGGAAGGCGCCGCCTCGGATCCCCCGCCTCCCATTCCCTTTCCCGAATTCCACCCTCTGGCCCAGCGATGGCCTCAGTTTCCCCAAACAGGAAAGGGAAGGAGGGTGGGCACCCCGGTCTAACGGTGCCTCTCAGCCCCTGAGACCCAGAACCTTCCTTCTGCAGCTCCCGGATTGACTGGCTCTGCCCTGCCCCATGGACGTAAGTCCGGGCCCCTTCCCCTCTCTGAGCCCCCTCAGCGCCCTGTCCTCACCCCGACTGAGCCTGCCTTCCAGCACGGACTGGGGAGGGGGCTTCTACCCAACAGAGACTACACCCTGCCAGCTCAGGACGAGAACTGTGAGGAAGAGTGCCAGGAATGGACTTCCCACGGGAGAGCACATTTCTGGTATTCCTGGCAAGATGAGGAGGTTGACCAAGTAATCCAGGAGAAAAGGCATTTCCGGCAGAGGAAACAGCCTGGGGGTGAGAGGGAGGCTCCAGCATTTGGGGAATTGCTAGGGCTATCATGTGTTTGGAAGAGAAGGAGGGAGAGAGGTAGGCAGGACTAAACTGGGAATTTTGTCACTGACATAAGTTTTAAGTGCCAGGTGTGGTGGCTGTCGCCTGTAATTCCAGCTACTGAGGAGGCTGAGGTGGGAGGATCGTTTAAGCCCAGGAGCTCGAGGCTGCAGCGAGCCATGATCTTGCCGCTGCATTCCGGCCTGGGTGACAGAGTGAGACACTGTCTCTAAGAAAAATAGCCAGGTGCGGTGGCTCATGCTTGGAATCCCAGCACTTTGGGAGGCCGAGGTGGGTGGATCACCTGAGATTAGGAGTTCAAGACCAGCCTGGCCAACATGGCGAAACCCCCTCTGTACTAAAAATACAAACATTAGCTGGGTGTGGTGGCGCGCGCCTTTTATCCCAGCTACTTGGGAGGCTGAAGTAGGAGAATCCCTTGAACCCGGATGGCAGAGGTTGCATGAGCCGAGATCGCCCCACTGCACTCCAGCTTGGGTGACAGAGTGAGACTCCATCTCAATAATAATAATAAAGTAAATAAATAAAAGAAAAAGTTTTAAGTGAGTTACTGGGAGCCATTGATGGATTGTAAGGGAGGGAGGGATACACAAGGACATCTGGTATGGAAAAGGGGAACAATTGCAGGTTGGATGACAGGGGCCGGTAATGTGAGCTGAGGGATGGGAAAGGAGTGGCAGGGGAGTCAGAGACAAGAGATCTCTTTGGAGAGGCATTCCAGAAGGAAAATCAGTAAGCCCTAGAAGACTCTAGAATGCAGAAGTGCTTGATGGTGCTAAACTGGAAATGATAGGGAAAAAGGCAGGCTCAGGGCACAAGATAATGAGTCAGGGTGTAGTCCCATTGATGCTCTCCCCACCATCTGGTGGCCGTTCCTCTCCCACCCGCCTCCGCGTCCCTCATGGTATTCCCGTGTTCCTGCAACCCCTCTCCACCTCCTTGTCATCCCTTCCCCCTGTGCTCGTCCAGGCCTCCTCTAGTCCATGGAATCCAACCCCGGCTCCTGTCAGCAGCCCTCCCCTGCTGCTCCCCATCCCTGCCATCGTCTTCATCGCTGTGGGCATCTATTTGTTGCTGCTGGGTCTAGTCCTGCTGACTAGGCACTGCCTGCTGGTGAGGGGTCTGGTGGGGGATAAAGGGTGGGCTCTGGGGAAGAGGAATCCCGTTAACCTGTCCCTTCATCTGCAGGCTCTTACCCTGAGACACTTGACATTTAGCCCTTGCATCTATCCGTTTTGTAGTACCAGGGGGTCCCTCCTCTCCTGTCCCCAGCCAAACCTTTTCCTGCCCCCTCGGGAAAGCTGGCTTGGCTGTCACTATCTGCTGCCTGTTCCACATCCTGAACCCTGTGATCTAGGCCCAGGGCTGCTGCGCGGACGGTAGCTCCCCCTGCAGGAAGCAAGGTGCCTCAGGGCCCCCAGACTGCTGCTGGACCTGTGCAGAAGCCTGCGACTTTCCTCTGCCTAGCCGGGCCCACTTCCTGGATGCCTGCTGCCCCCAGCCTACCGGAGCTGTGAGTTCCATTCCTACCCCCTGCCCCGCTAAGCCCTGATCTAGGAATGATCGGTGCATTCATTTTTTTGCTCAACAACATTTATTACTGAGCACCTTCTCAAGGCCAGGCACGGTTCCGGGGTGTGAGTCACGTGGAGACAGGTAAAAACAACCTATCAGATAATGTCTGGTGAAAGTTACTTGAAGAAAATAAAATAGGGTGTCAGCCGGAGAAAGGTGATGTGGGTAACAAAAAACAGCTCACACAGCTCCTTTCCGTTCACCGAATGAACTATGTTCCAGGTATAGGACCTCTTTACTGAACTCATTGTTTTTCCCAACAACCCTGAGAACTGAGAACTGAGTTTCTTTTTTTTTTTACTTTCCTCCTTCCAGAGCTGGGTTTTTTTTTTTTTCTTTCTTTCTTTCTTTTTTTTTTGTTGTTGTTGTTTGAGACAGGGCCTCACTCTCTCACCCAAGCTGGAGTGCTGTAGCGCAATCTTGGCTCACCACAACCTCCACCTCCCAGGCTCAAGCAATTCTCCTGCCTCAGCCTCCTGAGTAGTTGGGATTACAGGTGCACACAACTACCATACAGCTAATTTTTGTATTTTTAGTATAGATGGGTTTCACCATGTTGGTCAGGCTGGTCTCAAACTCCTGACCTCAAATGATCCACCCGCCTTGGCTGCCCAAAGTGCTGGGATTACAGGTGTGAGCCACCATGGCCCAGCCATGGTTTTTTTTTTTTGTTTTTTTTTTTTTGAGTCGGAGTCTAGCTCTGTTGCCCAGGCTGGAGTGCAATGGCGTAATCTCAGCTCACTGCAACTTCCACCTCCTGGGTTCAAGCAGTTCTCCTGCCTCAGCCTCCTGAGTAGCTAAGATTACAGGCGTGTGCCACCACGCCCAGCTAATTTTTGTTATTTTTAGTAGAGATGTGGTTTCACCATGTTGGCCAGGCTGGTCTTGAACTCCTGACCTGGTGATCTGCCCGCCTCAGCCTCCCAAAGCAAAGTGCTAAGATTATAGGCTGAGCCACTGAGCCTGGCCGTTTTTTTTTTTTTTTTCCCCAGAGATAGAGTTTTGGTCTGTCACCCAGGCTAGAGTGCAGTGGCACAATCACAGCTCACTGCAGCCTTGAACTCCTGGAGACCCGGGTATTTTTTAAAACCTATATGTTTTTTCTGATTACAGAAAATACTACTTACAAAGTATACCTATAGAAATACACAGAAAGGGCCGGGCGCGGTGGCTCAAGCCTGTAATCCCAGCACTTTGGGAGGCCGAGACAGGCGGATCACGAGGTCAGGAGATCGAGACCATCCTGGCTAACACGGTGAAACCCCATCTCTACTAAAAAATACAAAAAACTAGCCGGGCGAGGTGGCGGGCGCCTGTAGTCCCAGCTACTCGGGAGGCTGAGCCAGGAGAATGGCGTGAACCCGGGGGTGGAGCTTGCAGTGAGCTGAGATCTGGCCACTGCACTCCAGCCTGGGCAACAGAGCGAGACTCCGTCTCAAAAAATAAATAAATAAATAAGAAATACACAGAAAGTACTAATCACTTTACAAACCCGCTCTCTATCCCAAAGTTGCTGTTTTATATCTATCTCTCATATACTAATATACAGTACTATCACTGCTGTATTTTACTATTATTTGGCAAAAATTGGGTGCTATCACGTAGGTTATTTCATCATACCTGCTACTGTTCCTCTATCCCCCACCTTTTTTGAGATAGGATCTTGCTTTGTCACCCAGGCTGGAGTCCGGTAGTGCAATCATAGCTCACTGCAGCCTCTACCTCCTGGGCTCAAGCAATCCTTCCACCTCAGCCTCAGCCTCCTGAGTAGCTGAGACTACAGGTACATGCCACCACACCCAGTTAATGTTTGTATCTTTCGCAGAGATGGGGTTTCATGATGTTTCCCAGGCTGGTGTTGAACTTCTGGGCTCAAGTGATCCGCCATCCTCAGCCTCCCAAAGTACTGGGATTACAGGTGTAAGCCACCATGCCCATGCCCAGCCTCTACTTGCCCTTTTTTTTTTTTTTTTTGAGACAAGTCTTGCTCTTGTTGCCCAGGCTTGAGTGCAATGGTGCCATCTCGGCTCACTGCAATCTCCGCCTGCTGGGTTCAAGTGATTCTCCTGCCTCAGCCTCCTGAGTAGCTGGGATTACAGCGATGCGCCACCACGCCTGGCTAATTTTGTATTGTTAGTAGAGACGGAGTTTCTCCATGTTGGTCAGGCTGGTCTCCAACTCCTGACCTCAGGTGATCTGCCTGCCTCGGCCTCCTAAAGTGCTGGAATTACAAATGTGAGCCACCGGGCTCAGCCTCTACTTGCCCTTTTTAACCTGACATCACACTTGGCCACCTATCTGTGCCTGTGCGTGCAGACATGCAGGGGTTACTGTCCTCCTCCTGCAGCGGGGAGTAAGCTGGCTTAGGGAAGTTTAGTGGCTTCTCCAGAGTGTTACGCAGGAGAATCTTGCATCACAAATAGCTCCACAGTGTTAGCTGAAGTAGAATCCTCAGGGGAGAAGCCTGGCTTGCAGACAGGCCTGTTTGCATTTGTGGGTTTAAAGATGTTAAATGTAATTGACCACCTTCCTGAGGAATGATTATTTTGGGCTCAGAGATTCAGACAGCAAAGTGCCTGCCCTTGGAGTGGTGACCTTCCTTCCCTAGGACGGAAGAGGAGGATAAAAGCAAATTCATAACCTAGGTACACGATGATTGGTGCTAATCCCTGCCGTGTTTTCAGTTTTGAAGTAAATTGTGGAGCAAGGAGCGCTTTTTCAGACAATCGGCTTCTGGTTTCCTAGGGGCAGTCAGGAGAGGGGTCCCAGGGTTGGAGCTGAGGGGCAGAAGGGCAAAAGGAGGAGACCTTGGGTTCTGAAAACTCCTGTCTTGGCGTGGTGGTACTCGCCTGTAATCCCAGCTACTGGAAAGGCTGAGGCAGGAGAATTGCTTGAACCCGGGAGGTAGAGATTGCAGTGAGCTGAGATCGTGCCACTGCACTCCAGCCTGGGTGACAGAGTGAGACTCCGTCTCAAAAACAAAACAAAACAAAACAACCTCCTGTCTTATAGGAGATACTCCATTATAAAATGATTTCTGGCCCCCTGTCCTGGGGATGCCACCTCCTACTCCTTCTGTCTACTTGAAGTGAATAGCCAGGGACTCATCGCCTCGTTGGGCGAGAGGATGGGTGAGGTGCATTGTAAGGATGGACTGGGCCCTCCCACCTTCCCCAGGAACTTTAAAACCTGGAGACATCAGGGCCTGATCCTCTCCGGTTTCCGCTGGAGCTCGGAAGGGATTTAGCAGGGTGGAGGGCGGGGCAGATTCTTTCTGTCCTTGAGCTGCCTTTCCACAAAGTACATTTAAGTCCCTCCCTCTTCAGTTTCCCTGTAATAACAGCCAGGAAGGTTACAAATGTCTTGCCACGTGGCAGCTGTAGACACTGAGGCTTATGGAGGCTGGAGTGACTTGGAGGTTATATGACTGGACCAGCCGGAACAGAAACCCAGGTTTTTCTTCGTTACTGAGGGAGAAACCTGCCGGCTCGCCTGCTCTGCTTCTGTGGGTTTTTTTCTTTTTGAGACAGAGTCTCGTTCTGTCACCCACACTGCAGCGCAGTGGTGCGATCTCAGCTCACTTCAACCTCCGCCTCCTGGGTTCAAGCGATTCTCCTGTCTCAGCCTCCCGTGTAGCTAGGATTACAGGCGCGTGCCACCACACCTGGCTAATTTTTTGTATTTTTAGTAGAGATGAGTTTTCATCGTGTTAGCCAGGATGGTCTTGATCTCCTGACCTCGTGATCCACCCGCTTTGGCCTCACAAAGTGCTGGGATTACAGGCGTGAGCCACCATGCCTGGCCTGCTCTGCTTCTTTCATGTACATGTTGCAAGGTTCTCATTCATTCGTTCGTTCATTGACTCACTCACCAAAGATTTATGGAGTTACTGTTGACGCACTGTCTAGGGCCCTGGGGACTCAGCAGAAACAAGATAGAGAAGGTCCCCATCCTCGCAGGGCTTCCATTCTGGTGATGGAGAGAGAGAAATAACTAGGCCATTACAACAGAGGGTGAGAAATGGCGTGCTCTGGAGCAGCGGTTGCTTCGCCCTGCATGCGGTCAGAAACAGGTATGGGACTTAAAAGCCAGGCATCTAGGCCCCACACTCAGGTCTGGGCTGGGGCTAGAGTTTGTGAATCTTCTACGAGTTCTCACATGATTCTGATGCACATCAGCTTAAGAACCACTGCTGAGGGAAGAAGCTATGATAAGAATAGCTCTCATTCTTTTTCTTTCTTTTTTTTTTTTTTTTCCAGACAGGGTCTCGCTCTGTCACCCAGGCTGGAGTGCAGTGCTCCCTCTGTTGCCCAGGCTGGAATGCAGTGGTGCGATCTTGGCTCACTGCAACCTTTGCCTCCCAGGTTCAAGTGATTCTCCTGACTCAGCCTCCCAAGTAGCTGAGATTACAGGCACCTGCCACCATGCCCGGCTAAATTTTGTATTTTTAGTAGAGACAGGGTTTCACCATGTTGGCCAGGTTGGTCTTGAACTCCTGACCTCAGGCGATCCCCCTGCCTTGGCCTTACAAAGTGCTGGGATTACGGGTGTGAGCCGCCGCGCCCGGCCAAGAACAGCTCTGTTTCGTCCAGCACTCACTACTTATCAGGCATCATGCTTAGTTCTTTCCACCAATTCCCCAAAATGACCTTATGAAGTAGGTGTTATATTTGTTCATTTTATTTTATTTTATTCTTTTTTTTTTTTTTTTTTTTTTTTTGAGAGAGTCTCGCTCTGTCGCCCAGGCTAGAGTGCAGTGGAGAGATCTCGGCTCACTGCAAGCTCTGCCTCCCGGGTTCACGCCATTCTCCTGCCTCAGCCTCCCCAGTAGCTGGGACTACAGGTGCCCGCCACCACGCCCAACAAATTTTTTGTATTTTTAGTAGAGACAGGGTTTCACCGTGTTAGCCAGGATGCTCTCGATCTGATATTGTGATCTGCCTGCCTCAGCCTCCCAAAGTGCTGGAATTACAGGTGTGAGCCACTGCACCCAGCCTATTTTATTCTTTTGAGATGGAGTCTCACTCTGTTGCCCAGGCTGGAGTGCAGTAAAACAATCTCGGCTCACTGCAATCTCCACCTCCCAGGTTTAAGCAAGTCTCCCACCTCAGCCTCCTGAGTAGCTGGGACCACAGGCATGTGCTACCATGCCCAGCTAATTTTTGTTTGTTTGTTTGTTTTTTAGACAGTATCGTTCTGTCACCAGGCTGCAGTGCAGTGACATGATCTCTGCTCACTGCAACCTCCGCCTCCTGGGTTCAAGCAATTCTCTTGCCTTAGCTTCCTGAGTAGCTGGGATTACAGGTGTCCGCCACCACACCCGGCTAATTTTTTGTATTTTTAGTAGAGACGAGGTTTTGCCATGTTGCCCAGGCTGGTTTCGAACCCCTGAGCTCAGGCAATCCACCTGCCTCGGCCTCCCAAAGTGCTGGGATTCCAGGCGTGAGCCACTGCACCCGGAAATTTTTGTATTTTTTTTTTGGGACGGAGTCTCGCTCTGTCACCCAGGCTGGAGTGCAGTGGCGGGATCTCGGCTCACTGCAAGCTCTGCCTCCCGGGTTCACGCCATTCTCCTGCCTCAGCCTGCTGAGTAGCTGGGACTATAGGCGCCCGCCACTGCGCCCGGCTAATTTTTTGTATTTTTAGTAGAGACGGGTTTCACCGTGGTCTCGATCTCCTGACCTTGTGATCCGCCTGCCTCGGCCTCCCAAAGAATTTTTGTATTTTTAATAGAGATGAGGTTTCACCATGTTGGCCAGGCTAGTCTTGAACTCCTGATCTCAGGTGGTCCGCCTACCTTGACCTCCCAAAGTGCTGGGATTACAGGTGTGAACCACTGCACCCAGCCTTAGGTGTTATATTTGTTGCAGAAATGAGGAAACTGAGGGCTGAAAACATGAATTAGCCAAGCTGAGGTTCAAACCCAGGTCTTACTGACTCTAGGGCCTGAGCTTTAACCATCTCTACGATGATGGCTGTCAGTGTCAACAGGAAAAATTCGAGTGAAAAACTCTCCTGAGAGCCGAGAGAGACACAAGGGTTAACAGTCTTGCAGAGTCCTTGTTTAATGTACTTAAACAGCAGATTCCTTCCAGAAGCCACATGGCTGCTTGTAACAGTTGAGAAATCCATTAGCCAGTTATTAATGACAAGATCTAAACCCTTCCAAGGGAGAGAGCCAAGAAATGCTTTTAATACCCTCTTTTCTGAGGTAATGGCAGCAGAGCCTCTCTCAGCCACGGGTTCTGTGCACGGAATGATGGTGTGGTCCTTCAAAAACCCGCAGAAGCGATTTCATCCCCACACTGGGACTCCCTAGAGACACCCTAAATCACACCCTCATCAAACACAGGAAAATCATTTCTCTCTCCCTTCCACCATGACAGTTCTAGCCTCCCACCAGGAGGCAGTTCTGTTGACAGTAACACAGCCCAATTCAGACCCCTGTCCCTGCAGGTGGCAGGTCCCCTCCCCTCACTGCAGCCCCTAGTGATATCTGATCTCACCAGCCATCTGACACTGCACCCCGAAACCTCAGCTACTGGAAAGGTCATTCCCCTATTCCTGGCTTGGCCAAGTTTCTGATTGAACTGTACAACTGTGACTGTCACTACCTCTGCCTCTGGCCTCAAGGAGCCAGTCTTCTGTCACACAGCCATCCTGGGCCACTTCAGCCATTTGGCCTGACTCCAGCCCATGCCTAAGGCAGCTGCAGGTCATCCCTGTCCCAGGGGAGGACAGCAGTGCACTGGATAGACCAGTTCTCCCTTCTTGCCTCTAAGTACATGCTGTTCCTATTCTCTAAGAGACAGACCTTGTTTCCTTCAGCAGCTGAGAAGCCCTCTTCTTTCTTCTTTGCCTAAAGAAGACAAATGATATGCTTAGATTCATCCATTCATTCAGCATTCATTTATATCTCAGACGCCTGCTGAGCATGAGTCCTGTGCTAGCTCAGTGGAGAATATGGGATGAGCTGCCCCCGCCCTGGCAGACCCAGAGAGAGGCTGATGCTCCTAGTGCTGGGAGGCAGAGGGCTCAAAGGGGATTGCAGGCAGGACTGTACATCCCAGCTCCATTCTCATCACTTAACTCTCTGTCTATGCCTCTATTTCCTTTTTTTTTTCTTCTGAGACCAAGTATCGCTCTGTCGCCCAATTGCTTGGGTTCAAGCAATTCTCCTGTCTCGCTCTCCCGAGTAGCTGGGACTACAGGCGCAGGCCACCACACCCGGCTGATTCTTTTTTATTTTTAGTAGAGACGGGGTTTCACCATGTTAGCCAGGATGGTCTCGATCTACTGACCTCGTGATCCACCCACCTCAGCCTCCCAAAGTGCTGGGATTACAGGAGTGAGCCACCACGCCCAGCTTCTTCTTTTTTTTTTTTTTTTTTTTTTTTTTTGAGGCAGAGTCTTGTTCTGTTGCCCAGGCTGGAGTGCAGTGGGTCGATCTCAGCTCACTGCAGCCTCTGCCTCCCAAGCTCAAGCGATTCTCCTGCTTCAGGCTTCTGAGTAGCTGGGATTACAAGTGCACGCTACCACGCCCAGCTAATTTTTGTGTTTTTAGTTGAGAAGAGGTTTCGCCATGTTAGCCCAGCTGGTCTTGAATTCCTGACCTCAAGTGATCCGCCCACCTTGGCCTCCCAAGTTGTTGGGATTACAGGCATGAGCCACCTTGTCCAGCCATCAATTTTCTTTTTTGTAAAGAAGCCCATTACTCAGGATTCTGATAATTAAAAGATATAAGGCTGGGCGCAGTGGCTCACACCTGTAATCCCAGCACTTTGGGAGGCCAAGGTGGGTGGATCACCTGAGGTCAGGAATTCAAGACCAGCCTGACTAACATGGTGAAACCCCGTCTCTACTAAAAATACAAAAATTAGCCGGGTGTACTGGTGGGCACCTGTAATTCCAGCTACTCAGGAGGCTGAGACAGGAGAATCACTTGAACCCGGGAGGCAGAGGTTGCAGTGAGCCGAGATCCTGCCATTGCACTCCAGCGTGGGTGACAGAGCAAGACTCTGTCTCAAAAAAAAAAAAAAAAAAAACAGATCTAATTCTTTTGAAAACATTAAAATTGGTTGGGTGCAGTGGCACATGCCTGTAATCCCAGCACGTTGGAAGACCAAGGTGGGTTTAGCCTAGGAGTTTGAAACTAGCCTGGGCAACATGATGAAACCCTGTCTCTACAAAAAAATACAAAAAATGGGCCAAGCATGGTGGTTCATGCCTGTAATCCCAGCACTTTGGGAGGCCGAGGCGGGCAGATCACCTGAGGTCAGGAGTTCAAGACTAGCCTGGTCAACATGGCGAAACCCTGTCTCTACTAAAAATACAAAATTAGCCAGCTGTGGTGGCGCATGCCTGTAATCCCACCTACTTGAGAGACTGAGGCAGGAGAACCACTTGAACCTGGAGGTGGAGGTTGCAGTGAGCCAAGATCGCGCCATTGAGCTCCAGCCTGGGCAACAGGAGCAAAACTCCATTTCGATATATATATATATGGCAGGGCACAGTTGCTCACTCCTGTAATCCCAACACTTTGGGAGGCCAAGGCAGGTGGATCACCTGAGGTCAGGAGTTCGAGACCAGCCTGACTAACATGGTGAAACCCCCATCTCTACTACAAATACAAAAATTAGCTGGGTGTGGTGGCTCACACCTGTAGTTCCAGCTACTTGGGAGGCTGAGGCAGAAGAATTGCTTGAACCCAGGAGGCGGAGGTTGCAGTGAGCTAAGATCGCATCATTGCACTCCACCCTGGGCGACAGAGTGAGACCCTGTCTCAAAAAAAAAAAAAAAAAAGAAAAAGAAAAGAAAAATATGTAAATTGCCATTTTCAAAGATACCTAGAAAGATTTTTTAAATCATTCACGAATGCGGTCTGTTCCTTGCAGAGAGCAGATGCACAAAAATAGTGAGAATGAGACCCTATAGTTTGGTCTCATGCTGAAGAAGTCCATAAAGCCCACAAGTCATTTTCATGATGGACAGAAAAATGTATGTGCTTTCTCTGTCTACTGCCTCAACTGCACAGACCCCGGGACTGTAGCAGAGCCATCTTTTGAGCTTAACACTGGGAGGCCCAAATTCTAGCATGGGACCCAGGGCCAGTTGCTCTCTGGTCCTCAGTCTTCTCACCCATAAAATAGGAAGGAGAGAACCCCGAATCGTTGCTTCTAGCTCCTGAACTCAGTTGTTCAGAACAAGGACTCATTGCTGATTTTTCAACAGCACAGAGAATTGCTCTTGTTTCTGGGAATGATGGACAGTACCCTCTGTTCCACTGGGCAAGCGGAACTTCCCAGGCCTCTTTGTTCCCTTCTCCCCTTAGAGAGCAACAGGCTTGGCCCCATCCCACCTACCTCACCCCTCTCTCTCCTCCCTCAGGACTGGGCACCTCGCTGCCCCCGCTGCTGCCCACTCTGCGACTGTGCCTGTACGTGCCAGCTCCCTGACTGCCAGAGCCTCAACTGTCTCTGCTTCGAAATCAAGCTCCGATGAGAACCCAGGGCCCCTGCCCTCTGGAGAGTGGCCAGCCCCCAGGGCCCATGGGCCCTCCTCCCTGAAGAGCCTTTCTCCAGGCCACTGCAACCACAAATGGCCTGCCCAGCACCCAGGCCTGGGAACTGGAAGTGGCAGTGCGGGGCCTGGCTCCCTGCAGGGCGGGACTCTTGGCCGACTGGACGGCAGCTCCTCTGGAGGGCCAGAAGAGAGAGGGGCTACTGCTGGGGCAGGTGTCCTGGCTCCCTTTCCCCTCCCCACGTCAACGATTCTATTTGAAGGTGGGCAGGGGGGTGGCGCTGCTCACCACACACAAGTGTTATAGGAGGAGCCTGGCCCTTGAGTACCGGGTACACAAGGGTGCCCGACCACACTCCGTCCACGGACTCTCGGTTATTTTAGGAGGTGAGTGTAGTGCCAGTATCTGCTCTCCTTCCTAAAAAAAACCAGGGCTCCAGAGAATCAGAACAGCCACCATCACGGCAGGGAGTCTGGGGAGGAGAGAGATTAGAGGAGTCTGGGAGGGTGGCAGGGAGGCCACGTGATCTGAGTCCCCTCATCCCTTTCCCTCCCACAGGTCCCTGGCCAAAGATTTATTTCTCTTGACAATCAAGGGCCTCCGTCTGGATTTCCAAAGAAGAAATTTCCTCTGAAGCACCGGTGAGTGGGCAAGGGCTCCCTCCCCGTCAACAGGGCCGACCCAAGGCTTCCTCCCCCTTACTCCATGCCGGGCCCCAGGCTGGTGTGAATGTCAGGGGCTTCAGGTTTCCCTAAATATAGGTCCCTGCCAGAGGATCCGTGGCGGGAAAAGGGCAGGGGTCATCGGAGAAGGTCGGGGACACGTGTGGGGCGGGCAGGAGCCGCCTTATAACCCAGCCCGGGCACCCCTGGCTCACTCGCTGCTGACCAGGCTCTGCCGGCTCCTTCAGCCTTGCCGCAGGTGGGCCCCTTGCAGGACCGGGCCGGAGTGGGGATGGGGTTGGGCCGACAGGGTCCAGATGGGTCCGGGTGAGGAGGGGAGACTTGGACGGTAGGAGCAGGGGGCTAAGCATCTGGGAGACAGATCAGTTCGGGGACGGATTTTATTTTGGAGATGGAAGTCAGGCGCAAGGAGGGCGTTTGGCAGGAACTGTGGCCCCGCATGCCCGAGGCCGAGCAGCGGCCGGTCCATAGCCGCGCATTCTGGTTTTCGGTGGCGCAGAAGACTACCAGCCTGGCTGCGGCGGCCCAGGCAAAGAGCGCGCACGCATGCGCGACCCAGCCCGGCCCGCCCGCCGGGAGCTCGCACCGGGAGGCCTCGCCTCCGCGCTGCGCCAGCTCTGCTGCCCTCTCGCGCTGCCTGCGCGTCCTCTCGCTGCCCTTTCCTCCGCCTCTGTTACGCCTGGGCCAGTGACTGGGGATCGGCTCCGCGCGGATCCAGCCCGCGGGCGAGGCAGGCTGAGGCACGACTGCGCGATGTGGCCCCGATGGTGACACGCGCCGCAGCCGCGAAGCCCGAAGCTGGGGCGGTCCCGGGCCGCGGGCCCGGCCTGGGCGACGAAACTCAGCCTCCTTCGTTTCCGACTCTTCTATCCGCATCCCCCACTTCCCGGTCTCCCCCTTCTCCAGTGCCAACATTCTAGCTGAGTCACGGCGCCCCAGAGCGCACCAGGCTGGGGGGAAAGGAGCGGAGGGGCGGGAGCTTGCGACCCGCGGGATGTGGCCCGAGTCACGTCCGAGGGGGGTGGGGAGGGATCGTGTTCTCGGCGCCCGCCCCTTCCTAGCGCGGCCTCTGGGCTGCTCCTCTCAGGGGCGGTCCGTAGCCCAGTCTATCGCCTGCAATTGGACGCCGCCCGCTCCTCGTAAAGGAAAATGCTCGGCGGAGGGCGGAGTGGTGCCTTTAAAAGGCCAGGCGCTGCCTTCCTCTTTCCCGCCCCTTGCGCCGCCCCCTCCGAGGCTGAATCGGCTGCGTTCCTCTCGGAACGCGCCGCAGAAGGGGTCCTGGTGACGAGTGCCGCGTTCGCTCACTGAGTCCACTCGCCAGCCCGTCGCCCTCTGCCGCCGCACCCTGCACACCCGCCCCTCTTCTGTGCCAGGTGAGCGCCCCTCTTCACGTGCAGGGACCAGGGACCTTGGAGAGGGATCTTGGGGGCAGTGGCGGGTTGGGCGTCCTCGTGGAGCACCCCACCCCATGCCAGCGTCTCCCTACTAGCAGCCACACACAGGCTCTCCGGCTCCTCCAGCCTGAGGTCCCATAACTGCGCAATGCAGCGGCAGCGCGTGCTGAGTCATGGCGGGGGAGGAAGCCGGATGAGATGAAGGACCATTCCCCTCCCCTTTTCTTGCAGGGACCCCTGTGGCAAAGGATTAGGGCCCCTTAGCCCTGGCGGGGATCCTAAGAGCCACTGAGGGGTGGGGGTCGGCCCGTGTACAGCCCCAGGGTTCTCGCAAGCGGGAGGTTGGTTTCTGCCCTGGGAAACGGGCCGCCCCTCGTGAGGAGGGGAAACCCCTTGGCGGTGCTTGATGCCCCATTAACGCTTTCCCTGTCTCTCCTTATCGGGCGACCTTGATTCTGAGCCCGGAACAGCTGCAGCCGTGCGAAGCGACAGGAGCATTTTTCAGGGGAAGGCGCTTGCCCCGTAGGAACAGTGACGACGGCAAAGCTTACCGCTTTCCTTGCCTCGGGCTAGGGCTTGCTCCACCGCCCTTTCCTGGGCTTCTCGTTGCTCTCTTATCTTTTTCCTAATACCCCTTTCCTACCACCCACCCCCTCCCTTGTGGGGAAAAGCCTGACCTTGGGATGTCCTTGAAGACTTGGAGCCCGAGCCAGTCCTGGGATCTTGGGTGGATTGGAAGGAACACCCCAGTGGCAGTCAGAAGAGCTGGGTTCTAATCTCAGATCTGGCTCCGGGGTTGCTGTGTGGCTTGAAGCACAGACTTTACCCTTATCTGGGCCCTTTCCCACGAGGGTGTTGGGCCCTCTGCTCGATTCAATCTTTACATTCTAAAATACTCCGGTTCGGTTTTGTTTTCAGGCAAGGTGACCCCATGGCAAGGCGCAAGCCAGAAGGGTCCAGCTTCAACATGACCCACCTGTCTATGGCTATGGCCTTTTCCTTTCCCCCAGTTGCCAGTGCGCAACTCCACCCTCAGCTGGGCAACACCCAGCACCAGACAGAGTTAGGAAAGGTACAGGGGCAGGCCTAGTATAGGGAAGTTGGGCCTACGGGAGAGCTGGGGACCAGAAGCGCCCCAGGGCCTGCTGGGTGTGGGGCAGGGGAGGTAGGGAACGTTTCCCTGACCTCCAGGCGAGGAGCCCTGCTCATTGGGAGATGATGGGAAACCCCAGCTAACTAGTCCTTCCCCTGCTTCCTGTACCCAGGAACTTGCTACCACCAGCACCATGCCCTACCAATATCCAGCGCTGACCCCGGAGCAGAAGAAGGAGCTGTCTGACATCGCTCACCGCATCGTGGCACCCGGCAAGGGCATCCTGGCTGCAGATGAGTCCACTGGTGCGGGCAGGAGACAGAATGGGTGGAGGGTGCAGGGTTAGGAGTGGCAGGCTGGTCCCCTAATTCCCATGTGACACTCCCAGGGAGCATTGCCAAGAGGCTGCAGTCCATTGGCACCGAGAACACCGAGGAGAACCGGCGCTTCTACCGCCAGCTGCTGCTGACAGCTGATGACCGCGTGAACCCCTGCATTGGGGGTGTCATCCTCTTCCACGAGACACTCTACCAGAAGGCGGATGATGGTCGTCCCTTCCCCCAAGTTATAAAATCCAAGGGCGGTGTTGTGGGCATCAAGGTGAGGGGCAGGGCCTCAGGATGTGAGGTTTGAGATGGAAATGGAGGAAGGAAATCCAGGTTAGTGAGGCAGGGAATGAATACTGGATTGGAGGCCTAGAGACTTGCATGGAGCCTGCTTCAGGCTTAGGGCATTTACTCGACATTTTTAATCCTCACAATTCTTTTTTTTTTTTTTTGAGACGGAGTCTCGCTCTGCCACCCAGGCTGGAGTGCAGTGGCCGGATCTCAGCTCACTGCAAGCTCCGCCTCCCGGGTTCACGCCATTCTCCTGCCTCAGCCTCCCGAGTAGCTGGGACTACAGGCGCCCGCCACCTCGCCCGGCTAGTTTTTTGTATTTTTTTTTTTTTTTAGTAGAGACAGGGTTTCACCGTGTCAGCCAGGATGGTCTCGATCTCCTGACCTCGTGATCCGCCCGTCTCGGCCTCCCAAAGTGCTGGGATTACAGGCTTGAGCCACCGCGCCCGGCCTAATCCTCACAATTCTAAGAGAACAGTATTATTCCCCCTTTACAGATGAAAATCTCAGAAGCTCAGGGAAGTGAAGTGTTTTGCTCAGAGTAAGTGGCAGAGCCCCAGTCTCCTGACACCCAATTCACTCAACATATCTGTTGTCAAATATCCCAGTGTATCCTGTCTCAGAGGATTGTTACTAAGTGAACTAAGTGAAAATATTTTAATTTAATTGTAACTAAGTATTTTAGCAACTAAATATTAAGTAGTTTTTTTTTTTTTTGAGACAGAGCCTGGCTCTGTTGCCCAGGCTGGAGTGCAGTGGTGCGATCTCAGCTCACTGCGAGCTCCACCTCCCGGGTTCACACCATTCTTCTGCCTCAGCCTCCCAAGTAGCTGGGACTACAGGCGCCCGCCACAACACCCAGCTAATTTTTTTTTTTTGTATTTTTAGTAGAGACAGGGTTTCACCATGTTAGCTAGGATGGTCTCAATCTCCTGATCTCGTGATCCGCTTTTCTTGGCCTCTCAAAGTGTTGGGATTACAGGCGTGAGCCACTGCGCCTGGCTTAAGTAACTAAATAATTGTAACTAAGTGAAAATATTTGCCAGCCTTGAGATGCAATTTAAGAGATTAAGTAAATTTGGGGGAAGACTGGGGCTAAAGAAGAGGAAAGAGGTTCACGCCCAGCTACTTAGGCTGAGGCAGGAGGATCACTTGAGCCCAGGAAGTGGAGGCTTCAGTGAGCTGAGATCCCACCACTGTACTCCAGCCGGGGCAACAGTGGGAAGGGTACTAGAGGTCATTTCCTGTGTATTAATGCTGTTACCTCGACCCCAACAGGTAGACAAGGGCGTGGTTCCCCTGGCAGGGACAAATGGCGAGACTACCACCCAAGGTGAGAACTGTTTGATTCTCTGCCCTACGAACCCAACCAGAGTAGGTTTGGGTGCTGAGAGGAGTGGAAACCACATGCCCCTCCCCACTGTGCTCTGACCCCTCCGTCTTCTTTTAGGGTTGGATGGGCTGTCTGAGCGCTGTGCCCAGTACAAGAAGGATGGAGCTGACTTTGCCAAGTGGCGTTGTGTGCTGAAAATTGGGGAACACACCCCCTCAGCCCTCGCCATCATGGAAAATGCCAATGTCCTGGCCCGTTATGCCAGCATCTGCCAGCAGGTGGGCCTGCAGGTCCCCAATAGGCCACCTCCCACCTCATTTGGTTCCAGTGTCGTTAACTTGCCAGTCACCCGCCATGATGCCTATCTCCCCCAAAGCAAGCATCAGCTTTGGCCGGTGGAGAGCACTCAAGGGCTGTTCGAGGCAGAGGGGCTAAGGAGGGATTGTGGGTGGATCTGAGGAGGCGCCTGTCTCCTGTCATCTGCTGAGGGCTTTGAAGCCTGAGTCCCTGGCATCATCAAGATATGGTCTTAACCAGTGGCTATGGAGAGCGGTAGGTGGGACTCCAGGTTAGGAGGCCTCAGTGACCCTGTCCCTCACCCTGCAGAATGGCATTGTGCCCATCGTGGAGCCTGAGATCCTCCCTGATGGGGACCATGACTTGAAGCGCTGCCAGTATGTGACCGAGAAGGTAAGTGACTGCCTGCCTGACCAATGCAAGGTGACTGGGCGGGGACCCTGGGGCTAACCCCTATCCTCCCCTCCACCCCACTACCCCACCATGCCCCTGCTCTGCTCCAGGTGCTGGCTGCTGTCTACAAGGCTCTGAGCGACCACCACATCTACCTGGAAGGCACCTTGCTGAAGCCCAATATGGTCACCCCAGGCCACGCTTGCACCCAGAAGTTTTCTCATGAGGAGATTGCCATGGCGACCGTCACAGCGCTGCGCCGCACAGTCCCCCCGGCTGTCACTGGTGAGGCCCACACTGTCATCTTGATCTCTAGGCAGTAGATGAGCTCTACCCACAACCCTATGCCCATTTGGACGGATTTCCATGGCAGCTTCCACCAGCTCCTGCAGCTTCCTGGGTCTCTGACCACAGCCTCTCGTCCCTGCTCTACAGGGATCACCTTCCTGTCTGGAGGCCAGAGTGAGGAGGAGGCATCCATCAACCTCAATGCCATTAACAAGTGCCCCCTGCTGAAGCCCTGGGCCCTGACCTTCTCTTATGGCCGAGCCCTGCAGGCCTCTGCCCTGAAGGCCTGGGGTGGGAAGAAGGAGAACCTGAAGGCTGCACAGGAGGAGTACGTCAAGCGAGCCCTGGTAAGGATAGGCAGGAGGTGGGCAGGGTCCCTGGGTGGACGGGACTTAGAAGAACCCTTCTCACTCCACCCCTCTCCCCGCTTAGGCCAACAGCCTTGCCTGTCAAGGAAAGTACACCCCGAGCGGTCATGCCGGAGCTGCTGCTAGCGAGTCCCTCTTCGTCTCTAACCACGCCTATTAAGCGGAGGTGTTCCCAGGCTGCCCCCAACACTCCAGGCCCCGCCCCCTCCCACTCTTGAAGAGGGGGCCTCCTCCTCGGGGCTCCAGACTGGCTTGCCCGCACTCTTGCCTCCCTCGTGACAGTGGTGTATGGTGTCGTCTGTGAATGCTAAGTCCATCACCCTTTCCAGCACACTGCCAAATAAACAGCTATTTAAGGGGGAGTCGGCCATCCGTGTGTTTTGTCTAATGCAGGGGAGGGCCTGGGGAGGCAACAGAGCCCAGAAGAAGAAAGAGCCCCTGTTCTCTGTTCTTCCTTTCCGGGCAGTAAAGGGGTGAAAGGGGAAAGGACTTTCCTGCTCTGTTTTATACTTGGCCAGGGCTTTGAGAGAGGCTGAGAGCTTGTGACATTTTCTTCCAGCCACTACAGGCTCTGCCCCTTCACCTAACAGCATCAGATAGGGCTCACAGCTAGGGAGTATGGTTGTAACCGCTCATGTCTTAGGAGGCTGCAGCCTCAGCCTCACTTTTAGGCCCAGAACTCAAGGGGGGCAGAAGACCCCTGTGACAGAAACCCACTAATTAGCTCACTTTTCCTGAGTGACATGAGCTAGGCAACATAATGGGTGTTCTATGAGTAGATGCTGTTATTTTCAACTTACACCTAAGGCTCTTTTGCCCAAGATTGAACTGTTTCTTGGTGGAAAGGATGCTCATGCATATCTCTTGGTGTTTTTTTTGTTTTTTTTTTTTTGAGACAGTCTCACTCTGTCACCCAGACTGGAATGCAGTGGCACGATCTTGGCTCACTGCAACGTCTGCCTCCCAGGCTCAAGCAGTTGTCCTGCCTCAGCCTCCTGAGTAGCTGGGATTACAGGCACATGCCACTGTACCTGGCTAATCTTTGTATTTTTTAGTAGAGGCGGGGTTTCACCATGTTGGCCAGACTAGTCTCTAACTCCTGACATCACATGATTCTCCACCTCAGCCTCCCAAAGTGCTGGGACTATAGGTGCCCGCCACCACACCCGGCTAATTTTTTTGTAGTTTCAGTAGAGACGGGGTTTCACGTTGTTAGCCAGGATGGTCTCGATCTTCTGACCTTGTGATCCGCCCACCTCGGCCTCCCAAAATGCTGGGATTACAGGTGTGAGCCACTGCACCCGGCCATCTTTTTTCTTTTTGAGACAGAGTTTCGCTCTTGTCGCCCAGGCTGGAGTGCAATGACACGGTCGATGCTCACTGCAACCTCCCCCTCCCGGGTTCAAGTGATTCTCCTGCCTCGGCCTACATAGTAGCTGGGATTACAGGCGCACGCCACCATGCCCAGCTAATTTTTGTGTTTTTAGTAGAGACGAGGTTTCGCCATGTTGGTCAGGCTGGTCTTGAACTCCTGACCTCAGGTAATCCGCCAGCCTCGGCCTTCCCAATTTGCTGGGATGATAGGCTTGAGCCACCGCGCACGGCCTGTTTTCCCATTTTAACAGGAGATGGAATTAGAGAGGGCTTCTTAGTCTCCTTTGGGCAATGGAATCCCATAAAAACCTTGAATTGTTTCCAGCACCCCCTTGATAATGCAGATACAGAAGTTCAGCTATAGAGCTCAGGCTCCAGGTCAAGAACTGAGCCTTTGCAGCTGCTGCTTTCCACGAAGCTAGAATGAGCGTGCTGTGCCCTTACTTTGGGCCCTTCCCCAATGACCCAGGCTGGGGTATACAGTAACTACATCAGCCCTCTGGACCTAGAGAATATCTGCAGTGATTGAGGTAGAACGGACTTACCTAGAACCTTCTAGGAGCATAAAAACTTGATCCTAGGCTGGGCGCAGTGGTTCATGCCTATAATCCCACCATTTTGGGAGACCAAGGTGGGTGGATCACGAGGTCAGGAGTTTGAGAACAGCCTGGCCAACATAGTGAAACCTCGTCTCTACTAAAAATACAAAAATTATCCAGGCCTAGTGGTGTGCACCTGTAGTTCCAACTACTCGGGAGGCTGAGGCAGGAGAATTGCTTGAACCCAGGAGGCGGAGGTAATGGTGAGCTGAGATTGTGCCACTGCACTCCAGCCTAGGCAACAGAGCCAGACTCCGTCTCAAAAAATAAAAATTAAAATGAAACCTGGTCCTTCCCTTTTCTGCATATTTTGTTTCTATTGCCTACATCTAAAACAAAACCAATCACTATTATTCCCCCAAACTTTGGATTTATTTGTCTGCCTAGCCTCATTCAACTCTGGGAAACACACTGAAGTGAAGCAAATAAAAATTGAAGGTCAGTAGAAGACGGCAAAGGGGACATTCCAAAAGGGAACGTGCAGAGGCTCAGAGGCTGGAGAGATTGTTTAAAGATCAATAGCTTCAGCTGGGTGCGGTGGCTCACACCTGCAATCCTAGCACTTTGGGAGGCCAAGGCGGGTGGATCGCGAGGTCAGGAGTTCAAGACCAGCCTGGCCAATACGGTGAAACCCCCGTCTCCACTAATAATATAAAAATTAGCTGGGTGTGGTGGTGCACGCCCGTAGTCCCAGCTACTCGGGAGACTGAGGTAGAAGAATCGCTTGAACCCAGGAGGTGCAGGTTGCGGTGAGCTGAGATTGCACCACGGCACTCCAGCCTGGGCGACAGAGTGAGACTCCGTCTCAAAAAAAAAAAAAAAAAAAAAAAAAAAAAAGACTAGAGAAGCAGAGAACATCGTATACCAGTTTGGGAGTTTTGGACTTTATTTATATTTTTTGAGACGAAGTCTCGCTCTGTAGCCCAGGTTGGAGGGCAGTGGTGTGATCTGGGCTCACTGCAACCTCTGCCTCCCAGGTTCAAGCGATTGTCCTGCCTCAGCCTCTCCAGAGTAGCTGGGATTACAGGCGTGTGCCACTGCACCTGGGTAATTTTTTGTATTTTTCTTCTTTTTTTTGGTAGAGATGGGGTTTCACCATGTTGGCCAGGCTGGTCTTGATCTGCTGACCTCAGGTAATCTGCCCACCTTGGCCTCCCAAAGTGCTAGGATTACAGGCGTGAGCCACCACGCCCGTCCTGGACCTCTTAATTTTATGATAATCTGAGTTCCCAAAAGAGTAATTGATAGAAAAAAAACTAGATCTGAGGACACAACTTTTTTTTTTTTTTTTTTTTTTTTTTTTTTTTTTTTTTTTTGAGACGGAGTCTCGCTCTGTCGCCCAGGCTGGAGTGCAGTGGCCGGATCTCAGCTCACTGCAAGCTCTGCCTCCCGGGTTCCCGCCATTCTCCTGCCTCAGCCTCCCGAGTAGCTGGGACTACAGGCGCCCGCCACCTCGCCCGGCTAGTTTTTTGTATTTTTTAGTAGAGACGGGGTTTCACCGTGTTAGCCAGGATGGTCTCGATCTCCTGACCTCGTGATCCACCCGTCTCGGCCTCCCAAAGTGCTGGGATTACAGGCTTGAGCCACCGCGCCCGGCGAGGACACAACTTTCTAAGTTCAAATTTCTTTTATTTTTTTGAGAGGGCCAGGCTGGAGTGCAGTGTCACAATTTCAGCTCACTGCAACTTCCGCCTCCCGGGTTCAAGCAATTCACCTGCCTCAGCCTCCCAGGTAGCTGGGACTACAAGCGCACCACCAAGCCCAGCTTTTTTTTTTTTTTTTTTTTTTTTTTTTTTTTTTTTTAATAGTAGAGACGGGGTTTCACCATGTTGGTCAGGCTGATCTCGAACTCCTGACCTCAGGTGATCCACCTGCCTTGGCCTCCCAAAGTGCTGGGATTACAGGCTTGAGCCACCACACCCAGCCGGGTTCAAATTTCTTATTCTTTGTGTTTACAGACAGGGTCTCACTCTGTTGCCCAGCCTGGTCTTGAACTACTGGGCTCAAGTGATTCACCTTGGCCTCCCAAAGTGCTGAGATTACGTGCTTGAGCCACCACACCTGGCCCCGGATTCAAATTTCAGTGTAAAATCCCCCATCCACAGTTATACAAGCAATGAACGAGTTATTTAACCTCTCTGAGCCAGTTTCCTCCTCTTAAAAAAGGCATAAACTTTCACTCAATAGTAAGCAACTAAGAAGCCGGGCACGGTGGCTCAAGCATGTAATCCCAGCACTTTCGGAGGCTGAGGCAGGTGGATCACCTGAGGTCAGGAGTTTGAGATCAGCCTGACCAACATGGTGAAAGCCCGTCTCTATTAAAAATGCAAAAATTAGCTGGGTGTGGTGGCGGATGCTTGTAATCCCAGCTACTCAGGACGCTGAGGCAGGAGAGTTGCTTGAACCCCGGAGGCAGAGGTTGCGGTGAGCCAAAATTGCTCCATTGCACTCCAGCCTGGGCGACAAGAGCAAAGATCTGTCTTAAAAAAATAAACAAATGAAAATACAAAAATTAGCCAGGCGTGGTGACGCCCAGTACTTGGGAGGCTGAGGCAGGAGAATAATCGCTTGAACCTGAAAGGTGGAGGTTGCAGTGAGCCAAGATTGCACCACTGCACTCCAGTCTGGGCAAGAAACCAAGCCTTCGCCTCAAAAAAAAAAAAAAAAAAAAAAAAAGAGGAGGCCGGGAGAGGAGGCTCACGCCTGTAATCCCAGCACTTCAGGAGACCGAGTCGGGTGGATCACGAGGTCAGGAAATTGAGACCATCCTAGCTAACATGATGAAACCCCGTCTCTACTAAAAATACAAAAAATAAAATTGGCCAGGTGCGGTGGCTCACGCCGCTAATCCCAGCACTTTGGGAGGCCGAGGCGGGCGGATCACAAGGTCAGGAGATCGAGACCATCCTGGCTAACACGGTGAAACCCTCTCTCTACTAAAAAATACAAAAAAAATTAGCCGGGCGTGGTGGTGGGCGCCTGCAGTCCCAGCTACTCAGGACTCTGAGGCAGGAGAATGGCATGAACCCGGGAGGCGGAGCTTGCAGTGAGCCGAGATCGCGCCACTGCACTCCAGCCTGGGCGACAGAGCAAGAGAGCGAGACTCTGTCTCAAAAAAGAAAAAGAAGAGGAAGAAAAAAAGCAACTAAGAAATGTCAAGGGGACCATTTTGGAATCAGAGAAGTCATGCTGACTGAGGCACAGGCTTGGCGTGGGAAAAGTGGATTCCAATATGGTAACTTCTGAAGTTGTCCATGGCAAATATTTCTCTGACGGCAAAGGAAGAGATCCGAACCGGGATTCCCTCATCCATTGAAAAAGTATTAACAAGTATTTATGTATGCCTACGGTGCCAGGCCTTATTCTAACCACTGGGGCTGCAATACTTAAAAAGACAAAGTTGGATCCTCCAAGGATTGTGGTGGGGAAGGCTAACAAAATAACAAAAATATGTAACATTTTTTAAAAAGTGCAATAAAGTTACAAAGCCTAGCCCCAGCTCTGCTTGTTTCCCTAGCTGAAATGGAGGATGGCCGGGTGCGGTGGCTCACACCTGTAATCCCAGCACTTTGGGAGGCCCGAGGCAGGAGGATGGTTTGAGCCCAGGGGTTCGAAGTGACAGTGAGTTATGATAGCCCCACGGACTCCAGCCTGAGCGACAGAGAGAGACCCTGTCTCTAATTTAGGAAAAAGAAAGTTGCCGGGCGCGGTGGCTCAAGCCTGTAATCCCACCACTTTGGGAGGCCGAGACGGGTGGATCACGAGGTCAGGAGATCGAGACCATCCTGGCTAACACGGTGAAACCCCGTCTCTACTAAAAAATGCTAAAAACTAGCCGGGCGAGGTGGTGGGCGCCTGTAGTCCCAGCTACTCGGGAGGCTGAGGCCGGAGAATGGCGTGAACCCGGAAGGCGGAGCTTGCAGTGAGCTGAGATCCGGCCACTGCACTCCAGCCTGGGCGACAGAGGAGACTCTGTCTCAAAAAAAAAAAAAAAAAAAAAGAAAGTTGTGGCCGGGCGCGGTGCCTAACGGCTGTAATCCCAACACTTTGGGAGGCGAAGGGGGGGCGGGGGCGGATCACCTGAGGTACGCAGTTCGAGACCAGTCTGACCAACAAGAAGAAACCACGTCTCTGTTAAAAATACAAAATTAGCCCGGCGTGGTGGCGCATGCCTGTAACCCCAGCTACTAAGGAGGTTGAGGCAGGAGGATTGCTTGAACCCGGGAGGCGGAGGTTGCGGTGAGCCGAGATCGTGCCATTGCACTCCCGCCTGGGCAAGAGCAAAACTCCGCCTCAAAAAGAAAGAAAGAAAGCTGTTAAAACATTTGTATAAAATGAAAGGGGAGGTGACTGTTCTAGGGTTTCTAACAGCCTCCACATCGCCCAGCAACAGAGCCCACAAAACTGCCCCTGGCCGCCACCGGGATCCTCCAGCTTCTTCCCCATCTGCGGTTGGGGAAGTGGTGCAGCGGTCGCTGCGAAGGAGGGAGAGGAGCGTGTATGACGCCACATCCGGCGCGCGGCGGAACTGGCTTCCCTTTGCTTCCGCGGCGGGGCCGGAAGTAGAAGCGGCGGCGGCGGTGGCTGCGGCCCAAAGCGGAGTGAAAGAGGGAGGCAGGGAGCCGGAGAGCCGGAACCGGAGTCGCAGCGGCGGTAATATTGCCAGACTCCTCTAAGTCACCGTCCTTAGCGCGGGACCGCGGGGTTCGACGGGAGTTAGCGGGGTTGCGGCCGCGCCGTGGGACGCTGGGGGGTCCTGAGGCCGATGTGAGGGGAGGCGGGGGTGGGGGAGCCGGGCCGGCTCTAGAATCGAGTTGTCCGCCCCGCGCCCCGCACGGACACTCTGATCCGCGGGCTCGTCTTGGCCTTTCCCAGGAGACCCCTGTGCGGTGCGGAGGGGGCGGCGGCCCCGACTCTGACCCGCGCCGGGGGTGGGCCATGGCGGAGATCAGCGACCTGGACCGGCAGATCGAGCAGCTGCGTCGCTGCGAGCTCATCAAGGAGAGCGAAGTCAAGGCCCTGTGCGCTAAAGCCAGGTGAGCCCATTGGCCCTGGGGAAGGGAGGCCAAGCCGCCGCCCACGGGTTCTGTCCTGGGGCAAACCCAACTGAGAACTTTGGGCTTGCCTCGCCCTGGAAGCTTTCCCAGAGAGGAGCAGGATGGAACCGCTGCCCTCGAGGAAAAGCTAGCCTGCTCGGGGAAGACAGAGCGGATAAAGACACTTAAAGTATTAGACGATGTGTTTCCAGTAGAGTAAGAATGTTACGTAAAGTACTTAGGAAACTCAAGGAAACAAGTCCATCTGTCGGGGGTCGGAAGCTTGTTGGAGGGGGGCCGAACTGTGGGACAGTCCTCGAATAAGGAGGTGGTAAAAGAGCCAAAAATCAAAGATTTAAGACAGGAAAGTTAAAGACCCTGTGATTTATAAAAGTCCTTTAATTACAACAACCCTTAAAGGTTGGTGGTATTGTACTCATTTTACAGGTGAGAACTTTCATGTTAAAAGTTACCCACAAGTAGGGAATGAGGATCGGAAGCCAGCTCTTAGTGTCCCGTCCTTTTTCAGGCCATAATGCAAAAAGGTGTGGAGTTGGATTACTCACGTTCAGGGTGGGAGCCTGAGAAATCGTAGCAAGTAAGCTAGGGTAAAATTAAGCATGATAGGGAGGGAGGCCAGTTCAGAGTTCTGTGGGAAGTAGGATGAAGCAGTGGTTAAGGCTCTGGGTTTTGCAGTGTGAGATGGCTCTAGGTTTGAATCTGAACTCTGCCACTTTCTAGCTGTGTTAGTGATCTTAAGGTGTCTTTATTTGTAAAGCGGAGTTAATAGTACTTAATAAGATGGTTGTGAAGGTTCAGTGAGTTGGTGCTTGAGATGAGGTTAGCACAGTGTCTTGGTACAGCATACGTGCTTGATAATCACCAGGTATTCTATTTCTCTTGGAAGAGGGCAATAATGAGATGGGTTAAAGCCATCAGGGAAGGCTTTTGAGTGGAGGTAGGCCTTGAAGGATGAAGATAATTTGGCTAGCTGATGGAGGCAGGGCCAGTGAGGGAAGGGCATTCCAAGCAGAACGAATGTAACAGTGGAGGCCCTGAGATGTATGGGGAACAGTCAGGGGTTTAATTATTACCTGCCTCCTCTGGGGCACTGTGTGATTGTGGCTTCTACCAGGCTGGAGAATTGTGGCAGAAGAACCCGCAGAATTACCCTATGTTTATTGAACAATAAACATTGGCCTTTATAGGGCCACTGTTGGCCTGGCCCTGTACTGGTAAAAAAACTTTTGTCCATCTCTTCCCCCCAGCAATCCTGTGAGGTTGGAATCATTTGTTCCATTTTATCACACAGGAAGCCATGACTCGTAGAGGTCTGGTGACTTGACTGAGGTCACCCACTGAGGACGTGGCAGAGCTGGGTCCTGAATCTGTGGCCCTCAGGCTCTTTGCTTGGCCCTGCCCCACATAGACTCCCTGCAGCCAGACAGGGCCTGTGAGGGGATGTTGAGCAGGGTCGGCCTCTTTTTCACCACCCGTCTGTGGCTTTTCTCTTTTGCCAGCTCAAGAAAATGTCCCTGACCAGACTAGCCCCACGGTGTTTTTAGTTTTTCCCTCTCCCTCAGTCCTGATTGGCATTTTTAGGAACTTATACCTGTTATTGCGTGGCTCTGTTCTTTAACCCTGAAGTCTTATCTCCGTCACAGGCCCTGAATCAGCGTGGTGGTGATGGTAGGCAAAGCTTGGATAGCATGCTGGAGTTTGCAGAATAGCAGGAAGTTATGTATTCAGTCTCCATGGCTCCTTGCAACAGCCTAAGGAATAGGCAGGGCGGGCTGAGTATTTAGCCCCATTTCATAGCAGAGGAAACTGAGCCTCTGAGTAGATAATGTCTTGTCCAACTCACGCAGCTAGTCGGAGGGGAAGTTAGTTTTGCATCCAGGTCTTTGACTGTGCTCCGTGGTCACTGAGAACCAGGCAGAGGCATTTAGGTTTTGATGTGTGGTGTGAGGCAGCAGGGAGCCATGGAAGACTGAGGGGTGGAGGGTCCTGCCCAGTTGAAACTGAGTGAAACTAGGAGGTACTAGGCCAAGGCTCAGTCTGAAGCGGGGCCCGCTCTGATACCTGGTTATGGCCTCCTGGGGACCCAACAGAGACCCAGGCTGAGGCTGGTAGTGTCAAGAGCACCAGCTTGCCCAGAGGGCACAGAGATGCAGGTGAAACCCGTGGAAACACAGAGGTCCGCAGTGTCTGAGCTGAAATTGCTGCTCCTAGAAATACTAGCACAGAAGAGCTGAGCTTTTGAATCAGGTGGTCTTCAGTATGAATCTTTGCCTTGTCACCTAGAAAGAATATGACCCTTGTCAAGTCACTTTCTGATTTTTTGAAATGATAATGACATGCAGTTGAGAGTCCGGGTATCTGGGCACAGGGCCTGCTGCGCTGGTAGCTGTTACTGCAGGCAGGTCATGATAGGGCTGGTGAAGTACTGCAAGTGACAGAACTGGGGCTGGAATCTGGGCCTGATTCCCAGACCATAATGGGGTCGTGCCGGCACTGAGGGGTGTTTTTCCGAGAGCACGGTCCCTGCATGTGACCTCCCTGGGTTTCAGGTTTTCACTCAGGGTCTGTGGAAGGGGCTGGCATAAATTCTTAGGAAATTGGGCTTCTGGGTTCCAATTTAGCCACTCTCCAGCTTGGTAACCTTGACCCTGCCGCTTCAGTTTCTTTTTTTCTTTTTTCTTTTTTTTTTTTTTTTTTTTGAGACGGAGTTTCGCTCTTGTCGCCCAGGCTAGAGTGCGATGGTGCGATCTTGGCTCACTGCAACCTCCGCCTCCCAGGTTCAAGTGATTCTCCTACATCAGCCTCCTGAGTAGCTGGGTTTACAGGCACACACCACCATGCCCAGCTAATTTTTGTATTTTTAGTAGAGACGGGGTTTCACCATGTTGGCCAGGACGGTCTCAATCTCTTGACCTCATGATCCACCCACCTTGGCTTCCCAAAGTGCTGGGATTACAGGCGTGAGCCACCGTGCCCAACCTAGCTTCGGTTTCTTTACTGTTATATGAGGCTGAAGAGAACCTCACCAGTCTGTTGGAAAAGTCACTGTGAGCAGTTGATGGGGAAGGATGTTCAGCACAAGAAGCAGTGCAAGTGGGACAGTACAGGTGCTGGTGTGGCCTCTCGGACCACTGCCAGTGCCGCCTCCTTTTCCCAGAAAGCCAGGGAGACCTCCTTCCTGCTGCCTCTGCTATACAGAGCAAGGGGCCTAAGTGAATCCTCCTGTCCACTGAGCTCAGGAAACTCATTCTAAGGGAAGAGATTGGCAGAAAGAGGAGGGCCAGGCGAGTTGGGCTCCCACATCAGAATATCTTGATAAAGAATCAGACCCGAGAGCCAGGCTTCCCTGGATCACATCCCACCTGTATTACCGGCACCAAGCCAGCCTCCTCCCATGCTTCAGTGTCTTCATCTGAGTACTGGGAATCATAGTACCTACCTGTCAAGCTCTTAATAACATTCCTGGCACACAGTATGAGCTCAAATGTTCACTGCTGCTGTTACCAGGCAAAATTTGGAAATATAGTATTGCTTAAATTGGGTGTCTATAGGCTGGGTGCAGTGGCTCACGCCTGTAGTCCCAGCACTTTGGGAGGCAGAGGTGGGTGGATCACCTGAGGTCAGGAGTTCGAGACCAGCGTGGACAACATAGTGCAACCCCGTCTCCACTAAAAATACAAAAATCAGCCGGGCCTGGTGGCACACGCCTGTAATCCCAGCTACTTGGGAGGTTGAAGCAGGAGAATCGCTTGAACCCAGGAGGCAGAGGTTGCAGTGAGCAAAGATGGCGCCACAGCACTCTAGACTGGGCAATGGAGCCAGACTCTGTCTCAAAAAAAAAAAAAAAAAAATTGGGTGTCTTACCTGGCAAAGTGATTTCATCTCCTGCTCACTCAAGTAGAAGTAGACTGCACCACAAGGAGAAATAGAAAATATTTAAGTCCTCGTAGTCGTAAAGAAATATTGAACACGTGGCAAGAGCATCTCACTTTTTTTTTTTTTTTTTTTTTTGGAGACAGCCTTGCTCTGTCACCCAGGCTGGAGTGCAGTGGCCCGATCTCGGCTCACTGCAACCCCCGCCTACCAGGTTCAAGCAATTCTTCTGCCCCAGTCTCCTGAGTAGCTGGGATTACAAGCATGCACCACCACGCCTGGCTAATTTTTGTATTTTTAGTAGAGATGGGGTTTCACCATGTTGGTCAGGCTGGTCTCGAACTCCTGACCTCGTGATCTGCGCGCCTCGGCCTCCCAAAGTGCTGGGATTACAGGTGTGAGCCACCGCGCCTGGCCAAGAGCGCATCACTTTGAAGGTGCATCCACTGGTGGGCCTGTCCTGGGCACCTACCCTTGTATCTGGATAGCCTGGGAGAAGGGCTCTGTGATTGGCCAAGAGTTACTTAAGCTCTGCTGTGGAGAGGCTGGGGAGACCCGCCTCCCAGGAGTGAGTCCTGGATGCGGAAGAGGGAGCTTAAGGGGGAGTCAGGGCTGGAAAAGTCCCAGCCTGCTCAGAAGGCCTGGAACGCTGGAATAAGAACTTGGACTTTGTCCTTCTGGCAGCAGGGAGCCACGGAAGGGTGTTGTATGCTGGAGGGCTGTGGCCAGCCTGTTCTGGGGAGACTGTATGCTTCACTCCTGCCCCCTGGAGGTTCAAGAACCACCTCATATCCTCCCCTCCCTGCCAAAAAAGGTCAGGAATTGGGCTGGGCTGGCCTGGCTGTGGTGACCCTGGTCTTCTCCTGTCTCCAGAGAGATCTTGGTAGAGGAGAGCAACGTGCAGAGAGTGGACTCGCCAGTCACAGTGAGTACCTGCTGTCCCTGCAGAGCCGGGCCTGGTCTTTTAGGCACATGGACTTTCCTCTTCATCTTGGAGGCTCTATAAGCCCACCCCTAAGCCTCTTTTGTCTGTCCTTTCCCTCATCTTCAAGGGAACACTGTTACAAGAAGTGGGGGTTGCTGTGCACGGTGGCTCACACCTGTAATCCCAGCACTTTGGGAGGGCAAGATGGGCACATCACTTGATGTCAGGAGTTCAAGACCAGCCTGGCCAACATGGTGAAACCCCGTCTCTACTAAAAATACAAAAATTAACCACCTGTGGTGGCAGGTGCCTGTAATCCCAGCTCCTTGGGAGGCTGAGGCAGAAGAATCGCTTGAACCTGGGAGGTGGAGATTGCAGTGAGCCAAGATCGGGCCACTTCCCTCCAGCCTGGGTGACAGAGGGAGACTGTGTCTCGAGAGAAAGAGAGAGAGACAGAGAGGAAGGAAGGAAGAAAAAAAGGAAAGAAAGAAAAAGAAAAGAAGAGAAGAAAAGAAAAAGGAAAGAAAGAGGGGTGTGGGAAGGGACTTTGGATTTGTTAGTGGAGATTCTTGGCCAGGGCAGAAGGACTCCTATTTGGTGAGTGATTCTGCTCACATGTCACCAGGGCTCTGTGTTAGTAACTTGATTCTGGGTACTTTGAGGGGAGTGGAGAGAGGAGGGGGCCGGGACATCTACCTGGAAGGACTTAGTTCTAGCTCTTGCCTACAGAATAGTTGGTACTCAGCATGGGACAGCGGGTGTGTTTCTGGAGCAGACTGACTTGGTGTGGGAGAGGAGAATTTTGGCCCTAGGAAGCAGAGGTGTAGCCAAGAGTGATAAAGCTCCCTAAAGCAGTGGGTGTTTGGAGGGTCGTCCCTGGCAACTCCCACTGCTCGAGTTCCAATCCCCCCTTCCTGCTCCCCAGGTGTGCGGTGACATCCATGGACAATTCTATGACCTCAAAGAGCTGTTCAGAGTAAGTGTGTGGCCAATACTGCGAAATGTAACGGGGATGACTAGAAGACCCCTTTAATCGAGGGTGAGAGCCTTAATTTGAGGGTGTGGAGTGGGGGCAAGAGGCCCCGAGTTAGATGGGCAGTTGTGGAAGAAGGGCCTCTGCTGGACAGAAACAGGTAGGGGGTAGGGGACTGTTTAGGACAGGGCAAAACTTTCTACTTCCCCACAGGTGGGTGGCGATGTCCCAGAGACCAACTACCTCTTCATGGGGGACTTTGTGGACCGTGGCTTCTACAGCGTCGAAACGTTCCTCCTGCTGCTGGCACTTAAGGTGGTAGTCCCCGGCTTCTGCACCCCCAACCTGGGCCACCTCGGGTCGGGCCTGTCTTAGTCCATTCTACCCTCATCTCCTACTGTGGCCAGCCCCACCTTGGAGCTGTGTCACTGATGATGGACCGATCCTGCTTTTGGGGGTGGTCAGAGACTCAGGGGTGGTGGTGGTGAGGCCAGTGGGGCAGCATTCTGGGAGGGGCAGAGGCTCACTGTTGCGAATGTGGCAGGTCATTGATGCCACTGGTGGGAGAGGCAGTGTGGGGCCAGATGACAAAGGGCCTGGGTGCCTTGCTTAGGGACCCGGTCTGTGTCTGGCAGGTGAAAGAAGAGCCATTAGGTTCATAGTTGATGGGGATGGGTCAGGTTTACATTCTCTGGAGGGGTCCTGCAGGCCTGGGAGGTGGCTGATGCCACACGATCAGGCGAGAGGTTCCAGGAGTGTGCTGGGCAGTGGTTGTGAGGATGGCATGAGGAGGTCAGAGAGGGATGTGTGGAGAGACCGTCTAGGAGCCAGCCCCGGCTTGGTGGCCACCCCCAGGTTCGCTATCCTGACCGCATCACGCTCATCCGGGGCAACCATGAGAGTCGCCAGATCACGCAGGTCTACGGATTCTACGATGAGTGCCTGCGCAAGTACGGCTCGGTGACTGTGTGGCGCTACTGCACCGAGATCTTCGACTACCTCAGCCTGTCAGCCATCATCGATGGCAAGGTAGGCCAGCTCAGGGCTCCATGGGACGGGGAGAGGAGGGGGGCTCCAGGCCTCAGCCCCGCCCTCTTTCCTTGCCGTCCCCTGTAGATCTTCTGTGTGCACGGGGGTCTCTCCCCCTCCATCCAGACCCTGGATCAGATTCGGACAATTGACCGAAAGCAAGAGGTGCCTCATGATGGGCCCATGTGTGACCTCCTCTGGTCTGACCCAGAAGGTGAGGGCATGTGGGCAGGGGCAGACAGGGACAGCCAGGAGGGGTTGGGAAAGAGAGGGAGCAGGGCTGGCCTTCACTGGCATCTGTCCTCCACCTACCAAATGGCTGGAACCCTGGAGGTTGAGCAGGGAGGCCTGTATGACAGATGCTTTGAACGCACAGTGGCTTGGGGCATGGCCCAGAGGGCTGTAGTGGACAATTAAGTCATTGCTCCCTGAAGTGAAGGGATCTTGGAACATGACAGCAGCTTCTTCAGAGGTCAGAACCCCAGAATGATAGCCCCCTGAGACCCCTCATTTTGTGGGTTCTCCACTAGTGTAGAGCAGAGCTGAGATTTAAAGTCAGGTCTTCTGAGGACCAGCCAGAGTTCTTGTTGTCACACATACACACAGGCACACACGCGCACACACACTCTGTCTGCTCCATCGTAGCCACACGCACGTGAGGCCTCTGCTCCACAGCCACACACACACAGACACACGCACACATGCAGCCACTGCTCCACAGCCACTCCCGACCGCTCTGTGACAGCACTGGGTGCCCTTCTGTCTTTGGGAGCACCCCTTTCACTCCTGTGTGCTGTTGGGCCAGGGATTATATGATCACTGTCATTATGAGGAGGTCCCAGCCATTGGGCATTCTTTCTCCTCTGGAGCTCATCTGCCCCTACATTTGCTGTCCTGGTCCCCACCATCCCACAGACCATATTCAGGCCCCATGCTCTGGTCCCATGGGCCTCTGGTGGACTTGGGGAGGGGCCAGGCTGCTCACCCTCAAGGGGCAGTGCTGGCAGCCGGAGAAGCCTGAGGATATCCCTCTGCATCCCTCCCTTGCCCCATCAGACACCACAGGCTGGGGCGTGAGCCCCCGAGGGGCTGGCTACCTATTTGGCAGTGACGTGGTGGCCCAGTTCAATGCAGCCAACGACATTGACATGATCTGCCGTGCCCACCAACTGGTGATGGAAGGTTACAAGTGGCACTTCAATGAGACCGTGCTCACTGTGTGGTCGGCACCCAACTACTGCTACCGGTGAGCCAGCTGGGCCGGGCTGGGAGGGGCGGGCATCTGAGCCGAGCTGCTTCTGACCCTGCTGCCCCGCCTTCCAGCTGTGGAAATGTGGCAGCCATCTTGGAGCTGGACGAGCATCTCCAGAAAGATTTCATCATCTTTGAGGCCGCTCCCCAAGAGACACGGGGCATCCCCTCCAAGAAGCCCGTGGCTGACTACTTCCTGTGACCCCCCCGGCCCCTGCCCCTACAGCCCTTCTGGCCCTCGGACCACTGTGACTCTGCCTTCTTCCTCAGACGGAGGCTGGGCGTTGTGGGGGGAGCTGTCCCGGCTCTGCTCTTCCCCAAGAGGGTGCTTCGAGGGTGAGGACTTCTCTGGAGAGGCCTGGAGACCCAGCTCCATGTTCCTCCTCTCCTCTCTCCCCACTTGAACCATGAAGTTTCCAATAATTTTTTTTTCTTTTTTTCCTTCTTTTTTCTGTTTGTTTTTAGATAAAAATTTTGAGAAAAAAAAAGAAAAAAAAAATTCTAATAAAAGAAGAAAAACGGTCTTTGGGTTTTTGCCAGACTTGGTTGGGAATGCATAGGGTTGCTGGCCTAGGACCTGGGGTGGACCTCAGGGCCTTGACTGTTTCAGGGCCCCGACCTGCCAGGATGGCCAGGCTCAGGCCAGTCAGCTTGCCCAGGGCCTCCAGGGGCCGCTGCCCGCTGGCTTCCCCAGTGCTAGGGAGAGGGCTCTGTTCTCATGGCAGCCTTATTAACAGCATCACGAGATTCTGATTTCTCCACTTTCCTGAAGAGATGGGCCTAGAGAGCTGGTAGATTTCGTGCTAGGTCAGGCAGCTGGAAACACAGGTTTAGATCTGGGTCTGGGTCTCCCAGCAAAGCCTTTGCTCACCCAGCCCCGCCCAGGGCCAAACACAGGAGCTTCAATGTTTCCTGAGCATGGATGGCTTTTGAGTTTTATTAACAAAAATACTCTGGTCCCAGAACAACAGACTGGTGTGGCCTGCACTAGTGGTGTGGGGGTGGGGATTGAGCCCCCCCCCAAGGGCTCTCAGGGGGACCCGGTAGGTGGGGATACTGGTCTGTAGCCCCATTTGGCCAGGCAGAGCCCCTTCCATTCACACGGAGGTGAGAGCCGGGAAGGGGAAGCCGGCCCCAGCTGGACTCCCAGCAGCCTTGGTTGGGCTTTGAAGCCAGAGCGGGGTGGGAGTGAAATCAAGGTGTGAAGTTGTGGGGGGGGTGGGCAGGCCCAAGGCAGCCATTTGGTGTGGGGGATGGGGCTGGTGGAGGTGAGGGGGCTCCAGGGCTGGGGGAAGGGAGCAGGAGGTTTGTGATGGAGGCAGAGGGGCCCAGCAATGGCTCAGTACATGGGTTTGGAGCCCACATCCAGATAGCCCCCAGGCCCGGGGTATGGTAAAGGGAAGGGGCCGCCTTGGAGAAAGTGCGGGGCAAAGGGTGCCGCCGGTGGAGCCGCTGGGTACCCGGAGCCCCCTGGCCCGGGTGGCAGCTCCAGAAATGCAGCCGAGTAGGGGCCTGAGCGCCCAGAGTCTGGAGCCTCCGGGAAGCTGGGGCTCCTGACATGGGAGAGAAGGATGTCAGAGCAGTGCCGAGGGTCCCGCAGCCCCGCCTGGTCCCCTGTCCCACTCACCTGGTGGGAAGGTGACTGGGGGCCCCGTGGAAAGCCGCAGGGTGCATGAGGTAGGCCTCGGCACTGGGGCCACCACACGGAGGTGCCAGGGCAGTGGTGACTTCCCCGGGGGCTGAGGCCTGTTCTGGGTCTGATTCATGAATGTCTCCACCCAGAGTGGAGTCGCAGGGACCACCTGGTGCGTCCGGGGAGAGGGAAGGGAGAGGTTGGGCTAGGGAGGATCCGTGTCTCAGGCCTGGCCCCATCGCCATTGGGACTATACTCACCTCCGCTCCCATAGGCCTCTGTGGCTGCTGGCTCTGGGCCCCGCAGTTTCCTCTTCACACGGGCATCTCGCTCCCTGGGAAACAGTGGTGGTGATGGTGATGATGACGGTGATGGCCATGGTGATGGTAATAACAGTACTTACCCAGTGCCAGGCATTTCACCCTCCCAGGGACCCTGTTGGGTAGGGGCCATCATTATACCCATTTTACAGATGAAACTGAAGGCCAGAAAATTAAATAACTAGAAAGTGGCAGAGCTGGAATTTTGTCCCTGCTCAAGCTTGTCCATGCTTTACTATTGTGTTTAGTGTCAATGGAAACTCCTTCCCAGAGGCAAGGCCAGGGCACGGTCTCACCTAGCTCATCCTTCTGCCCCATCTCCACTCTGAGCCTCTCTCTGGAATCCTCTTCTGTCCCCTCTTCACCTGCTGAACCCATCCTTTTTCTTTTCTTTTTTTTTTTTTTTTTTTTTTTGAGACGGAGTCTCGCTCTGTCACCCAGGCTGGAGTGCAGTGGCCGGATCTCAGCTCACTGCAAGCTCCGCCTCCCGGGTTCACGCCATTCTCCTGCCTCAGCCTCCCGAGTAGCTGGGACTACAGGCGCCTGCCACCTCGCCCGGCTAAGTTTTTGTATTTTTAGTAGAGACGGGGTTTCACTGTGTTAGCCAGGATGGTCTCGATCTCCTGACCTCGTGATCCGTCCGTCTCGGCCTCCCAAAGTGCTGGGATTACAGGCTTGAGCCACCTCGCCCGGCCCCTTTTTCTTTTCATTTTTAAAATTTGAGATGCAGTCTTGCTATGTTGCCCAGGCTGGAGTGCAGTCTGGAGTGCAGTGACATGGTCACAGCTCACTGCATCCTCCGACTCCTGGGCTCAAGTGATCTTTCCATCTCAGCCTCCTAAAGTGCTGTGACTACAGGCATGAGCCACCAAACCTATCCTTGCCTTAGTGCTAGCGCAAGTTCCTCAAGGAAGTCCTCCCTGATCTCCGAGAGCACACACCCCTCCCTCATAACATCTGTCACAGTTATGAGACAGTTAAATGCAAATGCTTTTGCATTTGATGGAGTGACTCCTTGGTTCATGTCTGTCTCTTCTGACAAACTGGAAGCTCCTTGAGGGCAGGGGCCAGCTCTGAGGGGCTACACTTGGAACAGTTCCCACGGCCTTATGGAACCTTTACTGTCCAAGATAACCTGGCTTCCCCTCCCCTGCCTGACTCCTACTCACTCCACTGCAGCCACGCCACAGGCACAGCCCCACCTCAGGGCCTTTGCACGTGCTGTTCCCACTCCCTAGTGTGCTTTGCCAGATGCCCACCCGGCTCCCTCCCATACTTCCTTCAGCTCTTTCTCAAGTGTCTTCTTCCTGCCGAGGCCTTTTCAGGCCTCTTATCTAATAGCTCACCCCAGTCCTTCCTATCCTTTCCTGTTTATTTCTCTTCTCCTTTTTTCCTTTTTTTTTTTTTTTGTGACAGAGTTTTCTTTCTTTCTTTCTTTTTTGATACGAAGTTTTACTCTTGTTGCCTAGGCTGGAATGCAATGGCACGATCTCGACTCACTGCAACCTCCACCTCCTGGGTTCAGGAGATTCTCCTGCCTCAGCCTCCCGAGTAGTTGGGATTACAGGCGCATGCCACCATGCCTGGCTAATTTTTGTATTTTTAGTAGAAACAGGGTTTCACTGTGTTGGCAGGCTGGTCTCAAACTTCTGACCTCAGGTGATCTGCCCGCCTCAGCCTCCCAGAGTGCTGGGATTACAGAAGCAAGCCACCGCACCTGGTCTCTCTTCTCTTTAGAATGGCTTCCTAACAGATGGCATTTTATTTATTTCTCTTGTCTGCTTGTCTGCTGTCCCCACTAGAAATCAGTTCCATCAGGGCTGGGGCTTTGGTTTACTTTGTTTGATTTATCTCCAGTGCCTGGAACTGTCCCTGGCACATAGCAGGTACTATATAAGTATTTGCTGAGTCAGTGAATGAATGTTTTTACTTACCACTGTATTCCTGATGTCCAGCACGGTGCCTGGCACACAGTGAGTGATTAATAAACATTTGTTGAATGCATGAACGAATGAATGAACAACTCCCACCTCTTACAGTTTCTGCCGTTCTCCCGGAAGCCTTTGGCAAAGGGATTGGCTGCAATCTTCAGTTGTGTGATCTGGGGACACATATCCAGGGTCAAAGCAACTGTGGTCTGGGCAGGGCGCCACCACCCCCTCAAGCAGGGGCACTCACCCGTGGGTTCTGGTAGGCCGTCACGGAGATGAATGTGGTCTCCGGAAAGCGAAAGGAAGCCATGCCCCCCCAGTGCTGGCTGCAGAGCTGAGCTGCCCGAACTAGGTGTATGCGGGGTTGGTACTTGTGCATGGAGTGCAGGATCAGCTGGGAGGGAGGAAATGGGAGTGATTCCCTGCCCTGTGCCCCAGCCTTGGCCTCCCTTCTAGCACCCCCCAACCCTAGAGTCCCAGCCTGGGCCTCACGTGGCCGTGGGGGTCCAGCGTGCTGTTGGTGAGCTTGACACGATGGAAAGACACAGGCTGCCTCATCCAATGTGCACCAGTGGCTGGAGAGTCGGGGTGAATGTAGACACGGTCGGGTAGGCGGGGCTCTGCCTTGCCGCTGGGCTCCCACCGCCGGCCCTGCCAGCGATAGCGAGCCCCGTCCACCGGAACCACGTCCAGAAGAAACAAGTAACGGGCCTCGGGGTCCAGGCCAGTGACTGACACTCGGCAGGCAGGGAACATGCGCCTGTGCAAGGGAGGGGACAGGAGAGGCCTGGTGCTACCCACTGGCCAGGGGTGGGCCCAGCACCAGTAACGGGACATAGCAGCAGGCTCCCCAGAGCTGTCAGAGAAACATCAAGGGAGGTGGAATTAGAACCCAGAGGGCAGGCCGGAGGCTGTGGCTCACACCTCTAATCCCAATACTTCGGGAGGCCAAGGTGGGAGGATCTCTTGAGTCCAGGAATTCAAGACCAGCTTGGGCAACACAGAAAGACCCCATCTCTACAAAAAATTAAAAAGTTAGCCAGGCATGGTGGCGCACACTGATAGTCCCAGTTACTATAGAGGCTGAGGCAGGAGGGTCACTTGAGCCTGGGAGGTCAAGACTACAGTGAGCCACAATTGCACCACTGCACTCCAGCCTGGGCAACAGGGCAAGACCCTGTCTCTGAAAAAGGAAAAAGGGCCAGGTGCAGTGGTTCACGCCTGTAATCCCAGCACTTTAGGAAGCTGAGGCGAGATCATGAGGTCAGAAATTTGAGACCCAGCCTGGCTAATATGGTGAAACACTGTCTCTACTAAAAATAAAAAAATTAGCCAGGTGTGGTGGTTTGTGCCTGTAGTCCCAGCTACTCGGGAGGCTGAGGCAGGAGAATCGCTTGAATCCAGGAAGCAGAGGTTGTGGTGAGCTGACGAGATAGCGCCACTGCACTCCAGCCTGGGCAACAGAGCGAGACTCCATCTCAAAAAATAAAAAAAAGAACCCAGAGGGCAGAATCTTAGATCTGGAAGGTTTTCTTGTCTCATTTTACATTTGGGGAAACAGGACAGACAGGTTAAGCGATCTGTCACACAGCAGGTTAGGAACAGAGCCATGACTCCTACCCCTCAAAGCGTATTTGCAGAAGCAGGGGTGACTAACTTTCTTGCTAGGAGCTTCCTGTCCCCACCCTCCTCTCCTCCCCTGATGTCCAGCACCAGAATCTGCAGCTTTTAGATGAATTTGCTTTAGAAAAAATATACCCTGCCTGCAGTAGGGCTGAGGACTTTCCACGCTAGGGCTTGAGCTCCTGCCCTAAAGACCTCGTCACAGGCCACACACTGACCATGTCCCTGCCTCTAGGGTGACCCTGGACCTAGATATACTGAGTCCTATTCAAGCTGCATACTGATCCCCAGTCCTGGTCAGATTTCCCTGATGCTGGTCACTGGGCTGGCCCTTGACCCCCTGTCCTTGTCTGGACACTGGTCTAGGCCACACACTAACCTATAACCCAGCAGGACTTCCTGACCCTGCCCCAGACTGACCCATGACCCTTGCCATAGATTGGTCCCTAAACTCAGCCACAGACTCCACAGACTAGCCCTTAGCCCTTGTCACAGAATGACTCCTGATTCCAGCCACAGAGTAACCCCTGTCCCAGGCCATAGTCAGATTCTAAGCCTAGGCAGAACTCTAGCCCCTAGGGAACCTCCCAGACCTAGCCCCTCCTCAGGGACTCTGCTTTTCCCAGGAGACCCCCACCAGAAACACGGACCCTGACCAGCCCCTCACCTCCCAGCTTTGGTGATGATCATTTCTGTTCCCACAGAGCTGAACTCCTTCCATAGCTCCCGGTTCTCCAGGCTCAGGCTGACCCCAGGGAGGGAATGGAGGGCCTCTGGAGCTGATGGGGCCGGTTCAGTGCCCATGGCAGGGGGCAGAAGGGGCAGAGGTGGGTGTGCGGCCAGGGTGCGGGGAGCAGCCTCCATCCCGGAGAGGAAGCAATCCAGTTTGGGGGTGTCCAGGTCTGGAAGCCGGGGAAAAATGAGGAGCCAGCCAAGGGCCCCAGCCTCCCTATTCTCCTACCCAGGAGCTGGTCCCAACGCTCACCGGGGTAGCGGTAGCCCTCTGCTAGGCCGGGTGGGAAGCTGGAGTCGGCCCCAGGTTGGGCGGGCCCCAGGCGGTAGCCGGCCCCCAGGGACGGGTACAATTCTCGTGGATGGTACATGTTGTAGTTCCGTCTGGTCTCAGGTCTCGCTGCCTAGAGCCCCCGGTGCTGCGAGATGCCCCCTTTATAGCTCACAGCTCAGCCCCTTCCAGACCCAGGATCACAGCCCCTCCCCTCTTTGGGGCCCTGGATTTGGGCTGGGGTGGAGACCCCTGGGGCCTCGAAGGGGTCCGAGCAGGGGCCGGATACCTGGGTACGGTCCCCTCCTTCCCTCCCTCCCCACCCCGGGCGGCTTCATTAGCCTCGACCCCCTGCCCCCTCATTACATAATTAACTCCTCGGCTTGATTGATCCCCGGGGCTCGGACAGGGACGCAGTTTGGCGCTTCCGGCCAGCTGGTCCCCGTTCCCACGGGGGGGAGCCCCAGCTAGGGATAAGCTGGGGGGCGGGGCATGGAGCCTGGACGGAGCCTGGAGTCCCGGGACACACCTTGGCGCCCCCGACCTTCTGGCAGGTGACCGCCCTCCGCCCCCCTTCACTTGGAGGCCGGGCCCTGGAGGGAAGCAGCATGACCAGAGGGAAAGTGCAGGCTGGAGGGATGCGGCCTGAGCTGATTTCACAGGGCACTCGGGGTCGCGAGGAGGCCGCAGCCCAGTCCCGAGCACCGTAGTCCTCCCTGGTCCCCATGCTTTAAAAAAAACCTCCACGCTGAGCCAAGCCTCCAAGGTTCGGAGGCGCGCACAGTCCGACAGCTTCTGACGCCTCGCGGCAGGGTTTCCCAGAAGGTCCCACGCTGGGGAACCCTCGGAACTACACTTCCCGGCAGGCCCAGCGTTGAGGCGCGCCCGAAAGAGCCGGATGGACCACGCGGGGGCCGCTGGAAGTTGTAGTCCGGCCGCGAGGGGGCTGCGAGGCCGGCGACGCGGTTGCCTCCCTGGGGCGCTGTCCCTAGGCGGCGGCCAAATGCTGCAGCCGAGCACACGCAGATCAGGCGAGGTCACAGCGTAGGCAGCCAGAGTGGGCTCCGGGCCTCCGCCGGCAGTGAAACCGCCCCGGTTCCTGGAGACCCAGCTTGAACGACTTGCCTACCCCATGCCCCGCCGGGTCTCAGAACCGCACAGGTCTATAGGGGCAGAAATCTCCGCTTGAGCTTCCCCTCCCCGGATTACACGCGAGCCTGAGCTGTCTCCACTCCATTGTTTTATTATGTACAAACGCTACAGAACGAGGGGGACAGACACGCGTGGGGTCAGAGGGGCTTGGTGGGAGGAGTTCACAGAGCAGACGGTGCACTGGGGCCAGGAGAGCAGAACACAGGCCATATCTATAGGGTAAGCGGGGAAGGAGGGGGTTAAAAACGAGATCCAAGCCAGCCAGATCGCAGGAGGTGCGGGGGCGTCGTCCCCCTTCTGTTCTCCCCCCAAGGTCACAGTGCATGCAATAAAATATATGTACAGGAGCTGGATCCGTCCTCTGCAGGGGCCCTGAGGGTCCAGAGCTCCCTTTGGGCGGAGGGAAGCCGGTGGCGCTCCCTGGCGGCCAGGCCGGGCTGGAGCCACATGCGTCGGGGAGCGGGGGTCAGTCCCAGCCGTTGTCTTTGATCATGTGGTTGAGTTCAATGATGTACTTCCCCTCTTTGTACTTCTGGCTGCTCTCAAAGGCCTGTTCCTGAAAGGAGGGGCGGGACCATCATCCCCGGAGCAAGTCTCACCACAAGGCACAGGGGTTGGGGAGTGGACATGAGTGGCCCCATTTTACATATGAGGAAACTGTGGCGGAGGGGCAGGGCCGCGTTTCTCACAAACACAGAGTAGAACTCCCTGACTCAAAGGTACTTTTCAAGTATTAATGATGGCTCCAACAGAGAAGATAGGGAAGTGGCTAAAAGATTTCACAGTTCAGGTTTGCAAACTGGTGGCTTCATGGCCATTTTGGCCTACAACATGTATTATATGTGGCAAACGACATATATAAACTCTCTCTTGGACAGCAGACAGTTTAATAAAAATAACTTTAAAGTATTAAAATATAATTAGGCCGTGCTCACTCCAGTTTGCCCAGCCTGCCCCCAACTCCCAACCCCTCCAGTCTATGCTACCCTTTACACATCTACAGTATCTGCTTGGCCTTGCAGGCACTTGAGGGTTTTTTTTTGTTTGTCTTGTTTTATTTTGAGAGGGAGTCTCGTTCTGTTGCCCAAGCTGGAGTGCAACGGCACGATCTCGGCTCACTGCAACCTCCGCCTCCTGGGTTCAAGCAATTCTCCTGCCTCAGCCTCCTGAGTAGCTGGGACTACAGGCACCCGCCACCACGCCGAGCTAATTTTTATATTTTTAGTAGAGATGGGGTTTCACCATGTTAGTCAGGCTGTTCTTGAACTCCTGACCTCAGATGATCCACCTGCCTCGGTCTCCCAAAGTGCTAGGATTACAGGCATGAACCATCATGCCTGGCCTGGCACTTGAGTTTTTGACCTCTTGTCTAGGCCAGCTCTTTATTTATTTATTATTATTATTTTTGAGACGGAGTCTCGCTCTCTCGCCCAGGCTAGAGTGCAGTGGTGCAATCTCGGCTCACTACAAGCTCCGCCTCCCAGGTTCACACAACTCTCCTGCCTCAGCCTCACGGGTAGCTGGGACTACAGGTGCCCACCACCACACCCAGCTAATTTTTAAAATATTTTTAGTAGAGACGGGGTTTCACCGTGTTAGCCAGGATGGTCTCAATCTCCTGACTTCATGATCCACCCACCTTGGCCTCCCAAAGTGCTGGGATTACAGGAATGAGCCACCGTGCCCGGCCGGCCATCTCTGATAGAGGTCGAGTGGCCAAGCCACCTGTCCAGAGACACACAGCCAATCTGTGGCAGGGCCAGCAGTGAGCTCAGGTCAGGGCTGGCTGGCTGGCTTTGCCTGGGGCATCTACCTCACAGAGGCACCACAGCTCCAAGCGACGCCTGAAGAATCCTGTTCCTTGCAGTGTCCCAAGAGCATCTTCCTTTGCCACATCTAATCTGATCCCTGTAACAATCCTGGGCGCTAGACAGTGGCTTTATCTTCCACTGACAGATAAGGAAATGAGACTCAGGGTAGTGAAATCAGACCCTGGACAGCAGCAGTGGCAATGAGGGCTATGGAAAGGGAGGCTGGTGAACCCAACCTCCATGTTGTTGCACAGTCTGGGGCAATTTTTTCTGATACTCTGAATGACAATATAAGCTGGTGGTCAAGAGTTTGGAGTGAAAAAAAAAAACCAACCAACTCAGATTCTGGTCCCTATTCTGTCACTTACCAGTTGTGTGATCTTGGGCAAGTTACCTAACATCTTTGGGCCTCCCTGTCTTGTTCTGTAGAGATAATACTAGCTTCTACCTAAAGGATCACTGCAATGATTGAATGAGATAACAGATGCCAGGCACACAACAGTGCAAGGCGCATAAGCATTCAATAAATGGTGACTCTGATTATATCCTAACTCTCAAATGCGGATCCAAGTGCCTGGGAGAAGGGATAGGTTAAGAGAAAAGTTCTACAGCCCTTGCAGGGTGCAAGAGAAGAAAATGTGGTCAGGGATGAAAAGACAGTCTGACTTGTGTGAGCTAGGCCTATGCAATCTGAAAGGCTATAGGATGACTGCTTGTCAGGAGGAGGTGTTGGAAGGTCAGGTCAAAGGCTAGCCTAGGGTCAGAGGTGGCTGACTCACATATTTCCAGCCCAAAGTGGTCTTGCAGTTCTCGCAGTGAATGTCGGCGACAGCATGGAGGCCGGTCAGCAGCACCCGCTCCTCGGCTGGCCCGCAGCCCACGTTCACCCTGTGGGGACATGGGGCAGTCCCAGGGAGGGTCCTGCCATCACAGGGCCCCCCTCAAGCACTGTGCCTGTCCTCCGCATCCAAGAGATGATGCTCACAGCTTCCTGCCTGCACCGGGGAACTCTGGGAGTCTCAGCAGGATGCCAGGGGTCACAGGTCACAACAGATGTCAGGGAAAGCAAGAAGGGAGGCCAGATACTCACACAGAGTTGAAGAGGTAGGCACGCCCCTGACTGCCCTGGAAGGACTAAAGGGTGGGAGGGTGGGAAGAGAGGAGGGGGTCAGGGCTGCCGGTGGGGAGCTGCCAGGCAGCCCCTATAGGTTCCAGCCCCACTGTGGCCTGGTTGGTTACCTTGGAGATGAGGTCGTCGTGGTTGGCCAGGTGAGCGCGGCAGTGGGCACAGCTATACCTCCGGTGACAATCATCCAAGTAGGCCTGAAACGTCTTGGGCTTTGAAATCCGCACCATGGCGGGGGCCGGGGGCAGTGGCCCCACGCGGGGAGCGGCCCACGGGGAGCAGAGGGAGCCCAGTGCCTGCCGGGGAGGGAGTAGGTGGGCTGTCAGGACCTGGGCCATACACATGCGAGGCACTCCCAGAGCCGTGGGGACTCACTCTGTCACACTCGGCTGCTCTCTCCTTTCCCCAGAGCCAGCAGCCTCTCGGGGACCAGAGGCGTCTCAGTTTTGACTCAGTGAGGAGGCCTCAGGTTGCATCAATGGGGAAACTGAGGCTCGGAGGAGCCCAGGGTGAGTCACCCGCCTGCTTCCGGCCTCACCCTTGCTGACCTGGCAGCTGAAGCTGGAGGAAGGGGCTTTGGAGGGCTGGGCTGTCAGTTCCCAGTTTCGGGGGAGCATGGACGGGCAGGCGCTGGTTGGTCCTTGCGACCTCATCTGGAGAGCAGTGGGGTTCACTGGGGGTTTCGGGGGTTCATCGGGGAGAGGGTCCCCCGCCTGGAGGAGGCAGGAGGCCTCGCCGTGAAGGTGGAGGGTCACCTAGCAGAGGAGGGGCTCTCACCTGCGGTCGCCTAGGCCTCCTCTACGCCCAGGGGCTCTTACCTGCATCGCGGAGCCTTACCTGGACCCCGGGGCTCACCTGGGGCGCGGGGGTGGGGGCGGGCGCCGGGGGAGGGGGCAGTCCTGGCCAGCTGGGCGGGGGCGCGGGGCGACACGCAGCCCTGACGGCGCGGGCCTCACCTCGCCTGGGCGCGCGGGGCCCGGTCCGCCGGGGTGGGCTGGCCTGGGAGTGGGGGGCGCTCCTGGCGGGCGCCGTCCCCCCCGGCCCGGGTTCGCAGGCGCCTGGACTTGTTTACACCGAGCCCAGCTGCTGCCGCCGCTGCGGCGGGAGGGGGAGGGGACCCGCCTCCCATCCCGGCGGCCGCCGTGGCCAATGGGCGCTCCGCATGCAAATGAGGGGGCGCGTCACACGGCGGCCGGCGCAGGCCCCGGCCGCCCCTCCCCCGCCGCCCGCTCCCGCCGGCCCGGAAATGCGGCTGCGGCCCGCGCGCCCCCGGCCTGCTAGCATTCCTGCTCGCGGCCCGCGCAGGGGCGGGGTCGGAGGGTCTAGTCCCGGCGCGGAGCGGGGAAGCGGCTGGCGCTGGGACGCTTGCCGTGGGGAGATGAGTATAATGACCCGCGTTTGCCCGCCACCCGTGCCCCGCTTAATCCCCGCATCAATCCCGTGAGGCCGTTTCTCCCGTTGACTCCACTGTACCGGGGGCTGAGGCCCAGGGAGGTCTCGCGGCTCCCCAGGTTATCCAGCTAGTAAGAGGCGAAGCTGGAATTCTCACTGTGGGCCCATTCCATGGCCTTTGCCAGAGCGCCAGGGGCACTCTCAGTTCACCTCTTAGAAGGGAAGACCCAAAGGTGCACATTCCTGGCAGGCCCTTGGCAGCCAGGGCGTCGGACCAGGCAATTCCTACTGCCCAGCATCACCTCCTCCAGGCAGCCCCTCGGATGCCTCTGTTGGGACAGCTGAGTTCCTCTTCAAAGACTCAACTTCCTGGTCATAAGCTGTAAACAGATTCTACCCCCGCTTTTTCTTCTTTTTCGCAAATAGTCTACCCTATTTGGGAAAGTTAAACCTTAGTCAATCGGGATCAGCTCAGATTGTGCGGTCCAACCCCCCAGCCAATGGGGAAAGGACACAGAAACAGGAACTGCGTTAGGGTTAAAAACCACTTCCCTCCTCTGTTCAGGAGGTGGGGGGGTGCTCTTGAGATTACAACCAGTGCAAGCAGCACCCTTCTGCAGAAGTAAAGATGCCTTGCTGGGAAGTCTTTTGTCTCAGTTCGTGTTTTTCTTGACTACACTGAGCGCTTGTTTTCAACAAATCTGGGGGTCTTCCAGGATCCCATTATCCTTTGGGAGGGGTAGCAATTACTTTTCCTTGTGAGATGCGTCCCACTGCCTTGTTGCTGTGGCCCCGGGAGGGGAGGATTGGGTCCACCCGAAGTGGCAAATAAATCCGGACTCTCAGCAACGTGGGCAGGAAGGATCCTTAAAATTCCCAGGCGAGTGGGTAACTCTGCACAGACCAAGATAAGAAAAGTTGCTACTGGGGCGACAAAGTATTTCCTTGGTGGTCGGGGTCACTTGGAGGTTTTTTGTTTGTTTGTTTGTTTGTTTGTTTTTGAGACGGAGTCTCGCTCTGTCGCCCAGGCTGGAGTGCAGTGGCCGGATCTCAGCTCACTGCAAGCTCCGCCTCCCGGGTTCACACCATTCTCCTGCCTCAGCCTCCCGAGTAGCTAGGACTACAGGTGCCCGCCACCTCGCCCGGCTAGTTTTTTTTGTATTTTTTAGTAGGGACGGGGTTTCACCGTGTTAGCCAGGATGGTCTCGATCTCCTGACCTCGTGATCCACCCGTCTCAGCCTCCCAAAGTGCTGGGATTACAGGCTTGAGCCACCGCGCCCGGCCCACTTGGAGGTTTTAAGTAAGTGGTTGAGACACGTCAGTGGACACGAATCGAGTGTGGAGTCCAGACTTGGTTCCATGGTCACCTCATATGGCTTAGGGCGGTTTTCCAGTCAGGGGGATTATACCGACCCACTATTGCTAAGAGGGGCCTAAAATTGCCATGAGGGAAGCGGCCAAAAAGGACGAAGGGAGTATTCACACGAGTGCAAGAAACCTCCAGTGGGAAAAGGGAGAGGTTAAGCCCCTAGGAAACGGGCACCAACCTCCAGAATGGAAATACCCCAAGTAAGACAGGGAGTACAAAAGGCCAAGTGGACGATAAAGTTCCCCCTGACAGTCCTCTAGGCCTTATGTTAGAGTACTGGAGAGAGAATGAAAACCAAACACAAGGAAAGACAGCGAATGATAAAATATTGCTGTTTTATTTGGACCAAGGAACCTATCCTCAGACTGTCGGTCTTTTGGCCAAAGTTTGGATCAGATGAGGATTGGATATGCCAACTCTTAATCCAGTATGTTAATGAAAAAAGTCCAGTCTCGCAAGAGGAAATAGGTTATGCTCTGTGTTGGAGACAGGAACTTGTCCTTCCCTTTCCCTTAAAGGATGATGTAAAAGAGAAACCAAACTCAATACCCCCCCAGGACAACCCAGTTAAGTCAGATTCTACATCTAAAGATGCCAATGTATAGGATCCCCTAGACCATCTTCCCCTACCTACCCCACCCCAGGCTAATCACTCAGTCCCTCCTCCACATAACCCTGCCCCATGGGCTTTGTGGCCCTACATCCCCATTGAGTAGCCACTGGCACATGTCCTTTCCTCAGGAAAACTTCAGCACAAGATGGAAACAATGCCAGAGGGATATTCAAAACTTTCCTTTTCCCTCTGCCTCAAAGGAGTCTGCCCCAACCCCTTTTCCCTTAAGAGAAGTAGCACTGGGAGGAGGGGGTATTGGTTTCGTAAATGCCCCCTTAACTAGTTCAGAGGTTAGAAATCTGAAAAAGGAACTCAAACCATTATCAGATGATCCCTTTGGAGTCACAGATCAAATTGACCAATTTTTAGGGCCACAATTGTATACTTGGGCTGAATTAATGTCCACCTGAGGTATTCTCTTCGCAGAGGGGGAAAGAACCATGATCCACAGGGACGCTATGACAGTCTGGGAATGTGAACACCCTCCTGGTCAAAACATCCCAGCAGCAGAGCAGAAACTCCCAGGCCGGGACCCTCAGTGGGATAGGAGCAATGCAGCCCACTGAGAAAACATGAAAGACCTCAGGGATATGATAATTAAAGGGATTCGGGAATTGGTGCCTGGAACCCAAAATATTTCCTGAGCATTTAATGTACACCAAGAGAAAGATGAAGGGCCCATGGAATTTTTAAACAGGCTTAAGGAGCAAATAAGAAAATATTCAGGCTTAGACATAGAGGACCCACTTGGACAAGGGATGTTAAAGCTCTATTTTATCATAAACAGTTGGCCGGACATTAGAAAGAAATTACAAAAGATAGGAAATTGGCAAGACTGCTCCATAGAGGAACTTTTAATTAAGAGATGCCCAGGCTGGGCGCGGTGGCTCATGCCTGTAATCCCAGCACTTTGGGAAGCCGAGGGGGGCGGATTACGAGGTCAGGAGATCGAGACCATCCTGGCTAACACGATGAAACGCCATCTCTACTAAAAATACAAAAAAAATTAGCCGGGTGTGGTGGCGGGCGCCTGTAGTCCCAGCTACTAGGGAGGCTGAGGCAGGAGAATGGCGTGAACTTGGGAGGCGGAGCTTGCAATGAGCCAAGATTGCGCCACTGCACTCCAGCCTGGGCAACAGAGCGAGACTCCATCTCAAAAAAAAAAGATGCACAAAGGCCGGGCATGGTGGCTCACTCCTGTAATCCCAGCACTTTGGGAGGCTGAGGTGGGCAGATCACAAGGTCAGGAGATCGAGACCATCCTGGCTAACATGGTGAAACCCCGTCTCTACTAAAAAAATACAAAAAAATTAGCCAAGCGTGGTGGCGGGCGCCTGTAGTCCCAGGTACTCAGGAGGCTGAGGCAGGAGAATGGCGTGCACCCGGCAGGCAGAGCTTGCAGTGAGCCGAGATCGCGCCACTGCACTCCAGCCTGGGAGACAGAGCGAGCCTCTGTCTCAAAAAAAAAAAAAAGAAAAAAAGAGAGAGAAGCCCCAAAATTATATGTATGAATGGATGAAATGGATGAAAAAAAGCAGAAACAAAAGGCAAAAACTATGCTGTCCACTTTACAACAGGGAACTCTACAACAGGAAACCCAGGAAAATAGAACTTATAAACCCTCTAAGCAACGGGCTGTGAGACCCCACACAGGAAGTAAAAGGATGAAACCTGAGAGTCACAGAGCAGGCCAGGGAAGAGGGGAAGACAGATGTTTCAGGTGTGGAAAGCCAGGACATTTTAAAAGGGAGTGCCCGAAAGGGAGAGGAAAAAGGAAGTTCTTCCACTCATGGCATTTGAAGAAGAATAGGGGGATCAAGGGCTCTGCATCTTTCATCTTGAGTCCCACCAGGAGCCCTTGATAAATCTGACGGTGGAACCTAAATCAGAGTTAATCACTTTCTTTCTTTTTTTTTTTTTTGAGACAGAGTCTCGCCCTGTCGCCCAGACTGGAGTGCAGTGGCGCGATCAAGGCTCACTGCAAGCTCCCTCTCCTGGGTTCACGCCATTCTCCTGCCTCAGCCTGGCGAGTAACCGGGACTACAGGCGCCCGCCACCACGCCCAGCTATTTTTTTGTATTTTTAGTAGAGACAAGGTTTCACTGTGTTAGCCAGGATGGTCTCGATCTCCTGATCTTGTGATCCACCTGCTGTGCTGGGATTACAGGCGTGAGCCACCGCGCCCAGCCCAGAGTTCATCATTTTCGTAGTCAATTCGGGAGTGGCTCGCTCCTCCCTATGTTTTCTTCCTTCAAGTTTAGCATGTTCAACAAAAGAGCTTACTGTCTCAGGGGTTAAAGGGGAGGGATTCAGGGCAAAAATTTTAGAGGAAACAGGTTAAATATGAGAACAGGCCGGCCACCACAAAGTTCTTGTTAATCCCCAAAGTGGGAACTAATTTGTTAGGAAGAGACTTAATGTTATGATTAGGTATAGGCCTATATGTTAATCAGGGAAAATTCCTCACTTCCTTAAACCTACTCGCTGCCACAGAAGAGAGCCGAATGCATCCTGACATATGGTTAAAGAAAGAAAATTGAGGGAAACTACAGGTCCAATCCATGTGAAAAATAAAAATTCCCTTGGGTGGATGTGGTGGCTCACGCCTGTAATCCCAGCACTTTGGGAGGCTGAGGTAGGTGGATCACCTGAGGTCAGGAGTTTGAGACCAGCCTGGCCAACATGGTGAAACTCCATCTCTACTAAAAATATTTAAAAACTTAGCCAGATGTGGTGGCATGCACCTGTAGTCCCAGCTACTCAGGAGGCTGAGGCAGAAGAATTGCTTGAACCGTGGAGGCGGAGGTTGCAGTGAGCTAAGATCACACCATTGCACTCCAGCCTGGGTGACAGAGTGACTGTCTCAAAAAAAAAAAAAAAAAAAAAAAAAAAAAAAAAAATTCCCAGGGAAATGGTAAGCAGAAAACAATACCCTATTCCCTTAGACGCTAGAATGGCTCTAAAACCTATAATTGAGGGCCTTGTCCGTGACGGACTCCTTGAACCCTGTATATCCCCTTATAACACTCCAATATTGTCTGTAAGAAAGTTACATGGGTCATACCAGCTAGTAGAAGACCTCTGGGCTATTAATCAAACAGCTCAAACTACCCCACCCCCCCGCTGCTGTTCCCAACCCTTACACCATTATCAGCAAAATCCCACACGATCACCAATGGTTCACAATGATAGATTTGAAAGATGCTGGCTGGGCGCGGTGGCTCACACCTGTAATCCTAGCGCTTTGGGAGACTGAGGTGGGCAGATTGCCTGAGCTCAGGAGTTTGTGACCAGCCTGGGCAACATGGTGAAACCCTGTCTCTACTAAAAAAAAAAAAAAAAAAAAAAAAAATTAGCCAGGCACGGCAGCATGCGCCTGTAATCCCAGCTACTCAGGAGGCTGAGGCAGGAGAATTGCTTGAACCTGGGAGGCGGAGGTTGTAGTGAGCAGGGATTGTGCCACTGCACTCCAGCCTGGTGATAGAGGCAGGCTCCGTCTCAAAAATTAAAATAAAATAAATTAAAATAAAATAATATAATATAAAATAAAATAAAAATAAAAAAAGAAAGATGCGGCCGGGCGCGGTGGCTCAAGCCTGTAATCCCAGCACTTTGGGAGGCCGAGATGGGCGGATCACAAGGTCAGAAGATCGAGACCATCCTGGCTAACACGGTGAAACCCCGTCTCTACTAAAAAATACAAAAACCTAGCTGGGCGAGGTGGCGGGCGTCTGTAGTCCCAGCTACTCGGGAGGCTGAGGCAGGAGAATGGTGTGAACCCGGGAGGCGGAGCTTGCAGTGAGCTGAGATCCGGCCACTGCACTCCAGTCTGGGCGACAAAGCGAGACTCTGTCTCAACAAAAAAAAAAAAAAGAAAGAAAGATGCTTTTTGGGCTTGCCCTTTAGCAGAAGACAGCCGGGACATGTTTGCTTTTGAGTGGGAGGACCCTTACTTAGGCAGAAAACAGCAGTACCAGTGGACAGTCCTACCCCAGGAGTTTACAGACTCCCCAAATCTATTCGGTCAAATTTTAGAACAAGTCCTAGAAATCTTTTCCCTTCGTTCATCCATATGCCTACTCAAATATGCAGATGACCTGCTCATTTCAGGAAATAGCAAGGACCACATAACCACAATTCCAATTAACTTCCTGAATTTCCTAAGGGAACAAGGGTTACGGGTCTCAAGGAGTAAAATTCAGTTTGTAGAACCTGAGGTAAAATATCTAGGACACCTCATCAGTAAAGGCAAACGGAAAATAGTACCTGAACGAATTGAAGGTGTCACATCTCTACCTTTGCCTAAACAAAGCAGGAACTTAGAAAATTCTTGGGATTAGTTGGATACTGTCATCTATGGATTGACTCTTATGCCCGAAAATTAAAACCTCTATATCAAAAACTCACCCAAGAAGGACCAGACCCCCTTCGTTGGACCCCATCAGAAGTCCAACAAGTAGAAGAGTTAAAACACCTACTTGTAACTGCCCCCGTTCTAGCTTTGCCCTCCTTAGCCATTCCACCTTTTCGTCAGTGTAAACAAGGGGGTGGCTTTAGGGGTACTCACCCAAAGACACAGAGGCCAGCGGCAGCCCGTAGCCTTCCTGTCCAAAGTTCTTGACCCAGTAACCCGCGGATGGCCCCAGTGTGCCTAATCCATAGCAGCAACTGCCTTGCTAGCGGAAGAAAGCAGGAAAATGACCTTTGGGGGAAGCCTCTTTGTATGCACCCCTCATCAAGTTAGGACCATTCTTTTTTTTTTTTTTTTTTTTTTTTTGAGACGGAGTCTCACGCTGTTGCCCAGGCTGGAGTGCAGTGGTGCGATCTCGGCTCACTGCAAGCTCCGCCTCCTGGGTTCACGCCATTCTCCTGCCTCAGCCTCCTGAGTAGCTAGGACTACAGGCGCCCGCCACCGCGCCCGGCTAATTTTTTTTTTTTGTATTTTTAGTAGAGACGGGGTTTCACTGTGGTCTCGATCTCCTGACCTTGTGATCCGCCCGCCTCGGCCTCCCAAAGTGCTGGGATTACAGGCTTGAGCCACCGCGCCCGGCCAAGTTAGGACCATTCTTAATCAGAAGGCAGGAAGATGACTCAACAATTTGCAAATATGAAGCCGTCGGGTGGGCGCGGTGGCTCACACTTGTAATCCCAGCATTTTAGGAGGCTGAGGCGGACAGATCACAAGGTCAAGAGTTCGAGACCAGACTGCCCAGCATGGTGAAACCCTGTCGCTGCTAAAAATACAAAAAATTAGCCAGGCATGGTGGCGCACGCCTGTAATCCCAGCTATTTGGGAGGCTGAGGCTGGAGAATTGCTTGAACCCCGGAGGCAAAGGTTGCAGTGAGCTGAGATCAGCTACTGCACTTCAGCCTGGGCAACAGAACGAGACTCCATCCCCCCTCTCAAAAAAAAAAAAAAAAAATTGAGGCTATCTTATTAGAGAGGGATGATTTAACATTGACCACTGAGAATTCACTCAACTCTGATGCTTTCCTAATGGGAAATCCAAACCGGGAGGAACCTGAGCACAAATGTTTAGATATGATCAGTTATCAAACTAGAGTCAAACTGGATCTAAGCAAGACCGTATTCCAAACCGGGCGTCACCTCTTTATAGACAGCTCCTCCCAGGTAATCGAAGGAATGAGGCATAACGGGTGCTCTGTAGTTGACGGGGAAACCCTCATGGAGGCAGAGTCAGGGAGACAGCCCAATAACTGGTTCACTCAAACATGTGAACTCTTTGCATTAAATCAGGCCTTAACATCTTTTCTAAATCAGGAAGGAACTATTTACACTGACGCCAAGTATGCTTTCGGAGTAGTCCATACCCTTGGAAAGATCTGGACTGAACGAGGCCTCATTAATAGTAAAGGCCAGGACCTTGTCCATAAAGAATTGATTATACAAATACTAGAAAATCTTCAACTGCCAGAAGAAATAGTGGTGGTCTATGTGCCAGGACACCAGAAAAACCCATCCTTTGAAAGTCAGGGAAATAACCTCACAGATCAAGTAGCCAAGCAAGCTGCCTCTTCTTGAGAGGCGCCCATTTTCCATCTGACCCCTTGCCTTCCCCTCCAGTCGCAATCCCCATCTTCTCCAACGCAGACCAAGAAAAGTTAAAAAGAATAGGAGCTAAGGAAAGCTCCGAGGGAAGGTGGGTATTACCAGACGGGAGGGAAATGCTGTCTAAACCTCTTATGAGGGAAATATTGTCACAGCTTCATCAAGGAACTCACTGGGGTCACCAAGCTATGTGTGACACAGTCCTCAAAGCCTATGGGTATATAGGAATCTATACCCTCACTAGGCAGGTGGCGGATAGTTGCCTAGTATGCAAAAAAACTAATAAACCCGAAGGAAACAGCCTCCACTTTATCAAGGGAGCCACCCCTATAATTGCCAATCCAACCAGTGCAACCCAGTACTTACCTCTATCACTACCCCTACCTCCACCGACCCTAACTCCACTCTAGGTTGCTTCTATGGCTTAGGAGCCGATGTTACTGGAAGGGACCCTATAGGCTTCTTTGAAATATGTTTTGTTCACCCTTCTCTACCTCCTACCGTTTCCCCTTCCCCAAGCCCACCAAATCAAACCATTCCTCACCTCTTACCCAATGACAAAACCAAAGTAGCTATAGTAGAAGTCAAGGACTTAAAGCAAACCCTAGCCATTGAGACCTGGTATCAAGATACAAATGCCTGGCTGGAATGGATTAAATATTCTGTTCGCACCCTGAATAAAAGTGACTGTTACGCTTGTGCAGCAGGCAGGCCAGAAACCCGGATTGTCCCCTTTCCACTCAGATGGGCCAACCAACCAGGCATGGACTGTATGGTAGCTCTCTTCCAGCACCACGGCCTGGGGAAACAAGATGTGCACCACTCTTTCACTACATTTCCCAAAGATCAGGAGCCCTGTGGGTCAGCCCCTAAGGACCATTCGACTTTCAGCTCTCAATGCCAATTTTACATTGTGTCTCTCACGACAGGGGGACAAATTGACACTCCTTGGAAATCTAATGGGAGTCTAAACCTTTTCAAGAGCTAACCAATCAGTCGGCTCTTGTCTATCCCTGAGCAGACGTATGGTGGTTTTGTGGAGGACTGTTACCAGGTACACTGCCAGGCAACTGGACTGGCACTTTTGCTCTAATCCAATTGGCCATCCCTTTCACCTTGGCATTTCATCAACCAGACAGGAAGCAAGTAACCCGAAGAAAAAGAGAAACCCCTCACGGGTCCTTTGACCCTCATGTTTACGTAGACAGTAGCAGGGTCCCACGGGAGTTACCAAGTGAATTTAAAGGTCGAAACCAAATAGCCGCTGGGTTCGAGTCTGTTTTGTTCTGGTGGTCTGCTATAAATAAAAATGTAGACTGGATATATACTACCATGAGTAGCGATTCATCAATTATACCAGGGATGCCATCAAGGGAATAGCTGAACAATTAGGCCCCACCAGTCAGATGGCGTGGGAAAATAGGCTAGCCCTTGACATGATATTGGCAGAAAAAGGCAGAGTCTGTGTCATGATCTGAGTCCAATGTTGTACTTTTATCCCTAATAATACAGCTGCCTATGGGACCATCACAAAAGCTTTTTTTTTTTTTTTTTTTTTTTTGAGACGGAGTCTCGCTCTGTCACCCAGGCTGGAGTGCGGTGGCCGGATCTCAGCTCACTGCAAGCTCCGCCTCCCGGGTTCACGCCATTCTCCTGCCTCAGCCTCCCGAGTAGCTGGGACTATAGGCGCCCGCCACCTCGCCCGGCTAGTTTTTTGTATTTTTTAGTAGAGACGGGGTTTCACCGTGTTAGCCAGGATGGTCTCGATCTCCTGACCTCGTGATCCGCCCGTCTCGGCCTCCCAAAGTGCTGGGATTACAGGCGTGAGCCACCGCGCCCGGCGGGACCATCACAAAAGCTTTACGAGGCCTTACCACCCTGGCAAATGAATTAGCCGAAAATTCTGGAATAGATAACCCTTTTATGGGTCTCACGGAAAAGTGGTTTGGAAAATGGAAAGGACTCCTGGCTTCAATCTTTACCTCTCTTGCAATTGTTACTTGTGGGCTGTCGCATCATACCTTGTATGGTGGGTTAACTCAAAGGCTCATAGAAACAGCCCTCCCTAAAGACCCCCTCGCTTCTCTCCCTTCATACTCAGACAAGCTCTTTCTCCTAGATAATCAAGAACGAAGCCAAATCCTGTTAAAAATTTTTGAAGAGGAAGAAGTATCAAACAGAAGAGAGGAAATTGTTGGGACAGCTAAACTCTTCAAAGACTCAACTTCCTGGTCATAAGCTGTAAACGGATTCTCCCTGTTTTTCTTCTTTTTCGCCAGTCTACCCTGTTTGGGAAAGTTTAAACCTTAGCCAGGCGGGATGAGCTCAGATTGTGCGGTCCATCCCGAGCCAATGGGGAAAGGACACAGAAAAACAGGAACTGCGTTAGAGTTAAAAACCCCTTCTCTCCTTTGTTTAGGGTGCTCTTGGGATTACAAGTAGCGCAGGCGGCACCGTTCTGAAGTAAAGATGCCTTGCTGGGAAATCTTCTGTCTCAGTGCTGGTTTTTCTTGACTACACGGAGCACTTGTTTCCAACACCCCTGTGCTCCAGGCTGGGTTAGGTCTGATCTCGGGGCATGTCTGTTTCAACACGTGTCTGCAGTTCTTAAGCTTGTGTTGCTCACTGCAGTGGGCCTGGCCTGGTCTAGAGGAGGCGCTCAGTAAGTATCTGTGAAATGGGAATGTGTGGTTCATTCAGTGAATATGGCCCTGGGGCTGGAGATGGCAGAGGTGTTCTGGGAGCTTCTGGAGAAGGAGACCTGGGAGGAGAAGGTTGGAATGGCGGAGGCAGCAGAGGGGCTGGGTGAACGCACCTGTCCCACCCAGGCCCATCCTCTGCAGCCCGAGGAGGAAGCTCACAGGGCAAGGCATGGAAGAGGTGTGCCTGGGCTGTTGATGGCCTCAGGAAAATGGAACCATTATCTGTCACTGTCAAGTGGCTGGGGGCCAGGACACCTGGGTTGGCCGTGAGGGGACATTCCTGAGGAGAGTGGAGGCCAGGCTGGGGCAGGGTGTGGCAGGACAGAGAGGAATGTAGTGGAACCAGTGGGTCAGGCTTCTGAGGGCCCCAGGCTCCAGTCTCAGGGCTGGCCTGTTCCCTCCTAAGCTGCCATCTTCACATCTTCAGGACCCACTCCTCTACTCCCCACCCTCAGCACAACGATGTGATGTGATGGAAAGGCAAATCTTTATTTTTCAGGAAGAGAAACAGGAGAGCGTGAGGCCTCTGGACTTAGGAGGTCTGGGCGGCCGGTCCACGGTTGTCCAGGTAGTGCCGCAGGGCTGTGGGATAATCTGTCATGACGCCAGTGGCTCCCACGCTGAAGGCTGCGTCAAAATCCGACTCTTCATTAAGGCACCAAAAGACCACCTGAGCAGGGAGGGATCAACTAAGGTCAGGAGCTTGTAGATTCTGAACAATTTTACATCCAGACAGTGGGGACCCACCTCCTCCTCTGTGGAGACTCCCCAGCAGCAGTAGGCTGGAGCTGATTGTTAAATTCTCAGGAATTTTGCAAAGTGGTTATTAAACCCAGACATTATTAAACATTAAATCATTGCCTGGATACAGGGGCTCACGCCTCTAATCTCAACACTTTGGGACGCCGAGGCAGGAGTTGAGGCCAGGTGTTTAAGATCAGCAAGTGAGACCTCATCTCTACAAAATACTTTTTAAAAATTAGCCCGGTGTGGTGGTGTGCGCCTGTGCTACCAGCTACTTGGAAGACTGAGGTGAAAGAATTGCTTGAGCCCAGGACTCTGAGGCTACAGTGAGCTATGGTTGCGCCACTGTACTCCAGCCTGGGTGACAGAACGAGACCTCATCTCAAAAACGTAAATAAATAAATTGTATAAACTGACAATTAAATAGTGTTTTTTTGTTTGTTTGTTTTGTTTTTGAGAAGGAGTCTTACTCTGTCACCCAAGCTGGAGTGCAGTGGCTCAAACTTGGCTCACTGCAAGCTCCGCCTCCCGGGTTCACGCCATTCTTCTGTCTCAGCCTCCCAAATAGCTGGGACTACAGACGCCCACCACCACACCTGGTTAATTTTTGTATTTTTAGTAGAGATGGGGTTTCACCGTGTTAGCCAGGATGGTCTCGATCTCCTGACCTCGTCATCCACCTGCTTCAGCCTCCCAAAGTGCTGGGATTACAGGTGTGAGCCACCGTGTCTGGCCCTAAATAAATTATTAAAACAACAGCGGCCAGGCATGGTGGCTCATGCCTGTAATCCCAGCACTTTGGGAGGCTGAGGCAGGCGGATCAACTAAGGTCAGGAGTTCGAGACTAGCCTGGCCAACATGGTGAAACCCCCATCTCTACTAAAAATACAAAAATTAGCTGGGCGTGGTGGTGGACGCCTGTAATCTCAGCTACTCAGGAGGCCAGGGCAGGAGAATCGCTTGAACTCAGGAGGTAGAGGTTGCAGTGAGCCAAGATCGCGCCATTGCACTCTAGCCTGGGCAAGAGAGCAAGATTCTGTCTCAAAACAAACAAACAAACAAACAAAAAAACCAACAACAACAAAAAAACCCAAAACAAACAAAAAACCAGCAATAAATACTCAAAGCATATTTCTTCCTAATCAATTTCCTATTACTGTGTCCTTGAAGTGATTAAGTCTGTTGAGGCTGTGAGATGGAACTACATGATGGGGTGCCAACAGGCATCTCTTCCCGTTCTGCATTTGGTGGCTTCACGTTGGCAGCCTGAAACTGGCCAAGGTAGGAGTATTTAAACCAGGAAAATTAATGTTCAAATCAGGGCTTTCATTTGTTCCTCTCTGAGAGCTAGTTGTTGACCACTTACCAGCACCACCCTCTCCCAGTGCCCCCGTTCCACCACCACCTGCCCCAGCTCCTGCAGCTCTGCCGCTTCCCTGCTTGTTCTAGTGGGCACTTAGGTAGGCGGAGATGGGAATTTTTTATTTTATTAAAAATACAGACGAGACGAGGTCTCTCTGAACTGCCAACACTGGAGTGCAGCGGTGTAATCACAGCCCACTGCAGCCTTGACCTCCTGGGCTCAAGCGATCCTCTCACCTCAGCCTCCTAACTAGCTGGGACTACAGGCATGTACCACCATGCCCAGTTAATATTTTATTTATTTATTTATTTTTGAGACAGTTTTGCTCTGTCGCCTAGGCTGGAGTGCAGTGGCATGATCTCGGTTCACTGCAACCTCCAGCTCCTGGGTTCAAGCGATTCTCGTGCTTCAGCCTCTCGAGTAGAGCTGGGATTACAGGCTCCTGCCATCATACCTGGTTAACATTTACATTTTTAGTAGAGATGAGGTTTCACCATGTTGGCCAGGGTGGTCTTGAACTCCTGACCTTAGTTGATCCGCTGGCCTCGGCCTCCCAAAGTGCTGGGATTGCAGGCATGAGCTACCGCACCCGGCCTCTGCATTTTTCTTTCATTTCCCTTTTCCTTTCCTTTTTCCCTCCCTCTCCTTCTCTCTCTCCCTCTCTCTGGCTCTTTGCACTCTCTCCTCTCTGTCTTTCGAGACAGTCTGGCTGTCTCTCCCAGGCTGGAGTGTGGAGTGCAGTGGCGTGATTCTGATTATAGCTCACTGCAGCCTCAAAACCCTGTGCTCAGGTGATCCTCCCATCTCAGCCTCCTGAGTGGCTGGGACTACAGGTGCAAACAACTGTGCTTGGCTAATTTTTAAATTTTTTGTAGAGACGAGCGTCTCAGTATGTTGCCCAGGCTGGTCTTAAACTCCTGGGCTCAAGTGATCCTCCCACCTTCGCCTCTCAAAGTGATGGGATTACAGGCGGGAGCCACTGTGCCCAGCCTCTGCCTCCGGCATTTCTTCCCTGTACCCTCGATGGGAAGCTCCCACCCCTAGTACCACAGTGCCTGGAACATTCTCAAGGATCGTTTACTAATTAAATCATCTGGTTGAAGCCAATGCTCAGGGGAGAGAGGTCAGACTGGGCCTGGTTTCTCCCATCTCTCATCTTTCCCCAGCCCCTCTCATCAGGGATCATGATACATCATTGTTGTCATCATAATGGCTAACATTTATCAAGCCCTTAATAAGTACTAGTTACATATCCATATGTTGGCAATGTCAGGTTAGGAAAATATGTGTGTAGCCAGGTGCGGTGGCTCACACCTCTAATCCCAGCACTTTGAGAGGCTGAGGCAGGCGGCTCACTTGAGGCCAGGAGCTCTAGACCAGCCTGGTCAACATGGTGAAACCCCATCTCTACTAAAAACACAAAAATTAGCCAAGCGTGGTGGCAGGCGCCTGTAGTCCCAGCTACTCGGGAGGCTGAAGCAGGAGTATCGCTTGAACCCGGGAGGCGGAGGTTGCAGTGAGCTGAGATTGCATCACTGCACTCCAGCCTGGGCGACAGAGCGAGACTCTTGTCACAAAAAAAAAAAAAAAAAAAAAAAAAAAGGGAAGAAGAAAATTGTGTGTGTGTGTGTATCCAGAGAGTTAAATATACCATTTTCCCATTTTAGGGATGAAGAAACTGAGACTCAGGTGAGGTCACCTGCCAGAACAATGCAGCTTGTTGGCAGCAGAGTGGGACCAGAACCCTGCTGCCAAGTCCGTATACAGTGGGAGTGGTGGTCAAGGCCTCACCTGCACCCCTCGCTCCTCCAAGTGTCGGATCAGACTCTTCCTCATGATCAGCCTGGGGATGGGGTGGGGACATGGGAGGCGATGATGAGAGGGGACCCGGGAGATGGGCAGCAGTAGGTCTCTATGGGGACACTCCACCCAGCTGTCTTGCCCACCTCACCATTTCGAAACCACAGCCGACAGCTGGTTCAGGCAAGAGCAGGAAAATGGGAAATAGGTCCTGCAGAGAGAAGGAAGTGGGGGTTAGCCCCTAGGGTCTCCCCTGTCCCAGAGGTGGGGCAGGGTGGTAGTACCCCCCCAACCAGGGTAGTGCTGCCCTCCAACCCCCCAGAATCCCCCAGAATAACCTTTGTAGTTGCCCCAGTGAACAATTCACCGAGTGTTCAGAGAGCCTACTCTGACCACCACGCTTTGAAGGTGTGGCCCTTTAGCCACCATTCAACAGATAAGGAGTCTGGGCCTTAGAGAACTGAAAGGACTTGCCAGGCCCAAAGCAGAGCAGTGGTGGGGCTGGGCCAGGACCTGGTTTGGTTCCAAAGCTGGACACTCAGGCTGGAGGTCCTCCTGGTTGGGCCTGGCCAGTTTCTTATTTATTTATCTTATTATTAATGTAAATAAAATTTTTTTGTAGAGACATGTCTCACTATGTTGCCCAGACTGGTCTTGAACTCCTGGACTCAAGCAATCCTCCCGCTTTAGCCTCCCAAAGTGCCAGGATAATAAGCGTGAGCCAGCCAAGTGCAGTGGCTCACACCTGTAATCCAAGCACTTTGAGAGGCTGAGGCGGGAGGAGACCAGCGTGGCCAACATGGCGAAACCCCATCTCTACTAATACAAAAATTAGCCGGGTGTGGTGGCACGCCTGTAATCCCAGCCACTTGGGAGGCTGAGGCAGGAGATTTGCTTGAACCCAGGAGGCGGAGGTTTCAGTGAGCCGAGATCGCGCTACTGCACTCCAGCCTGGGCCACAGAGCGAGACTCCTTCTCAAAAACAAAAACCAAAACCTTGTGAGCCACTGTGCCCACTGGCCAGCTTCTTGAGACCAGACAGCACTTAGTGGGATGGCCCCTAATTATCCCACTCCAGGGGTGACTTTAGAGGCCCTTTATAGTGTCCTAGGGCAGGCTTTGGAGTCAGACCCAGGGAAAACCTAAGCTTTGGACTTCCAGCTGTGTGTCCTTGGGCAAATCACAGAACCTCTCTGGGCCTCAGATTCTCTAGGGTACCATGGGAGTCATGATTCCTATACCTCTTGGGGGTGCTGCAAGGTAAAAGTCAACCCAAAAGTTGTGAAAACACTTTATAAATCTTGTACAAGGCCGGGCGTGGTGGCTCATGCCTGTAATCCCAGCACTTTGGGAGCCCGAGGCAGACAGATCACGAGGTCAGGAGATTGAGACCATCCTGGCTAATATGGTGAAACCCCGTCTCTACTAAAAATACAAACAAATCATCCGGGCGTGGTGGCACGTGCCTGTATCCCAGCTACTCTGGAGGCTGAGGCAGGAGAATGGCATGAACCTGGGAGGTGGAGCTTGCAGTGAGCCAAGATCGTGCCACTGCACCGCAGCCTGGGCGACAGAGCGAGACTCCTTCTCAAAAAAAAAAAAAAAAAAATTTCCTGTATAAAAAGGTGATACACAAATATCATTGAATGATCTCTTTGCAGCAAGGGATTGTGGGGGCTGAGTGGGACTTCCTTTTGGACAACAGAGGGGAACAGAGAGCTCTGGGACTACCACAGAGAAGCTGTCAGAAAGCAAAGGGAGACCGATCCCGGGGGCTCAGGTCTATAATCCCAGCACTTTGGGAGACCAAGGCGGGAGGCTCGCTTGAGCTGAGGAGTTCAAGAGCAGCCTGGGCAACATAGTGAGACCTTGTCTCTACAAATAATTTAACAATTAGCCAGGTGCAGTGATGCAAGCCTATACTCCCAGCTACTCAGGAGGCTGAGGCAGGAGGATCTCCTGAGCCCAGGAGATCAAGGCTGCAGTGAGTCCTGATCTGGCCACTGCATTCCAGCCTGAGCAAGACTGTCTCCAAAAAAAAAAAAAAAAAAAAAAAAAATTAAAGCAAAGGGAGGGACCAGGCTTAAGTGCCAGGGAAGTATCCAAATTCGTGATCCTTTCCCCAGATGTTACTTTGTTAACCCCTGCCTTCCTGCAGAACACTGACTTGCCTTTTCCTGCTGAGGGTCTGAGACAGCCGTGACAGCGGTGCTTTAATTAATGAACAAATGTCTTCCCAGCCAGACTGTAAGCTCACCGAGGACCTCCCCCCACCCTCATTGGTCTTATTTACACATTATAACTGCATCTGGGACAGAGGAGACGTTCAATAAAATATGCTAGATGGACTGAGATGGATAAATGAGCCCTCCTAAAACTCCACATTTGCACAGAATTTCAGGGTGTTCACAGTTCCCTTAGTATTCATGAATGCTGGGTAAGAACCACTGTCCTTAAAGGACCTTGGGGGGGTTATCTCGGAGGGGAGCTGGGGAGCTGGGAAGATCCGGGCTCCTTCTCCACGGGGACCCTAAGCAGTGGAGCGTTTTTCTGAGGTCCGCCCCCCACTGGTACCTGTTGATGATGTTGGGCAGGAAGCAGAAGAAGAACTTCTCAGGGATGGGGATGAAGGGCAGCAGCCCCAGGTAGTAGGAAAGCAGCACCCAAAATCCTCGGCTTATCGTGAAGGACAGGGGCATCTCGGGGTTCTGGGGAGGCAAGGAGAGATGAGAGAAAGAATCTGTCTGCTCTGGGGAAGCAGAGAGGAGGCATGAGCTGCAGGGGAGCTGTGGTGGGCATTCCAGAGGCCCTACTACCTGCGGGATCCAAGTCACATCCTGGGGCTGGGTGCGGTGACTCACGCCTGTAACCTCAGCGCTTTGGGAGGTTGAGGCGGGTGGATCACATTAGATCAGGAGTTCAAGATCAGCCTGGCTAACATGGTGAAACCTCATCTCTACTAAAAATACAAAAATTAGCTGGGTGTGGTGGTGAGTGCCTGTAATCCCAGCTACTCTGGAGGCTGAGGCACGAGAATCGCTTGAACCCGGGAGGCAGAGGTTGCAGTGAGCCGAGGTCGCACCACTGCACTGCAGCCTGGGCGACAGAGCGAGACTATGTCTCAAAAAAGAAAAAAACCGGAAGTTACGTCTTGGCCCTGCGTTTGAGGCCTGAGTTCACACCCTTTTCATCGCCACCGCCACACCACTGGAAACTCTCCCAGACCCCTCTAGCTTGGGTCCCCATGCTGGGTGGGCTCCAGCTCCCAGGAGGAGGGGCCCCTGGAGGACGAAGGGGATCGGGTGTGGGGGAACTCACGGCAGCCTTGCATTTCTTCATGACCGAGCGGTTCTCCGAGGCCCAGATGGTGATTTCATTACGGTCATAGCGTCTCACCAAGTCTGCTATCTGGGAGGAGGAGAAGGAGGTGATAGAAGAACCAGGCCTCTCTCCCGCCCCCGGTGGCCGCCCTAGCCCTGCCTGCAGCACCACCTCACAGATGAGCTCTTCATTATTCCCTTTGATCTCCACACTCATGGGTGTCCTTGGAAACCTCTGGAACAGGTCCTCCAGACGAACCATGCGCCGGTCTGACCCGTGAGCAAAGTGGCCTGGGGGTGGTGTGGGAAGAGGGGTCAGAGAGGAAAGCCAAAGCGGGGGTCCAGGGAAGGCGGGCATGGCCCAGGCAGGGCTTGAAGCCCTTGCTCTCACCTGGAGAGAAGTAAACCTCCAGCTCCTCCTTGTAGAGGGGCAGGTCCTGGGGAGGACAGGAAGGATGTCACTAGAGGCCTGCATTGGGCATGGCGACTCTCAGGGTGGGGGTTGGGGTGTCAGGGCAGGGCCCACCTCGAAGTCCAGGCTGCCCACATCCCTGTTCAGGCCCGACTGGCGGTACAGGTTCTCATCATGTGACACCACCACCACTTTGTCTCGTGTCAGCTGACAGTCGAGCTCCAGGAGGTCTGAGCGCTGGGCCATGGAGCTGTGGGGGCGAAGGTTAGCTGCGGGGCGGCGGGGGTTTGGGGGGCAGGGGACTGGGATGATGGACATGGTGGTGGGGAGGTGGCGGGGAATGTGAGAGCAGAGTTCACCGCGGGATGTGCAGGCCACCTCCAGGGGGCGCCAGTCATCCGGTTAGGAAGTGAATGGTGTCCCTTGCTGTGATGCAGTGCACGACCTGCACACCCTCACATGACAGCCTGGGCAGGGGCAGATACACTCACTTCTCCATGGCCTCCATGGTGCTTTCCAGCAGCTCTCCAGATCCTGTGGGGGACACTGGAGTGGGCCCCTGAGGCTTGGGGTCTAGGGGCCTGGCCCGACCTCATCACCCACGTTCCTTCTCTGGGCTCCATCCTCCCTCTGGCCTTACCTCCCCAGCCAGCCCAGGCTGCACCAGCCTCTTCTTCCTTGTCCATACCCTGCCCTGCCACCTTGCTCTCCTTCTCTCTTGGTCCCTGCCCTGTTTCTAGCACGCGCTCTTGGACCTACCCTTCTCTGCTGTCCACTTTGGCACCTGTTCTCACCCCCACCCGGCTCACCTCCTCGGTGGGCCGCCAGGCGGACGCGGAAGGTGGGAGCCCGGGGCGTGTGCAGCAGGTGAGGCCAGCGCAGGAAGAAGATGGAGAGCATGGCATAGCTGCCCAGGGCGGGAAGGGCATAGTACAGCGAAAGGCTCATGTCTGTACTCCCACAGAAGCTCCTGCAGCCGCACACTCAGCCGTCCGTGGGACTGTGCTGCCTGCCTAGCCGGTGTGGGCCGGCTCTACTACTGGCCACTGCCACGCCCGTGGGACCTGCTGAGCCTGCCGCTGGGCTGGCTTGGAGCCAGGCTGCAGGGTTCAGCTGAAGCCGGGGTAGTATCAGATGAGGCAAGCAGCCCTGGCCCTCACATCCCCAAGCCCTTCCCAGACCCCAGCATCCCCCTGTCCTGGGCCACATCGGGGGAGTAAAAACCACCCAGGATTGTTAGGACCTCTCCCTCCCACTGGTGCTTGTAGCCAGCACATCCAACATGCCTACCCCTTGCAGTTTCAGAGGATCCAGGGATGTGTAGGGTGCTCCTGAATCACCCCCAACCAGTTAGACAGGAAGCCATTAGCGTGGGGACAGGACAGTGACCAAGGGGAAAATTGACCCCCTTCTTTCTAGGAGTCTGGAGCTCTCCAGAGCCCCGTCCCCAACCCTGGGCAGCTGGGAGTGAAGGGCACCAGGCCCCAGAAAGCCCAAGTCAAGCAGCAGCTGGGCTGCAGGAGTCTGTCCTCAGAGCTGCACGGGGCAGGGCGGAGGCGTCGCAAACACAGACAGAGCCAGGGTCAGCCATAGACACATCTCTATATTTATATATTAGATGGGTCAGGGAGGTGGCAGGGGCGCTGGGCTCTCCACGCCCCCCAGCTCCACTTCTGCTCACCACACACAGAAGCAGCGAGGGCACTCGAAGTGACAGCTTTGACGGGGAGGGGATTCAGCCCAGTCCGGCTCCTCGGGGATGCTAGCCCTTGAGACTAAGGAATGTTCCTTCAGGGAAGATAGGGTGGGGTTTAAATGAGATGAGGGGGGCAGGCCTGGCCCTGAGTCCCTACTCAGCGCCCCCCACCCTCCACCCCTGCCCCTCAGCAGGTCAGGGCAGCCAGAGCCCCTCCATTCTAGAACTGCCAGAGACTGGGACACTGGGGAAGGTAAGGGTGCAGCAGCAGCAGTGGGAGATTGAACTGGGGCCACCTGAGCCCCCGAGGTCCTGTGGGAAGGGCGGCTGGGGAGGAGGCCTTGGCCTGCCTAAAGCTGGAGGCCTCAGCAAAGGAGAGAGGTGGCCAGGCCCATGCTCCACCCCGGTCTGGGCTGCCAAGGTCTGGGCTCGGCACAGTGTCCATTTTCTAACAGTCCGGCGGGAGAGGGGCAGGCAGGAGGCAGGTCCTAAAGAGAGAAGCAGACAGAAAAGGAGTCATTAGCATACCCCAGGCAGACCCGCGGGAGCCCTGACCTGAACGTCTCTCACCCTCACAGCTGGATAGGCTGGGTCTCAGTTTCCTTATCTGTAAATGGAGATAATAATAGTACCTAGCTGGAGGTACTGCTGTAAGATTAAAGGAATTAAGACATGTAAACCTCTTAGAACAATGCTTAGGGTTTTATGCTTTCATTATTAGAACAGTCTCAGCTGGGCACAGTGGCTCATGCCTGTAATCCCAGCACTTTGAGAAGTCGAAGTGGGTGGGTCACTTGAGCCCAGGAGTTTGAGACTGGCCTGGGCAATATAGCAAGACCCCAACTTTAAAAAAAAAAAAAAAATTAGCCAGTTGCAATGGCTCGTCCAGCCAGCTGGGAGGATCCCTTGCGCCCCAGGAATTTGAGGCTGCATTGAGCTATGATTGCACCACTGCACTCCAGCCTGGGCGACAGAGTGAGACACTGTCTTAAAAAAACGAAAACAAAAAAAAGATAAATAGAACTGACTCCAGGAAACTGAGGTGCAGAGAGGTGAGGTGCCTTGCCCAATATCACACAGCACTTACTAAGTGGCACAGCTGGAGTTTGAGCCCAGGTATGCACGCCTTCCTCCTATTAGGCCACACCTGGCTGAAGACAGGAAGAGACCAGAGGAGGCAAGGAGGCAGTGTGGGTGGGGGCAGGCCCAGCAGGGTCCCCACAGCTATGTGAACTGCTGATCTGGCAGCAGGTGTGAGGAGGCCTGGCAATCTGGGTCAGGCTGGGTGCTGCTGGGCCCCTCCCAAAGCAATCATGGCCCCACCTGCTTCTGCCACACCCAGAGCCGAAGCCTGGGTGACAGGGCCCCTCAGTGACCTCTTGCCTCTTTACCAGTTCTGTTCCCAGAAGGAGATTAGAATGGCTGCTGGGGCTGGAGGATGCAGGGTGTTGACAGGTGGAGACATTTGGGGCTGGAGGACTGGGTGGGCCATGAGTCTGGGCAGCACTTGGGCATTTTTTTTTTTTTTTGAGATGGAGTCTTGCTCTGTAGTCCAGGCTGGAGTGCAGTGGTGTGATCTCAACTCACTGCAACCTCTGCCTCCTGGGTTCAAGCAATTCTCCTGCCTCAGCCTCCCAAGTAGCTGAGATTACAGGCACACGCCACCACACCTGGCTAATTTTTGTATTCTTAGTAGAGACGGGGTTTCACCATGTTGGCCAGGCTGGTCTCGAACTCTTGACCTCGTGATCCATCACCTTGGCCTCCCAAAGTGCTGGGCTTACAGATGTGAGCCACTGTGCCTGGCCCCCCCTTTTTTTTTTTGAGACAGAGTCTCACTGTTGCCCAGGCTGGCGTATAGTGGTGCAACCTCCGCCTCCCGGGTTCAAGCAATCCTCCCACCACAGCCTCCTGAGTAGCTGGGACTAGAAGCGCATGCCTACACACCCGGCTAATTTTAGTATTTTTAGTAGAGACAGGGTTTCACCACATTGGCCAGGCTGGTCTCGAACCCCTGACTTCAGGTGATCCACTCGCCTCAGCCTCCCAAAGTGCTGGGATTACCAGAGTGACCCACTGTGCCTGGCTAATTTTTGTATTTTTAGTATAGATGGGATTTCGCCATGCTGGCCAGGCTGGTCTCAAACTCCTGACCCTCAGGTGATCCACTCATCTCAGTCTCAGTCTCCCAAAGTGCTGGGATTCCAGGCATGAGCCACTGCACCCAGCCCCCGGGCACTTCTGTTGTCACCAGACACACCGAGCATGGGTGCAGGGTAAGCTTGCTGCTATATGGAGGCACATACAAATACAGATATAGATATTGATATAGATACAGATACAGATAGAGATATAGATAGATATAGATACAGGTATTTAGTATCAGCGTATCTGTGTGCCGGCCATGGGGACACTCACCAGGCCCCAGGGTGCAGGGATGTCTGTCTGGGTTAGGGGGCCTCTAGCGCCCCAGGCTGGAAGCGTGCTGTCTCCTGGAAGATGAGCTCCTTCAGCCGCTCCTTAGGTAGGTCATCCAGCTCCATGGCGAAGGTGAAGGGCTCCTCGGCCACTGGCTGGGGTGGCAGAGACAGCAAGGCTCAGGCCTGGCATGGGGGATGCCTACTTACCCCCCTGCCCCTGGCCCTACTGCTGCTGGGGACTGGCCCACCTCATCCGTCGGGTCATAGTACTGCTCCAGGTAGGGGTGAGCCAGCGCTTCCTCCACTGTGATCCGTTTATTGGGGTTAAAGGTTAACATCCGGTCCAGCAGGTCAAGGGCTATAGAAGGGCAGGAGTCAGGGGTCACAGGGAAGACTGGAGAAGCTCCCAGAAGCATCACTTTGCCTGTCTCCTCCAGCTGCTGCTGGGCTCCCGTACCCTCCATGGCACCCAGGGTTTATCCCACACCCGTCCTCATGTCTCTCAAACCTTTGGAGTCTGACTTGGGGAAAAGCTTGGCCCAAGCCACCTTGGTCTTGGAGGGCAGAGACTGTAGGTAGTTTCGGGCCTTCATGTTGATGATACAATTCAGGTCCTCCTGGGATGGGGAGCCCAGGATGCCTGTGGATAAGGAGGTGACTTGGTAAATGATCACCTCCTTCTTTCTGGGAACAGAACAGGCAACAAGGCAAGAACAAGACCCCCAGCCCAGCAACCCATGCCAATCCCTCAGTTACCTCCTAGTCATTAGCATGGTGGTGCAGAGCAAGGGGGCTGGATTCAGGCAGACCGAGGCTCAAATCCTAGGTCTGGTGCCTCCTTAGGTGTGGGACTTAGACTTGCTTTTCCCATCTATCCAATGGGGATAATATCTATACCTCATTGAGATACCATGAGATGCTGGAGGCGCCCCACACGTGGTGGTATCCCTGACTTGGACTCTTGAGAAATCTCACCTTGGAGAAGGTAATCATCCCCCACTCAGCCAGCCGGGCCTCCCTCACCCAGAATGTGGTTGAGCTGATCCAGGTAGTGCTTGCCAGGGAAGATGGGCCGGTTAGAGAGCATCTCAGCCAGAATGCAGCCCACAGACCAGATGTCGATGGACTTGGTATAGCCCTGGGAGAGAGGAGGAAGTGGTGGGCTCCTGGGCCAGCCTCAACAGGGTCCTGTTTCTACACCAAGCCACCATCTCCAAGTTAGATCCAACACCAGGCAGAAGGCAGAGGCCTGGAGGGCTCAATGCTCAGCTTCCTTGCAGAGCCCAAGGCCCAGAGGGTGGAATTCCTGTGTCATGGGGGTCGGTATCTGGCTCGGAGGTAGCTCCAGGGCTTCCTGGGACCTGGTCCCTTCCCTTCAGGAGTGGGCAGCCCCTCCTACCTTGGAGTTCAGCATGATCTCTGGGGCCCGGTACCAGCGTGTAGCCACATACTCCGTCAGGAAGCCGGTGTGGTCATGCTCAGGATCGGCAATCCGGGCCAGGCCGAAATCGCAAATCTGGAATCAGACCAAGCTGCTAAGCTCGGTGCTCAAGGCCTCTGCAGCTTAAGCAGTCACGCCCCCTTGTCTTTGCCTCCACTGTTCCCCTTGCTTGCAATGTTCTCCTGCCCAAGGCTTCTACTGGTCACCTGGAAGCCCCAGACCCTGGGGGAGGAGGGGACAGGTGCCCAACCCTCTGACCTTAAGGTCGCAGGTGGTGTTGATGAGCAGGTTGGAGGGCTTTAGATCCCGGTGGAGCACATTAGCGGAGTGGATGTACTTGAGGCCCCGCAGGATCTGGTAGAGGAAGTAGCAGATGTGGTCATTGCTCAGTTGCTGGCTTTTCAGCAACTTGTACAGGTCAGTCTCCATCAGGTCCTGCACAATGTAGCTGAGGATGGTTCCGGAGACCCCCGGGGAGGGGGCAGCGGGAGGCACTTGGTTAAGGAAAACAGGCTCTGAAGGCGAGGCTGCACATCTCCTCCAGCCAGGGCCCCTGGGACTCAATAGATCTGCCAACCTGCACCACCAGCTGGGCAAGCTGCTGCCGTTACCCAGCGGCAGGGCTCTGAGCCTCTGTCGCGTCACCGTTGCTGATCCTGAGCAAGGGGCTTCACTTCTGTGGCCTCAGTTTCCCTACCGGGGAAACAGGGATAATAATAAACTGTGGGAGGCCGGAGAACTTCACAGTTAAGAGCAGCAACTTGGGCCAGGAGTGGTGGGTCACGCCTGTAATCCCAGCACTTTGGGAGGCTGAGGCGGGAGGATCGCTTGAGGCCAGGAGTTTGAGACCACCAGCCTGGGCAACATGGCAAAACTCTGTCTCTACTGGTAATACCAAAATTAACTGGGGACAGTGGCATGTGCCTGTAATCCCAGCTACTCGGGAGGCTGCAACACGAGAATCACTTGAACCCGGGAGACAGATGTAGTGAGCCGAGATCATGTCACTGTACTCCAGCCTGGATGATAGAGTGAGACTCTGTTTCAAAAATAAATAAATAAATAAATTAAAAAAAGAAAACTACAAAAAGAGCAGCAACTCTGGACTTAACCCATGGAAGTCTGAAATCTCCTCTCTACTACTTACTGGCTTTAGGAGCTCAACCTGTCTGTGCCTCAACTTTCTCATCTGGTATGTAGGGGAAATAATGTGTTTTTTGTTTGTTTGTTTTCTTTTTATTTTATTTATTTATTTTTTTTGAGACGGAGTCTCGCTCTGTCACCCAGGCTGGAGTGCAGTGGCCGGATCTCAGATCACTGCAAGCTCCGCCTCCCGGGTTCACGCCATTCTCCTGCCTCAGCCTCCCGAGTAGCTGGGACTACAGGCGCCCGCCACCTTGCCCGGCTAAGTTTTTTGTATTTTTAGTAGAGACGGGGTTTCACCGTGTTAGCCAGGATGGTCTCGATCTCCTGACCTCGTGATCCGCCCATCTCGGCCTCCCAAAGTGCTGGGATTACAGGCTTGAGCCACCGCGCCCGGCCTGTTTGTTTTCTTTTTGTGGAGACGGGCTATTGCTATGTTGCCCAGGCAGGTCTTGAACTCATGGGTTCAAGTGTTCCTTCCACCTCGGCCTCCCAAAGTGCTGGAAATTACAGGTGCGAGCCATGAAATAATGGTTCTTTTGAGGGTGGTTGTGAAGACTAGATGAGATGGCGCATGTAAAACTGTCAGCCCAGTGCTAGGCAAGTTGTGAGTGCTAGGCAAACATGAACTATTATTACTAATATCAATGCCTGAGTCACATGGCTGTTGAGGGAGTTAAATGAGATAATGTATGAACACCATCTGGCATGCAATAAATGTTTGCTTAAAAATAAATGCCTGCCTTATGGGAATGGTTTGTGCAAGAAAAATGAGGAGACACTCCCAATAGCACACTCCCACTCAAAGAAGAGTGCTTGGCCATACCTCAGAAGATGGAGGAGTAAAATGTCTTTTTCTATTTGAAGATAAAACAAAGCTTATGCGTAAATAAATAAATAAATCCACAAATGCCGTTTGGCTTGTCTCTGGAAAAATAAGTCAGGGCTGTCTTTTAGAATCTGCCTTGAGGCCAGGTGCAGTGGCTCACACCTGTAATCCCAGCACTTCAGGAGGCCAAGATGGGTTGAAGACCTGAGGTCAGGGGTTCGAGGCCAGCCTGGCCAACAGGGCAAAACCCTGTCTCTACTGAAAATACAAAAATTATCTGGGCGTGGTGGCGGGCGCCTGTAGTCCCAGCTACTTGGAAGGCTGAGGCAGGAGAATAGCTTGAACCTGGGAGGTGGAGGTTGCCGTGAGCTGAGATCCAGCCACTGCACTCCAGCCTGGGTGACAGAGGGAGACTCCATCTCAAAAAGGAAAAAAAAGAAAATAAGAATCTGCCTTGAAAGGGTCTTCAGAGGATATGTGGACCAGCCCTGCTGTTTTAGAGCTGGGGAGGCCCAGCGAGACGCAGTGACTTGCTTCAGACCACACAGCGAGATGGGGGTGAGCACAGAGATTTCCAATTGTCCACAGTTTGTGGTGGGGGCTGCAGACACCGCAATACAAATCCCCGCTCTTGGGTGGAGGGCTGGGACTGAGAGTGGGTGGGTGGGGTAGGGAAGAGGTGACAGGTGTCACAAGTTGCTAAGGAGAGCCAGACAGGAAGTGGACAGCAAACTAGGAAAGCAGTATCAGGGGAGGACAACAAAGGCTAGGCTGTCCCTCCCTGGGCAAGGTGCAAGTCCACAGGTGATTAGGGTGTGGCTCTGAGTGAGAAGTCCTAAGAAGGACAAGTTTCCATCTGGGGGAGGGGAGGAGGAGACAGCAACAGAAACACTTGATTTTAGGTTTCCTGGGCCTCAGCTTCTTCATTTTTTTTTTTTTTTTTTTTGAGACAGGGTCGCGTTCTGTCCCCCAGGCTGGAGTGCAGTAGCACAATCATAGCTCATTGTAGCCTTGAACTCCTGTGCTCAAGCCATCCTCCTGCCTCAGCATCCCAAGTAGCTGGGACTACAGTCATGCACCACCAAAGCTGGATAATTTTTAAATTTTTTGTAGAGATGGGGTCTCACTATGCTGCCCAGGCTGGTCTTGAACTCCCAGCCTCCACTGATCCTCTGGTCTTGGCCTCTAAAGTGTTGGAACTACAGACGTAAGCCATTGCACCCTGCCCTCATCTTTGAAATGAAGCTGCAAAGCCTATCTCATAGGGTAGTTGGGAGGTGTAATAGAAAAAAAAAAAAAAAAGCATTGGGCATGTATAGTACCTGACACGCAGTAGGACCTCAAGAAAGGCAGTTTTTTTGTTTTTGTTTTGTTTTGAGACAGAGTCTCACGCTGTCACCCAGGCTGGAGGGCAGTGGCACGATCTTGGCTCACTGCAACCTCAACCTCCGCCTCCTGGGTTCAAGCGATTCTCTTGCCTCTGCCTCCCAAGTAGCTGGGATTACAGGCATGCGCCACCATGCCCTGCTAATTTTTTTGTACTTTTAGTAGAGATAGGGTTTAACCATGTTGGCCAGGCTGGTCTCCAACTCCTGGCCTCAGGTAATCTGCCCACCTCAGCCTCCCAAAGTGCTGGGATTACAGGCATAAGCCACCACGCCCAGCTGACAGTTTGCTTTCTCCCTGTCTCCCTTCCAGTCTGGGGAAGGAGGAAAGAGAGGAAAGAACCATCCATTTGTTAGCAAGAAGTGACTGTGGGCAGAAGCTGGGTCATGTCTCAGAACTGCCGATGTCAGAAGACAACACTCCCATAGAGACCATCCTGTCTAGCCCTCCCCCTTGGGGCACAGAGCAGAGAACTGACTTGCTCAAGGCCATATTGCCCGGCTGCAGCAGGCCTGGGTTCATCAGAGGCCTCTAAGTCCTGTTACACTGTGGCTTCTCCTCTGCAGGAAAGTTTATTTTACTGGGTTTGTTTTGGAGGGTGGTGGGTAAGATGGAAACAGAAAGCAAGCAACGGGTCCCCAGCCCAGCTCCGAGGCTGTATATGACCAGCGGACTGGGCAAGGTGAAGGATACACATCCCTCATGGCTTCCAGGGTGGACGCACGCAGAATGTCTCGGATGCCGATGACATTCTCATGGCGGAAGCGCAGCAGGATCTGGATCTCCCGGAGCGTGCGCTGGCAGTAGGTCTGATGCTCGAAGGGGCTGATCTTCTTGATGGCCACGCGAGTCTTGCGCACGTGGTCATAGGCCGAGCTGAGGGGACCGGAGAGAGGCTGCTGCTGTGGCCTTACAAAGGGGGAGTCCGGGCCTGGTGGCCCCACCCAGGCCTTGGCAGGGAGGGGAGAGAGCAGGAGCTGGCTCTGGTCAAATCATAAACAATGCTGGTTCCTTCCTGCTGTGTAGGGCTGGGATCTCCAGAGAGAAAGCTGGGGACCAGCCAGGCGGCCCTTCGGTGACTTTACAAACAGAGGAAGAGACTGACCGCTCACTGACTTCCCCTCTCCTCAATCCCCTTCCATTCTACTGGCCCTGAACCCTTCGCCCCCATTCCCAGGAAAGGTTCCTTAACCCAAGACAGGTCCGGGGGTGCAGATGCTGGGGGCACACCATGGAGCAAATACTGGGAAAACGGCAGCCAGGGGAGGGGCAGGAGAGAATGGACAGGGCAGGGGCGGGTCCTAGGGTGAGGGAAGCGGGCAGCAGGGTTGTCCCAGAGCTCACGGTGGGGCCGGGGGCACTCACAGACCCCTCCCAAAACATGCAAGTGGCACTCCTGGCCCCCTCATCTCTCTTTGGGCACCTGGTGGTGGTGGTGGTGGGGCCAAAGCCCTGCCCCACCCTGATCTCGGCTCGTCTACCCCAGGCTCCCTGGCACTGCCTCACAGAGGGAATCCAAGACACCCTTTCCCCCAAAAGGGGCCCTCCACTGCCTCTTCACTAAGGATGTCGCCTCCCCGAGAGTACTCATCCTCTGGGCCTCGCCCCGTGTCACTAGGGTCCCCGCGGGCCCCCACATGCACTCAGATGCCCCTCCCGTCATTACAGAAGGGTGGACTCAAAGCCTCCAAGCCCCCTCCCCTGAGGACGCAGGCAGCGCCCTCTCCCCTAGAAAGCACTCAGGGGTCCCCTCCCTGGGACGCTCCCGATCATCCCGAGTCCCCTGCCTCCTCGGGACGCTCCGCGTCTCCACGTCCCGGAAAGCGCTCGGCGCCTCCCCCTCCTCTCCTGTGAAGCCCCCTCCCCTGAGGGCGCCCCCTCCCCCGGAACGCCCCCTCACCTGACCATGCCGTACGCGCCCTCGCCGATGTACTGCAGCTGCGTGTAGCGCGGGCCCACGTCGAACGGCTGCCCCTTCACCATCTCCACCTCCCCCGGGACCCCCGGGCCGACCCCCTCGGCTCTCCGGGGCTCCCCACCCCCGCCCCCCTGAGCCGCCGCCGCCGCCATCTCCACTCCTCCCCTCCCGCCGCCCTCCTCCCCCCGGCGGCCCCGCCCGAGGCCCCGCCCCTTCCCGCCCGCCTGTCACCCGCAGGGCCGCGCGCTCCAGGCCCCGCCCCTGCCCCGGCCCCGCGCGCCCCCGGCCCCGCGCGGGCCTGGAGCCGTCACGTGACCCACCCCGGGCGCGCGCCCGCCCTTCTCGCCCTAGGTGCGGGAGCCCGGGGGTCTCTGCTGGCTCCGCGGTCACCAAGTCATGGGGAGGCTCGGCAGCGCCGCCTCGGAGACTGTCCTCACCCTCCTCTTGAAGGCGAAGCGGCCAGGGCGTGACCTACCAGAGCCACCCAGCCAATGTGTGCGGCAGCCCACCAGAACCTGGGCCCGAGATCACCCTAGGTTAAAAAAACTGTTCTAATAAATGAATCAAATTTTACAGATGGGGAATCTGAGAATTGGGCTAACTAACTTGAGTAAGGTCACTAGTAATGACAGAGCTGAGACTCAAAATGATGTCTTCTGACAGAGGCTCTTTTTAATTCCATGCCTCTCAGAATCCTAGACTGTTTTTATTTTATTTTAGAGACAGGGTCTCACTCTGTCGTCCAGGCTGCAGTGCATGGTGTAATATTTACTGACTGCATTCTCAACCTCCTTGGGGTCAAGTGATCCTCCTACCTCAGCCTCCCAAAGAGCTGGGACTATGAGTGCGCTCCACCACGCCCTGCTAATTAAAAAAAAAAAAATTGGGGGACTGGGCACTATGGCTCACGCCTGTAATCCCAGCACTTCTGGAGGCTGAAGAGGGCGGATCACTTGAGGACAGAGTTGGAGACCAGCCTGACCAACATGGTGAAGCCCTGTCACTACTAAAAATACAAAACTTAGCTGGGCATGGTGGTGGGCGCCTGTAATCCCAGCTCTTCAGGAGGCTGAGGCAGGAGAATTGCTTGGTACCCAGGAGGTGGAGGTTGCAGTGAGCCAAGATTGCACCACTGCACTACGCCTGGGTGACAGAGCGAGACTCCATCTCAAAAAAAGAAAATATAATTTTTTTTTGGTAGATACTGGGTCTTGCGATGTTGTCCAGGCTGGTCTGAAACTACCGACTTCACAGGATCCTCCCACCTCGGCCTCCCAAAGCTCTGGGATCACACCTGTCCATCTCAGACTGTTACAACTGAAGAAAGGGCCCTCGGAGATCATCCAGTCCATCCCCCTCATTTCACAGCAAAGATGTGAGCTGGAAGCTTCACAAAAACACACAGCTCCCAACCTTCAGTAAGTAATCATGTAGTGGGTTTTTTTTTTTTTTTTTTTTTCCCTGAGAAGCTGGGAGTAGGTCCTTGGATGCATTACAGATCAAGAGACAAAATGGAACAGTAATTATGATTCTGAAATTGCTCATAATTAGATACACAGCCAGGCAGTCTCACTCAGATTAATGAGACTGAGTTTCTGATTCCCAGTGGCCCATAGGTCAGTGAAGGTTCAAGAGGTGCTAATTAGATCAATGAGTTTTTTTAGTTATTCATTTGATAAAGCATTGCATGGCACTGTGTGCAAAGCTCTGAGCTAGGTACTGTGGCTGATAAAGGATTACTATATAGTATGAATCTGTATTTAAGAGAAAGAACTCCCCAGAGCCTGATTGCCTGGGATAGAATCTGATATTTGTTCAAGTTTAATGATGAAGAATAAGAAAAAGAAGAAAAAGAGAATTCCATACTTGTCACTTATGTACCCTGTGTTACCTTGGGCAAATTACCTACTGGCTTCTGGGTGGAGGCCTCCAATCTATTGAAGAGATAAAATACACACTCCAAGCTACTGAAGAGACAAAATATATAAATCAATTTAGGCCCCAGTGCAGTGACTCACTCCCAGTGCTTTGTTTGGGAGGCTGAGGCAGGAGGATCACTTGAGCCCAGGAATTTGAGGCTTCATTGAGCTATGATTGCACCACTGCACTCCAGCCAGGGTGAAGAGTGAGACCCTGTCTCTATTTTTTTTTTTCCTCTCTCTCTTTTAATAATATTGATACCCTATCTCTAAAACAGTAAATAAACAGGCCGGCTGGGCGCAGTGGCTCAAGCTTGTAATGCCAGCACTTTGGGAGGCCGAGACGGGCGGATCACGAGGTCAGGAGATCGAGACCATCCTGGCTAACACGGTGAAACCCTGTCTCTACTAAAAAATACAAAAAACTAGCCGGGCGAGGTGGCGGGCGCCTGTAGTCACAGCTACTCGAGAGGCTGAGGCAGGAGAGTGGTGTAAACCCGGGAGGCGGAGCTTGCAGTGAGCTGAGATCTGGCCACTGCACTCCAGCCTGGGTGACAGAGCGAGACTCCGTCTCAAAAAAATAAAAGAATAAATAAATAAATAAACAGGCCAAGTGTGGGGGCTCACACTGGTAATCCTAGCACTTTGAGAGGCCAAGGCAGGAGGATCCCTTGAGACCAAGAGTTTGAGACCACCCTGGGCAACATAGGAAGACTCCATCTCTACAAAAAGAAAAAATTAGCTGTGCGTGGTGGCGCATGCCTGTGGTCCTGGCTACTCCAGAGGTGGGGGAGTTGCTTGAGCCCCAGGAGGTCAAGGGTGCTGTGAGCTATGATTGTGACACGTCTCTCCAGCCTGGGCAACAGAGGGAGACACTGTCTCTACAATAAATTTTCTTTTCTTTTTTTTTTACACAGAGTTTCACTCTTGTTGCCCAGGCTGGAGTGCAATGATGCCGACCTCAGCTCACTGCAACCTCTGCCTCCCGGGTTCAAATGATTCTCCTGCCTCAGCCTCCCAAGTAGCTGGGATTACAGGCACCCGCCACCACGCCCGGTTACTTTTTGTATTTTTAGTAGAGATGGGGTTTCACCATGGCCAGGCTGGTCTCAAACTCCTGACCTCGTGATCTGCCCGCCTTGACCTCTCAAAGTGCTGAAATTACAGGCGTGAGCCACCGCAACCGGCCAAAAAATTAAAAAAAAAAACAAAAAAGCAGGCCGAGCTTGGTGGCTCACACTTGTAATCCTAGCACTTTGAGATGCCAAGGCAGGCAGGTCACCTGAGGTCAAGAGTTCATGACCAGCCTGACCAACATGATGAAACCCCGTCTCTACTAAAAATACAAAAATTAGCCAGATTTGGTGGCACGTGCCTGTAATCCAAGCTACTTGGGAGGCTGAGGCAGGAGAATCACTTGAACCCGAGAGGCAGAGGTTGCAGTGAGCTGAGATTGCACCACTTCACTCCAGCCTGGGCGATAGAGCAAAACTCCATCTCAAAAACAAAAAACAAAAAGAAGAGAAAAGGTAGGGTTGCAGAAGGTCGGGACTGAAGAAGGGCATGAAGGAGAAGGATCAGGGTGAGCTGAGGCATAGAGGCAGAAGCATAGCTTGTCCAGCGTGGCTGCAGTAAAAAAAATGATGGGGTTTCAGCCTGGAGAGGTAGGTTGGGGCCAGATTGAGGAAGGCTCTGGATTCTGGCAAGGAGTTTGGATGTTACTCAGTAAGCAGTAAAAACCCTAGAGGGACTTTTGCCATATCATTTTGCAACTGCAGGAGAAAACAGTGACTCAGAGAAAACACCATAGAGTTCAGCATGGAGCCAGGTTTGCTGAGTGGGAGTGAGTTTCCCGGCATAGGAAAGGCTGGTGTATCAGAGCGGCAAGCTGCCACCTCCTGCTGCTGGAAGCTCAGTTAGAGTGTGACTGAGATTCCCCTCTAGTGACTGAGGTTGGCATTTCCTTGGAGGACTGGACTGGGATTTGTTCTGGTTCATAGATGCATATTCAACTAATGTAGACTTGCCATCTCTTCTGTGCCAGGCACTTTTTTTTCTCTTTTTTTTGAGACGGAGTCTTGCTCTGTCGCCCAGGTTGGAGTGCAAGCTCACTGCAACCCCTACCTCCTGGGTTCAAGTGATTCTCCTGCCTCAGCCTCCCAAGTAGCTGGGATTATAGTCACCAGCCACCACGCCCGGCTAATTTTTGTATTTTTAGTAGAGACGAGGTTTCACCATGTTGGCCAGGCTGGTCTCAAACTCTTGACCCTAGGTGATCCACCCGCATTGGCCTCCCAAAGTGCTGGAATTACAGGCATGAGCCACCGCACCTGGCTTGCCAGATACTTTTATGTACACTACCTCCTATAATCCTCACAGCAGCCATATGAAGTAGATACTATTAAAATTTAACTGGAAAATGATGCTGGCTGGGCGTGGTGGCTCACCTCTGTGATTCCAGCACTTTGGGAGGCTAAGGCAGGCTGATTGCTTGAGCCCAGCAGTTGGAGACCAGCCTGGGCAACATAGTGAGATCCCATCTCTACCAAAAATACAAAAATGAGCTGGGTGTGGTGGCATGTGTCCATAATCCCAGCTACTTGGGAGGCTGAGGCGGGAGGATCAATTGAGCCCAGGAGGTTGAGGCTGCAGTGAGCTATCACTGAGTGCCACTACACTCAGGCCTGGGTGACAGAGTGAGGGACCCTGCCAAAAAAAAAAAAAAAAGGGAGAGAGAGAGAAAATTATGTGGAAGCTTACAGAGGTGGGAAGGGTCTAGGAATAATTTACCCCACGGGGTAGCTCATTACCTATCTCACAGCTCACTGCATTCTTAGAATTATTTTTCTTTTTTTTTCCTTTGAAATGGAGTCTCTCTCTGTCACCCAGGCTGGAGTACAGTGGCGCAATCTCGGCTCACTGCAAGCTCCGCCTCCCGGGTTCACGCCATTCTCCTGCCTGTCTCCCGAGTAGTTGGGATTACAGGCGCCCACCACCACGCCTGGCTAATTTTTTGTATTTTTAGTAGAGATGGGGTTTCACCGTGTTAGCCAGGATGGTCTCGATCTCCTGACCTCGTGATCCACCTGCCTCAGCCTCCCAAAGTGCTGGGATTACAGGCATGAGCCACCGTGACTGGCAGAATTATTTTTCTAGCACAGGGTCTTGCTCTGTTGCCCAGGCTGGAGTGGAGTGCAGTGGCAAGATCATAGGTCACTGCAGGCTCGAACTATTAGGCTCAACTGATCCTGCCACCACGCCCTAGCACACACCACGCCTAGCTAATTTCTTTTTTTTTTTGAAACGGAGTCTCGCTCTGTTGCCCAGGCTGGAGTGCAATGGCACAATCTCGGTTCACTGCAACCTCTGCCTCCCGGGTCTCCTGCCTCAGCCTCCCAAGTAGCTGGGACTACATGCGCATGCCACTATGCTTGGCTGATTTTTTGTATTTTTAGTAGAGAGGGGGTTTTGCCGTGTTAGCCAGGATGGTCTGTATCTCCTGACCTCATGATCCACCTGCCTCAGTCTCCCAAAGTGCTGAGATTACAGGCGTGAGCCACTGCGCCCAGTGTTTTTTGTTTGTTTGTTTGTTTGTTTGTTTTTTGAGATGGAGTCTCCTTCTGTCGCCCAGGCTGGAGTGAAGTGGCACAATCTTGGCTCACCTTGACCTCTACCTCCCAGGTTCAAGCGATTCTCCTGCCTCAGCCTTCCAAGTAGCTGGGATTACTGGCACACGCCACCATGCCTGGCTAATTTTTATATGTTTAGTAGAGATGGGGTTTCACCATGTTGGCCACGCAGGTTTCGAACTCCTGACCTCAAGTTATGTGCCCGCTTTGGCCTCCCGAAGTGCTGGGATTACAGGTGTGAGCCACGGCGCCCGGCTTGGCTAAGTTTTAGAATGTTTGTAGAGAAGGGGTCTAGCCGATGTTGCCCAGTCTGGTCTCAAATTTCTAGACTCAAGTGAGCCTCTCACCCTGGCCTTTCAGGGTGCTAGGATTACAGGCATGAGCCGCTTCGGCTGGCTCCAGATTAAATCTTAAACCAGTTCTTAGCTTTTTGTGATTTTCAAGGTCTGGCACTTTTTTTTTTTTTTTTTTTTGAAACATTGTCATGCTGTGTTGCCCAGGCTGGAGTGCAGTGGTGCGGTCATGGCTCACTGCAACCTTTGCCTCCCGGGCTCAAATGATCCTCCCACCTCAACCTCCTGAGTAGCTGGGACCACAAGTGTGTGTCACCACGCCCAGCTAATTTTAGTATTTTTGGTAGAGATGGGGTTTCACCGTGTTGCCCAGGCTGGTCTCAAGTGATCCATCCACCTTGGCCTCCCAAAGTGCTGGGATTACAGGCATGAGCCACCATGCCTGACCTGAAATAGTTATTTAGTCTTATTAGTAGTAGTAGTAGTATTTTGGTCTTTCATGGCCTTGGACTTTTGAAGATTACAGGTCAGTTATTTTGTAGAATGTCCCTCAGTTTGAGTTTGTCTGATATTTCCTTGTGATTCTCATGTCACTTTGCCTTTACTATTGTATTGTATCATTACTATTGTATTAACTCGTCTTTCTTTCTCTTTCTCCCTTCCCTCCCTCCCTTCCTCCCTTCCTCTCTTCCTCCTTTCTTTCCTTCCCTCTCTCCGTCTCTCCTGCCTTCCTGCCTTCTTTCTCTTTCTTTCTTTCTTCTTCTTCTTCTTCTTTTTTTTTTTGTTTTGTTTTTGAGACAGGGTCTTGCTCTGTCACCAAAGCTGGAGTGCAGTGGCACAGTCACGGCTCACTGCAACCTCTGCCTCCCGGGTTCAAGAAATCCTCCCACCTCAGCCTCCCAAGTAGCTTGCACTACAGGTATGTAACACCACACCTGGCTAATTCTTTTTGTATTTTTATTAGAGATGGGTTTCACCATGTTGGCTAGTCTGGTGTCAAACTCCTGACCTCAAGTGATCCCCCTGCCTCGGCCTCCCAAAGTGCTAGGATTACAGGTGTGAGCCACTGCGCCCGGCCTGATTTTTTAAATTTTTTGTAGACATGACAGTCTGGCTATGTTGCCCAGGCTGGTTCTTTTTTTTTTCCTGAGATGGAGTCTTGCCCTGTCGCCCAGGCTGGAGAGCAGTGGCTCGATCTCAACTCACTGCAACCTCTGCCTCCCGGGTTCAAGCAATTCTCTTGCCTCAGCCTCTCAAGTAGCTGGGATTATAGGCGCCCGCCACTACATCCGGCTAATTTTTGTATTTTTAGTAGAGACGGGGTTTCACCGTGTTGGCCAGGCTGGTCTCGAACTCCTGACATCGGGATCCGCCCGCCTCGGCCTCCCAAAGTGCTGGGATTACAGGCGTGAGCCACTGCGCCTGGCCCCAGGCTGGTCTTAACTGGGTTCCTTTCTGTCTGTCTCCTTCCTCCTCAGATATGCCTAAAACATGGCCCCGATGAGGTTGTAGTAAGCAGGAATCTTTCAGTAACAAGTCTTCAAAGACCCAACTCAAAAGGACTCAAGCAAGAAAGGAGGTGCACTGGCTTACTGACTGTGAAGACACAGTTGGCTCCACGGACTCAAACAGTATCATTAGGGCTTTGATCCCTCCCTTAGCTCAACTTTCTTCTGAGTTGGTTCCATTCTCAGCCACCCTTTCCTTTCAGAGTAGCCAGATGGCAGCTAGTACTTGCAGATTCATGTCTGACATTTTCAGTAACTCCAGCAAGGGAAAGCTCTTCTCTCTCTGTCTCTCTTTCTCCCTGTCTCTGTCCTTTGTAATGCAAGGCCCAGATTTGACTCTCATTGGTTACTAGTTTTTTTGAGACAGAGTCTCCCTCTGTCACCCAGGCTGGAGTGCAGTGGTGCGATCTCAGTTCACTGCAACCTCCACCTTCTGGGTTCAAGCGATTCTCCTGCCTCAGCCTCCCGAGTAGCTGGGATTACAGGCGCCTGCCACCATGCTTGGCTAATTTTTGTATTTTTAGTAGAGATGGGGTTTTGCCATGTGGGCCATGCTGGTCTCAAATTCCTAGCCTCAAGCGATCCACTCACCTCAGCCTCCTAAAGTGCTCTGATAACAGGCATGAGCCACCATGCCTGGCCAGTTACTAGTTTTGTTTGAAGCCTGTGCAAATCCTTCAACCTGAATCAGTGTGGAATTGGGGGTTTATTTATTTATTTATTTATTTTTAATTTTATTTTTAATTTTTATTTTTTTGAGACGGAGTCTCGCTCTGTCGCCCAGGCTGGAGTGCAGTGGCGCGATCTCGGCTCACTGCAAGCTCCGCCTCCCGGGTTCACGCCATTCTCCTGCCTCAGCCTCCCGAGTAGCTGGGACTACAGGCGCCCACAACCGCGCCCGGCTAATTTTTTGTATTTTTAGTAGAGACGGGGTTTCACCGTGGTCTCGATCTCCTGACCTTGTGATCTGCCCGCCTCGGCCTCCCAAAGTGCTGGGATTACAGGCGTGAGCCACCGCGCCCGGCCGGAATTGGGGGTTTAGTTATCTCTACTGGCATGACATGAAGTAGGCTGGGGAAGGGATGGTTTTCCCGAGGAAAACTGGGGCACCATCCCCAGAAAGTGCTAAGCAGACAGTTACAGCAGTGTCTACTACAATATATATATTTTTAATTCCTCCCCCAACCTTTTTTTTTTTTTTTTTGAGCAAGATCTTGCTTTGTCCCCCAGGCTGGAGTGCAGTGGCACCATCATGGCTCACTGCAGCGTTGACCACCCAGGCTCAGGCAGTCCTCCAGCTTCAACCTCCCAAGTAGTTAGAACTACAGGCACACAACACCATGTCCAGCTAATTTTTGTGTGTGTGTGTGTGTGTGTGTGTGTGTATATATATATATATATATATATATATATATATTTTTTTTTTTTTTTTTTTTGGTAGAGATGGGGTTTTGGCATGTTGCCCAGGCTGGTCTCAAGCTCCTGGGCTTGAGACCAGTCCTCCCCTTCAGCCTCCCAAAGTGCTGGGATTACAGGTGTGAGCCACTGCTCCTGGCCTAATTCCTCCCATTAACTACCACATGAAGTCCACCACCCCTGGCTAATTTTAAAAAATTATTTAGGAGATAGGGGTCTCTCTATGTTGCTCAGGCTGGTCTCGAACTCCTGGCCTCAAGCAATCCTCTTGTTTCACCCTCCCAAGTAGCTGGGATTATAGATGCAAGCCACCATGTCCAGTTTAGATTGTACAATTTCTTTTCTTTTCTTTTCTTTTTGAGACAGAGTTTCGCTCTTGTTGCTCAGGCTGGAGTGTAATGGCACGATCTCAGCTCACTGCAACCTCCGGCTCCCGGGTTCAAGTAATTCTCCTGCTTCAGCTTCCCTAGTAGCTGGGATTACAGGTATGCACCACCACGCCCAGCTAATTTTTTGTATTTTGTTTTAGTAGAGACGGGGTTTCTTCATGTTGGTCAGGCTGGTCTTGAACCCCCAACCTCAGGTGATCTGCCTGCCTCGGCCGCCCAAAGTGCTGGGATTACAGGCGTAAGCCACCGCACCTGGCTAGGTTGTACAGTTTCTTGAAGACCATTATGCTGGTGTCTTCCCTTTGAAGCCCTCTTATATTTTGTTGGAGCAAAAGTAATTGTGGAATGGGCATGGTGGCTCACACCTGTAATCCCAGCACTTTGGGAGGCCAAGGGGAGTGGATTACTTGAAGTCAGGAGTTCAAGACCAGCCTTACCAACATGGTGAAACCCTGTCTCTACTAAAAACACAAAATTAGCTGGCAGACTAGTTTCCTAGTTGGGGTTTCACCATATTGGCCAGCCTGATCTCGAACTCCTGACCTCGTGATCCACCCACTTTGGCCTCCCAAAGTGCTGGGATTACAGCCAGCCACTGTGAGCCACTGTGAGCCACTGTGCCTGGCCTTATTTTTTATTTTATCTTTTTTAGAGACAGGATCTTGTTCTGTCACCCAGGGTGGAGTGCAGTGACCTGATCATAGCTCACTGCAGCCTCAAACTCTTGGGCTTAAGTGATTCTCCTGCCTCAGCCTCCTGAGTAGCTGAGACTACAGGCACACACCACCACCTCTGGCTGGGAAACTAGTCTGAAAAGATAGATTTGGGGGCCAGGCACACTAGTGATGCACACCTGTAGTCCCAGCTACTCGGGAGCCTGAGGCAGGAGGATTGCTTGAGCCTAGGAGTTCAAGGCTGCAGTGAGCTCTGATGGTGCCACTGCACTTCAGCCTGTGCGATAGAGCAAGGCCTACAAAAACAAACAAAACTCAAAACAGAATCACATGAACACACAGCTGTGGACTGATTTGTTGACAAAAGTGTGGCGATCAGAGGCTGGCAGGAACTTCACCGTGTGTTTCCGCTAGGAACAGTGTTCGGTATTCTCTAATTCATTGTTTGTGGTGACTTTGTGGAATACAACCACCACAGAGACAAGAATCAACTGTACTTTGAATGTGTAATCCCACCACCTGCTGGCTTCCGTTGTTTCTGATGAGAAATCAACTGTCAATCTCACTGGAGTTTCCTTGTACGCGATGAGTTGTTTTTCTCTTGCTGCTTCCAAGAGTCTCTTTTTGTCTTGTTTGTTTATTTATTTAATTAATTTATTTATTTTGAGATGGAATTTCACTTTTGTTGCCGAGGCTGGAGTGCAATGGCACAATCTCAGCTCACTGCAACCTCTGCCTCCCAGGTTCAAGCAGTTCTCCTGCCTCAACCTCCTGAGTAGCCGGGACTACAGGTGTGCACCACCATGTCTAGCTAATATTTGTATTTTTTGTTTGTTTGTTTGTTTTGAGACAGAGTCTCACTGTCACCCAGGCTAGAGCGCAGTGGCACGATCTTGGCTCACTGCAACCTCTGTCTCCCTGGTTCAAGTGATTCTCCTGCCTCAGTAGCTGGGATTACAGGTGCGTGCCACCACACCCGGCTAATTTTTTATTTTTAGTAGAGATGGGGTTTCACCATGTTGGCCAGGCTGGTCACAAATTCCTGACCTCAGGTGATCCACCCGCCTTGGCCTCCCAAAGTGCTGGGAGTACAGTGTGAGCCACCATGCCTGGCCCTCAGGTCTCTTTTCTTATGAACTGTCTGTCCCACTGGGCAAAGCCTCTGAGCCCCTGTTTTGGACTCTGGTGGAGCAGTAGCCTCTGGTCTTCATGGCTTGCCCCTCCCGGTGTGGGATCTCTGTTCCATGAGCAAGCTGGGAGGAGTGTGATTATGGTCCCCGTATTCTCAGACTGTCGCCGATGGTAGAGCCTTCATTCTATGGTATGGGCGAGTGCTGGGTGGAGGAGTGCCCTACTTCTTTACCACATTCACCAGAAACGTAGCCTCTTTAATTTGGAGTTGGAGGGGATGAAAAATGGTGGCAGCATGCTCCTCCTGGTGAGATGTGGTAAGCCTTGGTTGGCAGCTGAGGGGACAGGGAGCCTGTCTTCTTGGCCACATCTACTCAGAGAGCAGTTTCCTTCCAGCTGAACTGTGAGGGGAGGGCAGTCAAGAGATAGTTGGTCCGCCTGGCTTAAATGTCACAGATGGCCTGACATAGTGGCTCATAATGTTACAGGTAGTTAAACAGGCATGAGGAGGGCTGGAGAGGGCTCTTCCCCACCCACCAGGAATGTCAAATGCTGGTTCAACAACGATCACATTGCCTCTCTAAATGTTATTAATAATTTGGCAGCCAGCGCCAGGGAGAGACAATCTCCTGACGGTCCAGAGCCGTTATGTTAGAGTGTTAATTGAATGCAGACACCAGGGAGAAGCAAATTCCTGGACATGTGCATTAAGAGACAAAATGGGCCGGGCGTGGTGGCTCACACCTGTAATCCCAGCAATTTGGGAGGCCGAGGCGGGAGGATCACCTGAGGTTAGGGGCTCAAGACCAGTCTGGCCAACATGGTGAAACCCCCGTCTCTACTAAAAATACAAAATTAGCCAGGCGTGGTGGTGGGCGCCTGTAATCCCAGCACTCAGGAGACTGAAGGAGGAGAATTGCTTGAACCCGGGAGGTGGAGGTTGCAGTGAGCTGAGATCAGGCCACTGCACTCCAGCCTGGGAAATAAGAGTGAAACTCTGTCTCAAAACAGACAAACAAACAACAACAACAAAAGAAAGAGACAAAATGATGGAGCATGACCTTCCGGGGTAAGACCACTGGAAAAGGGCAGAAAACCTCAGATAGGCATGCATGCAACTTCCTACACACACTGTGCATGCTCACCTTCCCAGGGTAAGGGGGGCACTGTGTGTGCAGGCAGCCCATCCTCAGGGAAGAATCATGGGAAAGGGGCCAGCCTATAAAATCCTAGGATCAAGTTTGAACACCACACTTGACCTTGATGCCCACTTGAGTCTCTTCCAAATGTACTTACCTTTCTTTCCCGTTCTAAAGCCATTTAAAATAAACTTCCACTTCTGCTCTGAAACTTGCCTCGTTCTCTTTTTCTGCCTTATGCCCTACAGTTCTTTCTTCTGTGGAGGCAAGAATTGAGGTTGCTGCAGACCCATACAGATTTGTCACCAGTTACTTGGATACCTTTCACCGATAACAATGCTTGTAATCCCAGCACTTGGAGGCCGAGGTGGCAGGATCGCTTGAACCCAGGAATTTGAGACCAGCCTGTGCAACATAGTGAGACCCCATCTCTACAAAGTAATAATAATAATAAAAGTAATAAAGGGTCAATGCCACAGATTCTCCCTGTTCTTACTAGGTTTTAGTAGATTTTCTTGAATAAGAAAGTGAGCCAAAGGCCGGGCGCGGTGGCTCAAGCCTGTAATCCCAGCACTTTGGGAGGCCGAGATGGGCGGATCACAAGGTCAGGAGATCGAGACCATCCTGGCTAACACGGTGAAACCCCGTCTCTACTAAAAAAATACAAAAAACTAGCCGGGCGAGGTGGCGGGCGCCTGTAGTCCCAGCTACTCGGGAGGCTGAGGCAGGAGAATGGCGTGAACCCGGGAGGCGGAGCTTGCAGTGAGCTAGTGAGCTGAGATCTGGCCACTGCACTCCAACCTGGGCGACAGAGCGAGACTCCGTCTCAAAAAAAAAAAAAAAAAAAAAGAAAGTGAGCCAAGATTGTGCCACTGCACTCCAGCCTGGGCGACAGAGCAAGACTCCATCTCAATAAAAAATAAAATTAAATGTTTATTCATCTGTTATATGACATTAGGATAATTCTCAGAAACTTTAAGTATTTATTTATTTATTTATTTTTAAATGGTTTGCACCAGCTTTGCTTGTTTTGTGGAATAGGTCCACAGAGCTCTGGCCCTGTCATCTTAGAACTTTGATGTCCCCCAGTATATTAATCCATTCTTGTATTGCTATAAATACCTAAGCCTGGATAATTTATAAAGTAAAGAGATTTAATTGGCTGATCATTCTGCAGGTTGTACAGGGAACATGATGCTGGCATCTGCTTGGCTTCTGGGGAGGCCTCAGGAAACTTACAATCATGGCGGAAGGTGAAGGGAGAACAGGCATGTCACATGGCAAGAGCAGGAGCAAGGGAGTGAGGGAAGAGGTGCTACACACTTTATTTATTTTATTTTTATTCATTAATTTTGAGATGCGATCTCACTTTGTCATCCAGGCTGGAGTGCAGTGGCACTATCTCGGCTCACTGCAACTTCCATCTCTTGGATTCAAGTGATTGTCTTGCCTCAACCTCCTGAGTAGTTGGGACTATAGGCACGAGCCACCACGACTGGCTTTTTTTTTTTTTTAGACAGAGTTTCGCTCTTGTTGCCCAGGCTGGAGTGCAATGGCACTATCTTGGCTCACCACAACCTCCATCTCCCAGGTTCAAGCGATTCTCCTGCCTCAGCTGCTGAGTAGCTGGGATTACAGGCATGTGCCACCACACCCGGCTAATTTTGTATTTTTAGTAGAGATGGGGTTTCTCCATGTTGGTCAGGCTGGTCTCAAACTCCTGACCTCAGGTGATCCACACACCTCAGCCTCCCAAACTGCTGGGATTACAGGCATGAGCCACTGTGCTTGGCCAATTTTTTTTTTTTTTTTAGATGGAGTTTCGCTCTTGTTGCCCAGGCTGGAGTGCAATGGCACCATCTCAGCTCACTGCAACCTCCACCTCCCGGGTTCAAGCAATTCTCCTGCCTCAGCCTCCTGAGTAGCCGGGATTACAGGCGTGCACCACCTCTCCTGGCTAATTCTGTATTTTTAGTAGAGACGGGGTTTCGCCATGCTGGTCAGACTGGTCTCGAACTCCTGACCTCAGGTGATCCACCCACCTCAGCCTCCCAAAGTGCTGGGATTACAGGCGTGAGCCACCGTGCTTGGCCTAATTTTTGTATTTTTAGTAGAGACGGGGGTTTCACCATGTTGTCCAGGCTGGTCTTGAACTCCTGACCTCAAGTGATCCACCCACCTTGGCCTCCCAAAGTGCTGGGATTACAGGCGTGAGCCACTGTGCCATGCCTTCACACACTTTTTTTTTTTTTTTTTGAGACGGAGTCTCACTCTGTTGCCCAGGCTGGAGTGCAGTGGCGCGATCTCAGCCCTCTGCAAGCTCCGCCTCCTAGGTTCACGCCATTCTCCTGCCTCAGCCTCCTGAGTAGCTGGGACTACAGGTGCCCGCCACCTTGCCCGGCTAATTTTTTGTATTTTTAGTAGAGACGGGGTTTCACTGTGTTAGCCAGGATGGTCTCGATCTCCTGACCTCGTGATCCACCTGCCTCGGCCTCCCAAAGTGCTGGGATTACAGGCGTGAGCCACCGCGCCCGGCCCTTCACACACTTTTAAACAACCAGACCTCGTGAGCACTCACTATCACGAAAACAGCACCAAAGAGATGGTGCTAAACCATTCATGAGAAACCCAGCTCCATGATCCAATCACCTCCCACCAGGCCCAACCTCCAACACTGGGGATTCCAATGCGACATGAGATTTGGGTGGGGACACAGTTCTAAACCACATCCCTCAGCTTTTCCTTTCAGGCTTTTGGGTTAGTGTGTTGTTTGCTCCAACACCTGTCTACTACTTTAGGCAGCCTCAAAGTTAAAAATCCTACCTGTTATCCAATGATGTCTCCCTGAAAAAAAAAAAAAATCTTGCCTGTAAATGTTTCTGAAGAATGCCTCCTGGGGAGAAGGCCTTTTGCACTGGGCCAGCTCCAGTGAGGTCAAATACAGATGGACTTGTAAGTGGAGTCTTCTAGGGAACCTCAAGACATCTCCAGTAATGACAGTTCTTTGGAAATACAACTTTGAAAGAACTCCAGCTCTGTTTTACTCCCTCAGAGGGCTGCCAGGTTGCATTGAGAATGTGGGCTGTTTTTTTTTTTTTTTTTTTTTTTGAGACGGAGTCTCGCTCTGTCACCCAGGCTGGAGTGCAGTGGCCGGATCTCAGCTCACTGCAAGCTCCGCCTCCCGGGTTCACGCCATTCTCCTGCCTCAGCCTCCTGAGTATCCGGGACTACAGGCACCCGCCACCGCGCCCGGCTAGTTTTTTGTATTTTTTAGTAGAGACGGGGTTTCACCATGTTAGCCAGGATGGTCTCGATCTCCTGACCTCGTGATCCGCCCGTCTCGGCCTCCCAAAGTGCAGGGATTACAGGCTTGAGCCACCGCGCCCGGCCGGGCTGTTATTTTTCAAGGTTGCAACAGAGCTGGAGGGTGCGGGCTGGGACTAGGGCAATTTTTATTTATTTATTTATGTTAACTTTATTTTTTGAGACAGGGTCTCGCTCTGTCACCCAGGCTGGAGTGCAGTGGCACGATCTCTTCTCACTGCAACCTCCAGCTCCCGGGTTCAAGCGGTTCTTCTGCCTCTGCCTCCCAAGTAGCTGGGATTATAAGTACACGCCACCACGCCTGGCTAACTTTTGTATTTTTTGGTAGAGATGGGGTTTCACCATGTTGGCCAGGCTGCTTTTGAACTCCTGACCTCAAGTGATCCACCTGCTTTGGCCTCCCAGAGTGCTGGGATTACAGGCGTTCGAGCCACCTTGCCCGGCCACTTTTTAAAATTTCTTGAAAGCCACAACAAGACTTGCCTATCCCCGGTACTTTCTCCATTTTCTAAAATTTCTCAAAGGTGGTCTTCAGTGGTTCCAAAACTTTATCTATAGAGACTTTCAGCATTTTGAGGGGTGGACTGCATCCAAATCTGGGGTCTTGAACATTTCAGTTGAGTTAGTGTCCTATTATCATTCTTCACTTCTTTGGGGCTTCAATTTCCCCTTAAGTATGGACCTTAAAGCGTTTTAATCTTGAGTGTCATTCTTTTTATAGAAAACACAGACCAGGCGCCGTGGCTCACGCCTGTAATCCCAGTACTTTGGGAGGCCGAGGCAGGCAGATCATGAAGTCAAGAGATTAAGACCGTCCTGAACAACATGGTGAAACCCTGTCTCTACTAAAAATACAAAAATTAGCTGGGCGTGGTGGCACGTGCCTGTAGTCCCAGCTACTCGGGAGGCTGAAGCAGGAGAATTGCTTGAACCCAGGAGGCAGAGAGGCTGCAGTGAGCCGAGATCATGCCACTGCATTCCAGCCTGGCGACAGAGCGAAAATCTATCTAAAAAAAAAAAAAGAGAGAGAGAGAGAAAACACAAAGCAGGCTGGGCACAGTGGCTCATTCCTGTAATCCCAGGACTTTGGGAGGCCGAGACAGGTGAATCCTTGAGCCCAGCAGTTTTTTCTTTCTTTTTTTTTTTTTTTTGAGACGGAGTCTCACTCTGTCGCCCAGGCTGGAGTGCAGTGGCACGATCTCGGCTCACTGCAAGCTCTGCCTCCCAGGTTCAAGCGATTCTCCTTCCTCAGCCTCCCAAGTAACTGGGACTACAAGTGCCCGCCACCATGCCTGGCTAATTTTTTGTATTTTCAGTAGAGATGGAGTTTCACTGTGTTAGCCAGGATGGTCTTGATCTCACCTCATGATCCGCCCACCTCCGCCTCCCAAAGTGTTGGGATTACAGGCGTGAACCACCACACCCAGCCAAGTCTCCTCTCCTCCCCTCCCCTCCCGTCCCCTCCCCTCCCGTCCCCTCCCCTCCCCTCTCCTCTCCTCTCCTCTTGACAGTCTCATTCTGTCGCCCAGGCTGGAGTGTAATGGTGGGAACTCAGCTCACTGCGGCCTCTATCTCCTAAGTTCAAGCAATTCTCGTGCTTCAGCCTACGGAGGAGCTAGGATTATAGGCATGTGCCACCACGCCCAGCTAATTTTTGTATGTTTACTAGAGACAGGGTTTCACCATGTTGGCCAAGCTGACCTCAAGTGATTCGCTCACTTCAGCCTCCCAAAGTGCTGGGATTACAGGCGTTGAGCCACTGTGCCAGGCCAAGCCAAGAGTTCAAAACTAGCCTGGGCAACATAGGGAGACTACAGCTCTATAAATAAATAAATAAGCTGAGCATGGCAGTGCGTGCCTGTAGTCCCAACTACTTGGGAGGCTGAAGTGGGAGGATCCCTGGAGACTGGAAGATGGAGGCTGCAGTGAGCTATGATTGTACCACTGCACTGCAGCCTGGGGAACAGAGCAGGAGAGTCTGTCTCAAAAAAAAAAAAAAAAAGAAAGAAGAGAAACCAAATGAAAGTGGAGAGCTTCTGCTTCCTCTTGGTCATCTGTTCATATTACAACATCTACCCTAAGCAATGGGCCTATTTCTTCCTTTTTCTTGCTCCAGATATAGCTATCAAAGCCCTTTTTGTTGTCTATAGTATATTTTGTAATCTCAGCTCATTCCGAGTTACAGCCATCCCAACACTGTTATAGGTTTATGCCCGGCTTTTGTGTTTATCCCTAGGTTAGGCGGCTCTTCTTACATCTTCTTTTATTACAGAACTTTCTGTGTAGCCGCTTTGGCTCCTATAAATGCTATTCCGATTGCCTCTTCATCAGGACCCGAAAGGGAGAAGGAGTGGCTGGTTTTTTGGGGAGGCAGGAGGAGGTTGGATATTCTTGAAATGATAAATAATGATACATATTAGTTCAATATTGGAACACAGATAAATATTTAGCACATGCAGTGAGATAATTGTTCATTTCTTTAGCATCCTATGATTAATTTAGCATCCTAATAGTCACAGGCATTGTCTTGTTCACCTCAAGTACATTAATACACAATTACATACTGCTTTTTCCCTTAGCTTTCATTTCAGTTATTTACAACTGTGTGGTAAACGATCCTAAAATTTAGTGGCATGAAACAACCACCTTTACATTTTTTTTTTCAAATGTTCATTGATTCTGTGGGTGGAGTTTGGGAAGGGCAAAGTGGGAAAAACTATACTATGCTCTGTGATGTCTGAGCCTCAGCCTCAGATGGGGTGACCCGAACAGCCAACGGTAACTCTAATGGATGGAGAGGGAACAGCTGGGGCTGGGGGTCCGCTTCGCAGATGGCTGCTTTAGTCACATGCCTGTCGTCTACGCTGCAATGGCAGGAGAGTAGGCTCAGGCCCAGAGGGGACTGAAAACCACACAGCCTGTGTGTAAGGGGGCAACCTGTATGTGAAAACGCAGTTGGACTTTTTTTTTTTTTTTTTTTTTGAGATAAGAGTCTCACTGTGTCACCCAGGCTGGAGTGCAGTGGTGTGATCTTGACTCACTGCAACCTCTGCCTCCTGGGTTCAAGTGATTCTCCTGCCTCAGCCTCCGAGTAGCTGGCATTACAGGCGCCCATCACTACACCTAGCTAATTTTTGTATTTTTAGTAGAGATGGGGTTTCACCATGTTGGCCAGGATGGTCTCGAACTCCTGCCTTCAGGGGATCCGCCTGCCAAAGTGCTGGGATTATAGGTGTGAGCCATCACGCCATGCCTTTTCTTTTCTTTTCTTTCTTTCTGAGGCAGGGTCTCAGTCTGTCACCCAGGCTGGAGGGCAGTGGTGCAATCTCAGCTCACTGCAGCCTCTACCTCCTGGGCTCAAGCGATCCTCCCATCTTAGCCTCTCAACTACAGATGTGCGCCACCATGCCTCTCTAACTTTTTTTTTTTTTGAGAAGGAGTTTCGCTTTCCTTGCCCAGGTTGGAGTGCAATGGCGCAATCTCGGCTCACTGCAACCTCTGCCTCCCAGGTTCAAGTGATTCTCCTGCCTCAGCTTCCGAGTAGCTGGGATTACAGGCATGCACCACCATGCCTGGCTAATTTTGTATTTTTAGTAGGGACGGGGTTTCTCCATGTTGGCCAGGCTAGTCTCAAACTCCTGACCTCAGGTGATCCGCCTGCCTCGGCCTCCTGGCTAATTTTTTACAAATTTTTTTGTAGAGACTCAGTACATTGCCCAGGCTGGTCTGGAACTTGTGGGCTCAAGTCATCCTCCCACTTATGCCTCCCAAAGTTCTGGATTACAGATGTCAGCCAGTGCACCTGGCCGGCTTTCCTTCTTTCCTTTTTTCCTTCCTTCCTTTCCTTTCTTTTTTTGTTGAGATGGAGTCTCACTCTGTCTCCCAGGCTGGAGTGCAGTGGTACAATCTCAGCTCACTCTCTGCCTCCTAGGTTCAAGCGATTTTCCTGCCTCAGCCTCCCAAGTAGCTGGGATTACAGGCGTGCGCCACTACGCCGGCTAATTTTTGTATTTTCAGTAGAGACAGGGTTTCACCATGTTGGCCAGGCTGGTCTCGAACTCCTGACCTCAAGCGATCTGCCTGCCTCGGCCTCCAAGGTGCTGGGATTACAGGTGAGAGTCACGGCAGATGGCCTCCTGGCATTTTTTTTTTCTTTGAGACAAGGTCTCACTCTGTCTCCCAGGCTGGAGTGCAGTGGTGTGATCATAGCTCACTGCAGCCTTGAACTCCTAGGTTGAAGCAATCCTCCCATTTCTCAGCCCCTCAAGTGGCTAGGAGTACAGGTGCATGCTACAACATCCAGCTAACTTTTTCAGTTTTTTGTAGAGATGGAGTCTCATCATGTCGCCCAGGCTTGTCTTGAACTCCTGGTCTCAAGCGATCCTCCCGCCTCAGCCTCCCAAAGTGCTATGATTACAGGCATGAACCACTGAGGCTGGGCTCTATAGGCTTATTATGAAAAACCGGGGCTCCTTCATCACCCATTTCCTGTTCCCCAGAGGCAGGAACGTTCCACCGCTTTGGCTGAGCCATTGGTACTGACTTCCATGTCTCTAAACAGCATGTTCATATTGCACTTGCTGATTTCTCTGTTATCATTTTGAAGGTTGAGGCTTTCCAATTCTTCCACCTCTCCCCAACAGCCCACATCTCTATTCCTACGTATGCACGTGTGCACTTCCTGTTTTCATTCTTCCATGTCACTGTGCCTCGGTTCTGGGTATACAGATATTCAGAGTCTATATCCTGTAGCTATATAAACACTGTTCACAGCTGAACCATGCCCTTGCCACAATCACTTCTTCCCTGCACTGTTCTTCCTTCTTTCCTCTCCACCACACTGAGTTCATTATGTTGCATTTTAGCTGCTGTGTTTGCTTGCTATGTAATACTAGTTCAATCCTGAATGCTACCTTCACATGTCAATCCTTTATCACATTTTAACATATTCCGTTTTCTATTGGTTTTATTTTGTTTTGTTTTGTTTTGAGATAGGGTCTTGCTCTGTACTGGAGGCTGGAGTGCAGTGGTGCAATCATAGCTCACTGCAGCCTCAGCTTCCTGGGCTCCAAGCAGTCCTCCCATCTCAGCCTCCAGAATAGCTGGGACTACACATGCATGCCACCACACCCGACTAATCTTTAAATTTTTTTGTAGAGACAGTGTCTTGCTATGTTGCCCAGGCTGGTCTTGAACTCCTGAGCTCAAGTGATCCTCCTGCCTCAGCCTCCCAGTGTGCTGGGATTACTGGCATGAGCCACCGTGCCCAACTGCACCAGGTATGCATTTCTAAACAGCCTTAGTTCTGCCTGTTTGGGGCTTTATAAGAATGCACTCATGGCCAGGTGCAGTGGCTCATGCCTGTAATCCCAGCACTTTTGGAGGCCAAGGTGGGTGGATCACAAGGTCAGAAGTTCAAGACCAGTCTGGACAACATAGTGAAACCCTGTCTCTACTAAAAATACAAAACTTAGCTGGGCATGGTGTTGCATGCCTGTAGTCCCAGCTACTCGGGAGGCTGAAGCAGGAGAATCGCTTGAACCGGGGAGGCAGAGGTTGTGGTGAGCCGAGATCGTGCCACTGCACTCCAGCCTGGGCAACAGAACTATACTCTGTCTCAAAACAACAACAAAAAAAGAATGCACTCATCGTACGCTGGGTGCGGTAGCTCACGCCTGCACGCCTGTAATCCCAGCAGTTTGGGAGGTTGAGGTGGGTGGATCACCTGAGATCAGGAGTTGGAGACTAGACTGGCCAACATGGTAAAATCCCATCTCTACTAAAAATACAAAAATTGGCCAGGCGCACCTCTGTAATCCCAGCACTTTGGGAGGCCAAGGCAGGCGGATCACCTGAGGTCAGGAGTTCAAGACCAGCCTGACCAACATGGAGAAACGCTGTCTCTACTAAAAATACAAAAAATTAGCTGGGTGTGGTGGCACATGGCTGTAATCCCAGCTACTCAGGAGGCTGAGGCAGGAGAATTGCTTGAACTCAGAAGGTGGAGGTTGCGGTGAGCAGAGATTGTGCCATTGCACTCTAGTCTGGGCAACAAGAGCAAAACTCCGTCTCAAAAAAACAAACAAAAAAACAAAAATTAGCTGGGCGTGGTGATGGGCACCTGTAATCCTAGCTACTAGGGAGGCTGAGGGAGGAGAATTGCTTGAACCCAGAAGGTGGAGGGAGGCTGAGGTGGGTGGATCACCTGAGGTCAGGAGTTCGAGACCAGACTGGCCAACATAGTGAAACCCTGTCTCTACTAAAAATACAAAAATTAGCCTGGCGTGGTGGTAGGCGCTTGTAAGTAATCACAGCTACTTGGGAGGCTGAGGCAGGAGAATCGCTTGAACCTGGGAGGCAGAGGTTGCAGTGAGCCAAGACCGGCCGCTGCACTCCAGCCTGGGTGACAGAGCGAGACTCCATCTCAAAAAAAAAAAAAAAGTTAATTGTGATTGTGGTAGAATACACACAACATAAATGTGCCATCTTTTTTTTTTTTTGAGACAGAGTCTCGCTCTGTTGGCCAGGCTGGAGTGCAGTGGCACGATCACCACTCACTGCAGCCTTCATCTCCCAGGCTTAAGCAGTTCTCCTGCCTCAGCCTCCCGAGGAGCTGGGATTACAGGTGTGTGCCAACACGCCCGGCTAATTTTTGTATTTGTAGTAGAGACGGGGTTTCACCATGTTGGCCAGGCTGGTCTTGAACTCCTGACCTCAGGTGATCCACCCACTTTGGCGTCCCAAAGTGCTGGGATTACAGGTGTGAGCCACTGCACCCGGCCAAATGTACCATCTGAACCATTTTTTAGCCTTCAGTTCAGTGGTGTTGAGTACACTCACACTGAGAATGTATTCCAGAACTCTTCATCTTGCAAAACTGAAACTCTGAACTCTTTCAACAACAACTCCCCTCTCTCCCCTCCCCTCAGCCCCTGGCAACCATCACTCTACTTTCTATCTCTGTGACTCTGACTCCAGGTACCTCACATAAGTGGAATCATGCAGTATTTGTCTTTTGGGGACAGGCTCATTTCACATAGTATAATGTCCTCAAAGTTCATCCATGTTGTAGTATCAAAATTTCCTTTTTTTTTTTTTTTTTTTTTTTGAGACGGAGTCTCGCTCTGCCACCCAGGCTGGAGTGCAGTGGCCGGATCTCAGCTCACTGCAAGCTCCGCCTCCCGGGTTTACGCCATTCTCCTGCCTCAGCCTCCCGAGTAGCTGGGACTACAGGCGCCCGCCACCTCACCCGGCTAGTTTTTTGTATTTTTTAGTAGAGACGGGGTTTCACCGTGTTAGCCAGGATGGTCTTGATCTCCTGACCTCGTGATCCGCCCGTCTCGGCCTCCCAAAGTGCTGGGATTACAGGCTTGAGCCACCGCGCCCGGCCAAAATTTCCTTTTTTTAAAAAAAAGCCTGAATAATAGTCCACTGTATGTAGGTACCACAATTTGTTTATCCATTCATTCTTTCAGCTTCTGTCATTATTATTATTATTATTATTATTATTATTATTATTATTATTTTGAGACAGACTCTTGCTCTGTTGCCCAGACTGGAGTGTAGTGGCACTATCTTGGCTCATTGCAACCTCTGCCTCCAGGGTTCAAGTGATTCTTCTGCCTTAGCCTCCGGAGTAGCTGCAATTACAGGTGCCCGTCACCACATTCCTGGCTAATTTTTGTATTTTTAGTAGAGACAGGGTTTCACCATGTTGACCAGGCTGGTCTCGAACTCCTGACCTCAAGTGATCTGCCCACCCTGGCCTCCCAAAGTGCTGAGATTACAGGTGTGAGCCACCATGCCCAGCCCTCTGTCTTCTATATTGGATGCCTTCCTCAAACATGCGGTGAATTTTGGGTGTCTGTGCATACTAAAGCTGGAGCTATTAAAAGCCTTTTAAAAGTTCCCCAGGCTGGGGGCACAGTGGCTCATGCCTGCAGTCCCAGCACATTGGGAGGCCAAGACAGGTGGATATCTTGAGTCCAGGAGTTCAAGACCAGCCTGGGTAACATAACAAGACCTCGTCGCTACAAAAAATAAAAAAATAAAGCCGGCTCTGGTGGCTCACGCCTGTAATCCCAGCACTTTGGGAGGCCAAGGCAGGCGGATCATGAGGTCAGGAATTCAAGACTAGCCTGGTCAACATGGTGAAACCCCGTCTCCATTAAATATACAAAAATTAGCTGGGCATGGTGGTGGATGCCTGTAGTCCCAACTACTCAGGAGGCTGAGTCAGGAGAATCACTTGAACTGGGAGGCAGAGGTTGCAGTGAGCTGAGATCATGCCTCTGCACTTCAGCCTGGGCGACAGAGCAAGACTCCGTCTCAAAAATAAATAAATAAATAAATAAATCAGGGATATCAGGGATGGTGGTACACACCTGTGGTCCCAGATACCAGGAAGGCTGAGGTGGGAGGATGACTGAGCCCAGGAGTCTGAGGTTGCAGTAAGCCGTAATTGTGCCACTGCACTGCAGCCTGGGTGACAGAGTGAGACCTAATCTCAAAAAAAAAAAACCCTCTCTCCACTGTGTGGCACTGTGTGCTAGGGGGTGACCTTGCTGGTGGCTTCCCAGGGAGCTCCCGATGTCACTGTCTTCAGGTCTTACCTCTTGGCTTGATCACAGTCCCTTCAGAAGATTCTTCCAATTCCTGCCTGAAGATGCCAATTTCTATGTCTTTTGTGGCTCCTGCAAAGAAAACCTGGCAATTTCTCATTTTTTCCAATGCCAGCTCGATTCCACTTCCTTGATTCTAGTAAATTGGTTACCATGAGTCCGTCTATTAGTGCCTGGCTTAAACAGTTTTGTTCCTGTTGTCTTCTTTCCCATTCTTACTCTTCCTGGGGGTGTGTGGCATTAGAAAGATTCTCGTACTGCCATTTTATTATGGTTGGGGCAAGAACAGAAGTAAATACACGTGTTTAGTCTACTATATTTAGCCTGATGCCTTTTAACTTTTTTTTTTTTTTTTTTTTTTTTTTTTGAGGTGGAGTTTTGCTCTTGTCACCCAGGCTGAAGTGCAACGGTGTGATCTTGGCTCACTGCAACCTCCGCCTCCTGGGTTCAAGTGATTCTCCTGCCTCAGCCTCCAGAGTAGCTGGGATTACAGGCACCTGCCACCATGCCTGGCTAATTTTTTTTTTTTTTTTTTTTTTTTAGTAGACACAGGGTTTCACCATGTTGGCCAGGCAGGTCTCGAACTCCTGGCCTCAGGTGATTTACCCACCTCGGCCTCCCAAGGTGCTGGGATTATAAGTGTGAGCCACTGTGCCCGGCCCATTCTAACTTTTAAAAAGTAAACCGGCCGGGCGCGGTGGCTCAAGCCTGTAATCCCAGCACTTTGGGAGGCCGAGACGGGCGGATCACGAGGTCAGGAGTTCGAGACCATCCTGGCTAACACGGTGAAACCCCGTCTCTACTAAAAAATACAAAAAACTAGCCGGGCGAGATGGCGGGCGCCTGTAGTCCCGGCTACTCGGGAGGCTGAGGCAGGAGAATGGCGTAAAAACCCGGGAGGCAGAGCTTGCAGTGAGCTGAGATCCGGCCACTGCACTCCAGCCTGGGCGACACAGCGAGACTCCGTCTCAAAAAAAAATAAAAAAATAAAAAAAAAATAAAAAGTAAACCTTGTCTTGGTTAGGCATGGTGACTCATGCCTGTAATCACAAAATTTTGGAGGCTAAGTCAGGAGAATTGCTTGAGGCCAGGAGTTTGAGACCAGCCTAGGCAACAGGGTGAGACTGTCTCTATATAAAATTAAAAAACATAGCCAGGTGTGGTGGTACATGCCTATAGTCCCAGTGCTTTGGGAGGCCAAGGCAGGAGGATCGCTTGAACCTAGGAATTCAAGGCTACAGTGAGCTGTGATTGCACCACTGCACTCCAGCCTGGGTAACAGAGCAAGACCCTGTCTTGAAGGAAAAAAAGAGCTGTCATGTTCTTATCACATCATCATCCACAAAGCAAAGATATGGAATCAACCTAAGTATCAATGGAGGAGTGGATAAATCAACTATGGTATGTATACAGAATGGAATACTATTTGACTATAGAACAGAATTAGGCTGGGCATGGTGGCCCACACCTGTAATCCTAGCACTTTGGGAGGCCAAGACAGGTAGATTGCTTCAGCCCAGGAGTTTGAGACCAGCGTGGCCAACATGGCGAAACCCCATCTATACTGGAAAAAAAAAAAATTAGCTAGGCATGGTGGCAGGTGCCTGTAATCCCAGCTACTTCAGAGGCTGAGGCAAGAGAATTGCTTGAACCTGGGGAGCAGAGGTTGCAGTGAGCCAAGATCACTGCACTCCAGCCTGGGCCACAGAGCAACACTCAGTCTCAAAAAAAAAAAAAAAAGTTTTAATATCTGATAGCAGAGTAGGGTGATTATAGTTGGCAGCAATGAATTGTATATTTCAAAGTAACTAGAAGAGAACTTGAATTACTCCCAACCCCAAGGAGAAATACTCAAGGTGATGAGTACCCCAGATACCCTGGCTTGATCATTACACATTCTATGCATGGAACAAATACTCTCATGGACCCCATAAGTATGGTATATATATCATATATCGTATATGATATATGATGTAATATATACAAGATATATATTATATATATATATATATTTCTTTTTTAGACAGCGTCTTGTTCTGTTGCCCAGACTGGAGTGCAATTGCACAGTCTTGGCTCACTGCAACCTCCTAGTTTCAAGCAATTCTCCTGCCTCAGCCTCCTGAGTAGCTGGGATTACAGGCGCCCGCCACCACACCCGGCTAATTTTAGTATTTTTAGTAGAGATGGGGTTTCACCATATTGATCAGGCTGGTTTTGAATCCCTGACATTAGGTGATCCACCCGCCTTGGTCTCTCAAAGTGCTGGGATTACAGGTGTGAGCCACTGTGCCTGGCCTGGAATATATTATGTATCAATTTAAAAAAATAGAAGTTGTGTGGAGAACAATTGGAGCAGCAGATGGCAAAGAAGTCCTGAGGGCTGGGATAAGAAGACTGGAGTTTCTGCTAGAAGGAATGAGAGCATTTTATCCTGTTACTCAGCTTCAGAGCCTTGCAGTAAAAACATTTGCACATTTGAATGTTGATGAAGACATTTACAAATATAGACAGGATGTGATAATTTGTACTGTTCCCTCATCCCCGGTTGGTGTGAGTGATGTCATTGATTGCACCAGTTAACAGTGAAAAAATAGAAGTTTGGGATGTCAGGATTGTACCTGATGCTTGAGCATCATAGGTGGATGTGAAGGAAAAGGAAAACATGATCAAGGGCTGAGCAATGTGGGCCACAGGAGTATCAAACTCGTTTACCAATGTGTGTAGCCACCCTTAGGCTGCATGACAGATTGAGGACAGAGCTTATCTGGGCACTCATTAGTTGAAAGGAGGAGATCAGTGAGAAGAAGTATAGAAAACAAACTACTTGTCAGTTTAAACTTAATTATTATTATTATTATTTTTTTTTTGGCATGATGTCGGCTCACTGCAACCTCTGCCTCTGGGGTTCAAGTGATTCTCCTGCCTCAGCCTCCCGAGTAGCTGGGATTATAGGCGCCCGCCATCACGCCCGGCTAATTTTTGTATTTTTAGTAGGGACAGGGTTTCACCATCTTGGCCAGGCCACCTGCCTCGGCCTTCCAAAGTGCTGGGATTACAGGTGTGAGCCACCACGCCTGGCCTTTTTTTTTTTTTTTTTTTGAGACGTAGTCTTGCTCTGTCACCCAGGCTGGAGTGCAGTGGCTCAATCTAGGTTCACTGCAACCTCCGCCTCCTAGGTTCCAGTGATTCTCCTGCCACAACCTCCTGAGTAGCTGGGATTACAGGTGTGCGACACCACACCCAGCTAATTTTTCTATTTTTAGTAGAGACAGGGTTTTACCACGTTGGCCTAGTCTTAGGTGATCCACCCGGCTCAGGCTCCCAAAAGGCTGGGAATCCAGGTGTGAGCCACTGTGCCCGGCCCGGTTTATGTTTTAGAAGGGTAATACAATAAGTTGACAGTAAGACAGCCCTTATCTCTTTTCTTTTCCTTTTTTGTTCTCCTTTCATCTTGTATCATTGAAAGGTAAGAACATACAGCATAACTTAAAATTAGGAACAGAGCTCACATATAACTTTTATTTTTTGAGATGGCGTCTTGCTTTGTCACCAGGCTGGAGTGCAGTGGCACGATCTTGGTTCACTGCAACCTCTGCCTCCCAGGTTCAAGTGATTCTTCTGCCTCAGCCTCCCGAGTAGCTGGGACTATAGGCATGTGCCACCACGCCCAGCTAATTTTTTTTGTATTTTTAGTAGAGATGGGGTTTTACCATGTTGGTCAGGCTGGACTCAATCTCCTGACCTTGGAATCCACCCGCCTTGGCCTCCCAAAATGCTGGGATTACAGGCGTGAGCCACCACGCCCGGCCACCTTTTTTTTTTTTTTTTTTTTTTTGGAGATGGAATCTTGCTCTGTTGCCCAGGCTGGAGTGCGGTGGCTTGATCTTGGCTCACTGTAGCCCCCACCTCCTGGGTTCAAGTGATTCTTCTGCCTCAGGCTCCCAAGCAACTGGTATTACAGGCATCTGCCACCACACCCAGCTAATTTTTGTATTTTTAGTAGAGATGAGGTTTCACCATGTTGGCCAGGCTGGTCTTGAACTCCTGACCTCGAGTGATCCACCCGCCCTCAGCCTCTCAAAGTGCTAGGACTGCAGGTGTGAGCCACTGCACCTGGCCCATATAATTTAAAAAAAAAAGCTTTATTGGAATATAAAACATATACCATTAAGTTTATCCTTTCAAAGTGTACAGGTTGGTGGGTTTGGTTTTTAGTAGATTCACAAAGTTCATCTGTCACCACTATGTAATTCCAAAATATTTTCACCCCAAGAAGAAACTCTATACTAATTGGTAGCCACTCCCTGTCCCCTCCCTACTCCCCAAGTCCCTGGCAACCACTAATCTAATTATTGTCTCCATGGATTTGCCTGTTCTGGACAGACCATAGGTAAAGTTTTTGCTTAATCTCATTAATTTATAGGTTCCATTTTTACAGATAGATAGCTTTTCATGTCAGCAAAAATGAAAGATTTAATATGTAGCACTAGGTTGGTCACAGTTAGGATTACACCTGTAATCCTAACACTTTGGGAGGCTGAGCTAGGTGGATCACTTGAGCTCAGGTATTCAAGACCAGCTTGAGCAACATGGCAAAACCCCATCTCTATAAAAAATACAAAAAATTAGCCAGGTGCGGTGGTGCATGCCTGTGGTCTCAGCTCCAAGCTACTTGGGAGGCTGAGGTGGGAGGATCACTTGACCCTGGGAGGCAGAGCTTGCAATGAGCAGAGATCACACTACTGCATTCCAGCCTGAGCAACAGAGTGAGACTCCATCTCAAAAAAAAAAAAAAAAAAAAAAAATATATATATATATATGTGTGTGTGTGTGTGTGTGTGTGTGTGTGTGTGTATGTGTGTGTATATAGTATCTGACCTCCCCTAAAGTGATTTGAGGTTCAAATGATTTATTTCAGCCTCCACTTAACTAAAGCTGATCTCTTATTAGACACCCTGGGGACATTACTACAAGCCTTAAAGAAATAAAAGGTATTATAAAGGAATAAAATAAATTGTTGTATGCCAATTAATTAGACAACTTAGAAAATGGACGAAGTCCTAGAAAAACAAAAAAACTACCAAATTTCAGGAAGAAATGGAAATTCTGAATAGCCATATAACAAGTAAATAGATTGAAGTAGTAATAAAAAAACTTCCCACAAGCCAGGCGTGGTGGCTCATGCCTGTAATCCCAGCACTTTGGGAGGCTGAGGTGGGTGGACCACAAGATCAGGAGATCAAGACCATCCTGGCTAACATGGTGAAACCCTGTCTCTACTAAAAAAAAAATTAACTGGGCGTCATGGTGGGTGCCTGTAGTCCCAGCTATTCAGGAGGCTGAGGCAAGAGAATGACATGAACCCAGGAGGCGGAGCTTCCAGTGAACCCAGATGACACCACTGCACTCCAGCCTGGGCAACAGAGCAAGACTCCCTCTCAAGAAAAAAACAAAACAAAACAAAAAAACAAACTTTCCACAAAGAAAGGCTCAGGCCCACATGGGTTCACTGCTATATTTAACTAAACATTTAGAGAAAAATTCATACCAGTTTTTCATAAACTCTTTCCAAAAATAGAAGAGGCAACATTTCCCAACTCTTTTTATGAGGCCAGTATTACCCTGATGCCAAAGCCAGACAAAGATACCATAAGAAAGAAAACCATAGATCAGGCCGGGCGCGGTGGCTCACGCCTGTAATCCCAGCACTTTGGGAGGCCGAGGCGGGCGGATCACAAGGTCAGGAGATCGAGACCACGGTGAAACCCCGTCTCTACTAAAAATACAAAAAATTAGCCGGGCGCGGTTGTGGGCGCCTGTAGTCCCAGCTACTCGGGAGGCTGAGGCAGGAGAATGGCGTGAACCCGGGAGGCGGAGCTTGCAGTGAGCCGAGATCGCGCCACTGCACTCCAGCCTGGGCGACAGAGCGAGACTCCGTCTCAAAAAAAAAAAAAAAAAAGAAAACCATAGATCAGTATTTCTTATTAATATAGAGGCAAAAATCTTCAAATACTAACAAACAGAATCCAGCACCACATCAAAAGGACAGTACACCATGATCAAGTGCGAATGATCCCAGGAATGCAAAGTTGGTTCAATATCTGAAAATACATTAACCTAATACACTGTAATATTAAAATAAATGGAAAAAAGCAATTAATCATCTCAATAAATGCAGAAAAAAACCTTTGACAAAATTCAACATTCTTTCGTAATAAAAAAACCACACAACAAACTAGAAGTAGAAGACAACTTCCTCTACCTGATAAAAGAGCAATACAGAAAGATAGGGGAAGATTCCTACCTTGGCAAGAAAAATAAGCAGATGAAAGGAGGACAGGACAAGATCAAACAGAGAGAGAGAGATTCTTTTTTCTTTGAAACAGATTCTTGCTCTGTGGCTCAGGCTAGAGTGCAGCGATCCCCGCTCACTGCAAGTTCCACCTCCCAGGTTCAAGCGATTCTCCTGCTTCAGCCTCCTGAGTAACTGGGATTACAGGCACACGTCATCATGCCCGGCTAATTTTTGTATTTGTAGCAAAAACGGGGTTTCACCATCTTTGGCCAGGCTGGTCTCAAACTCCTGACCTCGAGATTCACCCACCTCAGCTTCCCAAAGTGCTGGAGTTACAGGCATGAGCCACCATGCCTGGCCAAGGGATTCTTTTTTTAATGAGGCCTGCTTCAGAGGATTGCAGCACTCCAGCATTCTAGCAAGAGCTATGGGACCTGTGAGCCAGGAACTGTGGACAAAACCTAGATGTATATATATATCACCAAATCACAATGAGGTGCTGCCTCATACCTGTTAGGATGGCCACTATAAAAAACAAAAACAAAAATCCCCAAAACCAGAAAATACATGTGGCAAGAATGTGAGCAAATTGGAAACCCTGTGCACTGTTGGTGGGAATGTAAAATGGTACAGCTAATGTGGAAAACTGTGTGAAAGTTCCTCAAAATATTAAAAATAGAACTACCATATGATCCAGCAATCCGACTTCTGGGTATTTATTTGTTTATTTTTGAGATGTAGCTTTGCTCTTGTCACCCAGAATGGAGTACAATGGTGCAATCTTGGTTCACTGGAACCTCCACCTCCTGGGTTTTTGTGATTCTTGTGCCTTGGTCTCTCAAGTAGCTGGGACTACAGGGGTGTGCTATCACATCCAGCTAATTTGTGTGTGTGTGTGTGTGTGTGTGTGTGTGTGTGTGTGTGTGTGTGTGTGTGTGTGTGTTTTGAGACAGAGTGTCACTCTATCACCCAGGATGGAGTGCAGTGGCTGGAGTGCAGTGGTGTGATCTTGGCTCACTGCAACCTCCACCTTCCAGGTTCAAGCGATTCTCCTACCTCAGCCTCCTGAGTAGCTGGGATTACAGGCATCTACCACCATGCCAGGCTAATTTTTGTATTTTTAGTAGAGACGGGGTTTCACCATGTTGGCCAAACTGGTCTCGAACTCCTGACCTCAGGTGATCCACCCATCTCAGCCTCCCAAAGTGCTGGGATTGCAGGCATGAGCCACTGCGCCTGGACACTTCTGGGTATTTATCCAAAAGAACTGAAATCAGGATCTCAGAGATATCTGCATTCCCATGTTCATTTCAGTATTATTTACAATAATCAAGAGGTGTACACAACCTAAATGTCCATTAACACATGAATGGATAAAGAAAATGTGAGGCTGAGGCAGGCAGATCACTAGGTCAGGAGGTTGAGACCATCCTGGCTAACACGGTGAAACCCTGTCTCTACTAAAAATACAAAAAATTAGCTGGGCGTGGTGGCAGGCGCCTGTAGTCCCAGCTACTCAGGAGGCTGAGGCAGGAGAATGGTGTGAACCCGGGAGGTGGAGCTTGCAGTGAGCCAAGATTATGCCACTGCACTCCAGCCTGGGTGACAGAGCAAGACTCTGCCTCAAAAAGAAAAAGAAAATGTGGCACAGACGTACAATGCAGTATTATTCAGCTGTAAAAAGGAGGAAATATTGTCATATGCTACAACAGGGTTGAACCCTGAAGACTGATACAGTTTCGATGTGTGTCCTTGCCCAAATCTCTTGTAGAAATGCAATCCCCAATGTTGGAGGTGGGGCCTGCGGGGAAGTGTTTGGATCACAGGGGCAGATCCCTCATGAATGGCTTGAGCCATCCCCTTAGCAATAAGTGAGCTCTCACTCTGGGTTCACACGAGATCTGACTCTTTAAAAGTTAGTGGCAGGCCGGGCGCGGTGGCTCAAGCCTGTAATCTCAGCACTTTGGGAGGCCGAGACGGGTGGATCATGAGGTCAGGAGATCGAGATCATCCTGGCTAACACGGTGAAACCCCGTCTCTACTAAAAAATACAAAAAACTAACTGGGCGAGGTGGCTGGCACCTGTAGTCCCAGCTACTCGGGAGGCTGAAGCAGGAGAATGGCGTAAACCCAGGAGGCGGAGCTTGCAGTGAGCTGAGATCCAGCCACTGCACTCCAGCCTGAGCTACAGAGCCAGACTCCGTCTTCAAAAAAAAAAAAAAAAAAAAGTTAGTGGCACCTCCACCCACCCTCTCGCTGTTTTGCTCCTGCTTTCACCATGTGACATGCCTGCTCCCCATTAGCCTTCTGCCATGATTTTAAGTTTCCTGGGGCCTCTCCAGAAGCCAAGCAGATGCCAGCACCATGCTTCCTATACAGCCTGCAGAACCGTGAGCCAATTAAACCTCTTTTCACTGTAAATTACCCAGTCTCTCGCATTTCTTTATAGCAAAGCAAGAACGGCTTAACACAAAGACATTATGCTAAGTGAAATAAACCAGTTATAGAAGGACAAAAACTGCATGATTCCACTCATATGAGGTATCTAAAGTAGTCAAACTTACCAAAACAGAAATTAGAAAGGTGGTGTTCAGAGGCTGGGGAACGGGGAGAGGAGGAGTTGCTGTTTATTAAGTATTGAGTTTCAATTATGCAAAATGAAAAATTTTAGAATCTGCTGCATTACGTTGTGATCATACTTTAAAGTACTGTACACTTAAAAACTTGCTAGTGGCTGGGCGTGGTGGCTCACGCCTGTAATCCCAGCACTTTGGGAGGCCAAGACAGGCTGATCACGAGGTCAGGAGATCGAGACCATCCTGGCTAACATGATGAAACCCCATCTCTACTAAAACATAGAAAAAGTTAGCTGGGCGTGGTGGTAGGCACCTATAGTCCCAGCTGTTCGGGAGGCTGAGGCATGAGAATGGCATGAACCTGGGAGGCAGAGCTTGCAGTGAGCCGAGATCGTGCCACTGCACTCCAGCCTGGGGGACACGGCAAGACTCTGCCTCAAAAAAAAAAAAATTTTTTTTTGAAACGAAAAAGTGAAACTTCTGTGATTCAAACAACACCATCAAGAAAGTGAAAAAACAGGCCAGGCGCGGTGGCTCATGCCTATAATCTCAGCACTTTGGGAGGCCGAGGCGGGCAGATCACGAGGTCAGGAGATGGAGACCATCCTGGCTAACACGGTGAAAACCCGTTTCTACTAAAAATACGAAAAATTAGCCAGGCATGGGGGCGGGCTCCTGTAGTCCCAGCTACCCTTGAGGCTGAGGCAGGAGAATGGCAGGAACCCGGGAGGCGGAGCTTGCAGTGAGCCGAGATCGCGCCATTGCACTCCAGCCTGGGCATCAGTGCGAGACTCTTGTCTCAAAAAAAAAAAAAAAGTGAAAAAACAGCCCACTGAATAAGAAAAAAATATTTGCAAGTCATATATCTGATATAAGTCTTGTATCCAAAATATATAAAGACCTCTTACATTTCAATAATAAAAAGACAACTCAATTAAAAATGGGAAAAGGATCTGAATAGACAGTTCTACAAAAATGTACAAGTGGCCATTAAGCACAAGAAAAGATGCTCAACATCTTTAGTCATTAAGTAAACGCAAATAAAAAGTACAAAGAGGCTGGGCACGGTGGCTCATGTCTGTAATCCCAGCACTTTGGGAGGCTGAGGTGGGCGAATCACAAGGTCAGGAGTTCGAGACCAGCCTGGTCAATATGGTGAAACCCCATCTCTACTAAAAATACAAAAATTAGCTGGGTGTGGCGGCGGGTGCCTGTTGTCCCAGCTTCTCGGGAGGCTGAGGCAGAAGAATCACTTGAACTTGGAAGGCGGAGGTTGCCAAGAGCCGAGATCAGGCCACTGAACTCCAGCCTGGGCGACAGAGAGAGACTCAAAAAAAAAAAAAAAAAAAAAGAAAAAAAAGTACAGAGAGATAGCAATTCACATCCACCAGCACTTTGGAGGCCAAGGTGGGCAGATCACCCGAGGTCAGGAGTTCAAGACCAGCCTGGCTAATGTGGTGAAACCCTGTCTCTACTAAAAATACAAAAATTAGCCAGGCATGGTGGTACATGTCTATAATTCCAGCTACTCAGGAGGCTGAGGCAGGAGAATTGCTTGAACCCGGAAGGCAGAGGTTGCAGTGAACTGAGATCACACCACTGCACTCCAGCCTGGGTGACAGAGCAAGACTCCATCTTAAAAAAAAAAAGAAAAGAAAAAAAGAAATGTAAAATAGTAAACAGAAATATCTCCCAGCTCTTAAAATTAGGCAATTCTGTTGGAAGGGACTTAATTCTGAATAGAAGTTATAAGAAAGAGTTTGGATTTAACAGGAGAGTGCCAGGAAGCTCTTCCAGTTTACAAAGCAGGAGAGTAACATTAAGGCTGTGTTTTAGAAAGATGACTGCATTCTGTGATTCTGAAATAGCTATATATAGGTTGCTCGTGAAATCTGTGCCGCTAGTCTTCTTTTTTCTTTTGAGACAGAGTCTTGCTCTGTCACCCAGGCTGGAGTGCAGTGGCACGATCTCAGCTCACTGCAACCTCCGCCTCCTGGGTTCAAGCAATTCTCCTGTCTCAGCCTCCTGAGTAGCTGGGATTACAAGCGTGTACCACCACACCCAGCTAATTTTTGTATTTTTAGTAGAGAAAGGATTTCCCTATGTTGGCCAGGCTGGTCTGAAACTCCTGACCTCAGGTAATCTGCCTGCCTCGGCCTTCCAAACTGCTGGGATTACAGGTGTGAGCCATTGTGCCCGGCATCGCTAGTCTTCTCTTACTGAAGCGAAACTCCCCTCTATTCTTTTTTTTTTTCTTTTTCTGATTTTTTTCTTTTTCTTTTTCTCTTTTTTTGAGACAGAGTCTTGGTCTGTTACCCAGGCTGGAGTGCAGTAGCTCGATCTCAGCTTACTGCAGCCTCCACCTCCTGGGTTCAAGTGATTCTTCTGCCTCAGCCTCCCAAGTAGCTGGGATTATAGGAGTGCACCACCACGCCCTGATAATTTTCTTTGTATTTTTAGTAGAGATGGGGTTTCACCATGTTGGCCAGGCTGGTTTTGAACTTCTGACCTCAAGTGATCCACTCGCTTCGGCCTCCCAAAGTGCTGGGATTACAGGCATGAGCCATAGATAAAGCCAGAAATAAATTTATTGATTGATGTAAATGAAAATTCCTGTGTATAACTGGCTTCAGGAAAGCCTGAATAGGTGTTCAAATAATGTCATCAGGAACTTGTCTCACCAATCCCTTACCTGTCTTAGCTTCAATTAAAAAAACATATTTTTGGGCCAGGCGCAGTGCCTCACACCTGTAATCCCAGCACTTTAGGAGGCCAAGGTGGGTGGATCACCTGAGGTCAGGAGTTCGAACCAGCCTGGCCAACATGGTGAAACCCCGTCTCTACTAAAAATATAAAAATTATCCGGGCATAGTGGTGCATGCCTGTAATCCCAGCTACTTGGGAAGCCGAGGGAGGAGAATTGCTTGAATCGGGAGGCAGAGGTTGCAGTGAGCCAAGATCGCACCATTGCACTCCAGCCTGGGCAGCAAGAGTGAGACTCCATCTCAAAAAAAACCAAAAAACCAAAACAAAAAACATTTTTTTGAGACAGAATTTCACTCTGTTGCCCAGAGCTGGGTGCAACACAGTTCACTCTAACCTCAAAGTCCTGGACTCAGGCATTCCTCCTGCCCCAGCCTCCCGAGTCACTGAGACTGCAGGCAAGCACCTCCATTTTTTTTTTTTTGAAACAGGGTCTCCTTCTGTTGCCTACAGTTGTATGCAGTGGTGCAGTCATGGTTCATTACAGCCTCAATCTCCCAGGCTCAAGCAATTTTCCTGTGTCAGCCTCCAAAGTAGTTGGGACTACAGGTGCATGCCACAATGTCTAGCTAATTTTTTTTTTTTTTTTTTTTGAGACAGAGTCTCGCTCTGTTGCCCAGGCTGGAGTGTAGTGGCGCGATCTTGGCTGCAACCTCCGCCTCCCAGGTTCAAGCGATTCTCCTGCCTCAGCCTCCAGAGTAGCTGGGACTACATGCGCGTGCCACCATGCCCAGCTAATTTTTTTTTTTTTTTTTTTTTTTTTTTGAGACAGAGTCTCACTCTGTCTCCCAGGCTGGAGCGCAGTGGCCAGATCTCGGCTCACTGCAAGCTCCGCCTCCCGGGTTTACACCATTCTCCTGCCTCAGCTTCCCGAGTAGCCGGGACTACAGGCGCCCGCCACCTCACCCAGCTAGTTTTTTGTATTTTTTTTTTAGTAGAGACGGGGTTTCACCGTGTTAGCCAGGATGGTCTCGATCTCTTGACCTCGTGATCCCCCCGTCTCAGCCTCCCAATGTGCTGGGATTACAGGCTTGAGCCACCGCGCCAGGCCAATTTTTTGTATTTTTATTAGAGACAGGATTTCACTGTGTTAGCCAGGTTGGTCTCGATCTCCTGACCTCATGATCCACCTGCCTCGGCCTCCCAAAGTGCTGGGATTACAGGCATGAGCCACCGTGCCCAGCCTGTCCAGCTAATTTTAAAATTTTTTTTAAGGATGGGGTCTTGCTATGTTGCCCAGGCTGGTCTTGAAATCCTGGCCTCAAGTGATTCTCCATTGGCCTTCCAAAGTGCTGCGATTACAGATGTGAACCATCACGCCCAGCTGTTAGCTTCATTTTCAGGTAGCCTCTTCCTTCTGCCATTTTGTCAACCAGAGTCAAAAGAAATATCATCCCCAAAAGTTCCTGCAATAGCGCTTGGGAAGAATTTCACTGGTCTACGGTGGGTCATAAATTCTTCTGTAAACCAATCACCATGGGGAAGAGGAGGTAAGGTATGCTCTGCTTGGCCAGGGTAGTGGGCAGTGGGGACAGAGGATGGACTGGCCAGGAAATAACATAGTGGAGGCAGAGTATGCAAGAGCTGGTTGCTTAGCAGTGTTGCAAAAGAAAGAGGATTTTATCTATTGAATGCCAGCCGTGTGTTGGCCCCTGTGCTGGGCAAATACAATTCATTTTGAGGGCCAGACACGGTGGCTCATGCCTGTAACCCCAGCATTCTGGGAGGCTGAGGCAGGAGGCTCACTTGAGGTCAGGAGTTTAAGACCATCCTGGGCGACACAGTGAGATCTCATCTACAAAAAAAATGAAAAATTAGCCAGCTCCGGTGGCACGTGCCTGTGGGCCCACCTCCTGGGGAGACTGAGGCAGGAGGAGGAGTGCTTGAGCATGGGATGTCAAGGCTACAATGAACCATAATCACACCACTGCACCCCAGCCAAGGTGATAGAGCAAAATCCTGTCTCAAAGAAACAGACAACAACTCAGTTTGTGGAAGCGGTGGACATATAAACAACGACTATCCAATGTACGAGTTACAATGATTGAGGGATACAGCAAGGGCCACTAACACAAAACAGAAAGGAAAGCACTGGGCAGTGGTAGTGGGTCAGGGGAGAGGCAGTTCCCAGAGAAGGAAATCTTGACTTGAGTTTTATTTATTTATTTTAATTTGTATATTTTTGAGATGGAGTCTCACTCTGTCACCCAGGCTGGAGTACAGTGGTGCGATCTCGGCTTACTGAGCCACCACACCTCTTCAAGTTTTAAGGGATAAGTAGGGTACATGAAAATTTGGTAGCAAACAAACAGTAAGAGATTTCAGGTCCAGGCTGGGCACGGTGGCTCACACCTGTAATCCCAGCTCTTTGGGAGGCTGAGGCAGATAGCTTGAGTTCAGGAGCTTGAGACAAGCCTGGGCAACATGGCGAGACCCTGTCTCTAAAATATATATAAATTAAAAATAAATTTAGGCTAGGCGCAGTGACTCACATCTGTAATCCCAGCACTTAGGGAGGCCTAGGTGGATGGATCATTTGAGGTCAGGAGGTTGAGACGAGCCTGGCCAACATGATGAAATTCCATCTCTACCAAAAAATACAAAAATTAGCCCGGCATGGTGGTGCACATCTGTAGTCCCAGGTACTCGGATGGGTGAGGCAGGAGAATCGCTTGAACCAGGGAGATGGAGGTTGCAGTGAGCTGAGATGGTGCCACTGCACTCCAGCCTGGGTGACAGAGCAAGACTCTGTCTCAAAAATAAATAAATAAATTTTAAAAAAGAGATTTCAGGCCCATGTCAAGGGCAAAAAACAGAGTCAAAAAAGAAAAATTGCTGGCCAGGGCAGGGCCTGGTGGCTCATGCCTATAATCTTAACACTTTGGTAGGCTGAGGTGGGAGCATCACTTGAGATCAGGAGTTTCAGACCAGCCTGGGCAACATAGCAAATCCCTGTCTCTAGTTCTTTTTTAAAAAAAAAAAACTCTGGCCAGAAAAACCACATCCAAACCAAAGACATATTTAGTTTTGCTCACACAACATTTTTAGAAATTTTTGAATTAGTTGCCAACATTGAAAGATCTAGAGCTTTCACATAAAAATCCATATTTCCACTTTATCTTGAAAAGCAAGTTTGGCTACACAGGGCCAGCATTTCTCCATGGTGACAAGTGGCTGGCACCACCATGGCCCCTCCACTCCCTGTTCTGGTTCACCCGCCCTGCCTCAGATGCTCACGTTACCTGCACAGTCCTCTCTAGTGGATGAAAAACGGTTGCCAATCCTTTGCAAATTTCCACATCAAAAGGAGTTGGCTGGGTGTGGTGGCTCACACTTGTAATCTCAGCACTTTGGGAGGCAAAGGAAGATGGATCACGTGAGCTCAGGGGTTTGAGACCAGCCTGGCCAACATGGTGAAACCCCATCTGTCGCCAAAAAGAGTGGTTTGTTTGTTTGTTTATTTATTTATCTGTGTATAGACAGGGTCTCACTCTATCGCCCAGGCTGGAGTGCAGTAGTGTGATCATAGCTCACTGCAGACTTGACCTCTTGGGCTCAAGTGATCCTCCCACCTCAGCCTCCCAAGCAGCTAGAACTACAGGCACATGCCACCTATAGTCTGGCTAATTTTTAATTTCTTTTTAGAGACAAGGGTCTTACTTTGTGGCCCAGGCTGGTCTTGAACTCCTGGCCCTAAGTGATCCTCCTGTCTTGGCCTCCCAAAGTGCTGAGATTACAGGCATGAGCCACCACACTCAGCTTCCATGACTGCTTAACCGATAGAATGTAGTAGAAGTTATTCCGTGACAATTACAGGCCTATCCTTTCAGTAGACTAAATGCTTTTGCTTCCTTTCTCGGGATGCTTCCTCTTAAAATCCTAGAATAATGAGAAATAACAAAATGGTTGTCAATTTGGCCAGGTGCAGTGGCTCACACCTATAATCATAGCACTTTGGGAGGCCAAGGCGGGTGGATCACTTGAGCTCAGGAGTGCAAGAACTGCCTGGGCAATATGGTGCAACCTTGTGTCTACAAAAAATGTAAAAAATTAGCTGGGCATGCGCCTGTGGTCCCAGCTACTCAGGAGGCTGAGGTGGGAGGATTGCTTGAACTGGAGAGGCAGAGGTTGCAGTGAGCCGATATCACACTGCTGCACTCCAACCTGGGCAACCAAGTGTGACCCTGTTTCAAAACAAACAAACAAAATAATAATAAATAATGGCCCCAGTGTGTTGGCTCACGCCTGTAATCCTAGCACTTTGAGGGGCCAAGGCAAGAGGATTTCTTGAGCCCAGGAGTTCAAGACCAACCTGGGCAACACAGGGAGATCCTAAGTCAACAAATAATATAAAAAATTAGCGGGCCGGGTGCAGTGGCTCACGCCTGTAATCCCAGCACTTTGGGAGGCCAAGGCAGGTGGATCATGAGGTCAAGAGATCGAGGCCATCCTGGCCAACATGGTGAAACCCTGTCTTTACTAAAAATACAAAAATTAGCTGGGCATGGTGGTGCACGCCTGTAGTCCCAGCTACCTGGGAAGTTGAGGCAGGAGAATTGCTTGTACCTGGGAGGCAGAGGTTGCAGTGAGCCGAGATCACGCCATTGCACTCCAGCCTGGGCAACAGGAGCAAAATTCTGTCTCAAAAAAAACAAAAAGGAAAAAAGAAAATTAGCCAGGCATGGTAGTGCATGCCTATAGTCCCAGCAACTCTGAAGACTGAGGCGGGAGGATTGCTCGAGGCCAGGAGTTAGAGGCTGCAGTCAGCTATGATTGTACCACTGCACTCTAGCTTGGGCAACAGAGCAAGACCTCATCTCAAAAAAAAAAAAGGCCGGGCGCGGTGGCTCAAGCCTGTAATCCCAGCACTTTGGGAGGCCGAGATGGGCGGATCATGAGGTCAGGAGTTCGAGACCATCCTGGCTAACACGGTGAAACCCCGTCTCTACTAAAAAATACAAAAAACTAGCCGGGCGAGGTGGCGGGCGCCTGTAGTCCCGGCTACTCGGGAGGCTGAGGCAGGAGAATGGCGTAAAAACCCGGGAGGCAGAGCTTGCAGTGAGCTGAGATCCGGCCACTGCACTCCAGCCTGGGCGACACAGCGAGACTCCGTCTCAAAAAAAAAAAAAAAAAAGGCTGGGCGCGGTGGCTCACGCCTGTAATCCCAGCACTTTGGGAGGCCGAGACGGGCGGATCACGAGGTCAGGAGATCGAGACCATCCTGACTAACACGGTGAAACCCCGTCTCTACTAAAAATACAAAAAACTAGCCAGGCGAGGTGGCGGGCGTCTGTAGTCCCAGCTACTCGGGAGGCTGAGGCAGGAGAACGGCATGAACCCGGGAGGCGGAGCTTGCAGTGAGCTGAGATCCGGCCACTGCACTCCAGCCCGGGCGACAGAGCGAGACTCTGTCTCAAAAAAAAAAAAAATAAATAAAAATAAAAAATAAATAAATAAATAAAAGATGGATCAGAGGAAGGTGAGTTGGCCCGCAGATTACTTAGGGGGCTCCTGCAATGGTAGAAGCAACTCAACTCAGGTAGTGTCGGTGGTGATGGAGAGAAAGAGGGAGATTCAAGGTCAAGACTCCTCACTCCAGGAGGCCCTCCCTGGGGTTCTAATGGGACATGCAGGTCAGAACCAGGAAACACAGAGATAGGTTTGTACCTCAGAGACAGGCTGGGAATCATCAGAGTTTGCAATCGAAGTTGCCTATGTGGATAAGATAGTGTGGGGAGTTTGAGCGGAATAAGAAGAGATGGAGGCAGGGACTCAAGCCTGTAATCCCAGCACTTTGGGAGGCTGAGATGGGTGGATTGCTTAGGGCCAGGAGTTTAAGACCAGCCTGGGCAACATTGTGGGACCCCCCACCACCTCTCCAAAAACCACAAATATTAGCCAGGCATGGTGTTGCATGCCTTTAGTCCCAGCACTTTGGGAGGCTGAGGCAGGAGGATCACCTGAGCCTAGGACTTTGAGGCTGCAGTGAGCTGTAATTACGCCCCTGCACTCCAGCCTGGGTGACAGAACAAGACCCTGAATCTAAATAAGTAACTAAGAGGTGGAGTCCTGGGAGGACTCTGGGTATAATGAGTAAAGCAGGGGAAGAGACACCCCACAGGGGATTGACAGAGAAAGCTACAGAAGAAAGGTGAGAACAAGGGGAGGGTGCATCGCAGATGTGAAAGGAACATGTTCATGAGGGAGGCGTAGTCAGTAACATCGGACGATTACCAAAAAGTGTTTGTCTGATTTGATGACCAGGAGGTTACTAGTGACCCTGGTGAGGGCAAATCTTTTTTTTTTCTTTGATGGAGTCTTGCTGTGTCACCCAGGCTGGAGTGCAATGGCATAATCTCGGCTCACTGCAACCTCTGTCTCCTGGGTTCAAGTGATTCTCCTGCCTCCCCAGTAGCTGGGATTACAGGTGTGCACCACCATCCCTAGCTAATTTTTGTATTTTTAGTAGAGACGGGGTTTCACCATGTTGGCCAGGGTGATGTTGAACTCCTGACCTCAGGTGATCTGCCCCGCCTCAGCCTCCCAAAGTGTTGGGATAACAGGCATGAGCCACCGGACCTGGCTGGCGAGGGCAGAAGCCAGACTCAAGTAGGTGGAAAAGTAGGAAATGAGGAAGTGGAGACAGTGAGTGTCCACCGCTCTCTCAAGAAACTCATGTGTGAACCATAGGAGTGAAATAAGGAAGTGGTTTGAGGTTGCCAAGTTGAGAGAGGCTCCCCCTGACACAGGAACCTGGGTGTGTTTTATATCCTGAAAAGAGAGGGTCTGCAGAGAGAGGCCTGGCAGTAGAGGAGAAAAGGGTGAAACGATGGGGTGAGGTCACTGAAGAAATGGGAGGAATGTGTCCCAAGAGGGATCGGTCTTGGGCCCAGTGAGAACCATTACTTTAAAAACATTTTTTTAGAGACAGGGTCTCCCTCTGTCATCCAGGCTGGAATGCAGTGGCGTGATCATAGCTCACTGAAGCCTCCAATTCCTGGGCTCAAGGGATCCTCCTGTTTCAGCCTCCCGAGTAGTTAGGATTACAGGCACACGCCATCACACCTGGCTAATACTTAATTTTATTTATTTATTTATTTATTTATTTATTTATTTATTTGAGATAGAGTTTTGCTCTTGTTGCCCAGGCTGGAGTGCAATGGTACAATCTCGGCTCACTGCAACCTCCACCTCCCAGGTTCAAGCGATTCTCCTGCCTCAGTCTCCCGAGTAGCTGGGATTACAGGCGTGTGCCACCACACCTGGCTAATTTTTTGTGTTTAGTAGAGACAGAGTTTCACCATGTTGGTCAGGCTGATTTCAAACTCCTGACCTCAGGTGATTCGCCTGCCTCGGCCTCCCAAAGTGCTGGGATTACAGGCGTGAACCACTGCACCTGGCCCATATTTTATATTTTGTAGAAATGGAGTGTCACTATGTTGTTCAGGCTTTTCTCAATCTCCTGGCCTCAAATGATCCTCCTGCCTTGGCCTCCTGAAGTGCTGGGATTCCAGGCCTGAGCCACTGTGCCTGGGCAGGAGCGCTTTTGGAATGTGAGTCAGTGCTGACCCTGCAGGTAGATGGAAGATCAGGGCCACATGAGGAGGTGCCGGGCTACGAGAGCAACCACTTGCCAGTGAGACTCTGTTACTTCTTTACTTGGAGACTGGTGGGGGCTCCTTGCTACCCAACAAAGAAAACGCCTTGAGAAGGCCCTGTTTGAGGTCCCCCATGCTCTGCCCCTATGGACCTTCCCAGCCTTCTGACCTTTCCTATCACCCCAAGCACCTGAGGCCCCAGCCTTGGGGGACAGCTCTCCATTCCCTAAAACGTCATGATCTTTTCTTGCCTTCATCTGAATGGCTCTTCTCCGTCTTGCCTCTCTTCTTTGCTTGGCAAGCTCCTGTTCAAGACCGAGTTCAGGCCGGGCGCAGTGGCTCACACCTGTAATCCCAGCAATCTGGGAGGCAAGGCAGGCGGATCATCTGAGGTCAGGAGTTTGAGACCAGCCTGGGCAGTATAGCAAGACCCCATCTCTAAAAAAGTAGAAAAATTAGACAGGTGTGGTGGCTTGTGCCTGGAATCCCAGCACTTTGGGGGACCAAGGCAGGTGAATCACCTGAGGTACAGAGTTCAAGACCAGCTTGGCCAACGTGGTGAAACCCCATCTCTACTAAAAACACAAAAATTAGCTGGGCATGGTGGCAGGCACCTATAATCCCAGCTACTCCAGAGGTGGAGGCAGGAGAATTGCTGGAACCTGGGGGGCGGAGGTTGTAGTGAGCTGAGATCGTGCCACTGCACTCCAGCCTGGACGAAACAGCAAAACCCCATCTCAAAAAAAAAGAAATCATGTCTGCTATGGCAGGCCCACAGTCGGCTGCAGCTCTGAGCCAACTGCAGGATGAAGAACGGTTGCCTAATTGGAAAGTGTCAGCATCCGAGAATTCAAAAAAGAAATCTGATGAGCCTTCTCCTGCTTTATATATTATGTGGAGAATTTAGATCTTATGTTGGTTTGCACAAGTTCCCTGCAGAAAAAAAAAAAATTGCTCTGCGTATATCTCTTGGAAAATAAGACAATAGTATTTTTCCTTTGCAAAGGCAGCTATAACAGATGTGAAAATAAGTACACTCAACTCTAATACGATTATACAGAAGAGCATGGATGCATTTCAAATGTTAGATGTTGCTAGTATTATCAAATGATTTCTTTTTTTCTTTTTTTTTTGAGACAGAGTCTCACTCTCTTGCCCAGGCTGGAGTACAGTGGCACAATCTTGGCTCACTGCAGCCTCCACCTCCCAGGTTCAAGTGATTCTCTTGCCTCAGCCTCCTGAGTAGCTGGGACTACAGGCGCGTGCCACCATGTCTGGCTAATTTTTGTATTTTTAGTAGTGATGGGGTTTCGCCATTGTTGGCCAGGCTCATCTCGAACTCCTGACCTCAGGCAATCTGCCCACCTCGGCTTCCCAAAGTGCTAGGATTACAGGCATGAGCCACTGCACCTGGCCTATTATCAAATGATTTCTTTTCTTCTTTCTCTCATTCTCTCTCTTTTTTTTTTTTTTTTTTTTTTTTTTGAGACTCTCTGTCACTGAGGCTGGGGTGCAGTGACACAATCATGGCCTACTGCAACCTCGACCTGCTGGGCTTAAGTAATCCTCCCACCTCAGCTGCCCCCCGAGTAGCTGGGACTGCAGGCATGTGTTATTTATTTTTTCCATGCCCAGTTATTTATTTTTTCCTTTTAAATTTTTTGTAGAGACAAGGTCCTACTATGTTGCCCAGGCTGGTCTCGAACTCCTGGACTCAAGCAATTCTCCCACCTTGGCCTTCCGAAGTGCTAGGATTACAGGCATGAGTCACCACACTCAGCCTCAAATGATTTCATATTGACCTTTTAATCATGACTCCTCTCTGCCAAGCACTGAAAAGTTGAATCATTATACTCTATATCTGCAATTATATAGATTATGAAACTTCCTTTCAAATTCATTGCAGCGGATAACTTTTTTGAGTCATTGACTTCATTTTATATTTTAAAAAATTATGAAATATCGTCTGTCATTGCATTCTAATTAAAATCTGTGCAAAATGCTTTGGGAAAATGGATCTTTTATAGAAAAAAACTGGGACAAATTTCTTTCTTTCTTTTTTTTTTTTTTGAAATGGAGTCTCGTTCTGTCATCCAGGCTGGAGTGCAATGGCATGATCTTAGCTCACTGCAACCTCCGACTCCCAGGTTCAAGCAATTCTCTGCTTCAGCCTCCAGAGTAGCGAGGACTACAGGTGCCCACCACCAGGCCCGGCTAATTTTTGTATTTTTAGTAGAGATGGGGTTTCACCATATTGGCCAAGCTGGTCTTGAACTCCTGACCTTGTGATCCGCCCACCTCGGCCTCCCAAAGTGCTGGGATTACAAGTGTGAGGCACTGCGCTCGGCCTGGGACAAATGATTTCTATGGCTTTCAAAGATAAAATATATAATATACTAAACCAGGGTGTGCAATCTTTTGGCTTCCCTGGACCACATTGGAAGAAGAATTGTCTTGGGCCACACATAAAATACACTAACGATAGCTGATGGGCAAAAAAAAATAAAAAATCACAAAAAAATCTCATAATGTTTTAAGTTTACAAATTTGTGTTGGTCTGCATTCAAAGCCATCCTGGGCCATCCTGGGGTTGCACAAGTTTGCACTAAACCAACTCTAACATAGCTTATTCTGTTTTACTGTTAAATTATATCTCTGGGCTGGGTGCGGTGGCTCATGCCTGTAATCCCAGCACTTTGGGAGGCCGAGGTGGGTAGATCACTTGAGACCAGGAGTTCGAGACCAGCCTGGCCAACATGGCAAAACCACATCTCTACTAAAAATACAAAAATTGGCCGGGCACGGTCGCCCATGCCTGTAATCCCAGCACTTTGGGAGGCCGAGGCAGGTGGATCACGAGGTCAGGAGTTCAAGACCAGCCTGGCCAACATAGTGAAACCCCATCTCTACTAAAAATACAAAAAATTAGCTGGGTGTGGTGGTGCACACCTGTAATCCCAGCTACTCAGGAGGCTGAGGCAAGAGAATTGTTTGAACCCAGAAGGCGGAAGTTGCAGTTAGCCAAGATCATGTCATTGTACTCCAGACTGGGCGATAGAGTGAGACTCCATCTTGGAAAAAAAAAAAAAAGCCAGGAGGGGTGGTGCACTTCTATAGTCCCTGCTACTTGGGAGGCTGAGGCATGAGAATTGCTTGAACCCAGGAAGTGGAGGCTGTAGTGAACTGAGATTGTGCCACTGCACTCCAGCCTGGGCAATAGAGTGAGAGCCCATCTGGGGGGAAAAAAAAAAAAAAAAAAAGAAAGCTTTTACGGATAATTAAATTTTAGTACATTTCCAAAAAAATTTATTGCTAGTTTTTTTAGGTGTAATTACGTATTACGTAATGGTACTGTGGTTAGGTAAAATAATCTTCATCTGACATACAATAATATGATGAATCTCAAAACATGAAAAGTGAAAAAAAGCAGATGCATACTATACTACATATTTCATTTGTGTGGAACATTCTAGAACAGGCAAAATTAATCTATAATGACAGCAAACAGATCAGTGGTTGTCTGGGGCTGAGGTTGGGGATGGATTGTGGAAGGAACTGTTTTTTTTGTTTTGTTTTGTTTTGTTTTTTTTGAGATGGAGTCTCATTCTGTTGCCCAGGCTGGAATGCAGTGGTGCAATCTCGGCTCATTGCAACCTCTGCCTCCTGGGTTCAAGCGATTCTCTTGCCTCAGCCTCCTGAGTAGCTGGAACCACAGGCACGTGCCACCACGCCTGGCTAATTTTTTGTATTTTTAGTAGAGACGGGGTTTCACCATGTTAGCCAGGATGGTCTCCATCTCCTGACCTCGTGATCCACCCGCCTCAGCCTCCCAAAGTGGTGGGATTACAGGCATGAGCCACTGCGCCTGACCAATGGAAGGAACTTTTACAGGTGATGCGAGTATTTCATGTTTTGATTATGGTAGTAAATGTAATACATACCCATGTAAGGGTATGTATATTTGTCAAAGCTAACTGAATGATGCACTTAAATGAACGTGCTTTATTGTATGAAAATTAAAGTGGGTTGGGCGCGGTGGCTCACGCCTGTAATCCTAGCACTTTGGGAGCCTGAGGTGGGTGGATCACGAGATCAGGAGTTCGAGACCAGTCTGGCCAACATAGTGAAACCCTGTCTCAACTAAAAATACAAAAAATTAGCTGGGTGTGGTGGTGTGCACCTGTAATCCTAGCTACCTGGGAGACTGAGGCAGGAGAATTGCGTGAACCTGGGAGGTGGAGGTTTCAGTGAACTGAGATTGTGCCACTGCACTGCAACCTGGGTAACAGTGTGAGACTCCATCTCAAAAAAATAAAAAGAAAAAAAGAAAATTAAAATGTGTTTTGTTGTATGTAATTAAAGTTGGTTTTAAAAAGAAGGAAAATAACGTTACAACTAGAATAAAAAGAATTCGCCAGGCATGGTGGTGCACACCTGTAATCCCAGCACTTTGGGAGGCTGAGGTGGGAAGATCGCTTGAGCCCAGGAATTCAAGACCAGCCTTGGCAAAATGGTGAAACCCTGTCTCTACAGCAAATGCAAAAATTAGCCAGGTGTGGTGGTATGTACCTATCCCAGCTACTTGGGAGGCTGAGGCAGGAGACTCATTTGAACCCAGGAGGCAGAGGTTGCAGTGAGCTGAGATCTCGCCACCACACTGGAATTACAGGCACACGCCACCATGCCAGGCTAATTTTTGTATTTTTGTAGAGGCGGGTTTTTGTGATGTTGGCCAGGCTGGTCTCAAACTTCTGACCTCAGGTGATCTGCCCACCTTGACCTCCCAAAGTGCTGGGATTACAGGTTTGAGTCACTGCATCTTTGAGATGGAGTCTCACTGTGTTGCCAGGCTGGAGTGCAGTGGCGTGATCTCAGCTCACTGCAACCTCCACCTCCTGGGTTCAGGCGATTCTCCTGCCTCAGCCTCCTGAGTAGCTGGGACTACAGGCACGCACCACAATGCCCAGGTAATTTTTGTATTTTTAGTAGAGACGGGGTTTCACCATGTTGGCCAGGATGTTCTCAATCTTTTGACCTAGTGATCCACCCACCTCAGCCTCCCAAAGTGCTGGGATTACAGGCGTGAGCCACCATGCCTGGCTAATACTGAAGTATTTAAGTTGAAATGCTATGATGTCTGAGATTTGTTTGAATATATTCTTTTTTTTTTTTTTTTTTTTTTAGATGAAGTCTCACTCTGCTGCCCAGGCTGGAGTGCAGTGGCACAATCTCAGCTCACTGCAAGCAAGCTCCGCCTCCTGGGTTCACGCCATTCTCCTGCCTCAGCCTCCTGAGTAGCTGGGACTACAGGCGCCCGCCACCACGCCCAGCTAATTTTTATATTTCTAGTAGAGACGGGGTTTCACCTTGTTAGCCAGGATGGTCTTGATCTCCTGACCTTGTGATCCGCACGCCTCGGCCTCCCAAAGTGCTGGGATTACAGGCGTGAGCCACCACACCCAGCCTGTTTTAATATATTCTAAGAAAATAGTGTGAAAGAAGAAATGAATCAATGTTTGCTAATATTGCCATGTTTGAATCAAATATTGCCAATATATGTTGACCATTGTTAAAGCTGGATGATGGGTACAAAGAGTTTATTATATAATTATTTCCCTTTTCTGTATTTGAAAATGTCTACAGGCCAGGCATGGTGGCACATGCCTGTAATCCCAGCACTTTGGAAGCCTGAGGCGAGAGGATCACTTGAGGTCAGCAGTTGGAGACCAGCCTGGCCAACATGGTGAAACCCTGTCACTACTACAAATGCAGAATTAGCTGCGCATGGTGGTGCATGCCTGTAATTCCAGCTACTCAGGAGGCTGAGGCAGGAGAATTGCTTGAACCCAGGAGGTGAAGGTTGCAGTAAGCTGAGATTGCAGCACTGCACTCCAGCTTGGGCAACAGAATGAGACTCTGTCTAAAAAAAAATCGGCTGCATGAGGTGGCTCATGCCAGTAGTCCCAGCACTTTAGGAGGCCAAGGTAGAGGTTTGCTTGAGCCTAGGAGGCTGAGTCCACAGTGAGCACTAATCGAGCCACTGCACTCCAGCCTGGGTGATAGAGTGAGACCCTCATTAAAAAAAAAAAAAAAATTAACAAATTCTTTTTTTTTTGAGATGGAGTTTCGCTCTTGTTGCCCAGTCTGGAGTGCAATGGCGTGATCTCAGCTCACTGCAAGCTCTGCCTCCCAGTTTCAAGCGATTCTCCTGCCTCAGCCTCCCTAGTAGCTGGGATTACAGGCATGTGCCACCATGCCCGGCTAATTTTGTATTTTTAGTAGAGACAGGATTTCTCCATGTTGGTCAGGCTGGTCTCGAACTCTCAACCTCAGGTGATCCGCCCGCCTCAGCCTCCCAAAGTGCTGGGATTACAGGTATGAGCCACTGCGCCCGGACACAAATTCTTTTTTTTTTTTTTTTGAGACGGAGTCTCACGCTGTTGCCCAGGCTGGAGTGCAGTGGCGCGATCTCGGCTCACTGCAAGCTCCGCCTCCTGGGTTCACGCCATTCTCCTGCCTCAGCCTCCTGAGTAGCTAGGACTACAGGCGCCCGCCACTGCGCCCGGCTAATTTTTTGTATTTTTAGTAGAGACGGGGTTTCACTGTGGTCTCGATCTCCTGACCTTGTGATCCGCCCGCCTCGGCCTCCCAAAGTGCTGGGATTACAGGCTTGAGCCACCGAGCCCGGCCACAAATTCTTAAAAAGAGATAAAATAGGTTGGGTGCAGTGGCTCATGCCTGTAATCCTAGCATTTTGGGAGGCCAAGGCAGGCAGATCACCTGAGGTCAGGAGTTTGAGACCAGCCTGGTCAACATGGTGAAACCCCATCTCTACTAAAAATACACACAAATTAGCTGGGCATGGTGGTGAACATCTGTAATCCCAGCTACTCAGGAGGCTGAGGCAGAAGAATCGCCTCAACCTGGGAGGCAGAGGTTGGAGTGAACCGAGATTGCACCATTGCCCCCCTGCCTGAACAACAGAGTGAAACTCCATCTCAAAATAATAATAATAATAAGAGACAAAATAAAACTTTATTACCATCAAAAGTTAAAAAAGAAGAAAGAAGGGCCGGGCACGGTGGCTCACGCCTGCCTGTAATCCCAGCATTTTGGGAGGCCAAGGCGGGCAGATCACAAGGTCAGGAGATCGAGACCATCCTGGCTAACATGGTGAAACCCTGTCTCTACTAAAAATACAAAAAAATTAGCCGGGTGTGGTGGTGGGCGCCTGTAGTTAGTCCCAGCTACTTGGGAGGTTGAGGTAGGAGAATGGCGTGAACCTGGGAGGTGGAGCTTGCAGTGAGCTGAGATTGCGCCACTGCACTCCAGCCTGGGCGACAGAGTGAGACTCCGTCTCAAAAAAAAAAAGAAGAAAGAAACCTAGTTCAAATTTGATTAAAAAAAAAAAGAGAGAGAGAGAGAGAGAATTTGTTGCTTTACATAATGGAAAGATCTAGCTTCAAGTGCGGCTGGACCCAGGGCTCTGGGAGTCTGTCTTGCTCGCTCCCTTTCGTGACCCTACTGTCCTCTAGGTTGGTTCTGTTCTCAGGTAGTTTTGCTTCAGATGAAGGTGAGATGACTACCAGCATTTCTTAGACTTCTATCCTATAATGTGAGTCATCCAACAGAAAGTTCCAATTAAAGGCCTGGAATTAGCACTTTGGGAGGCCAAGGTGGACAGATCACCTGAGGGCAGGAGTTCCAAACCAGCCTGACCAACATGGTGAAACCCTGTCTCTACTAAAAAAATACAGAAGTAGCCGGACGTGGTGGCGCATGCCTGTAATCCCAGCTCCTCAGGAGGGTGAGGCAAGGAGAATCGCTTGAACCTGGGAGGCAGAAGTTGCAGTGAGCCAAGATTGCACCATTGCACTCCAGCCTGGGCAAGAAGAGCGAAACTCTGTCTCAAAAAGAAAGAAAGAAAGAGAGAGAGAGAGAGAGAGAGAGAGAGAGAGAAAGAAAGCCTGGAATTAGTTCATAGGGCACTGTTGGCCTGGCCTGGGTTGCCAGCGCTCATCAGCTCATCACTCCTCTCTCTCTTTTTTTTTTTTTTTTTTTTTTTGAGACGGAGTCTTGCTCTGTCACCCAGGCTGGAGTGCAGTGGCCGGATCTCAGCTCACTGCAAGCTCCGCCTCCCGGGTTTACGCCATTCTCCTGCCTCAGCCTCCTGAGTAGCTGGGACTACAGGCGCCCGCCACCTCGCCCGGCTAGTTTTTTGTATTTTTTAGTAGAGACGGGGTTTCACCGTGTTAGCCAGGATGATCTCCATCTCCTGACCTCGAGATCCGCCCGTCTCGGCCTCCCAAAGTGCTGGGATTACAGGCTTGAGCCACCGTGCCCGGCATCACTCCTCTCTTAATCAGCTGTTCTCTAATGGCAGGGGTGTGCTAATTAGCCTCTGAATGCCCGGCACAAAGCACCCTGCCTGGGACACAAGTAGGTGGTGGGTGGATGGATGGACAGATAGGTGAGGAAGAGCATGGAAAATAAGCAACACAGTGAGACCATGTCTCTGAAAAAATTAAAAGAGGGCTGGGGGAGGTGGCTCACACCTATAATTCCAGCACTTTGGGAAAAGCTGAAGCGGGAGGATTGCTTGCATTCAGGAGTTCAAGACCAGCCTGGGCAATATAGCAAAACCCCCATCTCTACAAAAAATTTAAAAATTAGCTAGGTATTATGGCACGTGCCTGTAGTCTTGAGAGTGACTTGAGAGGCTGAGGTGGGAGGAGAAGTCTCAGTGACTTGAGAGGCTGAGGCGGGAGGATCGCTCACTTGAGCCTGGGAGGTGGAGGCTGCAGTGAGCTGTGATTATACCACTGCACTCCAACCTGGGTGACAGAGTAAGATGCTGTCTCAAAAATAAATTAATTAAATTAAATAAAAAATAAGAAAAAGGGCTGGGCACGGTGGCTCACGCCTGTAATTTCAGCACTTTAGGGGGCCAAGATGGGCAGATCGCCTGAGGTCAAGAATTTGAGATCAGCCTGGACAACACAGTGAAATCCCGTATCTACTAAAAATTCAAAAAGTTAGCTGGGCATGGTGGTGGGCACCTGTAATCCCTGCTACTTGGGAGGCTGAGGCAGGAGAATCGCTTGAACCTGGGAGGTGGAGGTTGTAGTGAGCCAAGATCAGGTTACTGCACTCCAGCCTGGGTTACAGAGTAAGACTCTGTCTCAAAAAAAAAAAAAAGGAAAAAGAAAAATGAGAAAAAGAGTCCCTTTCATATGTTTACAAAGCATGCTGCCATGCAAAGAGCAGAAACTCCAAGTAGAAGTGACTTCCCAAAGACAGCATGCTACTTGTGTCTTTCTAGGGCCACACTTTCTCCATGGAGAAGGCAGAGGGGGTGGGGAAAGTTGCCAGCACACTCCAGTCTGGTTCCTGGCACTGTGCCCAGCATTTATAGACAGTTTCCATTAGTCCTCATCCTCTATAAAGTGAGGGCCACCGTGCAGCTGTCCTAGATGAGGAAACCGCACCTGGCCAGGGACAGCAAGGAGATGCTGAAACCAGGGTTCTCCGGGGTGCCTGACCCCACCATGCTCCACAGCCTCCTTTGGGCAAGACAGACCAGGGAAGCTCTGTGAACCTTGCTAAAGACTCTGGACTTGGGCCGGGCACGGTGGTTCACACCTGTAATCCCAGCACTTTGGGAGGCTGAGGTGGGTGGATCACCTGAGGTCAGGAGTTCAAGACCAGCCTGACCAACATGGTGAAACCCCGTCTCTACTAAAAATACAAAAATTTGCCAGGCAAGGTGGCATGCACCGTAATCCTAGCTAGTCGGGAGGCTGAGTCAGGAGAATCACTTGAACCTGGGAGGCGCAGGTCACAGTGAGCAGAGATCGTACTACTGTACTCAAGCCTGAGTAACAGAGTGAGACTCTGTCTCAAAAAAATAAATAAATAAATAAATAAATAAAATAAAAAGAGGAGTATGGACTTGATCCCAACACTTCAGTCCACTTCTAATGTAGGTATCTGGCTCCTAGGAAGGGCCTCTGGTCCTGTCTACCTGCAGGGTAGGTGTAATCAGAATTTTTTCAGCTGCAAGTGCCAGAAATCCAAGTCATACTTATTGGCTTATGTGAAAAAGAAGTGCATTGCCTTATACAACAGAAAAGTTAAGGATTTCAGGCACAGCTTGATCCAGATACTCAAATGATCTGAAGAATATGTTTCTTCGTATCTCGCCTCTGCAGGCCTCTGTACAGATGACTCATCCCATCCAGCTTTTTTGTTCTTTTTTTTTTTCCAGACGAAGTCTTGCTCTATTGTCCAGGCTGGAGTGCAGTGGCGTGATCTCGGGTTACCAAAACTTCCACCTCCCGGGTTTGAGCGATTCTCCTGCCTCAGCTTCCCAAGCAACTGGGTGGGACTACAGGTACACGCCACCATGCCCGGCTAATTTTCATATTTTTAGTGGAGACAGGTTTTGCCATGTTGGCCAGGCTGTTCTCAAACTCCTGGCCTCAGGTGATCTGCTCCCCCTCGGCCTCCCAAAGTGCTGGGATTACAGGTGTGAGCCACCGTGCCTTGCTCTGACCAGCTTTTCCTGCATGCCAATAAGATGTCACCAGCAGTGCTGGGCATACATCCTATCAGCTTCCTAACCCCCAGTGGAAAGAGGACATCTTTTTCACAGCAGCTCCGAGATGAGTCTTGGGCACAAGTTGAATCAAGTGAACCAATGAATACAGTTGCTTTGGCTGGGAAGCACAGGTCATGTGACTATGCCAGGTCCCTTCCTGAACCTCATGGACTGCCTGTAAGGAAGGGTTGGTTCCCCAAAAGAAAATCCAATAAAGAGGCAACGGGGCCAGTCACAGTGGCTCATGCCTGTAATTGCAGCACTTTGGGAGGCTGAGGCAGGAGGACTGCTTGAGCCCAGGAGGTCGAGACCCACCTAGGCCACATAGTGAGATCCTATCTCTACCAAAAATTTAAAAAATTAGCTAGGTGTGGTGGGCATGTGTCTCTGGTCCCGGGTACTCGGGAGGCTCTGAGGATGGATGGGAGGATCGCTTGAGCCTGGGAGGCTGAGGCTGCAGTGAGCTGTGATCGTGCCATTGCACCCCAGCCTGAGCAACAGAGCGAGACCCTGTCTCAAAAAAAAAAAAAAAGAGGCAATGGTAAGAGGTTAGACCAGCAGGAACAACAGAGGCAAAGGTCCCCCTTTTTTTTTCTTTTAATTGAAACTGGGTCTCCCTCTCACCCAGGCTGGAGTGCAGTGGTACAATCACAGCTCACTGTTTAGTCTGGAATTCCTGGGCTCAAGCAATCCTCCCACTTCAGCCTCCTAAGCAGCTGAGAACACAGGCGCATGCCACCACAGCTGGCTAATTTCAATTTTTTTTTTTTTTTTTAGAGATGGGGTCTTGCTATGTTGCCCACACTGGTCTCAAACTCCTAGGCTCAAGTAACTTTCACTGCTCCTGGGCAAATGCCCTCTGACACCCCTTATAAGGAAACCCTTTCAGAAGGCTGGCCCCCTCTCAAACATGGAGAGCCTTGCCAGGGCCTTCCCCACTCACTGCTGTAACTAATTCTTATGCTGCATGGACATCTGCTTCCCAGAACCTCCACCCACCGGCCTTGCTCCTGTCCTTTGTGGCAGCCCCAAGCCTGCTCACCCCTTCCCATGCTGCGGCCTGCTTGGCCTCTGGAAGCAGCACTGTCTGCCTGCACCTTGCCCTCTCCAGGGCCGTCAGGCTCACCACCTTCAGGGACCTGGTTTCCAAGTCCTTCACCAATGCACTTGTTCTGTGTGTGGACATGAGGCCCTCCCGAGCTGAAGTCAGCGTGTGCTTCAGTTTCTGCATCTGTAAAATTCAGATAGTATTTGCTACCCAGGGGTGCTATGAGGATTACATGAACATAGTATAGTCTCTAGAACAGTGCACAGCACACAGTAGGCACTCAATAAATGCCAGTTATTATTCCTGTCACTTCTGTTGGCGACTGCACATCAGAGTACCCACATCACCTTGGTCTAGTCCCATCCAGTTGCAGGCCTTTGAGTACAGTACAACCCTAAGGTTTTTACAATTGCATAATCTATAGAACATTTACAGATTTATTGTCTCGTTTGAGTTTAGTAACTTTTTTGTTGTTGTTGAGATGGAGTCTTACTCTGTTGCCCAGGCTGGAGTGCAGTGGTGCCATCTTAGCTCACTGCAACCTCTGCCTCCTGGGTTAAGGCGATTCTTCTGCTTCAGCCTCCTGAGTAGCTGGAACTACAGGCGCCCACCACCACACCCAGCTAATTTTTTTTTTTTTTGAAATGGAGTCTCGCTCTGTCGCCCAGGCTGGAGTGCAGTGCTGCGATCTCGGCTCACTGCAAGCTCCGCCTTCCGGGTTCACGCCATTTTCCAGCCTCAGCCTCCAGAGTAGCTGGGGCTACAGGCTCCCGCCACCACACTCAGCTCATTTTTTGTATTTTTAGTAGAGACAGGGTTTCACCATGTTAGCCAGGATGGTCTCGATCTCCTGACCTCGTGATCTGCGCACCTTGGTCTCCCAAAATGCCGGGATTATAGGCGTGAGCCACCGTGCCTGGCCAGAGCCTCATAACTTTGTGAGGTGGGCAGGACAAATCTTATTAATTCCCCATTTACCAATGAGAAAACGAGGTTCAGAGAGATCAGCCCTCTTGCCCAAGATCACACAGCCAGTCAGTGGCAGAGGTGGGACTTGAACCCGTCCCTTGCTGTTCCTTGAACCTCTCCACATGACAGGGCTGTCCCTCAGCCTACAGGTCACCCCTCTAGCCTTGCCTGTTGGCTCTTCCTCATCCTTTTGGGCCCAGCCCAGATACTTTGTAAACAAGAATGACAAGAGCTAACTTTTTTTTTTTTTTTTTTTTTTTTTTTTTTTTTTTTTTTTTTTTTTAATGAGACAGAGTCTTGCTCTTTCACCCAGGGAAGACTGGGTGATGCAGTGGCTCAGTCTTGGCTCACTGCAGCCTCTGCCTCCTGGGTTCAAGCTATTCTCATGCCTTAGCTTCCTGAGTAGCTGGGATTACAGGTATGCATCACTACACCACGCTAATTTTTGTATTTTTAGTGGAGATGTGGTTTTACCATGTTGGCCAGGCTGGTCTCAAACTCCTGACCTCAGGTGATCCGCCAGCCTTGGCCTCCCAAAGTGCTAGGATTACAGGCGTGAGTCACCACGCATGGCCGAGAGCTAACGTTTATTAAGCCCTCGCCACTTTCTAGATGAGGTCCTTACTGACTTTCTTGGGTTATTTTAGGTAATCATACCCATACCTCTTACGTGGCAGGTATGACTGTTACAGAGGGAGAAACCGAGGCTGAGAAAGGCTAAGTAGCGGCCACATGTCACTCAGCAGGTGACAGGCTGCGGTCGCACTCATGACATAGTCTGACTCTAGAGCAGGCCTTTCCTGCCCGCTGTTGCTGTCTCCAGAAACCTCTCTGAATCTAAGGGTGGGAACTACTCCTCCTTGCCCTCGAGCCTTCGCCAAAGCCGGGCTTGGAGCGGCCGTGGGCTCCTCCTCCTTCCCCCAGGCTGGGCTCTTCACGGGCGGGAGCCTGCCTGGCTCGCCTGCCTCGCTCGACCCTGTAGCCCCTGGCACGAAGTAGGTGCCCGTGATGCCGAATTATTTCAGCAGGAGGGCAGGGGTGTTCCCGATGAAGACAGGAGACCAGGGAGGAGAAGCGACTCCCGGGGCCACCCATGTGTAGATCTCGGAGCCAGGCAAGAGCCAGGTCCCTTGGGTCCGGGAGCGCGCTCGGGGCTCCTCCTCTCCCGTGCCCCCCGCGACCCCCGCGCTCCCCGCGCTCGCGTCTGCGGGGTCGGGAGGAGGGGGCGGCGTCGCCGGGCCGGGGCGGACACCGAGGCCTGGCGGGCGGGCCTGGAGCGCTTTCGTGCCTGCCAGGGAAAGGCTGGAGAGGAGGCTAGGGGCGGACGCAGGGAGAAAAGAAGCAACGGGGTGTTTTTGCCTTTTGACATTTTAAAAAGAAGTGCAGATTCGCTTCCCGGAGCCGGGCTGGCAGCCTGCGCTATGGTTAGGAACCAACGTGGGGCGCGGGCTGAGGCAGGGGAGGGAGGCGGCCGCAGCAGGGGCCCGGGAGCGCAGGGCGGGCCTGGAAGAGCTCCGCCCCAAGGGGCGCGGCCACCCTGGAGGCGGGCGCACGGCTGCTTCTCATTCATTGTCTTGACAAGAGCATCCTCAGCGGGCGAGTCCCCGGCTCCTCCAGCTCCTTCCTCCTCTTCCTCCTCCTCCTCCACCTCCGGCTTTTGGGGGGTCACTGTCCTCTCTCTGCAGCAGGTGAGGCTGGGCCCAGGAGGCGCGGGTGGACCGGGGCGAGGGCCACCTGTGGGGCGGCGCGCGTGTGGGAGCCGCGGGTTGCGGGGGCGCGCGGCTGTCACCGCGACCCAGCCAGCGCCGGGGCCAGGGAGCGGGCGCAGCAGCCCGTGGGGGGACGCTGCCTGGAGTGGGGGCCGCCGGGGCCCCAGAGCGCTCTGCGGAGGCGAGGGCGAGGGACCACCGCGGCCAAGATGGAGGTGGGCGGCCGGGGGTTAGCACAGTGTCGAGGGCCCGACTCCCCCCGGAATTAAGTCTCGGGGAGGGTGGGGACGGGGACAGGGTGGGGTGAGTGGGGCAGCTGCCCTGGGCTTGGAGACAGGAAGGGGTTGAGAGCAAAACAAGAAAAGACCAAGTTCCCCTTTCCGTGGTTTCCGGGCCTGGTACCTGCGGCGGGGGAGGAGGCAGGGTGGGGCGATGGCTTCCTGTCCCCCACCTCTGGTCCGGGGCTCCTCTCTCTCCAGACCCTGGCTGCTCCTCAAGACGGGGGCTCTTCACGTACGCTCCTCACCGATCTTTGGGCAGGCCGACCTAGCAGCCTCTTTGGGAGTCCTGGGGTGGCCAGGGGTGTTGGCGCCCCCAGTGAGTAGGCGAGGCTGAGGCTAGGGGCAGAGGCTCTGGGCACGGTACCCTCTCAGCGGTAGCACAGGCCCCTTCCCTGAGCAGGAGGGTGATGCGGTGGCACAAGGTCGTCCCTGGAGTTCCTTGCTCCCCACCAGACACTGGGGGAAACCATCCTAGCTGGACATCAGAGCAGTTGGAGTGGCTTCTCCCTTCCTGTGTGCATTTCACATGGGGGTGGAGATGGCTCTTAAGGGCACCTGCTTTTCTGAGCGAAGGCAAGAGGCAGAGGTATGGGGAGGAGAAGATACTGGGACCTGAGCCAGAGACCTGCTGGGGAAGCCATCCTGCCACCTCACTCCCCTCGGGCAGCCCCCACGCCACTTCCTCCTGTGTCCAGCCCCGCACCGGCAGGGGAAGGAGGCCAGCCCCTGTCCCTGCCTTTAGGAAGCGCTGTGTGGGTGTGAGGGAGGTGGGCTCTGGACACTGTAACTAAGAGAGAACCCACCCTCAGAGCCATCTGGGCTGATGACGCCTGAGTCTGAACCATTAGGAAGGACGGGCTCTGCATCCATCAGCCAGTCAGTCAACAAACATGCAGTGGGGGCAACACCACGCCAGGCTCTGTTGCAGAGGCTGAGGGTACAGATTGAGAGTGTGACTCAGAGTGGCCTGGGGCCAGGGAGAAGGGGGCTTGCAGGTTAGATGGAAGGAGAGGCCAGGGAAGGCGAGCGGGCATAAGCCACAGAGGAAAGGATAGGGAGCCCCTGGAGATGATGCTGGGACCTCAAAAGCCAGACTGAGGGGTGTCCTGGGGGAGGTGGGGACCACTGGAAGATCAGAGTTGACCCGAAGGGAGAAATGCTCTTATCCTGTGTGCCCCTAGAATGAGCCGGCAGGTGGTCCGCTCCAGCAAGTTCCGCCACGTGTTTGGACAGCCGGCCAAGGCCGACCAGTGCTATGAAGATGTGCGCGTCTCACAGACCACCTGGGACAGTGGCTTCTGTGCTGTCAACCCTAAGTTTGTGGCCCTGATCTGTGAGGCCAGTGGGGGAGGGGCCTTCCTGGTGCTGCCCCTGGGCAAGGTGAGCCCCTGGGGCCCTGGGGGTAGCAGCTCCTCCACCCGACCCATGGCTCTGTGGAGGTCCTGATTAGGTGACTGTCATCAGGCCTTCCAGGGCCTGTGTTGCCATCTGGAAAACTGAGCTGGGCCCCATGAGCCTTACACTTCCTCTAGCTCCTCTGTGCTGTGGCTGTGTGGAAACTGATGCTCAGAAGGAGCCAACACAAGATGGGTCACACCAGTGACCAGGACTACAGACAGTCCTGCAGGCCCATGACCAGCCCTTCTGAGCCTCAGCCTGGGGCTGGAAACACAGAGAGGGCTGTGATGGGGTCTGGGGGCCCCCGACTGCAGACAGTCCTGCAGACCCATGACCAGCCCTCCCCAGCCTCAGCCTGGGGCTTTCTCCCCATGGAAACACAGAGAGGGTTGGGATGGGGTCTGGGGGCCCTGGCAGCATTCTCAGGGTTGGGGGGGACTCTGGCTCTGGGCCTGTCTTAGGACCTAGCAACTCTGGCCCCCAGCTCGCAGGCAGGGATGATGCAAGAGGCACTCTCCCCGACCCCAGCCCTGCCCTCCCCTGGAGCCTGCTGCCCTCTCCGCTGGCCATCTGCTGCCCCACACCCCCAGCACACTCCTGTGCTCTTTGAGGGGTAAGACAGGAAGGGGAGATGGGCCCCAAGTTGTTACCTTAAAAGGGCCGATGGAAGCAAAGAGAAGAGGAAGTGGTTGTGGGGCTGAGAGATGGGCCCGCACCCCGCACGGCTGTCACACAGGAAGCCCTGCTGAAGCAGCTGTCCCCGGAAGAAGCCATTTCCAAACCTCTGCTTCTGCCTGGGGCCAGTTATGACAGGCTCCCCGACCCCTCTCCTTTTGGGAGGACCCACGTCTGCAGCCCCACCCCTCACACTCACTCTCTGGGGAGCCGCCCCTACCCCCCCAGCCCTCATACACCTGTCCTGACTCCAGGGCCAGTTGTGCCCATGGAAGCCTCACTCGGGAAAGCTGGGGTGGGGGTGCCAACCCTAAGGGCAGAGACAGACTGAGACAGAGACGGGCGGGAACTCCACCAGGGTTTCGCACGGGCCCCATCCTCTGCTATGCGTGGCCAGCCCTCCTGGGGTTTGCCATTTGGGGACTGGAACAAGAGAAGAAGAACCCCCCCACCCCAGGCCCTGGTCCAGCCCCCAGGGACCCCACAGCTTTCTTTCCTCTCTGGGCCTCTCTGAAGGAGGTGTGGGGAGGTTGGATTGGGTTTGGGGGGCAAAAGCACCTCCATCCAAGGCCCTGCTGTGCCTTTAGACTGGACGTGTGGACAAGAATGCGCCCACGGTCTGTGGCCACACAGCCCCTGTGCTAGACATCGCCTGGTGCCCGCACAATGACAACGTCATTGCCAGTGGCTCCGAGGACTGCACAGTCATGGTGAGTGGTGGTGGGGACCCATAGGCTGGGAGAGGGGCTCTAGGATGGGATCTGACATTTGGAGTCCTGAAGACTTACTGGCTCCTTCTCTGCAGGTGTGGGAGATCCCGGATGGGGGCCTGGTGCTGCCCCTGCGGGAGCCTGTCGTCACCCTGGAGGGCCACACCAAGCGTGTGGGCATTGTGGCCTGGCACCCCACAGCCCAGAACGTGCTGCTCAGTGCAGGTGCTGCGGGAGGAGGGGCCTGGGGGTGGCTGGTGGCCTGCAGTGGATGAGGGCAGGAGGCTCATGGCTTCTGACACTGTGGGGAATGTGCAGGTTGTGACAACGTGATCATGGTGTGGGACGTGGGCACTGGGGCAGCCGTGCTGACGCTGGGCCCAGAGGTGCACCCAGACACGATCTACAGTGTGGACTGGAGCCGAGACGGAGGCCTCATTTGTACCTCCTGCCGCGACAAGCGCGTGCGCATCATTGAGCCCCGCAAATGCACCGTCGTAGCTGTGAGTCGCCATCCACCCTGACCCTTGACCCTACAGACTTTATCCTTCTTATCCACCATCAACCAGGCTCTTGGATGCTGCCCTCCCTCACCTCCACGTGGGACTGGCCCCGTAGGGTGTGTATGGGTGCCTGACTTAACACCTCCCTTTCCTTGCAGGAGAAGGACCGTCCCCATGAGGGGACCCGGCCCGTGCGTGCGGTGTTCGTGTCAGAGGGGAAGATCCTGACCACGGGCTTCAGCCGCATGAGTGAGCGGCAGGTGGCGCTGTGGGACACAGTGAGTGCCGGGGCAGGAAGCCGAGGGTCCCCGGGCTGGGAACCAGACTGGAAGTTTCGTCCCTGCTCTGCCACTTGCCTGGCAGGATGGCCATGGGCCTCAGTTTACCCAGGCATGAGATGGGTGTTCCCACTGGTTGGTCAGGAGGGCCCTCACAGGTCACTGCCCAGGGAAGACCACCATCCCAGGGCCTGGGATGTTACCTCTCACCTGTGTCTACAGAAACACCTGGAGGAGCCGCTGTCCCTGCAGGAGCTGGACACCAGCAGCGGTGTCCTGCTGCCCTTCTTCGACCCTGACACCAACATTGTCTACCTCTGTGGCAAGGTGGCCTCATCAGACGGGGTGGGGGTGGGAGATGGGCAGGATGGGTCTGGAGAGGGCCAGAGCAGTGGGCATCTGCTGGTATTGACCCTCCCTCCGCACCTGCCACCTACAGGGTGACAGCTCGATCCGGTACTTTGAGATCACTTCTGAGGCCCCGTTCCTGCACTATCTCTCCATGTTCAGTTCCAAGGAGTCCCAGCGGGGCATGGGCTACATGCCCAAACGTGGCCTGGAGGTGAACAAGTGTGAGATTGCCAGGTGACTGACTCCCGACCCTGACTGCAGCATGCTCCTTGGGCAGTCCCAAGCCCGCCCAACCAGGCTGTGGGCCCTGCTTACCTTCCCCTTCCCACAGATTCTACAAGCTGCACGAGCGAAGGTGTGAGCCCATTGCCATGACAGTGCCTCGAAAGGTGATGCTCCCCCGCCCCACCCCGGGCTTCGGGCTGCGCACCGACTTCGCGGTCTTGCAGGGGGGTGTCCTGGCATAAGCGCTTTCCTCACTAGCCCTGGCCTTGCCTACAGTCGGACCTGTTCCAGGAGGACCTGTACCCACCCACCGCAGGGCCCGACCCTGCCCTCACGGCTGAGGAGTGGCTGGGGGGTCGGGATGCTGGGCCCCTCCTCATCTCCCTCAAGGATGGCTACGTACCCCCAAAGAGCCGGGAGCTGAGGGTCAACCGGGGCCTCGACACCGGGCGCAGGAGGGCAGCACCAGAGGCCAGTGGCACTCCCAGCTCGGTGAGAGGGCCAGGGAGCCAGGGAATAAAACTGGGAGGGTGGGGTGGGGCTGGCGTTTGGGGCAGCTCCAACTCACAACATTGGGAATCTTTGCGGGGCTGGGAGTGGGTAATCCTGAGGCCTCAGAACACAGGTTTCAGACTGATAGGCCTGCAGGTCTCTAGGCAGCAACCAGCTGAGTGACTAAAGGGCCCAAGGCCAGGGCTCTAGGGATGGGGCTCAGCAGATGCTGGGGTAAGGGGAGCCAGGGAGGAGCTGGGCCTAACACAGCACCGGGTCCCCAGGATGCTGTTACCCGGCTGGAGGAGGAGATGCGGAAGCTCCAGGCCACGGTGCAGGAGCTCCAGAAGCGCTTGGACAGGCTGGAGGAGACAGTCCAGGCCAAGTAGAGCCCCGCAGGGCCTTCAGCAGGGTCAGCCATTCACACCCATCCACTCACTCCCCATTCCCAGTCACATGGCAGATAAAAAAAACATAATAAAATGGCTTTATTTTCTGGTACCTCCCAGACTCTTGATGACTGGTTCCCTAGACGTGGGGTTTGCTGAATGGACCAGCCATAGAGCTTCCCCTCTACCGCGCTGAGGGGACTGACCCATGGCAGGGGATGTGGGATGCCCCCTGACTTACTACATCACGGGAACAGGGCCTTCGTGGGTAGAAACCAGCCATGCTGATGCGGGCCAGGAGGCTGCTCTCCGTTTCCGAGCTCCTTCTCAGAGCTGACGCAGCTGAGCTATTTAAGGCCCTAGCTTAGGACCTCAATAATTCCCAAATTTACCGAAAATCTGCTTTTCCTAATCAACCAAAACATCAGGTTGCACGTGACTCTGCTGGCACTGTTGCTTGTGAGGAAAGGAACCAACCATCACTTACAGGGTGGGCATCTTTTAAACTGCAGGTCCAAAGATAAAAATAACAAGGGAGGCCGGGCATGGGGACTCACGTCTATAATCCCAGCACTCTGGGAGGCTGAGGCGGGAGGATCACTTGAGCTCAGGAGTTTGAGACCTGCCTGAGCAACATGGCGAGATACCATCTCTACAAAAAATAAAATAAAAAATTAGCCAGGCATAGTGGTACGCACCTATAGTTCCAGCTACTCAGGAGGCTGAGGTGGGAGGATCCCTTGAGTCCAGGAGGTCGAGGCTGCAATGAGCCATCGCACCACTGCACTGCAGCCTGAGTGACAGAGCAAAACACTGTCTCTAAAAAATATAAATAGGCCAGATGCGGCAGCTCATGCCTGTAATCCCAGCACTTTAGGAGGCCAAGGCAGGTGAGGTCAGAAGTTCGAGACCAGCCTGGACAACTTGGTGAAACCCCGTCTGTACTAAAGATACAAAAATTAGCTGGGCATGATGGCAGGCACCTGTAATCTCAGCTACTCGGGAGGTTGAGGCAAGAGAATTGCTTGAACCTGAGGCGAAGGTTGCAGTGGGCCAAGATCATGCCATTGCACTCCAGCCTGGGGGACAAGAGTGAGACTTCATCTCAAAAAAAAAAATAATAATAAATAAGTAAATAATGTTTTTATATGGAAAACAAGGGAACTTTTTGTGAGGAAAAGACAGAACTAAAGCAACAGGCTGACCCTAGTTTACCAAAGAAACTGAGGCTGAGAGTAGGAACCCAGCTCACTAAAGGGTGGAGCCCAAGTCAGAGTCTGTCTCCCCACTTTTTTATTTAATTGTTTCTGAGATGGAGTTTCATTCTTGTAGCCCAAATGGAGTACAACGGCACAATCTCAGCTCACTGCAACCTCTGCCTTCTGGGTTCAAGCCATTCTTGTGCCTCAGTCTCCCAAGTGGCTGGGATTACAGGCGTAAGCCACCACGTCCGGCTAACTTTTGTGTTTTCAGTAGAGGTGGGGTCTCACCATGTTGGCCAGACTGGTCTCAAACTCCTGGCCTCAAGTGATCTGCCTGCCTCAGCCTCCCAAAGTGCTGGGATTACAGGCGTGAGCCGTAATTACAGCTGTGCCTGGCCCTGTGTCTCCCCTTTTGAGTTCAGAGTCTTCCCCTGTGTAGTGAGCGCTTCTGCCTCTCTAGCCCTTCCTGTGGGTTCTGTCTAGGCCTGGCCTCTGTGAGGGACCTGGCCAGAACAGGTCTGTCATGCCTTGTGGGGAGTGGGCGTGGGAATAGGTTTTGATGCCCAACTTAGTGGGTGATCCTGAGATGGGAGGACACAGGGCTATCTGGGATGGGCGTCTTAGCCATAGTGGGGTTTGGTTCATATCAAGCAGGGACCACCCATGGCCTCATTTCCAGGCCCCACCTCTTCAGTATGCCATAGAAAACTACCTGGGCAGTAGAGGTGTGGGAAGAAAACAAAAGAAAGCCGGGCGTGGTGGTTCATGCCTGTAATTCCAACACTTTGGGAGGCCGAGGCGGGCGGATCACCTGAGGTTGGGAATTCAAGACCAGCCTGACCAACATGGAGAAACCCCGTCTCTATTAAAAATACAAAATTAGCCGGGCGTGGTGGTGGGCACCTGTAATCCCAGCTACTTGGGAGGCTGAGGCAGGAGAATCGCTTGAACCCAGGAGGTGGAAGTTGTAGTGAGCCAAGATCGCGCCACTGCACTCCAGCCTGGGCAACACAACAAGACTCCATCTAAAAAACAAACAAACAAACAAACAAACAAAAAACGCAGGAGAACAGAGTGTGTGATGGCTGAAACTTGCAATTTCTCACTCTCAACAAGCCCTGGCCCCAACTGGGGCTCCCTCCCTAGGTCTCAAGGACCTCTGTTCAAAGTCCTAGCAACCTGGGCCAGGCACAGTGGCTCCCGCCTATAATCCCAGCACTTTGGGAGACCAAGGCAGGCAGATCACTTGAGGCCAGGAGTTTGAGACCGGCCTGGCCAACATGGTGAAACCTTGTCTCTACTAAAAGTACAAAAATTAGCCGGGCATGGTGGCGCATGCTTGTAATCCCAGCTACTCAGGAGGCTGAAGCACAAGAATCTTTCCAACCTGGGAGGCAGAGGTTGCAATTAGCTGAGATAGTGCCACTGCACTCCAGCCTGGGCGACAGAGCAAGACCCTGTCTCAAACAAATAAACAAAAAACAATTAAAAAAACCAAAGTCCTAGCAACCCTACTAACCTGTGGTGAAGACTCATACCAGGGCATCACCTGCCCCAATTTTCTGACTCAGGTCAGCCTTATATTCCTGCTCTAATCTCACCCCAATCCCCGTCCCACACCCACTATTCCGAAAACTTCCATGGTCCTCCAAGGGGCAGCTGTAGACACACCAAGCCCAGGGCTATGGGGCCACTGGAACCTTCCCCAGCGGGTCTGAAAATATCAGCATTCCAGGTGTTGATGAGCCCCTACTTGGGCACACTCCCTCTTGGGCCTGAGAAGGTCGGGGGAACCTGCAGGGAATATGTGGAATTCTATATGGTGCCTCTGATACTGCAGTGATGTCGGGGAGAGGGAGAGGTTTGTTCAACCGGTCAGGGCCCTGAAACCCGGATCACTTTCTCATCTCTGCATCTTGAAGGCTAGCAGAGAGCAGGAACCCTGAGCTCTCTGGGAGTTGGGTGGCTGGTGGCAGTACAGACTCCCAGACGTCTACACAGAGTTACAGAGAGAAGGCTTTCTCGGTAGACCCTGGAAGGGACTTTTACAGTAGAACTTTCATTTTACAAGCAGGGATAGAGGCCTAGATGGGGAGACGGACGTGTCCAAGGTAAAACAATGGACGGAGGCGGGGCAGGGAGAGGCCAGGTCCTAGACTCGGCCTCAGCACCCCTCACACACACCGACACAGAAGCTGGTCCAGATTTATAATTTAATGGCTGTGTAGATCCCAGTCTCTCATTTCTGTCGCTCACGTGCCCACTGCTCTGGGGTCAGGGTTTTCTGTTCAAAGGCATGGATGTGCGGGAGCTCTTCTGCTAGGCACGCGTTTACCAGCCTGGGGCGAGAGATGGGATTAGGAAAAGGCAGGCGAGGATCGCACACCCCGAGACTAGAGTGACCCCAGAGACTGTGGGTGTCTCCAAGGTTGTAGTCCCCGGGCCGTGGGAACACGTACGTGGGGAGAGGGTCTACATCGAAATACTCGAAGCAGGGGTCACGAAAGCGGGATCCTCAAGGTCCCTGAGCCACGCCGCGGGGGAGTGCGGGAGTTAGGTTGCAGGGGTAGGGGGAGTGGCTGGGGTTGTGGTGCAGGAGCTGAGACCGCGCTGGGCAAGGTGCTCCCAGGGCCTCACCTGTGTCTCTGAAGCAGCGGTTTCCCCTCGAACTTGGCCGACACCACCAGGACTCGGAAGCTACAGGCGCAACGGTTGAGGGTCGTGTCCTCCACCTCCTACCGAGCGGAAGAATATGAATGGTGCCGAACCCGCCTCCCGAGCTCTTTTCTCCCGTCCGGCGGCTCAACTCACCACATGCTCCGCCTCCAGGTCCCGCTGCAGCTTCTCCCGGAGGTATTCGGCGCTGAGTTCCATGGCGGTAGTCCAGCTGGGACGGCAGCCCAGCGGGGACACAACCCCTGCTCCGACGCCGGCCACGCTGCCTTGCAGCCTTACAGGAGCCACTTCCGCTGGGAAACTCACTTCCGCCCTTACTAAGGCGTACGTCAACGCAATACTTCCGCCCTCAAGCAGCCGGGCTTTCCAACGGTCCGGGCTTTTCGCGCTTGCCATCTACCAGCCAATCAGAGCCTGAGGAAGGTGGGACTCGGGCGGAGCCAATACTGAATGGTAGGCGCTCGCTGACTGGACAGCAGTCTGGCTTCCGCGGTCGGACTTCTACACCCGCCTCCAGACAGGAGAGGGGCACGTACCCGCGCTACGGCGGCCTCCAGGCTGCCTCCGGATAGTCCCCGAGAGCTTGTTCCGAAGCAAGCACCCTGCAGCCCTAGCGATCCACCCCTCCCCTGGACCCTAGGTCACGGCAATCAACCCCCTGCTGCGGTTCCCGAACCACAGGCCCGATGGGTCCCGCGGGGGTCACGGCGAGGCCAGGGCGCTTCTTCGGCGTCTACCTGCTCTACTGCCTGAACCCCCGGTACCGGGGCCGCGTCTACGTGGGGTTCACTGTCAACCCTGCTCGTCGGGTCCAGCAGCACAATGGGGGCCGCAAAAAAGGCGGGGCCTGGCGGACCAGCGGGCGAGGGCCTTGGTGAGACAGGGAGGGCTTCTGTGCCGGGAGGAAGGCTTCCCGGACGAGGGGGACCCCGCGGGGCACAGGCCTGATGAGAAATATCGGCCAGGACTGTGACATGGGCGGGGCGTCCGGGGCGGGGACTGGGCCTGTCGCAGGGGAGGAGCGTGACGGGGAGGCGGTGCCCGGGGCATCTCCGCGGCGGAACTCAGGGAAGGAGCTAGCTGGGGCGGGGGCGGTGATCCAGGCTGGGTTCCAGCGTAGGGGTCTTGGTGGGCTCGCTGGGGTCGGGTGGAGCGCAGGAGGGAGGGGGGGGGGGGGACAGTTGAGTACTTGGGCTGGAGGCAGGGCCTGAGGTGGTTAGGTGCAGGAGGCGTGCCTTCAGGCCGGGGCGGGGCTTGGAGCTCGGCTGAAGCCGGGAATGAGGACCCTGCTCTTGGGTGGGATTGGAGGGGACCCTCGGCTAAGGCTCTGGGCTGCGACAGGGACACCCCCTTTCTCCTCCCCAGGGAGATGGTGCTCGTCGTGCACGGCTTCCCGTCCGCCGTGGCTGCCCTTCGGGTAAGGAAGGAGACGGGGCGGCAGCGGCCGGGTGAGGGCTTGGGGTCCGCCCCTTGCTCCTAGCCGCCCTGACGCCCCTGTACCCCGCCCGCAGTTTGAGTGGGCCTGGCAACATCCTCACGCCTCGCGCCGCCTGGCGCACGTGGGGCCTCGCCTGCGCGGAGAGACGGCCTTCGCGTTCCACCTGCGCGTGCTGGCGCACATGCTGCGCGCACCGCCCTGGGCGCGCCTCCCGCTCACGTTGCGCTGGCTGCGCCCCGACCTCCGCCAGGACCTCTGCCTGCCGCCGCCGCCGCACGTGCCCCTAGCCTTCGGGCCTCCACCGCCCCAGGCCCCGGCCCCAAGGCGCCGCGCAGGTCCCTTTGATGACACTGAGCCTGAGCCAGACCAGGGGGATCCAGGGGCTTGCTGCTCCCTGTGCGCCCAGACCATCCAGGTGAGGTCCCCGCCAGGCACGGGTGGCTCTAGGGTCCAGACGACTTCGGATCCAGCTCTTTCTTGAGGGAAACCCACTGACACTCTTTGGCCACCCTATCCCCATCTCTAAGATGCAGATGCTATAGTACTTACGGCCATTCCTGAGCAAAGCAGGACCTGCTCAGGGCCTTCACCATTTCCCCTTTGATGAAAAGATTCTTCCCTAGGCCATCTGTCTTGATAACCTACCACCTTCTCAGTGAGGTCTTCTCTGGTTCCCGATTTATAATCGCAGCTCTGAGTAGTCGGGCATGGTGGCAAGCAGGAGACTAATCCCAGCTACTGGGAAGGCTGTGGTGGGAGGATTGCTTAAGCCCAGGAGTTCAAGGCTGCAGTAAGCTACGATCGCTCCGCTGCACTCCAGTGTGGTCGACAGGGCATGACCCTGTCTATCTCTCTCTTTTTTTTAGAGGGAGTCTTGCTCTGTTGCCCAGGCTGGAGTGCAGTGATCTCAGCTCACTGGAACCTCCGCCTCCCAGGTTCAAGCGATTCTCCTGTCTCAACCTCCCAAGCGTGCCACCACACCTGCCCAATTTTTGTGTTTTTAGTTGAGCTGGGGTTTCACCATGTTGGCCAGGCTGGTCTCAAACTCCTGACCTCAAGTGATCTGCCTGCCTCAGCCTCCCAGAGTGCTGGGATTATAGGCGTGAGCCATCATGCCTGGACATGACCCTGTCTCTAAAACAATGTAATGAATTGCAGCTCATTCTTGTGCACTTTTCTGCTACCCCCTTTCCCTTAACACTTAATATTGTCTGGCATGCTACGTGTTTTGTTGATCTCATTAGTCACTCCCACCCCAACTGCCATATTGCACTCTTGGAGGGCAGCACTTACCACTGCTGTGGAACAACGTTCTGCACAGAGCCGATGGCCCAGAAATTTTCTTTTTCTTTTTTTTTGGGACGGAATCTCACTCTGTTTCTCAGGCTGGAATGTAATGGTGCGATCTTGGCTCACCGCAACCTCTGCCTCCCGGTTTCAAGCAATTCTCCTGCCTCAGCCTCTGGAGTAGCTGGGATTACAGGCACCTGCCACCGCGCCTGGCTAATTTTTGTTTTTTTAGTAGAGACGGGGTTTCAACCATGTTGGCCGGGCTGGTCTCAAACTCCTGACCTCAGGTGATCCTGCCCACCTAAGCCTCCCAAAATGCTGGTATTACAGGCATGAGCCACTGTGCCCCGCTTAAATATTTAATAAAATAATGGATGATGGGTGCCTTCTACAGAGCTCCTGGTAATTGCCAGTGAGTGGAGGACTTGCCCTGTGGAGATTCAGTGACCTGCCGGGGGTTGTTGAGCTGTGAGGAAGTTCAGTCCTGGCTGCAGTGGTGAGGCTGTGACTTAATCAGTCACTGCTGATGTTCACAGGGCATTCACCAGCTTAGTCCCAGGGGCAAGGATTTTAACCCTGCACCTCAGTTTCTTCATTCGTAAGATGCAAATAAGAGTCGCTGCTGCCTCACGGAATGCAGCTGTGTGATGCCCGGAACAGTGTCTGCTGCGCAGGGGGCTTGCTGCCAGCTCCCTCTCCCTCCTTGTCTCTTACCTGCCGGCTGCCTGGGACAGGATGAAGAGGGGCCCTTGTGTTGCCCCAACCCTGGCTGCTGGCTAAGGGCCCACGTGATCTGCCTGGCAGAGGAGTTCCTTCGGGAAGAACCAGGGCAGCTTCTGCCCCTAGAGGGCCAATGCCCTAGGTGAGTGCAGTCCCCCAGCCCCAGCCTGGTCCAGCTCTGGGAAGAGGGTGCCCAGTTGTGCAATCCAGGCCCAGGCAGCTGAGTCCTGATCTCAGCATCCAGGGCCGATACTGGCGGGGGCTTGTGGCATCTGACTCTGTATCTCCTACCTGCCCCTCTCCTTGGTAGCTGTGAGAAGTCACTGCTTTGGGGAGACCTGATCTGGCTGTGCCAGATGGACACTGAGAAAGAAGTAGAAGACTCAGAATTAGAAGAGGTGAGTGGGCTTTGGTGGCGGGCTCCCTACCCTGCTGTCTGCCCTGGTTTGCCTGTGACCAACTTTCTTGCCTCTGCAGGCACACTGGACAGACCTGCTGGAGACCTGATCCTCAGTGTCCCTACCCACCTCCTACCTCTTTTCTGTGCCACCTGCCGCGGGTCCGGCGGGTTTTTACTTGAGTACAATAAAGTCTGAGTCAAGGGTGCCTTATGGTGGATGCCCAGGGTGGGGGTGGAGCTAGCAGCCCAAGGTCCTGCCAGTCACGGGGCTTCCTCAGGGGCACAGAGGAGGCAGGAGGGGCCCCTGGCACTAGCATGTGAACAGCTTCTACTCTGCCTGGAAACCCTATGCCTCAGTTTTCCCCCACTTGCCTCTGAGGTCATGCAATTCTTGAAAGCCTGGGAGACTTACCTTGGAATTGAATGCAAATAGGACAAAGACCACGGAGGATGGGGGATGCCCTCCTTCCAGGGGGCCCTGTGGCTTCCAGTCTCTTGTCTGTGGAGCCTCTAATCTCTTGCCTGTGGAGCCTCCTTCAAACCCCGGGAAAGAAAAGCACTTGCCAGGGTTGTTGTTCTTCTAGGATCTTCTACTGATGCTCTGTGAGGTTGCCTGGGAGCCATGAAGCTGGGGTTGGCTCCCAGGGCGATGGGACTCTAGTGTCCTTGTCCTTTCTTGTTCTTTCTTTTTTTTTTGTCACCCAGGCTGGAGCACAATGGCTCAGTCTTGGCTCACTGCAACCTCCGCCTCTGGGGTTCAAGCAATTCTCCTGCCTCAGGCTCCCAAGTAGCTGGGACTACAGTAATGTGCCACCACGCCTGGGTAATTTTTGTATTTTTAGTAGAGATGGGGATTCACTATATTGGCCAGGCTGGTCTGGAACTCCTGACCTCATAATCTGCCCGCCTCGTCCTCCCAGAGTGCTGGGATTACAGGCATGAATCACTACACCTGGTCTTTTTTTTTTTTTTTTTTTTTTTTTTTTTTTTTTTTTTTTTTGAGACAGAGTCTCACTCTGTTGCCCAGGCTGGAGTGCAGTGGCATGATCTTGGCTCACCGAAACCTCCGCCTCCTGGGTTCAAGCGATTCTCTTGCCTCAGCCTCCCAAGTAGCTAGGATTACAGGTGCCCGCCATCATGCCCAGCTAATTTTTGTATTTTTAGTAGAGACAGGGTTTTACCATGTTGGCCAGCCTGGTCTTGAACTGCTGACCTCATGTGATCCTGCCACATCAGCCTCCCAAAGTACTGGGATTACAGGTGTGAGCCACCGTGCTCAGCCTCTTTCTTGTTCTGTACGTCCATGCTCTGCTCCACTTCTGTCCCTTCACTCTGCCCATACACATCACCCCAGACTGGCCTTGTGGTCAGAGCCTAGAATGCCTGGGCTGCTGGGGGCCTATGGACTGCACTGGGCCAGAACCCCTGCCGCCTTCAAGACTGGCCTGTAGCCAGCAGGTAGGTGACTTTTCCCAGGCCTGCGTATCCCACCTTTCCCTTCCATCCACTCACCTCCCTTGCCTGGGTCAATTAGAGAAAGCTTGTCAGCCAGGCCTGTAATCTCAGCACTTTGGGAGGCCGAGGCAGGCGGATCATCTGAGCTCAGGAGTTTGAGACCAGCCTGGCCAACATGGTGAAACCCCGTCTCTACTGAAAAAGGAAAAATTAGCCGGGTGTGGTGGCGCACACCTGTAATCCCAGCTACTTGGGAGGCTGAGACAGGAGAATCACCTGAACCCAGGAGGTGGAGGTTACAGTGAACCGAGATCGTGCCACTGCACTGCAGCCTGGGCCTCACATCTTGGGTTTGTAGATCACTCCAAGCTTGGCTGGAGCTGTGGTGCTAAGGAGGGTAATACAGAAGCTTCCCCACCCTCAACCCCACCCCTTCCTTCCTGGAATTGAGTCAAGTCCCAGCCCTGACTCTAGATCCCTCCCACATTGGACCTTCAAAACCCTCAGGGCAGAGAGCAGCCCTGCACTCCCTACACTGCATCCACACTCAGCCCCTGCAGGCAAGGAGAGCACGGGCCAGGTTCCCGAGAGCTCAGGTGAGTGACACAGTGGAATGGCTCAGGGTGCCCTCACCCTGCTCAGCTTGTGGCTCCAACATTCCAGAAGCTGAGTCCTCTGTCATCCCTGCCCTTTCCCATGGATATCCCATTTCAATTAGACAACCCAGTCTGGCCAGAATCCCCCTCCATTCCTTCTTTTCCTTTGTATATTTTTGAGACAAGGTGTTGCTCTGTCACCCAGTCTGGAGTGTAGTGGGATCCTGGCCCACTGCAGCCTCAAATTCCTAGGCTAAGGCAATCCAGCCGCCTCAGCCTCCTGAGTAGCTGGGGTTACAAGAGCAAGCCACCACACCCAGCTAATTTTGAAAACTTTTTTGTAGAGGAGAGGGGTTGCTTCGTTGTCCGGGTTGGTCTCAAACTCCGGGGCTCAAGGGATCCTTTCCCGTTGGCCTCCCAAGGCTCTGGGATTACAGGCGGAAGTCACCCTGCCTGCGCCCCTCCTTTTGCTGAGTCATCAGAGTTTTCATTCCCACACCAGGCTCTGGCTCCCAATACCAGCTTAGTTGCTCAATGGGCCGTGTTTGTTCTGGAGCCCAGATGGACTGTAGCCGGGCAAGTGGATCACAGGCCTGGCCAGCCTGGGAGGTTTCCACATGTGAGGGGCCTGAGGGGCTCAAGGAGGGGAGCATTGGGGAGAGGAGCCCACTGGATGGAGGCTGGGGGTCACAGCAGGAAATGGTGAGACAAAGGGCACAGGCAGGCCCTGGAGCTTCCTCAGTGCAGCTGAACTCTCCTGGAGACCATCACACACCTGTGCCGCGAGGGTGCTTTCACTGGTGTGCACCATGGCCCAGGCCCTGGGATTTTGAACAGCTCTGCAGGTGAATGAAAGGTGTGGCCATGCTGGGGAACCACCGCACTAGAGGCTGACCTGGTTTCAGTCCCAGACCCGCCACTGACTGGCCTTGTGAGCACGGGCAAGTTGCTCTGCCTCCCTAGGCCTCAGTGACATCCCTGAAAGCAAAATCTCTGCCAAGGGGCAGCCGGGCGCTGGCTCACACCTGTAATCCCAGCACTTTGGGAGGCCGAGGCAGATGAATCACTTGAGGCCAGGAGTTCGAGACCAGCCTGGCCAACATGGTGAAACCCTGTCTCTACTTAAAAAAAAAAAAAATTAGCTGAGCGTGGTTGTACATGCTTGTAATCCTAGCTACTTGCGAGGCCAAGGTGGGAGGATTGCTTGAACCCAAGAGGCAGAGTTTGCAGTGAGCTGAGATTGTGCCACTGCACTCCAGCTTGGGTGACAGAGTGAGACTCTATCTGAGAAAAAAAAAAAAAAAGAATTCCGCACATGGTGCTGTTGTGATGGTGTTAAGGGAATGGGCCTGGCTCTGGCCCCTGACGCAGGAACATGGAGCTGATCCAGGACACCTCTCGCCTGCCACTGGAGTATGTGAAGGGGGTCCCGCTCATCAAGTACTTTGCAGAGGCACTGGGACCCCTGCAGAGCTTCCAAGCCCAGCCTGATGACCTGCTTATCAGCACCTACCCAAAGTCCGGTAGGTGAGGAGGGTCACCCACCCTCTCCCGGGTGGCAGTCCCCACCTTGGCCAGCGAGGTTGTGCCCTCGGCCTGCTCACCTCCCATCTCCCTCCCTCTCCAGGCACCACCTGGGTGAGCCAGATACTGGACATGATTTACCAGGGTGGCGACCTGGAGAAGTGTAACCGGGCTCCCATCTACATACGGGTGCCCTTCCTTGAGGCCAATGATCCAGGGGATCCCTCAGGTGCATGGCTGGGTCCTGGGTGCAAGGGGAGGGGAGGAAGACAGGGCTGGGGCTTCAGCTCACCAGACCTTCCCTGACCTACTGCTCAGGGATGGAGATTCTGAAAGACACACCGGCCCCACGGCTCATCAAGTCACACCTGCCCCTGGCCCTGCTCCCCCAGACTCTGTTGGATCAGAAGGTCAAGGTGAGACCTGGCACAATGGTTCACACCTGTCATCCCAGTTTGAGGCTGAGGTGGGAGGATCCCTTGAAGGCGAGAGATGGAGACCAGCCTGGGCAACATTGCTGTAGAGATGGCATCCCATCTCTACAAAAAAAATTAAAAACCTGGTGTGGTGGCACAGACTGTTCCCACTTAGGAGGCTCAGCGGGGAGGATTGTTTATGTGAATTGGAGGCTGCAATGAGCCCTGATCCTGCTGCTGCCCTCCAGCCTGGGCAACACAGCAAAACCATCTCTACAAAAAAAAAAAGTTCCTGCTGAGTGGCAAGGAAAGCCAGGAAGGGGAGCTCAGGCGCCCCCCAGCCATGTTCCTGTTCTTCTGGAAGGGCCTCCTCACTTCTACGAGGCTCATCATCACATCTTTTTTTTTTGAGACAGAGTCTTGCTCTATCACCTTGGCTGCAGTGCAGTGGCGTGATCTCGGCTCACTGCAACCTCAGCCTCCTGAGTAGCTGGGATTACAGGCATGTCAGCATGCCCGGCTAATTTTTGTATTCTTTTTAGTAGAGACGGAGTTTCACCATGTTGGTCAAGTGGATCTCGAACTCTTGACCTTGTGATCTTCCCGCCTCGACCTCACAAAGTGCTGGGATTACAGGCGTGAGCCACTGTGCCTGGCCCTTTTTTCTTTCTCTCTCTCTTTTTTTTTTTGAGACAGAGTTTCACTCTTGTTGCCCAGGCTGGAGTACAATGATGCTATCTTGGCTCACTGCAACCACCGCCTCCTAGATTCAAGCGATTCTCCTGCTTTAGCCTCCCAAGGAGCTAGGATTACAGGCACCTGCCACCACGCCCAGCTAATTTTGTATTTTTGGTAGAGATGGGGTTTTGCCATGTTGGTCAGGCTGGTCTTGAACTCCTGACCTCAGGTGATCGGGCCACCTTGGCCTCCCAAAGTGCTGGGATTACAGGCGTGAGCCACCGTGCCCGGCCTTCATCATATCTTGAGAGAGGACACTGTCTATCTCTTGCTCTGATGAAGGTCCGATGCCAAGATAGTGAGTCTCAACAGTGCACACTTAAGAAAGGCAATGTGTGGGTACTCACAGGTCAGCAGAGGAGGGGGCTGGTGGGGACCGGGCATGCCTTGCTCCAGATCGGAGTGTGACAGCATTGATGCAGATTATATTAGTATAGAATATGGTCTCAGGGACCAGGCAGGACTTTGGCTTCTGAGCAGGGTTCAGATCCCAGCTTGGCCTACCTGTGCCGTGAGATCTCAAGCAAGTCAGCCTCTAAGCCTCAGGTTCCTCCTTTGCCAATCCAAGAGATGAGCTGGCCTGGGGCGAGCTGTGTGGTCATGGCGCTGGGGCTGGGTCCTCTGCCCCTGCAGGTGGTCTATGTTGCCCGAAACCCAAAGGATGTGGCGGTCTCCTACTACCATTTCCACCGTATGGAAAAGACGCACCCTGAGCCTGGGACCTGGGACAGCTTCCTGGAGAAGTTCATGGCCGGAGAAGGTGGGTGTGACGGGAGGAAGGAGGGTGTGGAGCCGAGAGGTGGTGGCTACAACGCACAGTAACCCTGTGTTGCTGCCCCCTGCCCGCTTCTCCAGTGTCCTACGGGTCCTGGTACCAGCACGTGCAGGAGTGGTGGGAGCTGAGCCACACCCACCCTGTTCTCTACCTCTTCTATGAAGACATGAAGGAGGTGAGACCACCTGTGATGCTTCCCCTCATGTGACACCTGGGGGCAGGCACCTCACAGGGACCCGCCAAGGCCACCCAGCCCTGTTCCTGGGCGGCCCCCATAGCAGGCCCGGATTTCCCATCCTGCCTCCCTGGCCCAGGCCTCCCCGCTACAGCCTCACCTGGCAGCGGGTCCCACACAGCTCTCATCTCCCGCAGCTGAGTCAGCTGCATGGGGGGCCACGGATTAGATACTTAGTCCTATTGATTATCCCCACCAAAGGGTGTGCCACCCAGGGCCACAGTCACGGAAAAAGACCATCCCGGTCCTCACCCATAGGAGCCAAGCCCAGCTCATGATGTAATCACAGGGCAGAGAGCAATTCATTTTATCCCAGGGACCAGGGCCCCAGGGATCAAGGCTCTTCGGGGTTTCTCGGGGAAGTGGCCAGATCCCCTCTGAGGTTAGAGAGGGGACTTGTTTTGTTTTGCTCCACTGAGGAGCCTCTGCTGCTCAGAACCCCAAAAGGGAGATTCAGAAGATCCTGGAGTTTGTGGGGCGCTCCCTGCCAGAGGAGACTGTGGACCTCATAGTTCAACACACGTCATTCAGGGAGATGAAGAAGAACCCTATGGCCAACTACACCACCGTCCCCCAGGAGTTCATGGACCACAGCATCTCCCCCTTCATGAGGAAAGGTGGGTGCTGGCCAGCACGGGGGTTTGGGGCCGGTGGGAGCAGCAGCTGGAGCCTCCCCATTGGCACTCAGAGCCTCCCTTTGGGCGGGACTCCAGCTTTACTCCCTTCCTCCCTTCCTCCCCCAGGCATGACTGGGGACTGGAAGACCACTTTCACCGTGGCGCAGAATGAGCGCTTCGATGAGGACTATGCGGAGAAGATGGCAGGCTGCAGCCTCAGCTTCCGCTCTGAGCTGTGAGAGCGGCTCCCGGGGTCACTGCTGAGGGAGTGTGTGAATCTATCCTGACCAATGGGCTCAAGAATAAAGTATGATTTTTGAGTCAGGCACAGTGGCTCACGTCTGCAATCCAAGTGATTTGGGAGGCTGAGCTGGGAGGATCGCAATAGGCCACACATTTGAGACCAGCCTGGTAAAATAGTGAGACCTCATCTCTACAAAGATGTAACATAATTAGCCACATGTGCTGGCACTTACCTGTAGTCCCAGCTACTTGGGAAGCAGAGGCTGGAGGATCATTTCAGCCCAGGAGGTTGTGGATACCGTGAGTTACGATTATGCCCATACACGACAGCCTGGATGACAAGCAAGACCCTCCCTCCAAAGAAAATAAAGTTCAATTAAAATAAAATACGATTTGTGTTCATGTAGAGCCTGTATTGGAAAGGAAGAGAAACTCTGAGCTGAAAGAGTGAATGCCCAGTGGGCCAGATATGGTCACCTCTCCCCCAGCCTCCAGCTCCCTAGGTCACCATGTCTGGGCAAGGGAGAAGGGTTTGGAGAAGTAAAACCCAGGAGATGTGTGGAGAGGGGATGTCTGTTTAATCCCAGCATATCCTCTGCTGTCCTGCCCCAGGATGGTGGAGGATGTCGAGTCCACCGGGCGGTGTCACTTTTTCTTGGGCTCCTTGGAAGCCACCAGCTACCTCTGGGCCACACTGAGGTGAGGGGAGTAGCCTTCTGCATAGGAGGTGTCTTCAAACAGGATAGAGTAGTCATCCTGGGGCTGTGGGGCAGGGGGACAGAAGGGGCTGAGAGCAGCCCTCGGGCTGCTGTCACTCACTTGTTGGTGGCATGGCTGTAACTGACCACCTTGGCCAGGATCCACTGCTTGTCTCCATCCACGGCCTTCACCCGGGCAGCCACCTTGTCTCCAGGTCTGGCCACGTAGTCCCCTGAGGCGGGGACGGCCCCACAGCGGAGTGGGGGCCTGTGAGCAGAACAAAGGGTCAGTCCCAGCCCCTGGGCACCAGCCCCTCCCTCGCAGCTGCTGCCCTCACTTGTCACCAGGCTTCCCGATCCACAGGGGCAGGGTCATGGCCGACTGCTGCAGCAGGGACATCAGCACCCCTCTGCGCATGGTCTTCCAGGGTGGCTCCGAGTCATTGTAGAGACCTGCGATCTTGGCCGCTGTGGGAAGGAAGGGAGGCCTGAGGCCCCAGGGACAGGTGCTGGCCCTGGCCCCCCAGCATGCTGCACTGAGCTGTTGGAGGACCCCCTGGGAACCCCCAGCCCCTGAGTGAACCTGAGGGTCCAGCAGGACTGTGACCCGATCGGCCAGGTGGCCTACAGGGGCTGCTGCGCTGAACTACAGATGGGTGAGACGGCAGCACAGCAGGCACCCGAGGGAAGAAACCAGGCGGGGGACAAAGCGGGTTCTGAGGTACTGGTGAGGTTCTCTTCTTGATGTCGGTGCTGACACAGAAATGTGTTTCGTTAGTGAAAAGTTCCTAAAATTCAAAGGGTCCAGCGGGAGTCGGGGTGAGGCCGGGCACTTCTTCAGCGTCCAGCTGCTCTACTGCCTGAATCCCTGGTACCCGGGCCCTGTCTGTGTGGGGTTCACTGCCAACCCTGTTCGTCAGGTCCAGCAGCACAATGGGGCCGCCAAAAAGGTGGAGCTAGGCGGACCAGTGGGCGAGGTCCCTGATAACAGGGGAAGGAAGGGTCTCTCTGTCCGGAGGAAGGCTTCCTGGAGGAAGTGGAACCGGGGGGCACAAGCCTGATGAGAGGGAACCGCCAGGCCTGTGACATGGGCGGGGCGTCTAGGGCGAGGACTGAGCCAGTCGCAGGGGAGGAGCCTAACGGGGAGGCTGTGCCCTGGGAATCTCGGCGGTGGAAATCCGGGGAGAAGCTGTCTGAGGCAAGGGTGATGATCCAGGCTGGGGTCCAGCGCAGGCGTCTTGATGGGCACGCTGGGGTCGGGTGGAGCACAGGAGGGAGAGGAGCGGGAAGAGGTGGGTACCTGGGCTGGAGGCGGGGCCTGAGGTGGGCAGGTGCAGGGGGCGTGCCTTCAGGAGTTGCAGGGCCTGGGGCTCAGCTGAAGCCGGGAGTGAGGACCCCATTCTCAGGCGGGATACGAGGGAACCCGCGGCGAGGGCGCTGGGCTACGCCCGCAGTGGGGCGCGGCGGGGCTCACAGGACATCGCTGTTCTCCTCCCCAGGGAGATTGTGCTCGTCGTGCACGGCTTCCCTTCTGCCGTGGCCGCCCTTCCGGTAAGGAAGGAGACCGGGTGGCGGCATGTGGCCCGGATTTGGCGTCCGACCCCTGCCTGGAGCCGCCCTGACCACCCCGTACCCCGCCGCGGTTGGAGTGGGCCTGGCACCCCCGCCCTGGGCGCGCCTCCCGGTCCCGCTGCTCCCCGACCTCCGCCCGCCGCACCGCACTGACCACTGGCCTTCGGGCCTCCTCAGCCCCAGGGCGCCACGCAGGTCCCTTTGCTGACGCCGAGCCTGAGCCTGAGCCGGTCCCGGGGCCCAAGAGGCCTGTGCGCCCTGCGCGCCCGCGCGCTCCAGGGGAGGTCAGCCCCAGACAGGGCGGCTTATCCTCCAGAGGACTTTGGATCCAGCTGTTGAGGAGCCAGGAAACGCCCTGACAATTTTGCGACCCTGTCCCCGTCTCTAAGATGGGGATGATAGTATTTATGGCCATTCCTGAGAACAGCAGGACCTGCCTTTTTCCTTTGACTGGAAGGTTCTTCTCTACACCTTCTGTCTTGATAACCTGCCACCTCCACAGGGAGGTCTTCCCTATCGCCCGATTTAAAATTGCAGCCCTGAGAAGCCGGGCATGGTGGCACATGGTTGTAGTCCCACCTACGGGGGAGGCTGAGGTGGGAGGATGGCTTGAGCCAGGAGTTGGAGGCGGAAGTGAGCTATGATCACTCCATTGCACTCCAGCCTGGGGGAAAGACCAAGACCCTGTCTCTAAAAAAATAAAATACAATAAAATTGCAGCTCTTTCTTGTGCACTTCCCTGCCCGCCCCCCTTTCCTGAACACTTTTATTGTCTGCCGTACTACAAATGTTATGCATCTCATTAAACCCCATCCGAACCTGTGTGCTCCACTGCCTGAGGGCAGCTCTTTCACTGCTGTAGAACAAAGTCCCACATAGAGCCGATGGCCAACAAATAGTTAATAAAATAACAGAGGATGGTCCTGGCTTCTACTGAGCTCTCGGTAAATTTGAGTGAGTAGAGGGCTTGCCCTGCAGAGGTTCAATGACCTGGCAGCTCTGGCTGCAGTGGTGAGGCTGTGACTCAATCAATAACTGCTCATGCTCACAGGACACTGGCCAGCTTAGTCCCTGGGGTCAAGGATTTTAACCCCCCCACCTCCATTTCCTCATCTCTAAGATGTGAATAATAGTCACCCCTGCCTCATAGGATTGATCTGTGTAACGCCCCTCCCACCTTTTTTCTGTGCCACCCACTGCGGGTCTGGGGCTTTTTTCTGGAATGCAATACAAAGTCTGAGTCAAGGGTGCCTTCTGTTGGTTGCTGAGGGCGGGGGCAGAGCTAGTAGCCCATGGTCCTGCCAGTCAAGGGGCTTCCAGAGGGAGGACGGGCCTGTGGCCCTAGCATGTGAGCAAGCTCTTCTCTGCCTGGAAGCCCCGTGCCTCAGCTTCCCCCACACTCCCACCTGCCCGCTTGCCTCTGAACTCAGGCAATTCTTGGAAAGCTTGGGAGACTCACCTTTACTCAGATGATTACCTGTCTCATGCCCAGCTTGACCTTGAACTTTAAATAGTGAGGACAAAGAACGAGGAGGATGGGGGGATGCACTCCTTCCACAGGGCCCTGTGGCTTCCAAGCCTCAGCCTCCTCTGGTCTCTTGAAGCCTCCTTCAAACCCAGGGAAACAAAAGCATGTGCCACAAGCTGCTGTTTTTCTAGGATCTTCTAGCGATACTCCGAGAGCCATGAAACTGTTCCTCCGAGAACAGTTTCTCCGAGAGCCATGAAACTGGGGCTGGCTCCCAGGGTGATGGGACTCCAGTGTCTGTTCTTTCTTGTTCTATGCATCCATGCTCTGCTCCACCACTGCCCCTTCAACTCTGCCCACACATATTACTCCAGACTGGCCTTGTGGTCAGAGCCTGGAATGCCTGGGCTGCTGGGGGCTTGCATGTAGGCTGCACTGGACTAGAAGCATTGGTGCCTTCAAGACTGCCCTGGGAAACATGACCTGCCCCGTTTCTGTCTAGTGAGTACCCATTTTTCCCTACTCACCAGCTCACTTCCCTTGGCTGGGTCAATTAGAAAAAGCTCCTCTATTGGCCTGCCCTGTAGGGTGGAATTCAGAGGGCAGCTCAGGAAACTGGTGAGAGCTCAAAAAATTTAAAAAAAGGGCCAGGCGTGGTGGCTCATGCCTGTAATCCCAGTACTTTGGGAGGCCAAGGCGGGCAGATCACCTGAGGTTAGGAGTTCAAGACCAGCCTGACCAACATTGCAGAAACCCCGTCTCTACTAAAAATACAAAAATTTGTTGGGTGTGGCGGTGGGTGCCTGTAATCCCAGCTACTCAGGAGGCTGAGGCAGGAGAATCGCTTGAACCCGTGAGGCGGAGGCTGCAGTGAGCCAAGATCATGCCACTGCACTCCAGCCTGGGCAACAGATCAAGACTCCTTCTCAAAATAAATAAATAAATTAATTAAACTAAATTTTAAAAAGATGCATACATTGAGCTCTTTTGCCTTTTATTCTTGTGTTTTCTAATCACAACTAAACACTAAACTCCCATCTTGGCTTTGTAGATTACTCTAAGCTTGGCTGCAGCTGTGGTGCTAAGGAGGGTAATGGAGAAGTTCCCTCACTCTCAATCACACCCCTTCCTTCCCGGAGCAAACCCAGGTCTGGCCCTGACTCTGGATCCCTCCCACACTGGACCTACCACACCCTCAGGGCAGACCATAGCTCTACACTCCCCACACTCAGCCACCAGGACAAGAGAGCCAGATTCCAGAGAGCTCAGATGAGTACCAGAGCGGAATGGCCCAGGACGCCCTCACACTACTCAGTTTCTGCAGCCAACATTCCAGCAGCCGAGGCCTCTGCCATACTGGCTGCTTCCCCATGGATATCCAGTTTCACTAGGGGAACCCCAGCCTGGCTTCCCTTCCTTCTTTTTTATTTTTGTTTCTTTGGGACAGGGCTTGGCTCTGACACCCAGTCTGGAGTGCAGTGGCCAAACTGTAGCTCACTGCAGCCTCAAAATCATGGGCTCGAATGAACATCACGCCTCAGCCTCCCGGGTAGCTGGCTGTACAGGAGAAAGCCACCATGCCCAGCTAATTTTTCAAACTTATTTTTAATTTAGTTTTTTTTTTTTTTTTGAGACGGAGTTTTACTCTTGTTGCCCAGGCTGGAGTGCAATGGCGTGATACAGCTCACTGCAACCTCTGCCTCCCGGGTTCAGGTGACTCTCCTGCCTCAGCCTCCCGAGTAGCTGGGATTACAGGCATGCACTATCACGCCTGGCTAATTTTGTATTTTTCGTAAAGAAGGGGTTTCTCCATGTTGGTCAGGCTGATCTCGAACTCCCGACCTCAGGTGATCTGTCCACCTCGACCTCCCAAAATGCTGGGATTACAGGTGTGAGCCACTGCACCTGGCTGCCCAGCTCATTTTTAAACATATTTTTTCTAGAGATAGGGTCTTGCTATATGGCCCAGGTTGGTCTCAAAGTCTAAGGCTCAAGTGATTCTTCCCCATTGGGCTTCCAAAGCTCTGGGTTTCCAGGCATGAGCCACCGTGTCCCCTCCTCATTCTGCTGAATCATCAGAGTTTTGTTCATTCCCACACCAGGCTCTGGCCCCCAATACCAGCTCAGTTGCTCAATGGACCATGTTTGTCCTGGAGCCCAGATGGACTGTGGCCGGGCAAGTGGATCACAGGCCTGGCCAGCCTGGTAGGTTTCCACACGTGAGGGGCCTGAGGGGCTCAAGTAGGGGAGCATCAGGGAGAGGAGCCCACTGGGTAGAGGCTGGGGGCTCACAGTAGGAAATGGTGAGACAAAGGGCACTGGCTGGTAGGGAGACAGCACAGCCAGGCCCTAGAGCTTCCTCAGTGCAGCTGGACTCTCCTGGAGACCGTCACACACTCTGCTATCTGGGCCCCACGCCGCGAGGGTGCTTTCACTGGTCTGCACCATGGCCCAGGCCCTGGGATTCTGAACAGCTCTGCAGGTGAATGAAAGGTGTGGCCAGGCTGGGGAACCACCGCATTAGAGGCTGACCTGGTTTCAGCCCCAGCCCCGCCACTAACTGGCTTTGTGAGCGTGGGCAAGTCACTCAGCCTCTTTAAGCCTCAATGACATCCCTAAAAGCAAGAATGCCGCTTTCTTGCTGTTGTGATGGTGTTAAGGGAACAGGCCTGGCTCTGGCCCCTGACGCAGGAACATGGAGCTGATCCAGGACACCTCTTGCCCGCCACTGGAGTACGTGAAGGGGGTTCCGCTCATCAAGTACTTTGCAGAGGCACTGGGACCCCTGCAGAGCTTCCGGGCCCGGCCCGATGACCTGCTCATCAGCACCTACCCCAAGTCCGGTAGGTGAGGAGGGCCACCCACCCTCTCCCAGGCGCCAGTCCCCACCTTGGCCAGCGAGGTTGTGCCCTCAGCCTGCTCACCTCCCATCTCCCTCCCTCTCCAGGGACTACCTGGGTGAGCCAGATTCTGGACATGATCTACCAAGGCGGCGACCTGGAGAAGTGTCGCCGAGCTCCCATCTTCATGCGGGTGCCCTTCCTTGAGTTCAAAGTCCCAGGGATTCCCTCAGGTGTGTGACCGTGTCCTGGGTGCAAGGGGAGGGGAGGAAGACAGGGCTGGGGCTTCAGCTCACCAGACCTTCCCTGACCCACTGCTCAGGGATGGAGACTCTGAAAGACACACCGGCCCCACGGCTCCTGAAGACACACCTGCCCCTGGCTCTGCTGCCCCAGACTCTGTTGGATCAGAAGGTCAAGGTGAGTCCGGGCACAGTGGTTTATGCCTATCAGCTCAGCACTTTGGGAGTCCAAGGCAGGAGGCTGACTTGAGGCCAGAAGTTGGAAACCAGCATGGGCAACATAGGGATGCAGTCTCTTTCCAGAAAAAAAAAAAAAAAAAAAAAAAAAAGCCAGGTGTGGTAGCATGTGCCTGTGGTATCAGCTTCTTGGGAGACTGATCTGGGAGGATCACCCAGCCCAGAAGTTTGAGGCTGCAGTGGAGCCATGATCACACCACTGCATTCCAGCCTGTGTGACAGAGAGAGACCCCGACTCAAAGAAAGAAAAAAACCAAAAAGAACAAAAAACGTCCAGATGCGGGGCATGGGAATCCAGGGAAGGAGGCTCCGGCGCAACCCAGCTTCGGTCCTGTTCTTCCGGGAAGGTCGCCCCACTTCTTTCAACCTGGTCTCGTCTTCAGCGGGGACACCATCTGCTTCTTGCTCTGGCAAGGGTCTGATGACCAGAAACACAAGACTCTTCAGTGTCTGCCTCAGAAAGGCAGCGTGTGGGTGCTCACGGGGCCACTGAGGAGGGAGCTGGAGGGGACCGGGCATGCCTTGCTCCAAATTGGGGTGTGAAGGCATTTATGCAGATTATATTAATGTAGAATATGGATCCAGGGACCAGGCCAGACTTTGACATCTGAGCAGGGTTCAAATCCCAGCTTGGCCCTACCTGTGCCGTAAGATCTCAAGCACGTCAGCCGCTAAGCCTCAGGTTCCTCCTTTGCTAAACCAAGAGATGAGCTGGCCTGGGGCGAGCTGTGTGGTGATGGCACTGAGGTTGGGTCCTCTGCCCTGCAGGTGGTCTATGTTGCCTGAAACCCAAAGGATGTGGCGGTCTCCTACTACCACTTCTATCTCATGGCCAAGGTGCACCCTGAGCCTGGGACCTGGGACAGCTTCCTGGAGAAGTTCATGGCCGGAGAAGGTGGGTGTGACGGGAGGAAGGAGGGTGTGGAGCCGAGAGGTGGTGGCTACAACGCACAGTAACCCTGTGTCGCTGCCCCCTGCCCGCTTCTCCAGTGTCCTACGGGTCCTGGTACCAGCACGTGCAGGAGTGGTGGGAGCTGAGCCACACCCACCCTGTTCTCTACCTCTTCTATGAAGACATGAAAGAGGTGAGACCACGTGCGATGCTTCCCCTCATGTGACACCTGACGGCAGGCACCTCACAGGGACCCGTCAAGGCCGCCCAGCCCCTTTCCTGGGCAGCCCCCACTGCGGGTCCGGATTCCCCATCCTGCCTCCCTGGCCCAGGCGTCCCCGCTACAGCCCCACCTGGCAGCGGACCCCACACAGCTCTCATCTCCCACAGCTGAGTCAGCTGCATGAGTGGCCACGGATTATATACTTACTCCTATTGATTATCCCCACCAAAGGGTGTGCCACCCAGGGCCACAGTCACGGAAGAAGACCATCCCGGTCCTCACCCATAGGAGCCAAGCCCAGCTCATGATGGGATCAGAGGGCAGAGAGCAATTCATTTTATCCCAGGGACTGGGGCCCCGGGGGTCGAGGAGCTGGCTCTGTGGGTTTTCTAGTGGAAGTGGCCAGTTCCCCTCTGAGGTTAGAGAAGGGGACCCCTTTTATTTTCCTGAATCAGCAAACCTAGCCTCCACTGAGGAGCCTCTGCTCCTCAGAACCCCAAAAGGGAGATTTGGAAGATCCTGGAGTTTGTGGGGCGCTCCCTGCCAGAGGAGACCGTGGACCTCATGGTTCAACACACGTCATTCAAGGAGATGAAGAAGAACCCTATGGCCAACTACACCACCGTCCCCCAGGAGTTCATGGACCGCAGCATGTCCCCCTTCATGAGGAAAGGTGGGTGCCGGCCAGCACGGGGGTTTGGGGCAGGTGGGAGCACCGGCTGGAGCCTTCCCATAGGCACTCGGGGCCTCCCCTGGGATGAGACTTCAGCTTTCCTCTCTGCCTTCCTCCCCCAGGCATGGCTGGGGACTGGAAAACCACCTTCACCGTGGCGCAGAATGAGCGCTTCGATGCGGACTATGTGGAGAAGATGGCAGGCTGCAGCCTCAGCTTCCGCTCTGAGCTGTGAGAGGGGCTCCCGGGGTCACTGCAGAGGGAGTGTGCGAATCAAGCCTGACCAAGCGGCTCAAGAATCAAATATGAATTGAGGGCCAGGGACAGTAGGTCATATCTGTAATCCCAGCAATTTGGGAGGTTGAGGTGGGAGGATCATTTGAACCCAGGAGTTCAAGACCAACCTGGGCAACATAGTGAGATTCTGTTGAAAAAAATAATAATAACAAAATAAAATCAATTTTAACAAAAAGAATAAAATATGATTTGTGGGCCAGGCAGAGTGGCTCATGCCTATAATCTCAGCAATTTGCAAAGTTGAGGCCAGAGGATTACTGGAGGAGAGGAGTTTGGGACCAGCCTGGTCAATGTTACAAGACACCATCCCTACAAAAATTTGAGAAAATGATCTGCACGTGGTAGTGGGCACCTGTAGTCCCAGCTACTTGGCAAGAGAAGGCAGGAGGATCAGCTGAGCCAGGAAGGTTGTGGCTGTAGTTGGCTGTGAATAGGCTAATCTACTCAAGCCTGAGGGACAGAGTGAACCTTGCCTTGAGAAATAAATAAATAAAATTTAATTAAAATAAATTATGATTCAGGACCAGTCTGGCCAGCATGGTGAAACCCCGTCTCTACTAAAACAAACAAAGAAAACAAAAACAAACAAGCAAAAAACAAAAACAAAAAAACAAAACACAAAAATGAGCCAAGCATGGTGGCAGGCACCTGTAATCTCAGCTACTCCGGAGGCTGAGGCAGGAGAATCGCTTGAACCCAAGGATAGATGTTGCAGTGAGCCAAGATCGTGCCACTTCACTCCAGCCTGGGCATAAGAGCAAAACTCTGTCTTGAAAATAAATAAATAATTAAATTAAATTAAATACTATTTTTATTTGAGCTGGGCTCACTGGCTTATGCCTGTAATCTCAGCACTTCAGCCTGGCTGATCACTTGAGGTCAGGAGTTCAAGACCAGCCCGGCCAACATGGCGAAACCCCATCTCTACTAAAAATATAAAAATTAGCTGGGCATGGTGGTGTGCACCTGTAATCCCACCTACTCCGGAGGCGGAGGTGGGAGAATCGATTGAACCGAGGAGGTGGAGGTTTCATTGAGCCAGGATCATGCCACTGTGCTCCAGGCTGGGCGATAGAGCAAGACTCAGTCTTAAAACAACAACAACAAAACTATGACTTGTGTTCAATGCAGAGTCTCTATTTCAAGCCAAGAGAAACCCTGAACTGAAAGAGTGATTGCCCACTGGGGCTAAATACGGCCACCTCCCCACTCCAGCTCCCCAACTTGCCCTGTTTGGAGACAGGAGAGGGTCTGGAGAAGTAAAACCCAGGAGATGAGTGGAGGAGGAATGTCTGTTTAATCCCAGCATATCCTCTGCTGTCCTGCCCTGTGTCGTTGGGGGATGGCGAGTCCACCGGGCAGCGTCACTTTTTCTTGGGCTCCTTACAAGCCACCACGTACCTCTGAGCCACATTGAGGGGAGGGGAATAGCCGTCTGCATAGGAGGTGTCTTCAAACAGGACCGAGTAGTCATCCTGGGGCTGTGTGGCAGGCAGACAGGAGGGCTGCTCAGAGAGCCCCAGGCCAGGACAGGCACCCCCTTCCCCCAGCCTAGACCACAGGAGCCACTGGGCCGTGGACTCTCAGCCACTCTCATCATCCTTCACTCTGGGGTCAAGAAATCTTAGCCCAGTCCCTGCTGCTACACAGCTCTTTTCTCAGTGGCTGGAGACCCAGGGCAGTGAAAAGGGTGGGGAGAGGAAGGGGCGTTGACTCCCTCCCCAGTGGGGCCATAGCTGGAGGGTCTGCTGCCTTTCAGGGGTGCTGTGTTCAGAGGACTGAGGGCTGCCCAGAGGGTGGCAGACGGGGATCCTGGCCTCAGGTGGCTTGTGTCCCATGTCACCAGGAGCACAAGGAGGCAAGAGCCCAGGGCTCAGGGCAGGAGATTCCCATCCAGAGCTGGTTCTCCTGGGGCTGCAGAAGGGATGCCGCTGACTTGGGGCTTGCCAAGGCTACCAGGGTTGGCAAGGGGTCAGTGGCCTTTGGGGCTGGAGTGGAAGAGGGAGGGCTGCTGGCAAGTCCCATTAGCTCGGGAGATGAGGACAAAGGGGACAAGGAAGGGGACGCTAGCCTCTCTAATCAGCCTGTTCCTGGTGTCACCAATGACCTCTCCCCTGGAGGCTGCTTTACCTGCTGTGGGGGCGTGTGGATCAGGGCATGGTGGTAGCAGGTGGTTTGGGGATACAGGGCCATGATGAGCTGCTTCCTCTGGAACAAGGCCTTGGGGTCCATCTGGGGGCTGGCCTTCCACTGAGGCCGTGACTGCCAGCTCAGGGTGTGTCTCCTCAGGGTTGTGTCAATCTGTGGCTGGGGGCCCTCCTTCCCAGCTTGACGGCTGTTGTGATACCTGGGTTCTCCTCTTCTTGGTTTAAAATAAATTAAGCAGGCGGGGCGCGGTGGCTTACACCTGTAATCCCAGCACTTTGGGAAGTTGAGGTGGGTGAATCACCTGAAGTAAGGAGTTCGAGACTAGCCTGGCCAACATGACGAAACCCCGTCTCTACTAAAAATACAAAATTAGCCAGGTGTGGTGGTGAACCCTGTAATCCCAGCTACTCGGGAGGCTGAGGAAGGAGAATCGCTTGAACCCAGGAGGAGGAGGTTGCAGTGAATCGAGATTGCACCACTGCACTCCAGCCTAGGCCACAGAGCAAGACTGCATCTAAAATAATAATAAATAAATAAATAAATAAAATAAAATAATTTAAACAAGAGACATACAGCAAAAGAAGTGCAGCACAGAGTAAAGTATTGCAAAATAAAAACTGTATTTTGAAAGTTAAGTGCATAATAGACAATACACCTCGAGCGAGTTCAGAACGGGCTTCTCGTCAGGGTGGGTCAGTGTTAATTACTGCAGGGAAACTCCCCTTATGGGAATCTCACTCAATTTTTCATAATGGGTGGGAAGCGGCGTCACTAGTGAGCATGATCTGGGTGGTCCTCTGGGTGCACATGGGCATTTGCTATACATGCCTGTTTCTAGGACACATGTCTCATTAGCATTTTAAATCTCCACCCAGGGGTGTGGTTTTTACTATTAAAATGAGCAAAGGGTCAGTTTGAGGACAGGTAAAATCAAAATGCACATGTTCTCAAAAGGGAAAGTCCCTACTGGGGATAGCTTTGCTTGAACTCAGTGACCAGGCGAATGCTGAGGCTTACTGTGTTGGCCGTGCGGTCACCAAGGTCGCAGCATCCTGAGAAGGTGGTTGTCTCCTTGACTACCTCTCCTGCCTCGCCCAAGTTCCATGACCCACCCTGGCCCAAATAAGGCCTCCAGGTCCATCTCGGGGTTGTCCTTCCACTGGGGCAGCGGGATGATCCAGCGTCAGCTCAGGGTGTGTCTCCTAGCTGTAGAGGGACTTGCGTCAACCTGTGGCTGGGTGGGGATGCTCCTTCCCAGCCGTTAGGCTGCCCCCAGGCTCCGTGCCTGGCCCTGGCCTAGACACTCACTCTTTGCCTTCTTCATTGATGTCATCTACCTCATACCTGTGGACAAAAGGAGGAAAACACTGGGTGTAGCCAGGGGCGCAGTCCCTGTCAAGGAGCGTGGAGGACCGGGGCAGGGCGAGGACCTGGTGCTCCCTGCACAGCTGGCCCCGCCCACATCACCCTCTGTGGAGTTTTTCTCCAGCTGAGCAGATGGGAAGCAGAGCAGCAGCCCAGGCAGGTGCAGTGACCAGAGAGTAGCCCCGGGGCTGGTGTCACTCACTTGTTGGTGGCATGGCTGTAACTGACCACCTCGGCCAGGATCCACTGCTCGTCCCCATCCACGGCCTTCACCCAGGCAGCCACCTTGTCTCCAGGTCTGGCCACATAGTCCCCTGAGGCGGGGACACCCCACAGAGGAGTGGGGGCCTGTGAGTAGAACAAAAGGTCAGTCCCAGCCCCTGGGCACCAGTCCCTCCCTCGCAGCTGCTGCCCTCACTTGTCACCGGGCTTCCCGATCCATAGGGGCAGGGTCATCAGCACCCCTCTGCGCATGGTCTTCCGGGGTGGCTCCGAGTCATTGTAGAGACCTTCGATCTCGGCCGCTGTGGGAAGGAGAGGCCTGAGGCCCCAGGGACAGGTGCTGGCCCTGACCCCCCAGCATGCTGCACTGAGCTGTTGGAGGACCCCCTGGGAGCACCCAGTCCCTGAGTGAGCCTGAGGGCCCAGCAGGACTGTGACCCGATCTGCCAGGTGTCCTACAGGGGCTGCTGCACTGAATTACATATGGGTGAGACGGCAGCACAGTGGGCACCCAGGGGAAGGAACCCAGAGTGGGGTCCTTACTTGGGGCTTCAACCTAGCCCCAGGCCCTGCTGCTGCCTGAAGTCACGCCCCCTGCACCTGCCCACTTCAGGCCCCGCCTCCAGACCAGGTACCCACCTGTCCCCCCTTCTCTCCCTCCCAGCGTGCCCACCAAGACCCCTACATTGGCCTGCATCCTGGATCATCAGCTCCGCCCCAGCCAGCTCCTCCCCGGAGTTCCACCTCCGAGATTCCCAGGGCACTGGCTCCCCTTCATGCTCCTCCTCTGCGACAGGCCCCGTCCCCGCCCTGGACACCCCACCTATGTCATAGGCCTGCCCACTCCCTCTCATCAGGCCTGTGTCTCGCGGGGTCCGCGTCCTCCAGGAAGCCTTCCTCCTGGCACAGAGACCCTCCCCATCTCACTAGGAGTGCAATGGCCTGATTTGGCTCCCTGCAACCTCCGCCACGCCCCCTGCCCCACCTTTCAAGCAATTCTCCTGCCTCAGCCTTTCCAGTAGCTGGAATTACAGGCACGTGCCACTATGTCTGGCTGATTTTTGTATTTTTAGTACAGACGGGGTTTCACCATGTTGGCCAGGTTGTTCTCGAACTCCTGACCTCAAGTGATCCGACCGCTTCAGCCTCCCAATGTGTTGGGATTACAGGAATGAGCCACCGTGCCAGGCCTGGGCCCTGCCTGTTGTGCGATCTCTGGGGTGGGATTGGAGGGGACCCGCGGTTGGGCGCGGCAGGGCTCACAGGGACACCCCCGTTCTCCTCCCCAGGGAGATGATGTTCGTGCTGCACGCCTTCCTGTCAGCCGTGGCCGCCCTTCGGGTAAGGAAGGAGAGAGCGCAGCGGCAGGCGGGCGAGGGCTTGGGGTCTGCCCCGTGGTGGCCGGAGCCGCCCTGACGCCCCCGTACCCTGCCGCGGTTGGAATGGGCCTGGCACCCCCGTCCTAGGCGCGCCTCCTGCTCCCGCTGCACCCCGACCTCCGCCGGGACCTCTGCCCGCCGCGCTGCACTGGCGCTGGCCTCCCCGACCCCAGGGCGCCGCGCAGGTCCCTTTGCTGACGCCAAGCCTGAGCCTGAGCCGGACACGGGGTCCAAGAGGCCTGTGCGCCCTGCGCGCCCGCGCGCTCCAGGAAAGGTCCACTCCAGGCAGGGCGGCTTATCCTCCAGAGGACTTTAGAGCCAGCTATTGAGGAACCAGGAAACGCCCTGACAATTTTGCGACCCTGTCCCCGTCTCTAAGATGGGGATGATAGTATTTATGGCCATTCCTGAGCACAGCAGGACTTGCTTTTTTCCTTTGACTGGAAGGTTCTTCTCTACACCTTCTGTCTTGATAACCTGCCACCTGAACAGGGAGGTCTTCCCTGGCTCCCGATTTAAAATTGCAGCTCTGAGATCGCGGGTACCATGGCATATGCCTGTAGTCCCAGTTACGGGGGAGACTGAGGTGGGAGGATCGCTTGAGCCCAGGAGTTGGAGGCTGCAGTGAGCTATGATCGCTCCACTGCACTACAGCCTGGGCAAAAGAGCAAGAAACAGTCTCTAAATATATAAAATAAAATTGCACCTCTTGAGTACTTCCCCGTCCGCTCCTTTTCCTGAATACTTACTATCTGACCTGCTAGGTGTTTTATTGCTCTCTTTAGTCTCTCCCACCCCAACCTTTGCACTAAACTGCCCGAGGACAGCTCTTGTCACTGCTGTAGAACAAAGTTCAGCACAGAGACGATGGCCAAGAAATAGTCAATAAAATAATGGACGATGGGCGCCTTCTACTGAGCTCCCGCTAATTGTGAGTGAGTAGAGGACTTGCCCTGGGGAAATTCAGTGACTGCTGGGTGTTGCTGAGCTGTGAGGAAGTTCAGGTCTGGCTGCAGTGGTGAGGCTGTGACTCAATCAATCACTGCTGATGCTCACAGGACGTTCACTAGCTTAGTCCCAGGGGGCAAGGATTTTAAACCCCCACGTCCATTTCCTTATCCATAAGATGCAAATAACAGTCACCCCTTCCTCACGGATGGAGCTGTGTGATGCCCGGAACAGTGCCTGCTGCACGGAGGGGCTTGCCACCAGCTCCCTCTCGGAGACCTCCTTGTCTCTTACCTGCCTGCTGCCTGGGATGGGATGAAGATGGGCCCTTGTGTTGCCCCAACCCTGGCTGCTGGCTAAGAGCCCATGTGATCTGTCTGTTCAGAGGAGTTCCTTCAGGAGGAACCAGGGCAGCTTCTGCCCCTAGAGGGCCAATGCCCCTCGGTGAGTGCAGTCCCCGTGCCCCAATCTGGTCCAGCTCTGGGAAGAGGGTGCTCAGTTGTGCAATCCAGGCTGGCGCAGCCGAGTCCTGATCTTGGTATTCAGGGCTGAGCCTGGAGGGGGCTTGTGATGCCTGACTCTGTATCTCTCTCTGGCCCCATGCCTTTTTAGCTGTGAGATGTCACTGCTTTGGGTGACCTGATCTGGCTGTGTCGGATGGGCACGAAGGAAATAGAAGACTCAGAATTAGAAGACGTGAGTGGGCTTTGGCCCCGGCCTCCTACCCGACACCCTGCCCTGGGCTGCCTGTGACCAACCTTCTTGCCTCTGCAGGCACACTGGACAGCCCTGCTGCAGACCTGATCCTCAGTGTCCCTAACCCCCTCCAGATACTGGATACTGGTGGCCTAGGGGAGGTCCTCAAAGACCGGTGGGACATCAACCTCGGCCAGTGTCCAGGCTTTTTTTTTTTTTTTTTTTTTTTTGAGACAGAGTTTCACCCTTGTTGCCCAGGCTGGAGTACAATGGCGCAATCTCGCTCACCGCAACCTCCACCTCCCAGGTTCAAGCCATTCTCCTGCCTCAGCCTCCTGAGTAGCTGAGATTACATGCATGTGCCGCTGCGCTTGGCTAATATTGTATTTTTAGTTCAGACAGGGTTTCTCCATGTTGGCCAGGCTGGTCTCAAACTCCCAACTTCAGGTGATCTGCCTGCCTCAACCTCCCAAAGTGCTGGGATTACAGGAGTGAGCCACTGCGCCTGGCCTCCTCCAGGCTCTTGACACCGTAGCCAGAAGGAATTTCAGGACAAATCAGAAAGTCATGAATGTAGGGAGATTTCTTGCAGAGCAAAAGGACTCACTCAAGAAGGGGAATGTGGGGGTCCTCAAGAGAGTGTCTCATGCCCTACGAGGTTTGGGACTAACCTTTATGGGTTTCTTTAACTAAAGAGGGGTATATTCATGAAGATTCCAGGAAAAGGTAAAGGTTTCTCAAGACCGTGGTGCCGCAATTTACACCCAAATCCAGGTGTTCCTGGAGCCGTCTTGGCACTGGCGGGTGTATGGTTTCGTATGTTACTGATCGTACAATGAGATCCTAGGTGAAACCTACATCAAATACGGCGCCATGTTGTGTCTGGTTGGTCATAGCCAGCTTGGTCCTCATCCTATTTTTCAGGGACTTATTGGCCCTTAGTATATGCAGCTATTTCAAGTTTCCTTCTTCTGGTCATGTGAAACTGCTGCTTGGGATTTTCTATTCACTTGCTACCACTCTATTAATCTCACATTCTTGCCTCTTTTCTGTGCCACCCCGTGTGGGTCCGACCCGTTGTTACTGGAGTGCAATGCAAAGTCTGAGTCAAGGGGGCCTCCTGAAGGTTGCTAGGGCAGGGGCGGAGCTAGTAGCTGGAGGACATGCCAGTCACGGGGATTCCTCAGGGGCACAGAGGAGGGTGGTGGGGCCTGTGGCCCTAGCAGGGGAGCAGCCTCTCCTCTGCCTGGAAGCCCCATGCCCCAGCTTCCCCCACACTCCCACCTGCCCGCTTGCTTCTGAACTCACAAATTTCTTGGAAGGCTTGGGAGACTCACCTTTACTCGGAGGGTTGGTTAGCTATCTCGTGCCCAGCTTGACCTTGGACTTTAAATAGTGAGGACAAAGAACGAGGAGGATGGGGGTATGCCCTCCTTCCACGGGGCCCTGTGGCTTCCAAGCCTCAGCTTCCTCTGATCTCTTGTCTGTGGAGCCTCCTTCAAACCCAAGGAAACAAAAGCACCTGCCATGGGCTGCTGTTCTTCTAGGATCTTCTATCCATGTTCTGTGAGTCCCCCCAGTGGGACTGCATTGTCCTTGTTCTTTCTTGTTCTATGTATCCATGCTCTGCTCCCCTCCTGCCCCTTCACTCTGCCCACACACATCACTCCAGACTGGCCTTGTGGTCAGAGTCTGGAGTGCATGGGCTGCTGGGGCCTGCGGGCTGCACTGGGCCAGAACCCCTGGCTCTTTCAGGACTAGCCTGGAGCCGGCAGGTAGGTGACCTTTCCCGGGCCTGCCTATCCCATCTTTCCCTTCCAATCCTTCCCCTCTCTTGCCTGGTTCAATCAGAGAAAGCTTGTCTGTTGGCCTGCCTGGCAGGGGCAGGTCAGGAGCCCTGTGACATCTCAAAAACAAACAAACAAACAAACAAACCCACAAAAACAAACCCACCATTGGGCCCTTTCCCCTTTCGTTCTTCTGTTTTCTACTCACGAAACCCAGTCGTGGCTTTGGAGATCACTCTAAGCTTGTCTCCAGCTGGCATACTAAGGAGGGTAATGGAGAAGCTCCCCCACCCCCAATCCCACCCCTTCCTTCCGGAAGCAAATCTAAGTCCGGCCCTAGCTCCAGATCCCTCCCACACTGGACCTACGAAACCCTCAGCACAGACAACACCCCTGCATTCCCCACATTGCACCCACACTCAGCCACTGTGGGCGAGGAGGGCACAAGGCCAGGTTCCCGAGAGCTCAGGTGAGTGACACACTGGAAGGGCCCAGGGCGCCCTCACCCTGCTCAGCTTCAGGCTCCAACACTCCAGAAGCCCAGGCCTCTCCCATCCCTGCGCTTTCCCCATGGATATCCCATTTCAGACAACCCAGCCGGCGTGAATCCCCCTCCCTTGGATATCCCATTTCAGACAACCCCGGCCGGCGTGAATCCCCCTCCCTTGGATATCCCATTTCAGACAACCCTCGCCGGCGTGAATCCCCCTCCCTTGCTTTTTTTTTTGTTTTTTTTCTGGGGAGGCCAGGTCCTGCTGTCACCCAGGCTGGAGTGCTGTGGGATCCTGGCCACTGCAGCCTTTAATTCCTGGGCTCAAGTGATTCTCCTGCCTCAGTCTCTGGAGTAGCTAGGACTACAGGCACTCACCATCCTGCCTGATTAATTTTTTAAAACATTTTTTAAAGATTTTTAGAGATGGAGTCTTGCAATGCTGCCCAGATTGGTCTCCAACTCCTAGCCTCGGCCCTCCCTAGGGTCTGGGATTATAGGCGGGAGCCACCCTGCCTGGGCCTGTCCTCTTGCTGAGTCATCAGTTTTGTTCATTCCCACAGCAGGCTCTGGCCCCTAGTACCAGCTCAGTTGCTCAATGGGCCATGTTTGTCCTGGAGCCTGGATGGACCCTGGCTGAGCAAGTGGATCACAGGCCTGGTCAGCCTGGGAGATTTCCACATGTGAGGGGCACAGGGAACTCAAGGAGGGGAGCATCGGGGACAGGAGCCCACTGGGTGGAGGCTGGGGGCTCACAGCAGGAAATGGTGAGACAAAGGGCACTGGATGGTAGGGAGACAGCACAGCCAGGCCCTAGAGCTTCCTCAGTGCAGCTGGACTCTCCTGGAGACCGTCACACACTCTGCTATCTGGGCCCCGCGCCGCGAGGGTGCTTTCACTGGTCTGCACCATGGCCCAGGCCCTGGGATTCTGAACAGCTCTGCAGGTGAATGAAAGGTGTGGCCAGGCTGGGGAACCACCGCATTAGAGGCTGACCGGGTTTCAGCCCCAGCCCCGCCACTGACTGGCTTTGTGAGCGTGGGCAAGTCACTCAGCCTCCCTAGGCCCCAGTGACTTTCCTGAAAGCAAGAATGCCGCTTTCTTGCTGTTGTGATGGTGTTAAAGGAAGTGGGCCTGGCTCTGGCTCCTGACACAGGAAGATGGAGCTGATCCAGGACACCTCTCGCCCGCCACTGGAGTATGTGAAGGGGGTTCCGCTCATCAAGTACTTTGCAGAGGCACTGGGACCCCTGCAGAGCTTCCGGGCCCGGCCCGATGACCTGCTCATCAGCACCTACCCCAAGTCCGGTAGGTGAGGAGGGCCACCCACCCTCTCCCAGGCGCCAGTCCCCACCTTGGCCAGCGAGGTTGTGCCCTCAGCCTGCTCACCTCCCATCTCCCTCCCTCTCCAGGGACTACCTGGGTGAGCCAGATTCTGGACATGATCTACCAAGGTGGTGACCTGGAGAAGTGTCGCCGAGCTCCCATCTTCATGCGGGTGCCCTTCCTTGAGTTCAAAGCCCCAGGGATTCCCTCAGGTGTGTGACCGTGTCCTGGGTGCAAGGGGAGGGGAGGAAGACAGGGCTGGGGCTTCAGCTCACCAGACCTTCCCTGACCCACTGCTCAGGGATGGAGACTCTGAAAGACACACCGGCCCCACGGCTCCTGAAGACACACCTGCCCCTGGCCCTGCTGCCCCAGACTCTGTTGGATCAGAAGGTCAAGGTGAGGCTGGGCACAGTGTTTCACTTCCGTAATCCCAGCACTTGGGGTGGCTGAGGTGGGAAAATCCCTTGAAGCCAGAAGTTACAGACCAGTCTCCTCAAACAAACAAACAAACAAACAAAAAATATATATATATAGCTGGGCGTGGTGTTGTGTGCCTATAGTACCAGCTACTAAGGAGGCTGAGGTGGGAGGATCACCTGAGCCTACGAGTTCAAGAGTGAAGTGAGCTATGATCACACCACTGCACTCCAGACTACATGACAGAGAAACCTTGTCTCAAAAAAAGATGAAGAATAAAAAGAGGGGCCGGCAGGCGCGGTAGCTCACGCCTCTAATCCCAGCACTTTAACAGGCTGAGGCCAGCAGATCACCTGAGGTCTAGAGTTGGAGACCACCCTGGCCAACATGGCAAAATCCCATCTCTACTAAAAATCCAAAAAAATTCGCCAGGCGTGATGGTGGGCACCTGTAATCCCAACTACTTGGTAAGCTGAGGCAGAAGAATTGCTTGAACTCGGGAGACAGAGGTTGCAGTGAGCCGAAAATGAGCTATTGCACTCCAGCCTGGGCAATAAGAGCGAAACTCTGTCTCAAAAAAAAAAAAAAAAAAAAATTCCACAACAAAAAGGAAAAGGCAAAGGTCCAGGTGTGGGGCATGTGAATCCAGGGAAGGAGGTCCCGGCTCAGCCCAGCTTTGGTCCTGTTCTTCTGGGAAAGTCGCCTCACTTCCTCCAGCCTTGTCTCATCTTCCACAGGAGGGACTGACTGTCTCTTGCTCTGATGACCAAGAACATGAGACTCTTCAGTGTAGATCTAAGAAAGGTAGAGGGTGGGTCCTCAAAGGCCCACAAAATTTGGTGGGGGTGGGAACATATTTGACAGAGCATGCCTTGCTCCAGATCAGGGTGTGACGCATTGATGCAGATTATATTACTTTAGAATATGATGGTCTCAGGGACCAGGCAGGATTTTGGCTTCCAACCAGGGTTCAGATCCCAGCTTGGCCCTACCGGTGCGATGAGATCTCAAGCAAGTCAGCCCCTAAGCCTCAGGTTCTTCCTTTGCCAAACCAAGAGATGAGCTGGCCTGTGGCGGGCTGTGTGGTGATGGTGCTGGGGTCGAGTCTTCTGTCCCCGCAGGTGGTCTATGTTGCCCGCAACGCAAAGGATGTCGCGGTCTCCTACTACCACTTCTACCACATGGCCAAGGTGCACCCCGAGCCTGGGACCTGGGACAGCTTCCTGGAGAAGTTCATGGCCGGAGAAGGTGGGTGTGACGGGAGGAAGGAGGGTGTGGAGCCGAGAGGTGCTGGCTACAACGCACAGTAACCCTGTGTCGCTGCCCCCTGCCCGCTTCTCCAGTGTCCTACGGGTCCTGGTACCAGCACGTGCAGGAGTGGTGGGAGCTGAGCCACACCCACCCTGTTCTCTACCTCTTCTATGAAGACATGAAGGAGGTGAGACCACCTGTGATGCTTCCCCTCATGTGACCCCTGGGGGCAGGCACCTCACAGGAACCCGTCAAGGCCGCCCAGCCCCTTTCCTTGGTGGCCCCCACTGCAGGTCCGGATTCCCCATCCTCCTCCCTGGCCCAGGCCTCCCCGCTACAGCCCCACCTGGCAGCAGGTCCCACACAGCTCTCATCTCCTGCAGCTGAGTCAGCTGCATGAGGGGCCACGGATTAGATACTTAGTCCTATTGATTATCCCCACCAAAGGGTGTGCCACCCAGGGCCACAGTCACGGAAGAAGACCATCCCGGTCCTCACCCATAGGAGCCAAGCCCAGCTCATGATGGGATCAGAGGGCAGAGAGCAATTCATTTTATCCCAGGGACTGGGGCCCCGGGGATCGAGGAGCTGGCTCTGTGGGTTTTCTAGTGGAAGTGGCCAGTTCCCCTCTGATGTTAGAGAAGGGGACCCCTTTTATTTTCCTGAATCAGCAAACCTAGCCTCCACTGAGGAGCCTCTGCTCCTCAGAACCCCAAAAGGGAGATTCGGAAGATCCTGGAGTTTGTGGGGCGCTCCCTGCCAGAGGAGACCGTAGACCTCATGGTTCAACACACGTCATTCAAGGAGATGAAGAAGAACCCTATGGCCAACTACACCACCATCCCCCAGGAGCTCATGGACCACAGCATCTCCCCCTTCATGAGGAAAGGTGGGTGCTGGCCAGCACGGGGGTTTGGGGCAGGTGGGAGCAGCGGCTGGAGCCTCCCCATAGGCACTCGGGGCCTCCCCTGGGATGAGACTCTAGCTTTGCTCCCTGCCTTCCTCCTCCAGGAATGACTGGGGACTGGAAAACCACCTTCACCGTGGCGCAGAATGAGCGCTTCGATGCGGACTATGCGGAGAAGATGGCAGGCTGCAGCCTCAGCTTCCGCTCTGAGCTGTGAGAGGGGCTCCCGGGGTCACTGCTGAGGGAGTGTGCGAATCAAGCCTGACCAAGCCGCTCAAGAATAAAGTATGATTTGTGTTCAATGCAGAGTCTCCATTTCAAGCCAAGAGAAACCATGAGCTGAAAGAGTGATCGCCCACTGGGGCCAAATACGGCCACCTCCCCACTCCAGCTCCCCAACTTGCCCTATTTGGAGAGGGGAGAGGGTCTGGAGAAGTAAAACCCAGGAGACGAGTGGAGGAGGAATGTCTGTTTAATCCCAGCACATCCTCTGCTGTCCTGCCCTGTGTCGTTGGGGGATGGTGAGTCCACCAGGCAGCGTCACTTTTTCTTGGGCTCCTTACAAGCCACCACGTACCTCTGAGCCACATTCAGGGGAGGGGAATAGCCGTCTGCATAGGAGGTGTCTTCAAACAGGACCAAGTAGTCATCCTGTGGCTGTGTGGCAGGCAGACAGGAGGGCTGCTCAGAGAGCCCCAGGCCAGGACAGGCACCCCCTTCTCCCAGCCTAGACCACAGGAGCCTCTGGGCCGTGGACTCTCAGCCACTCTCATCATCCTTCACTCTGGGGTCAAAAGTTCTTGGCCCAGTCCCTGCTGCTACAGAGCTCTTTTCTCAGTGGCTGGAGACCCAGGGCAGTCAAAAGGGTGGGGAGAGGAAGGGGCGTTGACTCCCTCCCAGTGGGGCCATAGCTGGAGGGTCTGTTGCCTTTCAGGGACTCTATGTTCAGAGGACTGAGGGCAACCCAGAGGGTGGCAGGCAGGGATCCTGGCCTCAGGTGGCTTGTGTCCCATGTCACCAGAAGCATGAGGGGGCAAGAGCCCCAGACTCAGGGCAGGAGCTTCCCACCTCAGAGCTGGTTCTCCTGGGGCTCCAGAAAGGAAGCTGCTGAAGCTAGCTGGCTCCCAGGGCAAGGGGACTGCAGTGTCCTTGTTCTTTCTTGTTCTATGTATCCATGCTCTGCTCCCCTCCTGCCCCTTCACTCTGCCCACACACATCACTCCAGACTGGCCTTGTGGTCAGAGTCTGGAGTGCATGGGCTGCTGGGGGCCTGTGGGCTGCACTGGGCCAGAACCCCTGGAGCTTTAAAGACTGGCCGGAGCAGGCAGGTAGGTGACCTTTCCTGGGCCTGCCTATCCCATCTTTCTCCTCCAATCCCTCCCCTCTCTTGCCTGGGTCAATTAGAGAAAGCTCGTCTGTTGGCCTGCTTGGCAGGGGCAGGTCAGGAGCCCTGTGAGAACTCAAAAAACAAAAAACAAAAAAACAACCCACAAAAACAAACCCACCATTGGGCCCTTTCCCCTTTCACTCTTCTGTTTTCTACTCACCAAACCCAGTCGTGGCTTTGGAGATCACTCTCAGCTTGTCTCCAGCTGGCATACTAAGGAGGGTAATGGAGAAGCTCCCCCACCCCCAATCCTACCCCTTCCTTCCGGAAGCAAATCTAAGTCCGGCCCTAGCTCCAGATCCCTCCCACACTGGACCTACGAAACCCTCAGCACAGACAACACCCCTGCATTCCCCACATTGCACCCACACTCAGCCACTGCGGACGGGGAGGGCACAGGCCAGGTTCCCGATAGCTCAGGTGAGTGACACACTGGAAGGGCCCAGGGCGCCCTCACCCTGCTCAGCTTCTGGCTCTGACATTCCAGAAATCGAGGCCTCTCCCATCCCTGCGCTTTCCCCATGGATATCCCATTTCAGACAACCCCGGCCGGCGTGAATCCCCCTCTCTTCCTTTTTTTTTTTTTTTCCCAGAGAGGCCAGGTCTTGCTGTCACCCAGGCTGGAGTGCTGTGGGATCCTGGCCACTGCAGCCTTTAATTCCTGGGCTCAAGTGATTCTCCTGCCTCAGTCTCCGGAGTAGCTAGGACTACAGGCCCTCACCATCTTGTCTGGTTAATTTTTTAAAACATTTTTTAAAGATTTTTAGAGATGGAGTCTTGCAATGCTGCCCAGATTGGTCTCCAACTCCTAGCCTCGGCCTCCCTAGGGTCTGGGATTATAGGCGGGAGCCACCCTGCCTGGGCCTGTCCTCTTGCTGAGTCATCAGAGTTCTGTTCATTCCCACAGCAGGCTCTGGCCCCTAGTACCAGCTCAGTTGCTCAATGGGCCGTGTTTGTCCTGGAGCCCGGATGGACTGTGGCCGGGCAAGTGGATCACAGGCCTGGTCAGCCTGGGAGGTTTCCACATGTGAGGGGCACAGGGAACTCAAGGAGGGGAGCATCGGGGACAGGACCCCACTGGGTGGAGGCTGGGGGCTCACAGTAGGAAATGGTGAGACAAAGGGCACTGGCTGGTAGGGAGACAGCACAGCCAGGCCCTAGAGCTTCCTCAGTGCAGCTGGACTCTCCTGGAGACCGTCACACACTCTGCTATCTGGGCCCCGCGCCGCGAGGGTGCTTTCACTGGTCTGCACCATGGCCCAGGCCCTGGGATTCTGAACAGCTCTGCAGGTGAATGAAAGGTGTGGCCAGGCTGGGGAACCACCGCATTAGAGGCTGACCGGGTTTCAGCCCCAGCCCCGCCACTGACTGGCTTTGTGAGCATGGGCAAGTCACTCAGCCTCCCTAGGCCCCTGCCTTCCCTAGGCCCCTGACTTCCCTGAAAGCAAGAATGCCACTTTCTTGCTGTTGTGATGGTGTTAAAGGAAGTGGGCCTGGCTCTGGCTCCTGACACAGGAACATGGAGCTGATCCAGGACACCTCTCGCCCGCCACTGGAGTATGTGAAGGGGGTTCCGCTCATCAAGTACTTTGCAGAGGCACTGGGACCCCTGCAGAGCTTCCGGGCCCGGCCCGATGACCTGCTCATCAGCACCTACCCCAAGTCCGGTAGGTGAGGAGGGCCACCCACCCTCTCCCAGGCGCCAGTCCCCACCTTGGCCAGCGAGGTTGTGCCCTCAGCCTGCTCACCTCCCATCTCCCTCCCTCTCCAGGGACTACCTGGGTGAGCCAGATTCTGGACATGATCTACCAAGGCGGCGACTTGGAGAAGTGTCACCGAGCTCCCATCTTCATGCGGGTGCCCTTCCTTGAGTTCAAAGTCCCAGGGATTCCCTCAGGTGTGTGACCGTGTCCTGGGTGCAAGGGGAGGGGAGGAAGACAGGGCTGGGGCTTCAGCTCACCAGACCTTCCCTGACCCACTGCTCAGGGATGGAGACTCTGAAAGACACACCGGCCCCACGGCTCCTGAAGACACACCTGCCCCTGGCTCTGCTGCCCCAGACTCTGTTGGATCAGAAGGTCAAGGTGAGGCTGGGCACAGTGTTTCACATCCGTAATCCCAGCACTTCGGGAGGCTGAGGTGGGAAGATCCCTTGAAGCCAGAAGTTCCAGACCAGTCTCTTCCAAAAAAAAAAACAAAAAAGAAAATCAGGTATGCATAGTGGTGTGTGCCTGTAGTACCAGCTACTCAGGAGGCTGAGGTGGGAGGATCACCTGAGCCTGGGAGTTCAAGAGTGAAGTGAGTTATGATCACACCACTGCACTCCAGACTGGGTGACAGAGAAACCTTGTCTCAAAAAAAGATGAAGAATAAAAAGAGGGGCTGGCAGGCGCGGTGGCTCATGCCTGTAATCCCAGCACTTTAACAGGCTGAGGCCAGCAGATCACCTGAGGTCTGGAGTTGGAGACCACCCTGGACAATATGGCAAAATCCCATCATTACTAAAAATCCGAAAAAATTAGCCAGGCATGGTGCTGGGCACCTGTAATCCCACTACTTGCTAGGCTGAGGCAGAAGAATTGCTTGAACCTGGGAGGCAGAGGCTGCAGTGAGCCGAGATCTAGCCTGGGCAAAAAGAGTGAAACTCTGTCTCAAAAAAAAAAAAAAAAAAAAAAGTTGGTGGGGGGCAGGCAGGTGGTGGCTCACTCCTGTAATCTCAGCACTTTGGGAGGTCGAGGCGGGCAGATCACCTGACGTCAGGAGTTGGAGACCACCACCCTGGCCAACATCAGGAAGCCCCGTTTGTACTAAAAATTCAAAAATAGTCAGGCGTTGGGGCAGGTGCCAGTATACTTAGCTATTCAGGAGGCTGAGGCAGGAGAACCACTTGAACCTGGCAGGCCAGTGGTTGCAGTGAGCCGAGATCGAGCCACTGCACTCCAGCCTAGGAGACACAAAGTGACTTCGTTTCAAACAACGTAAATAAATAAGTAAAGATTTTAAAAAGGTTCCAAGCGCAGTGGCTCACGTCTGTAATCCCAGCACTTTGGGAGGCTGAGCAGGGCAGATCACCTGAGGTTGGGACTTTGAGACCACCCTGAGCAACACAGAAAAACCTCATCTCTACTAAAAATACAAAATTGGCTGGGTGTGGTGGCGCATGCCTGTAATCCCAGCTGCTCAGGAGTCTGAGGCAAGAGAATCACTTGAACCCAGGAGAAGAGGTTGCGGTGAGCTGAGATCATGCCATTGCACTCCAGCCTGGGCAACAACAGCGAAACTCCCTCTCAAAAAACAAAAAAAAAAACAAAAAAAAAACGGTTTGCCACCTATGATGGCTCAGTGCTGTAATGCCAGAACTTTGGGAGGCCAAGGTGGGTGGAACGCTTGAGCTCAGGAGTTCCAGACGAGCCCGGGAAACACGAGGAGACTCCATCTCTATGAAAATGCAAAATATCAGCAGGGCATGGTGGCATGGCGCTCTAGTGCCAGCTACTTGACAGTCTGAGGTTGGAGAGTTGCTTGAGCCTGGGAGGTCAAGGTTGCAGTGAGCTATTATCACTCCAGTGCACTCCAACCTGGGCGACAGGAAAAAAGAAAGACCAAGATCTTTTTTTCTTGTCTTTCTTCTTTTTTTTTTCTGAGACTCTCTGTCTCAATAAATAAATAAATAAATAATAAAATAAAATAAAGTAAAATATTGTCACAACAAAAAGAAAAAGCAAAGGTCCAGGTGTGGGGCATGTGAATCCAGGGAAGGAGGCCCCGTCTCAGCCCAGCTTTGGTCCTGTTCTTCTGGGAAAGTCGCCCTACTCCCTCCAGCCTTGTCTCATCTTCCGCGGTGGGCGGACTGTCTGCCTCTTGCTCTGATGACCAAGAACATGAGACTCTTCAGTGTAGATCTAAGAAAGGTAGAGGGTGGGTCCTCACAGGCCCACAAAATTTGGTGGGGGTGGGAACATGCCTGGCGGAGCATGCCTTGCTCCAGATCAGGGTGTGACGCATTGATGCAGATTATATTACTTTAGAATATGATGGTCTCAGGGACCAGGCAGGGTTTTGGCTTCCAAGCAGGGTTCAGACCCCAGCTTGATCCTACCTGTGCCGTGAGATGTCAAGCAGGTCAGCCTCTAAGCCTCAGGTTCTTCCTTTGCCAAACCAAGAGATGAGCTGGCCTGTGGCGGGCTGTGTGGTGATGGTGCTGGGGTCGAGTCTTCTGCCCCCGCAGATGGTCTATGTTGCCCGCAACGCAAAGGATGTGGCGGTCTCCTACTACCACTTCTACCACATGGCCAAGGTGTACCCTGAGCCTGGGACCTGGGACAGCTTCCTGGAGAAGTTCATGGCCGGAGAAGGTGGGTTTGATGGGAGGAAGGAGGGTGTGGAGCCGAGAGGTGGTGGCTACAACGCACAGTAACCCTGTGTCGCTGCCCCCTGCCCGCTTCTCCAGTGTCCTACGGGTCCTGGTACCAGCACGTGCAGGAGTGGTGGGAGCTGAGCCACACCCACCCTGTTCTCTACCTCTTCTATGAAGACATGAAGGAGGTGAGATCATCTGTGATGCTTCCCCTCATGTGACCCCTGGGGGCAGGCACCTCACAGGTACCCGTCAAGGCTGCCCAGCCCCGTTCCTGGGTGGCCCCCATAGTAGGCCCAGATTCCACATCCTGCCTCCCTGGCCCAGGCCTCCCCGCTACAGCCCCACCTGGCAGTGGACCCCACACAGCTCTCGTCTCCTGCAGCTGAGTCAGCTGCATGGGGGGCCACGGATTAGATACTTAGTCCTATTGATTATCCCCACCAAAGGGTGTGCCACCCAGGGCCACAGTCACGGAAGAAGACTATCCCGGTCCTCACCCATAGGAGCCAAGCCCAGCTCATGATGGGATCACAGGGCAGAGAGCAATTCATTTTATCCCAGGGACCGGGGCCCCGGGGGTCGAGGAGCTGGCTCTGTGGGTTTTCTAGTGGAAGTGGCCAGTTCCCCTCTGAGGTTAGAGAAGGGGACCCCTTTTATTTTCCTGAATCAGCAAACCTAGCCTCCACTGAGGAGCCTCTGCTCCTCAGAACCCCAAAAGGGAGATTCGGAAGATCCTGGAGTTTGTGGGGCGCTCCCTGCCAGAGGAGACCGTGGACCTCATGGTTCAACACACGTCATTCAAGGAGATGAAGAAGAACCCTATGGCCAACTACACCACCGTCCCCCAGGAGTTCATGGACCACAGCATCTCCCCCTTCATGAGGAAAGGTGGGTGCTGGCCAGCACGGGGGTTTGGGGCGGGTGGGAGCAGCGGCTGGAGCCTCCCCATAGGCACTCGGGGCCTCCCCTGGGATGAGACTCCAGCTTTGCTCCCTGCCTTCCTCCTCCAGGAATGACTGGGGACTGGAAAACCACCTTCACCGTGGCGCAGAATGAGCGCTTCGATGCGGACTATGCGGAGAAGATGGCAGGCTGCAGCCTCAGCTTCCGCTCTGAGCTGTGAGAGGGGCTCCCGGGGTCACTGCAGAGGGAGTGTGCGAATCAAGCCTGACCAAGGGGCTCAAGAATCAAATATGAATTGAGGGCCAGGGACAGTGGGTTATGTCTGTAATCCCAGCAATTTGGGAGGTTGAGGTGGGAGGATCATTTGAACCCAGGAGTTCAAGACCAACCTGGGCAACATAGTGAGATTCTGTTGAAAATAATAATAATAATAATAACAAAATAAAATCAATTTTTTTTTTTTTGAGTCGGAGTCTTGCTCTGTCGCCCAGGCTGGAGTGCAGTGGTGCGATCTCAGCTCACTGCAAGCTCTGCCTCCCGGGCCCACGCCATTCTCCTGCCTCAGCCTCCCGAGTAGCTGGGACCACAGGCGCCCGCCACCACGCCTGGCTAATTTTTTGTATTTTTAGTAGAGATGGGGTTTCACCGTGTTAGCCAGGATGGTCTCGATCTCCTGACCTTGTGATCTGCCCACCTTGGCCTCCCAAAGTGCTGGGATTACAGGCGTGAGCCACCGCGCCCAGCCAATAAAATCAGCTTTTAAAAAGAGAATAAAATATGATTTGTGAGCCAAGCAGGGTGGCTCATGCCTGTAATCCCAGTCATTTTCGAAGTTGAGACCAGAGGATCACTGGAGGACAGGAGTTTGGGACCAGCCTGATCAATGTTACAATATGCTGTCCCTACAAAAATTTGAGAAAATGATCTGCACGTGGTGGTGGGCACCTGTAGTCCCAGCTACTTGGCAAGTGAAGGCAGGAGGATCACCTGAGCCAGGAAGGTTATGGCTGCAGTTGGCTGTGACTGTGGTAATCCACTCAAGCCTGAGGGACAGAGTGAACCCTGCCTGAGAAATAAAGAGTTTAATGAAAATAAATTTGATTTGTTACTAGCCTGGCCAACATGGCGAAACCCCAACTCTACTGAAAGAAAACAAACAAATATCGCAAGAACAGAAAACCAAATACCGCATGTTCTCACTCATAGGTGGGAACTGAACAATGAAATCACTTGGACACAGGAAGGGGATCATCACACACCGGGTCCTATTGTGGGGAGGGGTTGGGGGGAGGGATAGCATTAGGAGATATACCTAATGTAAATGATGAGTTAATGGGTGCAGCACACCAACATGGCACATGTATACATATGTAACTAACCTGCACGTTGTGCACATGTACCCTAGAACCTAAAGTATAATTTAAAAAAAATGGAAAAAAAAAAAGAAAACAAACAAACAAAAACACATAAATTAGCGGGGCGTGGTGGTGGGTGCCTGTAATCCCAGCTACTCCGGAGGCTGAGGCAGGAGAATCGCTTGAACCAGTGTGGGAGAGGGCAGAGGTTGCAGTGAGCCAAGATCGCCCCACTTCACTCCAGCCTGGCCATAAGAGTGAAACTCCATCTCTAAAAAATAATATTAATGAATAAAATAAAGTAAATTATGATTTGGGCTGGGCTCAGTGGCTTATGCCTCTAATCCCAGCACTTCAGCCTGGTGGATCATTTGAGGTCAGGAGTTGGAGACCAGCCTGGCCAACATGGTGAAACCCCATCTCTACCAAAAATACGAAATTAACTGGGAGTGTTGGCGCGCACTTGTAATCCCAGTTACTCGGGAGGCTGAGGCAAGAGAATTGTGGTGAACCGAGATCGCGCCACTGCCTACCAGCCTAGGTGACAGAGCAAGACTCTGTCTTGAAAAATAAATAAATAAACAAAATAAAATAATTTAAACAGGAGACACACAGCAAAAGAAGTGCAGCATAAAGTAACTTATTGCAAAAGAAAAACTGTATTTTGAAAGTTAAGTGCATAGTAGACAATACACCTTGAGCGAGTTCAGAACAGGCTGCTCATCAGGGTGGGTCAGTGTTAATTACTGCAGGGAAACTCCCCTTATGGGAATCTCACGCAATTTTTCATAATGGGTGGGAAGCGGCGTCACTAGTGAGCATGATCTGGGTGGTCCTCTGGGTGCACATGGGCATTTGCTATACATGCCTGTTTCTAGGACACATGTCTCATTAGCATTTTAAATCTCCACCCAGGGGTGTGGTTTTTACTATTAAAATGAGCAAAGGGTCAGTTTGAGGACAGGTAAAATCAAAATGCACATGTTCTCAAAAGGGAAAGTCCCTACTGGGGATAGCTTTGCTTGAACTCAGTGACCAGGCGAATGCTGAGGCTTACTGTGTTGGCCGTGCGGTCACCAAGGTCGCAGCATCCTGAGAAGGTGGTTGTCTTCTTGACTACCTCTCCTGCCTCACCTGGGCTCCATGCCCTGCCTTGGCCCAAACAAGGACCTCCTGCATATCTGATCAGCCTGCTCCTGACATCATCCATGGCCTGTCGCATGGCGGCTGCTTTACTCACTGTGGGGGCACGTGGGTCAGGGCGTGGTAGAAGCAGGTGGTCTGGGGATACAGGGCTAGCGTGAGCTGTCCTTCTGGAATAAGGCCTCAGGGTCTGTCTCGGGGTTGGCCTTCCACTGGGGCAGCGGGATGATCCAGCGTCAGCTCAGGGTGTGTCTCCTGGCTGTAGAGGGACTTGTGTCAACCTGTGGCTGGGTGGGGATGTTCCTTCCCAGCTGTTAGGCTGCCCCCAGTCTCCATGTCCGGCCCTGGCCTGGACACTCACTCTTTGCCTTCTTCATTGATGTCATCTACCTCATACCTGTGGACAAAAGGAGGAAAACACTGGGTGTAGCCAGGGGCGCAGTCCCTATCAAGGAGCGTGGAGGACCGGGGCAGGAGGAGGACCTGGTGCTCCCTGCACAGCTGGCCCCGCCCACATCACCCTCTGTGGAGCTTTTCTCCAGCTGTGCAGACAGGGAGTAGAGCGGCAGCCCAGGCAGGTGCAGCGACCAGAGAGTAGCCCCGGGGCTGGTGTCACTCACTTGTTGGTGGCATGGCTGTAACTGACCACCTCGGCCAGGATCCACTGCTCGTCCCCATCCACAGCCTTCACCCAGGCAGCCACCTTGTCTCCAGGTCTGGCCACGTAGTCCCCTGAGGCGGGGATGGCCCCACAGAGGGGTGGGGGCCTGTGAGCAGAACAAAGGGTCAGTCCCAGCCCCTGGGCACCAGCCCCTCCCTCGCAGCTGCTGCCCTCACTTGTCACCGGGCTTCCCGATCCACAGGGGCAGGGTCATGGCCGACTGCTGCAGCAGGGTCATCAGCACCCCTCTGCGCATGGTCTTCCGGGGTGGCTCCGAGTCATTGTAGAGACCTGCGATCTTGGCCGCTGTGGGAAGGAAGGGAGGCTTGAGGCCCCAGGGACAGGTGCTGGCCCTGACCCCCCAGCATGCTGCACTGAGTTGTGGGAAGGAGCCCCTGGGAGCCCCTAGTTCCCGAGTGAGCCTGAGGGCCCAGCAGGACTGTGACTCGATCGGCCAGGTGTCCTACACAGCTGCTGCGCTGAACTACAGATGGGTGAGACGGCAGCACAGTGGGCACCCAGAGGGAGGAACCAGGGAGGGACAAAGCAGGTTTCGAGGTGCTGGTCAGGTTCTCTTCCTCATGTCAGTGCTGACCCAGAAGTGTATTTAATGAGAATTTCCTGAAATTGGAAGAATCCCGCGGGGTCGCGGAGAGGCGGAGGCGCTTCTTCGGGATCTACTTGCTCTACTGCCTGAACCCCCGTCACCAGGGCCGCGTCTACATGGGGTTCACTGTCAGCCCTGCTTCTCGGGTCCAGTAGCACAATGGGGGCCGCACAAAAGACAAGGCCCAGCCCGGGCTCAGTCGCTCATGCCTGTAATCTTAGCAGTTTGGGAAGCCAAAGCTGTCGGATCACTTGAGGTCAGCTGTGCTTCGAGAACAGCCTGGCCAACATGGTGAAACCCCGTTTCTGATAAAAATACAAACATTAGCCGGGCATGGTGGCACGAACCTGTAATTCCAGCTACTTGGGAGACTGAGACAGGAGAATCGCTAGAGCCCGGGGGGTCAGGACGTTGGTTCCAACAAGCTGAATCGCGCCATTGCACGCCTGGTGAGACCGGGAGGGTCTCCGAGGCCGGAAGAAGGCTTCCTGGAGAAGGCGGACCCCGCGAGGCACAGGCCTGATGAGAGGGACCCTCCAGGCCTGTGACAAGGGTGGGGCGTCTGGGGAGGGGACGAGGCCTGTTGCAGAGGAGGAGTGTGACAGGGAGCCCTGGGAATCTCGGCGGTGGAACTCCGGGAAGGAGCGGGCCTGGGGGGGGTGATGATCCAGGCTGCAGTCCAGCATGGTGGGCACGCTGGGGTCCGATGGCGCGCAGGAGGGAGAGGAGTGGGGACAGGTGGGTACCTGGGTTGGAGGAGGGGCCTGAGGTGGGCAAGTGCAAGGGGCGTGACTTCAGGCAGGGGCGGGGCCTGGGGCTCTGCTGAGGCGGGGAATGAGGACGTCACTTTCGGGTGGGATTGGAGGGGACCGGCGGTGGAGAGCGGCGGGACTCCCAGGGACATTCCCGTTCTCCTCCCCAGGGAGATAACGCTCATAGTGCACAGCTTCCTGTCCGCCGTGGCAGCCCTTCGGCGGGTAAGGAAGGAGAGCCGGCGGCCGCTAGTGGTCGGGGTTTGGGGTGCGACCCCTGCCAGGAGCTGCCCTGATGCCCCCGTACCCTGCCGCCGTTGGAATGGGCCTGGCACCCCCGCCCTGGGCGCGCCTCCCGCTCCTGCTGCACCCCTACCTCCGCCCGACGCACCGTACTGGCCACTGGCCTTCGGGCCTCCTCCGCCCCAGGGAGCCCCGCAGGTCGCTTTGCTGACGCCCAGCCTGAGCCTAAGCCGGACCCTGGAACCTAGAGGCCTGTGCGCCCTGAGCTCCCGCGTGCTCCGGGGGAGGTCCACCCCAGGCACGGAGGCTCCATCGATGATCGACCGTCCAGACAACTTCGATGCTCGACCATCCAGACAACTTCGGATCCAGCTGTTTGTTGGGGAACCAGGAAACGCCCTGACAATTTTGCGACCCTGTCCCCGTCTCTAAGATGGGGATGATAGTACTTCTGGCCATTCCTGAGAACAGCAGGACCTGCCTTTTCCTTTTGACTGGAAGGTTCTTCTCTACACCTTCTGTCTTGATAACCTGCCACCTGAACAGGGAGGTCTTCCTTGGCTCCCGATTTAAAATTGCAGCTCTGATAAGCCGGGCATGGTGGCATATGCCTGTAGTCCCAGCTACGGGGGAGACTGAGGTGGGAGGATCGCTTGAGCACAGGAGTTGGAGGCTGCAGTGAGCTATGATCGCTCCACTGCACTACAGCCCGGGCAAAAGAGCAACACCATCTCTAAAAATATAAAATAAAATTGCACCTCTTGAGTACTTCCCCGTCTGCTCCTTTTCCTGAATACTTATCTGACTTGCTAGGTGTTTTATTGCTCTCGTTAGTCATTATCTGACCTGCTAGGTGTTTTATTGCTCTCTTTAGTCTCTCCCACCCCAACCTTTGCACTAAACTGCCCGAGGACAGCTCTTGTCACTGCTGTAGAACAAAGTTCAGCACAGAGACGATGGCCAAGAAATAGTCAACAAAATAATGGACGATGGGCGCCTTCTACTGAGCTCCTGCTAATTGTGAGTAGAGGACTTGCCCTGGGGAAATTCAGTGACCTGCTGGGTGTTGCTGAGCTGTGAGGAAGTTCAGGTCCGGCTGCAGTGGTGAGGCTGTGACTCAATCAATCACTGCTGATGCTCACAGGACGTTCACTAGCTTAGTCCCAGGGGGCAAGGATTTTAAACCCCCACGTCCATTTCCTTATCCATAAGATGCAAATAACAGTCACCCCTTCCTCACGGGATGGAGCTGTGTGATGCCCGGAACAGTGCCTGCTGCACGGAGGGGCTTGCCACCAGCTCCCTCTCGGAGACCTCCTTGTCTCTTACCTGCCTGCTGCCTGGGATGGGATGAAGAGGCCCTTGTGTTGCCCCAACCCTGGCTGCTGGCTAAGAGCCCATGAGGAGTTCCTTCAGGAGGAACCAGGGCAGCTTCTGCCCCTAGAGAGCCAATGCCCTCGGTGGGTGCAGTCCCCCAGCCCCAGCCTGGTCCAGCTCTGGGAAGAGGGTGCCCAGTTGTGCAATCCAGGCCCGGGCAGCTGAGTCCTGATCTTGGTATTCAGGGCTGAGCCTGGAGGGGGGTTGTGATGCCTGACTCTGTATCTCTCTCGGCCCCATGCCTTTTTAGCTGTGAGATGTCACTGCTTTGGGTGACCTGATCTGGCTGTGCCGGATGGGCACGAAGGAAATAGAAGACTCAGAATTAGAAGACGTGAGTGGGCTTTGGCCCCGGCCTCCTACCCGACTCCCTGCCCTGGGCTGCCTGTGACCAACCTTCTTGCCTCTGCAGGCACACTGGACATCCCTGCTGGAGACCTGATCCTCAGTGTCCCCAACCCCCTCCAGATACTGGTGGCCTAGGGGAGGTCCTCAAAGACCAGTGGGATATCCACCTCGATCAGTCTCCAGGCTGTTGACACCTTAGCCAGAAGGAATTTCAGGACAAATCAGAAAGTCATGAATGTAGGGAGATATCTTGCACAGCAAAAGGACTCACTCAAGAAGGGGAATGTGGGGGTCCTCAAGAGAGTGTCTCATGCCCTGTGAGGTTTGGGACTAACCTTTATGGGCTTCTTTAACTAAAGAGGGGTATATTCATGAAGATTCCAGGAAAAGGTAAAGATTTCTCAAGACCGTGGTGCCACAATTTACACCCAAATCCAGGTGTTCCTGGAGCCATCTTGGCACTGGCGGGTGTATGGTTTCGTATGTTACTGATCGTACAATGAGATCCTAGGTGAAACCTACATCAAATACGGCGCCATGTTGTGTCTGGTTGGTCAGAGCCAGCTTGGTCCTCATCCTATTTTTCAGGGACTTACTGGCCCTTAGTATATGCAGCTATTTCAAGTTTCCTTCTTCTGGTCATGTGAAACTGCTGCTTGGGATTTTCTATTCACTTGCTACCACTCTATTAATCTCACATTCTTGCCTCTTTTCTGTGCCACCCCGTGTGGGTCCGACCCGTTGTTACTGGAGTGCAATGCAAAGTCTGAGTCAAGGGGGCCTCCTGAAGGTTGCTAGGGCAGGGGCAGAGCTAGTAGCTGGAGGACATGCCAGTCACGGGGATTCCTCAGGGGCACAGAGGAGGGTGGTGGGGCCTGTGGCCCTAGCAGGGGAGCAGCCTCTCCTCTGCCTGGAAGCCCCATGCCTCAGCTTTCCCCGCTTGCCTCTGAGCTCACGCAGCTCTTGGAAGGCTTGGGAGACTTACCTTTACTCAGATGGTTGGTTACCTGTCTCGCACCCAGCTTGACCTTGGACTTTAAATAGTGAGGACAAAGAACAAGGAGGATGGGGGGATGCCCTCCTTCCACAGGGCCCTGTGGCTTCCAAGCCTCAACTTCCTCTGGCCTCTTTCTGTGGAGCCTCCTTCAAACCCAGGGAAAGAAAGGTACCTGCCAGGGTTCATCTAGGATCCTCTACTGATGCTCTGTGAGGTCCCCTGGGAGCCATGAAGCTGGGGCTGGTTCCCAGGGCAAGGGGACTGCAGTGTCCTTGTTCTTTCTTGTTCTATGCATCCATACTCTGCTCCCCTCCTGCCCCTTCACTCTGCCCACACACATCACTCCAGACTGGCCTTGTGGTCAGAGCCTGGAGTGCATGGGCTGCTGGGGGCCTGTGGGCTGCACTGGGCCAGAACCCCTGGCGCCTTCAAGACTGGCCTGGAGCTGGCAGGTAGGTGACCTTTCCTGGTCCTACCTATCCCATCTTTCTCCTCCAATCCCTCCTCTCTCTTGCCTGGGTCAATTAGAAAAAGCTTGTCTGTTGGCCTGCTTGGCAGGGGCAGGTCAGGTGCCCCGTGACAGCTAAAAAAAACAAAAACAAACCATTGGGCCCTTTCCCCTTTCATTGTTCTGTTTTCTACACACCAAACCCAGTCGTGGCTTTGGAGATCACTCTAAGCTTGTCTCCAGCTGGCACACTAAGGAGGGTAATGGAGAAGTTCCTCCACCCCCAACCCCACCCCTTCCTTCCGGAAGCAAATCTAAGTCCGGCCCTAGCTCCAGATCCCTCCCACACTGGACCTACGAAACCCTCAGCACAGACAACACCCCTGCATTCCCCACATTGCACCCACACTCAGCCACTGTGGGCGAGGAGGGCACAAGGCCAGGTTCCCGAGAGCTCAGGTGAGTGACACACTGGAAGGGCCCAGGGCGCCCTCACCCTGCTCAGCTTCTGGCTCCGACATTCCAGAAGCCGAGGCCTCTCCCATCCCTGCGCTTTCCCCATGGATATCCCATTTCAGACAACCCCGGCCGGCGTGAATCCCCCTCCCTTGGATATTCCATTTCAGACAACCCTCGCCGGCGTGAATCCCCCTCCCTTGCTTTTTTTTTGTTTTTTTCTGGGGAGGCCAGGTCCTGCTGTCACCCAGGCTGGAGTGCTGTGGGATCCTGGCCACTGCAGCCTTTAATTCCTGGGCTCAAGTGATTCTCCTGCCTCAGTCTCTGGAGTAGCTAGGACTACAGGCACTCACCATCCTGCCTGGTTAATTTTTTAAAACATTTTTAAAAGATTTTTAGAGATGGAGTCTTGCAATGCTGCCCAGATTGGTCTCCAACTCCTAGCCTCGGCCCTCCCTAGGGTCTGGGATTATAGGCGGGAGCCACCCTGCCTGGGCCTGTCCTCTTGCTGAGTCATCAGTTTTGTTCATTCCCACAGCAGGCTCTGGCCCCTAGTACCAGCTCAGTTGCTCAATGGGCCACGTTTGTCCTGGAGCCTGGATGGACTGTGGCTGAGCAAGTGGATCACAGGCCTGGTCAGCCTGGGAGGTTTCCACATGTGAGGGGCACAGGGAACTCAAGGAGGGGAGCATCGGGGACAGGAGCCCACTGGGTGGAGGCTGGGGGCTCACAGTAGGAAATGGTGAGACAAAGGGCACCGGCTGGTAGGGAGACAGCACAGCCAGGCCCTAGAGCTTCCTCAGTGCAGCTGGACTCTCCTGGAGACCGTCACACACTCTGCTATCTGGGCCCCGCGCCGCGAGGGTGCTTTCACTGGTCTGCACCATGGCCCAGGCCCTGGGATTCTGAACAGCTCTGCAGGTGAATGAAAGGTGTGGCCAGGCTGGGGAACCACCGCATTAGAGGCTGACCGGGTTTCAGCCCCAGCCCTGCCACTGACTGGCTTTGTGAGCATGGGCAAGTCACTCAGCCTCCCTAGGCCCCAGTGACTTCCCTGAAAGCAAGAATGCCGCTTTCTTGCTGTTTTGATGGTGTTAAAGGAAGTGGGCCTGGCTCTGGCTCCTGACACAGGAACATGGAGCTGATCCAGGACACCTCTCGCCCGCCACTGGAGTACGTGAAGGGGGTTCCGCTCATCAAGTACTTTGCAGAGGCACTGGGACCCCTGCAGAGCTTCCGGGCCCGGCCCGATGACCTGCTCATCAGCACCTATCCCAAGTCCGGTAGGTGAGGAGGGCCACCCATCCTCTCCCAGGCGCCAGTCCCCACCTTGGCCAGCGAGGTTGTGCCCTCAGCCTGCTCACCTCCCATCTCCCTCCCTCTCCAGGGACTACCTGGGTGAGCCAGATTCTGGACATGATCTACCAAGGTGGCGACCTGGAGAAGTGTCGCCGAGCTCCCATCTTCATGCGGGTGCCCTTCCTTGAGTTCAAAGCCCCAGGGATTCCCTCAGGTGTGTGACCGTGTCCTGGGTGCAAGGGGAGGGGAGGAAGACAGGGCTGCGGCTTCAGCTCACCAGACCTTCCCTGACCCACTGCTCAGGGATGGAGACTCTGAAAGACACACCGGCCCCACGGCTCCTGAAGACACACCTGCCCCTGGCTCTGCTGCCCCAGACTCTGTTGGATCAGAAGGTCAAGGTGAGTCTGGGCAGTGTTTCACATCTGTAATCCCAGCACTTTGGGAGGCTGAGGTGGGAAGATCCCTTGAAGCCAGAAGTTCCAAATCAGTCTCGTCCAAAAAAAAAAAAAAATTCAGGTATGCATAGTAGTGTGTGCCTGTAGTACCAGCTACTCAGGAGGCTGAGGTGGGAGGATCACCTGAGCCTGGGAGTTCAAGAGTGAAGTGAGCTATGATCACACCACTGCACTCCAGACTGGGTGACAGAGAAACCTTGTCTCAAAAAAAGATGAAGAATAAAAAGAGGGGCCGGCTGGCGCGGTGGCTCACGCCTGTAATCCCAGCACTTTAAGAGACTGAGGCAGGCAAATCACTTTAGACTAGGAGCTCGAGACCAGCCTGGCCTACATGGCAAAACCCCATCTCTACTAAAAACACAAAAAAATTAGCCAGGTGTGGTGGCGGACATCTGTAATCCCAGCCACTTGGGAGGCCGAGGCAGGAGAATTGCTTGAACCCGGGAGGCAGAGGTTGCAGTCAACCGAGATCTCACCATTGCACTGCAGCCTGGGAAACATGAGTAAAACTGTCTCAAGGAAAAAAAAAAAAAGGGGGGAGCTGGGCCTGTTGTGGCTCACACCTGTAATACCAGCAGTTTGGGAGGCTGAGGTGGGCAGATCACCCAAGGTCAGGAGTTCGAGATCCTCCTGGCCAACATGAAGAAACCTCATCTCTACTAAAAATACAAAAATTAGCCAGGCGTTGAGGCAGGCGCCTATAATCCCAGCTAGTCAGGATGCTGACGTGTGAGAATCGCTTGACCTGAGAGTCGGTGGTTGCAGTGAGCTGAGATCATGCCACTGCACTTCAGCCTGGGAGACAGAACGAGACTTCGTTTCAAACCAATAAATATTTAAAAAGGTTTGCCACCTGTGATGGCTCACTGCTGTAATGTCAGCACTTTGGGAGGCTAACGTGGGTGGAACACTTGAGCTCAGGAGTTCTAGACCAGCCCAAGAAACACGGGGAGACTCCATCTCTGTAAAAAATACAAAATATCAGTAGGGCATGGTGGTATGGCGCTGCAGTGCCAGATGCTCAAAAGTCCGAGGCTGGAGGATTGCTTGAGCCTGGGGGGTCAAGGTTGCAGTGAGCTATTATCACTCCAGTGCACTCCAACCTGGGCGACAGGAAAAAAGAAAGACCAAGGTCTTTTTTTTTTGTTTTGAGACAGAATCTCAGAGCTCAGGAGCTCCTGAGAGAGAGTCACAAAAAAAAAAAAAAAAAAAAAAAAAAATCCCACAACACACACAACAACCAGAAAAATCAAAGGTCCAGGTAAGGTGTGGGGCATGTGAATCCAGGGAAGGAGGCCCCGGCTCAGCCCAGCTTTGGTCCTGTTCTTCTGAGAAAGTCGCCTTACTTCCTCCAGCCTTGTCTCATCTTCCGCGGCAGGGGGACTGTCTGCCTCTTGCTCTGATGACCAAGAACATGAGACTCTTCAGTGTAGATCTAAGAAAGGTAGAGGGTGGGTCCTCACAGGCCCACAAAATTTGGTGGGGGTGGGAACATGCCTGGCGGAGCATGCCTTGCTCCAGATCAGGGTGTGATGCATTGATGCAGATTATATTACTTTAGAATATGATGGTCTCAGGGACCAGGCAGGATTTTGGCTTCTGAGCAGGGTTCAGACCCCGGCTTGATCCTACCTGTGCCGTGAGATGTCAAGCAAGTCAGCCTCTAAGCCTCAGGTTCTTCCTTTGCCAAACCAAGAGATGAGCTGGCCTGTGGCGGGCTGTGTGGTGATGGTGCTGGGGTCGAGTCTTCTGTCCCCGCAGATGGTCTATGTTGCCCGCAACGCAAAGGATGTGGCGGTCTCCTACTACCACTTCTACCACATGGCCAAGGTGCACCCCGAGCCTGGGACCTGGGACAGCTTCCTGGAGAAGTTCATGGCCGGAGAAGGTGGGTGTGACGGGAGGAAGGAGGGTGTGGAGCCGAGAGGTGCTGGCTACAACGCACAGTAACCCTGTGTCGCTGCCCCCTGCCCGCTTCTCCAGTGTCCTACGGGTCCTGGTACCAGCACGTGCGGGAGTGGTGGGAGCTGAGCCACACCCACCCTGTTCTCTACCTCTTCTATGAAGACATGAAGGAGGTGAGACCACCTGTGATGCTTCCCCTCATGTGACACCTGGGGGCAGGCACCTCACAGGGACCCGCCAAGGCCACCCAGCCACCTCCCTGGGCGGCCCCCACAACAGGCCCGGATTCCCCATCCTGCCTCCCTGGCCCAGGCCTCCCCGCTACAGCCCCACCTGGCAGCAGGTCCCACACAGCTCTCATCTCCTGTGCCTGAGTCAGCTACATGGGTGGCCACGGATCAGCTGTTTTTTTTTAAGACCAAGTCTTGCTCTGTTGTCCAGGATGGCGTGCAATGGTGTGATCTCAGCTCAGTATAACCTCCTCCTCCCAGGTTCAAGTGATTCTCCTGCCTCAGCCTCCTGAGTAGCTGGGATTACAGGTCCACACTGCCACGCCTGGCTAATTTTTGTGTTTTGCCATGTTGGCCAGGCGGGTCTCCATCTCCTGAGCTCAGGTGATCCGCCTGCCTCAGCCTCCCAAAGTGTTGGTATTACAGGCCTGGACCATGGTCACCCTCCATGGATCAGCTCTCTATTCCGATTCCTTCTCCCTGCCAACGGTTATGCCACCCAGGGCCACAGTCACGGAAGAAGACCATCCCGGTCCTCACCCATAGGAGCCAAGCCCAGCTCATGATGGGATCACAGGGACCAGGGCCCCGGGGTCGAGGAGCTGGCTCTGTGGGTTTTCTAGTGGAAGTGGCCAGTTCCCCTCTGAGGTTAGAGAAGGGGACCCCTTTTATTTTCCTCAATCAGCAAACCTAGCCTCCACTGAGGAGCCTCTGCTCCTCAGAACCCCAAAAGGGAGATTCGGAAGATCCTGGAGTTTGTGGGGCGCTCCCTGCCAGAGGAGACCGTGGACCTCATGGTTCAACACACGTCATTCAAGGAGATGAAGAAGAACCCTATGACCAACTACACCACCGTCCCCCAGGAGTTCATGGACCACAGCATCTCCCCCTTCATGAGGAAAGGTGGGTGCTGGCCAGCACGGGGGTTTGGGGCGGGTGGGAGCAGCGGCTGGAGCCTCCCCATAGGCACTCGGGGCCTCCCCTGGGATGAGACTCCAGCTTTGCTCCCTGCCTTCCTCCTCCAGGAATGACTGGGGACTGGAAAACCACCTTCACCGTGGCGCAGAATGAGCGCTTCGATGCGGACTATGCGGAGAAGATGGCAGGCTGCAGCCTCAGCTTCCGCTCTGAGCTGTGAGAGGGGCTCCCGGGGTCACTGCTGAGGGAGTGTGCGAATCAAGCCTGACCAAGCGGCTCAAGAATAAAGTATGATTTGTGTTCAATGCAGAGTCTCCATTTCAAGCCAAGAGAAACCATGAGCTGAAAGAGTGATCGCCCACTGGGGCCAAATACGGCCACCTCCCCACTCCAGCTCCCCAACTTGCCCTATTTGGAGAGGGGAGAGGGTCTGGAGAAGTAAAACCCAGGAGACGAGTGGAGGAGGAATGTCTGTTTAATCCCAGCACATCCTCTGCTGTCCTGCCCTGTGTCGTTGGGGGATGGTGAGTCCACCAGGCAGCGTCACTTTTTCTTGGGCTCCTTACAAGCCACCACGTACCTCTGAGCCACATTCAGGGGAGGGGAATAGCCGTCTGCATAGGAGGTGTCTTCAAATAGGACCGAGTAGTCATCCTGGGGCTGTGTGGCAGGCAGACAGGAGGGCTGCTCAGAGAGCCCCAGGCCAGGACAGGCACCCCCTTCTCCCAGCCTAGACCACAGGAGCCTCTGGGCTGTGGACTCTCAGCCACTCTCATCATCCTTCACTCTGGGGTCAAGATGTCTTGGCCCGGTCCCTGCTGCTACACAGCTCTTTTCTCAGTGGCTGGAGACCCAGGGCAGTGAAAAGGGTGGGGAGAGGAAGGGGCGCTGACTCCTTTCCTAATGGGGCCATAGCTGGAGGGTCTGCTGCCTTTCAGGGACCCAGGGCAACCCAGATGGTGGCAGGTAGGGATCCTAGCCTCAGGTGGCTTGTGTCCCATGTCACCAGGAGCATAAGGGGGTAGGAGCCCGGGGCTCAGGGCAGGAGCTTCCCATCTCAGAGCTAGTTCTCCTAGGAATGCAGAAAGGGAGTTGCTGACTCAGGGCTTGCCAAGACTGCCAGGGCTTGCAAGGGGATGGTGACCTTTGGGGCTGGAGTGGAAGAGGGAGGGCAGCTGGTGGGTGCTGTCAGCTTGGAGCTTGTGAGATAAGGACAAGGGGAGGGAGGGGGTAGAGGACCCCTTGTCTGTCTGATCAGCCTGTTCCTGACATCACCCATGGCCTCTCCCATGGAGGCTGGTTTACCCGCTGTGGGGGTGCGTGGATCAGGGCACGGTAGAAGCAGGTGGTCTGGGGATATAAGGCCAGCACGAGCTGCTCCTTCTGAAACAAGGCCTCGGGGTCCGTCTCTGGGTTGGCCTTCCACTGGGGCAGCGGGATGACACGGCGCCGGCTCAGGGTGTGTCTCCTGGGAGAAGAGGGGCTTATATCAACATGTGGCCAGGTGGGGATGCTCCTTCCCAGACGTTAGGCTGCCCCCAGGCTCCGTGCCCTGCCCTGGCCTAGACACTCACTCTTTGCCTTCTTCATCGATGTCGTCTACCTCATACCTGTGGACAAAAGGAGGAAAACGCTGGATGCAGCCAGGGGTGCAGTCCCTGTCGGGGAGTGAGGATGGGGGAGGACCTGGTGCTCCTTGCACAGTTGGCCTCTGGGGAGCTTTTCTCCTGCTGTGCAGACGGGAAGCAGAGCGGCAGCCCAGGCAAGTTCGGTGACCAGAAAGCAGCCCCGGGGCTGGTGTCACTCACTTGTTGGTGGCATGGCTGTAACTGACCACCTCGGCCAGGATCCACTGCTCGTCCCCATCCACGGCCTTCACCCGGGCAGCCACCTTGTCTCCAGGTCTGGCCACATAGTCCCCTGAGGCGGGGATGGCCCCACAGAGGGGTGGGGGCCTGTGAGCAGAACAAAGGGTCAGTCCCAGCCCCTGGGCACCAGCCCCTCCCTCGCAGCTGCTGCCCTCACTTGTCACCGGGCTTCCCGATCCACAGGGGCAGGGTCATGGCCGACTGCTGCAGCAGGGTCATCAGCACCCCTCTGCGCATGGTCTTCCGGGGTGGCTCCGAGTCATTGTAGAGACCTGCGATCTTGGCCGCTGTGAGAAGGAAGGGAGGCCTGAGGCCCCAGGGACAGGTGCTGGCCCTGACCCCCCAGCATGCTGCACTGAGCTGTTGGAGGACCCCCTGGGAGCGCCCAGTTCCTGAGTGAGCCCGAGGGCCCAGCAGGACTGTGACCCTATCGGCCATGTGTCAACACCTATAGGGGCTGCTGCGCTGAACCACAGTTGAGTGAGAGGGCAGCACAGCGCACACCCAGGGGGAGGAAGCAGAAGAAAGAAAGCAGTTTCCGAGGTGCTGTTCAGGCTGTGTTTGCTGATCTGAATGCTGGTTACAGAAGTGTGTTTAGTTAGTGAATATGTCATTGAACTCTGCACTTACATGTACTTTTCTCCTATTAATATACGTTGTAATTCAATAAAAAGTTAAAAAGAACACAACAGGCCGGGCGCGGTGGCTCAAGTCTGTAATCCCAGCACTTTGGGAGGCCGAGACGGGCGGATCACAAGGTCAGGAGATCGAGACCATCCTGGTTAACATGGTAAAACCCCGTCTCTACTAAAAAATACAAAAAAACTAGCCGGGCGTGGTGGTGGGCGCCTGTAGTCCCAGCTACTCGGGAGGCTGAGGCAGGAGAATGGCATAAACCCGGGAGGCGGAGCTTGCAGTGAGCTGAGATCCAGCCACTGCATTCCAGCCTGGGCGACAGAATGAGACTCTGTCTCAAAAAAAAAAAAAAAAGAGCCACAACAATTAAATGTGCACCTTCAACCTCCTTAGGCACGGCTGGACACCCCACTTGACTTCACACAGAACCAGCATGGCTGTGTGGGTCACTGATGTGCCAAGATTCTGCCCACCGTGACTGTTGGGAGGGCAGACGGGTAGGAGAGCGTAATGCAGGCTGAAGGGGTCTGGAAGGCTGGCTTTACGACACACAGTGGGTGGCTCTGCAGAACCAGCCAGGACAAGAGATGGGCGTGGGCCATGGCAGGAAGGAGGGGGTGACTGGCCCAGGCCCCAGAAGGGGCAGGTGATGAGGGGCTGCAGTGGGATGATCTCTGGCTGCTGAGGGAGAACTGGGAAACCCCTGCCTCTGGGCGCTGGGAATGATCTCCTGTCCCTTCTCAGTGGCAGAGCCTCCGTGGGAGGATCCCAGCAGGCGGTGGCTGCAGGCCCCCACGGGAGGGTGACTGCTGCCCGAAGGGCCTCCCCTGTCCTAGCAAAGGACCTCCCAGCACATCCTCTCCCACTCACCAATCCGCCTCTCCTCCAACAGAGACTTGATTTCCGCGATCTTGTCCAGAGCTTTCCGAAGGATGCTGAGGGCGGGGAGAAGGGAGAAAGAGGGTTTGGTTGACACACATAGCACAGACTTCATTTCCATTTTTTCTGTTTTGGGTCTCCCTATATTGCCCAGGCTGGTCCCAGGCTCCAGCAGTCCCTCCTGCACAGGTGGAATGACAGGTGTGTGCAGTTTCCTGTTCTGGTCAAGGCAGGCTGGGTTATTCAGACCAACCTCACTGGTGAAAACTAGAAATCTGCCTGGGTGTGGTGGCTCACGCCTGTAATCCCAGCACTTTGGGAGGCCAAGGAGGGTGATCACCTGAGGTCAGGAGTTCAAGACCAGCATGACCAACATGGCAAAAATCCATCTGTACTAAAAATACAAAATTAGCCAGGGGTGGTGGCGAGCATCTGTAACTGTATTCCCACCTACTTGGGAGGCTGAGGCAGGAGAATCGCTTGAACCTGGGAGGCAGAGGTTAGTGAGCCGAGATCACGTCATTGCACTCCAACCTGGGCAAAAAAGAACGAAACTCCATCTCAGGAAAAAAAAAGAAAAAGAAAACTAGAAATCTTCAGTATGTGTTTTTTTAGTCTTAAGAACATAAAAAATAAGGTGGTAGAAAGCAGCAGGCCAAAAACTAAGAGAATACAGGATCCCAGAGAGGAAAGGACACAGGCAAGCGGCCTTCGGCAAACCCTGCAGAAAGGCTGCCAGAACCTCCTGAAATGAGGAGAGGGGGCCTCAGGTCTACCCCAGGTCACGCAAAAGGAGGGGAGACTCTGGGGAGAGGTGCTGGCTCAGAGCAGTACTGGGTGGAAGGAACTCATCCTTTCTGAAAGGTTGCACCCAAAGACAGACCGCTGCATGGCCTTGCATCCGCAGGAAGCCTCTGTGACGTTTATGGGGATTCCAGGGTGGCAGGAACCCAAAGAACCCAGCAGAAGCAAACACAGAGCTTTGCTGAAGTCAGGCTTCTTCATCCTAAATCTCAGGAAATCTTCCCAAAGAGTATTTCCACAGCAGGGCTGGCTGTGGTGGCTCACGCCTGTAATCCCAGCACTTTAGGAGGCTGAGGCAGGGGGATCACTTAAGGTCAGGAGCTCGAGACCAGCCTGGCCAACATAGCAAAACTCGTTCTCTACTAAAAATACAAAAATTAGCCCGGCATGGTGGCGGGCATCTGTAATCCCAGCTACTTGGGATGCTGAAGCAAGAGAATCGCTTGAACCTTGGGGGCAGAGCTTGTAGTGAGCCGAGATCGTGCCACTGCACTCTAGCCTGGGTGACAGAGCAAAACTCCATTTAAAAAAATAAGAATATTTCCACAGCAGTCAGCAGCACAAACTCCACTTTGGGTCATTTTATTCTCCCCCGATACCATGGCAAACCCTGGTCCATTCCTCTGGCAAGCGCTTCTGAAATGACCCAGAGTTCTAAAGACCTTTGTGCGGCAGGAGGGAGACGCATAGGAACTGGGCATGATGCAGCATCTCGGGAGGTGTCTGGGGGTGCCCCAGGGCATGGGACTCATGGACGTCACCAGGCCAGGGCCAAAAGATGGAGGTAGGCCAAGCGCAGCCAAAAAAACGCAGGGACAGGAAACAGCTTGCCTGCTGCGTACGATGCAGGGATGGCCCAGCCAGTGTCACCTCAGGCTGTGAGCACTGGGACCCCAGAAAGCAGAGAAGGAGCAAGAGCCACGGGGCCAAAGAGAACTCTGAGAGTCTCATCACTGGTGCCAGGCCTGTTTGGAGGACATAGTTTTATGCAGCCTGTCCTAAATTGTCTTCTGTGACGTGTTACTGAAGTGGCTTTCAAACCTTGGTGGGCATCAGAATCTCCTGGGGGAACTTTAAAAAATCTCAATTGTTTCATGCACAAATCACAAATGGATGCTAAAACTAGTGTGTTTGATATAAACGGGATAGTTACAGTCTCAAAGTATCTCCCTACAAGACACTTACTAATTATGCAATGGAGGCCAGGTACAGAGGCTCACACCTGTAATCCCAGCACTTTGGGAGGCCGAGGTGGGTGGAATGCTTGAACTGAGGAGTTCAAGACCAGCCTGGGCAACATGGCGAAACCCCATCTCTACAAAAAATACAAAAATTAGGTGGGGTGGTGGCATGCGCCTATAGTCTAAGCTACTCAGGAGGCTGAGGCAGGAGGATCACTTGAGCCCAGCAGTTTGAGGCTGCAGTGAGCCATAATCATGCCACTGCACTCCAGCCTGGACGACAGAGTGAGACCCTGTCTTAATCAATCAATCAATCAATCACACAATGGAAAACAGCAGAAATCTGATATAAGAGAAACGTGGAAGATACCACTTTAACCAATGGGACAGACAGCATCCTATGCCGCCTAATATGATCCACCAGATATATCTCTTCTGTGCCAAAGTGTGAAGCCTGAATCCTCCTAGTGAGGAAATGTCAGATAGTTAGTACCAATGTTGGAGCTCCCCCCCAAATAAACACAGCCTCTGGGCACAGTCAGACTTGAGAACCAGTGTGTTCTCAAAGGAGAGGAATGTGATGTTCAAGTTCCTAAAGTTACTGCAGTTTCACTGTAGAGATTCAGGGAAACAATGTTTTTAGATCATTTTATTTTTTATTTTAGTTTTTTTTTTTGAGGCAGAGCCTCCCTCTGTTGCCCAGGCTGGAGTACAGTGGCACGATCTTAGCTCACTGCAACCTCCACCTCTTGGATTCAAGGGATTCTCCTGCCTCAGCCTCCCAAGTAGCGTGCGCCACCACACCTGGCTAATTTTTGTATTTTTAGTAAAGATGGGGTTTCGCTATGCTGGCCAGGCTCGTCTCAAACCCCCAACCTCAGGTGATCCACCCACTCGGGATTGCAGGCATGAGCTACCGTGCCCACCCGGCCTTAAGATCATTTTAAAAGCAGCAGTTTTCTGGAAGTGAAACTTCTCCATCTTAGAACCATAAAACCTTTAGGTCATGTGAGCATGACTTCCCAGCCAAGCTTACAGACACATGCCACCACGCTCAGCTAATTAAAACATTTTTTTGTAGAGACGAAGTCTCACTTTGTTGCCCAGGCTGGTCTCAAACACCTGGGTTCAAGTTATCCTCTAACCTCGGCCTCCCAATCACCTCTGTAATGCTTTGATTATAGATCTGAGCTACCCAGCCCCTGATATCCCTATTTTAATGACTCTGCCAAGGTCACAGAACCAGTAAATGGCAGTGTTGATTCACGCCTTGCTGCCTTCTGTAAAGGCGTTAGCAGCAGAGGTAACTGGAAGAGTGGGCCTAGCAGTGGGACAGGAAATGCCGGACCCAAGGGAGAGGCCGGGAGTAGCAATCAGCTTATCCATGGGAGGAAGGCAGGCTGGGGACTTGGTCCAAATGTGCCTGCAGCCTAGCCCTGAGGCAAGGAGGGAGCGGCGGGGGAGTGGGAGCACAGTACTCACTTGCACTCAGCCTCTGCATCGGCCTTGGCGGTTGTGTAAAGGCCACGCAGCTTTGTCCGGTAATAGGGAGAAACTGCAGAGGAAACATAGGGATTAGGATGCAGGGCCAGGGCAGGCACAGTAGCATGGCACTGCTTCCATGCACTGGAATCACACTCGTGGAGGCACAGAGAGGCCGTAGCTTCAGTCAGAGCTCTGCTGGCTCAGGAGTGCTCCCCAGACGGATACCCCCAGGCTCCATGAATCCACATTTCTATATGGTACAAATGCCATCCCTACATCTGCGAGAGGACTGTCTTACCTTTTCCCCATCATGACACGCACAGAAGATGATTTGTCAGGACCCAGGAAAACACAATTCTCAGAGTTACCCAGAGTAAGAAAGCTCCAGCCCCAGAATCTGACCACCTGAGGGCCTCAGGGCATATGCAGGGGCCGCCTGGGAACAAAGCTCCTTTCTAGAAAACACCAGCTAACTGGGGTGCTTCTGTGTTCTCAGGGCAAGGTTCCCTAGATACAGCCTCATTTCAGTGCCTTTCGAATCCTCCGAGTGGAGGGATTTTAGCTCTTCAGGTCACCCAGATTAACGGAAAGCTGTCCCCCCTGCTGCATTTTGGAATATGCAGATACATGCACATCTATTTTGAATACAATGACCACCTCGGTCCCAGTCCTGGCCATACCCACCCCAGCCCCATCTCATCCCCTTTCTCTCCTGAGCCCAGGTACTCACTCTTGTTCTCTGTCTGCATCCGTTCATGGGTCTTCTGGATGTTCACTAAGTTGTGTTCGCTCCGCGAACGCTCTTCCTGTAAGGAAAAGAGCGGCAGGACATGACGGTGGCCCTTTGTGCTGCTGTGGCACCCTGCGAGCCAGGCCAGAGTCCCCATCCCCAAAACATAGCCCTCATTTTCTTTTTTTTTTTTTTTTTTTTTGAGATGGAGTCTTGCTCTGTTGCCTAGGCTGGAGTGCAGTGGCGTGATCTCGGCTCACTGCAACCTCTGGCTCCCAGGTTCAAGCAATTCTCTGCCTCAGCCTCCCGAGTAGCTGGGATTACAGGCACGCAGCACCACACCTGGCTAACTTTTTTTTTTTTTTTTTTGAGACGGAGTCTCGCTCTGTCGCCCAGGCTGGAGTGCAGTGGCACAATCTCGGCTCACTGCAAGCTCTGCCCCCCGGGTTCACGCCATTCTCCTACCTCAGCCTCCTGAGTAGCTGGGACTACAGGCGCCCGCCACAATGCCTGGCTAATTTTTTGTATTTTTAGTAGAGAGAGGTTTCACCATGTTAGCCAGGATGGTCTCGATCTCCTGACCTCGTGATCTGCCCACCTTGCCTCCCAAAGTGCTAGGATTACAGACATGAGACACCGCACCTGGCCTAATTTTTTGTATTTTTAGTAGAGACAGGGTTTCACCATCTTGGCCAGGCTGGTCTTGAACTCCTGACCTCGTGATCCACCTGCCTCGGTTTCCCAAAGTGCTGGGATTACAGGCAAGGGTGCCCAGCCATGGACCTGATTTTCTAAATCCAAATTCAGGAGTTCAAGATGATTTTCTCCTTTGACTAATGCAAAAGCATTACAAAAGACATTAAAGGGCCTGGTGCAGTGGCTCAAGCCTGTAATCCCAGCACTTTGGGAGGCCAAGGTGGGCAAATCACTTGAAGTCAGGAGTTCAAGACCAGCCTGGCCAACATGGTGAAATCCCGCGTCTACTAAAAATACAAAAATTAGCCGGGCATTGTAGCATGTGCGTATAGTCCCAGCTACTCTGGAGGTTGAGGTGGGAGAATTGCTTGAATGTGGGAGGTGGAGGTGGGAGAATTGCTTGAATCTGGGAGGTGGAGGTTGCAGTGAGCTGAGATTGTGTCACTGCACTCCAGCCTGGATGACAGAGTGAGACTCTGTTTTTTTTTTTTTTAAAAAAGAGGGCATTAAAGTTAAATCATAAGTGATATCTTTAACAATAGTCCTTTATCAAAGAGACAAAATCAATCTATACAGTCAATGCAATCCCCATCAAAATTCTAGCTGACTTCTTTGCAGAAATTGACAAGTTCATCCAAACATTCATATGGAAATTCATGGGACCCAGATTATCCCCAATCTTGGGGAAAAAAAAAAAAAAAAGTTGGAGAACTCACATTTCCCAATTTCAAAATTTACTATGAAGCTATGGTAATCACGATGGTGTGGTACTGGCATATAGATCAACAGAACAGAATCCGGAGTCCAGAAATTGACACATACAGGTAGGATCAACTGATGTGGGGAAGAAGGAGTGGGGAAGAACACTGGTGCAATTCCTCCCATATCAGTGGTCCTGGGAGCAGAGCTGTGACTGAAGATGCTGGAAACTGAAGATGACATGGTTCCTAAGCAAGAAATTATGACTATGCTTTTTAGCCTTCGTGTGAGAATTTTTAAGTGCCTGATGGGTGGGTTGTGCCTTCACCACAATCTGCAAAATGAGGTTAACAGTGAACATAGCTGCCTAGTGCTCCAGAAGGCCGATAGTCTATACCTGTGTGGCCCCACCCCATACAAATGGGAATGGATTGGGGTCAGCGGGGACACGTGCTAGACTGCTGCCACTGCAATCTGGACCAGGTACAGTGGCCAAAGCTAACATCCCTTCCAAAGGTGGAAAAGTTTGGGTGAAAACCAATCACAAATGGAGAGGAGAAATAGTAGCCGAGTTAACAGAACAAATTAAATGGGTTATGCGATGAGGGAAATCCATTGTATTCATACCTTAAGAGAGGCTCAGAGAGAGGTCAGTTACACCGGGTGCCTGAAAGGGCGAAGCCCTGTGTCTGTCAGGACCACACCTGCTTTTGGAAGCTGATGGGTGAGATGGGAGTCTGGGAACTCGGCGGCAGCTGTCTGAGGGACACCCTGGTTGTATGGGATGATGATAAACTGGTCTGTGGATGACTGAATGGAATGCGAAATCTGCCAGTATCTTTTTTTTTCCTTTATTTATTTATTTTTTTGAGATGGAGTTTCACTCTTGTCGCCCAGACTGGAGTGCAGTGGTGCGATCTTGGCTCACTGCAACCTCCGCCTCCCAGGTTCAAGTGATTCTCCTGCCTCAGCCTCCCTAGTAGCTGGGATTACAAGCGTATACCACCACATCCAGCTAATTTTTAGTAGAGATGGAGTTTTGCCATGTTCACCAGGCTGGTCTCGAACTCCTGACCTCAGGTGATCCACCCGCGTCAGCTTCCCAACATGCTGGGATTACAGGCATGAGCTACCACGCGCGGCCCTTTTTTCCTTTATTTTACAATTCATTTTATTAATAAACTCTTCCTTAGAGCAGTTTTGGTTTACAGAAAAGCTGAGCTGATGGCACAGAGCTCCTGCTCTGTATACCTGCTCTGCCCTATACAGTCTCCCCTATTGTTAACATCTTGCATTAGTGTGGTGTGTTTGCTACAACTTATGAGCTGATACTGTTAGATAATTAACTACATCCATCCCCATGATGGTTAACTCCATGTATTCTGTAGTTCTACGGGTTTGGACAACGCATCATGTTGCGTGCCCACCATCACGGTACCATGCAGAAGAGTTCCACCCCCTAAAATCCTCTGTGCCCCACCTATCCGTCCCTTTCATCCTGTCTCTCCCAAGGCCCTGGCTATCGCTCATCCTTTCACTCTCTCTAGTTTTGCTTTTTGTTTACAGTCGGAATAGACAGCACGTAACCTTTCAGACGGGCATCTTTCACTTAGCAATGAGTGCTGGCATCTTCTGACTTTTACTCTCCAGGTTACGCCTAAAAATGGTATCTTTTGGGAAGGAATTTCTGGGATCTACTCCTTCCTGGCTGTGTGGTGCACAACTGCCAGCAAGCTGATCCCTGTGTAGCTATAAACCCTGATTATCGTGGGCAAAATATGGTGGGGCATGCCGAGAGCCCAAGTGAGGTATAGGCACCAATACACATCTCCCTTGTATCTGTGAAAGAAAAGATATCAAATAGGGGGAAAATGGCTGTTTTTTGTTTTTGAGACAGAGTCTTGCTTTGTCGACCAGGCTGGAGTGCAGTGGTGCTATTGCAACTTCCACCTCCCAGGTTCAAGTGATTCTCCTGCCTTAGCCTTCTGAGTAGCTGGGATTATAGGCATCCGCCACCATGTCTACATAATTTTTGTATTTGTAGTAGAGACAGCCAACATGGCAAAACCCCATCTCTACTGAAAATACAAAAACAATTAGCCGGACATGGTGGTGTGTGCCTATGATCCCAGCTACTAGGGAGACTGAGGCAGGAGAATCGCTTGAACCCAGGAGGCGGAGCTTGCAGTGAGCCGAGCTCACACCACTGCACTCCAACTTAGATGACACAGTGAGACTCCGTTTCGAAAAAGAAAAAGAGTGGGCCAGGCAAGGTGGCTCAAGCCTGTAATCCCAGCACTTTGGGAGGCCGAGACAGGCGGATCACGAGGTTAGGAGATCGAGAGACGATCCCGGCTAACACGGTGAAACCCCGTCTCTACTAAAAAAATACAAAAAAATAGCCGGGCGAGGTGGCGGGCGCCTGTAGTCCCAGCTACTCGGGAGGCTGAGGCAGGAGAATGGCGTAAACCCGGGAGGCGGAGCTTGCAGTGAGCTGAGATCCGGCCACTGCACTCCAGCCTGGGTGACAGAGCAAGACTCCGTCTCAAAAAAAAAAAAAAAAAAAGAAAAAGAGTGTTTTTGTTTGCCTGAATTAATAGGGTGTAAGGTAAGGAAAGATATGGGGCATTTTTGTTGGGTGCCAAAAATGTTCTGAAATTGATTGTGGTAATGGTTGCACAACTTTGTGAGTTGCGAAAAACCACTGGATTATACACTTTCAATGGATGCATTGTATGGCATGTGAATTCTATCTCAGGATAGCTGTCAAACAAAATGAATCATGAAATCCTGTACATGTGGAAAATCCAACAGGAATGGTAGCCATACCCCAAATTCCCTTCCTCTCACCTTTGTTACATCATTTTGGTTCCTGCGTGTCCAATCTCTCTGAACACAAACACCACCCCCACTTCACAGCTCAGCATCAAAGCCTGTGTTCCCATCTGGAAATGGAGAGTGGTGACTTTTTACCTGGGTTTGCTTGATCAGCTGATGGAGCTCCGTGAGAAGTTCTGCAATGCGGGAATCGGCAGACACAAGGGCCATTGTCTACAGGGGCGCCTGGTGGGGGAGTGAGGACAGAAGAAAACTCTGTTAGTGGCTGCTGTGGGCTGAACTGTACCTCCTCTAACGATACATTAGGTCTGGAGGCTAACATTGTAATCCCAGCACTTTGGGAGGCCAACGTGGGAGGATTGCTTAAGGCCAGGAGTTTGAGACCAGCCTGGGCAACACAGTGAGATCCCGTTTTTTAAAAAAAAAAATTAGGCCGGGCGCGGTGGCTCAAGCCTGTAATCCCAGCACTTTGGGACGCCGAGACGGGCGGATCACGAGGTCAGGAGATCGAGACCATCCTGGCTAACACGGTGAAACCCCGTCTCTACTAAAAATACAAAAAAAATTAGCCGGGCAAGGTGGCGGGCGCCTGTAATCCCAGCTACTCGGGAGGCTGAGGCAGGAGAATGGCGTGAACCTGGGAGGCAGAGCTTGCAGTGAGCTGAGATCCGGCCACTGCACTCCAGCCTGGGCAACAGAGCGAGACTCCGTCTCAAAAAAAAAAAAAAAAAAAAAAAAAAATTAAAAACTTGCCCCAGCATAGTGGCACATATCTGTAGTCCCAGCTATTCGAGAAGCTGAGGTGAGTGGATCACTGGGGCCTAGGGGGTCGAGGCTGCAGTGAGCTATGATTGCGCCATTGCACTCCAGCCTATACGACATGACACCCTATCTCTTTAAAAGATAATAATAATAAAAAGATACATTGTAGTCCTAACTGGGGTACCTGTAATGTAACCTTGTTTGGAATTAGGATCTTTGCAGAAGTATTTAAGATATCACTAAGATGAGGTCATAGTGGAATAGGGTGTGCCCTTAATCCAGACACACAGCCAGGTGCAGATAGAAGCAGAGACTGAACTTGGACAGCTGCAAGCCAAGGGATGCCAAGGACTGCCAGCAGCCACCCAACCAGCCGGGAGAGATGCAGGGAGTAACAGCCCTTTCTAAGCCTCCAAGAAGCAACCAATCCCTTGTCTTTGCAACCAAGCTGACATCTTGATTTTGGAATTATGGCCCCTAGAACTGTGATGGAATAAATTTCTCTTGTCTTAAGCCACCCAATTTGCAGTAACTTGTTATGGCAGCCATAAGAAATGAATACAGTGGCAAGCTATCCTCAGATTCTCCTCTACCCTAATGATATGTTTGAATGTCATATGTTTGACCAAGTCAAGGAGTCAAGGAGTCAATATTAAGTGCCTTAAAAAGACAGCATACTGTTGGCCCCTGCTCTGCTGCCAATATCCTGACAAATGATTCAAACATTTCTGGTATCCATATTTTAATCCGTAAAATGGGAATCATCTCTGCTATATTTTGGGAGATTCAAATAAGATTTTATATGAAGACACTTTCCAAGTCATAAAACACTGTTACTTTCTTATAGTGGGAAGAGAATTTTTTTTTTTTTTTTTTTGAGACAGAGTCTTGCCCTGTCACCCAGGCTGGAGTGCAGTGGTGCGATCTTGGCTCACTGCAATCTCTGCCTCCCTGGTTCAAGCAATTCTCCTGCCTCAGTCTCCTGAGTAGCTGAGACTACAGGCGTGTGTCACTACATCTGGCTAATTTTTGTATTTTTAGTAGAGATGGGGTTTCACCATGTTGGCCAGGCTGGTCTCAAACTCCTGACCTCAGGTGATCCGCCTGCCTCGGTCTCCCAAAGTGCTGGGATTACAGGCATGAGCCACCACGCCAAGCAAGCATGGGAAGAGAAATTAACTACTGTAAAATATCTCAATCAAGATTAATGTACTCTGATGAAAATAAAATGCTTCTGTACAATAAAAGATAATTAGGGCCGGGTGTGGTGACTCATGCCTGTAATACCAGCACTTTGGGAGGCCGAGGCAGGCAGATCACGAGGTCAAGAGATCAAGACCATCCTGGCCAACATGGTGAAACCCTGTCTCTACTAAAAATACAAAAATTAGCTGAGCGTGGTGGTGGTCGCCTGTAGTCCCAGTTACTCAGGAGGCTGAGGCAGGAGAATCACTTGAACCTGGGAGGTGGAGGATGCAGTGGGCCGAGATCACACCACTGCACTCCAGCCTGGAGACAGAGCCAAGACTCCGTCTCAAAAAAAAAAAAAAAAAAAAAGAAAAAGAAAAGATAATTAGAACAAGAGTAAAAAGACAACCAAAAATAATCAAAAGTGTAAGTTATAACTAGGTGAAAATAGACATATGCCTAAAGATAAAGGTATATTTGATAAAATAAGAGGAGATATTTTTAGGGTGCTAAAATTTTGTACAATAGCCTGCATCTTACAAAGTTTGTTCAGGCTGGGTGCAGTGACTCACACCTGTAATCCCAGCACTTTAGGAGATGAAGGTAGGAGGATGGTTCGAGTCCAGGAGCTTGAGATAAGCCTGGACAATATAGCAAGACCTTGTCTCTATTTTTATTTTTTATTTATTTTTTGAGATGGAGTCTTGCTCTGTCGCCCAGGCTAGAGTGCAGTGGCACAATCTCTGCTCACTGCACGCTCTGCCTCCTGGGTTCAAGCAATCCTCCTGCCTCAGCCTCCAGAGTAGCTGGGATTACAGGTACCTGCCACCTCACCTGGCTAATATTTTGTATTTTTAGTAGAGACGGGGTTTCACCATCTTGGCCAGGCTGGTCTCAAACTCCTGACCTTGTAATCCACCCGCCTCAACCTCTATTTTTTTTTTTTTTTTAAATAGTTGTTCAACTAACACATCCTCCTACTCAGAGATCAGATTCACACTGAATGGAGCAAACTCTTCCCCGCACTTAATGAACTGTGAACCTCTCTCCATGTATTTATTCGTATCTTCTTACAGGCTCTGTTGCTGTTATTTAAAAGTATAATAACATACAAACTAGGAATAGAGGGGAACCTCTTCAACCTGATGAACGGCATCTATGAAAAACCCGCAACGAATATCAGACTTAAAGGTGAAAGACTAAAAGCTTTCCCCTCAATCAGGAAGAAGATGGGCACGGGCCCTTGTCATTTCTAGTCAACATTGTTCTGGAGGCTCTTGCCAGGGCAATGAGGCAATAAGATGAAATAAAAGGCATCTAGACTGGAAAGGAAGAAGGACAACTATTTCCATTTGCAGATGACATGACCTTGTATATAGAAAACCCTAAGAAATCCACTAAACAAGTATCAGGACTAAGAACAAGGTTAGAACTCACAGCAAAGTTGCAGACACAAGATCAATAAACAAAAATCAATTGTGGCCAGGCCCCAGAGGCTCACGCCTGTAATCCCAGCACTTTGGGAGGCTGAGGCGGGAGGATCACTTGCAGCCAGGGGTCCAGACGAGCCTGAGCCCCCCTCCACTTTATATATTTTTTAACTTAAAAAAAAGAAAGCTACAGTAATCAAGATGGTGTGGTACCGGCATAAGCAAAGACATCTAGTTCAATGGAATAGAACTGAGAGACCAGAAATGGCTGACTAATTTTCAACAAGGGCATCAAGACAAATTAGTGGGGAAAGAATAATCTTTTCAACAAATGGTACTGGGACAACTGAATATCCACATGTAAAAGAATGAATCTGGTTCCCTACCTCAGCCCACATACAAAAATGATCTGAATAGATAGTTCTCCAAGGAAGACATATAAATGACCACCAAGCACATGACAAGATGCTCCGTATCATTAGCCATTGGGAAATGCAAGTCAAAACCACTGAAGACACCACTTCACACCTATGATAAAAAAGAGACAAGAGTTGGGAAGGAGGTAGAGAAACTGTACGAATGCATATAGTGTGATATTATCCATACAGTGGAATATTACTTGACAGTAGAAAGAAATGAAGTACTGAGACACGCTATGACATGGATGAACCCTGAAAACATTATGCTAAGTGAAAGAAGCCGCAGTCATGGAAGACCACATATTGTGTTTCCATTTACATGAAATATGCAGAATAGCCAAATCCATAGAAAGCTGGGTGGGGAAGGGTTGGGAGAGAAAGGACGGTGACTATTAATGAATATGGGTTTTTGTCTTGTTTTGTTTTGTTTTTTTCGCCAGGTGATGAAAATGTTCTAAAATTGTGCTGATGGTTGCACAACTCTGAATATACTAAAAACCAATGAGTTGCACATTTTAAATACATGGTACACGGCCACCCCACTCCCAGGCAAATATTAATTTACTTTCTGTCTCTTTAGATTTATGTAGTCTACACTTTTTTTTTTTTTTTAATGAGACGGAGTCTCACTCTGTCACTGAGGCTGGAGTGCAATGGTACGATGTTGGCTCACAGCAACCTCTGCCTCCCGGGTTCAAGTGGTTCTCCTGCCTCCCAATAGCTGGGACTATAAGCGCCCGCCACCACGCCTGGCTAATTTCTGTATTTTTAGTAGAGACGGGGTTTCGTCATGTTAGCCAGGCTGGTCTCGAACAACTGACCTTAGGTGATATGCCTGACCTTGGGTGATCCACCTGCCTCGGCCTCCCAAAGTGCTGGGATTACAGGCGTGAGCCACCATGCCAGGCCTGCACTTTCTTTTTATTGCTAAATAACATTCCATTGTTTTGCTATATCACATATTACATGTCAATTCATGAGCTGATGGACATTGGGTTACATCCATTTTTTTTGGCTATTATGAATAATGCTGCTATAAGCGTTGTGTACAAGTTTTTGTGTGGGCATGTTTTCTTTTTGTTTTTCTTTCTTGAGACAGAGTCTCGCTCTGTTGCCCAGCCTGGAGTGCAGTGGCGTGATCTCTGCTCACTGAAATCTATGCTTCTCTCGTTCAAGCAATTCTCCTGCCTCAGCCTCCCAAGTAGCTGGGATTACAGGCACCTACCACCAAATCCGGCTACTTTTTGTATTTTTAGTAGAGACGGGGTTTCACCATGTTGGCCAGGCTGGTCTCAAACTCCTGACCTTAGGTGATCCACCTGCCTCGGCCTCCCAAAGTGCTGGGATTACATGCGTGAGCCACCGCGCCTGGCCTTTCTTTTTTAACTTTAATTTTAGGTTTTGGGCTGGGCACGGTGGCTCACACCTATAATCCCAGCACTTTGGGAGGCCGAGGCAGGCAGATCACAAGGTCAAGAGATTGAGACCATCCTGGCTAACACGGTGAAACCCCGTCTCTACTAAAAACACACACACAAAAATTAGCCAGGTGTGGTGTTGGGCACCTGTAGTCCCAGCTACTCGGGAGGCTGAGGCAGGAGAAAGGCGTGAACCCGGGAGGGGGAGCTTGCAGTGAACCGAGACTGCGCCACTGCTCTCCAGCCTGGGTGACAGAGTGAGACTCCCTCTCAAAAACAAAAACAAAAAAACAAAAAAAAATTTTTTAGGTTTTGGGGATACATGTGAAAGTTTGTTGCACAGGTAAATAGGTGTCATGGGGGTCTGTTGTACAGATGATTTCATCACCCAGGTATTAAGCCCAGTACCCAACAGTTATCTTTCCTGCTCTTCCCTCCTCCCGCCCTCCCCGCCCAGTGTCTGTTGTTTCCTTCTTTGTATTCATGACATGTTTTCATTTCTGGGTACATATCTATGAGTAGAATTACTAATGTGTGTGTGTTTTTTTTAACGTACTACACTATGTTTATCTTAATAAGCATAAACATAAACTGTGTTTAGCCTTCTGAGGAGCTGCATGCTGTTTCCAACGGGGTGACCATCTTACATTCCCACTCGCAATGTGCGTTCCCACTCTGCATCTGCGCCAACACGTGCTATTGTCTCTGTCTGTCTTTTTTATTTTTGGCAGAGGCAGGGTCACACTACGTTGCCCAGGCTGGTGTCGAATTCCTGGGCTCAAGCAATCCTCCTACCTTAGCCTCCCAAAGTGCTGGGATTACACATGTGAGCCACCATGCCTGGCCTCTCTCTTTTTGATTACAGCCATTCTAGTGAGTCTGAAGTAGAGTCTCATTGTGGTTTTGATTTGTGTGCCCCTAACGGTTAATGGTATTGAGCATCTTTTCATATGCTGTTGGCCATCTGTGTATCTTACCATTTTAAAGTTTGGTTAGTTGTCTTTGTTTGTTTGTTTGTTTGTTTTGAGACAGTCTCACTCTGTCGCCCAAGCTGGAGTGCAGTAACTTAATCTCAGCTCACTGCAACCTCTGCCTCCCGGCTTCAAGCAATTTTCCTGCCTCAGCCTCCCGAGTAGCTGGGATTACAGGCATGCACCACGACGCCCAGCTAATTTTTGGATTTCTTTTAGTAGAGACAAGGTTTCACCATGTTGGCCAGGCTGGTCTCAAACTCCCAACCTCAAGTGATCCACCTGCCTTGGCCTCCCAAAGTGCTGGGCTTATAGGTGTGAGCCACCGCATCCAGCCAGTTGTCTTGAGTTGTGTCCTTGGAAGCACATGTTTTTAATTTTTATGAAGACCAATTTCTTTTTCATTAGTTGCTTGTGATATTGATCTATGTTGTCCCACATGTATGACACTGTTTTTGCCACCACAGCTTTACACAATGCATTGTCATATAGAGAACACATCTCCTTAGAAACATTTAGAGCCCTAGGAACAGAAGCTACCTCTGTGTCTCGGGTGGCGGTGAGGCCAGATGGTGGATCCTGGTGCCAGTACCCCCAGGGCTTGTATACCATAGGGAAGGGGTGGTTCAGACAACTGGACAACTGAAGTATGATAGCATCAAGGTTGTGTGACCCCAGGGCAGGATTTCTGGTCAGTATGTACTCTTACACAAGGAACAATAGACAAACTGGAAATCTTGGAGTCCTTCCCAGAACTGGAATTAATCAGAAGTGAACACGGTGAATTAGCATCCAGGACGAAGTTGCTTTAGCCTCCCTAGTTGCATTAGCTAAAACCACACAAAAGAATAAAACTGGAGTTTAGATCACAGATTGGAAGTGGATAAATCTGAGCATGATCAGCATGCAGGCTGTTGCTAAAGTCTTGGGAACTGATGAGGCTAGAGATTATCTGCTAAGTGAGGAAAAAGGAAAGAACTCCAGTGAGCCATAACAAAGAAAGTGAAGGTGCGGACAGAAGATGCAAGCTCAGTGGCGAGATTAGGGAAGGTGTGGATTGGCACAGAAAGGCTTATTCTCTCCTGCTAAAGCAGGAATCCTGGCTGAAACTGTTATAGGGAGTTAGACAGGCACAAGCGGGGCTCTCCCCCACCCACTAGGAATATTGGGTAATGGTTTGGCAATTATCACATTGCCTCTCTAAAAGTGATGAATTGGCAGCTGCTGCCAGGGAGAGGCCACTTCCTGATGGTCCACACCTGATGCACTAAAGTGTTAATTGAATGCAGTCACCAGAGAGACGCACCTTCCCCAGCATGCACATTAAGAGACCAAATGGCAAAGCATGGCCTCCCGGGGGCACATCACCAGAACAGGGAAGAAAGCCTCAGATGGGCATCCGTACAACTTTCTACACACCGTGTGTGTGCCCACCTCCCAACGGTAAGGAGCGCACTGTGCATGCAGGCAGCTCACTGTGAGGGAAGAATCATGGGAAAGGGCCAGCCTTGGTCCTAGAACGTCCTAGGGTCAGTGCCCACATGGGTCTCCTCCAAGTGTATTTCTCCTTTCTTTCCCGTTCCGAAGCTTCTTAATGAACTTCCACTCCTGCTCTGAAACTTGCCTCGGTCTCTTTTCCTGCCTTGTGCCCGAGACGAATTCTTAACAGGCAGGAAGTGAGGTTGCTGCAAACCTGTACAGATGTGCTGCTGGTAACTCAGATACCTTCCGCCCGGAACAAACCACTGGCCCGCCTTGCACATGCCCGCACCTGAGCCCTATTAATAGCCCCACCACTGGACAGGGTTTACTTTACACGGCACCGTCACAAACAGCAAGACGTGCTGCAACCACGCAGCCAGGTTGTCTGGTTAGCCTTCCCTTAGCACACTTCAAACCTTCTCTCTCCTCAATATCCTTGCTGCTGCCCTCAGATCCAGGCCTGGGTCCTATTAGCTGATATCTGAGGTTCCTACTTCACTCAGAAGAGAAGCCAGAGCCTTTATTCCCACCATCAAAACTACAAGCTCTGTAGAGCAACGCCTGACACCTCCGCCTTCATCCTAAAGAGGGAAAAACAGTCCCTCATTTGTGTTCTGAACTCCATCTCCCCTCCGACTGTCAGATGATCCTTTCTCCTCTACCAGTGAACAAGCATACTTGAGGAGAACTCATCTTGAAAAAACACAAAAGAGCTTCCAAATCCCTCTAGAGGCCCCCCACCTGTGTTCCTCTTCACGGCAAAACTTCTTCCCTAAACCGTGCAGGGATCCGCAGCTGCTTCCTTGTCCCCACTTCACTTTCCAACCCACTTCCCTAGCTCTGTCCTCACCAGCCTCTCATCAAGGGAGCCAACAGCCCCTGCAGGGGAAGCGTGAGTGCCCTCTCTGCTTCTTCCAACCTGGCTTCTGATCTTGACATGGTGCTACCCGCTTCTCCTCTGGCTTCAGGGCCTCCCTCCTGGCAGTTCGCCGGCCACCCACCTCCAGTTCCTCCTCTGGGCTGGAGCCTGGCCATCTCTCACACCCTCCCCAGGTCCTCACCCCCACTTCCCGGCTGTGTAGTGCCATCTCCCAATCTGTAAGTCCATCAAAGGAAAGTCACAGAAGGGATGATTAACAGCACCAAATGCTACAGAAGAGGACTCAGAGGGGTCTCCCAAAGCTGAGGAAGTCACTGAGGACCTTGGGGAAAACACTTTCGGTGGAAGAGACAGAAGCCAACACACAGGAGGGGGAGGCAAATGCAGGAAGCAAATGTAGGTTACTGTGTCTGGAAGCAGGGCTGGGACACCAGTGAGCAGGAAGGGGTATGGGAGGTGCTGAATGGAGGAAAGTGACACAGAGGAACATGACCATGTGGCTGGGGGGAGTTTCATGCTGAGAAGCCAGGGACAGAAGAGGGGGCTGTGTGAGAGGAGGCAGGCTTAGCGAGAGACAGGCTCTAGCACTGGATCATACCCAGCGACACCTCCCGGGCTCAGCTGACATTCCTTCTGGCCTGTCCCCTCTACACTGTCTCAGACACACGATCTTGCTGCCTCCCCACTCCTACGTGTAAAGCCCCTTCCCTTCTGGCTCAAGACTGCACTTGCCTGACTAGTCCTAAATAAACCACACTTTTCTCTTGCTTGATTCTTCCTAGAACTGACATGGACTCTGCAACACACCTTTAGAAACTGGCCTTCTACCAGGCGCAGTGGCTCATGCCTGTAATCCCAGCACTTTGGGAAGCCGAGGCAGGCAGATCACCTGAGGTCAGGAGCTCGAGATCAGCCTGGCCAACATGGTGAAATCCTGTATCTACTAAACACACAAAAGTTAGCCAGGCGTAGTGGCAGGTGCCTGTAATCCCAGCTACTCGGGAGGCTGAGGCAGGAGAGTTGCGTGAACCCAGCAGGTGGAAGTTGCAGTGAGCCGAGATTGTGCCACTGCACTCCAGCCTGGGCAACAAGAGCTCCGTCTCAAAAAAAAATACAAAAGGGCCAGGTGCGGTGGCTCATACCTGTAATCCCAGCACTTAGGGAGGCTGAGGCGGGCAGATCACGAGGTCAGGAGATCGAGACCATCCTGGCTAACACAGTGAAATCCCGTCTCCACTAAAAATACAAAAAATTAGCTGGGCATGGTGGTGGGTGCCTGTGGTCCCAGCTACCAGGGAAGCTAAGGCAGGAGAATGGCATGAACCCGGGAGGTGGAGTCTGCAGTGAGCCAAGATCGCGCCACTGCACTCCAGCCTGGGCAACAGTGCAAGACTCCATCTCAAAATAAAATAAAATAAAAATTAAAAAAAGAAGAAACTGGCCTTCTAGCCAGCTGCTATTGGTGTATCTTTTCTTCCCCAACAGACTAGAAGCTCTCAGGCAAGAACGGAAATCTCTGCTTTCATCAATCACCACTCATTAGTAGCGTCAGGGATGTAGCAGGAACTTCTCTAATTTTCACTACTTCACACCCCAACTCTCTCCTTCCCTGACCCCCTTCTCCACAGTTAGGTCCATTTTGAATTTCCTTACATTGACTCTTCCAAACTTTTTTTAGAAAGCATAGGCTTGGCCGGGTGCAGTGGCTCACGCCTGTAGTCCCAGCACTTCGGGAGGCTGAGGCGGGTGGATCACTAGAGCAGGAGATCAAGACCATCCTGGCTAACACAGTGAAACCCCATCTCTACTAAAAACACAAAAAATTAGCTGGGCATGGTGGTGGGCGCCTGTAGTCCCAGCTACTCAGGAGGCTGAGGCAGGAGAATAGCGTGAACCCGGGAGGCGGAGCTTGCAGTGAGCCGAGATCGCGCCACTGCACTCCAGCCTGGGTGACAGAGCTAGACTCCGTCTCAAAAGAAAAAAACAAAAAAAGTGTAGGCTTTCCTTGGTTTCTGCAAGCTACCGCATCAACTATGAACTACATGGTACTGACTCCCAAATCGATCCCCAGCCCAGAGGGCTTCCCAAAGATTCAGAATTTTTTTTTTTTCTTTTGAGACAGAGTCTAGTTCTGTCGCCAGGCTGGAGTGCAGTGGCGTGATCTTGGCTCACTGAAACCTCCACCTCCCTGGTTCAAGCAATTCTCCTGCCTCAGCCTCCCAGGTAGTGGAATTACAGGTGTCTGCCACCACGCCCAGCTAATTTTGTATTTTTAGTAGAGACGGGGTTTTGCTTTGTTGGCCAGGCTGGTCTCGAACTCCTGACCTCAGGTGATCTGCCTGCCTCGGCCTCCCAATGTGTTCAGATTACAGGCGTGAGCCACCACACCTGGCCAACAACAGAAATTTATTGCTCACAGTTCTGGAGACTGGAAAGTACAAGATCCAGGCCCCAGCAGATCTGTCACTGCTCTCCACTTCAAAGATGGCGCCTTCTCACTGCATTCTCAACATGGCAGAAAGGGCAACACAAGTCCCTCAGGCCTCTTTCATAAGGGCGCTAACCCCATTCTTGAGAGCAGAGCCCTCATAGCCTAATCACTTCCCAAAGGCCCCACCATGTTGGGGATCAAGTTTCAACATACAAATTTTAGGGGAACACAAGCACTCAGACCACAGCATTTGGCTCCTGAACCTCCAAAAGTCATGTCCTTTTTACATGCAAAATACATTCAGTCCACCCCAATGGCCCCAAATAGAAACTCATTCTAGCATCAACTCAAAAGTCTAAAGTCCAGAGTCTCATCTATCATCTAAATCAGATATGGGTGGCTAGGTGTGGTGTATCACGCCTGTAAACCCAGCACTCTGGGATGCCAGGGTGGGTGAATCACTTGAGGTCAGGAGTTCAAGACCAGCCTGGCCAACATGGTGAAACCCTGTCTCTACTAAAAATACAAAATTAGCTGGGCATGATGGCAGGCACCTGAAATTCACCTACTCAGGAGGCTGAGGCAGGAGAATCACTTGAACCTGGGAGGCAGAGGTTGCAGTGAGCCAAGATCCTGCCAATGTACTCCAGCCTGGGCAACAGAGTGAGACTCTCTCTCTGCCCCTCCCAAAAAAAAATTTTTTTAAATCAATCAATCAGGTATGGATGAGACTCAAAGTACAATTCATCCTGGGGCAAATTCCCCACCAGCAGTGAGCCTGTGAAATCAAATGTGTTATGCCCTTATAAAATACAATGGTGGGATGGGCATAGGACAGACAATCTAAAAGGAAGAAATAAGAAAGAAGAAAGGGGTAATAGGTCCCAGGTAAGTCCAAAACCCAACAGAGCAAACCCCATTCAATCTCAAGGTTTCTGAACAATCTTCTTCAACTCTATGTCCTCCTACCTTCTGGACATACTGGCAGGGACATGGTGCTGGGCTCCGGGCCGCCCTGCCCGCACAGTTTTGCTGGGCACAGCCCATGCAACAGCCCTCACTTGTTGGAGTTGCATGCCTGTGGCTCTCCCTGGTTGGAGTTGCACACTGGTGGCTCTACCAGCCTGGGGTCTCAGAGGCAACCCTACCCTGATGGCTCTGCTAGGCAATGCCCTAATGGGGACTCTCTGCAGAGGCCTTACCCCGTGGCAGTTCTCTGCCTGGGCCCAAGGTTCTTCAGGGCATCCTGTATAATCTAGGTGGGAGTAGCCATGCCCCAAAAGCTTGTGTATTCTGTGCACCAGCAGAGACAGCACCATGTGGATGCTGCCAAACTACCTGGGGCTGCCAAGGAGCACTACCCCAGAAAGCTAGGAACAGAGCCTTGAAATGGTTCTGCCCCCAACACCGTGGCCTTCTGGGCCTGTGATGGGGGTGACAGCCCCCACATGCCTTCAGGGTCATCCTTCCATTGTCTTGATTAGTACCTGGCTTCCACATCTATACTAGTCTCCTTATCAAAGGATAGCTTGGCCACACCCTTCATATTCTCTCCAAATACATTTATTCTTTTTTTTTTTTTTTTTTTTTTTTTGAGACAGGCTCTCACTCTGTCACCCAAGCTGGAGTGCACTGGTGCAATTTCAGCTCACTGCAGCCTCAATCTCCCAGGTGCAAGAGATCCTCCCACCTCACCCTCTTGAGCAGCTGGGACCACAGGCACATGCCACAATGCCCAGCTAATTTTTTGTAGAGACAGGGTTGCACCATGTTGCCCAGGCTGGTCTTGAACTCCTGAGCTCAAGTGATCCACCTGCCTCAACCTCCCAAAGTGCTAGGATTACAGGCATAACCCATTGTGCCCAGCCTACTTTTTCATTCTTTACAACATGGCCATGCTGAGAATCTTCCAAATGCTTAAGTTCTGCTTCCCTTTTGGTTTTAAATTCCGTATTTAATTTGTTTCTCTCTTCTAACATTTTACTATAAGCCATCAAGAGAAGCCATGCCACCACTTTGCTTAGTGACTTCATCCACCAAATATCCTATTTCATCACTCTTAAATTATCCCAGAAAATACTAGGACATAAGAAAGAAAAGCAGCTTTTATTTTTATTTATTTGTTTTAGTTTATTTATTTATTTTGAGACAGAGTTTTGCTCTTGTCGCCCAGGCTGGAGTGTAACGGCGCAATCTCAGCTCACTGCAACCTTCCCCTCCCAGGTTCAAGAGATTCTCCTGCCTCAGCCTCCCAAGTAGCTGGGATTACAGGCACACGCCACCACGCCTGGCTAATTTTTTTTTTTTTTTTTTTTGAGATGGAGTCTCACTCAGTCACCAGGCTGGAGTGCAGTGGCACGATCTCAGCTCACTGCAACCTCCGCCTCCCAGGTTCAAGCAATTCCTCTGCCTCAGCCTCCCAAGTAGCTGAGATTGCAGGCGTGTGCCACCATGCCCCACTAATTTTTGTATTTTAATAGAGACGGGGTTTCACCATGTTGGCCAGGGTGGTCTCGATCTCTTGACCTCATGATCCTTCCGCCTTGGCCTCCCAAAGTACTGGGATTACAGGCATGAGCCACTGCTCCTGGCCAAGAAATTTTTAATCTGAAGAATGTGACCCCGCCCCACCCCTTAATTATCAAGCCCAGAGAAGCAATGAGATCCAACAGCAGTCATGTCTCATTCTACACTTAAGCTAAATAATCATCTCATGAAGCCACTTGCTATGTGAGCTCTAGACTAACTCATGCAAAGTAGCCATACAATGCATTACACTGGCATTTTCTGTCATTTCTCATATCCTATAGTTCAACAACGTATAGCCAGTCACTAATTCATGTTATCTCTGTAACTCAATGAGAATTCCTGTCAAACAACTTTTTTTTTTTTTTTTGAGATGGAGTTTTGCTCTTGTTGCCCAGGCTAGAGTGCAATGGCATGATCTCGGCTCACTGCAACCTCCACCTCCCAGATTCAAGCAATTCTCCTGCCTCAGCCTCCTGAGTAGCTGGGATTATAGGCACACACCACTACCAAAGCTAATTTTTATATTTTTAGTAGAGATGGGGTTTCACCATGTTGGTCAGCCTGGTCTCGAACTCCTGATCTCAGGTGATCCACCCGCCTCAGCCTCCCAAAGTGCTGGGGTTACAGGTGTAAGCCACCACGTCTGGCCCCTGTCAAACAACTTTTTGTGAGCCTACTCCTCATTCCCTTTTGCCTTTAAAAATCTGCTTCTAACAAAGGCCAAACAGAGCACTCCCCAAGGCAACTTACAAGTGTGTCCCAGGCTGCAGTCTGCAACCTTGGCCCAGATAAACTCTACATTAATTTTGCCTAGGCTTGTTCTTTTAGGTCAATAGGCACAAACCCAAATCAGTCAAGTTCTTTGCCACTTTATAACAAAGATTACCTTTCCTCCAGTTTCCACTAACATGTTCCTCATTTCCATCTGAGATCTCATCAGAATGGCCTTTTTTTTTTTTTTTTTTTTTTGAGACGGAGTCTCGCTCTGTCGCCCAGGCTGGAGTGCAGTGGCCGGATCTCAGCTCACTGCAAGCTCCGCCTCCCGGGTTTACGCCATTCTCCTGCCTCAGCCTCCCGAGTAGCTGGGACTACAGGCGCCCGCCACCTCGCCCGGCTAGTTTTTTTGTATTTTTAGTAGAGACGGGGTTTCACCATGTTAGCCAGGATGGTCTCGATCTCCTGACCTTGTGATCCGCCCGTCTCGGCCTCCCAAAGTGCTGGGATTACAGGCTTGAGCCACCGCGCCCGGCCTCAGAATGGCCTTTACCATCCACATTTCTTTTTTTTTTTTTTTTTTTTTGAGACGGAGTCTCGCTCTGTCACCCAGGCTGGAGTGCAGTGGCCGGATCTCAGCTCACTGCAAGCTCCGCCTCCCGGGTTCACGCCATTCTCCTGCCTCAGCCTCCCGAGTAGCTGGGACTACAGGCGCCCGCCACCTCGCCTGGCTAGTTTTTTGTATTTTTTAGTAGAGACGGGGTTTCACCGTGTTAACCAGGATGGTCTCGATCTCCCGACCTCGTGATCCGCCCGTCTCGGCCTCCCAAAGTGCTGGGATTACAGGCTTGAGCCACCGCGCCCGGCCTACCATCCACATTTCTACCAACATTCTGCTCACGCCCTCTTAGGGCATCTCTCAGAAGATTGAGGCTTTCTCTACAGCTCTCCCCCTGTGCCCTCACCACACCTGTGCTTAATGACCTGTTCATGACAATGTAGACTTTTTCTAGTACGAACGTCAAAATTCTTTCAGCCTCTACCCACTACCCAGTTCCAAAGCTGCTTCCATATCTTCAGGTATTTGTTATAGCGGCGCCCCACTTCTGGTACCAATTTGTCTTCATCCATTTGGCTGCTGTAACAAAATACTTTAGACTAGGTCATGTATAAACAACAGAAACGCATTGCTCTAGAGGCTAGGAAGTCCATGATCACGGTGCCAGCAGATTTAGCATCCAGTGAGGGCTTGCTCTGTGCTTCAAAGATGGCACCTTCAAAACTATGGGCAATATGTTTCTGTTGTTTATAAATATCCAGCCTAAGGTATTTTGTTACAGCAACCCAAATGAACTAAGATACTCCCTCACTGGTTGAACATCTCTATCCAGAGAAGACCCCAAATTACTATGCTTAACATGGATATTCCTTATACAGTTCTACTTCTCTATGGCTAGAAATTTTCCAAAATAAAAACAATATTTAAAAAATCATATTGCAGTTAAAGCTTTAAAAAATAAATAATATTTTTAAAAGTCAAGAAAATGAAAAGAAAACCAGTGTGTCCAGAAAATATTCTAAAATTGGATTATGGTAATATTGTTATAATTGAATATACTTTAAAAGCCAATGAACTGGCGTGGTGTGGTGGCTCACCCCTGCAATTCCAGCAGTTTGGGAGGCCAAGGCGGGTGGATCACTTGAGGTCAGGAGTTTGAGACCAGCCTGGCCAACATGGTGAAACCTCATCTCTACTAAAAATACAAAAAAATTATCCGGGCGTGGTGGTGCACACCTGTAGTCCCAGCTACTCAGGAGGCTGAGCCTGGAGAGAGAATTGCTTGAGGCCGGGTAGCAGAGGTTGCAGTGAGCCAAGATTGCACCAGGCTGGCCTTGAACTCCTGAGCCCAAAGTGATTTGCTGCCTCAGCTCTGAAAAGTGTTGGGATTACAGATGTGAGCCGCCACGCTCAGCCCCACATAACTTCTTATCTCCATGCTTGCCCTATGTTTACACTGTTCCCACTATCTGGGACATCCAGATTACTCCTAATCCTCCCAGTTAACTACTTAATCTTTAAGATCTAGCTTAGCACCAAGTCACCTCCTCCACTGATCACAAACTGAAACTCCCAGTCTCCTAGGCGGGGTTAAGTTGCCTTTCTGTTCCCCTAAGACCCTCATTTTTTTTTTTTTTTTTTTTTTTTGAGTCTTGCTCTGTCACCCAGGCTGAAGTACAATGGCATGATCTTGGCTCACTGCAAGCTCTGCCTCCCCGGTTCACGCCATTCTCCTGCCTCAGCCGCCCGAATAGCTGGGACTACAGGCGCCCGCCACCACGCCTGGCTAATTTTTTTGTATTTTTAGTATAGACAGGGCTTCACTGTGTTAGCCAGGATGGTCTCAATCTCCTAACCTCGTGATCCACCCGCCTCAGCCTCCCAAAGTGCTAGGATTACAGGCATGAGCCACTTCACCCGGCCCCCTAAGACCCTCTTTCTAGCACTGTACCTACCAAATCACATTCAAATCCTCTTTGTATATACTTGTCTCCTCCCCTAGTTTGTCCAGTCTTGGAGGACAGGGATCACTTTATTCTCCATACCTAGCACAGAGCCTGGCACACTGGGTTCTCAATAAATACTGACTGAATCACTATCCTTTTCTTCACCATAAAACTACCATACCGGGCCGGGTGCGGTGGCTCACGCCTGTAATCCCAGCACTTTGGGAGGCCGAGGTGGGTGGATCACGAGGTCAGGAGTTTGAGACCAACATAGTGAAACCCCGTCTCTACTAAAAACACAAAAATCAGCCGGGTGTGGTGGCGGGTGCCTGTAGTCCCAGCTACTCTAGAGGATGAGGCAGGAGAATTGCATGAACCCAGGAGGCGGAGGTTACAGTGAGCCAAAATTGCGTCATTGCACTCCAGCCTGGGTGACAGAGCGAGACTCCATCTCAAAAAAAAAAAAAAAAACCTGCCATCATCACTTCTCCCACTCACGCCTCAGCCCACCCTCAAGCTCCCAGCGAGCTCCTGGACCTTTCTGCTGCACTGCATACCTGCTTACGTGCTGCACCTCAAAACTCCACTCTAGATTTCCAGGTGTGATGGTTAATCCTAGGTAACAACTTGTCTGGATTGAGGGATGCCTAGACGGCTGGTGAAGCACTGTTCCTGGGTGTGCCTGTGAGGGTGTTGCCAGAGAAGGCTGACATTTGTCAGTGCACTAGGAGAGGAAGACCCACCCTCCATATGGATGGGCACTATCCAGTTGGCTGCCAGCATGTCTAGCACAAAGCAGGCGGAAGAAGGGGGACCAGCAGCTTGCTGAGTCCGCGTGCCGGCTCTGTTCTGTGCCATGCCGGACACTTGGCCTCCTCTCCCCCTGCCCTTGGACATCAGACTCCAGGTTCTTTGGCCTTTAGACTCTGAGACTTGCACCTCTCAGGGGCTCTCTCAGGCCTTTGGCCTCAGACTGAGAGCTGCACTGTTGGCTTCCCTGGTTTCAAGGCTGGCGGACTTGGACTGAATTATGCTACCAGCTTCTCTCTTTCCTCAGCTTGCCAATGGCCTATCATGGGATTTCACCTTGTAATCGTGTAAGGCAGTTCTCCCTAATAAACTCATGTGTCTATATATATACTATCAGTTCTGTCCCTCTGCAGAACGCTAAAACACCAGGCCTCCATGCTCCCCAGTGTCTCTAACTACCATTCTGGTTTTTGCTGCCTCCTTCTCTACCCCAGTGGAAGATCGCTCTGGGATCCTCTTCTTATTCTCTAAGCACTCCCTAAGCATTCTCATCAGCTTCAGGCTAAACTTCCAAATCAGTGTCATCAACCCTGACCTTTTTCCAAGGCTCCCAATTCAGACTTCCAACTGTCTCCTAAATAATCCCACCGAGATGCACCGCAGATGCGCATACTTCCAGTCCCGCACTGCTCTGCCTTCTAGATGCTGGTTAACAGCATCGCTGCACAGCTGGCTTCCCAAGCTGGGAATCCAGCCCCCTCTCTCCCACCACGCTTGTCATTGTTTTAGTTTAGGCCCTCATCACCCGTCTCACTGTCTCATGTGGTTGTTCATATAGTCTGTTTCTCTTGGCCAGGCGTGGCGGCTTAAGCCCCTAATCCCAGCACTTTGGGAGGCCAAGGCGGGTGATCACCTGAGGTCAGGAGTTCAAGACCAGCTCTGGCCAACATGGCAAAACCCCGTCTCTACTAAAAATACAAAAATTAGCCAGGTGTGGTGGCGGGTGCCTGTAATCCCAGCTACTCAGGAGGCTGAGGCAGGAGAATCGCTTGAACCCAGGAGGCGGAGGTTGCAGTGAGCCGAGATTACGCAACTGCACTCCAGCCTGGGTGACACAGCGAGACTCCGTCTCAAAAAAAAAAAAAAAAAAAAAAAAAAGTCTGTTTCTCTCTGGAAAAAAAAACACACACATACCACAAACACAAAACTTTGAGTAAACAATATATGCACGTAGTAAAAAAATTCAGATTATTTTTGAAATACAACAAAATCTATCCCTACAGGCAACTAGTTGTTCCTGGGGTATTCCTTTAAAGATATCCCATATACATATAACAAGAAAAAATGCTGCGTATCTCATAAAAGCTTTTGCTGACAAAGACAGATACAGATACAGACACACACACACACACACACACACACACACACACACACACAAACTGAGGTTGAAACTTTCAGGGAGAGAGCTGACCACGTGGTCTGGAGGATCACTTTGTCTACTGGGTAGTGCCTTGCCTGGCAGAACCACATCATTTTATAATTTCACAATAAGCTATTGCTATCCCTGGATCCCATCAGCCATGAACTCTCAAAGCAGACCATCTAACTGTGCCCACTGCCTTGATGCCCCTTGCCTCTGGCACGTACCTGGTGAATGGCAACACACTCTTACCACGCAAACACCCTCTCTTCTCTGCGGCCTCCTTGGTTACCAACAGTTACTACAGTATCTCTGCCTCCCCAGAGCACTCCGGTCACCCCTGTTTCCAATTATCTCCCTTTTTCCCCTCATTAAGGTGAAAAAAAAAATGCAACATAAAGGATGTTTTAAAGCAAATCCCAACAACCTCAAGTGATTTCTCATTCTGTATCCACCTTCTGTAAATGTTATATAACCACAAACAGAGCACGCACACACCCTTTTAAGATCGCTTTCTATGTGTGGAAGAGTCTACTTCTCAGACTTCCAGCCCCTTAAAAGTAGAAGAACTAAGTCTTTTTTTTTTTTTTTTTTTTTTTTGAGACAGGGTCCCACTCTGTCACCCAAGCTGGAGTGCAGTGGCCCAATCTCGGCTCACTGTGGCCTGCACCTCCCAGGCTCAAGTCATCCTCCCACCTCAGCCTTCCAAGTAGCTGAGACTATAGGCATGTACCATCACACCCAGCTAATTTTTAAATTTTTTTTGTAGAGATGAGGTCTTGCCTTGTTGCCCAGGATGATCTCAAACTCCTGGGCACAGGCAATCCTCCCGCCTCAGCCTCCTAAAGTGCTAGGATGACAGGCATGAGCCATCGTGAGCGGCCAAGAACTAAGTCTTAATGGATTGTCTTTGCATCTTGGTACCCAAAATAAAGCCTGAAATACAGGAGGGCTTGGATCCCCGTTTGTCAGACCCTACTTGTGAAAACACTGAAGAGGTGAGCAGCATGCCCAGCACCAATACAAGTACAATGTCCCGCAAAGAAATGAAGCACAACCTGCCATACAGCCATCAGGGTAAGGAACCGACCTTCATGTTTCAGGAATAGTCCAAGGAGGGGGAAGGGAGAGAACAACTGTAAAGTTCTCATAAAGCCTCACACTCACCTTGGATGAATTACTTAACCTTTCTGGTCTCAATAAAATTAAAACAAGAGCACCTACTTGATGATCAAATATCTAAGAAAGGTCCTAGGCAGTGGCTGGCCCAGAGCATGCACTTAGTGAACGCTAGTGGCCCTTCTCATCTGGAGGCCAGGGGCCTGCTGTTACATTGAGTGAAAGAGCCAATTGCATAAGCAAAAGAAACGCTGACGCTTGCCAAATCTGGGCATAACCCCGCGATGACGGCCTGGCCAAAGACCACACCGTTCAAGGGCTCTCTTGTTTGAGCTTTGCCTATTGGTTAGTGGCTTGTCTGACAGAACAAGCTCTTCCTATGATTTTACATCAAAGTGCTGCTATCTCTGGATCTGGTCAGTCATAAATCTAAACTTCCCCAGGAAACGTGTTCTAAGTAGAAGCGAAGGTTTCTGTGACCTTCTGAGAACAAATGCCAAGCCTGCTGGTGCAAAGCAAGTGGGAATGAGGCCCTGGGGTTGGAACTATGATGAATTGGAAGGCCAGACACTGCACTTCCAGGCCAAGCTGCTGGTTTTATGAGTCCAACGGTGCCAGCTAATCTTATCACAATTCCTTCGTATAAACAAAAAGTCCCAAACTGTGAGAGGCTCAGGAATTCCAGCAAGGTTTCAAGCATTCTTAGGAATGCTGAGGCAACGCCCAGTACCCTAAACTTTTTGGCTCCTAGCATGCTCATCTTCCCACTGACTTAGAAGGCCACATCTTTTCTTTCTTTCTTCCCCCTCCCCCACCTTTTTTTTTTTTTTTTAGAGAGAGAGAGTCTTGCTCTGTCGCCCAGGCTGGAGTGCAGTGGTGTGATCTCGGCTCACTGCAACCTCTGCCTCCTGGGTTCTAGCAATTCTCCTCCCTCAGCCTCCCGAGTAGCTGGGATTACAGGCGCACGCTGCCACGCCTGGTTAATTTTTTGTACTTCAGTAAAGACAGGGTTTCACCATGTTGCCCAGGCTGGTCTCGAACTCCTGAGCTCAGGCAATCCACCCACCTCGGCCTCCCAAAGTGCTAGGATTACAGGTGTGAGCCACCATGCCTTTTATCTCTATACATAGATACACGCCTTTTATCTCTACACATAGATACACAAGCTGTTCCGACATTTTACACTATAGTTTACTTATGCCTGTTCAGGAACTTCATATAAACATAATCACTCAGTATGTATTCTTTAGGGCCTGGATTTTTTCACTGAACATGTTTTTGAAATTCATCCATCTTGTATCAGTAGTTTGTTCCTTTTCATTGCTGAGTAGCAGGCTATCATATGAACACACTAGTTTAGCCAGTTCTCTTTTGATGGCACTTTGGTGATAGTTTGGGATCATTATTATTTTATTATTTTTTAGAGGCAGTCTCGTTTCTGGTCTCCTGGGCTGGACAACAGTGGTGCAATCATGGCTCATTCTAGCCTCGACCTCCCAGGCTCAAGTAATTCTTTCAGTTTAGCCTCCCGAGTAGTTGGGACTACAGGTACATGCCACCAGGCCCAGCTAATTTTTATTTTTAATTTTAATTTTTTTGAGACAGAGTCTGGCTCTATCGCCCAGACTGGAGAGCAGTGGCACGATCTTGGCTCACTGCAATCTCCACCTCCTAGGTTCAAGCAATTCTCCTGCCTCAGCCTCCCAAGTAGCTGGGATTACAGGGGCTGGCTACCGCACCTAGCTAAGTTTTGTATTTTTAGTAGAGACAGGGTTTAACCATGTTGGTCAGGCTGGTCTCCAACTCCTGACCTCAGGTGATCTGCCGGCCTAAGCCTCCCAAAAAGTGCTGGGATTATAGGCGTGAGCCACTGTGTCTGTCCTCCAGCTAATTTTTAAACTTTTTGTAGAGATGGGGTCTCACTATGGTGCCCAGGCTGGTCTTTAACTCCTGGGCTCAGGCAATCCTCCCAACTCAGCCTCCTAAATTGTTGGAATTATAGGTGTGAGCCACCACACCTGGCCTGACAAAGTTTTAATAACTACTTTAAATTAAAAAAAGAATTTTTTAAATTTTAACTAATTATTTTGATTCTCCTTTAGAATTCTTGTCAGTTGATACCAACATCTGCGTCCTCTTGTGGTTGATCTTCATTGATTGCCTTCTTTTGTGAACACAGATCATATTTTCCTGTTCTGTGAAAATATATTTAAAAATTTTTTTTCTTTCTTTCTTTCTTTTTTGAGACAGAGTCTCTTTCTGTTGCCCAGGCTGAAGTGCAATGGCACAATCTCGGCTCACTGCAACCTCTGCCTCACAGGTTCAAGCAATTCTCCTGCCTCAGCTTCCTGAGCAACTGGGATTACAGGTATGCGCCACCACGTCCAGCTAATTTTTGTATTTTTAGTAGAGACGGGGTGTCACCATGTTGGTCAGGCAGGTCTCCAACTCCTAACCTTGTGATCCACCCGCCTCGGCCTCCCAAAGTGCTGGGATTACAGGTGTGAGCCACTGCACCCGGCCTTTTTTTTTTTTTTTTTTTGAGTCAGAGTCTTGCTCTGTTGCCCAGGCTGGAGTGGTGGCGCGATCTCAGCTCACTACAACCTCCGCTTCCTGGGTTCAAACAACTCTTGTGCCTCAGCCTCCTGAGTTTCCTGTGTATCACCACACCTAGGTAATTTTTTTTGTATTTTTAGTAGAGAAGGAGTTTTGCTATGTTGGCCAGGCTGGTCTCAAACTCCTGCCCTCAAGTGATTTGCCTGCCTCAGCCTCCCAAAGTGCTGTGCTGGGATTACAGGCATAAGCCACCACGCCCAGCCCGTTTCTTGTGTCTAAGAATTTTGGATTATATCCTGGACATTGTAGATGATGTGTTGTAGACTCTGGATTCTGTTATGTTCTTGAGAGTTAGTTTGGTGTTTTGTTTCTGTTAGCAAGCAGTTAATCACAGCTGAACTCAAACTCCAAATCCAGCTTCCCTGAGGCACGCATCAGCTGAAATCTGTACTCACCTTTTAAACTTGGCTAAGTTGCTTGGAATGTGCCCCATGTTTGTCTAGTTCAGAGATTTAGGCAGACTTTTTAAAATAACAGCTTAATGGACTGGGTGCAGTGGCTCATGCCTGTAATTCCAGCACTTTTGGATGCCAAGGTGGGCGGATCACTTGAGGCCAGGAGTTTGAGACCAGCCTGGCCAACAGGGTGAAACACTGTCTCTACTAAAAAAGTACAAAAATTAGCTGGGTGTGGTGGCGCATACTTGTAATCATAGCTACTTGAGAAGCTGAGTCACGATAATCGCTTGAACCCGGGAGGCGGAGGTTAAAGTGAGCTGAAATCACACCACTGCACTCCAGTTTGGGTAACAGAGTGAGACTCCGCCTCAAAACAACAATAACAACAACAAAAACAGCTTAATGGAGATAATTCGCATGCCATACAATTCTCTATCTATCTACATCTATCTATCTATCTATCTATCTATCTATCTATCTATCTATCTATCTATCTATCTATCTATCTATCTATCTAAGACAGCCATCTTCCTGCTTCAGCCTCCCAAAATGTGCTGGTATTACAAATGTGAGCCACCGCACCCACCCCAATTCACTTTTTTAAAGTGTGCAATTCAGTGTTACGTTAGTCACAAGGTTGTGCAAATATCACCACTATCTAATTTTAGAACATTTTCACCAACTCTCCTTAAAACCTTATACTCATTAGCAGTCAATCCCCACTTCCTTCTCCTCTCAGTCACTGGCAACCATTATTCTACTTTCATATTTGTAAATTTGCCTATTCTAGACATTTCATATAAATAGAATCGTACACTCTGTGACCTTATGTGTCTGGCTTATTTCACTTAGCATGTTTCCAAGGGTCATCAATGTCACAGCATATATCGGTAACTTCACTCCTTTTTATGGTTAAATAACATTCCATTGTATGGATAGATCTGGTTTTTAATCCATTCATTTGTTGATGGACATTTAAGCGGTTGGGGAAGACTTTTATATGAAGAATTTGGAACCCCATCTGTAGGGCTATTTTCTTTCCATGACGGACTTTTTAACGCCTCATGACAAGGCATTTAACAAAACCAATAAGGCCAGGAATGGTGGCTCACACCTGTAATCCCAGCACTTGGGGAGGCCGAGGCGGGTGGATCATGAGGTCAGGAGATCGAGACCATCCTGGCTAACACGACGAAACCCTGTCTCTACTAAAAATACAAAAAAATTAGCCGGGTGTGGTGGTGGGTGCCTATAGTCCCAGCTACTCGGTAGGCTGAGGCAGGAGAATGGCGTGAACCCAGGAGGCGGAGCTTGCAGTGAGCCGAGTTCGCGCCACTGCACTCCAGCCTGGGCGACAGAGTGAGACTCCATCTCAAAAAAAAACAAAAAACAAACAAAAAAAAACAATAAACAGGCAGATCACAGTGGCTCATGCCTGTAATCCCAACACCTTGGAAGGCCAAGTACACAGGATTGCTTGAGCCCAGGAGTTTAAGACCAAACTGGTCAACATAGCCAGGCTCTAACTCCATCAAAAATAAAAAGTACCCAGGTGTACAGCCAAGTGTGGTGACTCACGCCTGTAATCCCAGTGCTTTGGGGGACTAAGGCGGGCGGATCACAAAGTCAAGAGGTCGAGACCAGCCTGGCCAACATGGGGAAACCCCATCTCTACTAAAAATACAAAAACAAATATTAGCTGGGCGTGGTGGTGCACACCTGTAGGCCCAGCTACTCGGGAGGCTGAGGCAGGAGAATCACTTGAACCTGGGAGGCGGAGGTCGCAGTGAGTAGAGATTGCACCACTGCACCACTCCAGCCTGGCGACAAAACAAGACTCCGTCTCAAAAAAAAAAAAAAAGTATCCAGGTGTGGTGGTGGACTCTTGTAGTCCCAGCTTTCAGAAGGCTGAGGCAGGAGGATCTCTTGAGGCCTGGAGTTCAAGACCAGCCTGGGAAACACAGCAAGACCCCATCTCTAAAAAAAAAAAAAAAGAGAGAGAGAAAGAAAAACACAAAATACTGGTGACATAACTTGGGCTTCTGGATAGAGTCCCACCTGAAGCTGATTTACTCCAAGACTCTTCAGCTCGAGTTTGAGGGAAAAAAAACAAATTTTCTCCTCTGCTGTCACAATGTGCAATAATCAACACGGAAGATTTCTGTGGCCAAATGCATGGGGATTTCTCCCCAGCAACAATCAATCCATCGAGTCTACAGTGGATACACGCTGGGTGTCCTCTAATTCAGTTTATTTCCAACACTATCCACCCGGACAGAGTGTCAAACCCCACAGGTTGAGGGCTCAGTCCCATGAGCATGTCCCCCCAACTTTCAATGCCAGTCACAAGCCCCCAGTTGCTTTAATAGTGCTTCTGACCAACTGACTATAAATCAGGGTTTCCATGACTCCCTCCTTGGGTTCCATTAATTTGCAGGAGCAGCTCTTGGCACTCAGGGAAACACTTAGGTTTACTGGCTTATTATAAAGGATGTCACAATCCTTTATAAGGAAGGAAGAGGTGCACAGGGCAAAGCACATGTGAAAGAGTGAGGAGCTTCCATGCCCTGCCTGGGCACACCACCCTCCAGGAAGCTCCAAACTGGGATACAGACCAGACATATATTTTACAATATCACAGAGTCAACAAACACCCCTTTCACGCTTAGGCTAGTCAGAGTAGCTTTTTGTTATCTGCAACTGAGTAGCTTGACTAATAAGAAGAACTTTCATTAAGCACAGTCTGAAGAGACAGCCAATTCTGAGGGACAAAGGCTGCAGGATTGAAGCGCGTGTTAACCACTAATACCTAGCCTAAAATTGCTGGCCCTTTTACTGTAATAGCATCTAAGGCCCCAAATAAACAAATCCAAACATCCTACACTTAAGCCACTCTAAGATTAATTCCACAGGGCTGAAAACAGTAAGAGCTTTGTTCTGGGTCAAAGGGAAAGAGGAACCTAATACCCCACACTCAGATCCCACACTCTCAATCCAGTCACTAGCAATGATAATCTGCAAACTGGGTGCAGTGGCTCACAACCATAATCCCAGCATTTTGGGAGGCCGAAATGAGAGGATCACTTGAGGTCAGGAGTTCAGGACCAGCCTGGGCAACACACGGAGGCCCTGTCTCTACAAGAACAAAATAAAATAATTAGCTGGGCATGGTGGTGCACATGTGTAGTCCTAGCTACTGAGGAGGCTATGGCAGGAGGATCCCTTGAGCCTAGGAGTTTGGGAATAGGGAGCTACAATGGCACCACTGTACTCCAGCCTGGGTGACACAGTAAGACCTTGTTTCTAAAAAAAACATAAATAGGTTGGGCGCAGTGGCTCACACCTGTAATCCCAGCACTTTGGGAGGCCAAGGCCGGCGGATCAACTAAGGTCAGGAGCTCAAGACCAGCCTGGCCAACATGGTGAAACCCTGTCTCTACTAAAAATACAAAATTAATCAGGTGTGGTGGCACATGCCTGTAATCACAGCTACTCAGAAGGCTGAGGCAGGAGAATTGCTTGAAACCGGAAGGCAGAGGTTGTGATGAGCCGAGATTGTGCCACTGCACTCCAGCCTGGACAACAAAGAGCAAAACTCTGTCTCAAAAAAAAAAAAAAAAAAAAATTAGCCAGGCATGGTGGTGCACGCTTGTAATCCCAGCTACAACCGGGAAGCAGAGGTTGCAGTGAGCCAACATTGCACCACTACACTCCGGCCTGGGTGACAGAGCAAGACTCCATCCCATAAATAAATAAATAAATACAATCTATATTCATCAATTGGTTAAAGAGACATTAAGAAGACAATTTTTTTCCTTCATGCCTCTGTATTGCAACTTATGCCAGTGTCTCTCATTTAAACCTTACAGCAATCCTATAAAATAGATAACAGAATGGTACGTATAGTAAGGAAATTGAAGTTCAGATAGGTTATGCTAGGTAACTCAGGAAAAATAGGTAGTTGAGCTGGGGCTGCAAGGCTGCAGGTTCTAAAATCTATGCTCTTCCTCTCAATTCCAAGTTTTGTCAGGACTTCAGCATATTCAAGAGTAAAAGAGATCATGGAAGTGGAAGCTGCCAAACCACCATTAGGCTATTATGACAACACTCAAAGTATCACCAGTAAAATGATGACTGAGGCAACTGAAAAACAAAGCTAGGGAAATGTGATGGTTAACTTCATGCGTCAACCTGATTGGGCTAGGGGATGCCCAGATAGCTGGTGAAATACTTTTGAGTGTGTTTGTGAGTTTCCGGAGGGTTTGCTTTCCTGGGCTTCCAGCTTGCAGAAGGCAAATCTTGGGACTTCTCAGCCTCTGTAATTGTGTGACCCAATCCATCACAATAAATCTCTTTCAATATAGCTATACAGTTGACCCTTGAACAATACAGGTTTTAATTGTGCAGGTCCACTTATATGTGGATTTTCTTCCACCTTTAGGACTTTTTTGAAACAGGGTCTTGCTCTGTCACCCAGGCTAGAGTGCAGTGGCACGATCTTGGCTCACTGCAGCCTCCACCTCCTGGGTTTAAGCAATTATTGTACCTCAGCCTCCCAAGTAGCTGGGATTACAGGTGCGCACCACCAAGCCCGGCTAATTTTTTTTTTTTTTTTTTTAAGAAGAGACTGGATTTCACCACGTTGCCCAGGCTGGTCTCAAACCCCTGAGCCCAGGCAATCTGCCTGCCTCAGCCTCCCAAAGTGCTAGGATTACAGGTGTGAGCCACCACGCCTGGCTGGCATTTACATTTAAAATGTGAAACTGGGATTGTGGTGGCTCATGCCTGTAATTCCAGCATTTGGGGAGGCTTTGGTTAGGAAGACTGCTTAAGCCCAGGAGTTCAAGGCTGCAAGAGACTGCAGTGAGCTGTGATAGCACCACTGTTCTCCAGTCTGAGCAACAGAGAACCTGTCTCTAAGAAAAAAAAAAAAAGTGAGATGCCTAGGTTAAAATCAGCAGAGGAGAAGCCAGAGTGAGGAGAGGCAAAGGAAGAGAACGTTCAGCAAGCCAAATGAAAACAGTGTTTCAAGAAAGTGCAGCGATCAACAGCACCAGATGCTGATACAGGACTGACACCTAACTTAACAATGAATTTGGCCATCTAGAGATCACTGGTGGCTTTGACAAGAAGCCGGTTTAGTGGAGTGGTGGAGACCAAAGCCTGACTAGAGGCTCAAGGTTCAAGACTTGAAGGAGAAAAGGCACTAATGAGGGTAGACTGAGGCCTCTGGCTGCAAACCGGAGGCGAGGAGGAGGTAACTGGAGGACAGCGAGGGTGAAGGGGGCTGCTTTGTTGTTCCTAAGATGGGCATTTTTTGGCCAGGCACGGGGGCTTATGCCTATACTCCCCACACTTTGGAAGGCCGAGGCGAGAGGTTGAGCCAACGAGTTCGAGACCAGCCTGGGCAAATTACGAGCTGTTAGTGTATCTTCAAAAAAAAAAAAAAGATAATTTTTGTGCAAATAATAAAATAAATGCTGGAGTTCGGGGCCCATCTTCTGTCCGCATCTTCGTGACCCGGGCCATGCACCCGACCTGGGGGCTGCCTCCCTGCCAAGCCCGGCGTACTGCTGTCTCCCACCCTAGCCCGGGATGGAAGCGCGCACGCGCAGACCTCGAACGGCTGGGCGCAGGGCCCGCCCCACCGTCGAGTCCCGCCCCTCCCGCCCCCCAGCCCCGCCCCTCCCGCCCCCCTCCCGCTCAGAGCACGTACGCACCGTCCCTAGAGCGCCGCCTGAAGGAGGACGGGAGACTGGGCGCTGAGGGAGGGTTTAGCCCTTCGCTCCCGCGCTTCGCCGGAGGTCTCAGGCCACGGCCCGTCCCCACCTACCGAGTCTCGCAGAAAACAAGGTCTTCGGGCTGGAAACTGCGACGAGGGAAGCTGGCGCGTTCCTTGAACGCTTTTTCGGAGTCTGCGGATGATCACGGACCTGCGTTCGAAGATTGGCGGCACGTCGAGAGCCGCACACGTTTTTTTTTTTTCCTTTTATGAGCGCAGTCGCGCGCGGAGGACCTTGAACGCATGCGCAGTCGTTCCTCTGTGACGTGACCCGCTGCCGGGTGGGAAATGTAGTTTTTACTTGGCGGAACCCTAATTTAACCAACCAAAGTGCTTGTGCGTTTTCAGCGTTTTCTCCCATTCCCCCAGACTATTTAAAACAAAATGCAAAAAAAAAAAAAAACAAAAAAAACCCAACTTGAAAACGAAGAGATTGCTGCTTGCTGGAGAGGAGTGGGTGCAGGTAATACAAAAACCGTACTTTCTGCGCAATTTTGTTGTGAACCTAAAAATGCCCTAAAAACTAAAGTCAATAAAGTCTATTGTTAAAAAATTAATTAAAAACAGGCCGGGCGCGGTGGCTCACGCCTGTAATCCCAACACTTTGGGAGGCTGAGGCGGGCGGATCACCTGAGTTAAGGACTTCGAGACCAGCCTGACCCACATGGTGAAACCCTGTCTCTACTAAAAAATACAGAAATTAGCCGGGCGTGGTGGTGGGTGCCTGCAATCCCAGCTACTTGGGAGGCTGAGGCTGGAGAATCGCTTGAATCCAGGAGGCGGAGGTTGTAGTGACCGGAGATTGCGCCATTGCACTCCAGCCTGGGTATCAAGAGGGAAACTCTACATCTCAAAAAAAAACAAAACAAAAAAAAAAAAAAACAAGCAGACCTTTAGATCCAGAAATAGCACTTTTAGGGGGTCTTCTCAGGAAAGTATTAAGGATATGGACGTGCAATGGACGCATAGCCTCAGTGGTATTTATCGAAATCCATCTTGGTATCGTATAATTTCTTACATAACCCTACAAATGTCTGTAATTATTTGTAGATTATTTGATAAACTTGCAAGTCCTATGAGATTAGGATCATCTTGTGTTCACCTGTGTATTCCTAGTACCTAGCACAGTGCCTAGCCGTCACGTTTCTTTTTCTTTTTTTTCTCTATAAGACAGGGTCTCGCTCTGTTGTCCAGGTCTCGCTCTGTTGTCCAGGTCTCGCTCTGTTGTCCAGGTTGGAGTGCAGTGGTGCTATCAGGGCTTCTGAGTAGCTAGGACTACAAGCGCACACCAGCACATTCTGCTGATTTTTAAATTTTTTTGGTAGAGATGGGGGTCTTGCTATGTTGCCTAGGCTGGTCTTGAGTTCCTGGGCTCAAGCGATCCTCCTGCCTCAGCCTCCCAAAGTTGTGGGATTACAGGCATGAACCACCATGCTCAGCCTCGTCAGTATTTTTCTGTTTATTAGAGAATCTCAGGCGTTAGCACTGAAACTATTTTAATCCAAAAATTAATGCGTCATTTTTTTCCATCACACTTGCATTTCTTTCTGTGGGCTCCAGGTCAGTGAATGACATGCCCACCCACCCAGCTGCAGTTTGACTTACTACTTTTTATGAAGGTTATGCTTTGAGGGATTTTGTAAATTTTGCATTTGTAAAGGTCTTATGGGCTCTTTCTCCTGATTGTTAAATATCAGCCCAAGGCCAGGCGCGGTGACTCACCCCTGTAATCCTACCACTTTGGGAGGCCAAGGCAGGGGGATCACGAGGTCAGGAGTTTGAGACCAGCCTGGCCAATTTGGTGAAACCGTGTCTCTACTAAAAATACAGAAATTAGCCAGGTGTGGTGGCACGCACCTGTAGTCCCAGCTACTCTGGAGGCTGAAGCAGGAGAGAATCACTTGAACTCAGGAGGCAGAGGTTGCAATGAGCCAAGATTGCGCCACTGCACTCCAGTCTGGGCGACAGAGTAAGATTCTGTCTCAAAAAATAAAAAATAAAATAAATTTTAAAAATCAACCCTAGTCACTGATCAGGAGAGATTTGGAGCTCACAGTTGTTTTTTAAATTATTTTGGTTTCTGCCCCGTTTTAAAAATTTATTAATTTCTGATTTTTCTACAATAAACATGTATTGATTAACTTTTTAAAAAGTGTTTTAGAGTGTTGTCCACATGTAAGGAATTGCTCTGTCTTCTCCACATCCGCATTTCTCAAAAGAATGATCTATACTCAGTTTTCATGTCCCGCCTCCTACTCAGTACAATGTCCTGAGCCAGCACCTGGGGGTTATCCCTGACATCACCTTTTCCCTCCCCTTCCTCATTCAATCCACCACATGTCTGCAATATAAAAATGCATTCGTTGGGCACTTGCTATGCACCGGGTTCAAAATCCTTTACACTTATTCATTCATATACCACAATCCACCTACTTTTAATTTCCACCACATCCACCCTAGGCCAAGGTAGGGACACCTTCCCTAAACAACTGCAAAGGCTTTCTGGTTTTGTTTTGTTTTGTTTTTTTGAGACGGAGTCTCACTCCATTGCCCAGGCTGGACTGCAGTGGCACAATCTGGGCTCACTACAAGCTCTGCCTCCTGGGTTCTCGCCATTCTCCTGCCTCAGCCTTCTGAGTAGCTGGTACTACAGGTGCCTGCCACCATGCCGGCTAATTTTTTGTATTTTTAGTAGAGATGGGGTTTCACCGTGTTAGCCAGGATGGTCTCGATCTCCTGACCTTGTGATCCGCCCGCCTCGGCCTCCCAAAGTGCTGGGATTACAGATGTGAGCCACCGTGCCCGGCCAAAGGCTTTCTGTTTTTTAATCGCTGGTGCTAAGGTTGAGTTACTTATTTCTACTTAATGACATGCTTCGTCATTGGGCTCTGCATGGCCTCTCTATTTATTTGTTATATTTAAATTTTTTTTGAGACAGAGTCTCTCTCTGTCACTCAGGCTGGAGTGCAGTGGCACGATCTCAGCTTACTGCTACCTCTGTCTCCCAGGTTCAAGCGATTCTTGTGCCTCAGCCTCCCAAGTAGCTGGAATTACAGGTGCCCACTGCCATGCCCAGCTAATTTTTGTATTTTTAGTAGATATGGGGGTTTCACCATATTGGCCAGGGTGGTCTTGAACTCTTGACCTCAAGTGATCCTCCCACCTTGGCCTCCCAAGGTGCTGGGATTACAGGTGTGAGCCACCGTGCCAGGCATTGTTTTATATGTTTATGTCATTTTAACCCTTTCCTCCTCTCCTCACCCCTTTGCCAAGTGTGTGGGAATGTCCTTGTAAAACATGTGTTGTTTAGTGTGTGTGTGTATTTTCAATTTACCTAAATGGTATTGTGCTATAAACCTCATTGATTTCTTTTTCTACTCAGCCTTGTGCTTTCTTTCCTTTTTTTTTTTTTTTTTTTGAGATGGAGTCTCAATCTTGTCGCCCAGGCTGTAGTGCAATGACATGATCTCAGCTCACTGCAACCTCTGTTTCCCGGGTTCAAGCGATTCTCCTGCCTCAGCCTCCAGAGTAGCTGGGATTATAGACATCCACCACCACGCCCAGCTAACTTTTTGTATTTTTAGTAGAGACAGGGTTTCACCATGTTGGCCAAGCTGGTCTCAAACTCCTGACCTCAGGTGATGCACTCACCTCAGCCTCCCAAAGTTGCTGGGATTACAGGCATGAGCCACCGTGCCAGGCCTCAGCCCTCTGCTTTCAACACCTGTTACTGTGTGCACACTTTACCTATGACTTATAGCAACTATGCAGTATTTCAAAGTGGGCACTCACATTTTAGTTATGATGGACCTGTAAGTTGCCTCCAGCTACTACTGGCTACCACAAACAATGCCACAGTGAACAACCTCACGCTCATTCCCTGTGGTCTATGTGAAGATTTCTCTGAGATGTATGCCCACTAGTGAGACTGAGCAATGCCGTCTTAAATGATCTCCCCTCATCTATTCTGGCCAGAGTGGCACATGCCTACAATCCCACTGCTTTGGGAGGCTGAGGCTAGAGGATCACTGAGGCCAAGAGTTCAAGGCAACAGTGAGCTATGATTGTGCCACTGCACTCCAGCCTGGAAAACATAGCAAGATCCTGTCTCTACAAAAAAATTATTTTTAATTAACCAGGCATGGTGGCATGCACCTGTAGTCCCAGCTACTACTTAAATTGAGGCAGGAGGATCGCTTGAGCCCAGGAATTCAAGACCAGCCTGGGTAACAGAGTGAGATCTCATCTCTACAAAAAATTTAAAAATCAGGCCAGGCAGGGTGGCTCATACCTGTAATCCCAACACTTTGGGAGGCCAAGGCGGGTGGGTCACCTGAGGTCAGGAGTTGGAGATCAGCCTGGCCAACATGGTGAAACCCTGTTTGTACTAAAAATACAAAAATTAGCTGGGTGTGCTGGCACATGCCTGTAATCCCAGCTACTTGGTGAGGCTGAAGCAGGAGAATTGCTTGAACCCAAGAGGCAGAGGTTGCAGTGAGCTGAGATGGTGCCACTGCACTCCAGCCTCATTAAAAAAAAAAAAATCAGCTGGGCACGGTGATGCTCGCCGGTAGTCCCAGCTAGTCGGGAGGCTGAGGCAGGAGGATTGCTTGAACCCGAGAGGTGGAGGTGGCAGTGAGCTGAGATTGCACCACTGCGCTCCAGCCTGGGTGACAGAGCAAGACTCTGTCTCAAAGAAAAAAAAAAAAATCAGTCGAGTATGGTTGGGGGCAGGGAGGTGGGCCAGGAGGATCACTTGAGCCCAAGAGGTTGAGGCTGCAATGAGCTGTGAATATGCCACTGCACTGCACTCCAACCTGGACAACAGAGTGAGACCATTTCTCAGAACACAAACACACACACACACAGAGCTGTCTCAGGATCTGATCTCCCATGGCAAAGAGGAAATTGTAACTATTCACAATTTAATGGTTTTTGTCCCTGCTGCAGGCACATGTAGCCATATCATGACCAGAAGGTGGCATAGTATGCCTGCAATCCAAAGGGAAAAAGGCGATGAAATACATTAACTCTTAAATGTTGCCTTTTTTTCTGATCATAAAATAGATACACATTCTGCAAAAATCCAACACTGCAGGGATCTAGAGTCTATAATGGAGAAAGTAAAAATTATCCAGAACCCCAGTCTAGGATATAACCACTTTGGAGAGTTTGGTTCACATCTCATTGTCCCCCCCCCACTTTTATTTTCAATACTGAAAATAATTTTCTGGCCAGGTGTGGTGGCTCATGCCTGTAATCCCAGCACTTTGGGAGGCCGAGGTGGGGAGATCACCTGAGGTCGGGAGTTTGAGACCAGCCTGGCCAACATGGTGAAACCCGTCTCTACTAAAAATACAAAAAATAACCAGGCGTGGTGGCCCGCACCTGTAATCTCAGCTACGCAGTACTTGGGAGGCTGATGCAGGAGAATCGCTTGAACCCAGGAGGCAGAGGCAGTGAGCCGAGATCGCACCACTGCACTCCAGCCTGGGAGACAGAGTGAGACTCTGTCTCAAAAAAAAAAAAAGAAAAAAAGAAAACAATTTTTTTTACAAAAATAGGAGCATAGATGTGCCGTTGCCAGGGGCAACAATGATGTCTGGGTTCACTTCATTCTACATGGGATGGAGCATGGGGTAGGGGAGCACGGCCCCTTGGCCTGAGGGGGGAGAGTAGGGGACGGTGTCTGTGACCCAGGGGTGGGTGGGGTGGGACAATGCATTGTTTGTAGGGCACCCTGTCTACACCCACACCGCTTCCCAGTGGAGCCGGCCCAGGTCCACCCATTGTGTTAGGGACAGGACACCAGGAAGACGCACTTGACCTGCAAGAAACTGAATACATCTTCCCTAAGAGGATGGACTGATGCTGCAGGCTAGACAAACCGCCAAGCAGAGCTCCAAGGTCCCCCCAACCAAGCCCTGGGATCCTCTTGACCTTCAGCAGAACTCCACCTTTGAAGTCCAGTACCCACCAAGCAGCACAATGAGCGTGCCTCTATCCAGGGGCGCTCAGGCAGAAAGGTAGCCAGAGCAGATGAAACCTGAATTGCTATCCCAATCAAAAAGCCTTTACCAAAAATTACAGTGCAGTGTTGCCCTCCCTATTTTTTTGACATACACCTGGGCGTTAAAGACCCCTCCATGTTGACCCTGTGGGGCATGGGCCAGACAACCCAGTGGAGAAGATGACCAGGAACCTGAAAACCCAGAAGTTACAGCATTGGACATCAGATGTCAGTGACCCCAGCTGGAGACACATTTGAGACTTGAGAATTTTCACTGGAGCTTAAATATCGTAAGTTTAGGACGGTAGACATTTTTATGGTTTTTTTTTGTAAGTATGATCTTGACTAATCAAACTGTCTATAGAAGAAATTGGTCCAGGCGCGGTGGCTCACACCTGTAATCCCAGCACTTTGGGAGGCCAAGGCGGGCGGATCACAAGGTCAGGAGATCGAGACCATCTGGCTAACACGGTAAAACCCCGTCTTTACTGAAAATACAAAAAAATTGCCAGGTGTGGTGGCAGGCACCTGTAGTCCCAGCTACTCAGGAGGCTGAGGCAGGCGAATTGCTTGAACCCAGGAGGCGAAGCTTGCAGTGAGCTGAGTTCGCGCCACTGCACTGCAGCCTGGGTGACAGAGCGAGACTCCGTCTCAAAAAAAAAAAAAGAAAGAAAGAAAGAAAGAAAGTGAATGGGCTGAATCAATGGCTAATATAGGTACCTCAGGGTTTTCTTTTTCTTTTCTTTTTTTTTTTTTTTAGACAGGGTCTTGCTTTGTCATCCAGGCTGGAGTGCAATAGCACAATCTCAGCTCGCTGCAACCTCTGCCTCCACGGCTCAAGCAATCCTCCCTCCTCAGCCTCCCAAGTAGCTGGGACTGCAGGTACATACCACCATGGCTAGCTAATTTTTGCTTTTTGTGTGTGGTGGGTTTTTTTTTTTCCTCCTCTTTTTTTTTAGACAGAGGCTTGCTCTGTCGCCCAGGATGGAGTGCAATGGCACGATCTTGGCTCACTGCAACCTCTGCCTCCGGGGGTTCAAGTGATTCTCCTTCCTCAGCCTCTTGAGTAGCTGAGATTACAGGTGCCTACCACCATGCTGGGCTAGTTTTTGTATTTTTAGTAGAGACAGGGGTTTCACTATGTTGCCCAGACTGGTCTGGAACTCCTGGCCTCAAGTGATCTGCCTGCCTCAGCCTCCCAAAGTGTGGGGATTACAGGTATGAGCCACCACTCCCGGTCTTAATTTTTGTATAGACGAGGTCTTGCCATGTGGCCCAGGCTGGTCTCAAACTCCTGGGCTCAACCAATCTGTCCTCCTCAGCCTCCCAAAGTGCTGAGATTACAGCATGAGCCACCATGCCTGGCCTCGTTTTTTTTAAACAGTACTAAGAGGTAAGGAGGAGTCCCTAGGAGCAGTTCGCAGTGGCAGGGAAGCATATTTTATTACTGACATTGTTGGGAATTGATAGTGATAATAAAAGGCAGAATGATTTGGATGAGTTTAATGTTTAAGTTCTTTACAGACAGCCTGGACCAGGGTGGGGGACTGCTCCCACTGCCCTGTCCCAAAATGCTCCCTTAAAATTCTTTCCAGATATTTAAGAGCTTTATGGCATGACCCAATTGCTGTAAACATTTTAGCTTGAAGGAAAATCTACACTATGAAGTAACTGTTTCTTTAAAGATACATTTTAAGCAAGAGGGTTTGGAAAAATCTTTATGTCTACACCTGGTAAGCACAAGCCATGCATATTCCCCTTTTCCTTCTTTCTTTAAAAAAAAAAAATTTTTTTTAAATTTTGTTTTGAGACGGGATCTCACTCTGTTGCTCAGGCTGGAGCGCAGGGGCATAATCACCGCTCACTGCAGCCGTGACCTCCCCAGGCTCAGGTGATCCTCTGGTGTCAGCCACCTGAGTAGCTGGGACCACAGGCATGAGCCACCACACCTGGCTAACTTTTGTGTTTTCTGTAGAGATGGGAATTTTACCATGTTGCCCAGGCTGGTCTCGAACTCCTGGGGTCAAGCCATTCGCCTGCCTTGGCCTGGCAAATTGCAGGGATTACAGCACTAGGTCCAGCTGTTTCCTTTTTTTCTGTGCAAGAGTGTTGCTATATGTGCTGAATCATCACATACTTGTCAATAGACCTAGAGAGACAGGAAGTTTTTTTGTTGTTGTTTTGTTTTTGTTTATTTTTAAGACAGAATCTTGCTCTGTCGCTCGGGCTTGAGTGCAATGGCTTATTGCAACCTCCACCTCCTGGGCTCAGACCATTCTCCTGCCTCAGCCTCCCGAGTAGCTGAGATTACAGGCATGCACCACCACGTCTGGCTAATTTTTGTAATTTTAGTAGAGACAGGGTTTCACCATATTGGCCAGGCTGGTCTTGAACTCCTGACCTCAGGTGATCCGCCCACCACAGCCTCCCAAAGTGCTGGGATTACAGTTGTGAGCCACCACGCCTGGCTGACAGAAAGTATTTTGAAAACAGTACCGAACTGGGAGTCAGGAAGCTATTGTCCCCTAAATTCAGGACTAAAATTCCCTTGTACTCCAAATCCTTTGGTTAACTAAATGCACTGTGTCCTCTCTCACCTTGGCCTTCCTGGGACACTGTTCCCTGACCTCCTGATATGACTTCTGTTTATTCTTTCCAGGTCTGAAAGCTCACACATGACCTTCTCTGGGAGTTGTTCCCAAGCCTAGATTAGGTACGCATTGCAACTTGAACATGTTTTTCTCATTACTCATTAAGCTGTATGATAATGTCCTGCTCATGGCGCACAGTCATCCACTCTGCTGTGAACTCCTTGACAATAGGTACTATGTTTTGTTTACTTTATTTTTATTTTTTAGAGATAGGGTCTCACTCTGATGCCCATGCTGGAGTGCAGTGGTGCGATCATGGCTCAAACTCCTGGCCTCAAGTCATCTTCCCAACTTAGCCTCCCGAGTAGCTGGGACTGTAGGAGCGTACCACTGCACCAAGCTATTAATAATTTATTTTTTGGCCGGGCACAGTGGCTCACAGCTGTAATCCCAGCACTTTGGGAGGCTGAGGCAGGTGGATCACCTGAGGTTAGGAGTTCGAGACCAGCCAGACCAATATGGTGAAACCTCGTCTCTACTAAAAATACAGAAATTAGCCGGGCACCATGGCGGGCACCTGTAATCCCAGCTACTTGGGAGGCTGAGGTCAGCGAACTGCTTGAACCCGGGAGGCAGAGGTTGCAGTGAGCTGAGATCCTGCCACTGCTGTCCAGCCTGGGTGAGAGTGAGACTCCATCTCAAAAAAAAAAAAAAAAAATTATTTTTCATTTTTTGTTGAGACAAGGTCTTGCTTTGTTGCCTAGGCTGATCTGAAACTCCTGGCCTCAGGCGGTCCTCCCACCTCGACCTCCCAAATGCTGGGATTACAGGAAAGAGCCACTGCGCCTGGCCCAAGTTTATATTTATTATTTTTATTTTTTGAGATGGAGTTTCACTCTTGTTGCCCAGGCTGGAGTGTGATGGCGCCATCTCGGCTTACTGCAACCTCTGCCTCCCAAGTTCAAGTGATTCTTCTGCCTCAGCCTCCTAAGTAGCTGGGATTACAGGTGCCTGCTACCACGCTGGCTAATTTTTTGTATTTTTAGTAGAGACCGGGTTTCACCATGTTGGCCACCCTGGTCTCGAACTCCTGACCTCAGGTGATCCACCCGCCTCGGCCTCTCAGAGTGCTGGGATTACAGGCATGAGCCACCGCGCCCGGCCCCGTGTTTAGTTTTATAGCCTCAGCACCAAGCAAGTGCCTGGCACATCGTTAGTACCCTAAACATTTGTAGACTAGAGAATGCATGCCTCTCTGGTCTTTATTTTCCTCTTCTGTTAAATGGGGTTGGGTTTGCTGATCTCTCAGAAGATATCAGTAATATAATTTATTATTCTAGATTTTTCCATTCTCTCTCTTTCTTCCTTTCCTTCCTTTCTCCTTCCTTCCTTTCTTTCTCTTTCTTTCTTTCCTTCTCTCTCCTTCCTTCCTTCCTTTTCCTTTCTTCCTTTCTCCCTTTCCTCCTTTCCTCTTTTCCTCCTTTCCTCTCCTTTCCTCTCCTTTCCTTTCCTCCTTCTTCTTCTTTTCTTTTTTTCAGACGGAGTTTCACTCTTGTTGCCCAGGCTGGAGTGCAGTTGTGCAATTTCAGCTCACTGTAACCTCCACCTCCAGGACTCGAGCAATTCTCCAGCCTCAGCCTCCCAAGTGGCTAGGATTACAGCCATGTGCCACCAAGCCCGGCTAATTTTGTATTTTTAGTAGAGATGGGGTTTCACCATGTTAGTCGAGCTGATCTCGAACTGTTGACCTCAGGTGATCCACACGCCTTGGCCTCCCAAAGTGCTGGCATTACAGGCATGAGCCACCGCATCTGGCCTTATTCTAGATTTTTCTACTACTGTGTTTTATCTGGCTATCTGTCTATTTTAGTTGTCAGGAGAAAAGTGTCACACCTCTGTTATGGTGAAAACTGTGTATTACTCATAGTTATCTATATATTTAATGCAAAAATATGATTTGTAGTGTACATGATGTTCTGCAACCTGTGTTTTTCATTAACAATGTATTATGGACGCCTTCCTCATCAGAGATAGAGACACAGACTCTCTCTAAAGAGTATTGAATGGCTAGTGTTTCACAGAAGGAAACTGATCAGTCACCTACTGATGGACATTTAGGTTGTTTCCCATTTTTTGTTTTTTTAGAGACAGCGTCTTGCTCTGTCGCCAAGGCTGGAGTGCAATGGCACCATCATGGCTCAAGCGATCCTCCTGCCTCATCCTCCTGAGTAGCTGGGATTACAGGTACACACCACCACGCCAGGCCTTTTTTTTTTTTTTTTTTTTTTTTTAGAGATGGGGTCTCGCTATGTTGCCCAGGCTGGGTTTCCTGTTTTTCACTACTACAAAGAAGTGAACTTCCTTGTACCTGCCTCTTTACTCACCGCTAGGAGGATTTTTGTAGGAGAGACTCCTGAAAGTGGAACTGCAATATCAGGGGGATATGAGCATTTCAAAATCTTATCAATGTTGCCAAACCACCCATTCAAGACAGCATCCAGCCAGGTGTGGTGGCTCATGCCCGCAATCCCAGCACTTTGGGAGGCTGAGGTGGGCGGATCACCTGAAGTTAGGAGTTCGAAACCAGCCTGACCAACATGGTGAAACCCCGTCTCTACTAAAAATACAAAAATTAGCTAGGCATCATGGCATCTGCCTATAATCCCAGCTACTAGGGAGACTGAGGCAAGAGAATCGCTTGAACCCAGGAAGTGGAGGTTGCAGCGAGCTGAGATTGCACCATTGCACACCAGCCTGGGCAATAAGAGCGAAACTGTGTCTCAAAAAATAAAATAAAATAAAATAAAATAAATAAGACAGCATCCATTGACATTTAAAACGATGATATCACACAGCCAAGAAAACTTCCAAATGCAGCTGTGAGATTTGACATTTTTATCTGGAATGGGGTTGTGAGATCATATGGATATATTTTGTTTAACCTCATTTAGATTTCTTGTGTCCTTTTGGAACACAGCAATGTCCAATCTGCCTTAATTACATATCCTGCCTTTAGCCTGGGAAGCTTCTGTTTCTTTGAGCTAGTGACTTTGTACATCCCTCAGGCTATCCAACAGAGAGGAAGTCTCGCTCTGTTGCCCAGGCTGGAGTGTGGTGGTGTGATCACGGCTCACTATAGCTTCAACCTCCCAGGCTCAAGTCATCTTTCTGCCTCAGCCTCCTGAGTACTTGGAGCTACAGGCATGCACCACCCCACCTGGCTAATTTTTGGATTTTTTTTTTTTTTGGTAAAGATGAGATCTTGCTATGTTGCCCAGGCTGGTCTTGAATTCCTGGGCTCAAACAATCCTCCTGCCTCAGGCTCCCAAAGTGCTGAGCCTTTGCATCTGGCCCACAAACAGCCATTCTTGTTCAAACTTTGCCTCCAGGCCTGGCGTGGTGGCTCATGCCTGTAATCCCAGCAATTTGGGAGCCCGAAGTAAGAGGATCACTTTAGCCCAGGAGTTCAAGACCAGTCTCGGCAACACAGGGAGACCTCATCTCTACAAAAAATAAAATTAGTTGGGCATAGCGGTGCATGCCTAAAGTCCCAGCTACTTGGGAGGCTGAGGTGGGAGGATCCCTTGAGCCCTAGGAGTTGAGGCTGCAGTGAGCGAGATTGCTTCACTGTATTCAGCCTGGACGACAGAGTGAGAACCTGTCTCAAAAATAAATAAACAGGCCGGGCGCGATGGTTCACACCTATAATCCTAGCACTTTGGGAAGCCAAGGCGGGCGGATGACTTGAGGTCAGGAGTTCGAAATCAGTCTGGCCAACATGATGAAACCCTGTATCTACTAAAAATACAAAAATTAGCTGGGTATAGTGGTGCATGCCTGTGATCCCAGCTACTCAGGAGGCTGAGACAGGAGAATCACTTGAACCCGGGATACAGAGGTTGCAGTGAGCCAAGATCGTGCCACTGCACTCCAGCCTGGGTGACAGAGCAAGACTCCATCTCAAAAAAAAAGAAAAGAAAATTAAAATTAAAAAAATAAATAAATAAAAAATTTTAAAATAAAGGAATTAGAAAACAAGTTTCACCTCCTCCAGGAAGTGTACCTTCATCTCCCTATCACCAGAGAGGTTAGGCGCCCTCGTGGGAGCTCTGCGTTTACTCCAGGATGATGGCGCTGCGTTGTCATGGGTGTGCCTAGCAGCGTCACGAAGGTATCACCCTAAGCAGGAAGAAAATCAACTTCCTCGTGGCAGATTTTACATGTACCTGGAGGCTTGAGAATGGGAAAATGAGACCGTCCCTGTAAACCTCATGAAATTAATCAGGGAACAGAGAGGAGAAATGGAAACAAGCCAGGCTTGCAGCACACCCAGCGTTGACCATGAGGTCAGCTGCCCCTGATCTGCTTCCTCTTAGTTGTCTGGTGCCTGCTGTTCTAGAATCATGTAGACCTGGTTACAAGATCATAGTTCCCCTTAACTGCACTATAGATAGCAACTTGAACATTATGAAACATTAAATGTTCCTTTTGAGAAATTCCTTTAGGTCCTGTGTGCCAGTGAAGCGACTGATTCCGCCAACCTGAAGGACCCCACCGGGAGCTGACTCCCAAAAATGTCTTTTTCACATCGTGATGATTTCATCTCCCTTGCTATTACCAGTGACCCCAATTTTCAAGCCCCTCACTCTCCATAATCCCCTTAAAAGCCCCATCTCGGCCGGGCGTGGTGGCACAAGCCTGTAATCCCAGCACTTTGGGAGGCCGAGACGGGTGGATCACGAGGTCAAGAGATCGAGACCATCCTGGCTAACACGGTGAAATCCCGTCTCTACTAAAAAATACGAAAAACTAGCCGGGCGAGGTGGCGGGCGCCTGTAGTCCCAGCTACTCAGGAGGCTGAGGCAGGAGAATGGCGTGAACCCGGGAGGCGGAGCTTGCAGTGAGCTGAGATCCGGCCACTGCACTCCAGCCTGGGGGACAGAGCGAGACTCCGTCTCAAAAAAAAAAAAAAAAAAAGCCCCATCCCAGAATTCCCTGGGGAGATGCATTTGCGGGTCTCCTCCCATCCCCTCGCACAGTGCCCTGTGATCATGAAACTCTCTCTACAGCATCCCTGCTGTCCAATGTAACAGGTCTGTGACAGGGCAGTGGGCATACAAATCTATTGGTCCTGTAACAAAAAACACACCTCTATTTTTCCCATGGAGCCATGTCTAGAGCCCTGCAGGTCCATGCCAGATGGGTTCCAGCAGTCCCTTCTCTCTCTCTCTCTCTCTCTTTCTCTCTCTCTGAGACGGAGTCTCACTCTGTCGCCCAGGCTGGAGTGCAGTGGTGCGATCTCGACTCACTGCAAGCTCCACCTCCCAGGTTCAGGTTCACACCATTCTCCGGCCTCAGCCTCCCCAGCAGCTGGGACTACAGGCGCCCACCACCATGCCCGGCTAATTTTTGTATTTTTAGTAGAGATGGGATTTCACCATGTTGGCCAGGCTGGTCTCGAACTCCTGACCTCAGGAGACCCACCCAACCTCGTCGGCCTCCCAAAGTGTTGGGATTACAGGCATGAGCCACCATGCCCCGCCTCCTTCTCTCTTGTAGGCTTCCTTCTTCCAGCACCTGCAAGATCAAGGCCAGGGAGACCTCCTTCCCTGGCTCCATCTGGGACAATCACAGTGTTTCTGTGGTCCCCTCTGAGGCTAGAATTGGTCTCTCAGTTCCTGCATTGCAGAGCAGGTGCAAGCTGAACAAGCAACACTGATCTTAGCAGAGCCTTGTGTATTCAACTAGACATTTACTGAGCTGAGACTGAGTGCCAGGCATGGAGAATACAATATGTCAGGCAAGATTCCTGCCCCAAGAATAATGATAATTAAAATAGCAAGCATTTATTGCACACTGATTATCTTCTAGGCACTGCATTAAGCCTTTTCTTTTTTTTTTTTGAGACCAAGTCTCACTCTGTCATTCAGGCTGGAGTGCAGTGGCACGATGTCGGCTCACCGCTACCTCTGCCTCCTGGGTTCAAGCGATTCTCCTGCCTCAGCCTCCTGAGTAGCTGGGATTACAGGCGCCCGCCACCACGCCTAGCTAATTTTTGTACTTTTAGTAGAGACAGAGTTTCACCATCTTGGCTAGGCTGCTCTCAAACTCCTGATCTCATGATCCACCCACCTCGGCCTCCCAAAGTGCTGGGATTACAGGTGTGAGCCACCGTGCCCGACCCTGGCCTTCTTTTCTTTTTCTTTTTGGAGTGCAGTGGCACGATCATAGCTCACTGCAGCCTCGAACTCCTGGCCTCAAGTGATCCTTCCACCTCACCCTCTCAAACAGTGGGTTTGCAGGTGTGCCTCACCTTACCCAGCCTAGGTGCCATTAACTCCATTGTCTAGATGAGTAAACAAACGTGGAGGCTAGGCTTGTCTAAGGGCACACAGCTAACTAGGGGGTAGAACCAAGCTTTAGACCCGGGAAGCCCTGTTCCAGAGCTTACTCCTTTAACCATTAACTAAACTAAACCAGTGGGGACAAATAATGGAGAAGTAAACAATAAAAAAGATACTGGCCGGGTGGCTCACGCCTGTAATTCCAGCACTTTGGGAGGCCAAGGCGGGCGGATCACCTGAGGTCAGGAGTTCGAGACCAGCCTGGGCAACATGGTGAAAGCCCGTCTCTACTGAAAATATAAAAATTAGCCAGGCGTGGTGGCACATGCCTGTAATTCCAGCTACTTGGGAGGTTGAGGCAGGAGAATCACTTGAACCCCTGGAGGTGGAGGTTGCAGTGAGCCGAGATCACACCACTGCACTCCAGCCTGGCGACAGAGCGAGACTCCGTCTCAAAAAAAAAAAAAGAAAAAAGAAAAACCAACCAAACAAAAAAAGACGGAGTCTTGCTCTATTGCCCAAGCTGGCCTTGAATTCCCAGTTTCAAGCAATCTTCCCAGCTTACCCTCCCAGAGCCCTGGAATTACAGGCATGAGCGACCACACTAGGCCAATCTTTGCTTAATTTAATATTATTTTCCTCTTTCTCTGATCACCTGGTCTGTTATTATTGCCCCAACCTTGTTTTCATTAAAGTATCCTGTCTTCACTTTCATTTCCTGGATGTTAAGCAACTCATACATCATCTAAATCTGGGAAAACAAAGGCTAAATTCAATTCCAGCTCAGGCAAGGGAGAAACACAAGCAGAAGTTCAGCTTTTTGTGTTTTTGTTTTTGTTTTCAGACACAGTCTCTTTCTGTCGCTGAGGCTGGAGTATAGCAGCTCGATCTTGGCTCACTGCAACCTCTGCCTCCCAGGTTCAAGCTATTCTCCTGCCTCAGCCTCCTGAGTGGCTGGGACTACCGGCACTTGCCACCACACCCGGCTAATTTTTTTATTTTTAGTAGAGATGTGATTTCGCCATGTTGGCCAGGCTGGTCTTGAACCCCTAACTTCAGGTGATCCACCTGCCTTGTGGATCTCCCAAAGTGCTGGGACTACAGGCGTGAGCCACTGCGCTTGACCTCATTATGTCTTCTGCCTCAGTATAATCCATATTTTGAAATACATATTTTGAAATACATAATATTTTATAATAATTTGTTTTTGAGACAGGGTCTCTCTCTGTCACCAGGCACTGTGGCAAGTTTCTTGCAAACATTATCTCATTTGATCCTCTCCCCAACTCTAGGAAGAAGATACAATTATTATCATCCTTGTTTTACAGAATTGGAAACCAAGGCACAGAGAGGTAAAGGGACCCACCTAAGGTCACACGGAAAGTGGTGGGTCAGGGGATTGAACCGAGGGCATCTGGCTCCAGACCCTGAACTCTCCAACCCTCTGCCGCCCTCCTCCTAGGTGAGGGAGATTACATTACTGGGGACCCTGTTTCAGGATATGAAGGGGTTTTCCAAGATGTTTCTCATAGAAAAAAAAAAAGGGTGTGGCTAATGCCCATAATCCCAGCACTTTGGGAGGCTGAGGCAGGCAGATCACTTGAGATCACAAGTTCGACACCAGCCTGGCCAACATGGTGAAACCCCATCTCTACTAAAAATACAAAAATTACCCAGGCGTGGTGGCAGGTGCCTATAATCCCAGCTACTGGGGAGGCTGAGCCAGGAGAATTGCTTAAACCCAGGAGGAGGAGATTGCAGTGAGCCGAGATCATACCACTGCACTCCAGACAGGCGACAGAGACTCCATCTCAAAAAAAAAAAAAAAAAGAAGAAAACAAGATGTTGAGTGTGACTGGGTGGAAGCCGCTGACTTGTCCCTGGCACAAGTGTGCTGATATCCCCTCCCCCTCCTTCCTCACATCCTGCATCTCAGCGAGAATTGGCGTGCTGGGGTTAGCTGTGTGGCCATCACCCCAGGCCCAGGTGAAGCCCTCGATCAGGTGAGGCCATGATCCCAAGGAGTGTTTAAGCTCAGATCCTGCCTCTTCCCTGCTTTCTGCCGAGAAGCGGGACCTCCTCTGTGGAAAATATCCAGCTGGGCGAGCCTGGGAGGCAGGAGGTGAGTGGGGCCGGACTCAGGGACCAACTCTTCCCGTCTCATGACTGTGTTTACTGGGCTGGATTTTGAGAAGGGGCCAGATTGCATCAGACAGGGCCTAATGGGCTGGAGCCAGACTGTGGTCTGAGGAGGAGACACAGCCTTATAAGCTGAGGGAGTGGACTGGGAGTGGAGAGGCACGGGGCCAGGAAAGCAGAGAAAGACAAAGCGTTAGGAGAAGAAGACAGGCAGGGAGGACAAGCCAGGCACGATGGCCACCTTCCCACCAGCAACCAGCGCCCCCCAGCAGCCCCGAGGCCCAGAGGACGAGGACCCCAGCCTGGATGAATCTGACCTCTACAGCCTGGCCCATTCCTACCTGGGTAAGGCCCACTCGGCCATCTCCACGGTCCTTCCTCCTCTCCCGAAATCAGGACCCCTCCATAGACTTCGCACCCTCTCCTTTCCTCTCCTCTCCTTTCCTTTCCTCTTCGTTTCTTTCTTTCTTTCTTTTTTTTTTTTTTTTTTGAGAGAGTCACTCTGTCACCCAGGCTGGAGTGCAGCTGTGTGATCACAACTCACCGCAGCCCCAAACTCCTGGGCTCGAGTGATCCTCCTGCTTCAGTCTCCCGAGTAGCTGGAACTTCAGGTGTGCACCACCTGTAGTGGTGAGGTGGGGTCTCACTATGTTGCCCAGGCTGATGTCAAATTCCTGGGCTCAAGCAGTTCTCCTGTCTTGGCCTCCTAAAGCACTGAGATTACAGGAGTGAGCCACCCTGCCCAGCCCACTCACCGTTTTCTAGCCAACGTGTTCCTTGGACCCTCACGTCACCCCTGTCTAGTCCCTTATCCCAAGAGTGCTGTGTTACTCAGCCTGGGATCTCACACACATCTGGGGTCCCACATTCCACAGAGGGGAAGCAGCAGAATTCCCCCTGCTCTTCCCATCCCCGCAACTCCAACCCCCTGCCTCTCCTCTGACAGGGCGTCTCATCGTGCCTTTGCCCACTTCACCTCTGCCTCCTGCCTTGGTTACAGGAGGTGGAGGCCGGAAAGGTCGCACCAAGAGAGAAGCTGCTGCCAACACCAACCGCCCCAGCCCTGGCGGGCACGAGAGGAAACTGGTGACCAAGCTGCAGAATTCAGAGAGGAAGAAGCGAGGGGCACGACGCTGAGACAGAGCTGGAGGTAAGGAGTCGGGGGGCCCAGAGAGCTCAAGGTGGCGCCTCTGCCATGAAGGACAGCCGGAAGGTGCGCGGTTGGGTGGGGAGGAGGGATCAGACAACTGTTATCTCAATGCAGAATAAAATGAGACACACGTTTGGCTGTTTTCTAGCGGCCAGAGCAAAGGGGAACACAGAACCTTTCCAATTGGAGGGAAATTTGACTTACAGAGACAGAAACTGAGGCTGGAGAGGGTGGGTCCTTCCCTGTAGTCACAAATCAATTAAGTGGGAGAGGCAGAATTAGAACCCAGATCTCTGTCCCTTTCATCACCTGCTTTTCCTCGCCCCCTAGATGAGGCCGGACCATGGACACTACACCCAGCAATGGAGACAGGACTGCGGAGGAAGGAAGAACCAAGACAGGATCCAGGCCAGCTTGCCACACCCCCCACCCCTGGGACTTATCCCCGCTGACTGAGTCTCTGAGGGGCTACCAGGAAAGCACCTCCAACCCCAGCAAAAGTGCAAGATGGGGAGTGAGAGGAAGGGAATGGAGAGGCAGAGCCAGGAAGATACCCCCAGAAAAGAAAGCTACAGAAGAAGCTGGGGCTCCTCTAGGGCAGCAGCACCAATAAATAGACGCGCACGGCAGCCACAGCTTGGGTGTGTTTTCATCCTTGCTCTTTCTGTGTTTTTGTTCGGGCACGTATGTGCCTGCCTGTGCCTGCACATGCATGAGCCCGGGAGAGCATCTTTGGTGTGTATTAGTGTTTGGTATATGTATCTGGGGCAGGGAGTATTCCTGCTCTTACAGGGGTCTACGCTGTGAATATGGCTTTTGGTTCGTTTGTTTTTGCTTGCATATATTTTAGTGCATACATTTTTCTGTGGGCTCCTACATAGTGGAAAACAATTTCTTCTGCTTTTTTGCGATACTGCCCATGAAACACGGCCCTCCCCAGCGCCTGTTTTTGTTGATTATGTCCTGTTCATAGACGGGAATGCTACTTATGGATGCCATCTAAAAGATGGAGAAAACTGAGATTTAAAATATTAAAGGCCAGGGCCAGGCGCAGTGGCTCATGCCTGTAATCTCAACACTTTGGGAGGCTGAGGCAGGCGGATCACAAGGTCAGGAGTTTGAGAATAGCCTGACCAACATGGTGAAACCCCGTCTCTCTAAAAATACCAAAAATTAGCCAAGCATGGTGGTGCACGCCTGTAATCCCAGTTACTCAGGAGGCTGAGGCAGTAGAATCACTTGAACCTGGGAGGTGGAAGTTGCAGTGAGCCGAGATCATGCCATTGCACCCCAGCCTGGGTGACAGAAGGATATTCTGTCTCAAAAAAAAAAAAAAAAAAAACTAAAGTCCGGGAGCAGTGGCTCATGCCTGAAATCACAGCACTTTAGGAGGCTGAGGTGGGAGGATCACCTGAGCCTAGGAGTTCGAGACCAGCCTGAGCATCATAGCAAGACCTCATCTCTACACATTTTTTTGTTGTTTTTTTTTTTTTTTTTTTTTTTTGATTCAGAGTCTCACTCTGTCGCTTAGGCTGGAGTGTAGTGGCATGATCTCGGCTCACTGCAACCTCCGCCTCCTGGGTTCAAGCCACTCTCCTGCCTCAGCCTCCTGAGTAGCTGGGACTACAGGCACCTGCCATCACGCCTGGCTAATTTTTGTATTTTTAGTAGAAACGGGGTTTCACCATGTTGGCCAGGATAGTTTCAATCTCCTGATCTCGTGATCTACCCGCCTCGGCCTCCCAAGGTGCTGGGATTACGGGTGTGAGCCACCACGCCCAGCCAATTTTTGTATTTTTAGTAGAGATGGGGTTTCACCATGTTGGCCAGGCTGGTCTCGAACTCCTGACCTCCAATGATCTGCCCACCTCAGCCTCCCAGCCTTTGGGGGGCCAAGGAGGGAGGACTGCTTGAGGCCAGGAGTTCAAGACCAGTCTGGGCAACATACCAAGACTCTGTCTGTACAAAAATTTAAAAATTATCAAAGCATGGTGGCTCATGCCTATAGTCCTAGCTGCCCAGAGGCTGATCTTGAACCCAGGTGTTGGAGGCGGCAGTGAGCCATGATGGTGCCACTGCAGTCCAGTCTGAGCAACAGAGTGAAACCATGTATTGAAAAAGAGCGAGAGAGAGAGAGAGAGAGAGAAAGAAAGAGAAAGAGAGAGAGAGAAGGAAGGAAAGGAAAGGAAAGGAGAAGGAAGGAAGGAAGGAAGGAAGGAAGGAAGGAAGGAAGGAAGGAAGGAAGGAAGGAAGGAAGGAAGGAAGGAAGGAAAGGGAGGGAGGGAGGGAGGGAGAGAGTGCGCACGGTGGCTCACACCTGTAATCACACCAGCACTTTGGGAGGCCGAAGCAGGCAGATCACCTGAGATCAGTAGTTTGAGATCAGCCTGACCAATATGGAGAAACCCTGTCTCTACTAAAAATACAAAAGTAGCTGAACGTGGTGGTACATGCCTGTAATCCCAGCTACTTGGGAGGCTGAGGCAGGAGAATCGCTTGAACCTGGGAGGCAGAAGTTGCAGTGAGCCGAGATCGCGCATTGCGCTCCAGCCTGGGCAACAAGAGCAAAACTCCATCTCAAAAAAAAAAAAAAAAAAAAAGAGAGAGAGAGAGAAGCAGGGAAAGAAAGAGGAAGGAAGGGAGGGAGGGAAGGAAATATTGAGGGATTTGCCCTTGCTCACTCAGGGCTCATATTCAGGGATCTTATTGTCTTCGGATGTGAAGTGGGTCCCCAGGCCAAGGGGGCTGTGGGACAGGGTTCTGGGAAGTGAGATGGGGGAGGGAGATTCTTATCCAGTGCTATGTCTCAGGACCAGAGTTGTAGAAAAATATGGGGCAAACAAGAAGTGTGGTTGGAGCTGAGATGATTCATTGATTGAGATACAGGTGGGTTGCTGTTATGAAGAATCAAAACAGGATAGAAAGTTATTCCTCTCTTACTTAGCCCCAAGTCCTCCTGGGTTCAAATGGAAGCTCCGTTGTGTTGAGGATTCCAGCTGTTTTTACTCATTGTTCTGCCACATCCAAAACATGGCTTCCACTTTGAGGCCCAAAATAGCTACTCCAGGACCTGCCATCACATTTGCATATCAGCCTGTGGAAACAGAGTGTGGAAGAGACAGAGGAGGCCACACCTCTTCAATTTTAGGGCATAACTTAAGAGTAGAACACATCACATCTGCTGGGAATGTGGTTACACGGCCACACCCAACTACAAGAGAGGTTGGGAAATGTAGCATTTAGCTACTTAGCCACGTGGTAGCCAAAACTTGGGCAAAGGCAGGGTTTTATGATGAAAGGAAACCAGAGAGAGTGAATGCAGGAAGAAGCTAGCAAGAAACATTGCCCACATGCAGACTCAACAGATGTTGGGGGAGAGAAAACTCTGAGACTGGGCCCCGGGCAGAGCCTGTTTCCTTTTCGCCTGTCCCTTTCACGTAAGTCCCACCCTGCAGAACTTGGAGTCAGTGGTTCTTGGGGACCCAAGGACATTCACAGAGGACCAAGGTACCTGATAGAGCAGGAACAGATGCATGTCAGACTACGACCAGCTTGAACCCTTGGAGACCTGTGTCTATCTGCTTCCCTTGAGTCCAGCCTAATCACAGTCATAGAATGAATCCATGACCGGAAAGGACATTTAAAGACCTCTGGCCCAACTCTCCCCACTCAACAGTGGGATTGCCTCTGCTTGTTTGAATACCACTTATGGAGGGGAAACTTGCTGTGTTTGAAGGTTGCCGAATGTTTTTGTTTTGTTTTGTTGTTTTTGGAGACAGAGTCTCGCTATGTCGCCCAGGCTGGAGTGCAGTGGTGTAATCTCGACTCACTGCAACCTCCACCTCCCGGGTTCAAGAGATTTTCATGCCTTAGCCTTCCTGGTAGCTGGGACTACAGGTGTGTGTCACCATGCCCGGCTAATTTTTGTATTTTTAGTAGAGACAGAGTTTCACCATGTTGGCGAGGCTGGTCTTGAACTCCTGACTTCAGATGATCTGCCCGCCTCGGCCTCCCAAAGTGTTGAGATTACAGGCTTGAGCCACACCACCCGGCAAAGGTTGCCTAATTCTATCTCAGGGCAAATCGTTCATGTGGGCTGAAATCTGTCTCTCATACCTGCCCTTAAATAAGCTTATGTTTTTCTGGTCCTTTCTGTCTGAGATGACTTTAATTCCTCCCCCTACCCCACCTCATGAGGCTCAGCTTAGGTGTTTCCGTCTCTTCAAAGTCCTCCCTGATGGCTGGGTGCAGAAGCTCATACCTGCAATCCCAGCACTTTGGGAGGCCGGGTGGGAGGATTGCTTGGGCCCAGGAGTTCTAGGCCAGCCTAGCAACATAGCAAGACCCTCTCTCTACAAAAAATTAAAAATTAGGCCAGGCGCGGTGGCTCAAGCCTGTAATCCCAGCACTTTGGGAGGCCGAGACGGGCGGATCACGAGGTCAGGAGATCGAGACCATCCTGGCTAACCCGGTGAAACCACGTCTCTACTAAAAAATACAAAAAACTAGCCGGGCAAGGTGGCGGGCGCCTGTAGTCCCAGCTACTCGGGAGGCTGAGGCAGGAGAATGGCGTGAACCCGGGAGGCGGAGCTTGCAGTGAGCTGAGATCCGGCCACTGCACTCCAGCCTGGGCGACAGAGCAAGACTCTGTCTCAAAAAAAAAAAAATTAGCCAGGTGTGGTGGCTTTTGCCTGTGGGTCCACCTACTCAGGAGGCTGAGGTGAGAGGATTTCTTGAGCCTGGGAGGTGGAAGCTGCAGTGAGCCATGATCACACTCCAGCCTGGGCGTTAGAGTGAAACCCTGTCTCAAAAAAACCCACAAAAACCCAAAACCAAAGTTTTCCTTGACTTGCGATCCTCCACCCATCTCCTGACCTCCACCCCGGGCCGACCCCTCCTCTGGGATCACACAGAAGCCTGGGCCCAGAATCTTACAGTCTATCTTGGAAATCCTTCAGATTTTGCCTCCAACTCCTCTTTCCATACCAATTATGTATTAACTCAGTCAACGCTTATTGGATGCCTACTGAGTTACCAGGACCCTGCTGGAGGCCTGTGCTGCTGAGAGGGACAAATAGAATCCTGATATGACTGGAACCAGGTCTAGGGCCACCATCAGCTCTAGAACCCAGGGAGCAAATAGCAGGAACAACACCAGGCAGTCGGCCCTCAGCCCAGCACAGACCTGGCGTGTTGGCTTCAGAAAATCCTAGAAACATCTCTCCTATTCTGTGACAAGTGTTTTATAGGCTTTGCTCCATTTAATCCTTACAATAACCCAATAGGACATACTATTAATGATCCCCTTTGTTTTCAGACCAGAATACTGAGGTTCAGAGAGGTTAAGTAATTTGCCCAAAGTCACACAGCCACAACCTGTAGGACTTGGGATTATGAACTCAGGTCTGTTTGAATTTTAAAGCCTGGATTTTTTTCCTATTTGCTACATGCCTGGGAAGAACCATGTATGGACAATGAGGAATCCCAAACTCTCGTTAATTTCTGGTAAATTACTCCTCTGGGCCTGGATTTCCTCACCTGTCAAATGGTGAGACTGGCCTCTCTTGTGTCAAAAGAGAAAATGGAGGCTGGGGAGCATTGTGTCCCTAGCTGGAATGGCGACTCCCTGTCCTGGGTCCTTTGACACCAGCCAGGAGGCCTCACACAGTGCTCCTCCCTCCTGGCCTCTGACTGGCCTTTCCTGGCCTCGCCCTTGCCTGGCACAGCCTCTGCCTGAGAGGCCTTTAAGTGGCTGTTCTGGGAATTAAGCCAATTTTTGGAATTGCAGAATTTTTGGATCCGAAGTGATCCTACCCAGAATCTTCCTCTTCTGTCTCCATCCCCTTTCCTAAACCCTTTCTTTTTCTTCTGGTTGCATGCAATATCTGTTTCCCCATTTTGGGGGGATCCCCTTGAGAACCAGAGCCATCACTGACCTCTCTTCCACCCCAGGGGCTTACAGAATCGGCCCTGTCAGGCTTCTATAACTCAAAGGACTCCCGACTCCCTGCAGAGAACTGAGAAACTCACTGTGGGATTGTCTGTCTGTTCTGCAAACAACCTGATTCTCTTCCACCTTCCCCTTTCTCAAAGGCCAGCTCACAGATACAGGAGTACATTTTTAAATTTCAGCATCACCCTGAGTTTTCTCTTTTTTGAGACAGGGTGTCACTCTGTCACCCAGGCTGGGGTGCAGTGGTGCAATCACTGCAGCCTCAACCTCCTGGGCTAATTTTTTAATTTTTTGTTGAGACGAGGTCTCGCTGCTATGATGCCAAGGCTGGTTTCAAACTCCTGTCCTCAAGTGATCCTCCTGCCTCGGCCTCCCAAAGTGCTGGGATTACAGGCATGAGCCACTGTGCCCAGCCCCAGAATTGATTTTGTAACTAGAATCCCCTAAAGTTAACGCTAATGACAGTAATAGTCCCAGCTACCATTATTGATGATCTACCTTAGGGTTTTCCCAACTTAATTTTTCCCATAGCACTTTTGTGATTGATTTCTGCTGTCTGTACATTCAAACTATACTTTATTTATTATGCTATATTTACTTAGCATTTAAAAACTACCTCCTGCCAGTCACCTGTAATCCCAACACTTTGGGAGGCCAAGGCAAGCAGATCACCTGAGGTCAGGAGTTCGAAACCAGCCTGGCCAACATGGTGAAACCCCATCTCTACTAAAAATACAAAAATCAGCCAGGTGCGGTGGTGGGTACCTGTAATCCCAGCTACTCGGCAGGCTGAGGCAGGAAAATTGCTTAAACTTGGGAGGCAGAGGTTGCAGTGAGCCGAGATCGCTCCCTTGCACTGTAGCCTGGGCAGCAGAGCAAGACCGTGTTTCAAAAAAACAAAACAAAACTACCTCCTTATCTTTTTCACTCAAATATACTTAAAAAGGAAGCTACAGCATATAACCACTACCAATGGAAACCCACGGTCATATGTCATAATTAGAAATTAATTGTAGGCCAGACACGGCGGTTCACGCCTGTAATTCCAGCACTTTGGGAGACTGAGGAGGGTGGATTACCTGAGGTCAGGAGTTTGAGACCAGCCTGACCAATATGGTGAAACACCATCACTATCAAAAACACAAAAAAATTTAGCTGGACATGGTGGCAGGCACCTGTAATCCCAGCTACTCGGGAGGCTGAGACAGGAGAATCGCTTGAACCCAGGAGGCAGAGGTTGCAGTGAGCTGAGATCGCGCTACTGCACTCCAGCCTGGGCAACACAGCGAGACTCTATCTCAAAAAAATAAATAAATAAAATAAAATAAAGAAATTAACTGTAAATATGGCGAAACCATATTTAGTAGAAATTTTGTATTTCTACTAAAAATACAAAAATTAGCCAGGTATGGTGGCTCGTGCCTGTAATCCCAGCTACTAGGGAGGCTGATGCACGAGAATTGCTTGAACCCAGAAGGCAAATGTCACACTGAGCCGAGATCATGCCACTGCACTCCAGCCTGGGAGTGAGACTCTGTCAAAAAAAAAAAAAAAAATTCCAGCCACAGCAATTATTATCACACTGGATATTTACCGAAGCCTGCAGGAGGGAAAAACACCTGGGTCATGGGTTCACTGCTGGTTGGAGGCTGAGCCAAGAGCGAACCAAGTGTGCTGATACCCATGCCTCTGATTTCTAGAGAGTTCTGTGGCCTTCAAGGAGTCCCAGGGGAGCAAGATTAGAGCACCCAGTCCTTAAGTACCCTGCTATCAGCGGCCTTGACAGAGGAGATCTCTCCTTGGCAGCTGGAATCAGCACCCAGGGCTTTGTCAACTATTATAGAAACATTTTCTTCTTTTTGTAAAACAAAAGTTTTCTTTTCTTTTCTGATTACAAAAGAAGTTATTGCTGTGGAATCGCAAGATAATCCCCATCCTCTGGTCTGTCTGTCCTTTGTCCCCATGACTGAACTCCAACTTTTGCAAAACACTTACTTTTATTTTATGTTTTATTCTAGAGACAGGCTCTTGCTCTGCCGCCCAGGCTGGAGTGCAGTGGTGCAATCTCGGCTCACTGAAGCTTTGACCTCCCAGGTCTCAAGTGTTCCTCCCACCTCAGCCTCCTGAGTAGCTGGGACTACAGGCACATGCCACCACACCCTGCTAATTTTTGTATGTGTATATATATATATTTCTGTGTGTATGTGTGTGTGTGTGTAGAGATGGGTAGGGGGTGGGTCTCACTATGTTGTCCAGGCTGGTCTCAAACTCCTGTGCTCAAGCGATCCTCCTGCCCTGGCCTCCCAAAGTGCTGGGATTACAGGCATGAGCCACCATGACAGGCCTGCAAAAACATTTAAATTATAAAATTAATGTTTCTCTCTCAGCACTTCATGGAATCAGTACTTCATGGAATTCTCATATCAGCTCTGTGCAACCATATCCTGTTCTCTTTTCTGGAAGCTAGTTCGGAAAGTTTCATTTCTTTTTTTTTAGGTGGAGTCTTGCTCCGTCGCCCAGGCTGGAGTGCAGTGGCATGATTTCAGCTCACTGCAATCTCCATCTCCCAGGTTCAAGCAATTCTCCTGCCTCAGCCTCCCAAGTATCTGGGATTACAGGTGTGAGACACCGTACCCAGTTAATTTTTGTATTTTTAGTAGAGACGGGGTTTCACCATATTGGCCAGGCTGGTCTTGAACCCCTGACCTCAGGTGATCCGCCTGCCTCAGCCTCCCAAAGTAGTGGAATTACAGGCGTGAGCCACCGCACCTGACTGGAAAGTTTCATTTCTTTAACTGTTCGGGGAAATATCATTTATTCCCTCAACAAATACTTTCTGAGTACTTATCATACGCCAGGGAATAGTCTAAAACTGCAGACACCATGGTAACTACACACACTGTCCTTTCCTTGTAGAACTTACCTTCCAGTGGGGACAGACAAACAATTACAAGTGAACAAATAAATAAGAATTTTAGCAACGCTTCACTGAGGAGGCACTTCAGCAAAGGTCAGAAGGAAGTTTCAGTCATGCTGAAATTCCTGTTTGTTTCCTTAAGAGCAGGTTATTACCATCTGGCATGCTATGTATTTTACTTATTTATTTATTGGCTGATTTTTTTCTACCATTGTCTCCTCAGTGCCTGAACATAGTAGGTGCTTAATAAATATTGATGGACTAATAATGCTTTGAAGGAAATAAGCAGGGCCAGGCGTGGTGGCTCAAGCTTGTAGTCCCAGCACTTTGGGAGGCTGAGGTGGGAGGATTGCTTGAGGCCAGGAGTTTGAGACCAGCCTGGGCAATATGGTGAAACCTCGCCTCTACAAAAAAAAAAAATTATCCACATATGGTGTCATGCACCTGTAGTCTCAGCTACTCAGGAGGCTAAGGTGGGAGGATCACTTGAGCCCAGGAGGTTGAGGCTGCAGTGAGCTATGACTGCACCACTGCACTCCAGCCTGGGTAACAGAGCGAGACCCTATCTGTAAAAGAAAAACACCAAAAACCAAAGAAGAGGGCAAGAGAGAGGGAAACAAAGCCAGACAGCAGTTAAAGTCACAAGGACAGATCTTAATTTGTAATATACTGTTGTAATAGGGAACAGAGTCCAGCGTGAACTGAATTCAACTTCTATTTGTACAGAGAATGAGGGAACAGGAGTGGGGGTGAGGAGCAGGGGCTCAGTAAAGTTAAGGCAGTGAAAAATTACAAAACACATGAAGAGGGGAGGCGTTGGCCCAGATCTGGGCTTGCTAACTGGTGCTTATCAGCAGCGACGTTGGGCTTGTACTCTCCCACAGGGGCTGGGAGACGGGCCCTATCCTCAGGTGTTGGCTGGAACAAACAGTGAGTTCTTTTGGCAACCTTGAGTTTTCTCATGCAGGTAACTTTCAGGGGATCATTCCAGGGATGAGACCTTGAACTATTAGAAACTATGTCAGTGTTTGGCTGGGTACAGTGGCTCATGGCTGTAATCCCAGCACTTAGGGAGGCCAAGGTGGGCAGATCACTTGAGCCCAGGAGTTCGAGACCAGGCTGGGCAACATGGTGAAACCCCATCTCTACAAAAACATGCAAAAATTAGCCAGTCTCACTGTAGCAGGATGAGCCACAAACAAAACTCCTCAGACGCCAGACTAAAGAAGGAAGAGGTTTATTCGGCTGGGAGCATCAGCAGACTTGTGTCTTAAGAGCCGAGCTCCCTGAAAAAGCAATCTGTGGCCTTTTGAAAGTCTTACAACTCTAAGGGGTCCATGTGAAAGGGTCGTGATAAATCGAGCAAGCATGGGGAATGTGACTGGGGGCTACATGCATCAGCTAACAGAACAGAAAATTTTGCAATGCTTTTTCATACAATGTCTGGAATTTGTAGATAACACAAGTAGTTCAGGTCAGGGGTTGATGTTATTATTATTACTTTTTTAATAAGGGCAGGATAAGGAAGGAGACCACTGCTACTCCTACTGTCCTCCTTCCCCCACCTTGCCTAGTTTACAAGACAGGAGGAAAGAAAAAAAGCAGAAAGTTAAAAAAACAAAAGTAAGATAAATAGCCAGACAACCTTGGCACCACCACCCAGCCCTAGGAGTTAAAAAAGTAATAATAATAACATCAACCCCTGACCTAAACTACTTGTGTTACCTGTAAATTCCAGACATTGTATGAAAAAGTATTGCAAAACATTCTGTTCTCTTAGCTGATGCGTTTAGCCCCCAGTCACATTCTCCACGCTTGCTCGATTTATCACCTTTTCATGTGGACCTCTTAGAGCTGGAAGCCTTTCAAAAGGCCAATAATTTCTTTTTCAGGGAGCTCGGCTCTTAAGACACAAGTCTGCTGACGCTCCCAGCTGAATAAACCTCTTCCTTCTTTAATCCGGCATCTGAGGAGTTTTGTCTGCGGCTGGTCCTGCTACATCATAACCTGGTCTCAAAATAAAAATACAGAAAAAACTATGTTGGTGTCTGGCTAGCTTGGCCAAGGAGGGAATCTTTGTCAGATGACCAGGAAAGGCCTCTTGGAGGATCAGCCATTGGTGAGGATGGAAGAGAACCCCAAAATCAGGGCTCAGCTCAGGAGGGTTCTGGGCTTCACGGAGGAAAGAATTCAAGAGTGAGCAGACAGTGAAAGCAAGCAAGTTTATTTGCACAACAGTGTACAACAAGATGGCTGCTCCACAGACAGAGCAGGCCTGTCCCACAGGCAGAGGGCACTCCCTGATTGCTAGCTGGCTCTACTGACACCTCCTTCTAATCACATGCTAATTAAGGGGTGGGCTATTCACAAACTTTCTGGAAAGGGGGCAGGGTGTTCCTGGAACCAGATAAGGTACCTTTTGGGTTTATTGCCATGGGACTTGTAAATTGTCATGGTGCTGGTGGAAGTGTCTTATGCAAATGTATTATAATTCCTAGTCCTAGCTGGTTTGAGCCGGCTTCTCTGCAACATCCTGTTTGTTTGTTTGTCTGTTTGTTTTTGAGATGGAGTCTCTGTTACTTATGCTGGAGTGTAGTGGTACGATCTTGGCTCACTGCAACCTCTGCTTCCTGGGTTCAAGCAAGTCTCCTGCCTCAGCTTCCCAAGTAGCTGGGATTACAGGCATGCACCACCACACCCAGCTAATTTTTGTATTTCTAGTAGAGACGGGGTTTCGATGTGTTGGCCAGGCTGGTCTCAAACTCCGGACCTCAGGTGATCCACCTGCCTCGGCCTTCCAAAGTGCTGGGATTACAGGCGTGAGCCACTGTGCCCAGCCTCATACCTTCTATTAAGTAAGTCCCAGGACAGGCATGGTGGGTCACGCCTGTAATCCCAGCACTTTGGGGGACTGAGGCTGGCAGATCACTTGAAGTCAGGAGTGACCTACTTGCAAACAATATTTGCAAGTCATGCCAACTTAAGTCAAAGGACATGGTCGACTTAACAACTCCTCTATAAACTTCCCTGGATCCTCCAAAACCCGGCCAAATTTCTCCTGGCAAAAAGCTAAATCAGACATTAAAAAAAGGCACATGTGCTCTGAATGTCCTTCCAGCTCTGTCAGCTGCCTCCCTCAATGAACACAGGTTCGACTTCAGGGGCTGATATGGGGTCCACTCCTGGTGGTACTGGTTAAACTTACTTCCTCCAGAAGCAGGGGTTATAGGCTGGGGCTCGTTGGATAAGGAGGGGTGTCTGATGACCTGGTGTAGAATCCTGCACCAGAAGACTGGAAGAACCCTCTTGAGAATCAGGGAACTGAGGAGGCAGGGAGTTGAGGCAGAGGGGCAGGCATGGGTGTCCTAGGGGAAGCAGATAGGAAGGGTTCATGAAGGAATCTGCTCCAATAGCCTAAAAGGCACTCTGGTGGCAAGTCATTCATTCTTGTCCCCCTGTCTAACAAGGATCTCTACAACTAGGCTGGGCGCAGTGGCTCACGCCTGTAATCCCAGCACTTTGGGAGGCCGAGGTGGGAGGATCACTTGAGGCCAGGAGTTTGAGACCTGCCTGGGCAACATAGCGAGACCATATCTAATAAAAATAGAAAAAAACACCAAGGAGCTCTACTAGACACTGGGAGTTTTCTAAGTCTAGCTAGAGTGCAGTTATTTTTTCATTCAAATTCCCACCTCTCTTTTTCCTCAAGAAAGCTCAGCAGGGCAATCACCACCAATTCCTGCAAAGAGGGAGTGAGTATAGTCAGCAGGGTGCAACCAAAGTGACTTATGAGACACGATTAGCAAACGGAATGCAACCAAAGAGGTGTTTTAATAAGCAAAGTACAGATAGAGCAGTGAAAATAGGAAGGAGAGGTGAAAATAGGGGACAGGACTCATAGTCTGAGTTCCACAAAAAGTAAAGATAGTGTTATGGTGTTGGGCAAAAGAGGGATGACAAAGATGACCAAAAAAGATGCTAACAGAGCATAGAGAGATGCCAAAGAATTCAGAGCATTCAGGTTTCAGCCACCGAGGGCCTGGAAACCACCCCACTGCCAGCAGTAAGGTGGGAGGAAGGGTGCAGCCAACAGTCACAGTAGGACTCCAGCCCACAATATCCCCCTACAGTGGGACTCCAGCCCACAATCCTAGCAGGAAACACATGACTCTGGTGTCCAAGAGTCACCCCAGCGTGGGACCTCTCAAAATAACAAAAGCTTCAAAACAGGGCCGGGCGCAGTGGGTCACGCCTGTAGTCCCAGCAGTTTGGGTGGATCACCTGAGGTCAGGAGTTCGAGACCAGCCTGGCCAACATGGTGAAACTCTGTCTCTATAAAAAAATACAAAAATTGGCCGGGTGCGGTGGCTCAAGCCTGTAATCCCAGCACTTTGGGAGGCCGAGACGGGCGGATCACGAGGTCAGGAGTTCGAGACCATCCTGGCTAACACGGTGAAACCCCGTCTCTACTAAAAAATACAAAAAAAAAAAACTAGCCAGGCGAGGTGGCGGGCGCCTGTAGTCCTGGCTACTCGGGAGGCTGAGGCAGGAGAATGGCGTAAAAACCCGGGAGGCAGAGCTTGCAGCAGTGAGCTGAGATCCGGCCACTGCACTCCAGCCTGGGCGACAGAGCGAGACTCCGTCTCAAAAAAAAAAAAAAAAAAAAACAAAAATTAGCCAGGTGTAGTGGCGGGCGCCTGTAATCCCAACTACTTGGGAGGCTGAGGCAAGAGAATCACTTGAATTGGGAGGCGAAGGTTGCAGTGAGCCGAGATCCCACCATTGCACTCTAGCCTGGGCAACAAGAGGGAAACTCTATCTCAAAAAAAAAAAAAAAAAAAAAAAAAAAAACAATTCAACATATCCTGCCTAACATAAAATAGAAACAATTGCCCACATAGCCAAAGCAGACTACAAAGGCACAAAATACGTATAAGCGTGCATTTCTGCACTAAGAACAGGAAAAGTGCAATCGCCAATCGCTCGGTTATTGGAAACTAAAGAGAAAAACATCTGAGGGAAGGGGTGACGGAGCTGGCACAGAGGCTCAGGCCTGTAATCTCAGTACTGTGGGAGGCAGAGATGGGAGGATCACTTAAGCCTAGGAGTTCAAGGCCAGCCTGGGCAACACAGTGAGACCCCCATCTCTAAAAAACTAAAAAATAGATGGGCATCGTGGCACGAACCTGTAATCCCAGCTACTCAGGAGGCTGAGGTGGGAGGATCGCTTGAGCCTGGGACATCGAGGCTGCAGTGAGCCAAGATCACACTGCTGCACTCCAGCCTGGGCCACAGAGCAAGACCCTGTCTCTAAAAAAAAAAAAAAGAGAGAGAGAGAGAATGAGAGAGAGAAAAGGGAGGGAGAACGAGGACGTAGCCAGCGAGTTGTGCTCCCATCCTGGGCATGGGGACAATGAACTGGCCACCAAGCCAGGGGCCCTGTTCTCATGTCCTGGTTCACCAGGTGTCAAGGGGAGGCAAAGAGGACACTCACCTGTCCATGGACACCAAATGGTGCCAATGGCCTTTAATTTGGGGTCCTGGTAAAGGTTTTCCCAGGGTTCCCATGGCTTGTTAGTCTCCAGGAAAGATAACCACTGTGAAAAGAGCCCTTAGGTCCAGCACAGCTCTCCAGTGGTAACAGCCCTAGAGTTATAGCTCCCCAGCTCCCATCTGCAATGAGCAAAGCCCCCTGTATCTTGTTCGTCCCTTTGTAGTTGCCAGGATGATGCAGGCAAAGCCCTCAGCTCAGGAGGGTTCTTAGCTTCCCTCGAGTGGACAGTGAAAGACAGCAAGTGTGTATGAGCGACATCGTGCATGGCTTGCCCACAGGTGGACGAGGCTCACCGGCCACATCTCCTCATAAGAATGACTCTCTCCTTACCCAGAGCTTATACTCTTTGCACCTCTTGCTACAGTCCCACCTACTTTAGGGTAGTTTGTGTCTATATCTGCCTCCCCTTGTTTTATTTTGTTTTGTTTTGTTTGAGACAGGGTCTCACTCTGTCGCCCAGGCCGGAGTGCAGTGGTGCGATCTCACCTCACTGCAGCCTCCACCTCCCCGGTTCAAGCAATTCTCCTGCCGCAGCCTCCCGAGTAGCTGTCACTACAGGCATGCACCACCACATCCAGCTGACTTTTTGTATTTTTAGTAGAAGCAGGGTTTTGCTCTGTTGGCCAGGCTGGTCTTGAACTCTGGCCTCAGGGGATTTGCTCACCTTGGCTTCCCAGAGTGCTGGGATTACATGCATGAGGCACCACACAGGCCTGCTTCCCCTTTAAATGGGAACAGAGTGACAGGGCTGGTCGGTATCACTTTGCTGCTGCTGTTTGAGTTAGGTGGGCCTGCTCTATTCTCCTTCAGTACCAAGTGGGACTGTAGTCTTCTGAGGCTCAGAGCAGCAACAATGGTGGTGAAGACATTGATGTCCTGACCAACTAGCTCTGCGTGGGAGACACCAGGTGAGCAGGAACAGTTTACCTACAAGCTGCATCACCTGCAGAGGTGGGTGTGAGCCAGGATGGGGGTCAAAGAAGTGCACTGGGAAAGCCTAATGTGGCTGTGACCTCTGACCCCTGCCCCAGCTCCCTTTCTGACAGCTAGGTTCTTTTTTTTTTTTTTTTTTTGAGACGGAGTCTCGCTCTGTCGCCCAGGCTGGAGTGCTGTGGCCGGATCTCAGCTCACTGCAAGCTCCGCCTCCCGGGTTCACGCCATTCTCCTGCCTCAGCCTCCCGAGTAGCTGGGACTACAGGCGCCCGCCACCTCGCCCGGCTAGTTTTTTGTATTTTTTAGTAGAGACGGGGTTTCACCGTGTTAGCCAGGATGGTCTCGATCTCCTGACCTCGTGATCCGCCCGTCTCGGCCTCCCAAAGTGCTGGGATTACAGGCTTGAGCCACCGCGCCCGGCCTACAGCTAGGTTCTTAAGAATTTCCTGGCATTTACTGAGAAAGCTTGGAATGCCTATTCATACCCCTGAATTACCAGAGCAATAGGAGAATTGGGGGAATGGCTATGAGATTTCTGGTGGGGAATGTGTGGAGTCCCAGGTGGTTGGGAGACTTCCTGACTCCCACACCTTCTTCCCTTTTACCTTCTCATTTATGTTTTTTTATTTATTATTTTTGTTTTGTTTTGTTTTGTTTTGTGTATTTTTTCGAGACGGAGTCTTGCTTTGTCACCCAGGTTGGAGTGCAGTGGTATGATCTTGGCTCACTGCAACCTCCACCTCCCGTGTTCAAGTGATTCTCCTGTCTCAGCCTCCTGAGTCACTGTAGCTGGGACCACAGGTCTGTGCCACCACGCCCAACTCTTCCCTTTTACCCTCTTGTTGTCTCTCCGTTCCTTGCCTGCCTTTTTAACTTTTTTTTTTTTTTTAATTTGAGACAAGGTCTCAAAGAGTTGGCCAGGCTGGTCTCGAACTCCTGACCTCATGATCCACCCTCCTCGGCCTCCCAAAGTGCTGGGATTACAGGCATGAGCCACCACCCCCAGTCCCTTGCGCTGCTTTTGACCTCCATTACACACTGTTGTCATCACAGCAAGACTCTATGCTAGGAACACGAACAGGTCCAGCCACTGGGTCAAGATGTGGGAGGTGGGGAGAGTAGGCTCCACCGCGCTCTCAGAATGAATATGCGTAGGATCATTTCTTTTCTTTTCTTTTCTTTTTGGAGACAGAGTTTCAATCTGTGGCCCAGGCTGGAGTGCAGTGGTGCAGTCTCGGCTCACTGCAACCTCCGCCTCCCAGGTTCAAGTGTTCCTGTGTCAGCCTCCAGAGTAGCTGGGATTACAGGCATCTGCTACCACACTCTGCTAATTTTTGTATTTTCAGTAGAGACGGGGTTTCACTATGTTGTCCAGGTTGATCTCGAACTCCTGACCTCAAGTGATCTGCCTGCTGTGGCCTCCCAAAGTGCTGGGATTACAGGTATAAACCACTGGGCCCAGCCCTGCCCTCTCTTCATTCTCTTGTTCATCCATTACAGGCAGTATGAACTAGTGGTTAAGCATGTGGACACTTAAGCCAGGCTGCTTTGGTTCAAATTTCAGTTCTGGGCTGGGCGCAGTGGCTCACACCTGTAATCCCAGCACTTTGGGTGGCCAAGGCAGGCAGATCACCTGAAGTCAGGAGTTCAAGACTAGCCTGGCCAACATGGTGAAACCACATCTCTACTTAAAAAAAAAAAAATGCAAAAATTAGCTGGGCATAGTTACAGGTGCCTGTAATCCCAGCTACTCAAGAGGCTGAGGCAGGGAGAATTGCTTGAACCTGGGAGGTGGAGGTTTCAATAAGCCGAGACCACACCACTGAACCCCAGTCTGGGCGACAGAGCGAGACTGTGTCTCAAAAACAACAACAAAAAAAGTTGGCTGGGCATGGTGGCTCATGCCTGTAATCCCAGCACTTTGGGAAGCCAAGGAGTGCGGATCACGAGGTCAGGAGTTCGAGACCAGCCTGGCCAACGTGGTGAAACCTCGTCTCTACTAAAAATACAAAAATTAGCAGGGCATGGTGGCACATGCCTGTAATCCCAGCTACTCGGGAGGCTGAGATGGGAGAATTGCTTGAACCCGGGAGGCAGAAGTTGCAGTGAGCCGAGATCGCGCCACTGTGCTCCAGCCTGGGTGACAGAACAAGACCGTCTCAGAAAAAAAGTAAAAAATTAAAAAAAAAAATTTTTAAGTTCAATTCTGGGCCAGGTGCAGTGGCTCACGCTGGTAATCCCAGCACTTTGGGAGGCCAAGGAGGGTGGATCACTTGATCCCAGGGGTTCAAGACCAGCCTGGGTAAGAGTGAGACCCCATCTCTATAAAAAAAAATGTCAGTTCTGTCACTGTTATTTAATCTCAGTTTCTTCATCTGTAAAATGGATTATCTGAGTAGCCTCCTGTTATCCATGGGGCACATGTTCTAAGACTCCCCCCCTCCCCCAGTGGATGCCTGAAACCAAACCCTATATATACTGTTTTCTCCTATACATATATACCCATGGGAATTTTTTCTTTTTTCTTTTTTTCTTTTTTTTTTTAAGACGGAGCCTTGCTCTGTCACCCAGGCTGGAGTGCAGTGGTGAGATCTCGGCTCACTGCAGCCTCCACCTCCTGGATTCAAGCGATTCTCCTGTCTCAGCCTCCCGAGTAGTTGTGATTACAGGTGTCTGCCACCATGCCAGGCTAATTTTTGTATTTTTAGTAGAGATGAGCTTTCGCTATATTGGCCAGGCTGGTCTCGAGCTCTTGACCTCAAGTGATCCACCCACCTCGGCCTCCCAAAGTGCTGGGATTACAGGTGAGAGCCACTGCACATGATCCCTATGGGAAAATTTAATGTATAAATTATGTACAGTTAAGAGATTAACAATAATAAGTAATGATAAAATTATAACAATAGATAACAATTAGAACAATTATAACAATACACTGTAATAAAAGTTATGTAAATGTAGTTTCTCTTTCTCCCTCTGTCTCTCAAAATATCTTATTGTAATATATTCACCTATCTTTAACTTAGCCTTGACTTAAAACTCACGGACTCACCTATTTTGGGACCACAGTTGACCCAGCATAACTCAAGCAAGAGAATGAAACCTCAGATAAGGGGGCTACTGTACATGAGTTTTGCATGTAAAGCTGCTAGAAGAGTGTCTGGCATACAGGGGAGGCTCAGTAAATGCTGGCCGCCACACCAGGCAGCATCGTACAGTAGTTAAGAAAGCTGGCCACGCATGGTGGCTCACGCCGGTAATCCCAGCACTTTGGGAGGCCGAGGCAGGTGGATCACGAGGTCAGGAGTTTGAGACCAGCCTGACGAACATGGTGAAACCCTGTCTCTACTAAAAATACAAAAAGTAACTGGGTGTGGTGGCGTGCGCCTGTAATCCCAGTAACTCAGGAGGCTGAGGCAGGAGAATCGCTTGAACCCAGGAGGCAGAGGTTGTAGTGAGCCGAGATTGTGCCACTGCACTCCAGCCTGGGTGACAGAGTGAGACTCAGTCTAAAAAAAAGAAAAAAAAGAAAGAAAGAAAGCTAGACTGCCTAGAGTTGAAGCCTAGCTCTGTGACCATAGGCAGGTCACTTAACCTCTCTGGGCCTGTTTCATCTTTTGTATAAAATGAACATAACCAGCCCCAGCCCTGGTTCCAGCCCCAGCATCAGCCTCAGGAAACAATAAAATAATGAAATAAAACATAAAATAATACAATACAATAATATTAATAAAATAAAATATTTAAAAAACATGAACAAATGGCCGGGCGCGGTGGCTCAAGCCTGTAATCCCAGCACTTTGGGAGGCCGAGACGGGCGGATCATGAGGTCAGGAGATCGAGACCATCCTGGCTAACACGGTGAAACCCCGTCTCTACTAGAAAATACAAAAAAACTAGCCGGGTGAGGTGGCGGGCGCCTGTAGTCCCAGCTACTCAGGAGGCTGAGGCAGGAGAATAGCGTAAACCCGGGAGGTGGAGCTTGCAGTGAGCTGAGATCCGGCCACTGCACTCCAGCCTGGGCGACAGAGCAAAACTCCGTCTCAAAAAAAAAAAAGAAAACATGAACAATAATATTACTTGTAGGTAAAACATGCAATAACCTAGATAATAGATAACCTATTGTGAGGATTTTATTTATGTATTATTTATTTACTTATTTGCTATTATTTTTTGAGGCAGAGTCTCACTCTGTCACCCAGGCTGGAGTGCGTTGGCACAATCTCAGCTCACTGCAACCTCTGCCTCCTGGGTTCAAGCGATCGCGCTGCCTCAGCCTTCCAAGTAGCTGGGATTACAGGCACCTGCCACCACGCCCGGCTACTTTTTCTGTATTTTTAGTAGAGACGGTGTTTCGCCATGTTGGCCAGGCTGGTCTCAAACTCCTGACCTCAAGTGATCCTCCCACCTCGGCCTCCCAAAGTGCTGGGATTACAGGCATGAGCCACTGTGCCTGTCCTATTGTGAAGATTAAATAAGCCAATAGTTGAGAAGTGCCTGGCACATATAAGCATTTGATTCTATTTTAGTGGTTATTTTATTCCATATAAACACACAGACAGAGCTTTGTATCACCTTCATTCACCTCTGTATCTCCAATGCCTAGAACAATGACTGGGGCATGCTGACTTGGTGCTCAATAAATATTGACTGAAATATTGACACTTTTTTTTATCTAAATTGCCCTCGCTGCTGGCTTCTGACATGATGCTCTTTCCACTGTAATATACTGTTTGACTTTGTCATGGTTTTTTTTTTGTTTTTTTTTTTTTTTAAAGATGAAGTCTCGCTCTGTTGCCCACGCTGGAATGCAATGGCATGATCTTGGCTTACTGCAACCTCCACCTCCCGGGTTCAAGCAATTCTCTTGCCTCAGCCTCCCGAGTAGCTGGGACTATAGGCTCATGCCACCACACCTGGCTAATTTTGTGTATTTAGGTTTCTTTTTCTCTGAAGAAACAGGGTTTCACCATGTTGGCCAGGCTGGTCTTAAACTCCTGACCTCAAGTGATCCACCGGCCTCAGTCTCTCAAATTGCTGGGATTACAGGCATGAGCCACTGTGCCCGGCCATGATTTCTTTATCTAGTCTGATTTTTTTTTTTTTTTTGAGACAGAGTCTTGCTCAGTCGCCCAGCCTGGAGTGTAGTGGTGCGATTTTGGCTTACTGCAACCTCCACCTCCCAGTTCAAGCTATTCTCATGCCTCAGCCTCCTGAGTAGCTGGAATTACAGGTTCCCACCACACCCAGCTAATTATTTTTATATTTTTAGTAGAGACAGGGCTTCACTATGTTGGCCAGGCTGGTCTTGAACTCCTGGCCTCAAGCAATCTGCCTGCCCCGGCCTCTCAAAGTGCTGGGATTACAGGCATGAGCACTGCGTTCAGCCTATCTAGTCTGATTTTTAACATTAGAAAATTAATTTAGAAGAGTAGATCAAAATGAAGGGGAACATGTGGTGCAAGTGGCAGAAACAGATCGAACTGGCTCAACAAAAACTCAGGACTGACTCATGAAACTGAACATTTCAGAAGTAATTACTTCAGAAATGGTTGGATCGGCCGGGCGCGGTGGCTCAAGCCTGTAATCCCAGCACTTTGGGAGGCCGAGACGGGCGGATCACGAGGTCAGGACATCGAGACCATCCTGGCTAACACGGTGAAACCCCGTCTCTACTAAAAAATACAAAAAACTGGCTGGGCGAGGTGGCGGGCGCCTGTAGTCCCAGCTACTCGGGAGGCTAAGGCAGGAGAATGGTCTAAACCCGGGAGGCGGAGCTTGCAGTGAGCTGAGATCCGGCCACTGCACCCCAGCCTGGGCGACAGAGCAAGACTCTGTCTCAAAAAAAAAAAAAAAAAAAAAAGAAATGGTTGGATCTAGGAGCTCAGAGTAAATAATAATCAAGATTCTTACCGCTTAAGCCCAGGAGGTCGAGGCTGCAGTGAGAGCTATGATTGTGCCACTGCACTCCAGCCTGGGTGACAGAGGGACACATTATCTCAAAAAAAAAAAAAAAAAAAAAAAAAATTCTTGCCAGGCACAGTGGCTTACACCTGTAATCCCAGCACTTTGGGAGGGCAAGGCGGGAGGATTGAGCCCAAGAGTTTAACCTGCCTGGGCAGCATAGTAAGACCCACATCTCTACAAAAAATAAAACATTTAACCTGGCATGGTGGTGCATGCCTGTGGTCCTAGCTACTGGGGAGGCTAAGGCGGAAGGATTGTTTGAGCACAGCAGGTTGAGGTTGTGCCACTGCACTCCAGCCTGGGTGACAGAGCAAAACACTGTCTCAAAAAAGAGAAAAGGAACGTGGAGCCATGTGAATTAGGGAGCAAATCCTGTAGGCAGCCTGTTGGGACCCCAAACCAGAACTGAGGCAGAGGAAGCAAGGTGAGGGGGGCAGCAGAAACATACATGGTTCATAGATTTTTTTTTTTTTTCAGACGGAGTCTCACTCTGTTGCCCAGGCTGGAGTGCAGTGGTGGGATCTCAGCTCAATGCAACCTCCGACTCCTGGGTTCAAGTGATTCTCCTGCCTCAGTCTCTTGAGTAGCTGGGATTACAGGCGTGAGACACCATGCCTGGTTAATTTTTCTATTTTTGGTAGAGTCAGGGTTTTGCCATGTTGGCCAGGCTGGCCTCGAACTCCTGACCTCAAGTGAGCCACCTGCCTCGACCTCCCAAAGTGCTGGGATTGCAGGTGTGAGCCACTGCACGTGGCCCGTAGATTCTTTTGTACAAATCAACCAATACATAAAAATATGAGCAGCGAGTGGACACATGTTTCAGGTGTGTCCTCGAGGAGTAAACGGTGCACTCACCTGGGGGTTCCACGGCAGTGGACAGGACATGACAGTCAGGAGTGACTGAGCCCCCATGGAGGCAGCCAGCTGAGGGCGCTGGGACAGGCATGGGGCCCCATATTAGCCTGGGAGCCAGGGGCCACTGGAGGACCAGGCGTGTCGGCCCAGGGCCTGCTGCCCCTCTCAGACCCTGGGCAGGGCCTGTCCTGGGGTGATCAGCCTGTCTGTGTCCTCATCCCAGGGAGGCCGATGAGCCGGCCAGAGGTGCCTGCCGCTGTGCAAGGAGAGGGCTTTGAATACAAGTGGCACTTGGGGTAGAGCCCACCCCACCCAGCTGGTCTGGGAGCTGAGTCCCACCCAGTGGTCCTTGCATCTGAGGCTGCGCACACGCTGTCCCAGGGCCTGACTGGCCGGGCCGCTGAGATTTCTGCCTCTGGCCTGAACTCTGCTCTGACTTACGACTCCATCCACTTCTCCCTGTGTGGCTTTCCTTTGCCTTTTTTTGCAGGGGGAGGTGGGAGACAGAGTCTTATTCTGTCACCAAGTCTGGAGTGCAGTGGTGTAATCACAGCTCACTGCAGCCTCGAACTCACAGGCTCAAGCAATCCTCTCACTTCAGCCTCCCGAGTAGCTAGGACCACAGGTATGTGCCACCAGCCCAGCTAATTCTTTTTTCCCTTGCATTTATTTATGACAACTGATGTGTCTGGAGAATTTCCTGTGGGTCAGGCCTTGTGCTGCTAATAACAGCTAAAACCTGTGAGTCTTACCACAGGCCAGGCCTGTTCTAAGTGCTTTACACACAGTAACTCACTGAATCCTTTAAGCAGTTGTATGCATTTGTATTATTTCCCTCACATTCTAGATGATGAAACTGAGGCACAGAGAGGTTGAGTAACCTGTCTGAGATCACAGAGCTCTTCAGTGGCAGAGCTGTTTTAGATGCATAATGGTCACAGCAGGTCCCTTCCAACTGCCATAAGCATGGTACTCAACTGGCAGTTGAGCCGACAAACACAGAGCAGCTTCAGGCCTTGATCAAGGTCACACACTGGGAAGCGCTGCAGTTCTGAGGGAAGGGGTGGAGGTCTGTTTGGCTCCCGACTCAGCTGGAGGGTCTTGGATCCATGACCACTTTCAAGTTTGTCTTTTTTTTTTTTTTTTTTTGAGAGGGAATCTCGCTCTGTCACCCAGGCTGGAATGCAGTGGTGCAATCTCGGCTCACTGCAAGCTCCGCCTCCCAGGCTCACACCATTCTCCTGCCTCAGACTCCCAAGTAGCTGGGACTACAGGCGCCCGCCACCACGCCCAGCTAATTTTTTGTATTTTTAGTAGGGACGGGGTTTCACCGTGTTAGCCAGGATGGTCTCGATCTCCTGACCTCGTGATCCACCTGCCTCGGCCTCCCAAAGTGCTGGGATTACAGATGTGAACCACCACGCCCAGCCTCGTCTTTTTTTTTTTAAAGACTGAGTCTTCCTCTGTCACCCAGGCTGGAATGCAATGGCACGATCTCAGCTCACTGCAACCTCCGCCTGTCGGGTTCAAGTGATTTTCCTGCCTCAGCCTCCCTAGTAGCTGGGATTACAGATGCCTGCCACCACACCTGGCTAATTTTTTTTTTAAGTATAGACAGGGCCATGTTGGCCAGGCTGGTCTCGAACCCCTGACCTCAGGTGATCCACCCACCTCGGCCTCCCAAAGTGCTGGGATTACAGGCGTGAGCCACCGCACCCGGCTCCAAGTTCATTTTGGGACAGATGGTGGGCAAGGCTGGGAGCATAGGCCTCATTTGACAGAGGGGGAAACTGAAGCCTAGAATGTGTGGCCATCTTGCCCAAGCGGGCACACACAGGAAGTGGCAGAGCCCAGCCAGAAATTGAACTGGGACTTTTCATGCACAGGCTGGTGATCTTCCTCTGCAGCCCCTGCCTCCTGCAAGCTCTTCCTGGCCTCTCACCTTCCCACACCCTCAGATCTCAGTCTTCCCAGGCCTGCGTTCACATGTCATTTATATCCGGGAAGAGTGGCCCCTCAATCTCTTCCTCTCAGGCCTCCCCAGGTGCCTTCCATGGCTGCAAGAGTATGGGGGTAGCCGGCATCCCCCTTACAAGGAAAAAAGAGATAAGACCAAGGGAGAGAACCCTTTCCCCCTCTCCAGGCTCTCCTTCCCAGGGTTGTTGGTCCCATGACAGATATAACACTTAAGGGCAGGTTGGGCGCGGTGGCTCACGCCTGTAATCCCAGCACTTTGGGAGGCTGAGGCAGGCAGATCACCTGAGGTCAGGGGTTCGAGACCAGCCTGGCCAAATGGTGAAACCCCGTCTCTCCTAAAAATATAAAAATTAGCCAGGTGTGGTGGCACACACCTGTAATCCCAGTCACTTGGGAGGCTGAGGCAGAAGAATCTCTTGAACCCAGGAGGCAGAGGTTGCAGTGAGCTGAGATTGTGCCACTGCACTCCAGCCTGGGAGACAGTGAGACTCCATCTCAAAAAAAACAAACAAACCAGCTGGGCGCGGTGGCTCAAGCCTGTAATCCCAGCACTTTGGGAGGCTGAGACGGGTGGATCACAAGGTCAGGAGATCGAGACCATCCTGGCTAACACGGTGAAACCCCGTCTCTACTAAAAATACACAAAAAACTAGCCGGGCGAGGTGGCGGGCGCCTGTAGTCCCAGCTACTCGGGAGGCTGAGGCAGGAGAATGGTGTAAACCCGGGAGGCGGGTGAGCTGAAGAATCTCTTGAACCCAGGAGGCAGAGGTTGCAGTGAGCTGAGATCCGGCCACTGCACTCCAGCCTGGGCGACAGAGCCAGACTCTGTCTCAAAACAAACAAACAAACAAACAAACAAACCAAAACAAACCAAAACAAAAAAAACACGTAGGGACAGTCCCAACAGTGGGCTGGAGGGGGCTGGACCCACAAGCCTCTTGCTGCTGTCTGAGTGCACACTGCTGGAGAAGTCTGGGCAGAGTCCAGGCCTAGTGTGGTGTGAGGTTTGTGTGCATGAAGGGAGGGAGGTCCAGGTATCAGAGGTCCAGGGACTGTGGGTCTCAGCCACAGCACCTTTCCTGGGGGACAGGAGCTGTCGTAGCCTCGGGATCTCACCATCTGTGCTCGGGAGCCTCTGAGGCGAGAGCTCCGCTCCAGCCTGGCTTTACTTTCCCCCAGCCTTCCTGTCTTCACAAAACCATGTTGGTTTCACCGAGGGGTTAGTTCCAGGCCTTGCAGCTGACATCATGGAGTGCAGGGATTCCCCGCGCTGGCCCACGCTGAAAATAGGGGACTTGAGTTCCAGTCTTCCTTCTGCTACCAACCGGCTTTGTGACCTTGAACGAGACTTCCCCTCCCTGATTCCATCCTCATGTCACATCTGAAGCCTCCAACTTCTGTACTGAGCTCAGGATTCCCAGGCAAGCCCACGGAGTGCCCCACAGGGTCAGAGCCGTAACAGGACTTGGAAAATAACCCAAAAATTGGTGCGTGGGTCTTTTCTTTTCTTCTCTCTCTCTCTCTTTTTTTTTTTTTTTTTTGTTGTTGTCCACATTTTAATTTCCCTATGTAATAATAATGGTTTGCTATCACTTTTCTTTTTTATTTCTTTTTTTTTTTTTGAGACGGAGTCTCGCTCTGTCGCCCAGGTTGGAGTGCAGTGGCGCGATCTCGGCTCACTGCAAGCTCCGTCTCCCAGGTTCCAGCCATTCTTCTGGCTCAGCCTCCCGAGTAGCTGGGACTACAGGCGCCTGCAACGGCGCCCGGCTAATTTTCTTTTTGTATTTTTAGTAGAGACCAGGTTTCACCGTGGTCTCGATCTCCTGACCTTGTCATCCGCCCACCTCGGCCTCCCAAAGTGCTGGGATTACAGGCGTGAGCCACCGCGCCCGGCTATTTCTTATTTTATTTAGAGACAGGGTCTCGCTCTGTCACCCAGGCTGGAGTGCAGTGGTGTGATCATGGCTCACTGCAGCCTTGACCTCCTGGGTTTAAGCAATCCTCCTGCCTCAGCCTCCGGAGTAGCTGTGGCTGCAGGTGTGCACCACCATGCCCAGCTAATTTTTTTGGTTTTTAGTAGAGACGAGGTCTTGCTATATTGCCCAGCCTGGTCTTGAGCTCTTGAGCTCAAGTGATCCTCCCACCTTGGCTTCCCAGAGTGCTAAGATTACAGGCATGGGCCACCATGCCCAGCCTGTTCTCACTTTTCAATGAGGAAAATGAAGTCCAGAGCAGGCCAGTGACTTCCTTGGGGTGACCAGAAGGGGTGGCTACACACAGGTGTCTACATCCCAGGCTTCCCAATTTCCCTTCTCTCTGTCCTTACCCCTCACTACCTTCCTTCCATTTCCTGCTGGCACTAACCCAAGCCTCAGCCCATCAGCCAAGACCCACCCGGCTTGTGGAACCTGTATTCTAATGAATAGAGACAGACAAAAAAGTAAATGGGGCCAGGCGTGTTGGTTGAAGCCTAGAATCCCGGCACTTTGGGAAGCCCAAAGTAGGAGGATTGCTTGAGACCAGGAGTTCGAGCCCATCCTGGGCAACATAGCAAGACCCTATCTCTACAAAAAATTTAAAAAATAGCCAGGTGTGATGGCGCGCACCCGTAGTCCCAGCTACTCAGGAGGCTGAGGTGGGAGGATTGCTTGAGCCCTCAGTGAGTCGTGATTGCGCCACTGCCTCCAGCCTGGGCACAGAGCAAGACTCAGTCTCTACAAAAATACATACATAATTTTTTAAATTAATGTAAAAGTGAAAAAACTTTTTAAAATGTAAAAAAAAAAAAAATGTAAAAGTGAAATGTTCATTCGAGACAAGAATTATGGCAGGAAAGGATAGCCATTCAGTGGGGGAGCCAGAGACGAGGGGTATGGTACAGGGATTGGGGAGAGGGAACTCCAGGCAGAGAGAAGAGCTTGCACAAGGGCCAGGAAGTACCAGATGGCTCATCACCTTCACACAAGCAGCAAGTTGCTGGAGCTAGCATAGGTTGAAAATGAGGCATGAGGCTGGAGGCATTGGCTGAAGCCAGGTTAAGAAGAGGAGAGGAGGCCAGGCGTAGTGGCTCATGCCTGTAATCCCAGCACTTTGGGAGGCTAAGGTGGGCAGATTGCTTGAGGTTAGGAGTTCCAGACCAGCCTGGCCAACATGGTGAAACCTCGTCTCTACTAAAACTACAGACCAAGCTCAGTGGCTCATACCTGTAATCCCAGCACTTTGGGAGGTTGAGTCGGGTGGATCACTTGGAGCCAAGAGTTCAAGACCAGCCTGGCCAACATGGTAAAATCCTGTCTCTACTAAAAACACAAAAATCAGCCAGGCGCGGTGGTGCATGCCTGTAGTCCCAGCTACTGGGGAGGTTGAGGCACAAGAATCACTTGAACCCAGGAGACGGAGGTTGTAGTGAGCCAAGATCGTGCCACTGAACTCCAGTCTGGGTGACACAGCAAGACTCTGTCTCAAAAAATAATAATAAAATAAAAATAAAAGTAAAATAATTAGCCAGGCATGGTGGCACACTCCTATAATCCCAGCTACTCAGGAGGCTGAGGTGGGAGGATCGCTTGAACCGGGGAGTCAAAGATTGCAGTGAGCTGGGATCATACCGCTGCACTCCAGCCTGGGTGATAGAGACTCCATCTCAAAAAAAAAAAAAACAGAAGCGCAAAGGAGCAGCAAGGGATTGGGGGGTGTCAGGGAGCCCTAAGAGAAGATGGGGTTCAAGATTTTCTTTTTTTTTTTTTTTTTTTTTGAGACGGAGTCTTGCTCTGTCACTCAGACTGGAGTGCAATGGCGTGACTTTGGCTCACTGCAACCTCCACCTGCCAGGTTCAAGCAATTCTCCTGCCTCAGCCTCCTGAGTAGCTGGGACTACAGGTGCGCAACACCATGCCTGGCTAATTTTTTTGTATTTTTAGTAGAGGCAGGGTTTCACCATGCTGGCCAGGCTGGTCTCGAACTCCTGACCTTGTGATCCACCCGCCTCGGCTTCCCAAAGTGCTGGGATTACAGGCATGAGCCACTGCACCCAGCCTAAGAATTTTTTTTTTTTTTTTTTTTTTTTTTTTGAGACGGAGTCTCGCTCTGTCACCCAGGCTGGAGTGCAGTGGCCAGATCTCAGCTCACTGCAAGCTCCGCCTCCCAGGTTCACGCCATTCTCCTGTCTCAGCCTCCCAAGTAGCTGGGACTACAGGCGCCCGCCACCATGCCCGGCTAATTTTTTTTTTTGTACTTTAGTAGAGACGGGGTTTCACCGTGTTAGCCAGGATGGTCTCGATCTTCTGACCTCGTGATCCGCCCGTCTCGGCCTCCCAAAGTGCTGGGATTACAGGCTTGAGCCACCGCACCCGGCAGAATTTTTTTTTTTTAATTAGAGAAGGGGGGGTCTCACTATGTTGCCCAGGCTGACTTTGAACTCCTGGGCTTAAGTGATCCTCCTGCCTCAGCTTCCCATAGTGATAGGATTACCAGCATGAGCCACAGCACCCAGCCAACCGCCCCCTACCCTTTCTTTTTTCTTTTCTTTTTTTTTTTTTTTTTGAGACGGAGTCTTGCTCTGTTGCCCAGGATGGAGGGCAGTGGCACAGTCTTGGCTCACTGCAACCTCTGTCTCCTAGGTTCAAGCAGTTCTCCTGCCTCAGCCTCCCAAGTAGCTGGGACTACAGGCGCCTACCACCATGCCTGGTTAGTTTTTGTATTTTTAGTAGAGACAGGGTTTCACCATGTTGGACAGGCTGGTCTCAGACTCCTGACCTCACGTGATCAGCCCACCTTGGCCTCCCAAAGTGCTGGGACTACAGGTGTGAGCCACCATGCCTGGTTAGTTTTTGTATTTTTAGTAGAGACAGGGTTTCACCATGTTGGACAGGCTGGTCTCAGACTCCTGACCTCACGTGATCAGCCCACCTTGGCCTCCCAAAGTGCTGGGATTACAGGCGTGAGCCACCTTTCCTGGCCTTATTTTATTTATTTATTTATTTTATTTTTATTTTTATTTTTTGAGACGGAGTCTTGCTCTGTCGCCCAGGCTGGAGTGCAGTGGCGCGATCTCGGCTCACTGCAAGCTCCGCCTCCCAGGTTTACACCATTCTCCTGCCTCAGCCTCCGGAGTAGCTGGGACTACAGGCGCCCGCCACCTCGCCCGGCTAGTTTTTCGTATTTTTTAGTAGAGACGAGGTTGCACCGTGTTAGCCAGGATGGTCTCGATCTCCTGACCTCGTGATCCGCCCGTCTCAGCCTCCCAAAGTGCTGGGATTACAAGCTTGAGCCACCGTGCCCGGCCTATTTTGTTTTTAATAGAGATGGGGTCTTGCTATTTTGGCTAGGCTGGTCTGGAACTCTTGGCCTCAAGGGATCCTCTCACCTCAGTTTCCCAAAGTGCTGAGATTACCGGTGAGAGCCAAGTTGCCCAGCCAGGGTTCAAGATTTGAGAGGTAAGGAAGTTCTGGGTGACAGTAGAGGTTGGGAGGGACCATGGAGAGAGCCAAAGGGAGGCCCCATGTGGTCAAGGGGGTGAGCAGGTGGCATGCCTCTAGGACCCGCTGTGGGGAGCCCCAGCTGCATGGGCTGCCGGGGAGTGAGCTGCCACCACTGGGGGGTGCTGCAGGGGAAACCTGTCTGGACTACAGCCCCAGTTCCCTGTCCGTCTCCAGTGGCCTGTGGGGCTGCTCCCTCAGCAGATGTTGGTATTTCCCTGGCGCACTTATTCCCACATGGCCTGGTGGGCAGTGCCCAGGCAGGCCAAGGAGGCAGAGAGCAGGAAGGGGAAGCCCCCCCTGGTTTCTATCTCACACCAGGGACCCGGCAGGGAAACCCCACAGGTCCTAAAAAGAAAGTGGCAGCAGTTGTTCTCGGGGAAGACCAAGAAACCCCATCCTCTCCCTGAAGATGGGAAATCCAGGGCGGGGCTGAGGGTGGGGCTGTGCTGGAAGGGAGATCTGTGGTCCATGCGGCCCAGCCCTGACCATGGCTTCTACAGAGCAGAAACACCAAGATTATTCTTGGGCCTGGCTGAGCGCTGATCCTGACCTCACTCAACCTGAGCCTGGCCACGAGCTGAGCCCCGATCCTGGTCACTGACTGAGCTCTCATCCCAGCCCAGGCCTGGACCCCCTACTGAGTCCCAGTCCCAGTCAGCACCTTGGCCAAAGACCAAGCTCTAGACCCAACCCTACAGGCCACAAGCAAAGCCCCAGGTCACCGATAGCTGTGACCCTAAACACAGACACAGCCAGGATATTGGCCGGGGACTAGGCCGTGAGTTCAGCTGTACACTGAGTCCCTGATCCTGATTATAGACTGAACTCGAATCCTATATCTGACTCTGGTTAAAGATGGAGACAGAGCCCTTGACCCTGGAAAAAGCCCTAACCCTGGTCCCAGATATGGCCTCGGACCTAATTTTATCCAGCCCTGATCCTAGTTACAAACTGAGCTCCAATCCCACCATCACACTGAGCCTCTTCCTGGCCCCAAGCAAGGGTGCATCCCAGCCACCCATTAAGCACTGACTCTCTTTGTGCCACCTTCCTCAGCCATCTGGTAAACCATAAGGGAGTTAGATGACTCAAAACCCCGAGTCCCCTCGGGTGGGCAATCCCCTTACCTGGCCATCCATCTTTGGAAGGACAGTAGACCCTAGGATGGTGGTGGCAGAGCCGAGAATCAGGAGGGGATTTGGGACTCTGGGATCAACCAGTGAATAAGGCTGGATGGCTCACCCAAGCATGGGGCACTGAGGGCAGAGCTGGCCGTGGGAGCTTAGCAGTGAGTCTGGAGCTTGGGTGTCCTGAAACCCCAGCTTCCCGTCACCCCCCATCATACCTCCCACCCCCTCCGGGAAGGGAAATTACATTTCCCCATTTTAGCAAGGGGTGGCGAGAGGGAAGAGTGAGTGAACACAAAGCTGAAAGTACAAGCAGGACGGAAAGTGAAACCGGGCACAGCCCCCAGTATAAGACCCCCCCTACCCAGGAGATGGCTGACCAAAGAGGCCGGGCCCCGCCATGGGCCAGACGGCAGGCAACCTTGGCTGGCGTGAGTTTGAAGCCAGGGATGGGGGGCTTGGTTGAGTTTGGGCAGAGGATGGACGAGCTTGGCTGGTGCATGGGGTCGAGAGCTGAGAGCAGCAACTTGGCCAAGACTGAGGGTTTGGCTGGCTGCTGGATGGCAGGGGAGGCTGGAGTGACTGGCTGGGGGCCTGGGGCAGTGGGGTGGTGTTTTGACCCAGGGCTGGGCAGAGGATGGGAAGGAAGCCTTGGCTAGCAGGAATGGGGAGGGTTGGACCAGCGATTTGACAAGGACCAGGTCTAGACAGATAAATGAAGGGTTTGGAGTGAATAAGCAGAAGCCAAACAGCTTGGCTAAGACTGAGAATGGGGCCGGCTGAAGGAAGAACAGAACAAGTGCTGGCACAAGTGGGGCACTGGGACCAAGATGTCAGCAGCCTCACTGGGTCAAAGGTCTTTAGTCTGATGTTAGAAGGAGGTCCAATCTGTGGCTGGTGGCTGCAGAACTCAGGGGCTAGAACCAGAGCAGTAGGCAGAGGAGAAGGTAACATGCTACATAGGGCAGGTAGGGACCAAAGGCTGGAGGATGGAGACAGAACCTTCAAAGGCCAGAGCCAATGACCCAGGATCGGCTGCAGAGGGTAAGGAGGGGGTCTGGCGGCTCCAGAGCTCAGGTCGGAGATGGCACAGCTCACTTATGGTTGGGCTTGATCCACCAGGGCCTGGGGGCACCACCCTGTCCCTAACATTGAGCTAGGAAGAACCCCACTCTGCCTTAAGTCTCCAGGATGTCAGAGGGTCCGAGTGGCCCCCAAGTCAGGGAGTCTGAATGCCAGAGATCTTAGGTTAGGCAATGCCCACCACATCTAGAAGTCCATGAGGGAGGTAGACATCCCTAAAAGCTCCCCTTCACCTTTATCGGGACATTTCGAAGAGCAGAGCTCAGGGATTAGAGATTGAGAGAGGACAGGGAAGAGGCAGGGAGAGTAGGGAGAGTAGGGAGAGTAGGGAGAGTAGGATGGACTTCGGGCCAGTTTTGGTTTGTGTTTCGAGGAGAATTGTGTAACTCTTGTGCTTGCTAGATTTCCTCTCCCTGAGGGGGAAATTGATGAATACTGCCCTCTTCCTAGAGCGCCCATCCGCTGCCCCTCTTTCCAGGAAAACACAGGTCAGGAAGCACACTCGGAATTCAGCCATTCTGGGCTGGGCGCAGTGGCTGATGTCTGTAATCCCAGCACTTTGGGAGGCCAAGGCAGGTGGATCACCCGAGGTCAGAAGTTGGAGACCAGCCTGGCCAACATGGCAAAACCCCTCTCTACTAAAGATAATAAAAATTAGCCCGGCGTGGTGGCGCATGGCTGTAATTCCAGCTACTCAGGAGGCTGAGGCAGGAGAATTGCTTTAACCCAGGAGATGAAGGTTGCAGTGAGCAAAGATCGCGCCACTGCACTCCAGCCTGGGTAACAGAGTGAGACTCTGTCTTAAAAAAAAAAAAAAAAAAAAAGCCCCCACACTGTGGATTCGCCCCAGGCAGGTTACCCTGCCAGGATCCACCTGCCGTTATGGAAACTGGACCAACCTGTCCTTTTGATTCCCTGGGATAGAGCCTCTGGCATTGCTAACCCATCCCTGGGGACCTCATGGCCAGTTCAAGCCATCAGAGCCGCTTGACTGAGCCCAAAGAATCCTTGGCAGAACATGGTGTGCCCACTCCTGGGGCAGGTGGCTGCCTCCCTCTGCATTCTCTGGGGAAAACCCATGGGCCCTGCATTTGGAAAAATCTGGAATCCAGTCCTGGTTTCCCACCTTCTGGCTATTTGACCTTGGGCAAGTCAACCTCACTGAGCCTCATCTGCAAAATGGGGAGAACAATAGCACTGAGGCTGCCACATGTGGTTGTGCAGGTTGCTCACTGAAAAAGGCATTTGGCCAAGGGAGTTTATGGGGGTCAAAGATCCAGGCTCTGTCCCGGCACAGTGACTCATGCCTGTGATCCCAGCAGTTTGGGAGGCTGAGGCGGGAGGATCTCTTGAGGCCAGGAGTTCAAGACCAGCCTGGGCAATGTAGTGAGACCCTGTCTCTACAAAACAATAGAAACAGTTAGGCACAGTGGTGTGTCCCTTTGGTCCCAGTTGCTCGGGAAGCTGAGGCGAAAGGATCACTTGAGCCCAGGAGTTCAAGGCTACAGTGAGCTGTGATCAAATCACTATACTCCAGCCTGGGTGATAGAACAGAACTCTGTTTCAAAAGAAAAAAAAAAAAAAAACAGGATCAGGCTTCTGGTCTTTTTGCAAAAGTGGGCACTCCATACAGAGATGCCATATGGGGACCATGCTGGCTGCATCGTGGGGTTTTGTTTTGTTTTGGTTTTGTTTTTTTGAGACGGAGTCTGGCTCTGTCGCCCAGGCTGGAGTGCAGTGGTGTTATATCAGCTCACTGTAGCCTCTGCTTCCCGGGTTCAAGCGATTCTCCTGCCTCAACCTCCTGAGTAGCTGGGATTACAGGCATGCACCACCATGCCTGACTAATTTTTGTATATTTAGTAGAGACAGGGTTTTGCCATGTTGGCCAGGCTGGTCTTGAACTCCTGGCCTCAGGTGATCCGCCCGCCTCAGTCTCCAAAATTGTTGGGATTACAGGCATGAGTTACCGCACCTGGCCTCCACTGTGGTTTTGAGGAGGCAGAGGAATGATGATGGTGAAAGTGGCTGCACTATGCTCACAGCTAGCACAGGCTCAGAAAAGGCATGTTCCGTTCCTTCTCCCGAGTTCTCAAGCTCTCTCCCTGTCTCGCCCACCCTCTCCCCACCTCTCCAGGGCTCAGCCTATTGCTGCTTCCCTTGCTCCTGGTTCAAGCTGGTGTCTGGGGATTCCCAAGGCCCCCAGGGAGGCCCCAGCTGAGCGTGCAGAAGCTGCAGAGGGAGTTCACGGTCAGCCTGCATCTCGCCAGGAAGCTGCTCTCCGAGGTTCGGGGCCAGGCCCACCGCTTTGTAAGTCCCCATAATGCAGCTGGTGCTGGGGACGGGCAGACCCCCAATCCCTTCTGGCCCCCACTAACAGACCTTGCCCCCTAGGCGGAATCTCACCTGCCAGGAGTGAACCTGGACCTCCTGCCCCTGGGAGAGCAGTTCCCTGATGTTTCCCTGACCTTCCAGACCTGGCGCCGCCTCTCTGTGAGTGAGGGCTGGTGGAATGGGGCGGGAAGCTTGTGATAGACTAGGGCCAGGGTGCAAGATGAGGCTGGAGATTGAGCTGGAGATGCATTGGGGATAGAACCTGGATGATGTTGAATATGTCATTGGACATAAAGATGACAGGCACGGTGACTTACACCTATAAACCCAGCACTTTAGGAGGCCAAGGTGAAAGGACTGCATGAGGCCAGGAGTTCAAGACTAGCCTGGGCAACATAGTGAGACTTTGTCTCTACAAAAGAATTTAAGAGTTAGCCAGGCATGGTGGTACACACCTTTGGTCCCAGCTACTCAGGAGGCTGACATGGGAGGATTGCTTGGGCTCAGGAGTTGGAGGCTGCAGTGAGTTATAATCCTGGACTCCAGGATGGAGGACAGAGGGAGACCCTGTCTCAGAAAAATAAATAAACTGCCAGGCATGGCGCTTTATGCCTATAATCCCGGCACTTTGGGAGGCCGAGGAGGGCGGATCACCTGAGATCAGGAGTTCAAGACCAGCCTGACCAACATGGAGAAACCCCGTCTCTACTAAAAATACCAAATTAGCCAGGTATGGTGGCGTGTGCCTGAAATCCCAGCTACTCAGGAGGCTGAAGCAGGAGAATTGCTTGAACCCAGGAGGCAGAGGTTGCAGTGAGATGAGATCGCGCCACTGCACTCCAGCCTGGGCAACAGAGCAAGACTCCATCTCAAAACAAACAAACAAACAAACAATAAAGATGAAGCTGGAATAAGGAAGTGGGGTTAGGAAGAGGTAAGAGTGGAGCTGGGCATGGAATGCGGCAGGCAGGGGACTGGCATGAGACTGGAGAGAGATCACAGCAGCATGGAGGGTGGGTGGAGGTGGCACTGGGGGTGAGAATGCGGATAGCTAGAGATGAGAAGGTTGGAGATGAGGTTGAACATTAAGCAGGGGATGGAGAAGGGATGGGAGTTGCTGGTGGGGAAGGGAATGGACGGCGTTGGGAATGAGGTTGGAGATGGGATGGAAAAATTGAAAGAGTGAGTCTGGGCACATGGAGGAAGGACGGAGTTGGGGTTAGAAATGGGAATGAGGCTGAAGATGGGATGGAAACGCGTGGGCAGGAGGTATGATGGGGTGGTGAAGGAGAGAAGGGAACAGGGTTGCAGAAGGAGAGTGCTTCAGGGACTGAGAGGGGTGGGTTAGAGAAGATCATGGGCATGGGAGTGAAAGGGAGGCTGGAAAAGGAGATGGGGCAAATGTCCCAGACAGTGGAGATGGAAGGAATGGAGACGGAGCTGGGCTGAGGTGGGGACGGAGCTGGGCTGAGGTGGGGAGGAGCTATGGGGATAGACTGGAGGCTGGAGTGTGGAATGGGAAGGAGACCTGGATAGGGAGGGGGTGGGTGTGACATGTCCATCCTTGGCCTGTGGGCCTTTCCTGACCATCTGCCTTCCCTTCAGGACCTGGAGCGTCTCTGCTTCCTCTCCACCACGCTTCAACCCTTCCGTGCCCTGCTGGGAGGGCTGGGGACCCAGGGCCGCTGGACCAACACGGAGAGGATGCAGCTGTGGGCCATGAGGCTGGACCTCCGCGATCTGCAGCGGCACCTGCGCTTCCAGGTAAAGCCCGGCCACCCCAGACCACGTGGGAAGGAAGACTGGCTGGCTCATCCAGTGATCCCATGCTCTGAGTGTGTGTGAGTGTGAGAGTGTGAGCATAACTGTGACTGTGTGGGTCCAACAGTGTGAGAGTGTGACTATGACTGTGAGTGTGTGGGTCTGTGAGTGTGAGAGTGTGTGACTGTGAGAGTGTGGGTGTGACAGTGAGTGTGTGTGGGTCTGTATGAGTGTGAGCATGACTGTATGTGTGTGGGTCCGTGAGTGTGTGACTGTGAGAGTGTGTGAGTGTGTGGGTCTGTGAGTGTGAGAGTGTGTGGGTGTGACTGTGTGTGTGGGTCTGTATGAGTGTGAGCGTGACTGTGAGTGTGTGGGTCCGTGAGTGTGTGTGTGTGACAGTGAGAGTGTGTGTGGGGGTCTGTGAGTGTAAGAGTGTGTGGGTGTGACTGTGGGGGGGTCTGTATGAATGTGAGCGTGACTGTGTGTGTGTGAGTCCATGAGTGTGAGTGTGTGAGTGTGTAGGTCTGTGTGAGTATATGTGACTGTGAGAGTATATGGGTGTGAGTGTGTGGAGGGGTCTGTATGAATGTGACTGTGACTGTGTACGTGGGTCCATTAGTGTGTGTGTGACTGTGTGTGGGTCTGTGAGTGTGACAGTGTGTGGGCATGACTGTGTGTGGGTCTGTATGAGTGTGAGTGTGACTGTGTGTGTGTGGGTTCATGAGTGTGAGAGTGTGTGTGTCGGTCTGTGAGTGTGAGCATGGGTGTGACTGTATGTGGGTCTGTATGAGTGTGAGCATGACTGTGTGTGTGGGTCTGTGTGAGTGTGTGACTGTGTGTATGTGGGTCTGTATGTGTGTGACTGTGAGTGTGTGAGTGTGTGGGTCTGTGTGAGAGTGTGTGGGTGTGACTGTGAGTGTGGGGGGGGTCTGTATGAGTGTGAGCGTGACTGTGTGTGTGTGGGTCCGTGAGTGTAAGAGTGTGTGAGTGTGTGAGTCTGTGAGTGTGAGAGTGTGTGAGTGTGTGGGTCTGTGAGTGTGAGTGTGTGAGTGTGTGGGTCTGAGTGTGAGAGTGTGTGAGTGTGTGGGTGGGTGTGTGAATGTGAGTGTTGTGTCAAAGTGAGGTGTGTGGGTGAGAGTTTGGGTATAGGTGTGTCAGTGTGTGAGGATGAGTGTGAGTGTGACTGTGTGGGTATGTGAACGAATTTTTTTTTGTTCTGAGACTGAGTCTCACTCTGTCGCCCAGGCTGGAGTGCAGTGGCACGCTCAGTTCACTGTAACTTCTGCCTCCCTGGTTCAAGCAGTTATCCTGCCTCAGCCTCCTAACTAGCTAAGATTACAGGCATGCACCACCACGCCTGGCTAATTTTTTTTTATTTTTAGTTTCACCATGTTGGCCAGGCTGGTCTCAAACTCCTGACCTCGTGCTCTGCCCGCCTCGGCCTCCCAACGTGCTGGGATTACAGGCGTGAGCCACTGTGCCCAGCCATGAATGTGTTTTGTGTGAATGTGACTGTATGGGAATGAGTGTGACTGCGTTGTGAGAATGAGTATGTGTGTGAGTGTGTTCGTGTGTGTGAGCGGGCGCGTGCAGCCACACCAGGCCCTGGTGCCACCCCTCAATCTTGGCATTCTCCTGGGGCTCCATCTTGAACAGGAGGCCATTGGGCTGTGAGGTCACTCGGGGTTTGTCCTGAGCGCCCAGCACAGCGTCTGCCTCCTGTTTCCCTTCTCCCTGTGATTCTCTGATGTCACCCAGATCTTCCAGAACCTTTCAAAGGGAAATCAGAATTTTACACTTAATGAAATGAGAATAGAAAATGCAAGTAGCAGAGCCAGGCGTGGTGGCTCACGCCTGGAATCCCAGCACTTTGGGAGGCCAAGGCAGGTGGATTATTTGAGGTCAGGAGCTCAAGACCAGCCTGGCCAACAGGGTAAAACCCCATCTCTACTAAAAATACAAAAATTAGCCAGGCGTGGTGGTGGGCACCTGTAATCTCAATGACTCGGGAGGCTGAGGTAGGAGAGAATTGCTTAAACTGAGGAGACAGAGGTTGCAGTGAGCCATGATCACCTCACTGCATTCCAGCCTGGGCGGCAGAGCGGGACTCCAAGAAAGGAAGACAGAGAGAGAGAGAGAGAGAGAGAAAGGAAGGGCAAGCAGCAGGGAATCTGAGCTATGTCACCCTCTGCCTGTTGCTGACCCAACCCAAGAGCAACCTTAACAGCAGAAACTTCCTGAACCCACCCCTCGGGGCAGTCCTTGGGGTGATCTAGCTCTGTGAGCATCCTCTTGCTCCTTGACTTCCATTTTCTCGAACTGAAAGATGAGGTGAGACGCGTTAGCGGGTGACATCATGGAAGATCAAGTAGGGAATGTCCGGGGAAATCATGACCTTGTGGTCACTGATGTCATTAGAAGCCGCTGGGCACAAATAGGGAATGAGGATTCGCTCAGGTTCTCGGCCTGGCCCCTCCCTAACCCATGGCTTCTCCTCACAGGTGCTGGCTGCAGGATTCCACCTTCCAGAGGAGGAGGAGGAGGAAGAGGAGGAGGAGGAGGAGGAGAGGAAGGGGCTGCTCCCAGGGGCACTGGGCAATGCCTCACAGGGGCCGGCCCAGGTGTCCTGGCCCCAACTCCTCTCCACCTACCGCCTGCTGCACTCCTTGGAGCTCGTCTTATCTCGGGCGGTGCGGGACTTGCTGCTGCTGTCCAAGGCCAGGCACTCAGTCTGGCCCTTGGGGTTCCCAACATTGGGCCCCCAGCCCTGATTGGGTGGCTTCTTAGCCCCCTGCCCTTCACCCTTTAGTACTTTAGGGACTGGAGTCTTGGCATCAGGGCAGCCTCCGCATCATCAGCGTTGGACAAGGGAGGGCTCTTCCAGCCCCCTGCCCCAGGCCCTACCCAGTAACTGAAAGCCCCTCTGGTCCTTGCCAGCTATTTATTTCTTGGATATTTATTTATTGTTAGAGAGATGATGGTTTATTTATTGTCTCGGAGCCTGCTGGTCCTCCTTGGGCCGAGCCCCCATGCTGGGTGCCCAATAAAGCACTCTCATCCACCCCTGGCCTCCGCTTATTTTCTGGGAAGGGTTGCTGACACCCAGAGGGCAGGGCAGCCTGGAACGGGGTCAGCAACCTCTAGCCATCCTGAACCCCTCTCTGCTCCTACATTTTTGGGGTCCCTGGCCCATCTTCCCCTACTATGTCCTGCTCCGCCAGGCAGTTGCCATAGTAACCAGTGGCATCCTGAGGCCGAGCTACCGTTTTGGAAGCTCAAGGCAGCTCGTCTTTGATTCTGAGCAGTGCTCCTTAAGCCCCCCTAACCACCTTCCTTTGGCCTGGATGCGACTCCAGAGGTTAATGTTACGCCTGCTCAGTTCTGAGGGTCTTGGTGCAGGGAGTTGGGCTGGGAAGCGGAAGTCAGAGAGGGAGGCCTGTAAGGAGAATGATCGCTGTTCCCTCTCAGTCTTCCTTGCCGTCTTTATTTTTTTATTTTGCTTTTAAAAGATGGGGGTCTTGCTATGTTGCCCAGGCTGGTCTCGAACTCCTGGTCTCAAGCGCTCCTCCCACCTTGGCCTCCCAAAGCTCTGGGGTGACAGGCATGAGCCCCCGTGCCCAGCCTCCATGCAGTCCAGATAGCTGACTCAGTCTGGAGAGGAACCAGGGCAGGCACCCTGAGACGTGGTCTCAGTGGAGTAGGTGGTCCACCAGCCTGTGTTGGAGAATCAGACTCCTTAAGTCAAGGTCTTCCCAGACGTCTGGTTTTGCCTGCTCCATGAATGATACATCAAGACGCTGAGGCCCAGAGAGTGGAGAGGATGTGTCCACGGTGGCAGAGGGAGCAGGGCTCAGTGGCGTCGGAGCGAGACTTCTGGCCCCCACTCAGGGCCTGGCTCCCAGAGCGCCGGGTTTCAGTCACTGGGGCTTAGGCCGGCCCAGACGGGCTTGCAGCTCCTGCATCATGCCGGGGTGCATGAGGTCAAACCTGAAGGCAGAAGTTAGGCCCATGAGAACGGGTTCCCAGGTGCCCATGGTCTCTTCCCCACCCCAGCCGAGTTGCCCTGTGCCTACCCATGTCCCAGGGGCCTTCTCCTGGCTGGCACCGGGGTCCCATCATGCCTCAGAGGGCTTGGCTCTGGGGGTCCCTCCGGCTGGAGGGGTCTCTGCTCAGGGGCCGACAGTTCCTCCTCAGGAGGATTGGGGGCTGGGGGCTCCTCCTGCTGCTCCAGGGCTGGAGTCCGACGAAAAGAGGGCCGGGAGCGACGTTGTGAGGAGCTTCTCGAGAGGTGCACGCGGCTCCTTGGGACAGAGACGTCTAGGAGGGACCCAGGGAGCGGGGCCTGTAGGAAAGAGAGCACAGAGGACCATGGGACTGGCTTCGGGATTCCACTCATTCCCCCCCCGCAGACCCCACTAAGAGCCCTCACCTCACTCCAGCTGCTGGCAGCACCTCCTCTGGCACTGCCTGTGGCCTCAGCCGTCTCGGCTTCCCCGACTGACCCTGGCGCAGCTTCTGCAGGGGCCTGGTGTGTTGGCCACTCCTCCTGGCCCCTGACGTCTTCCAGGCTTTCTGGCTCAGTCTCCTTGGCCTCTGCCCTCCAGCCCCGGGTCACCATGAGACCCTCTGCATCAAGGAGCCTTGGTGCCTCTCCCTCAGGGTGGTGGTCCCCACGCCGCCCCTCCCTGTCTTCCCTCTGTTCTCTCTCCTGCCATCCGACAGCCTTTTCTTCCAACAGCATCCACTCTTCTAGAAGCCCTGCAGCCTCCACCGTGGCTCCCATCCCGTCTGCCCTCGCTGTCTGGGAGCCCACACGATCCAGCCCACAGCTGTCCTCTGCACCTGCAGATTCCTCTGCCTCTACCCGCCCTCCCCCAGGTCCTCCCTCCCTGGCCTCAAAAGCCTCTGCTTGGCCACCTCTGCCTGCCACCTCTTCCTCTGCTGAGCCCTCCAGGCCAAATTCCTGCCCACCTGCATGCTCTCCTGCTGCTGTCTCTTCCCTTTCTTTCAAGTCCCAGCCTTGCCCAAGCGCCCCTTCCAAAGCTTCACCAGCACCAGCAGCACTGACGTCTGGGTCCACCTCACCCCCCATAACCTCAGCAGCCACAGTGCCAGTCTGTGCGTCCTCATGGTCCTGGAGGTCCACAGCCACTGCCTGCAGCCTCCAGCCTCTCCTGGGCGTTCTGTCAGCCTCCGCCTCCCCATCCTTGGTTTCTCCGGCATAGGCCTCTCCCAGTGACAGGCCAGGCCCTGCGTCTGCTCCTGTGCTTCCATCCAGATCCTGGTTCTCTGAGACAGATGCCTCTCCCTCCTCAATTCCACATCCCGTGTCCTGGGTTGTCGGCCCTTCCCCGCCTGCCTCTGGGACTTCTGATAGTTCAGACTCTTGGTCTCCTTTGGCCTCAGCCACCGGGGTCTGGCCTCCCGCAGCCTCCTCCTCCCACTGCTCGCCATCGGCCGCATCCTCCTGGGTATTTCCTCTCTCCATGTCCCTTCTCGTGTGGTTTTCCCAGGCTCCTGGGAAGGCCTCGGACGCCTCGGGCTTTACAGACTCTGCGTGCCTGGGACCTGCCTCCAGGCTCCTCTCCTGCTCCTCTTTGCTCCGGGCCAGAACTCCCTGGAGCTCCACCTCACCTGCCTCTCTTTCCTCGGGTTGCTTACTTGGGGTCTGGGCGCCTCCCATCAGCTCAGGTCCCTGGCCTTTGGTGACCCTGTGTGTGAGGCCACCCCATTCCACCCCCAGTGGGCCGCAGCTAGTCTGGGCCGCCTCACTCTCCTCCCCTGTGAGCTCCTCCTCGGGCCTGGCCTCTGGAGTTACCTCCAAGTCAGCAGCGCCTTCAGCCTCTCCATCTGAGGGCAGCTCAGCCGCTAGATCCCTGCCACTCTCTCTCTCCTCCTGGGCCTCCTCTGCCTGTACCAGCTCCTCCAGCCTGGCCCAGTCGGCCCTGATCTCCAAGTCCCATCTCATCTCAGCCTCCTTCTCACACAGGTCCACCTGACCCTCAAAGCTCTCCCCTGCCTCCTGGCCTCCCACAGCCTCCCTCCCTGCTGTCTGGCTCTCAGCAGCCTCTTCTGTTCTCTCAGTGCCCAGGACCTGGGCCTGTTTGGGGAAAGGGCTCACCTCAGCCTCTCTCTCCTCATCCCCCTCCTCCTCTAGGACCCAGACTTTTCCAGTAGCCTCTAGGAGCCTTTCTCCTGGGACTGCTCCATATTCTGTCTGTCTGACTCCCGGGAGGTCAGCCTCCTCTTTGCCTGAGGTTGTCCAGGCCTCATCCCCGCCTGAGGCTGTCCCGGCCTCCTCCTCCCTGGCCAGGGCTGTCCCAGCCTCCTCCCCGCCTGAGGCTGTCCCGGCCTCCTCCTCCCTGGCCGGGGCTGTCCCAGCCTCCTCCCCGCCTGAGGCTGTCTCGGCCTCCTCCTCACCTGAGATTGTCCTGGCTTCCTCCCCATCTAAAATTGTCCTCGCCTCTTCCCTGCCTGGGCTTGTTCTGGCCTCCTCTCTGCCTAAGATTCCCCAGTCCTCAGGCTCTGCCCCTGGGCCCCACGTCCCCCATGCCCTAGTGCTTTCACAGGCCTTCTCCACCACCACCACCTCTTCTCCTTTCCCAGCCCCTTCGGCCCCAGGCTCCTCAGTTTCCCCTGCATCTGCCTTCCTGACCCCCTGCTCCGTCTCCCGGTTGTCCCCCGCCGCCTTTGGCCCGCCAGCACCAGCCTTCGCCTCTGGCTCCCCGTGCCAGGTCCACTCTGACTCCGCCCCTCTGGCCATCCCTGGCTCTCTTGCCCTGACCTCTTCCTCCTCCTCCTCCTGTTCCCAGATTCTCAGCCTCTCCTCTCTGTTCACTTCCTGCTCATCGGGCTCCTGCCTCTCCTGGGCTTGGCCGCTCCTCTCTTGGCAAGCCCCAGACCCTGCCTTGGATTTCTTTCTGGCCTCCAAGGGGGCACTTGGCTCCTGGCACCTGGCAGCCTTGGCTGTCTCACCAGCCCCACTGTCCTGCCTCTCTGCTTGGGACCCATGGGAGCTGCCATCTCCCCAGCTCCAGGTCTGTTCCACAGCTGAGCTCCCCGCTTCACGTCTTCTGTCCTCTCCAGGCCCTCTCAGCCCTCCAGCCCCCTCGTTTTGGCTGCCTCTAAGGCCCTCCAGGGCCTCCTGGGCTTCCTCCTCTACAATCTTCCCTGTCCTTCCCACGGCCACCGCCCCCAGTTCCTCAGCCGCCTGTGCCTCCCGCTCTACAGTGGGGACTGCATCTCCCAAGAGGTAGGAGACAAAGGTGCCGAGGGAATCCTAGGAAAAAAGAGGGAGGGGAGAGGCATTAAGGGGAGTCCCAGTCCTTTCCCTGGGGGTCCTGGCTGGAGGAGCCCAGGTTAAGGAACAGGGTACTGAGATCTGAGAGGAGAAGAGGATTTGCAGAAGGAGCCAGAAAGGGCATCGATTGGGGGTATGAGGACGCATGGGTGGAGGTGGGGTCTAAAATTCAGAAAAGATTAGGCCAGGAGTCTGCCTGATCCTGAGAAAGCAATCTCCAGTCTGAGGACATCAGAAGGAGGAGGGGAAAGGTGAGGCCCCAGGGGAGGTGCCCGGAGGTGAGGCCCCAGGGAATGGGGTGCAAGTCTCTGGCAGCTGTCTGCCCCTCTCACCAGTGCCCCCCTCAAGGCCTGGTGCAGCCCAGGGAGGTGTAGCCGGAGGAAGTCCATCCTGTCTGTGTCTGTGTGTCCAGAAAGCTGATAATGACCGTCCCCACCCACCAAGACAAGCCAATCTTCCCGAGGACCGAAGGCACTTCCTCTTCCCCTGTGTCTCCCTGATGTGTCCCCACCCCAGGCCCTGCCCACGGCCCCTGATGCCCACAGCAGCCCCCACTGCAGCCCGGGAAATGGGTGTACATCACACAGGGGACTCAGGTGCACATTTGGAAATAAAGGGTAAGGGAGAGGCCAGAAAAGTCAAAGTGGGAGCAGGAGACCTTAGAACTGGGGAGGGGGAGAGGGAGGAGACATGCGGCAACAGCAGCTCAAGTGACTCAGGTCTTGTATGCGCACCTCAGCCATTTCCGTCTCCCCTACAAGCCACAGCCACTCTGCAAGAGGAAGCTGGGGTTTGTGGTTCCTGTTTTGGCTGGGAAGAAAGAGTAGCAGTGAAGAGGGGGCTGGTGGGAGCTCTGACACATTTCAGTGTCATTAATGCTTCCGCCAGGGGCGGAAGGGGCCGGATTGGTGGCTCTAGGGTGCATCCCCTCATCTATGATTAGCCTTGCAAAAGAGAACTTGGCTAAACTTTATATTGTGGCTATCTGTGTCTTCCTCCCACCTTCCTGTGACTTCCTTGATGGCAGATGCCATGTATGAAACGCTGCTGAATTTCTAGAGCCCTGCACGGTAGTAGGATTCCATTTTCCAGCAGTTGAGTGACCTGGGAGGCACGCTAGAGGGGGCACATTCTTTTTCTTTTCTTTTCTTTTTTTTTTTTTTTTTTTGAGACGGAGTCTCGCTCTGTAGCCCAGGCTGGAGTGCAGTGGCCGGATCTCAGCTCACTGCAAGCTCCGCCTCCCGGGTTTACGCCATTCTCCGGCCTCAGCCTCCCGAGTAGCTGGGACTACAGGCACCCGCCACCTCGCCCGGCTAGTTTTTTTTTTGTATTTCTTACTAGAGACGGGGTTTCACCGTGTTAGCCAGGATGGTCTCGATCTCCTGACCTCGTGATCCGCCCGTCTCGGCCTCCCAAAGTGCTGGGATTACAGGCTTGAGCCACCGCGCCCGGCCTCTTTTTCTTTTCTTTTCTTTTCTTTTTTTTTTTTTGAGACAGTCTCACTCTGTCGCCCAGGCTGGAGTGTAGTGTCGAGATACTGGCTCACCGCAACCTCTGCCTCCCTGGTTCAAGTGATTCTCCTGCCTCAGCCTCCCATGCCCGGCTAATTTTTGTATCTTTAGTACAGACAGGGTTTTGCCATTTGGCCAGGCTGGTCTCAAACTCCTGACCTCAGGTGATCTGCCCACCTTGGCCTCCCAAAGTGTTGGGATGATGGATGTGAGCCACCACGCCTAGACCAGAGGGCACATTTCAAACAGCATTCTGAAGGCCTGGTGGTGAGAAAGAGCGGATAGAGCTGGCACAGCCCATAGCAGAGATGAGGCCGAGGACAAGAAGAGAATGCAGGATGCCACTTTCCACCTAGAGGAAGGTAAGAATATGATTCCTTATTTGGAACTACATAAAGTGACCTTGCTCTACTTCTCTTCCCCATACCCTCCTTCTCCCCTCTCCAGCCCCACTTTCCTATTCCAATTAGGGCAATTGGATGAAATCACAGCATCAGAATCTTAGGCCTTAAAAACATTTAGTCTGGCCAGGTGCGGTGGCTCACGCCTGTAGTCCCAGCACTTTGGGAAGCCAAGGCGGATGGATTGCTTGAGCTCAGGAGTTTGAGGCCAGCCTGGGCAACGTGGCAAAATCCCGTCTCTACAAAAAATACAAAAATCAGCTGGGCATGGTGGTGCGCAGCTGCTGTCCCAGCTACTCAGGAGGCTGAGGTGGGAGGATCGCCTGAGCCTGGGAGGTCAATGTTGCAGCAAACCAAGATCCTGCTGCTGCACTCCAGCCTGGGCAACAGAGCAAAACCCTGTCAAAAAAAAAAAAAAAAAAATCTGGTCTAAGCACCACCTTTGATGGAGGCAGGAATCCTGCAGCAGCCTGGAGCCAACCCAGTGGCCCTCTGGTGCTCTATTTCTTATCACTATACAGGTCTCTAAAGTCACCTTTATGTGTAACATTGTATGATCGTCAGCAATTTTCCAATTTTTTTCACACGTATATATGTGTCTCTTCTTTTCTTTTTTACTTTTTCTTTTTTTGAGAGAGGATCTTTTTTTGAGAGAGGATCTTTTTTTGAGAGACGATCTCACTCTGTCGCCCAGGCTGGAGTGCAAGTGGCGTGATCATAGCTCACTGTAGCTTCACCTCCTAGGCACAAGTGATCCTCCCACCTCAGCCTCCAAAGTACCTGTGACTACAGGCATGCACCACCACGCCTGGCTAATTTTTGTTTTATATGTATATATATTATACATATATATAGTTATATATATATTTGTACCTTGGTTTTCTCATCTGTAACACCAGGGGTTGAAGTGCTGTGATATTTTTTGGTTCTAGGATAATTTGGAAATAGGGATCTCTTAACATCTTGGATACTGCTAATAGATAATTCATGAAATCCCCTTAGATGGGTATTATGTTTATTTAGGTCTCTAAAACAATTTGTAAAATCAACAGATGGGGATAAGAATGACCTGAAGCTAGTCGTCTTTGTTCGAAACCAGAAACACTCCTGCCTCAAAAAAAAACAAAAAAAAAAAAACAAAAAAAAAACCAAAAAGGGAGGAGTAGGCAGGTCCATATTTGTTTCTGGCAAGTGAGTGCTGAAGGAAAGGAACTGAAGCCTCCCACAGCCATAACTGGTCCTGGCAGGATACCGTCTCGGTCTTGAGCGCCACTGATCTAAGGTCATAGCTCTGCTTGCTGCTCCCACCCGCTCCAGTTTAAAACCTGCGGTTCCAAGGTTCTCCGGCCCCTCCCTTTCTCACGCTCCGAAGCCGAGAAGGCCCAAAGCGAAGATAGAGAGGACCCGGAAGTAGGGAAAACCTCTGAGCACGTGATGGGGGAACACGCGGGTGCTGTCACGTGATCCGACAGCCGGCCTCTGCAAAGTGCAGAATGTTCTGCTGCTCTTAAAGGTACAGGCCGCAGGGTCCCTGCTGTAGACGGGGCGGGGGCAGAGTGCGATGGGTGGGGCGTGGTGGGTCGTAGGGCGCTCGAGATGGAGCCCCCAGCTTCCTTGATGGATCGCGGGGCGCGAGTGCCCCAGACAAGCTGGAGCTGGGACCGGCAATCGGGCGTTGATCCTTGTCGCCTGTCGCAGACCCTCATCCCTCCCGTGGGAGCCCCTTTTGGACACTCTATGACCCTAGACCCTTGGGGGACCTGAACTTGATGCGATGGGAGGCTGTGCGGGCTCGCGGCGGCGCCTTTCGGATTCCGAGGGTGAGTAATCTGGCCCACCCTCTTGGAGCGACCACCTCTGGCTCGCAGCCCACCTGAGGGGAGTGAGAGCTGACTCGGCCCCGGGAGGATACGCATGGGGCCGTCGTGCGCCAGAGAGTGGGTGGGGGTCATGCCCTCTTCTCGCTCTCCCAGGTGAGGAGACCGTCCCGGAGCCACGGCTCCCTCTATTGGACCATCAGGGCGCGCATTGGAAGAACGCGGTGGGCTTCTGGTAAGTGGCCTGAGAGTTCAGCAAGTGACAATGGCGTGGGAAGAAGGAAGTGACAGGAGGAAAGGGGGAAGAAGGAGTTAAGCTGCGCAAAGGAGCTGAACCCACAAATATTTACTGAATCCACTGGTTTGCCCGGGGGCAGCATGTAAAATTTCCAAACTTCACTCCTTATCACTTTCGGGATTTAGCCAGATCCTCATACCATCTGTAGGATTATTTACTTTTTTCCTTCAACCAATTCAGCCTTAAAGTTTTTTAATGCACATATTTTTTAAAAGAAAACTTTAAATCACGACTCCACATGGAAAACCAGCATTTTCCTAATGAACGTTTAACTAAATGCATCACTACTAAAACTTTTATTTTTTAAATTTATTTTATCTTATTCTTTTTCTTTCTGAGACAGGGTCTTGCTCTGTTGCCCAGGTTGGAATGCAGTAAAGCAATCACAGCTCACTGCAGCCTAGAACTCCTGGGCTCAAGTGATCCTCCCACCTCAGCCTCCAGGTAGCTGTGACTACAGGCGTGCACCACCTCACCTGGCTAATTTTTTAATTTTTTTATAGAGATGGGGTCTCACTATGGGACCTGGGCTGGTCTCAAACTCGTGGCCTCAAGTGATCCTCCTACCTCAACCTTCCAAAGTACTGAGATTGCAAGCATGAGCCACCATGCCGGGCCTGAACCTTTTTTTCATTTAATTTTATTTTTGAGACAGAGTCTCACTCTGTCACCCAGGCTAGAGAGCAGGGGCACGATCTCGGCTCACCAAAACCTCCGCCTCCCAGGTTCAAGCGATTCTCCTGTCTCAGCCCCCTGAATAGCTGGGATTACAGGCACGCGTCACCAGACACAGCTAATTTTTTGTATTTTTAGTAGAGATGGGATTTCACCATGCTGGCCAGGCTGGTCTGGAACTCCTGACCTTAGGTGATCCGCTTGCCTCCACCTCCCACAGTGCTGGGATTACAGGTGTGAGCCACCGTGCCCCGCCCTGAAACTTTTAAAAAGGTCATCCATATACTTTCTAAAATCATACAAATACCAAGCCTCCGGAAATACTTCTAGCATTAACCTAAACATTGAGGACTTGGATCCTCCACCCACTTCCGGACTGGGTTAGAAGTGGCTTCCCATGTACTGTTTGGAAGAGTCACTTAACCTCTCTGACCCTGGTTCCTCTACAGTCAAATGGGAAGAGTAGTATTATAGTTCTACTTCGAAGTCTTGTGAAAAGGCCCCTAATGAAATCTCTGGCACCGGACCCAGATTCCCTCCCATCACTGAGTGCAACTCTGGGAGATGAGAGTAAACAAACAGAACCTTTCCTGAATCCTAAAGGCCTTTGGTCTTATCTTGTTTTGATCCATATAGCATTCTGTGGGGGGGATAGTCAGGAGATAAATTTGTATCCCTATTTTGCACATGAGTAGACTGAGACTACGAAACAGCAGACTTGGTGCTTGAACACAGTCCTTTTGGTTTCGAGCCCCAGCATTTTTTTTTTTTTTTTTTTTGAGATAGAGTCTCAAAAAAGCAGAATCTTGGCTTACTGCAACCTCCGCCTCCCAATTCAGGCGATTCTTGTGCCTCACCCTTTGAAGTAGCTGGGATTACAGGTGTGAGCCACCACGCCCAACTGATTTTTGTATTTCCAGTAGAGACGGGATTTTGTCATGTTGGCTAGGATGATCTCGAACTCCTGGCTAGGATGATCTCGAACTCCTGGCCTCAAGTGATCTACCGGCCTCAGCCTCCCAAAGTGCTGGGATTACAGGTGTGAGCCACCGCGCCCGACTTCCCCAGGATTTTTTTTTTTTTTTTTTTTTTTTACTGTACTGCAGTGCATCAGAGGATGAGAAATGCCCCAGGAACTGAGTCACAGTGGGAGCTCAGAGGAGAGAGTGGTCATGGAGAGCTTCTGGGAGAGGCCTGGGAGGCTGGAAGTGAATCCAACTCTGTGATCCCAAAGCCCCTATTTCTTCCTCTTTTTTTTCTTTTTTTTTTTTTTTTGAGATGGAGTCTCACTCTTGTAACCCAGACTGGAGTGCAATGGTGCAATCTCGGCTCACCGCAAACTCTGCCTTTCAGGTTCAAGTGGTTCTCCTGCCGCAGCCTCCCAAGTAGCTAGGATTACAGGCATGTGCCACTTCTCCCGGCTAATTTCATATTTTTTAGTAGAGACGGGGTTTCTCCATGTTGGTCAGGCTGGTCTCAAACTCCCGACCTCAGGTGATCCGCCTACCTTGGCCCCTCAAAGTGCTGGGATTACAGGTGTGAGCCACTGTACCCGGCCTCTTCCTTTTTATTTTTTATTTTTGTAACAGGGTCTTGCTCTGTCACCCAGGCTGGAGTGCAGTGGCATGATCACAGTTCACTGCAGCCTCTAACTCCTGGACTCAAGCAATCCTCCACCTCAGCCGCCCAAGTAGCTGGGACTACAGTTCGAGCCACCACACCTGGCTAATTTTTTAATTTTTTGTAGAGATGGGGGGTCTCACTGTCTTGCCCAAGCACCAAAGCCTGTATTTCTGACCCCCACACTGAATGAAGATGGGATCTGGTGATAGAGGGAAAAAAAAAAAGAGGGAGCTGATTGAAGGGCACAGGTAAGGGGAGGTTTGGCACAAAGGCTACAGATGGCTGCAGGATCAGGAGGGAGCTGAGACCTGTCCTGCTCCTTCCAGGCTGCTGGGCCTTTGCAACAACTTCTCTTATGTGGTGATGCTGAGTGCTGCCCATGACATCCTTAGCCACGAGAGGACATCAGGAAACCAGAGCCATGTAAGTGACTCTCTACCACCACTACCATGGTTAGTCCCTGTGGGAAGATGAGGGCGTGGGACAGAGGCCCCCCTTGAAAAACTCATGGAATGGGGTGGCCAAGGGATGGCACAAGGTGGGGTAAAGTTTCCAGTCTCTGGCTGGGCACAGTGGCTCACACCCATAATCCCAGCAGTTTGGGAGGCTGAGGCAGGCAGATCACTTGAAGTCAGGAGTTCGAGACCAACCTGGCCAACATGGTGAAACTCCAACTCTACTAAAAATACAAAAACTAGCTGGGTGTGGTGGCACACACCTGTAGTCTGAGCTACTCAAGAGGCTGAGGCAGAAGAATTGCTTGAAGCCAGGAGGCAGAGGTTGCAATGAGCCAAGATCATACCACTGCACTCTAACTTGGGCAACAGAGTGAGACTCTGTCTCAAAAAAAAAGAAAACTCTTGAATGTGTTATCTAAACAAAGTCCATTTACAGGGCCATCTGTGGCCTGTGGTCTAGTAGGGTGAGACTCATATGGAAACCCCCTCTTCATTGTGCATGCAGAGACACTGAGGTCCTGAGAGGTCAGTCACTGCCGACCCAAAGCCATCCTTCAATTGAAGGCAGAGCTGGGCTGGGAGCTGGCTCTGGGTGTCTATCCCTCTGCTTCCAGGGTGAAATACATCGTTTTCTTCCATCAGGTGGACCCAGGCCCAGCGCCCATCCCCCACAACAGCTCATCACGATTTGACTGCAACTCTGTCTCTACGGCTGTGCGTACTAATCTCACCTGGTCCTCTCCTGACCCAGGGCCCCTGGGTCTATAGACCCCACTCCCAGCCCTTCACTACCCAACTGGGACTGTCATGATTAAAACCGTTGAGACCTGGGCTGGGCGCATTGGCTCACACCTGTAATCCCGGCACTTTGGGAGACCAAGGTGGGAGGATCACTTGAGCCTAGGAGTTTGAGACCAGCCTGGGCAGTATAGTGAGACCCCATCTTAAGGAAAAAGAGGAAAAAAAGGGTATATGTAATAATCGAGACCTTAATATAATTTCTGAGGCTGAGGCGGGCAAATCACTTGAGGCCAGGAGTTCAAGACCAGCCTGGCCAACATGGTGAAACCCCATCTGTACTAAAAATACAAAAATTAGCCAGGTGTGGTGGTGCATGCCTGTAATCCCAGCTACTTGGGAGGCTGAGGCAGGAGAGTCACTTGAACCCAGGAGGTGGAGGTTGTAGTGAGCTAAGATCGAGTCACTACACTCCAGCCTGGGTGGCAGAGTGAGACTCAGTCTCAAAAAAAAAAAAAAAAAAAAAGATATATATACATATATATAAAGTTTCTGAGCCCTTTCTGTATGTAGCATATATTAGCTCATTTAATCCACACAGCAGTCCTGTGAGCTAGGCGCTATGATATCCCCATTTTCCAGATGAGGAGACTGAAGCTGATAGAATATAAACTCTTGACACACAGCTAAGGAGTGGCAGAGCTGAGACTTGAACCCAGGTGTGCCTGACCCCAGAGCCTGTGTTTGTAGCAGGCCAGCTCCTACCTCTCCTTGGCCACGTGGTTGGGAGGGTTGTCCCCTGGAACCTCTGGGGTCTCACTCCTTTCTCCTGTCCCAGGCCGTGCTCCTGGCAGACATCCTCCCCACGCTCGTCATCAAATTGTTGGCTCCTCTTGGCCTTCACCTGCTGCCCTACAGGTCTGGGTGGGAGTAGCAGGAGGCAGGGCAGGCAGGAGCTGAGAATGGGGAGGCTGGGAGGGCTGAGATGCTGAGAGTAGAGACTGACCTTCCCTCTCTCTTCCGTTCTGGCCCCCTCAGCCCCCGGGTTCTTGTCAGTGGGATTTGTGCTGCTGGAAGCTTCGTCCTGGTTGCCTTTTCTCATTCTGTGGGGACCGGCCTGTGTGGTGAGTGTGCGGTTCTGTGTCAGATGGGGGTCCCTGAGGAACCGCATCAGAGCATTTGTGGGAAGAGTCTCCCCAGCCTCCCAGAGGAAAGAGATTCATTCTGTCACCGTCAGAAGCCTGCTAGGGCTATCAGCAGTAAGAGATGGGATACTGGGAAAATTTGAAGGGGTAGGCAGTGGAGGAGATGGGAGAAAATGGATGAATTAGACGGAGATTGAGGTGAACAAAGTCAAGACTCTGTGATGGGTCAGGCACGTTGACTCATGCCTATAATCCTAGTATTTTGGAAAGCCGAGGCGGGCGGATCACCTGAGGTCAGGAGTTCGAAACCAGCCTGGCCAACATGGAGAAACCGTGTCTCTACCAAAAATACAAAAATTAGCTGGGTGTGGTGGCACGAGCCTGTAATCCCAGCTACTCAGGAGGCTGAGGCAGGAGAATCTCTTGAACCTGGGAGGCAGAGGTTGCAGTGAGCCGAGATCACGCCACTGTACTCCAGCCTGGGTGACAGGGCGAGACTCCATCTCCAAAAGGAAAAGAAAATAAAAAGAAAAAGACTGATGGAGGGGCAGAGCCATCAAGGGTGCATGTCTGCTCCTGGTCTGATAACTGGGTGGATGGAGGTGCCACTCTTCATGAAGGGACACACAGGGGAGGGGGACTCTGCTTCAGACCTGGAACCTGGCCTGTACGCGAGATCTGTTGGAGCCTCTATGAGGTGATATGGAGGAGGCCATGGCCAGACACCTTAGGGGCCTGGGCGATGTGGCAAGGCGAGGTGTTACCACCCCGTTGCTTGTCCTCCCCCCAGGTGTGGTCTTGGCTAGCATCTCATCAGGCCTCGGGGAGGTCACCTTCCTCTCCCTCACTGCCTTCTACCCCAGGTAAGCAGGTGGAGCAGGGAATGTGGGGAGAGGCTGTCATATGGTCGGCCTTGGTCCTCCTGAATGTTCCTGTGTTGTCCTTCCCAGGGCTGTGATCTCCTGGTGGTCCTCAGGGACTGGGGGAGCTGGGCTGCTGGGGGCCTTGTCCTACCTGGGCCTCACCCAGGCTGGCCTCTCCCCCCAACAGACCCTGCTCTCCATGCTGGGTATCCCTGCCCTGCTGCTGGCCAGGTGAGCTGCCCTGAACTGGGAGGGAGAGGGGTCCAAGGAGAGAAAACTTGGCCATGGCCAGGCGTGGTGGCTCACGCCTGTAATCCCAGCACTTTGGGAGGCCAAGGAGGGCGGATCGCCTAAGGTCAGGAAACCAGCCTGGCCAACATGGTGAAACCCCGTCTCTACTAAAAATACAAAAATTAGCCAGATGTGTTGGCGGGTGCCTGTAGTCCCAACTACTCAGGAGGCTGAGGCAGGAAGATGGCTTGAACCCTGGAGGCAGTGGTGGCAGTGAGTTGAGATCTCACCATTGCACTCCAGCCCGGGCGACAGTAAGACTCTGTCTCAGGAAAAAAAAAAAAAAGAAAGAAAGAAAACTTGATTATGATTGCAACCTTCAAGTCCCTACCTTGCTCTGAAGGGAGGTGGAATCTGGACTCTGATAGCCCCACGTGTGAGTCCTGGAGCTGCTACTTTTTAGCTGTGTGGTGTTGAACAAGTTACTCCACCCCTCTGAACCCTCAGTTTCCCCATATCTCAAATGGCAGTCATTCTTGCTTTCCTGGGAGGTGATGAGGGTAATGCATTCAGCACAGTGTGGTTCCCAAGGTGATTAGAAATAGGATGAGGGTGGACTTTGATTAGTTCTTTTTTTTTTTGAGACAAAGTCTCGTTCTGTCACTCAGGCTGGAGTGTAGTGGCTGGTGTGATCTCAGCTCACTGCAACTTCGGTCTCCCGGGCTCTAGTGATTCTCCTGCCTCAACCTCCCACGTAGCTGGGACCACAGGCCCATGCCACCATGCCTGGCTAATTTTTTATATTTTTAGTAGACACGGGTTTCACTGTGTTGGCCAGGCTGGTCTTGAACTCCTGACCTCAAGTGATCCACCTGCATTGGCCTCCCATAATGCTGGGAATACAGGCGTGAGCCGCCATGCCTGGCCTGATATAGTTCTTGTATTTTCATGCATATTAGGAAGCACTTTGGCCAGGCATGGTGGCAGGGTGAAACCCGTCTCTACTAAAAATACAAAAATTAGCCAGGCTTAGTGGCGCTTGCCTGTAGTCCCAGCTACTCGGGAGACTGAGGCAGAAGAATCGCCAGGAGGCAGAGGTTGCAGTGAGCCGAGATCATGCCACTGCACTCCAGGCTGGGCAACAGAGCAAGACTCATCTCAAAAAAAAAAACAAAAAAAAAGGAAACACTTTGAACTAGCCAATCACACCTGACCCTTCACAAGATTAGTGCTTAGGACAAGTCCAGGTAGAAAAAGTGAGTCCATTTAAAGGAAGATATTAAGTAAATATATATACACACACACACACACAGAGGAGGAATGTGGATATGGCAAATAACATGAAGCCAGAACCTAAGTGACTAAAATCGAGGAAGTTCTGGCCTAGCACAGAGTGAACGTATAATTAATGGGAACTAGAGCAACCATTAGAATAATAATGGCCAGAAAACAGAACTGACTCGCTTGATATGAGCCAGCAGTCCAAATGAGGGCCTGCTGAGCATAGTGGCTCATGGCTGTAATCCCAGTGCTTTAATAGACTGAACCTGGAGGACCACTAGAGGTGAGAAATTTGAGACCAGCCTGGGCAGCATAGCGAGATTCCATTTATACAAAAAATGGAAAATATGAGGCGGGCTTAGTGGCAAATGCCTGTAGTCCCAGCTACTTGGGAGGCTGAGGCAGGAGGATTGCTTGAGCCTGGGAGGTCGAGACTGCAGTGAGCTATGATTGCACCACTGCATTCCAGCCTGGGTGATGGAGAAAGACCCTGTCTCTGAAAAAAAAATCACAACAAAACAAAGGCCCATGAATAGGAACAACAAGGAGATAAATTCAGCTCCAAAGAAGGAAGCCTTTGTCTACAATTGGGGCTCTCCCACACACTGTAGGCACCTTAGAGGCAGTGAGCTACCCATCTTTGGAAGTGTTCAAAGGTAGAGGTGTTCCCTGGGAAAAGAGTGGCCTAGACAGTCCCTGGGGACCTTCCCAGCCAGTAGGGTTCTCTGACCCTGCCTTCATCCTACTCCTAGCTATTTCTTGTTGCTTACATCTCCTGAGGCCCAGGACCCTGGAGGGGAAGAAGAGGCGGAGAGCTCAGCCCGGCAGCCCCTCATAAGAACCGAGGCCCCGGAGTCGAAGCCAGGTAGGAGACACCCTTAGAGAGGTCACTTTCTCTCTGGGTTTGGCCTTTTCCTCTCTGCAATGGACACAGTTATGAGGGGAAAGAGAGTGAGTGTACTGGTTATGGGAAAAGCCTTTGTCTATTTGAGAAATACTTGTTGAGGCCCAGCACAGAGGCTCACGCCTATAATATCCCAGCACTTTGGGAGGCTGAGGAAGGAGGATCTCTTGACCTCAGGAGTTTGAGTCCAGCCTGGGCAACAGAGCAAGACCCTGTCATAAAAAAGAAAAGAAAGAAAGAAAAGAAAGGGAGGGATGGAGAGGTATTAAGTGAGTACTTACCATGTGCCAGGCATTCCAATCACAAGTGCTGAGGTCCTGCGGTGGGGATAAGCTGGGATGTTCTAGCTCAAGTGATCCTTTGGAAGTGTTCAAAGGGATAAGCTTGAACCAGGAGGCGGAGGTTGCAGTGAGTCGAGATTGCACCACTGCACTCCTGCCTGGGCAACTGAGTGAGACTCTGTCTCAAAAAATAAAAACAATTTAAAAAGAGATATGAAGAGGTGTCACCTGGTTAGCTTTTTTTTTTTTTCCATCATGGTAAAAAGTATGTATATTACTCGAAGTTTACCATTTTATTATTTTTTTATCTTATTTTATTTTTTTGAGACGGAGTTTCACTCTTTTTTTTTTTTTTTTTGAGACGGAGTCTCGCTCTGTCGCCCAGGCTGGAGTGCGGTGGCGTGATCTCGGCTCACTGCAAGCTCCGCCTCCCGGGTTCACGCCATTCTCCTGCCTCAGCCTCCAGAGTAGCTGGGACTACAGATGCCCGCCACCGCGCCCGGCTAATTTTTTGTATTTTTAGTAGAGGCGAGGTTTCACCATGGTCTTGATCTCCTGACCTTGTGATCCACCTGCCTCGGCCTCCCAAAGTGCTGGGATTACAGGCAGAATTTCACTCTTGTTGCCCTGGCTGGAGTGCGATGGCGCAATCTCAGCTCACTGCAACCTCTGCCTCCCGGGTTCAAGTGATTCTCCCGCCTCAGCCACCTGAGTAGCTGGGATTACAGGCACCTGCCACCACACACGGCTAATTTTTGTATTTTTAGTAGAGATGGGGTTTCTCCATGTTGGCCAGGGTGATCTTGAACTCCTGACCTCAGGTGATCCGCCCACCTCAGCCTCCCAAATTGCTGGGATTACAAGCGTGAGCCACTGCGCCCAGCCATTTTAACAAATTTTAACATTTTAACAATTCTTAAAATTTGTTACATCCAATCCAGTGGCATGTAAGTCACTTCCCACTGTTGCGTGGTCTGGTTAATTCTGTCACACCCGGCGCCTCTTTGCCGAGTCTTCAGTGTGAAAACTTCATCTGCCCTTCTCTTTCTGTTCCCCTGCAGGCTCCAGCTCCAGCCTCTCCCTTCGGGAAAGGTGGACAGTGTTCAAGGTTCGGATGATGGCTGGGGTGTGTCCCCATGGGGGTTGCTTACCTCCGGGCCCCCCACTTACATCTTCTGCCTTTTCCAGGGTCTGCTGTGGTACATCGTCCCCTTGGTCGTGGTTTACTTTGCCGAATATTTCATCAACCAGGGACTTGTGAGTGAGGGGTGCTGGGAGGGGTGTGGAGGTGGTGACTGGGGCTGGGACCCACGCAGCCCCGTCCATCTCCCCTGTCTGGTCTTTGCTGCAGTTTGAACTCCTCTTTTTCCGGAACACTTCCCTGAGTCACGCTCAGCAATACCGCTGGTAAGAGGAGCGAGGGCGGTGGGCTGGGAGGGCGCCGTGGTGATGGGGCTGCCCTGCTCAGTAGGGACCCCGGGGAGTGGGATGGTCCCTGGAGGAGCCTCCTCTCCTACTTCCTACCCTAACCTCAGGTACCAGATGTTGTACCAGGCAGGCGTCTTTGCCTCCCGCTCTTCTCTCCGCTGCTGTCACATCCGTTTCACCTGGGCCCTGGCCCTGCTGCAGGTACCAAACCCCTGCCCCTCACTCCGTTCCCACCTTGGCTCCCAGCTTCCCCAAACTCCCCTGCTTCCCACTATCAGTAGGAAGTGTAGTTTTTTTTTTTTTGTTTGTTTGTTTTTTGAGACAGAGTCTCACTCTGTCGTCCAGGCTGGAGTGCAGTGGTGCAATCTTGGCTCACTGCAACCTCTGCCTCCCGGATTCAAGTGATTCTCCCGCCTCAGTCTCCCGAGTAGCTGGGATTACAGGCGCCTACCTCCATACCTGGCTAATTTTTGTATTTTTAGTAGAGGTGGGGTTTTGCCATATTTGCTGGTCTTGAACTCCTGACCTCAGGTGATGTGCTGGCCTCAGCCTCCCAAAGTGCTGGGATTACAGGGAAGTGGAAATTGTACACTATCATTTCTTAGCACAGGGAACTGAAGTCCAGCAGGGCTCCATGTAAAATGTATAGCCTCAGGAGCCAAGTACTCAGCCACTGAGTGACTTAGGGCAGGTCTCAGAACCACTCTGAGCCGCAATTTCCTCATGTATAAATTGGATGTGGCCAATACCTATTTTTCAGAGTAATTGTAAGAAATAGAGATGAAAGAAAGAATGGAAGAACAAGGTTTTGTATTGTGTATGTGTGTGTGTGTGTGTGTGTGTGTGTGAAGCCGTGTGGTGATTGGGCTGGGCCAGGTGGCTCATACCTGTAATCCCAGCACTTTGGGAGGCTGAGGCAGGTGGATCATTTGAGCCTGGTAGTTCAAGTCCAGCCTGGGCAACATGGCAAAATCACATCTCTACAAAAGTTAGCCAGGTGTGGTGGTGCACACCTGTAGTCTAGGAAGCTGAGGTGGGAGGATCACTTGAGCCTATGAGGTCAAGGCTGCGGTGAACCAAGGTCATGCCTCTGCACTCCAGCCTAGGCAACAGAACGAGACCCTGTCTCCCGAAAAACGAAAAAAGAAAGAAAGAAAAAGTCAGGACCTTCCTCTGTCGCCCAGGCTGGAGTACAGTGGCATGATCATAGGTCACTTACCTCATGCAAAGAGACAGGCTTTCAAATGATGTTTCTAACTATAAGAAAATGCGCAGTTCCTTTATTCTAGATAGTTAATTATAATAGAATTGGTGACTTTGTAGTCAATGGGTTATTTATCTTAAGGGTGGTGAGCAAATTCCACTGCCCTTGGTAAACAGTAGTTTACAGCTTTAAGGCACAAACACCCTTCCTTACAACAGTCTAATAAAAGGAGTTTCATATAACCAGTATTCATTGTTTCAAGGTTACAAATCCACAGTCCCTGGAGGTCACTGTTACAATAAACTGTCAACTGTGACAGGAAAGTCCTCTGCCCTTGAAATTTAGGAACTCCGCCAGTGGTGGTTCACACCTGTAATCCCAGCACTTTGGGAGCCGGAGGTAGGCGAATCACCTGAGGTCAGGAGTTCGAGACCAGTCTGGCCAACACAGTGAAACCCCGTCTCTACTAAAAATACAAAAATTAGTCGGGCATGGTGGCATCTGTCTGTCATCCCAGCTACTCACTAGGCTGAGGCAGGAGAATTGCTTGAATCTGGGAGATGCAGGTTGCAGTGAGCTGAGATCGCACCACTGCACTCCAGCCTGGGCCACACAGAGCAAGACTCTATCTCCAAAAAAAAAAAAAACCTTAGGAATTCAATTCTGTGATAGCAAAATACAGAAATAGAGATTATACTTTAGGCCAGGTGTTGTGACTCACACCTATAATCCCAATGCTTTTGGAGGCTAGGGTGGGGGGCGGACTTGAAGCCAGGAGCTTGAGACCAGACTGGGCAACATAATGAGACCCCCATCTCTAAAAAAAAAACAAAAAACAAAAAAACAGGCGGGAGAATTGCTTGAGCCCAGGAGTTTGAGAGAGCAGCCTGGGTAACGTCATGAGACCCCATCTCTACAAAAAACAGGGTGTGGTGACATTCACCTGTAATCCCAGCTACTTGGGAGGCTGAGGCAGGAGGATCGCTTCAGCCCAGGAGTTCCAGGCTGCAGTGAGCCATAATCATGCTACTGTATCCCAGCCTGGGTGAGACCCTATCTCAAAAAAAAAAAAAAAAAAGAAAAAAAAATTACACTTTAATATTATGGCAAAAGCATGTAAATATTCTCCAACCTTCTGCCTTATTTATCTGAGCAGTGCTGCAAGCCCAGGGTTTGTACCCACAAAACCCCAGATTTATAACTTGGGGTGCTTCTAGATACCACTGAAATATGTAGCTTATGGTTTTAAGCTACATGTTTTTAGCTATAATTTTTTTTTTTTTTTGAGATAAAGTCTCGCTCCATTGCCCAGGCTAGAATGCAGTGGTGCAATCTTGGCTCACTGCAACCTCTGCCTCCCACATTCAAGCAATTCTCAAGCCTCAGCCTTGCGAGTAGCTGGGATTACAGGTGCACGCCACCACGCCCGGATAATTTTTTGTTTTGTTTTGTTTTGTTTTTTAGAGACAGAGTTTCGCTCTTGTTGCTCAGGCTGGAGTGCAATAGCGTGATCTCAGCTCACTGCAACCTCCGCCTCTGGGATTCAAGCGATTCTCCTGCCTCAGCCTCCTGAGTAGCTGGGATTACAGGCACGTGCCACCACACCTGGCTAATTTTTGTATTTTTTAGTAGAGATGGGATTTCGCCATGTTGGCTAGGCTGGTCTTGAACTCCTGACCTCAGGTGATCCACCCACCTTGGCCTCCCAAAGTGCTGGGATTACGGGCGTGAGCCACCACACCTGGCTAGGGGTGTGTCCTTTTTAATGCTCAGCTTTAAGTCCACCTCAGATTTAATGAATCAAGACCTCTAGGGTAAGCCCTGCTTGGGGCATTTGTACCTAGATCCCCAGGCGATGTTTACGTGTACGAAAAGTATGAACCGCCAGGAGGTGGCCTACACACCGCACAAGAGGCAACGTGGCATGGTCAGGGCTAGGAGAATGGCACCTCCCTGAGAGACTGGGATACAGAGGTGGGACCTACACCCTGGGGTGGGGATCAAGGAGGCTTCCTGGCCAAGTGCTGAGGCAGAGGGGCAGCAACTGCTTGAGGCCAGGAGTTCAAGCCCAGCTGAATAGGATGCCCGCCTACTCCCACCTTGTTTTACCGTAGTGAACCAGTGGTTTTTCAAACAGGGGCAGTTTTGCTGCCCAGGGGATGTTGGGCAACGTCTGCAGGCATTCTTTGGTTGTTTTTTTTTTTTTTTTTTTTTTTTGAGACGGAGTCTCGCTGTGTCTCCCAGGCTGGAGTGCAGTGGCGTGATCTCGGCTCACTGCAAGCTCCACCTCCCGGGTTCACGCCATTCTCCCGCCTCAGCCTCCCAAGTAGCTGAGACTACAGGTGCCCGCCACCACGCCCGGCTAGTTTTTTGTATTTTTAGTAGAGACGGGGTTTCACCATGTTAGCCAGCATAGTCTCGATCTCCTGACCTCGTGATCCACCCGCCTCGGCCTCCCAAAGTGCTGGGATTACAGGCTTGAGCCACCGCGCCCGGCCTCTTTGGTTGTTACAACTAAGGGATGCTATGGGCATCTAGCGGGCAGAGGCCAGGGATGCTGCTAAATGCACTGCTGTACGCAGAACAGCCCTCACCACACAGAACGGCCAGCACCAAATGCCAAGAGTGCTGCATTTGAGAAATCCTGGTTTCAATGGTCCCACTTCCTTTAGGAAGCCTCCGGGTTTGTTTGTTTGTTTGTTTGTTTGTTTTTTGAGACAGGATCTTGCTCTGTCACCCAGGCTGGAGTACAGTGACACAGTCATAGCTTACTGCAGCCTCCACCTGCTGGGTTCAAGCAATTCTGCTCAGACTCCTGAGTAGCTGGAACTACAGGTGCATGCCACCACGCTCAACTAATTTTTAAATTTTTTATAGAGACAGAGTTTTGTTATGTTGCCCAGGCTGGTCTCAAACTCCTGGCCTCAAGTGATCGTCCCACCTCGGTCTCCCAATGTGCTGGTATTACCTGCATGAGCCACCGCACCAGGCTGAGGTTGGCATTTTTGGGTTTTTTTTTTTTTTGAGATGGAGTCTCTCTCTGTTGCCCAGGCTGGAGTGCAGTGGTGCAATCTTGACTCACTGCAGCCTCTGCCTCCCAGGTTCAAGCGATTCTCCTGCCTCAGCCTCCCAAGTAGCTGGGACTACAGGACCACTACACCCAGCTAATTTTTGTATTTTTAGTTGAGATGAGGTTTTACCATGTTTAGCAGAGACCAGGCCAGGCTGGTCTCGAAATCCTGACCTCAGGTAATCTGCCTGCCTCAGCCTTCCAAAGTGCTGGGGATTACAGGTGTGAGCCACCACCCTGGGCTGGTGTTGAGATTTTATCTAGGCCTGGCAGCCCTCTCCTTCACCAGTATCTCCTAGAACCAAGGGCCCCTGGAGGAGAGGTCCCCTCTCCCTCCCTGCCCCACCCTGGGCCCAGGCTCAGCCTCTCCCTCTGCTCACAGTGCCTCAACCTGGCATTCCTGCTCGCGGACGTGTGGTTCGGCTTTCTGCCAAGCATCTACTTCGTCTTCCTGATCATTCTGTATGAGGGGCTCCTGGGAGGCGCAGCCTATGTGAACACCTTCCACAACATCGCCCTGGAGGTCAGCACCGGCCGGGCAAGGGCTGTGGGTGGCCTGTCCAGGGACACCCAGGGCAGGGATGTCTGGGACTGAAGCCTCACCCCTGCTCTCTGCCCTCCCAGACCAGTGATGAGCACCGGGAGTTTGCAATGGCGACCACCTGCATCTCTGACACGCTGGGGATCTCCCTGTCGGGGCTCCTGGCTTTGCCTCTGCACGACTTCCTCTGCCAGCTCTCCTGATACTCAGGATCCTTGGGACGCAGGTCACACTCACCCGTGGGCAGAGGGGCAGGTCACATACCCAGGCCCACCCTAGAGCCCCTCCACGAACTGTGCTCCTGGCCTTTCCAGCAGGGCTGGGAGTAGGGAAGGGCTGAGACCTTGTTCCCCTTGCAGGGGGCCTAGCCATTGTCTCCCGCTCAGGGAGCTTCTTCCTGGCATCATGCCCTCTGAATAAATGCCGATTTTATCCATGGACTTCTTGTGCTGTTTTTGTCTCTAAAAAGAAAATACTTTTATTATGAAAGTAATACATGACCACTTTCCTATATATATACAGCATCAAGAAGGTATGTCAGCAGATTCCTCTCTTTTTGTTTGTTTGTTTTGTTTTTTTTTTGTTTTGTTTGACAAGAGTCTCGCTCTGTCGCCCAGGCTGGAGTGCAATGGCGCGATCTTGGCTCACTGCAGCCTCCACTTCCCGGTTCAAGCAATTCTCCTGCCTCAGCCTCCCAAGTAGCTGGGACTACAGCTGTGCACCACCACGTCCAGCCAGTTTTTATATTTTTAGTACAGATGGCGTTTTGCCATGTTGGCCAGGCTGGTCTCAAACTCATGACCTCAGGTGATCCATCCGCCTTGGCCTCCCAAAGAGCTGGGATTACAGGTGTGAGCCACTGTGCCTGGCCTCTGCCATTTTTAGGCCTTATGTATTCATTCATTCATGCATTCATTGTATGGTACAATCTATAAACAATCATGTTGGACATTCTTTCCAGCATGAAAGTTTCCAGAGAAGTGGAAAGAATTGTGCAGTGAATCACCCTGAGTGTGCACTACCAGGTTCTATGTTAACATTTTGTTACAGTTGCTTTATCATGTAGTCCAGCCCCCATCAAATCTATCCGCTCACTGTTCCATCACACCCTGCTGAGGCATTTTATTTTTTATAATTTTTTTTATTTTTAGAGACAGGGTTGCACTCTGTCACCCAGGCTGAAGTGCAGTGGCACAGTCATGGCTCACTGTGGCCTGGACCTCCTAGACTCAAACAATCCTCACACCTTGGCCTCCCAAGTAGCTGGGACTACAAGTGCACGACACCAAACCCAGGTAATTTTTTTTTTTTGTAGAGATGCGATCTTCCTATGTTACTCAGGCTGATCTTGAACTCCTGAGCTCAAGCAATCCTGCCTCGGCCTCCGAAAGTACTGAGATTACAAGCATGAGCCACTGCTCCTGGCCTATAGTCCTGTTATTAGGTACAGTTTATATACACAGTAAAAAGTATAAATTGTTAGCCGGGCGCGGTGGCTCACGCCTGTAATCCCAGCACTTTGGGAGGCCGAGGTGGGCGGATCACGAGGTCAGGAGATCGAGACCATCCTGGCTAACATGGTGAAACCCCCGTCTCTACTAAAAATACAAAAAAATTAGCCGGGCATAGTGGCGGGCGCCTGTAGTCCCAGCTACTCGGGAGGCTGAGGCAGGAGAATGGCATAAACCCGGGAGGCGGAGCTTGCAGTGAGCCGAGATTGTGCCACTGCACTCTAGCCTGGGCAACAGAGCGAGACTCCGTCTCAAAAAAAAAAAAAAAAAAAAGTATAAATTGTTACATATTTTTACAGTAAACAGAGTCTGGGCCAGGCGCCATGGCTCACGCCTATAATCCCAGCACTTTGGGAGGCCAAGGCAGGCACGGGTGGATCACCTGAGGTCAGGAGTTTGAGACCAGCCTGGACAATGTGACAAAACCCTGTCTCCACTAAAAATATAAAAAATGATCCAGGTGTGGTGGCATGCACCTGTAGTCCCAGCTACTTGGAAGGCTGAGGCACGAGAATTGCTTGATCCTAGGAGGCAGAGGTTGTGGTGAGCTGAAATTGTGCCACCGCACTCCAGCCTGAGTGACAGAGCAAGACTCTGTCTCAAAAAGAAAAACAACTGAGTCTGGCTTAGTGTTTCTCATACTTCATTGTTACCCTTTCTAATATATTTACCATATTTGAACCTAACAGTAGTACTTTTATTTACTTAATAGTTTTCATTAAAGCAACTAACCTTTAATATAAATTCAGTTATTTTAAAGGGAAGCATCATTATTAAAATCATGAGTTTGAAGTGATATATATGTATTTTCTTTTTTTTTTTTTTTTTTTTTTTTTTTTTTTTTGAGACGGAGTCTCGCTCTGTAGCCCGGGCTGGAGTGCAGTGGCCGGATCTCAGCTCACTGCAAGCTCCGCCTCCCGGGTTCACGCCATTCTCCAACCTCAGCCTCCCGAGTAGCTGGGACTACAGGCGCTGCCACCTCGCCCGGCTATTTTTTGTATTTCTTAGTAGAGACGGGGTTTCACCGTGTTAGCCAGGATGGTCTCGATCTCCTGACCTCGTGATCCGCCCATCTCGGCCTCCCAAAGTGCTGGGATTACAGGCTTGAGCCACCGCGCCCGGCGATATATATGTATTTTCTACTATACTTTAAATAGTTATGTAACTATTGGAGTTTAAAATGAACATACAAGTTCCCCCTGAGGCTACTCCATCACGACCAGTGATGTTTGTGGACCCAGATCTAGGAAATGCTGACCCACTGGTTAATAGCATGGGCTTGGAGGGCAGAAGGAACTGACTTTCAGGTGCCAACCCTGCCATTCACTAGCTGTATGACCTTGGGCAAGTCACTTCACCTCGCTGCACCTCAGTTTCCTGATCTCTCCAATGGGATAATAATAGCACCAGCACTTCATAAGGTGCTTTTGGAAACTACATGAGATCACGTCAACACCCAATAAACATCAGCTCTGATCATGCTATGATATGACTCCTGCCTCTCACCTTTGCATTGCATTATACCCATGTTTCTCAAGCCTTAGTGTGCACTGGAGGCCTTGTTTTTGTTTTTGTTTTCTTGGAGACCAAGAGCCTTGCTCTGTCACCCAGGCTGGAGTACAGTGGCACGATCATGGCTCACTGCAGCCTCAACCTCCTGGGCTCAAGGGATCCTCCTGCCTCAGTCTCCTGAGTATCTAAGACTGCAGGCACGCACCACCATACCTGGCTAATTTTTATATTTTTGGTAGAGATGGGGTTTTACCATGTTGTCCAGGCTGGTCTTGTACTCCAGAGCTCAAGTGATCCACCCACCTTGACCTCCCAAAGTGCCAGGATTACAAGTGTGAGCCACTGCGCCCGGCCCTGCCTGGCTAATTTTTCTGTAGAGACGAGGTCTTGCTATGTTGCTGAGGCTGGACTGGAACTACTGGCCTCAAGCAATCCACCTGCCTCAGCCTCCCAAAGAGCTGGGATGATTATTCATGAGCCACCACACCCAGCCACAATGTTTTATTTATCCATTTGTTAGTTGATGGATATTTGGGTTTCAATTTTTTGACTTACTATGAATCATGCTGCTATAAATGTTCGTATAAAGTTTTTGTGTGGACACATGTTTTCCATTTCTCTCGGATAATATCAAGGAGTGGAATTGCTGGGTCGGTGGTAATTTTGTTTGATCCTTTGAGGAACTACCATACTGTTTCCCAAAGTGGCTGCAATTTTACATTCCACTGGCAGTGTAGGAGGACTCTAATTTATCCATGTCCCCACCAATACTTGCTCTTTTCCATTTTTTTTCCACTGCAGCCTCCGCCTCACCGGTTCAAGCGATTCCCCTGCCCTTTTTTTTTTTTTTTTTCTTTTTGAGACAGTCTGCTCTGTTGCCCAGGCTGGAGTGCAGTGGTGTTATCTTGGCTCACTGCAACCTCAGTCTCCCGAGTTCAAGTGATTCTCCCACCTTAGTCTCCCAAGTAGCTGGGATTACAAGCATGCGCCACTACACCCGGCTAATTCTTGTTTTTTGTTTTTTCAGATGAAGTCTTGCTCTGTCGCCAGGCTGGAGTGCAGTGGCACAATCTCTGCTCACTGCAGCCTCTGCTCCCGGGTTCAAGCTATTCTCCTGCCTCAGCCTCCCAAGTAGCTGGGATTACAGGCGCCCACCACCACACCCGGCTAATTTTTGTATTTTTTATGGAGACAGGATTTCGCCATGTTGGCCAGGCTGGTCTCCAACTCCTAAACTTAGATGATCCGTCGTCGTTGGCCTCCCAGAGTGCTGGGATTACAGGCATGAGCCACCGTGCCCAGCCTCTTTTCTGTTTTTTTGTTTTGTTTTGTTTTGTTTTGGTTGGCTGGTTTGGGTTTCATTATCGCCTTTCTAGTGAGTGTAAAGTGGTGTCTCATTGTGGTTTTGATTTGCATGTCCCTGGTGACTAATGATGCTGAGCATCTTTCCATGTCCTTATTGACTGTATGTATAGTTCTTTGAGAAATGTCTACTCAGATCTTTGCCCATTTTTAAATGGGATTGTTTGTCTTTTTTTATGGAAGAGCCAGAGATCTGAAGTCTTTTTGAGTTGTGAGATTTCTTCATATATTCTAGACAGAAGTCCTTTATAAGATACATGATTTGATTCTCCCATTCTGTATTGTCTTTTTACTTTTTTGATATTGTCTTTTGGTACGGAAAGACACTTATTTTGATGAAGTCCAATTTATCTATTTTTTGTTTGGTTGCTTATGCTTCTGGTAACATACCTAAGTGGGAGCCAGGTGTAGTGGCTCATGCCTGTAATCCCAGCACTTTGGGAGGCCAAGGTGGGAGGTTTGCTTGAGACCAGGAGTTCGAGACCAGCATGAGCAACATAGCAAGGTTCCATCTCTGTAAAACATTTAAAAAATGATAAAATGGGCCAGGCGCAGTGGCTCAAGCCTGTAATCCCAGCACTTTGGGAGGCCGAGACGGGCGGATCACTAGGTCAGGAGATCGAGACCATCCTGGCTAACACGGCAAAACCCCGTCTCTACTAAAAACCCAAAAAATTAGCCGGGCGAGGTGGCGGCGCCTGTGGTCCCAGCTACTCGGGAGGCTGAGGCAGAAGAATGGCGGGAACCCGGGAGGCGGAGCTTGCAGTGAGCTGAGATCTGGCCACTGCACTCCAGCCTGGGTGACAGAGCGAGACTCTGTCTCAAAAAAAAAAAAAATAATAAAAATAATAAATAAATAAATAAATAATAATAAAAAATTAAAAAAAAAAATGATAAAATGAGGCTGGATGTGGTGGCTCACACCTATAATCCCAGCATTCTGGGAGGCAAGAGGACAACTTGGGCCGGGAGTTTAAGACCAGTCTGGGCAACATGGCAAAAACCTGTCTCTACCAAAAAATATAATAATAATAATAATAATTATTATTATTATCCAGGCAAGGTATGCCTGTAGTCCCAGCTACTTAGGAGGCTGAGGCAGGAGAATTGCTTGAGCCCGAAAGGTGGAGCTTGCTTTGAGCTGAGATTGAACCATCGCACTCCAGCCTGGGTGACAGGAATGAAACCCTGTCTCAAAAAATAAAATAAAATAAAATAAGCCGGGTGTTGTGCTGCATACCTGTACTCCCAGTTACTCAGGAGGCTGAAGTGGAAGGATCACTTGGGCCCAGGAATTCGAGGCTGCAATGAGCTATGATCATACCAATGCACCCCAACCTGGGCACAGAGAAAGACCCTATCTCTTAAAAAACAAAGAGGGGCTGGGCACGGTGGCTCACACCTGTAATCCCAGCACTTTGGGAGGCCGAGGCAGACGGATCACGAGGTCAGGAGATCGAGACCATCCTGGCTAACACGGTGAAACCCCATCTCTACTAAAAATACAAAAAATTAGCCAGGCATGGTGGCAGGCGCCTGTGTAGTCCCAGCTACTCGGGAGGCTGAGGCAGGAGAATGGTGTGAACCTGGGAGGCAGACAGAGCGAGACTCCACTAAAAAAAAAAAACAACAAAGAAACAAACCCCACACACATCTAAGAAACTGTTGCCAAATCCAAGGTCATGAGGATTTACTCCTATATTTTCTTTTTTCTTTCTTTCAGTGGGGTAGTACTGCCCCCTAGGGTCATTTTGGAAGCTTGTTTGTGGAGGCCTTGATCTCACCGTGAATGTGACAGTGTCCTTAAAGGGAGAGAGCAAAGCCATCCTGCCATGCATGGTATGGTCCTGGATGAAGAGAGATTCTTCTACATTTTAGTGGTTTTTTAATATCCACCCCCGGACATCCAACAATATGTGCTAAGAATCTAACTTCATTTTACATTATATATGAACCAAAGTTTTTTTTTCTTTCAGTATGGAGTCTTGCTCAGTCTCTCAAGCTGGAGTGCAATAGTGCGATCTCAGCTCACCGCAACCTCAGCCTCCCAGGTTCAAGCAATTCTCCTGCCCCTGCCTCTTGAATAGCTGGGATTACAGGCATGCACCAGCACACCTGGCTAATTTTTGTATTTTTAGTAGGGAAGGGGGTTTCACCATGTTGGCCAGGCTGGTCTTGAACTCCTGACCTCAGGTGATCCACCCACCTCAGCCTCCCAAAGTGCTGGGATTACAGGCGTGAGCCACTGTGCCCAGTCTAAACCCAAAGTATTTCTTACTTGGTTTTAATATACATTGAATTTTTCAAGAATTCAACTATCACGTATTAGTATGAACTAAATGTTTGTGTCCTCCTGCCAAACGCATATGTTGAAGCCCCAATGTGATAGTATTTGAAGGTGAGAAGGTGAGGCTCTTGGAAGGTAATTGGAGCTAGATTACGTCATGAGGGTGGGAGACTTCATGATGGTATTAATGCCCTTGCAGAAAGAGAACGAGACAAGTAATCTCTTTCTCCACCAAGTGGCAATACAGCAAGAAGGCAGCTGTCAGCAAACCAGGAACAGAGCCTTCACCAGACACCAAATCAATTTTGCCAGCACCTCGATCTTGGACTTCCCGCCTCCAGAACTGTGAAAAATAAATATTTTTTTTTTTTTTTTTTTTTTTTTTGAGACGGAGTCTCGCTCTGTCGCCCAGGCTGGAGTGCAGTGGCGCGATCTCGGCTCACTGCAAGCTCCGCCTCCCGGGTTCACGCCATTCTCCTGCCTCAGCCTCCCGAGTAGCTGGGACTACAGGCGCCCACAACCGCGCCCGGCTAATTTTTTGTATTTTTAGTAGAGACGGGGTTTCACCGTGGTCTCGATCTCCTGACCTTGTGATCCGCCCGCCTCGGCCCCCCAAAGTGCTGGGATTACAGGCGTGAGCCACCGCGCCCGGCATAAATATTGTTTTTTAAGCCACCCTGTTTATGGTATTTTGTTATAGCAGCCTGAGCTGACTAAAATCTCAGGTCATTGAAGGAAGATGTATTTTGCTTCATTGGGATCTTTACCAAGAGTTGTTCGCTGCACTTGGACAATTCCTTTACTGAAGGCAACACACATAGTAAAATCCATTGCTTACCAGCTGCACTGCAGTGCCTCAGTCACCATGATTCTAAGTATAAAAATGATAAGTATAGGCCAGGTGCAGTATCTCACGCCTGTAATTTCACCAGTTTGGGAGGCTGAGGCACTTGAGATCAGGAGTTCGATTCCAGCCTGGCCAACATGGTGAAACCCTGTCTCTACTAAAGATACAAAAATTAGCTAAGCGTGATGGTGGGTGCCTATAATCCCAGCTACTTGGGAGGCTGAGGCAGGAGAATCACTTGAACCCAGGAGGCAGAGGTTGCAGTGAGCTGAGATCGTGCCATTGCACTCCAGCTGGGGCATCAAGAGTGAAACTCCATCTCAAAAAAAAAAAAAAAAAGAAAAAATCTAGCTACTAGCTATATGCTATTTCAAGATGTGTATAAATATCATTATTATACAGAAATATTGAAAAGCAATTAATAAAAAACATCAGGCCAATACCAACTAAAATGAAGTTGGAAAAGCTACATTAATATCAGAAAAAATAGACTTTCACACAAAAAGTATTACTGCAGATAAAGAGTGTCATCTCATAATAATAAAATAGTCCCAGCCTGGCCAACATGGCAAAACCCCATCTCTACTAAAAAATACAAAAATTAGCTAGGTGTGGTGCCACGTGCCTGTAATCCCAGCTACTTAGAAGGCTGAGGCAGGAGAATCGCTTGAACCTAGGAGGTGGAGGTTACCGTGAGCCGAGATCATGCCAGTGCACTCCAGCGTGGGTGACAGAGCAAGACTCCATCTCAAAAAATAAATAAATAAAAAATAAAATATTCAATTCAACAGGGATGTATAACAAAAACTACTCTGTACGTAATAATAAAAGTTTAAAACATATGATGTAAATATTGAAAAAAATGTTGATACAAGCTTTATTTATAATGTGGCCAGGTATGGTGGCTCACACCGGTAATCCCAGCACTTTAGGAGGCCAGGGTGGGAGGATCACCTGAGATCAGGATTTCAAGACCAGCCTGGCCTGGTCTCTACTAAACATGATGAAACCTCGTCTCTACTAAAAATACAAAAATTAGCCAGGTGTGATGGTGCATGCCTGTAATCTAAGCTAATCCGGAGGCTGAGGCACCAGAACCTCTTGAACCCGGGAGGCAGAGGTTGCAGTGAGCCAAGATTGTGCGGCTGCACTTCATCATGGAGAACACAGTGAGACTCCATTAAAAAAAAAAAAAAAAAAACCAAAAACAGGAGAATGGATACATTGTGGTATCATCATTCAGCTGAAAACCATTCAGGAATTTAAAAAGAATGACTGCCCCAGGCGCGGTGGCTCACGCCTGTAATTCCAGCACTTTGGGAGGCCGAGGTGGGCAGATCACCTGAGGTCAGGAGTTCGAGACCAACCTGACCAAAATGGAGAAACCCCCATCTCTACTAAAAAATACAAAAAACTAGCCGGGCGAGGTGGCAGGCGTCTGTAGTCCCAGCTACTTGGGAGGCTAAGGCAGGAGAATGGCATGAACCCGGGAGGCGGAGCTTGCAGTGAGCTGAGATCTGGCCACTGAACTCCAGCCTGGGAGACAGAGCGGGACTCCGTCTCCAAAAAAAAAAAAAAAAAAAAAATGTAAAATTAGCCAGGTGTGGTGGTGCATGCCTGTGATCCCAGCTACTTGTGAGGCTGAAGCAGGAGAATAGCTTGAGGCAGGGTTGCGGCGAGCCAAGATCGCGCCATTGCACTCCAACCTGGACAACAAGAGCAAAACTCTGTCTCAAAAAACAAACAAACAAACAAACAAGAATGTCCTACCATACTGGTGCACTTCACATGGATGAATCGCATAAGTATTATGGTCAGCAAAAGAAGCCAGGTATAAAAGAGTATATGCCTTAATTTCTGTTTATATGAAGCTCAAGAACCAGCAAAACTGGCCAGGCGCAGTGGCTCACGTTTGTAATGCCAGTGCTTTGGGAGGCTGAGTCAGGATGATTGCTTGAGGCCAGGAGTTTGAGACCAGTCTGGGAACATAGTAAGGCCCCTATCTCTACAAAAAACAAAAACCCCACAAAAAACATTAGCTGAACTTGGTGGTGTACACCTGTGGTCCCTGCTACTTGGGAGGCTGAGCTAGGAGGATCCCTTAAACCCAGGAGTTCAAGGCTGCAGTGAGCTGGGATCTCACAATTGCACACCAGCCTGGGCAAGAAAGTGAGATCTTGTCTCTAGTAAAAAAAAAAAAATCAAAAAACAGGCAAAACTAATAGAAGACGATAGACACCAAACCAGTGATTGATTAGTGCAGTTGGTTCATTTAGCTATATGTATGTTGTCTTTCAATAATTACAATAATGGGCAGGGTGTGTGACTCATGCCTGTAATCCCAGCATCTTGGGAGGCTGAGGCAGGCAGAGCACTTGAGGCTAGGGGTTTGAGACCAGCCTGGCCAATATGGTGAAACCCTGTCTCTACTAAAAATACAAACATTAGTTGGGTGTGGTGGTACATGCCTGTAATCCCAGCTACTCCAGTGGCTGAGACAGGAAAATTGCTTGAGCCTCGGAGGCGGAGGTGTCAGTGAGCAGAAATCGTGCCACTGCACTCACGCCTGGGCGACAGAGCAAGGCTCTGTTTCCAAAGAAAAAATTTATAATAATAAATTGAACATGTACTATGTGAAATGCACCGAGGGGGATACTAAGACATTCCTGTCTTCAAGGTACTCGAGGTCTATTTGAGAAAATTAAACACAAAGCAAAATACAATAAAATTGTGTGTGTCAGAAAGTTATGTTATCCGTGAATTTCAGTCTTTTTTTTTTTTTTTGAGACTAAGTCTCTCTCTGTTGCCAGGCTGGAGTGCAGTGGCGTGATCTCGGCTCACTGCAACCTCCGCCTACCAGGTTCAAGTGATTCTCCTGCCTCAGCCTCCCGACTAGCTGAGACTACAGGCACGCGCCACCATGCCCAGCTAATTTTTGTATTTTTGGTAGAGATGGGGTTTCACCATGTTGGCCAGGATGGTCTCGATCTCTTGACCTCATGATCCGCCCACCTCAGCCTCCCAAAGTGCTGGGATTACAGGCATGAGCCACTATGCCCAGCCCGAATGTCTTTTGAGATATCTATTTTAGAAAGGGGATATTGAAGCCAGGAGCATTGGCTCACACATGCAATTCCAACACTTTGGGAGGCCAAGGCAGGAGGATCACTTGAGCCCAGGAGTTTGAGGGCAGCCTGGACAACATAGCGAGACTCCGTCTCTAAAAAAATAAAAATAAATGAGTATCATCCAGGCACAGTGGCTCACGTCTGTAATCCCAGCACTTTGGGAGGCCAAGGCGGGTGGATCACTTGAGGTCAGGAGTTCAAGACCAGTCTGACCAACATGGTGAAACTCTTATCTCTACTAAAAATACAAAAATTAGTCAGACGTGGTGGCGCATGCCTGTAATTCCAGCTACTCACAAGGCTGAGGCAGGAGAACCATTTGAACCCAGGAGGTGGAGGGTGCAGTGAGCCGAGATCACACCACTACACTCCAGCCTGGGCAACAGAGCAAAACTCTGTCTCAGGGCTCATTGTACATCTGTAAATCCACAAATATCTTTTTTTTGGGGGGGATGGAATTTTGCTCTTGTTGCCCAGGCTGGAGTGCAATGGTGTTATCTTGGCTCACTTCAACCTCCACCTCATGGGTTCAAGCAATTCTCCTGCCTCAGCCTCCTGAGTAGCTGGGATTTACAGGCACACACCACCACATCCAGCTCATATTTGTATTTTTAGTAAATAAGGGGTTTCACCATGTTGTCCAAGCTCGTCTAGAACTCCTGACCTCAGGTGATCTGCCCACCTCGGCCTCCCAAAATGCTGGGATTACGGGCGTGAGCCACCGCGCCTGGCTCTCTTTACTTTTAAACAGTATGTGTACATTATTACAAAATGTAAATGGTACAACAGAATACACAGGAAGAAAAAGAATATGCAGGAAAAAATGTTTCTTTCCCGCCCTGACCTCCGGTTCATCAGCTTTTCTCTGTAGAAGCAAACACAATTGTCAGTTTATAGCATTATCTTCCAGATGTCGCTTTGTGCCCTCTCTCTCCGTATCTCTTTGTGTATACACACACACACACACACACACACACACACACACAGTTGACCCTTGAACCATGTGCAGGTCTATGTATATGTGGATTTTATTCAATAAATACAGTCAATCCTCCATACAGGTGGGTTCCACATCTGGAACCAAATGCCAACCAAAAATAACAGTATTCATTGGATTTGAAACCCGTGTATACCAAGGGCCCACATTTTGTAACCACGGGTTCCACAGGGGCAACTGTGGGACTTGAGTATGGACAGATTTTGGTATCTCCCAGGAGTACTGGAACCAATCCCCAGAGGATACCAAGGAATGACTAGATAGAGAGAGAGAGAGAAAGGATATAGATAGATGTGTGTATTGTGTGTGTGTATATAAATTATATAGATCAGGGTGTGTATGTGTGTCTGTGTGTGTGTGTGTCTACCTGGAACATATCTATCCCTACTAGTGTTTCCTGCATCTTATTTCATTATTCATATATCTTGCAGCTCATTCTGTATCAGTGCATATCGCTCTGTCTCATTCTTTTTGTTTGTTTCAATTTCTGTGGAGAGAAGACATGGGAGGAGGGGAAAGAGAGAGACAGAAGAGAGGGAAGGAGGAGGACGGAGGAGGGAAAACAAGGGTTACAGCTAGGGTGTGTGCAGAGGCATTGCTATATTTTAACCCCAACAGACCAGCCACTGAATGTGCCCTGAACTTTAGTACCTTCAGGATTTTGTCGATACTGTTCCCTCTACCGAAAATGGCCTCCTTTCTTTCCTCTCAATCTGCTAATTCCTGCTATTCTTTCAGGAGACTATTGTCCCTCCAGTGCTAAAGAGAGTTAGACATGCAGCAAATGCTGAATGTATGAAACTGAAATGGGAAAAGTTCCTTCCCTATCCCCCTCACAGGGCATGTGATGGGGGTGTGGTTGCTTCTTCAGTGCCCCGCTGCTCAATCCTCTAGGGGGAGCAAGCAGATGGGCAGACTGTGGGGCTGTGACCCCACGGCAGTGTCTACGGGTGAAAGCTTACAGCTCTGAAGCCCCAGGGGGCGTGTGTTACAGGGTGCTCTTTTAGTTTTGCCGTTTGTAGGATCCATAGGCACTTTGTGTTAGTGAGCTCAGTTAGACCCCCTGCCTTACCGCAAGGACAGAGGGCTTTCTGTATCCCAGGATTCTTGCCTTGGTGTACCGGAAGAATCAGATCACACGTGGGCTTGGAGAATGAGTGCAAGGCTTTATTAAATGGAAGTAGCTCTCAGCAGATGGGTGAGCCAGAGGGAGATGGAGTGGGAAGGTGGTATTCCCCCTGAGTCAGGCCACTCAGCAGCTCTCCTCCCACCTTCTGGCCAAACTCTACATCATTCGGCTGGTGGATGGCCTGCTGGCCTGCCCATACCTGTCAGTGCACTTTTATGCTGTCCAGCTGCCTGTGTGAGTGCCCGCTAGGGTCTTGGTTTGTTTTTTTTTTGTTTGTTTGTTTGAGAAGAAGTCTTGCTCTGTCACCCAGGCTGGAGTGCAGCAGCGCAATCTCGGCTCATTGCAACCTCCGCCTCCTGGGTTCAATCAATTATCTGCCTCAGCCTCCCAAGTAGCTGGGATTACAGGCGCCTGCCACCACGCCCAGCTAATTCTTTGTACTTTTAGTAGAGACGGGGTTTCACCATTTTGGCCAGGCTGGTCTCGATCTCCTGACCTCAGGTGATCCACCCACCTCAGCCTCCCAAAGTGCTGGGATTATAGGCATGAACCACGGCAACCAGCCTTGTTTTTTTTGTTTGTTTGTTTGTTTGTTTTTGAGATGGAGTCTCGCTCTGTCGCCAGGCTGGAGTGCAGGGGTGCAATCTTGGCTCACTGCAACCTCTGCCTCCTGGATTCAAGCGATTCTCGTGCCTCAGTCTCCCAAGTAACTGGGATTACAGGCACGCGCCACCACACCCAGCTAATTTTCAAATTTTTAGTAGAGACAGGGTTTCACCCTGTTTGGCCACGCTGGTCTCGAACTCCTGATCTCAGGTGATTCACCCACCGTAGCCTCCAAAAGTGCTGGGATTACAGGAATGAGCCAGTGTACCCAGCCGGATCTTGGGATTTTTATAGGCACAGGTTGGGAGCGTGGCGGGCCAGGGTGGTCTTGGGAAATGCAACCTTTGGGCACAAAAATAGAAATGCCTGTCCTCACCTAGGTCAATGCGCACAGGCGCCGGGGGTGAAGCCCTAGCCAGGGACCATGCTCTTCCCTTCCCAGCACTTCTCTGTCCCACTTCCATATCAAAACCACCTTGAAAATGTAACACAGTCCCTTGCACTAAAACCTCTGCCAATGGCGGCTCCAAACCACAGGCTTATAAAGACCTGCAAGATCTAGCATTGTCTACTTTTTTTTTTTGAGATGAAGTCTCGCTCTGTCGCCCAGCCTGGAGTGCAGTGGTGTGATCTCGGCTCACTGCAATCTCTTCCTCCCAGATTCAAGCGATTCTCCTGCCTCAGCCTCCCAAGTAGCTGGGATTACAGGCATGCACCACCATGACAGGCTAATTTTGTATTTTTAGTAGAGATGGGGTTCCTCCATATTGGTCAGGCTGGTCTCGAACTCCTGACCTCAGGTAATTCACCCACCTCAGCCTCCCAGAGTGTTGGAATTACAGGAGTGAGCCACTGCACCCGGCTAGCATTGTCTACTTCTTCTTCTTCTTCTTCTTTTTTTTTTTTTTTTGAGATGGAGTTTCGCTCTTGTTGTCCAGGCCGGAGTCCAATGACGCGATCTCGACTCACCACAACCTCCGCCTCCCGGGTTCAAGCGATTCTCCTGCCTCAGCCTCCCGAGTAGCTGGGATTACAGGCATGCACCACCATGCCTGGTAATTTTGTATTTTTAGTAGAGATGGGGGTTTCTCCATATTGGTCAGGCTGGTCTCGAACTCCTGACCTCGGGTAATCCGCCCGCCTCTGCCTCCCAAAGTGCTGGGATTACAGGCGTGAGCCACCGCACCCGGCAGGATTATCTACTTCTATACTATTAATGCCTATTAATGCTGTAATCACACGCGTGAGCCACCGCGCCCCGCCGATCTTCGTGTTTTAAATCCCGACACCAACGCGCGGCAGGATTCGCGACGCCTGCAGTCAAGGTCTCAGCGCTCAGTTCCCTCAGGCTTGTCCCCGCCCCCGTATCTTGGGAAGGCCACTGGGAGTTGTAGTCTCCCAGTGTAGTTCGTCGGCGCTTCCCGGAAGTGACGCGAGGACCCGCCTTCTCTCTCGGCGTTTCCGCTGTCACGGATCTGCGGTGTGACTCGCGAGCTCAGCTGGTTGGTATTCTTTGGGCCTCGTGCTTCGTGGTGGGAGACCCGGATCGAGGTCCAGGTGGTGCCGGTGAGGGGTCGGGCGTCGGGAGGTGGTGGCCCGGGCCTCTTCGCGTGGCCGGTGACGCCTTGGCTCCCCCGCAGGTCCGGCCGTAGCACCTCCGCGCCGTCGCCATGTCGCGGTTTTTCACCACCGGTTCGGACAGCGAGTCCGAGTCGTCCCTGTCCGGGGAGGAGCTCGTCACCAAACCTGTCGGAGGCAACTATGGCAAACAGTGAGTTGCAGGGGCGATGCCCGTGACCATTCTGGGAGTGCGGGGTTAGGCGGGCTGTGGAAAGCAGTGTACATGGGAGGGGATGGAGGTGAGGGCGGGGAGAGCGGGTTCGGACAATGACCAGAGTTTGCGGGATCGGAGCGGTGTTGGAGAGACAGCCTTAGAGGGCTGTGATAGCGGGAGGCCACCCACCAGGCACAAGGGATAGAATCACAGGGGTTTCCCACTGGCGAGAGCTGTTGCATCAGCTTCCTAACTGGCCTTAAGTCTACAGTCTCTATCTTTCTCCTCTCATCTTACCGCCGAGAAGTCCTTAGTGACTTCTCACTGCTCACAGAAGGAAACGCAAAATGCTTGATTGGTGTCTGGGAGCCCCCTGATGTGACTCTGAAGTCTGGCCACCTGCTGTGTACGCAGGTGCTTAAACGTTTTATATGCTTGTTCACCTCTACGGAAATGCCCATCCCCCGATTCTGTACATTGTTTTTTTACCCTTTGAAACAATAGAATGGTTTTTCCTTTTCCCTTTTTTTTTTTTTTTTGAGGGGTCATAATTCACAGCCTCGACCTTCAGATCTCAAGCTATCCTCTCACCTCAGCCTCTCAAGTAGATGGAACTACAGGTGCACGCCATCGCGGCGGGCTAATTGTTTTTAATTTTTTGTAGAGAAGGGATCTCACTGTGTTGCTTAGGCTGGTTCTGAACTCCTGGGCTCAAGTGAACCTCCTGCCTGGCATTCTAAAGTGTTGGGATTACAGGCATGAGCCACTATGCCCTGCTGGAATGGTGTTTCTTAAACATCTGCCATATGCTTGTGCTACTGTTTTAAAAGTATGTATTGCACATGTATAGGCCAGTATGCATATGATTTCATGTCACTTCCACAGGTGGAAACCAATGTCATTTGCCATAAAATACCAAATAATCCAGGCTGGGCAGGTGGCTCAAGCCTATAATCCTGGCACTTTGGGAGGCTGAGGTGGGCGGATTACTTGAGGTCAGGAGTTTGAGACCAGCCTGGCCAATAAGGTGAAACCCATCTCTACTAAAAATACAAAAATTAGCCGGGTGTGGTGGCACGTGCCTGTAACTCCAGCAACTGAGGAGGCTGAGGCAGGAGAATCACTTGAACCTGGGAGGCGGAGGTCACAGTGAGCCGAGATTGCGCCATTGCACTCCAGCCTGGGCGATGAAAGCAAAGCTCTGCCTCAAAAAAAAAAAAAAAAAACCCAAAATAACCCAAAAAATAATAAAAAGGAAAAAGAGGCAGGCAAGATGGTGCATGTGTGTAGTCCTAACTACTCTGGAGGCTGAGGTGGGAGGATCCCTTAAACTCAGGAGTTGGAGGCCGCCTAGGCAACATAGTGAGACCTTGTCTCTTAACAAAAAGAATAGAGATACTATTGCTGACTGTGAGCCTGTGGTCTGGTCTTACTATTGTAGGAAAATACTAGCAGTGGAGGTGTTAATGCCATTGAGACTTTCTCCTTGCTATTGGCCTCTCATACTTTGGGAAATGTTGCTAAGATCTAGTTTAGGTACCACCTCCCTGAAGCCTTTTCTGTTCATTATAGCTCAAGTATCATTTTTCACTACCTCTTTTTTTCAGTTCTTCTGTAGTGACTTATGTCTGTATGTCATTAGTTACACAGTAAATAAGCACCTTCATTTGTTGGTTTTTGAGAGGATAGTGGCTGTCATCTTTGTGTTTGCTACAACACTGAGTAAAAGGCCTTACTTAACGCACACTTAAAAGAGTGAGTTGTATATGAAGTGGCCCTGAGGAGGAGTCAAAAAGGTTATGAGTTGGTGTGGATGACCTGGATTACTCAGTTCACCTGCCCTGAGAAGGGAAATAGGGGTTTTTTGGAAAGAGTGGGAAAGGAGGTTAATGGTCTGTGTTCCTTCCAAACAGGCCATTGTTGCTGAGCGAGGATGAAGAAGATACCAAGAGAGTTGTCCGCAGTGCCAAGGACAAGAGGTGAAGTCATGGGGAGGCTGGGTGATGAGAGTCTCTGGGAGCAGTGGTGAGTTTTCCCTCAGTGGTCAGGTTCAATGTGATATTGGGCTCCCAACCCAGGTTTGAGGAGCTGACCAACCTTATCCGGACCATCCGTAATGCTATGAAGATTCGTGATGTCACCAAGTGCCTGGAAGAGTTTGAGCTCCTGGGAAAAGCATATGGGAAGGCCAAGAGCATTGTGGACAAAGAAGGTGTCCCCCGGTTCTATATCCGCATCCTGGCTGACCTAGAGGACTATCTTAATGAGGTGTGATGCCTATATTTATTACCACCGCTTATTCATGGTTTTGTACTTTTAGTGGTGGGATGTATAGGATCTTTTAAAAATAACTAACAGATGTAGTTAGTAAGCAGTACCAGTGGTGTACTGATAGCAAGTCTCAAAAGTGGAGAAGCCTGGAGTTTAGGAAATGTTACTTAGTTTCAGATCACTGTTCTCTCTCTCTTTCCTCTTCTTCCTTTAGCTTTGGGAAGATAAGGAAGGGAAGAAGAAGATGAACAAGAACAATGCCAAGGCTCTGAGCACCTTGCGCCAGAAGATCCGAAAATACAACCGTGATTTTGAGTCCCATATCACAAGCTACAAGCAGGTGGGGAGGCTAGAGGCACACTTACTGAACTGGGAATGGTGACCCCATGACTGAGGCCCAAAGATGGAATTGTTAGTGGGAGGTGTGACTGGAGCGGGAAGCATGACAGAACTGTCTGGGGTGGAGGGGTGGGGTGGACTGATGGCTGGAGCGCATCCATGATTGTTCTTTCACTTCCCTCTGTCCAGAACCCCGAGCAGTCCGCAGATGAAGATGCTGAGAAAAACGAGGAAGATTCAGAAGGTGAGCAAAAGAACCTTTGTTGGAAATAGAAAGTCCAGAGTTAGCACTGCCCTTGGCCTGGTTTCTTGTTTGCCTTGCAGTCTGGCTTTTCAACATTCAAGATCTCTTTTTTTTTTTTTTTTTGAGACGGAATCTTGCTCTGTTGTCCAGGTTGGAGTGCAGTGGAGCGATCTCGACTCACTGCAAGCTCTGTCTCCTGGGTTCATGCCATTCTCCTGCCTCAGCCTCCTGAGTAGCTGGGACTACAGGTGCCTGCCACCATGCCTGGCTAATTTTTTGTATTTTTTAGTAGAGATGGGGTTTCACCGTGTTAGCCAGGATGGTCTCGATCTCCTGGCCTCATGATCCACCCTCCTCAGCCTCCCAAAGTGCTGGGATTACAGGCGTGAGCCACCGCACCTGGCCAACATTCAGGATCTTTTTTTCTCCCTCCATTCCAACTAGGCTCTTCAGATGAGGATGAGGATGAGGACGGAGTCAGTGCTGCAACTTTCTTGAAGAAGAAATCAGAAGCTCCTTCTGGGGAGAGTCGCAAATTCCTCAAAAAGATGGATGTAAGAGCCAGGGTTAGATGGGTGATTTCCTGCCGGAGGTCATTCCTGAGTCCTTGGGGGAAAAAGATAAGACTCAAACCCCTAGGGTTGGAAGGGGTGAATTTTAGTGGAGTTGAGAACAGGCTTCCTCTTATATTAGAGCAGTGGGCAAACAGGGATCTGGGCCCAGCTCTGCTAGGGGAAGCTGTGTGTGTCCCTGCAGCCAAATTGCAGCATCACTCTGGGAGTTGATGGTCAGTTCCAGACCTTGATACCTTGATTCCATGAGTAGCCGCTCTTGTTCTACTCATGAAAATAAATCTCGAATATGTGTTAGTAAAGAGGGTAGAGACGCTGGTCAATCTCCCTATCTTCTTCTTGCTGATCGTCTTTTTTTCCCTCTAAGGATGAAGATGAGGACTCAGAAGATTCTGAAGATGATGAGGACTGGGACACAGGTTCCACATCTTCTGATTCCGACTCAGAGGAGGAGGAAGGGAAACAAACCGCGCTGGCCTCAAGATTTCTTAAAAAGTAAGGAAAGTAGTGGGACCTAGGGTTACACTGGAACTGGTGAAAAGCCCTTAACTGTCTCAAAGGTTATTGATTCTTCCATGAGTCCTTTTAGGTTGGAGAAGCCAACTGTTAGCATTTTACAGTAGGATTAGAGAGTCAAGTATTTAGTTGGCTAAAGTCACAAAGCTAATGCGTCCTAAAGATGAGAATTGAAGACTCCAGAGTCCAAATATTTACCCACAGCCTTACTTGCTATGTGTAGATTGGGTGCACATCTCACTTTGGCACCCGATAGCTGTGGGACATTGGACAAACTACTTAACCTGTCTCATCTTCAGTTTTCTCATCTGTAAAGTAAGGCAGGGAACCCTCCTTTCCAGAATAGCTGCAGGAATACAGGGAGGTGTAATGTAAGACAGTAGTTCATCTAGGACTGGTGCGTGGTGAGCCCTCAGTGTGCATTGCTACTGTTGTTACCCTTCCTGATAACTTCTTAGTACACATACAGCATACAGACTGCTGCAGGTGTTCATGACCTTTACTGGGACAGTCAGAACGGGGGAGGATCCCAGTGTGGATTCTGTCTCCCAGCCTTTAGCAGCTGTACAACATTGTGTAAGTTACTTGACCTTAAGTCTCAGTTTCTTCTTTTGAAATAAAAGTGATACCTCCTCCTTTATGTCCCATGGGAGTGAAATCTGAAGCTCACTAAAAACAGCGTTTTTATTTATTTTTTCTTAGCCAGTTTGGGCAAACTACAGATAAGTAGTGCTCTTTTGATGCAGGGTCTCGCTCTTCCCAGGCTGGAGTGCAGAGATGCAATCTTGGCTCACTGCAGCCACAACCTCTTGGGCTCAGGTGATCTTGCCACCTCAGGCTCCTGGGTAGCTGGGACTACAGGTACACTCCAGGACACCTGGCTAATTCTTTGTGTTTTTAGTAGAGACGAGGTTTCACCATGTTCCCCATGCTGATCTCGAACTCCTAGGCTCAAGCAATCCTCCTGCCTCAGCCTTCCAAAGTGCTGGGGTTATAGGCATGAGCCACTGCACCCAGACAAATAGTACCCGTTTAATGGGAAGATTATTGCTCTTAAGGTTGCTTTCCTGCATTTAAATGTTGTGGTCATGCTGCTTTAGGGAGGTAGTGAGTTTCCAACCCTCTAGGAGCCTAGACAGGCTGAACAACTTACTTGGTGGGCATTTTGTTGAGAAGCTTTTTTTGGTCAAGTGCTTCAGGGAACACTGGTCAAGGTCTGGGCCACATTGTCTATCAGCCCCTTCTTGGAGGGTTTACAACCACCTCTGAAAAGTTCCATGAGAATAAACGTGCCTAACCTTGTTTTATTAACCGTCTTAAAAAGTTGCTTGATCATGAAACTCATTTTTTTAACCTGTTGACATCTTACAGAACTATCAGTGTTACTATTGGTTCAGATCTTTTATATCTACTGTATTTTGCGTTTTTGTCTTTGAATAATTGTGTATTGAAGTCTCCCATTGTATGAACTCTGGTGTGTGATGTGCACTGCACATGTGTGTTGCACAAATGCTCCTGTCTGAGGGAGCAAGTGGGACCTAAAATTAAACTTAAGATATCAAGGTCGCCGGGCGCGGTGGCTCAAGCCTGTAATCCCAGCACTTTGGGAGGCCGAGGCGGGTGGATCACAAGGTCAGGAGATCGAGACTATCCTGGCTAACATGGTGAAACCCCGTCTCTACTAAAAATACAAAAAACTAGCCGGGCGTGGTGGCGGGCGCCTGTAGTCTCAGCTACTTGGGAGGCTGAGGCGGGAGAATGGCGTGAACCCGGGAGGCGGAGCTTGCAGTGAGCTGAGATCACGCCACTGCACTCCAGCCTGGGAGACACAGCGAGACTCCGTCTCAAAAAAAAAAAAAAAAAAAAAGATATCAAGGTCAGGCACGGTAGCTCACACCTGTGATCCCAGGACTTTGGGAGGCCGAGGCGGGCGGATCACGAGGTCAGGAGATTGACACCATCCTAGCTAACATGGTGAAACCCAATCTCTACTAAAAATACAAAAAATTAGCCAGACATGGTGGCGGGCACCTGTAGTCCCAGCTATTCGGGAAGCTGAGGTAGGAGAATCGCTTGAACCAGGAGGTGGAGGTTGCAGTGAGCCAAGATCGCACCACTGCACTCCAGCCTGGGTGACAGAGCGAGACTCTGTCACAAAAAAAAAAAAAAAAAAAACCAAAAACAAAAAACAAAAGAAAAGGTAACTATAAGACTGTAAAGCTATACTTTTATAAATACAGACTCAAAAGTCCTCAACAACATAGTAGAAAACCAAACCCAGCGACATACAATAAGGATTATATGGGAGCACCCCCTCCTTGCCTGTAGGGGGATGGAGGATGGGTGGACTCATCTCCCAAAAAAGTTTTTTTAAAAAAATTTAATAACCAAGTAGGATTTATCCCAATAATAGAAGGATTTTTTAATACGAAAATCAACTAATACACTATATCAATAGAATAACAGACAGAAGCCATAGAGTCATCTCAGCAGATGCAAAAAAGGGCATTTGAAAAAAATCCTAGTATTTCTTCTTGATAAAAGACGGAAGCTAGGAATAGAAGGGAGCTTCCCTCTACCTGGTAAAGGACATTTATGAAAAGGAGGTTTCCTGTCTTTTTATTTTTAACTCTGCCATGCTCTGATTAAGAGTATCTCTTGGCTGGGCGTGGTGGCTCACGCCTGTAATCCCAGCACTTTGGGAAGCGGAGGCAGGCAAATCACAAGGTTGGGAGTTCGAGACCAGCCTGGCCAACATGGTGAAACCCCATCTCTACTAAAAATACAAAAAAATTAGCCAGCGTGGAGGCCCGTGCCTACAGTCCCAACTACTCATGAGGCTGAGGCAGGAGAATTGCTTGAACCTGGGAGGCGGAGGTTGCAGTGTGCCGAGATCATGCCATTGCACTCCAGCTCTGGGCAACAGAGCAAGACTCTATCTCAGGAGGAAAAAAAAAAAAGAGTGTCTCTAAGCACAGCTAGGTCTTTGGTTTTTTTTTTTTTTTTTTTTTAATCTCATAAAATCTCTGCTTTTTTTTCTTTTATTGTGATACGTAACATTTGCCATTTTAACCATTTTCAAGTGTACAAATCAGTGGCATTTAGTACATTCACATTGTGCAATGACCACCAGAACTTGATCTCTGCATCTCTGGCAATTTAGTTCATTTACATTTATTATAGTTATTTATATATATATAAAATCATTATTTATATATGTGTCTACATAATTACTTTTTATCAAGTCTTGCCCTGTTGCCCAGAATGGTCTCGAACTTCTGGGCTCAAGTGATCCTTCTGCCTGGGCCTCCTAAAATGCTGGGATTACAGGCGTGAGCCACTGTGCCCAGCCTATTGTGGTTATCAATGTATTTATTCTGACCATTTTATGATATCTTATACTTTCTGTTTATCGTCTTTATTTTAGATTTTGTAATAGCTTTATTGAGGTGTAAATGGCATACAATAACTGCACTTGTTTAAAGTTAAATTTTTTGGGTTTTTTTTTTTTTTTGGAGACGGAGTCTTGCACTATCGCCCAGGCTGGAGTGCAGTGATGTCATATCAGTTCACTGCAGCCTCCGCCTCCCGGGTTCACACCACTCTCCTTCCTCAGCCTCCTGAGTAGCTGGGACTACAGGCGCCCGCCACCACACCTGGCTAATTTTTTTGTACTTTTAGTAGAGATGTAGTTTCACCGTGTTAGCCATGATGATCTCGATCTCCTGACCTCATGATCCACCCGCCTTGGCCTTCCAAAGTGCTGGTATTACAGGCATGAGCCACTGCGCCCAGCCTTAAAGTTAAATTTAATAAGTTGTGACTTGCGTTTACACCCATAGAACTCACCACAATCAAAACATAATATCCTAAAAATTTCACACCTAAACATTTCCACCTTCGACTTTGTAATACTTCTCCCCTGCCTCAGTTTCCTCACCCTCTCCCTGGGCAACCACTAAATTGCTTTTTATCACTAGGTAAGTTAGCGTTTCCTAGAATTTTATGTAAATGGAATCAACAGTGTGTAATTTGGAGGGGGTAGTTTCTTTCATTATAATTATTTTGAAATTCATTCTGTCTTCTAAATATTGGGCATCTCTAATTCCAAAGTCTGAAACTTTTAGAGTGCCATAAGTGGAAGATTCCACATCTGACCTCATGTGACAGGTTGCAATCAAAACTTTGTTTCATGCATAAAATTAGTTAAAATACTGTGTAAAGTTACCATCAGGCTGTATGTATAAGGTGTAGATGAAACACACACATTTCATATTTAGACTTGGAGCCCTTCCCAAGATACCTCATTTTATATGTATGCAAATATTTGAAATTTGAAACACGTCTGATTCTAAGGATTTCAGATAAGGGATATTCAACCTGTGTTTTATTTTTCTTTTATTTGTTTTTTGTTTTTTGTTTTTGTTTTTGAGGAGTCGTCTCACTGTGTTGCCCAGGCTGGAATGCAGTGGTGCAATCCTGGCTCACTGCAACCTCTGCCTCCTGGGTTCAAGTGATTCTCATGCCTCAGCCTCCTGAGTAGCTGGGACTACACGTGAGCACCATCAAGCCCAGCTAATTTTTGTATTTTTAGTAGAGACGAGGTTTCACCATGTTGACCAGGCTGGTCTCGAACTCCTGACCTCAGATGATTCGCTTGCCTCAGCCTCCCAGAGTACTGGGATACAGGCATGAGCCACTGCGCCTAGCCTACATGTATTTTCTCATCCTCTTCCCCCCACCCTCCCCGTTTCTAGATTATATATATTTTCTTATTATTCATTTTGTTTGTCTCTGCTGGTTTGGGAGTTACATGCTATGCTTTTAGAGGTTATCCTTGAATTTTTTTTTTTTTTTTTTGAGACAGAGTCTTGCTCTGTTGCCCAGGCTGGAGTGCAGTGGCGCGATCTTGGCTCACTGCAAGGTCTGCCTCCTGGGTTCACGCCATTCTTCTGCCTCAGCCTCCCTAGTAGCTGGGACTACAGGCGCCCGCCACCATGCCCGGCTAATTTTTTTTGTATTTTTAGTAGAGATGGGGTTTCACGGTGTTAGCCAGGATGGTCTCAATCTCCTGACCTCGTGATCCGCCCGCCTCAGCCTCCCAAAGTGCTGGGATTATAGACGTGAGCCACCGCGCCTGGCCAAATTTTTTTTATTAACCTGTAAACTAACTTGTATACCTGATCAAAAAAATCTAAAATTAGTTGAATCAATGTTCTGAGGAAAACCCTTGAAAAAACAATGTTTAGAATTTCACGTGTCAGAAGCTTTTTGACATTCAGAGTTTGTGGCTTTGTAGTGTAGAAGAATAATTCACAGACACTATTTCTCTTGTATAACAAGGGAGACAAATTTTCAGATTAATTTCCAACTGAGCAAAAGCAGGATTTCTATAGGAGAAAGAGGAATAAGGAGAGAGAGCAAAACCACAGAACAGTGGATTCTGCTTGTCCGTTTTTCTGTGTAAACTCTGATATTAGCTCTCCTTGAGTATGCCACCCATGGTTGGTGGAAGTTCTAGAAAACATGATAGGCCCTCTGCCAGTAAGGGTTTTCAGCAACTCCAGATTCAGCCAGTCTAAATATACCCTTTCCCTCATCAGCATTTCTCGTCCTTCATCTTTTGTTCAAAACAAGCTTGTAAAGGAGTGGGTTTATTCTCATGAGCTTCAGCCTCTTTGATGTAGGATAAGGCCATCTGTTGTCTTATGGTGATCTGAAGGTTTTAGGGGGAAGTTCATCTATACCTGATGTCATGATTGACGTGTGAACTCTTTTTTTGAGATGGAGTCTTGCTGTGTCGCCTAGGCTGGAGTGCAGTGGCGCAGTCTTGGCTCACTGCAACCTCTGCCTGCCTGGTTCAGGCGATTCTCCTGCCTCAGCCTCCCAAGTAGCTGGGACTACAGGCGCCCACCACTGCGCCCGGCTAATTTTTTGTATTTTTAGTAGAGACGGGGTTTCGCCGTCTTAACCAGGATGGTCTTGATCTCCTGACCTCGTGATCACCTGCCTCAGCCTCCCAAAGTGCTGGGATTACAGGCATGAGCCACCGTGCCCAGTGACTTGTGAACTCTTACAGAGCTGCTTTCTACTTCTGAGAGTTACCTGATTCTGGAGGCGTTTTTTTGTTTTTGTTTTTTAAGTGAACCCCAGGATCTCTAGTGAGACCGAATGTCTGAGTTAGGATCCTAAGCCAGGGTATACATCTAGGGCTTTCCATCAGTAGTTGTGGTTGGGAAGGCATGGGAAAATGGTGTGGTCCCTTGCAGTGTAGTTAGGCCTGACTTCCGTTGGTGTCTCTCAATAATGACTTTTTAGTCTCTTAACTATGTATTAACTAGAGGAAATACTCATTTAGAAATGTCACTTGCATCTGTTGATTATATAGCTGAGGATATAAACATTTGTTATCTGATAATTTCCAACAAGATATGAATATACCAGAGTACAATCTGTCATGGGAGAGGTCAAGCCAAGTCTTAGGTCTTTCAGTTAGAATTTTGTACGATAGTACATTTCCGTTTTGAGGTGTGTATCATACTATCTTTAGTGCTAGGAGTAATACTTTAGGCCAAGGAAGATTAAATTCTTTTGAAGCATTAATTTTAAAAAATAGCTTTAGCTCTTCTGATCTCAGAGCTATAGAGATGGTTTAGACCAAGAGGTTTTAGTTTAATGAACATACTTTGCATATTTGCAAAGAATTTTACCTATAGAGTGAATCATCATCATTAGAGTGTGGTGCAGGGGAAAGATCCATAAGCTTTTGTTGTTGTTGTTTTTTAATAGAGACAGACTTTTTACCTTGTCGCCCAGGCTGGTCCTGAACTCCTGTGCTCAAGCAACACACCCACCTCGGCCTCCCAAAGTGCTGGGGTTACAGGCTTGAGCCACCGTGCCTGGCCAGTCCGTACGCTTTTGTTGAGAGTTAGGGCATTGGTCTTCTGGCAAGGGAAGACTTTAATTTAACTGGTAAACTTATAGACTATTCCAAAAGCGTATTCAAACCTATTAAGCAGTGAAAATGAAATTTACTTTTAAATGTTCAAATGGTAAATTATGATAATTACATATGAGGTTTCAAAAATGTTGAGTGTTTCTGGAAAGATTTATTCTTCAGTATCTGTGCAAAGTTTGAAGTAATTTGTCTTTGCCATTTGGTTTGTATTTTGTTACATGAATACATATGAAAGTCTGGAGATGGTTTCAGGCAACATCCAGTAGCCTAAGACCATTTCAAGGTAGCTGGTGATCTTTTTCTGTTTTGTGGGGACCTTTTTTGTAGTGAACGTTCTTTTAAAATTTAGAATTTAGATTAATCAGTTGTCATAAGAAGAGAGGAGAGAAAGGGATGAAACAGTTTAGGAATAGTAAAAAAGAGAAATATTTTATACGTTTGGGGAAACTGATTCATTTTTGGTGAATGATTAGTCAGTCTGGAGAAAGCAACTGGTATCAAAGAAAATAAGTTGTTTGTGGATTCTTTGGAAAACTGTAGGTGTTAGCTTTGGAGCAAAATGACAGGTTATTTCTTTTCTTTTCTCTTTTTTTTTTTTTTTCCTAGAGACTGAGTCTCACTCTGTTGCCCAGGCTGAAGTGCTGTGACGTGATCATGGCTCACTGCAGCCTTCTCTGCCTCCCGGGTTCAAGCAATTCTCGTGCCTCAGTCTCCTAAGTTAGCTGGGACTACAGGCGTGCGCCACCATGCCCGGCTAATTTTTGTACTTTTGGTAGAAATGGGGTTCCACCATGTTGCCCAGGCTGGTCTTGGATTCCTGACGTCAAGTGATCAACCACGCCTAGCCGACAGGTTGTTTCTATTAATATGTCTACAATGGCCTGGTTAGTACTCTGTCTTACTAGAGATGGCTAGGTTATGGTTAACTGTGTCCTCTAGGTCATTCTTATAGAGCATAACTTGGACCCAGGAGCTGTTGGAGGAAAAGAGGAAGTTGAGGGGAGGAAGAAGCCTTAGAGGTGGGGAGGGCTGATCTGTCATCTTTTCCCATGTCTGCCGGCAGGGCACCTACCACAGATGAGGACAAGAAGGCAGCCGAGAAGAAACGGGAGGACAAAGCTAAGAAGAAGCATGACAGGAAATCCAAGCGCCTGGATGAGGAGGAGGAGGACAATGAAGGCGGGGAGTGGGAAAGGGTCCGGGGTGGAGTGCCCTTGGTTAAGGTGAGGGTTTCAGAGGTAAAATGAATTGGGGAACAGTTTGGGAGGGCATAAAGGTACCCTTGTGGGGAAAAGGCAAAAACAGGTTCCCGCTGGCATGCGCATGACGGGATATGTACTGATACAGGAGAAGCCAAAAATGTTTGCCAAGGGAACCGAGATCACCCACGCTGTTGTTATCAAGAAGTTGAATGAGATCCTACAGGCACGAGGAAAGAAGGGAACTGATCGGTAAGATTCGTGGGCCTGGGTGGTGGGATTGCAGGGTGGCAGAGGATGGAGGTTGGGGGAAGGGGTTGTTGGGAGGGTCTGTGTGTGGCTATAGTAGAGGAATGGTGTGCTTGGGACACCTCAGTCGGTTACCTGCTGTTTACCCTTCTTGTGACCTAAAACCAATCACTTAACCTTTTGGGTCTGTTTTCCCATCTATACAATGAGATAATGTTCTCCTTTTTTTTTTTTTTTTTTTTTTTTTTGGAGTCTTGTTCTGTTGCCCAGGCTGGAGTACAGTGGCACAATCTCGGCTCACTGCAGTCTTTGCCTTCTGGGTTCAGGCGATTCTCCTGCCTCAGCCTACTGAGTAGCTGGGATTACAGGCACCTGCCACCATCCCTGGCTAATTTTTGTACTTCTAGTAGAGACGGGGTTTCACCATGTTGACCAGGCTGGTCTCGAACTCCTGACTTCAAGTGATCCGCCTGCCTCGGCCTCCCAAAGTACTGGGATTACAGGCGTGAACCACCACTCCCAGCCCTTTTTTTTTCTTTTTTTTTTAAGATTAAAAAACTGAAAGAGTGTTTACCCTCTTTAGTTATTAGGTAACAGAGAATGGTGGTCGGTGTGAAGCATTTCACAGCATTCCAGGATGGTTGGGATTATTGCTGCTTCTGTTTGGAATTTATAAAGGAGAAGCAGGGATACGGGTGGTGAGGACGGGGTGTTATCTGAAGAGGGCATCTTGGGGGAGACTTTGTGATTTGTCTCTAAAGCCTCACCCAGCTCTCTGGCCCTCTAGTGCTGCCCAGATTGAGCTGCTGCAACTGCTGGTTCAGATTGCAGCAGAAAACAACCTGGGAGAGGGCGTCATTGTCAAGATCAAGTTCAATATCATTGCCTCTCTCTATGACTACAACCCTAACCTGGCAACCTACATGAAGGTGAGAGCAGTGAAGAGGAGCATCTCAGGGCATAGCTAGTGGGTCGGGGGAAGAGGGTACCTAGTGTCTTAAGACTCGGGCTACGGAGGCAGTCTTGGTGGTGGAAGGCCCCACGATTCCTGCTGAAGTGGGAGGCATCCGCTTACTCTACCTTCACTCCTCTGACTCTGCTGTGGTCTGAAATCTTGGCAGCCAGAGATGTGGGGGAAGTGCCTGGACTGCATCAATGAGCTTATGGACATCCTGTTTGCAAATCCCAACATTTTTGTTGGAGAGAATATTCTGGAAGAGAGTGAGAACCTGCACAACGCTGACCAGGTAAAGGGAGGAGTTGGCAGGATAACTGGAGGTGTGTGTTTTATGCTTTGGGAAGGCTCAGTGGGACCCTAGGGTTGAGGTTTGAGACTGAGATCTGGGCTAATTTGTTAACTCCTCCTTCGCCTTCCTTTTCAGCCACTGCGTGTCCGTGGCTGCATCCTAACTCTGGTAGAACGAATGGATGAAGAATTTACCAAAATAATGCAAAATACTGACCCTCACTCCCAAGGTGAGCCTGAGCAAGCGTGAGCTTTGCTGAGAGGAAAACTTCGGGGAATAATACTAGGTTTAGAGCTTTGTAAGGACTTTTACAAAGTCAGAGTGCTTGAAAAGCCAGCCTTTCCTTACCCCAGCATTCGCATGGAAGGGCCTGATGAGATGCTGGCTCCCAGTCCCGTCGTTTCTGATTCCGTAGGTGTGGGTGGGGCCTGAGAACGTGCACCTGTAGCCTGCTCCCAGGTTGCTGGTCTCAGGGCTATACTTTGAGAACCTTTGGGGTAAGGCATCTGTTCACTTCTCTTGTTTAGCTTGGATGAGAGGCATTGGGGTGTGAAAGTGCAGCATAGTTTACTCAGTAAAAGTGTGAATGTGCCCATCAAGTCAAGGGTTTAGTGATTAACAAGGCAGCCAAAAGCTTACCTTTTGTGCTGGATGGAGAAAGGCAGTTTGACAAATAATAATAGTAAGATATGGCCGGGCACGGTGGCTCATGTCTGTAAACCCAGCTCTTTGGGAGGCCGAAGCAGCCGGATCACGAGGTCGAGATCGAGACCATCCTGGCTAACATGGTGAAACTCCATCTGTACTAAAAATACAAAAAAAAAAAAAAAAATAGCCGGGCGTGGTGGCAGGCGCCTGTAGTCCCAGCTACTTGGGAGGCTGAGGCAGGAGAATGGCGTGAACCTGGGAGGCGGAACTTGCAGTGAGATGAGATCACGCCACTGCACTCCAGCCTGGGTGACAGAGCAAGACTCCATATCAAAAAAATATATATATAGAGAGAGAGAGAGTAAGATATTAAACAAGATAATTCTGGGCCGGGTGCAGTGGCTCACACCTGTAATCTTAGCACTTTGGGAGGCTGAGGCAGTTGGATCATCTGAGGTCAGGAGTTTGAGACCAGCCTGGCCAACATGGTGAAACCCTGGCTCTACTCAAAATACAAAAATTAGCCAGGAGCCTGTAAATCCCAGCTATGTGGGAGGCTGAGGCAGCAGAATCCCTTGAACCCAGCGGGGCAGAGGTTGCAATAAGCGGAGATTGCACCACTGCACCCCAGCCTGGGTGAAAGAGTAAAACTCCATCTCAAAAAATATTAATAATAATTCTAGATGATGTAAAGTATGAGTTCGGAGTTAAAATAGGGCCCTGTGGTAAAAAGTGACTGGAGGGGTGGCTGCTGTAGCTAGCAGCTGGAGAAAACACCCTTAAGTAGGGGCCACCAGAGGTGAGATCCAACGAGGAGGAGTTAGGGGAAGAATCAGCTGAAGACAGTGCCTGACAGGAGGAGCAGAGAGCGAGCCTGATGTTCCAGGAGTAAAAAGGCCAGTGTGACTCCACAGGAAGGCAGAGGGAGAATCGTGGGACACCAGGCAAGGGCCAGGCTTTGTAGACCCTTTTATTTATTTTATTTTATTTTTTTTTGAGACGGAGTCTCGCTGTGTCTCCCAGGCTGGAGTGCAGTGGCGTGATCTCGGCTCACTGCAAGCTCCGCCTCCCGGGTTCACGCCATTCTCCCGCCTCAGCCTCCCAAGTAGCTGAGACTACAGGCACCCGCCACCACGCCCGGCTAGTTTTTTGTATTTTTAGTAGAGACGGGGTTTCACCATGTTAGCCAGGATAGTCTCGATCTCCTGACCTCGTGATCCACCCGCCTCGGCCTCCCAAAGTGCTGGGATTACAGGCTTGAGCCACCGCGCCCGGCCCTGTAGACCCTTATTGGCAGAGGTTGGCAGTTGGGATTTTTTTCCGAAGCTGTGGGACGGGAAGGTTCTGGGTCCTGGGAGTGGGGGATGGCCTTTCCGGGGCACATTGACTAGACTTTCCTGATGGGTGCAGAAGATGGATGGGTTGACTGGAATGACTGGGGACAGATGGGAAAGCCTGGATGCCCAATTGAGACAAGGATGGGTGCTCTCCCTGCCAGAGTATGTGGAGCATTTGAAGGATGAAGCCCAGGTGTGTGCCATCATCGAGCGCGTGCAGCGCTACCTGGAGGAGAAGGGCACTACCGAGGAGGTCTGCCGCATCTACCTGCTGCGCATCCTGCACACCTACTACAAGTTTGATTACAAGGCCCATCAGCGGCAGCTGACTCCGCCCGAGGGCTCCTCAAAGGTGAGCGCGTGGCAGTCATGGCAGAGGGGAACGGGTGTGTCCGCCTGCCCTCCGCTTCTGTGAGAACTTGACGGCAAATCTGTTACTCTCTAGACTTCCCCAGGTGGAGCAGGGAGGGAAACTGACATATTAGAAAGAGACTGGATAGAGTCTCATCTTTGGTTGCTAGAACCTGTGCCTTTTAAAGCTGGATCTCCTTTGCAAATAACCTCCCTTCCTCCCCAGTCTGAGCAAGACCAGGCAGAAAATGAGGGCGAGGACTCGGCCGTGTTGATGGAGAGACTGTGCAAGTACATCTACGCCAAAGACCGCACAGACCGGATCCGCACATGCGCCATCCTCTGCCACATCTACCACCACGCTCTGCACTCCCGCTGGTACCAGGCCCGCGACCTCATGCTTATGAGCCACCTGCAGGACAACATTCAGCACGCAGACCCGCCAGTGCAGGTAGGATGGGGACGCCTTGGAGGTGAAGGAGATGCCAGGCCCCTGGCCTCTTGGCAAACTGGCTTAACCAGAACGGCCACCTGTGTGACTGGTGCAGATTTAAGTAGACACTTGGTCTTTCCCACATGCCAGCATCCTGCAGTCCTCCTGCATGTAAACACATAATTTCTTGTCTACAAAAAAAAAATTAGCCGGGCTTTGTAGCACTGGAGCCCAAGAGGCAGAGGTTCCAGTGAGCCCAGACTGCCACTGCACTCCAGCCTGGGTAATAGAGCAAGACTCTATGTCAAAAAAAAACAAAAACAAAAAAAAAAGCTGTGTGTGGAAGTGTAGCTCCTGTAAAAGTGTATCCAAGGCAACTAGGAAATGTTTATGTGTAGAGCACCTGGTGAACCTGTCTGGGGGTAATGCTGGTTTTTAAACAGCCCTCCTGTTTGTGTTTTTTTTTTTTGTTTTGTTTTGTTTTTTTTTGAGACGGAGTCTCGCTGTGTCGCCCAGGCTGGAGTGCAGTGGCCGGATCTCAGCTCACTGCAAGCTCTGCCTCCCGGGTTTTTACGCCATTCTCCTGCCTCAGCCTCCCGAGTAGCCGGGACTACAGGCGCCCGCCACCTCGCCCGGCTAGTTTTTTGTATTTTTTAGTAGAGACGGGGTTTCACCGTGTTAGCCAGGATGGTCTCGAACTCCTGACCTCGTGATCCGCCCGTCTCGGCCTCCCAAAGTGCTGGGATTACAGGCTTGAGCCACCGCGCCCGGCCTTCTGTTTGTGTTTTTATTGCACGGTATGAACATATCACTGTATCTGTTTTCCTCTTGGTGGACACCCAGTTTATTTCCAGTTTTTGGCTCTGATGTAGGAAGCTGCTGCAGGTTGGCAGTTGGGATTTTTTTTCAAAGCTGTGGGACGGGAAGGTTCTGGGTCCTGGGAGTGGGGGATGGCCTTTCCGGGGCACACTGACTAGACTTTTCTGATGGGTGCAGAAGATGGATGGGTTGACTGGAATGACTGGGGACAGATGGGAAAGCCTGGCTGTAAGAAACTCAAAAGTGGTTATAGCATTTTTTACTCTCCTGCTAGTGTTTGGGAGTTCCTTGTCAATTTTTGGTGATGTTGGTCTTTTTTTTTTTTTTTTTTTTTTTTGAGAGGGAGTCTAGCTCTGTCGCCAAGGCTGGAGTGCAGTGGGGCCATCTCAGCTCACTGCAACCGCCATCTCCCAGGATCAAGCGATTCTCCTGCCTCAGCCTTCTGAGTAGCTGGGATTACAGGCGCCCGCCACCACGTCTGGCTAATTTTCGTAATTTAGTAGAGTTGGGGTTTCACCACATTGGCCAGGCTGGTCTCAAATTCCTGACCTCAAGTGATCTGCCTGCCTCAGCCTCCCAAAGTGCTGAGATTACAGGAGTGAACCATCGTGCCGGCAGTGGTATTGGGTCTTTTAAACTTGTTTTTGTTTTTTGAGGCAGGGTCTTGCACTGTCACCTAGGCTGAGTGTAGTGGCATGATCATGGCCCACAGTAGCCTCAAATTCCCAGGTTCAAGTGATCCTCCTACCTCAGCCTCCATAGTACTGAGGCTACAGGCATGTGCCACCATACCTGCTAACTTTTTATTTTTTGTAGAGACAGAGTCTCACTATGTTGCCCAGGCTGGTCTCAAAGATATTTTAGTTTGTGTGTTTGTGTGTGTGTATGTGTATGTTTTTGTTTGTTTTGAGACAGGCTCGCTCTGTTGCCCAGGCTGGAGTGCAGTGGTACAATCTTGGCTCACTCCACCCTCTGTCTCCCAGATTCAAGCCATTCTCCTGCCTCACCATTCCGTGTAGCTGAGATTACAGGCATGTGCCACCACACCAGGCTAATTTTTGTATATTTAATAGAGAGAAGATTTTACCATGTTGGCCAGGCTGGTCTTGAACCTCAGGTGACCCACCCACCTCAGCCTCCCAAAGGGCTGGGATTACAGGCGTGAGCCACTGCACCCGTCTACTCAAAGGTCTTTTAAATTTTAGTTGGTTGTCTAATGGTATCTCATTGTAGTGTTAGTTTGCATTTGCCTGGTGACTATTGATATTGGCTACTTTTTTACTTTTTTATGTTTATTGGCCATTTATGTTTATTGGCCATTTATCTTTTGTGAAATATCTGGTCAGTTCTTGCCCATTTAAAACAATTGGATTGTTTACTTTATTGAGTTATAGGAGTGCTTTATCTATCTTGGATAACTAGTCCTGAGTCAGATTTTTTTTTTTTTTTTTTTTTTTTTTGAGACAGTCTCACTGTGTTGCCCAGGCTGGAGTGCAGTGGCGCAATCTGGGCTCACTGCAGTGTCCACCTCCTAGGTTCAAGCAATTCTCCTGCCTCAGCCTCCCAAGTAGCTGCGATTGCAGGCGTGTGCCCCCACACCCAGCTAATTTTTGTATATTTAATAGAGGCGAGGCTTCACCATGTTGGCCAGGATGGTCTGGAACCCCTGACCTCAGATATGTTTTGAAAATATTTCTTCCAGTCTGGTTTGCTTATTCGTTTTCTTAACCATACCTTTGGATGAAATCTGATGTATCCGTTTTTTGTTTTGTTTTGTTTTGTTTTGTTTTGTTTTTTTGAGACAGAGTCTCGCTCTGTCACCAGGCTGGAGTGCAGTGGCGTGATCTTGACTCACTACAACCTCTGCTTCCCGGGTTCAGGTGATTCTCCTGCCTCAGCCTCCCGAGTAGCTGGGACTACAGGCACGTACCACCATGTCCAGCTAATTTTTTAAATTTTTTAGTAGAGACGGGGTTTCACCATGTTGGCCAGGATGGTCTCAATGTCTTGACCTCATGATCCGCCTGCCTCACCCTCCCAAAGTGCTGGGATTACAGGCGTGAGCCACCGCACCCGGCCCAGTTTTTTCTTTTATAGTAATTATTTTCTGGATCCTGTCTAAAAAACCTTTGCCTACTTGAAATTCATGAGGATTTTTTGAATTTCTTTTTTTTTTTTTTTTTTTTTTTCATAAGTCCCTATCGGTTTTAGCTTTTACATTGAGTCTTATAGTTGGTCTTGGTTTGATTTTTGCATCTGGTGTGGTTGGGATCAGGGTTTCTTTTTCCTCCATATGGATACCTAGTTGTTCTAGCATCATTTGTAGAAAAGACTTCCTTTCCCCTATTGTATTGCTTTGGTGTCTTTGTGGAAAATAATGTGAAAAACCACATCACCTATAAGAGTAGGTGTTTTTCAGGTCATTCCCTTCTGTCCCATTCATTTTTCTTTTTGTCTGTCCTTAAGCAAGTCCCATATTATCTTAATTGCTGTGCAACATAGCAAAACCCTGTCTCTACAAAAAAATACAGAAATTAGCCAGGCATAGTGGTGCACGCCTATAGTCCCACCTACTCAGGAGGCTGAGGTAGGAGGATTGCTTGAGCTCAGGACGTCAAGGTTGCAGGAGCCATGATCACGCCACTGCACTCCAGCCTGGGCAACAGAGAAAGACTGTCTCAAAGAAGAAAGAAATACCCGGTTACTTCTTCATTCTATTCATATAATGAATAACTATGAGTTCATTATTGTGTGTTTTTTGTTTTTTGAAAAAGGGTGTCACTCTGTCGCCCAGGCTGGAGTGCAGTGGCACAATCTCGGCTCACTGCAACCTCCGCCTCCCTGGCTCAAGCAAATCTCCTGCCTCAGCCTCTCAAGTAGCTGGGATTACAGGTGTGCACACCACCACCCAGCTAACTTTTGTTTTTTTAGTAGAGACCGGGTTTCACCATGTTGGGCAGGCTGCTCTCGAACTCCTGACCCCATGATCCACCTGCCTTCACCTCCCAAAGTGCTGGGATTACAGGCATGAGCCACCATGCCCAGCCGAGTTCATTACGTTTTTATACTAACATTTTATTCCTGAGGTATATCCAGTTTGGTCATGTATATTGTTTCTTTTATATTATATATTGCTGGATTCTGTTTGCTAACATATTTAAGGCTTTTTGCATGTAAGCTTATGACTGGCATTGATCTCCACATTGTTGTTGTTGTTATGAATACACTTAGCCTTTTCCCCCAAGATTTGTACTACTTACCGTCTCTCCTGTCTTAATTAGTGCCAAGTCCCTCTTCCCAGTTGCTTAGACCGGAAACCTTGGGGTTATTCTTGTTTCGAACCTTTCTCTCATATACTGCATCTGATTCCCCAGCCGTTCCTGTTCACAGTCCATTATCAGAACACTTCCTGTCACTTCTACTTGTACCCTCTGCTCTAAGCCACCATCATCTGATTTCTCTCTGATTCTGCCTTTGTGTCTCTTCAGTCCCTTTGTTCTGTTCATAATACAGATTAACCTGTTCAGTTATGTCAGATCATATCACCTGTTTGCTCAAAACCTTCCCATGGTTTCCTGTCTTTTTTTTTTTTTTTTTTTTGAGATGGAGTCTCGCTCTGTCGCCCAGGCTGGAGGGCAGTGGCGCGATCTGGGCTCACTGCAAGCTCCGCCTCCCGGGTTCACGCCATTCTCCTGCCTCAGCCTCCCGAGTAGCTGGGACTACAGGCGCCCGCCACCTCGCCCAGCTAGTTTTTTGTATTTTTTTTAGTAGAGACGAGGTTTCACCGTGTTAGCCAGGATGGTCTCGATCCCTTGACCTCGTGATCCGCCCGTCTCGGCCTCCCAAAGTGCTGGGATTACAGGCTTGAGCCACCGCGCCTGGCCCAGTTTCCTGTCTTAAAACTCATAAAATGGGCCGGGTGCGGTGGCTCACGCCTGTAATCCCAGCACTTTGGGAGGCCGAGGAGGGCGGATCACGAGGTCAAGAGATCGAGACCATCCTGGCTAACATGGTGAAACCCCGTCTCTACTAAAAATACAAAAAATTAGCTGGGCGTGGTGGCGGGCGCTTGTAGTCCCAGCTACTCCGGAGGCTGAGGCAGGAGAATGACGTGAACCCGGGAGGTGGAGATTGCAGTGAGCCGAGATCGCGCCACTGCACTCCAGCCTGAGCGACTGAGCCAGACTCCATCTCAAAAAAAAAAAAAAAAAAAAAAACACTCATAAAATGACTGGTGCTGGTCGGGAGCGGTGGCTCAAGCCTGTAATCCCAGCACTTTGGGGGGCCGAGGCGGGTGGATCACGAGGTCAGGAGATCGAGACCATCCTGGCTAACACGGTGAAACCCCGTCTCTACTAAAAATACAAAAAACGAGCCAGGTGTGGTGGCGGGCGCCTGTAGTCCCAGCTACTCGGAGGCTGAGGCGGGAGAATGGCATGAACCCGGGAGGCGGAGCTTGCAGTGAGCCGAGATTGCGCCACTGCACTCCAGCCTGGGAGACACAGCGAGACTCCGTCAGAAAAAAAAAATGACTGGTGCTTGCCCATCCCTCAGCTTGTGGTGGTGGTGTCTTTTCCCAGCCCTAGCTGTGTCACGCCCCTTGTGTCTTTTTTTTTTTTTTTTTTTTTTTTTTTTTTTTTTTTTTGAGACGGAGCCTTGCTGTGTCACCCAGGCTGGAGTGCAATGGCCAGATCTCGGCTCACTGCAAGCTCCGCCTCCCGGGTTCACGCCATTCTCCTGCCTCAGCCTCCCGAGTAGCTGGGACTACAGGCGCCCGCCACCTCGCCCGGCTAGTTTTTTTTTTTTTTTTGTATTTTTTAGTAGAGACGAGGTTTCACCGTGTTAGCCAGGATGGTCTCGATCTCCTGACCTCGTGATCCGCCCGTCTCGGCCTCCCAAAGTGCTGGGATTACAGACTTGAGCCACCGCGCCCGGCCGTCTTTTTTTTTTTTTTTTTTTGAGACGGAGTCTCGCTCTACCGCCCAAGCTGGAGTGCAGTGGCCGGATCTCAGCTCACTGCAAGCTCCGCCTCCCGGGTTTACGCCATTCTCCTGCCTCAGCCTCCCGAGTAGCTGGGACTACAGGCGCCCGCCACCGCGCCCGGCTAGTTTTTTGTATTTTTTTAGTAGAGACGGGGTTTCACCGTGTTAGCCAGGATGGTCTCGATCTCCTGACCTCGTGATCCGCCCGTCTCGGCCTCCCAAAGTGCTGGGACTACAGGCTTGAGCCACCGCGCCCGGCCCTTTTTTTTTTTTTTTGAGGCGGAGTCTCGCTCTGTCTCCCAGGTTGGAGTGCAGTGGCGCAATCTCAACTCACTGCAAGCTCTGCCTCCCGGGTTCACGCCATTCTTCTGCCTCAGCCTCCCAAGCAGCTGGGACTACAGTCACCTACCACCATGCCCGGCTAATTTTTTGTATTTTTAGTAGAGATGGGGTTTCACCATGTTAGCTAGGATGGTCTCGATCTCTTGACCTCGTGATCCGCCTGCCTCGGCCTCCCAAAGTGCTGGGATTACAGCCTCCGTGCCCAGCCCCCTTGTTTCTTGAATATACCTGGCCCGGTTCTTCCACAGGATCACTGCGTTTACTTTTCCTTTTTATAGGATATTCTTTCCCCAGGTGCCTGCATGACTTGCTCTCTCTTTAGGTCTTTATTCAAACATTCTTTCCCAATGAGGCCTTCTGTAGTTATGTGAACGTTTGAGCCTCACCGCACAGACTCCCTTCCTGGCTCCATTCTCTGCTTTATTTTTCTTCTCAGCGTGAGTCACTGCCTCGTAGTGCAGCTCTCGTGCCCCCCACACCCTACCCCTAGACATAACCTCCATGCAGGGTAGGGACTTGTCTATTTTGTTCTCCCTCCTAGCCTATTGCTCAGCACATAGTAGGCACTTAAAGTAGATTCGTTTAGTTTTGTTTTGGTTTTTTATCTTTAGCCATGGAGTGTCTCCATGTTACTCAGGCCCATCTTAAACCCCTGTGCTCAAGTGATCCTCCCACCTTAGCCTCCCAAAGTGCTGGGATTACAGGCGTGAGCCACCGTGCCCGGCTTAGTTATGAAATTAATGAAGACTTGTCTTGCAGCTGTCACCTCTGAGTGCATTATTACCCTTTGCCCCCAGATCCTTTACAACCGCACCATGGTGCAGCTGGGCATCTGTGCCTTCCGCCAAGGCCTGACCAAGGACGCACACAATGCCCTGCTGGACATCCAGTCAAGTGGCCGAGCCAAGGAGCTTCTGGGCCAGGGCCTGCTGCTGCGCAGCCTGCAGGAGCGCAACCAGGAGCAGGAGAAGGTGGAGCGGCGCCGGCAGGTCCCCTTCCACCTGCACATCAACCTGGAGCTGCTGGAGTGTGTCTACCTGGTGTCTGCCATGCTCCTGGAGATTCCCTACATGGCTGCCCATGAGAGCGATGCCCGCCGACGCATGATCAGCAAGCAGTTCCACCACCAGTTGCGCGTGGGCGAGCGACAGCCCCTGCTGGGTGAGTGTGGAGCTCCAGGGTTCAGCAGACTGCCTCACTCCCTGATTACACATGAGGATTAAGAGAAGTGAAGGGAGTAACTCTCCCACCACTCAACTCTGTCTGATTTAATGACACTTCCTCTGCCTGGTACTGTCCTAAGTGTTTTACAAATAATTATTTAATCTGCATTAGTAATAACCCTATGCTGTAGGTACTAGTAATACCCTGTTTCCCAGTGGAGAAACTGAGGCACAGAGAAGTTAAGTGACTCGCCCGAGTTTAACACAGCTCATGTGTACCTCTGACCTTTCCCTTTTCTTCCCTTCATGTATATTACATTCCAGCCAAACCAACTGTCATAGAGCCTTATTGTTCAAGAAGCTAACATTGATTCCTTTGGCCCCTTTTGAAAGATAGGTCTTGCAGGGTTGCAGTGAGTGGTGACTCACTGGAAAGGAATTGAGCTGCGCCCTTCCTGTGACGTTGGCCCACAGGAGGGCTTGACGAGTGAGCCCAGCCCAGTGTCCACAGCCACATCCCCCTACAGATTTGTCCTCCCCTGGTCATGTATATGTTTGGGCTAAAGGGTAGGTTTCCTTAGGCACATTTTTGTTTGGCTTACGTAGTGAGACTTACTTTGTGCGGAAATTTCCCATGAGAATCGGAATTTTCATGTCTTAGAATATTGGCAGTCTGTCACTCCTGGCCCTCCCTTCCTGCAGAGCTAGCCTTGGCTGGAGCTGAAGTAGCAGTGATGGGAAAGGGCTATCTGCTTCTCCACAGTCCCTGCCTCTTAACTTCTCCCTACAGTAGTTCCAAAAGCCAGTTTGCATCAGCTCTGCACTGTTGTTTGGCTTGTAGAGAAATATTCTTTGAGCCTCTAAACTTGCCTTTTTTTTTTTTTTTTTTTTTTTTTGAGACAGAGCCTCACTGTCGCCCAGGCTGGAGTGCAGTGGCGCAATCTCGGCTCACTGCAACCTCTGCCTCCCAGGTTCAAGTGATTCTGCTGCCTTAGCCTCTCAAATAGCTGAGACTACAGGCGCCCACCACCACGTCTGGCTAATTTTTTGTATTTTTAGTAGAGATGGGGTTTCCTCTTGTTGGCCAGGCTGGTCTTGAATTCCTGAGCTCAGGTGACCCGCCCACCTCAGCTTCCCAAAGTACTGAGATTACAGGCATGAGCCACTGCGCCCGGACCAACCTTGCCTTTTGCAAGTGTTAATATGGTTAAAATGGAAGTTCATCCAGGAGGGCTGTGTGCCTTTCCTTACACTTAGCCCTGCTCCTGTGGTTCTATTTGCACCTGATCCCTGTTCGCATTGAGCTTGCTGTGCTTGCTCCGGAGTCTGCGTGTTCGTGCTTCTCTGTCTGCCACCCATTTCTAGCCTTAGAACTTTTGCACTTTGTCTACCCTGAATTCCAGTTACTACGGTGTACCATGTCTTACCGTCCTGGCTTGTCTTAGGATTGTATTTGGGGGCCTGAGTTCATAATTAATACATAAAACCTGTGATTTTAGAGATAATTTTGACCGGGGCTAAGTTTTTTAAGGAAAAAAAGTAAGCTGCTTGGAAGAATAATAAGCTGGCAACAGTGTAATTGATGCATGGGCATGGCACCATTCATGAAGGTGATGTGGGTGAGGAAGGGTTGGTAAATTCCATTCCAGTTGAGCTGGCAGAGGTGGTTTTGTTTTGTTTTGTTTTTTGTTTTGTTTTGTTTTGTTTGAGACGGGGTCTCGCTCTGTAGCCCAGGAAGATGTACATGAGAACACACGCACAATTTGTCAACATTTTCGAGGTGTTCAGCAGTCCCCTGAAGTGTGTCTATGGACTGATTGAGTTCAAACCTAAGTACATTTGTGCAGATGGAGTGGTTTGGGCGACTGCATGGCTCTTTGGTAGAGAGACGGGGAGAGTCTCTAGTATGGTTTGCTCCTCCAGCCTCTGTTCCCCCTTAAAGAGTGCTAATGGGGCAGGAGTCCTGGTCCCAAGTTCCCTAGGCTCTGCCTCATTCCCACCCTTTCAGGTCCCCCTGAGTCCATGCGGGAACATGTGGTCGCTGCCTCCAAGGCCATGAAGATGGGTGACTGGAAGACCTGTCACAGTTTTATCATCAATGAGAAGATGAATGGGAAAGTGTGGGACCTTTTCCCCGAGGCTGACAAAGTCCGCACCATGCTGGTTAGGTGAGCAGACAGGCCGTGATGGGTTGGGGAAGAAGAGACTGGTTGGTCCCCTTGCCTGAGGCCCCGTTGTCCCTTCTCTCCCCCCTTCCCACAGGAAGATCCAGGAAGAGTCACTGAGGACCTACCTCTTCACCTACAGCAGTGTCTACGACTCCATCAGGTAGGCTGGGCCTTGGGGACACAGAAGGGCCCCAGCCTTGTGAGCAAGGGTCCTGACTGCCCCTGTCCTCTCCTTTCTCCCCAGCATGGAGACCCTGTCAGACATGTTTGAGCTGGATCTGCCCACTGTGCACTCCATCATCAGCAAAATGATCATTAATGAGGAGCTGATGGTAGGGGCCGGGGTGGGAAGCCGGCAGGTGGAGCCATGGAGGGATTGGAGCGGAGGGGCCTGATCTGTATCGTGTCCCCTCCTCTGCCTCGTGCCTGTCAGGCCTCCCTGGACCAGCCAACGCAGACAGTGGTGATGCACCGCACCGAGCCCACTGCCCAGCAGAACCTGGCCCTGCAGCTGGCCGAGAAGCTGGGCAGCCTGGTGGAGAACAATGAGCGAGTGTTTGACCACAAACAAGGCACCTACGGGGGCTACTTCCGAGGTGAGTGCTTCCGGCTCCTCTCCTCGCCCGGCTTCTGGTACCCTCACAACCTCTCCCCTGGCACTCCCTCCACATCCTTCCCATCTCTCTCCTGCAGACCAGAAAGACGGCTACCGCAAAAACGAGGGCTACATGCGCCGCGGTGGCTACCGCCAGCAGCCATCTCAAACGGCCTACTGAGCTCTCCACTCTGTCTCACGCCTAGACTATCTAACCTTGAAGTCCTAAGCCACACCCCAGGCATTAAAAGTCTATTTAAAGTTGTTATGGTTGGTTGCTTGTTGCCACAAAGGTGTGTTGAGTCCATTCATTTGCTGATTATATTTCTGAGCTTCTACCCACATGACAGACACGAGGCTCGGATGCAGAGGTGAATTGAACACATTCCTGACCTTGAAGAGCTTGTTGCTTTTTGACATTTAACAGAAAATTGTAATAACATAAGTTACAATGGGTGTTTTAAAAGGCCAGGTGCAGTGGCTCATGCCTGTAATCCCAGCACTTTGGGAGGCCACAGCTGGTGGATCACGTAAGGTGAGGAGTTCCAGACCAGCCTGGCCAACATAGTGAAACCCCCTCTCTACTAAAAATACAAAAATTAGCTGGGCGTGGAGGCACATGCCTGTAGTCCCAGCCACTTGGGAGGCTGAGGCAGGAGAATCGCTTGAACCTGGAAGGTGGAGGTTTTGCAGTGAGCCAAGATCACGCCACTGCGCTCCAACCTGGGCAACAGAGCAAGACACTGTCTCAAAAAAAAAAGTCACGGATGTATTGAGGATGTGACCGGGGGGTTGGTGGGGGGAACATCAGGAAAGGCTTAGTGGAGACAGTAGTGACGGTTGGACTCTGAGGGTTCAGCAGGCAGGGAAAGGGAGAGCTGGTATAAACAAGTGTAGATGCACTGTTACCTGTTCATAACAAGACAGGTGCCATCAGTAAGAGAGTGCATTGAGAAACTGGGCCTTTGCTGTGATAGCTAAGCATGTGGTTGTTTTCTGATCATTTAAGTTGTGTTTATTGTGTGTTTTGTTTGTTGTTGGTTGTTTTTTTTTTGAGATGGAGTCTCGCTCTGTCCTCCAGGCTGGAGTGCAGTGGCACAATCTCGGCTCACTGCAAGCTCCACCTCCCGGGTTTATGCCATTCTCCTGCCTCAGCCTTCCGAGTTGCTGGGACTACAGGCGCCCGCCACCACACTCGGCTAAATTTTTGTATTTTTTTTTTTTTTTTTAGTAGAGATGGGGTTTTACTGTGTTAGCCAGGATGATCTCGATCTCCTGACCTCGTGATCTGCCCACCTCCACCTCTTAAAGTGCTGACATTACAGGCGTGAGCCACCGCGCCCGGCCTTATTGTGTTTTATATAAGTACGGGTCCACAACAGATTGGATTTTTTTTTTTTTTAAGAGATAGGATCTTGCTGTGTTGCCCAGGCTGGCCTTGAACTCCTGGGCTCAAGCAATCCTCCCACCTCAGCCCTCTAAGTAGCTAGGACTACAGGTATGCACCACCATGCCCAGTCTAGATTGGAAATTTTAAAAAAAATGATCTTTTACCACATTTGAGAAGCACTGATGTAGGCAGAGGAAAAAAGTGCAAGCTCAAAGGGTTGGAGAAGTGAGAGAGTGGCATGATTAGTGTAATGCACGTGTGGAACGTGTGCCAGAGATGCACTGGAGACTCACCCGGGCCGTCTCTTGAAACTTTCAATGCTCTGGGCTTTTATAGACAAATTCACAGCTGGGGCTGGGCACGGTGGCTCACACCTGTAATCCTAGCACTGTGGGAGGCCGAGGCAGTACGATCACTTGAGGCCAGTAGAAGGGCACAAAAAATTAAAAATTAGCCAGATATGGTAGTGTGTGCCAGTAGTCCTAGCTACTAGGGAGACTGAGGTAGGAGGATCACTTGAGCCCAGGAGCTTAAGATCTATTTAAGTTAAGGTACAGTGAGCTGTGATTACACCACCGCACTCTAGCCTGGGGAATAGAGCAAGACCTTGTCTCAAAACAAAGTAACAAAATAACATGAAATGGATTCCATTTTAAGAAACAGAATGAAGCATCATTGTGTAAAGTATGAAATTGGAAGCAAAGAGCATGAAGCAAAAAAAAAAAAACCATCTGAAGCCTGAGGTCAGAGGTGGGGGAGGATTGAAGAGGTACAGATGTAAAAAGCTGTGAATCTACCGTGACCAGTGGAAGGAGTCAAAAATGACACATTCTTCTGACTGGAGGATAAATATAACTATTTTCAAGAAATAGCTGGAATATTCTGTGTGTTTAGAAGTACAAGAACAGCACATTTGCAGGGCGGACTGATAGGTTGAAGAGAAGCCTTGGGACATGCACTAACTAGACTCTAGGCTCAGCTTCTGTCACGAGCCCAAAACAGTGACTCAGCAAAATAGCTTATTTATCATGTGACAGTTCAGAGGTGAGTGGTCCAGGGTTAGGGTTAGACAACAACTGTTAACACAGAATCATCTAGGGACGCCGGGCCCTGCTGTTGTATTGCCTCTGCATCCCCAAGGTTGTCATCTGTGGTTAAAGTGGCTCACCAGCCCCAAGTCCTCCTCAAAGCCCATGAAAAAGGAAGGGGAAATACAGGGCCTGGAAATTACACTGATCCCATTGGCCAGAACTTAGTCTCACCTTACCACCCTATACACAAGACTGAAATGCCTCTAGCTGGATAGTTAAACGTTCATTTAAACTTGGGGCGTTTTGTTTCTAAATGAAGGGAAGCGGCACAAGTATTAGTCTGTCACAGAAGAGAAGGAGAAAGGTTTTGAAGCGAATGGCTTATAAATAGTTGTCCAAAGTCTGCTCATGGCTGACATCAGAGCCAGCATGTCGACCACTTCCGTGCTGCGTGCTTTAGGTACCTTATCTCACTTAATCTCAGAATAACCCTATTGTCATTCCCATTTTGTAGATGGGAAAACAGGCTCAAAGAGATAAGTGATTTACCTTCCACACAACGGGGAAGTAAGGGGTCCAGGTGCACATTAAGGCAGCTTGTGCCTGACTCATACCTGGTGCTGCTTACGTTTCCAGAGGGGGCAGCCTGGAGGAGAGGGCTAGGTACTGGACTCAACGTGTGAGTACGTGGTGGAAGGGAAGCCAGAGGATGGAGTGGCCAGAGGTGAAGAACCGCGGGGGAGCAGTGATGGAAAGGCCGGAGAGCTTATGCGTTTCAGGGCTGTCCTGCCAAGTACCTCACTTGGCCAGTTCAGCATTCTTTGGCAGGAGGCACAGCCATTGTGTTGTCCAATGCCAGGGTATATACCTTTTTCAGTTTCCAATCTACCAATGGTGACTTTTGAACAGCATTGTCAAACCTTTTTCTGCCCAGGGCTAGATAGTGTATATTTTAAGCTTTGTGGGCCACATGTGGATTGTCACTCCTTTTTTTCTTAACAACTTTTTTTTTTTTTTTTGAGACAGTCTCGCTCTGTCGCCCAGGCTGTTAACTACCATTAACTTTTTTTTTTTTTAATTAATTAATTTATTTTTTATTATTATACTTTAAGTTCTAGGGTACATGTGCATAACGTGCAGGTTTGTTACATATGTATACTTGTGCCATGTTGCTGTGCTGCACCCATCAACTCGTCATTTACATCAGGTATAACTCCCAATGCAATCCCTCCCCCCTCCCCCCTACCATTAACTTTTTAATGCCTCTCTTTCCAGTGTGTGTATATTTATTACTAGACTGGAATCATCCTATGTATATGTCATCCATTGCTATTTCCTGTCCCTTTACATAACGAGCTGCTTTCTGAAATTTTATTTATTTTATAGACAGTCTTGTTCTGTCACCCAAGTTGGAGTTCAGTGGTGCAATTTCAGCTCACTGCAACCTCAACCTCCTGAGTAGCTGGGACACCCACCACCATGCCTGGCTAATTTTTGTATTTTTAGTAGAGACAGGTTTTCACCATGTTGGCCAGGCAGGTCTTGAACTCCTGATCTCAGGTGATCCACCTGTCTCCCAAAGTGCCATGCCCAGCTAATTTTTAAATTGAGACCAGGTCTCCCTGTGTTGACCATGCTGATCTTGAACTTCTAGGATCAAGTGATCCTTCTGCCTGGGCCTCCCAAAGTTCTCGAATTCCAGGCACGAGCCATCGTGGCTGGCCTGATTTTTTAAAAGAAACAGAAATTTGGATTTTATTGTGAAATCTCCCCATCTTAGTATATTGGATTTCATTATTTTTACATCCGGCAGATAATGTGTCAATGTCAAAACAAGGTTTGAGGGAGGTGCAGCTCACACATGAGTGTGAAAACCCAGTCATCACGTTTATGAACTACAAAAGGATCTGGATTTAATTATTTAAAAGACAGCTTGGCCAGGCCCGGTGGCTCACGCCTGTAATCCCAGCACTTTGGGAGGCCAAGGCAGGTGAATCATCTGAGGTCAGGAGATTGAGACCATCCTGGCCAACATGGTGAAACCCTGTCTCTACTAAAAATACAAAAATTACCTGGGTGTGCTGGTGCGAGCCTGTAGTCCCAGCTACTCAGGAGGCCGAGGCAGAAGAATCACTTGAACCCAGGAGGCGGAGGTTGCAATGAGCCGAGATCACGCCACTGCACTCCAGCCTGGCGACAGAGTGACTCTGGCTCAAAAAAAAAAAAAAAAAAAAGACATTCTACTGGTCAATACTATATAAGACAAGCAAAACATTTGCTGGTCAGGTGATGAATGGTGAATTCTGCTTTCGTCACAGTTACTGTCAAGCATTCAACCACAATTTTTTTGAGACTTCCATGCAGACCTTTGTGGAAAGCAAAGCACTGGGGAGAGATTCCATGAACATCATTCATTTAAACACCCGTTTGTTTTTTATTTTATTTTATTTATGTATTTAATTTTATTTTTTTAAGATGGAGTCTTGCTCTTGTCACCCATGCTGGAGTGCAGTGGCACGATCTCGGCTCACTGCAACCTCTGTCTCGGTTCAAGCGATTCTCCCGCCTCCGCCTCCTGAGTAACTGGGATTACAGGTGCCCACCCCCACGCCTGGTTAATTTTGGTACTTTTAGTAGAGATGGGGTTTCGCCATGTTGGCCAGGCTGGTCTTGAACTGCTGACCTCAAGTGATTTTTCTGCCTCAGCCTCCGAAAGTACTGGGATTATAGGCATGAGCCACTGCACCTGGCCTCTGTTTATTTTTTTTATTTTTTATTTTTTTTGAGACGGAGTCTCGCTCTGTCGTCCAGGCTAGAGTGCAGTGGCCGGATCTCAGCTCACTGCAAGCTCTGCCTTCCGGGTTCACGCCATTCTCCTGCCTCAGCCTCCCGAGTAACTGGGACTACAGGTGCCCGCCACCTCGCCTGGCTAGTTTTTTTGTATTTTTTAGTAGAGACGGGGTTTCACCATGTTAGCCAGGATGGTCTCGATCTCCTGACCTCGTGATCCACCCGTCTCGGCCTCCCAAAGTTCTGGGATTACAGGCTTGAGCCACCGCGCCCGGCCTTATTTATTTTTGAGACGAAATCTTGCTCTTGTTGCCCAGGCTGGAGTGCAATGGCGTGATCTTGGCTCACTGCAACCTCCGTCTCCTGGGTTCAAGCAATTCTCCTGCCCCAGCCTCCCGAGTAGTTGGGATTACAGACACCCACCACCATGCCCGGCTAATTTTTGTATTTTTAGTAGAGATAGGGTTTCTCTATGTTGGCCAGGCTGGTCTTGAACTCCTGAGTCCAGGTGATCTGCCCGCCTTGGCCTCCCAGAGTGCTGGGATTATAGGCATGAGCCACCACACCCGGCCCCCATTTATTTTTTGAGACAGGGTCTCACTGTGTCCCCCAGGCTGGTGTGCAGTGGCACAATCACAGCTCACTGAAGCCTCCCTGCTCAAGCAATCCTCTCACCTCAGCTTCCCAGGTAACTAGAATGTGCCACCACACGTGGCTAATTTTTCTAATTTTTTTTTTTTTTTTAGAGATTAGGGTCTTGCTATGTTGCCCAGGCTGATCTTGAATTCCTGGGCTCAAGCGATCCTCCCACATTGGCCTCCCAAAGTGCTAGGATTACAGAAGTGAGGCACCTTGCCCAGACTTAAACACCTATTTATTGTGCACTTTCTCTGTACCAGGCCCTGATCTGAGCCCTTGCACAGATGTGAACAAGACCTTACTCTCCAGGGACCAGGGGAAGGAAGTGCTACTTCTGTGCTCTGGAGAACCAAGGTCTGCAATCAGAAGAGATGAGAATGGAGGCCAGGTGTGGTGGTGGTTCACACCTGTACTCACAACACTTTGGGAGGTTGAGGCAGGAGGATCACCTGAGGTTAGGAGTTCGAGAGCAGCCTGGCCAACATGATGAACCCCTATCTCTACTGAAAATACAAAAATTAGCCAGGTGGGATTAGCCTGTAATCCCAGCTACTTGGGAGACTGAGGCAGAAGAATTGCTTGAATCTGGAAGGTAGAGGTTGCAGTGAGCTGGGATCCTGCCACTGCGCTCCAGCCTGGGGGACAGAGAGAGACTCTCAAAAAAAAAAATTAATTAAAAATTTTAAAAACACCAGTCACAGTGGCTCACGCCTGTAATCCCAGCACTTTGGGAGGCCGAGGCAGGTGGATCACAAGGTCAGGAGTTCAAGACCAGCCTGGCCAAGATGGTGAAACCCTGTCTCTACTAAAAATACAAAAATTAACTGGGCGCCGTGGCAGGCGCCTGTAATCCCAGTTACTCAGGAGACTGAGGCAGGAGAATCGCTTGAACTCGGGAGGTGAAGGTTGCAGTGAGCTGAGATCGTGCCACTGCACTCCAGCCTGCGTGACAAGAGTGAGACTCTGTCAAAAAAAAAAAAAAAAAAGAATTGCTAGGACAGTCTAGACAGTTTTCACAAAGCAAGACTTTGGTCCCCTCTTCAGGACCCAGCATGGCCTCAGATCCAGCCACCAGGCCCCAAATACCTTCAAGTTTGAGTGTAGAAGGGCATATTTTGCCTTCTTTTTGTACTAACCCTGACACCCTGATGTTCTTGACTCATCTGTCTTCATCTTCCGGGCCAACTTTGCTTCCCCACCGAGGGAGGGTACTATTCCCTCACAAAACACAACTCAAGGCTCACTCTTTCATCTTTTCCTATAGAAGAGCCAAAGGGCATGACAGTCCCCTCTGTTCCTTTAACCTACCCACTCTACCCTCACAGCCCTTCTCAGCCTTCACAGTCCATGTGCAGTCTTGAATTCTGGGCTTCATATTCTCGACACACTCTGCAAACAATCCCCTGGGAAGCTTTATTTATTTACTTTTTTTTTTTTTTTTTTTTTGAGACAGTCTCACTGTCACTCAGGCTGGAGTGCAATGGCACAATCTCAGCTTACTGCAACCTCTGCCTCCCGGGTTCAAGCGATTCTCCCGCTTCAGCCTCCCGAGTATCTGGGACTACAGGTGTGTGCCACCACACCTGGCTAATTTTTGTATTTTTGGTAGAGACAGGGTTTCACTATGTTGGCCAGGGTGGTCTCAAACTCCTGACCTTGTGATCCTCATGCCTCAGCCTCTCAAAGTGCTGGGTGAATTACAGGCATGAGCCACCGCACCTGGCCTATTTACTTATTTTTATTTTGAGACAGGTTCTCATTTTGTTGCCCAGGCTGCAGTGCAGTGGCGTGAACATGGTTTATAGCAGCCTTGACCTCCTGGGCTCAAGCAAGCCTCCTTCCTCAGTCCCCCAGGCAGCTGGAACCACAGACATATGCTACCACGTCTGGCTTTTTTTTTTTTTTTTTTTTTTGAGTGGAGTCTGGCTCTGTCGCACAGGCCATAGTACAGTGGCACGATCTTGGCTCACTGCAACCTCTGCCTCCCAGGTTCAAGTGATTTTTCTGCCTCAGCCTCCCATACAGGCATGTGCCACCACACCTGGCTAATTTTTGTATTTTTGGTAGAGACTGGGTTTCACCATGTTGGCCAGGCTGATCTTGAACTCCTGACCTTACGTGATCTGCCTGCCTCAGCCTCCCAAAGTGCTGGGATTACAGGCGTGAGCCATCATGCCCAGCCAATTTCCAGCTAATTTTTGTATTTTTGTGTAGAGATGGGGTTTTGCCATGTTTCCCAGACTTGTTGCAAACCTCAGAGCTCAAGCAGCCCTCCCGTCTCAGCCTCCCAAAGTCCTGGTTTTACAGGTGTGAGCCACCATGCCCGGCCTACCTGGGAAGTTTAAAAAAATAATAAAAAATAAAAAATCCTGATGATCCAACTATTTGCTGTTTACAGGAGACACTTTAGGTCCAATGATACATATAGGTTGAAAGTAAAAGGAGGCCGGGTGCAGTGGCTCAAGCCTGTAATCCCAGCACTTTGGGAGGCCGAGATGGGCGGATCACGAGGTCAGGAGATCGAGACCAGCCTGGCTAACAGAGCGAAACCCCGTCTCTACCAAAAAAATACAAAAAAAAACTAGCCGGACGAGGTGGCGGGCGCCTGTAGTCCCAGCTACTCAGGAGGCTGAGGCAGGAGAATGGTGTAGACCCGGGAGGCGGAGCTTGCAGTGAGCTAAGATCCGGCCACTGCACTCCAGCCTGGGCGACAGAGCAAGACTCCGTCTCAAAAAAAAAAAAACAAAAAAAAAAGAAAGTAAAAGGATAGAAATATGCAAAAGAAAGCTGGAGTGCTTGTACTAATACGAGACAAAATTTACTATAAGAAATAAATTGTGGCCGTGCACGGTGGTTCACGCCTGTAGTCCCAGCACTTTGGGACACCGAAGCAGGTGAATCACTTGAGGTCAAGAGTTCAAGACCATCCTGACCAACATGGTGAAACCCCATCTCTACTAAAAATACAAAGTTAGCTGGCCATGGTGGCAGGTCTCTGTAATCCCAGCTACTCGGAAGGCTGAGGCAGGAGAATCGCTTGAACCCGGGAGGCAGAGGTTGCAGTGAGCCAAGATCGAGTCATTGCACTACAGCCCGGATAACAAGAGCGAAATTCCAGCTCAAAAAAAAAAAAAAAAGAAATTGAGGCAGGGTGCAGTGGCTCATGCCTGTAATCCCAGCATTTTGGGAGGTCAGGGGCGTGTGGTTCACTTGAGGCCAGGAGTTTGAGACCAACCTTGCCAACATGGCAAAACCCTGTCTCTACTAAAAGTACAAAAATTAGCCGGGCTGGCCGGGCGCGGTGGCTCACGCCTGTAATCCCAGCACTTTGGGAGGCCGAGGCAGGCGGATCACAAGGTCAGGAGATCGAGACCATGGTGAAACCCCGTCTCTATTAAAAAATGCAGAAAAGGCCGGGCGCGGTGGCTCACGCCTGTAATCCCTGCACTTTGGGAGGCCAAGGCGGGCGGATCACGAGGTCAGCAGATCGAGACCATCCTGGCTAACACGGTGAAACCCCGTCTCTACTAAAATACAAAAAATTAGCCGGGCGCGGTGGCGGGCGCCTGTAGTCCCAGCTACTCCGGAGGCTGAGGCAGGAGAATGGCGCGAACCCGGGAGGCGGAGCTTGCAGTGAGCCGAGGTGGTGCCACTGCACTCCAGCCTGGGCGACAGAGTGAAGACTCCGCCTCAAAAAAAAAAAAAAAAAAAAAAAAAAAACAGAAAATTAGCCGGGTGCGGTGGCAGGCGCCTGTAGTCCCAGCTACTCAGGAGGCTGAGGCAGGAGAATGGCATGAACCCAGGAGGCGGAGCTTGCAGTGAGCCGAGATCGCGCCACTGCACTCCAGCCTGGGCGACAGAGCGAGACTCCATCTCAAAAAAAAAAAAAAAAAAAAAAAAAAAAAAAAAAAAAGGCCGGGCATGGTGGCCCGTGCCGGTAGTTCCAGCTACTCAGGAGGCTGAGGGAGGAGAATCACTTGTATCTGGGAGGCGGAGGTTGCAGTGAGTCGAGACAGTGCCACTGCACTCTAGCCTGGGTGACAGAGCAAGACTGTGTCTCAAAAACACAAACAGAAAAAAAGTTAACCAGGTGTGGTGCTATGCACCTATAGTCCCAGCTACTTGGGAGGCTGAGGCAGGAGGATCGCTTGAGCCTAAGAGATTGAGGTTGCAGTGAGCTGTGATCACACCACTGCACTCCAGCCTAGGCAGCAAAGTGAGACTCTGCCTCAAAAAGAAAAGAAGAAGAAGGAAAAAGAGGAAGAGAAAAAGAAGAAGAAAGAAGAAGAAGAAGAAAGAGAAGAAGGAGGAGCCAGGCATGGTGACTCACACCTGTAATCCCAGTTTAGGGAAGCTGAAGCAGGCAGATAGCTTGAGGCCAGGAGTTCAAGACCATCCTGGCCAACATGGTGAAACCCTGTCCCTACTAAATAAAAAAATTAGCCAGGCATGGTGGCACATGCCTGTGGTCACAGCTACTCAGGAGGCTGAGGCATAAGAATCGCTTGAACCCAGGAGGTGGAGTTTGCAGTAAGCTGAGATCTTACCATTGCACTCCAGCCTGGGCGACAAGAGACTCTATCTCAAAAAAAAAAAAAAAAAAAAAAAAAAGATAATAAAAATGAGCAGAAATAAATGCAACAGAGAATAAAAAACAATAGAGGAAGTAAGTAAAACCAAAATTTGGTTCTTTGAAAAAATCCATAGAATTGACGAACCTTTAGATGGACTGACCAAGAAAAACACAGGAGACTCAAACTGCAAAACAGGAGCAAAAGAGCAGACATCACTGCCAACATTAGATAAGTAAAATAATTATCAGGGAACACTGAATAGCTGTATGCCAACAAATGAGATGAAATGAACAAATTCTTAGGGGAATTTAACACCAAAATTAACTCAAGAAGAAATATAAAATCTAGGCCAGGCATGGTGGCTCACACCTGTAATCCCAGCACTTTGAGGGGCTAAGTCACATGGATCATCTGAGATCAGGAGTTCGAAACCAGCCTGACCAACATGGTGAAACCCCATCTCTACTAAAGATACAAAAAATTAGCCAGGCGAGTGGCGCACGCCTGTAATCCCAGCTGAGGCAAGAGAATCACTTGAACCAGGGAGGTGGAGGTTGCAGTAAGCTGAGATTGTGCCATTGCACTCCTGCCTGGATGACAGGGAGAGACTCCGTCAAAAATTAATAAATAAATAAATACAAAAATTAGCCGGATATGATGGCATGTGCCTGTAGTCCCTGCTACTCTGGAGACTGAGGCAGGAGAGTCACTTGAACCCAGGAGGCAGAGGTTGTAGTGAGCTGAGATTGCACCATAGCACTCCAGCCTGGGCAACAAGAGGGAAACTCCATCTCAGAAAAAAAGAAATATAAAATCTAAATTCGTCTATTATAAGTAAAGACTTGTGCTGTGTCATACAGGTTGGAGTGCAGTGGCACAATCTCAGCTCATGGCAACCTCCGCCTCCCGGGTTCAAGCGAATCTCGTGCCTCAGCCTCCCAAGTAGCTGGGATTACAGGTGCATGCCACCAGGCTCAGCTCATTTTTTTGTATTTTAGTAGAGATGGGGTTTCACCATGTTGGCCAGGCTGGTCTTGAACTTCTGATGTCAGCTGATCTGCCTGCCTTGTCCTCCCAACGTGCTGGGATTACAGGTGTGAACCACCTCGCCCAGTCCATTCTTTTGCATATAGATATCCAGTTGTCCCACTGCTATTGTTGAAAAGATTGTTCTTTCCCCATTAAATGGTCTTAGAACCCTTGTCAAAAATTAATTTTCCATATAGAAGAAGGTTTATTTCTGGGCTCTCTAATCTATTCCACTGGTCTAATATATGTGTCTATTTTTTTCTCTCTTTTTTTATTTTTGAGACGGAGTCTCACTCTGTTGCCCAGGCTGGAGTGGACTGGCATTATCTCGGCTCACTGCAACCTCTGCCTCCTAGGCTTGAGTGATCCTCCCACCTCAGCCTCCTGAGTAGCTGGGATTATAGCTTCAGGCCACCACACCTGGCTAATTTTTGTATTTTTTGTAAACACTGGGTTTCACCATGTTGCCCAGGTAGATTTTGAACTCCTGGGCTCAAGCAATCCACCCACCTCAGTCTCTCAAATTGTTGGGATTACAGGCGGCCTTGTATGTCTGTCTTTATGCCAGTACCACACTGTTTTGATTGTGGTAGCTTAGTAGTAAGTTTTGAAATCAGGAAATGAGAGTCCTCCTGGTTTCTTCTTTTTCTGCACACCTTTTTTTCCTCTTTTTTTGGCATCATTTAGGATGTCTTGTGATTCCACATAAATTTTAGGATGGGTTTTTCTTTTTTTTTTTTTTTTTTTTTTTTTTTTGAGACGGAGTCTCCCGCTGTGTCACCCAGGCTGGAGTGCAGTGGCGCGATCTCGGCTCACTGCAAGCTCCGCAAGCTCCGCCTCCCAGGTTCACGCCATTCTCCTGCCTCAGCCTCCGAGTAGCTGGGACTACAGGCGCCCGCCACCACGCCCGGCTAGTTTTTTTGTATTTTTAGTAGAGACGGGGTTTCACCCTGTTAGCCAGGATGGTCTCGATCTCCTGACCTCGTGATCCACCCGCCTCGGCCTCCCAAAGTGCTGGGATTACAGGCTTGAGCCACCGCGCCCGGCCTTAGGATGGGTTTTTCTATATCTGCAACAATATTAATACCATTTGGATTTTGATACAAATTGCATTGAAACTGTAGATTGCTCTGGGTAGTACTGTCATCTTAACAATATTAAATCTTACATTCAGGCCAGGCGCGGTGGCTCACACCTGTAATCCCAGCAGTTTGGGAGGCTGAGGCAGGCAGATCACTTGAGGTCAGGAGTTCAAGACCAGCCCTGCCAACATGGTAAAATCCTGTCTCTACTAAAAATACAAAAAAAAAAATTTAGCTGGGTGTGGTGCCACATGCCTGTAGTTCCCGCCAATCAGGAGGCTGAGGCAGGAGAATCACTTGAACCCAGGAGGCAGAGGTTGCAGTGAGCCGAGATTGCATCACTGCACTCTAGCCTGGGCGACAGAGCAAGACTCTGTCTCAAAAAACAAACAATAAATCTTACATTCTATGAACATAGGATATCTTTTTATTTATGTCTCTTTAATTTTTTGTAGTTTTCAGTTACAAATATTTTGTCTCATTGGTTACATTTATTCCTATTTGATTCCTTCTCGTGGCTTTTTTTTTTTTTTTTTTTTTGGAGATGGAATTTCACTCTTTTTGCCCAAGCTGGAGTGCAGTGGCACGATCTTGGCTCACTGCAACCTCCGCCTTCTGGGTTCAAGCGATTTTCCTGCCTCAGCCTCCCAAGTGGCTGGGATTACAGGCATCCACCTCCATGCCCAGCAAATTTTTTTTCTTTTTTTTTTTTTTGGAGACCTAGTTTTGCTCTTATTGCCCAGGCTGGAGTTGATCTCGGCTCACCGCAACCTCCGCCTCCCGGGTTCAAGCAATTATCTTGCCTTAGCCTTCCAAGTAGCTGGGATTACAGGCATGTACTACCACGCCCAGCTAATTTTATTTGTATTTTTAGTAGAGACAGAGTTTCTCCATGTTGGTCATGCTGCTCTCGAATTCCTGACCTCAGGTGACCCGCCCGCCTTGGCCTCCCAAAGTGCTGCGATTACAGGTGTGAGCCATCGTACCCGGCCGCTTGGTATTTTAAATAGAGTTGTTTTCTTAATTTCTCTTTGGGATTATTCAGCGTTACTGTAAAGAAACGCAACTGATTTTTGTGTGTTGACTTTGTATACTGCAACTTTGTTGAATTCATTTATTAGCTCTAATAGTTGTGTGTGTATATAAACCTTATGTTCTTATAAGATCATGTCATCTGCAAGTACAGATAATTTTACTTTTTCCTTTCCAATTCGGGTACTTTTTACTTATTTTTCTTGCTTAATTCCTCTGGCTAAAAATTCCAATACTATGTTAAATAGAAGTGGCCAAAGTGGTTGTTCTTGTTTTGTTCCTGATCTTAATGGGGAAAATTTTCAGTCTTTCATCATTGAATATGATGTTAACTCTGTTTTTCACGTATGGCCTTTACCATGTTGAGGAAAATTCTTCTAGTTCTAGTTTTATTTTGGGTCTGGTTCTCTCACCCAGGCCGGAGTGCAGTGGCCTGATAATGGCTCCCTGCAGCCTCCACCTCCTGGGTTCAAGCCATCCTCCCACCTCAGCCTCCCAAGTAGCTGGGACTACAGGCATGCACCACCATGCCCAGCTTAATTTTTGCTTTTGGTAGAGACATGGTTATGCCATGTTGCCAAGGCTGGTCTTGAACTCCTGAGCTCCAGCGATCCACCTGCCTCGGCCTCCCAAAGTACTAGGGTTACAGGCATGAGCCACTGTGCCCGGCTGAGTGTTTTTTTTAAATCTTGAAAGAGTATTGGATTTTGCCAAATACTTTTTCTGCATCAACTGAGACAATTATAAGTTTTTTCCCTTTATTCTATTAATGTGGTATATGACATTGATTAATTTTCATATGTTAAAATATCTTTGCATTCCAGGAATAAATCCAACTTGTTCATGGATAAAATACTTTTTTTTTTTCCTGAGACAGAGTCTTGCTCTCCAGCCCAGGCTGGAGTGCGGTGGCGCAACCTTGGCTCACTGCAACCCCCACCTCCTGGGTTCAGGCAGTTCTCCTGCCTCAGCCTCCTGAGTAGCTGGGATTTACAGGCATGTGCCACCATGCCCGGCTAATTTTTGTATTCTTTTTTTTTTTTTTTGAGACGGAGTCTCACTCTGTCGCCCAGGCTGGAGTGCAGTGGCGCGATCTCGGCTCACTGCAAGCGCCGCCTCCCGGGTTCACACCATTCTCCTGCCTCAGCCTCCTGAGTAGCTGGGACTACAGACGCCCGCCACCACACCCGGCTAATTTTTTGTATATTTAGTAGAGATGGGGTTTCACCGTGTTAGCCAGGATGAAACTGGCTAACACGGTCTCCTGACCTCGTGATCCGCCTGCCTTGGCCTCCCAAAGTGCTGAGATTACAGGTGTGAGCCACCGCGCCCCGCCCATTTTTTTGTATTCTTAATAGAGAGGGAGTTTTACCATGTTGGCCAGGCTGGTCTCAAACTCTTGACCTCATGATTCGCCCACCTCAGCATCCCAAAGTGCTGGGATTACAGGCATAAGCCACCACGCCCAGCCCCATAAAATCCTTTTAATATGCTGCTGAAATTGGTCCCCTATTATATATATATAAAATATATTTAAATATGTATTAAATATATAATATACAAATATATATTAAATATGTATAATATATAAATATATATATTTTTTGAGATGGAGTCTCACTCTGTCACCAGGCTGGAGTGCAGTGGCACGATCTCGGCTCACTGTAACCTCCGCCTTTCGGGTCCAAGTGATTCTCCTGCCTCAGTCTCCTGAGTAGGTGGGACTACAGGTGTGCGCCACCACGCCCAGCTACTTTTTGTACTTTTCGTAGATACGGGGTTTCACCATGTTGGCCAGATTGGTCTCGATCGCTTGACCTCGTGATCCGCCTGCCTCGGCCTCCCAAAGTGCTGAGATTACAGGCGAGAGCCACCGCGCCGGGCCGTATATATATATATTTTTTGAAACAGAGTCTCACTTGTTAACCCAGGCTGGAATGCAGTGGCACAATCTTGGCTCACTGCAACCTCCACCTCCCAGGTTCAAGCAATTTTGTATTTTCAGTAGAGATGGAGGTTCACCATGTTGCCCAGGCTGGTCTCAAACTCCTGACCTCAAGTGATCCACATGCCTAGGCCTCCCAAAGTGCTGGGGTTACAGGCGTAAGCCACTGGGGATATGTTTTAGTCCCCAGCAGGATCTGTTTTGGTCCAGTTTATGGAGGAGGAGGAAGGAGGAGAGTGAGGAGGAGGTGGAGGAGGAGAGAGGTCCCAAGGAGGCCTCCCATCAAGTTCCGTTCCCAAGGCAATGCTTCCCTGCTGATGCTCAGCCAGCAGTGAAAGAGTGCTGCACACCCAGCCACAAACACGAATGAAATCATGTTCTTCACTCCAGCATGGATGCAGCTGGAGGTCATTATCCTAAGCAAATTAACCCAGGAACAGAAAACCAAGGACTGCGTGTTCTTACTTATAAATGAGATCTAAACATTGAGTACCCATGGCCGGGCGCAGTGGCTCACACCTATGATCCCAGCACTTTGGGAGGCTGAGGCAGGCAGGTCATCTAGGTCAGGAGTTCAAGATCAGCCTGGCCAACATGGCGAAACTCTGTCTCTACAATAATACAAAAATTAGCCGGGCATGATGGCGGGTGCCTATAATCCCAGCTACTCGAGCGGCTGAGGCAGAAGAATCGCTTGAACCCGGGAGGTGGAGGTTGCAGTGAGCCGAGATTGCACGATTGCACTTCAGCCTGGGTGACAGAGCGCAACTCCATCTCAAAAAAAAAAAAAAAAATGAGTACACACATGGACATAAAGATGGGAACAATAGACACCAGGGCCTCCTAGAGTGGGGAAGGACAGTGGAGAGTAAGAATTGAAAAACTATTGGGTATTATGCTCACTACCTGGATGACAGGATCATTCATAGCCCAGACTTCAGCATCATGCAGTATACACGGGTAACGAAGCCCCACACGCCTCCCTGAATCTAAAATAAAAACTAGGAGACCAGGCTCAGTGGCTCACATCTATAATCCCAGCACTTTGGGAGGCCAAGGTGGGAGGATGGCTTGAGCCAAGGAGTTCGAGACCAGCCTTGGCAACATAGAGAGACCCCCACCTTTACAAAAAATTAGCAGGGTGTGGTGGAACGTGCTATAGCACCAGCTACTCAAGAGGCTGAGGTGGGAGGATTGCTTGAACCTGGAGGGGTGAGGCTGCAGTGAGCTGTGATCAAGCTACTGCACTCTAGCCTGGGCAACAAAGCAACACTCCATCTCAAAAAATAATAATAATATGGCCGGGCACGGTGGGTGGCTCATGCCTGTAACCTCAGCACTTTGGGAGGCCAAGGTGGCTGAATCACCTGAGCTCAGGAGTTCAAGACCAGCCTGGTCAACATGGCGAAACCCTGTCTCTACTAAAAATACAAAAATTAGCTGGGTATAGCAGCAGACGCCTGTAATCTTAGCTACTTGGGAGGCTGAGGCAGGAGAATCCCTGGAACCCGGGAGGCAGAGGTTGCATTGAGCCGAGATTGCACCACTGCACGCCAGCCTGAGCGACAGAGCAAGACTCTATCTCAAGAAAATAATAATTTTTAAAAATATATATTTTTTAAATGCAGCATGGCCTGCGAAGCGCAGAGCAACACAGCAAGACCCTCTTCTGGGTCACAGGTGAGACTTCCCCATGCACCCGTCAGACCTCAGGGTTCTCTCATCACTTTTCCCAAGCCCCCCACCTTTTTTTTTTTTTTTTTTTGAGACGGAGTCTCGCTCTGTAGCCCGGGCTGGAGTGCAGTGGCCGGATCTCAGCTCACTGCAAGCTCCGCCTCCTGGGTTCACGCCATTCTCCTGCCTCAGCCTCCCAAGTAGCTGGGACTACAGGCGCCCGCCACCTCGCCCGGCTAGTTTTTTGTATTTTTTAGTAGAGACGGGGTTTCACCGTGTTAGCCAGGATGGTCTCGATCTCCTGACCTCGTGATCCACCCATCTCAGCCTCCCAAAGTGCTGGGATTACATTTTTTTTTTTTTTTTTTTTTTGAGACTGAGTCTGGCTCTGTCACGCAGGCTGGAGTGCAGTGGCATGATCTTGGCTTACTGCAGCCTCCGCCTCCCAGATTCAAATGGTTCTCCTGCCTCAGCTTCCCTAGTAGCTAGGATTACAGGCGTGCATCACCACACCCAGCTAATTTTTTTTTTTTTTTTTTTGAGATGGAGTTTTGGTCTTGTTGCCCAGGCTAGAGTGCATTGGCACGATCTCGGCTCACCACAACCTCTGCCTCCCAGGTTCAAGTGATTCTCCTGCCTCAGCCCCCAGAGTAGATTGGATTACAGGCATGCGCCACCACACCCGGCTAGTTTTGTATTTTTAGTAGAGATGGGATTTCTCCATGTTGGTCAGGCTGGTCTCGAACTCCCAAACTCAGGTGATCTGCCCGCCTTGGCCTCCCAAAGTGCTGCCATTACGGGAGTGAGCCATCACTCCTGACTCTAATTTTTGTATTTTTAGTAGAGATGGGGTTTCGCCATATTGGCCAGGCTGGTCTCAAACTCCTGACCTCAGGTGATCCTCCCACCTTGGCCTCCCAAAGTGCTGGGATTACAGGTATGAGCTACCTCGCTCGACCTCCCCGAGCCTTTTAAAATAGAATCAAAGGCTCTATTTCTTCAACCCTCCTTTGTCCACAAGATGACAGTTCTTGGGAATAACCACTCCCAAGTTTTTAGGTTCTTCTCACTATTGCCCTCAACTTCCTCGTAACCCCAACCTCTCCCAGAATTGCTTGCATATGAGATAGAAGGTCTCAGACAAATGGATGGAAGTGTTTTGTTTTATTTTACTTTATTTTATTCTATTCTATTTTATTTTTTTGAGATGGAGTCTCACTTTGTCACCAGGCTGGAGTGCAGTGGCACAATCTCGGCTCACTGCAACCTCTGCCTCCCAGATTCAAGCGATTCTCCTGCCTCAGCCTCCCAAGTAGCTGGGACTACAGGTGCGTGCCACCACACCCAGCTAATTTTCTGTATTTTTAGTAGAGACTGGTTTTCACCATGTTGGCCAGGATGGTCTCCATCTCTTGACCTCATGGTCTGCCCATCTCAGCCTCCCAAAGTGCTGGGATTACAGGCGTGAGCCACCGCACCCAGCCAGGAAGTTTCTATTAATAATAGTCCATCTGGGCCGGGCGCGGTGGCTCAAGCCTGTAATCCCAGCACTTTGGGAGGCCGAGGCGGGCGGATCACAAGGTCAGGAGATCGAGACCACAGTGAAACCCCGTCTCTACTAAAAATACAAAAAATTAGCCGGGCGCGGTGGTGGGCGCCTGTAGTCCCAGCTACTCAGGAGGCTGAGGCAGGAGAATGGCGGGAACCCGGGAGGCGGAGCTTGCAGTGAGCCGAGATCGCGCCACTGCACTCCAGCCTGGGCAACAGCGTGAGACTCCGTCTCAAAAAAATAATAATAATAATAATAATAATAATAATAATAGTCCATCTGGCTGGGCATGGTAGCTCATGCCTGTAATCCCAATACTTTGGGAGGCTGAGGCAGGTGAATCACCTGAGGTCGGGAGTTTGAGACCAGCCTAACATGGAGAAACCCCGTCTCTACTAAAAATACAAAATTAGCCGGGCATGGTGGCGCGTGCTTGTTGTAATCCCAGCTACTCGGGATGCTGAGGCATGAAAATGCTTGAATCTGGGAGGCAGAGGTTGCAGTGAGCCGAGATCGCGCCACTGCACTCTATCCTGGGCGATGGAGTGAGACTCCATCTCAAAATAATAATAATTGTTCTTGGTTCTTCCTTGTATAAATGGTGTTCCATGACAGGTGGTGGCTGGTTCATCCCACAACTCCATCTCTGAGAGCCTTTCCAGAGGTAACCATTGGATTTACGATTAATCTAAACACTTTATCCATTCTTCTCATTTTGACACGCAGAATATTAAGAAGAAATATATTCAACAGTTGAGATTTAATAAAATTGATCATTTTTACTGCTTCAACAAGGACATTCTGAAATGAAACTGCGGCCAGGTGTGGTGGCTCAAACCTAGAATCTCAACACTTTGAGAGGCCAAGGTGGGAAGATCGCTTGAGCCCAGGAGTTCAAGACAAGCCAGGGCAACATAGTGAGGCCCTCATCTTCACAATAAATAAATAAATAAATAAATAAACATTACACGGGCATGGTGGTACACACCTGTAGTCCCAGCTACTTGAGAGGCTGAGGTGGGAGGATTACTTGAGCCCAGGAGTTCGAGGCTGCAGTGAACCCAGATTATGTCACTGCACTCCAGCCTAGGCGACAGAGCAAGACCCTCTCTCAAAATAATAAAGAAAGAAAGAGAGAGAGAAACAAAACTTGCCTTTCCTTTTTTTTTTTTTTTTACCGTGAGCACGTACTAGTGCCAGTTTTCTATCTGTTGCCTCCCAGCTCCAAATCCTTTCATTGCCCCATTTGCTACCAGATGTGGAACTGGCAAACATTTCTTCTTTGCCAGTAGAGGGCGCCTGAGGGACGCTACAGGAGGAAGGGGCTTGTCCTAGTTCCTCCTCTCTCCCATCCTCCCCCCACCCCCCACCCCCCCACGCGGTGGCAGGCATCCCTGCACCGGACACACAGTGGCATTCAACTTCCTGCCTGCCGGCCGCAGGGCCTGGTTCCCAGCCTGTCAACCTTGGCACCCCAGCACCCCAGTGGGAGGGGTTTCTGCTTGTGATCCCCTGGCCACCAGCCTTGACCAGCTGGTTGCGGACCAGCTGTGACCTGTGGCAACCCAGCCAACCTCACCATCCAGTGGGCTGCAGCCACCTCTCTCCAGTGAGGTCTGAGCCCCAGCCTTAAGGAGGCTACCCCCTTCCAGGTTTGTTCTTTCTCTGGGCTCTCTCCCTCACCCTTTAGGTATTTTTTTGGTGGTTGTTGTTGTTTGTGTGTGTGTGTTTTGTTTTTGTTTTGTTTTTTTTTTGAGACAGAGTCTCCCTCTGTCACCCAGGCTGGAGTGCAGTGGCGTGATCTCGGCTCACTGCAACCTCTGCCTCCTGGGTTCAAGCGATTCTCCTGCCTCACCCTCCGGGGTAGCTGGGACTACAGGTGCATGCCACCACACCCAGCTAATTTTTATATTTTTAGGAGAGTCCGGGGTAGCTGGGACTACAGGTGCATGCCACCACACCCAGCTAATTTTTATATTTTTAGGAGAGACAGAGTTTCACTATGTTGGCCAGGCTGGTCTCGAACTCCTGACCTCGTTCATGATCTGCCTGTCTCAGCCTCCCAAAGTGCTGGGATTATAGGCGTGAGCCACCGCGCCCGGCCCTATGGGTGTTTTTTAGAGTTCTCTTTGATTCACACTTAGTTGCAATCCCCTGTAAATAGTTCATTGTTCTTCTGTTAAAACTTCCCTGTTTAAATGACTCTGGTTTCCGCCTTGTGACTGGATCCCGATCGATGCAGCATTAGTACAAGAGGGGTGCCTGGAGATAGATCCACAAGGATAGCATTTGGGGACTGGTATATCCATGCCCTTGGGTTTGAGCTTTGCTTGAGCTCCAAGGGAATGGGAACTGGACGTTAGTAATCTGTGATGTGTTGTGGCATCGAGTTAATCAGACTGTCGCCTACGGCTTGTCTTTATGAAGTACCAACTCCAGCACATGCCCCGGGAACCCAAGTGGCTGCTGTACTTGACTGTGATGTCAATAACGATGACTGTAAGGGCCATGGCGTGGGATGGATTATTCTCAGTGCACTGCGTCACTTCTAGAAAGAAAACCAGAAGCTTGGCTGGGCATGGTGGCTCACGCCTGTAATCCCAGCACTTGGGAAGGCGAAGGCAGGTGGATCACGAGGTCAGGAGAGCAAGACCATCCTAGCCAACATGGTGAAACCCTATCTCTACTAAAAAATTAACTGGGTGTGGTGGCACACACCTGTAATCCCAGCTACTCGGGAGGCTGAGGCAGGAGAATTGCTTGAACCTGGGAGGCGGAAGTTGCAGTGAGCCGAGATTGCACCGTTGCCCTCCAGCCTGGTGACAGAGCAAGACTCCGTCGCACCAAAAAAGAAAAAAAAAAACCGACAAACTTGGGTCCTTAAACTCTCAGCGCATGTCACAATCTGGGAACCAGGAATATTCGCAGGTAAGCCCTGAAAATATCGATTATTTCTTGTAGCCAAAAGACTGATTTTGCTGAAAGTGGAAAACAAAAACGTAATTGTGTGGAGGAATCCTGCTTCCAAGATGGAGAAACAGACAATTTCCCCTCCCAGGGAGAAGTAAAACTGTCTTTTTTCACAGAGGACACAATCATCTATGTGTAGAATATCCGATGAAAGCTACAAAAATGTTCCAAGAACTGATAAGTGATTTTAGAAAGGGAGTAGAATACAAATCAATATACTGTTTCTAAAATATATGTGGGCTAGGCTGGGCACGGTGGCTCACGCCTGTAATGCCAGCATTTTGGGAGGCCAAGGCAGGAGGATCACTTGAGGTCAGGAGTTCGAGACCAGCCTGGCCAACATGGTGAAACCCAGTCTCTACTAAAAATATAAAAATTAGCTTGGCGTGGTGGCGGGCACCTGTAATGCCAGCTACTCAGGAGACTGAGGTGGGAGAATCGCTTGAACCGTGGAGGCAGAAGTTTCAGTGAGCAGAGATCGCACCACTGCACTCCAGCTAGGGCAACACAGCAAGACTTCGTCTTGGGGGAAAAAAAAAGGCACTTAAGAGAATGAAAAGCCATAAATTGGGAGAGAATCTTTGCAATAATAAGTAACAAAAACAATAATAATATCTGGGCCGGGCAGAGTGGCTCACACCTATAATCCCAGCACTTTGGGAGGCCAAGGCAGGCGGATCACAAGGTCAAGAGTTTGAGACCAGCCTGGCCAACATGATGAAACCCTGTCTCTACTAAAAATATAAAATGTAGCCGGACATGGTGGACACACCTGTGATCCCAGCTACTCGGGAGGCTGAAGCAGGAGAATTGCTTGTACCCGGGAGGCGGAGGTTGCAGTGAACAGAGATTGCGCCACTGCACTCCAGCCTGAACGACAAGCGAGACTCCATCTCAAAAAAAAAAAAAAAAAAAGCCTATGGTTATTAACTGTATGATTCATCAGTAGGTACTTTGCAGACATTTTTGAATCTGTCATAAGATATTGAACCAGTACTGTCAATTGTGAACTTCATTTGCTTGTGTGGACTTAAATGTGATTAGTTCCATAAATTTTTGTTAGAAATACAAGCTGAATATTCTTTTTTTTTTTTTTTTTTTTGAAATGGAGTCTCGCTTTGTCGCCCAGGCTGGAGTGCGGTGGTGCAATCTCGGCTCACTGCAAGCTCCGCCTCCTGGGTTCACGCCATTCTCCTGCCTCAGCCTCCCGAGTAGCTGGGACTACAGGCGTCTGCCACCACGCCTGGCTAATTTTTTGTATTTTTAGTAGAGACGGGGTTTCACCGTGTTAGCCAGGATGGTCTCGATCTCCTGACCTCGTGATCCACCCGCCTTGGCCTCCCAAAGTGCTGGGATTACAGGTGTGAGCCACTGCGCCCGGCTACAAGCTGAATATTCTGACTTGCGGTGCCATACAGCAGTTTGATGTTTTGGCCGTGCTAAATTTTATGTTTTTGTTTTGTTTTGTTTTTTGAGACAGAGTCTCACTCTGTCACCCAGGTTGGAGTGCAGTTGTGTGATCTTGGCTCACTGCAACCTCTGCCTTTCATGCTCAGGCGACCCTTGCACCTCAGCCTCCTAAGTAACTGGGACTACAGGCATGTGCCACCATGCCTGGCTAGTTTTTGCATTTTTTTTTGCCGAGACAGGGTTTTGCCATGTTGCCTGGGCTGGTCTTGAACTCCTGGGCTCAAGCAATCTGTCTGTGTCGGCCTCCCAAAGTGCTAAGGTTATACATGTGAGCCACCACACACAGCCATACGGTTTTTAACTCTGGGCTGAGATTGAAAATTTTTTTCGTTTTCTTTTTTTTTGTTTGTTTGTTTGTTTTTTTGAGACTGAGTCTCATTCTGTCACCCAGGCTAGAGTGCAGTGGTGCACTCCAGCCTGGCTCACTGCAATCTCTGCCTCCTGGGTTCAAGGGATTTTCCTGCCTCAGCCTCCCAAGTAGCTGGGATTACAGGCGCCCACCACCACACCCGGCTAATTTTTTTTGTATTTTTAGTAAAGACGGGGTTTCACTGTGTTGGCCAGGCTGGGAACTCCTGACCTCAGGTAATCCACCCGCTTCGGCCTCCCAGATTGCTGGTATTACAGACGTGAGCCACTGCACCCGGCCTGAAATTTTTCTAAATAAGAACCAGGCCAGGTGCAGTGGCTCATGCCTGTAATACCAGCACTTTCTGAGGCCGAGATGGGCAGATCACTTGAGGACCATACTGGCTAATATGGTGAAACTGCGTCTCTACTAAAAATACAAAAAATTAGCTGGGCGTGGTGGCATGTGCCTGTTGTCCCAGCTACTCCAGAGGCTTAGGCAGGAGAATCGCTTGAACCCGGGAGGCGGAAGTTGCAGTGAGCCTAGATCATGCCACTGCACTCCAGCCTGGGCAACAGAGTGAGACTCCGTCTCAGAAAAAAAAAAGAACCACACATAACCACTGCTATCAAACACTGAGAGGCTTTGGTAGCTAGCTTTTGAAGCAGGCTTGATAATATCTCTTAATAATTCAACCTAAAATTATAAGGCAAAACAGGACTTATATGTTTAACATATGCTGCTGTAAAGTAACTTTGTTGATGGTATATTGTTTGAATAACAAGCGATGTCAAGCTGCCTTACATACAGACCATCATATCAAAAGTTAAAGAGCAAGATGTCTGGCCGGGCGCGGTGGCTCAAGCCTGTAATCCCAGCACTTTGGGAGGCCAAGGCGGGCGGATCACAAGGTCAGGAGATCGAGACCACAGTGAAACCCCGTCTCTACTAAAAATACAAAAAATTAGCCGGGCACAGTGGCGGGCGCCTGTAGTCCCAGCTACTCAGGAGGCTGAGGCAGGAGAATGGCGGGAACCCGGGAGGCGGAGCTTGCAGTGAGCCGAGATCACGCCACTGCACTCCAGCCTGGGCAACAGTGTGAGACTCCGTCTCAAAAAAAAAAAAAAAAAAAAAAAAAAAAAAAAAAGAGCAAGATGTCCATTCCCACATGAATTTTCAGGAGCTACATTTCCAATCTCAAACTGTAGTTCCAGCAGCATTTTTAGGACTTCAGTGAAATTGAGACACATCTCAAGTGATTAAACCACAATGTAGTGACATGCTAAAAGGCAAATATCAAGAGAAAAAGTCAATCCAAACAGAATTTTTTTTTGTTTTTGAGACAGGGTTTTGCTCTGGTGCCCAGGCCGGAGTGCAATGGCACGATCTCAGCTCACTGCAACCTCTGCCTCCCAAGTTCGAATGACTCTTGTGCCTCAAGTCGCTGGAATTACAGGCACATGCCCCCATGCCTGGCTAATTTTTTTGTATTTTCAGTAGAGAGGGGAGTTTTGCCATGTTGCCTAGGCTGGTCTGGGACTCCTGGCCTCAAGCGATCCACCTACCTTGGCCTCTCAAAGTACTGGGATTAAGTGAGCCACTGCACCTGGCCAGAATCCAAATAGAATTCTATAAATGCCTTTCAAATGATGAATGTGCTCGTGACATCATATGCTTGTGGATTGCTATCTGTATTTGGCAATACCTATCTGCAGGAAAAACTATTTTTGCCAAATCTCATTACAGATTAGAATTAACAGGTAAATATTTGTCATGGATTTTGATGATAAGGAACACTGACTTTGTTCTTTTTTTGTTTTGTTTTTTGAGATAGATTCTCACTCTGTCACCCAGGCTGGAGTACAGTGGTGTGATCTCGGCTCACTGCCACCTCTGCCTCCTGAGTTCAGGCAATTCTCGTGCCTCAGCCTCCCCAGCAGCTGGGATTACAGGCATGCGCCACCATGTCTGGGTAATTTTTGTATTTTTAGTAGAGACTGGGTTTTGCCATGTTGGTCAGGCTGGTCTCAAACTCCTGGCCTCAAGTGATCTGCCCGCCTTGACCTCCCAAAATGCTGGGATTACAGGTGTGAGCCACCACGCCTGGCCTGGGAACACTAACTTTGAACCGCAATTAAGCAAAATGTTATACACACACAAAAAGAATTCAATTCTTCTCTTTACTAGACCTCTATTTAAATATTATACTCAATTATTATACGTCTAATTTCAACAATAAAAAAATGTGTTTTCTCTCGCTATGGAAATTACCTACATAATATACGAATTTTTTTTTTGAGACAGCGTCTTGCTCGGTCGCCCAGGCTAGAGTGCAATGGCGTGATCTCGGCTCACTGCAACCTCTACCTCCCAGGTTCAAGCGATTCTCCTGCCTCAGCCTCCCGAGTTGCTGGGACTACAGGTGCCTGCCACCACACCCAGCTAACTTTTATTTTTATATATATATATATATATATTTTTTTTTTTTTTTTGAGATGGAGTCTCGCTCTGTCGCCCAGGCTGGAGTGCAGTGGCCGGATCTCAGCTCACTGCAAGCTCCGCCTCCCGGGTTTGCGCCATTCTCCTGCCTCAGCCTCCCGAGTAGCTGGGACTACAGGCGCCCGCCACTTCGCCCGGCTAGTTTTTTGTATTTTTTTAGTAGAGACGGGGTTTCACCGTGTTAGCCAGGATGGTCTCGATCTCCTGACCTCGTGATCCGCCCGTCTCGGCCTCCCAAAGTGCTGGGATTACAGGCTTGAGCCACCGCGCCCGGCCTATATTTTTAATAGAGATGGGTTTTCACCTTGTTGGCCAGGATGGTCTCGATCTCTTGACCTCATGATCCGCCCTCCTCAGCCTCCCAAAGTGCTGGGATTACAGGCGTGAGCCACTGCACCTGGCCATAATATACTAATATTTATCTGTTGTCGTACGACACCTAAAATACTTACTATTTGGCCCTTTACAAAAAACATTTGCCAACCCCTGCTCTAGAAAATGCAAATTGGGTCGGGCATGGTGGCTCACACCTGTAATCCCAGCACTTTGGGAGGCTGAGGCGGGCAGATCACCTGAGGTCAGGAGTTCTAAAGTAGCCTGGCCAACGTGGTGAAACCCCGTCTCTACTAAAAATACCAAAATTACCTGGGTGTGGTAGTGGGTGTCTGTAATCCCAGCTACTCAGGAGGCTGAGGCAGGAGAATTGTTTGAACCCGGGAGGCGGAGGTTGCAGTGAGCTGAGACTGCGCCATTGCACTCCAGCCTGGGTGACAAGAGCGAAACTCTGTCTCGAAAAGAAAGAAAAAGAAAATACAGGCCGGGCGCGGTGGCTCAAGCCTGTAATCCCAGCACTTTGGGAGGCCGAGACGGGCAGATCACGAGGTCAGGAAATCGAGACCAGCCTGGCTAACACGGTGAAACCCCGTCTCTGGCCGGGCGCGGTGGCTCAAGCCTGTAATCCCAGCACTTTGGGAGGCCGAGACGGGCGGATCACGAGGTCAGGAGATCGAGACCATCCTGGCTAACACGGTGAAACCCCGGCTCTACTAAAAAATACAAAAAAAAAAAAACTAGCCGGGCGAGGTGGCGGGCGCCTGTAGTCCCAGCTACTCGGGAGGCTGAGGCAGGAGAATGGCGTAAACCCGGGAGGCGGAGCTTGCAGTGAGCCGAGATCGCGCCACTGCACTCCAGCCTGGGTGACAGAGCCAGACTCCGTCTCAAAAAAAAAAAAGAAACCCCGTCTCTACCAAAAAAAATACAAAAAACTAGCCGGGCGAGGTGGCGGGCGCCTGTAGTCCCAGCTACTCGGGAGGCTGAGGCAGGAGAATGGCGTAGACCCCGGAGGCGGAGTTTGCAGTGAGCTGAGATCCGGCCACTGCACTCCAGCCTGGGCGACAGAGCAAGACTCCGTCTCAAAAAAAAAAAAAAAAAAAAAAAAAAGAAAAAGAAAATACAAATCAACTTATGGTGACAGAAAGCAGATCAGTGGTTTCTTGGGTGTGAGGGGTCAAGGAGGGGCAGGTGGGAGAGATTACAGTCACAAGGAGACTTCTGGGTGATGCATACATTCACTATCATGATTGTGGTAATGACTTCACAGGTATAAATGTAAAATATATGTCAAAACATCAAATTCTGCCTGGACACAGTGGCTTATGCCTGTAATCACAGCACTTTGGGAGGCTGTGGCAGGAAGATTTGCTTGAGGCCAGGAGTTTGAGACTAGCTTGGGTAATATTGTGAGACCATGTCTTTACCAAAAAAAGTTTTTTTTTTTTTAATTAGCTGGGCATGGTTGTGCACACTTGTAGTCCTAGCAACTCTGAAGGCTGAGGCGGGAGGATGGCTTGAGCCCAGGAGTCCGAGGCTGCAGTGAGCTATAATTGCACCAGTGCACTCCAGCCTGAGCAACGGAGCAAGACCTTGTCCAAAAAAAAAAAAAAAAAAAAAAAAAAGCTGGGCACAGTGGCTCACACCTGTAATCCCAGCACTTTGGGAGGCTGAGGCAGGTAGATCACCTGAGGTCAGGAGTTCGAGACCAGCCTGGCCAACATGGTGAAACCCCATCTCTACTAAGAATCCAAAAATTAGCCAGGTGTGGTAGCATGCACCTGTAATCCCAGCTACTCAGGAGGCTGAGGGAAGAGAATTGCTTGAGCCCGGGAGGCGGAGGTTGCAGTGAGCCAAGATCACACCACTGTACTCCTGCCTGGTTGATAGAGCGAGACTCCGTCTCAAGAAAAAAAAAAAAACAAAAAACCTTGCTCTAGTAGCCAAAAACCTAAGTTGAGTTGCCACAATGAAGAGTCATAGTGTCTCGCCCAGATTTTAGACCTAAGTCAGCATAGATCCAGAGGAGTCACTTAATTGGAGAGAAGATTGGTTCTCCCTGAGAGAGGAACTATGCCCTGTTTACTAGAGTGTGCATCAGGGAGAAGAAAATACCCAGACCTTTTGAGGATTCCTAGACATTGGCTCTGAATTAATGCCAATTTCTGAGGGTCCAACATGCCACTGTGGCTCATCACTAAAAGTAGGGGCTTAAAGACAGATGGTCAGGTGCTAGACGGAGTCTTAGCTCAGCCCCAACTCACACCAACTCACAGAGGGCTCAGTTGTTCTATGGTCCCACCCTGTGGTTATTTCCAAATTTCTGAGAGTATAATAGGAATAACCATCAATGGCAACTGACAAATCCCACACTGGCTCTCCCACCCCTGGAGTGAGAGAATCATGGTGGAAAGGGCTAAGGGAAAGTCCCTGGAACTTCCACTTCCTGTCAAGACAGTTAACCAGAGGACCGGGTGCGGTAGCTCACGCCTGTAATCCCATCGCTTTGGGAGGCCAAGGCGGGCGGATCACGAGGTCAGGAGTTCAAGACCATCCTGGCTAACACAGTGAAACCCCCGTCTCTACTAAAAATACAAAAATTAGCCGGGCGTGGTGGCGGGCGCCTGTAGTCCCAGCTACTCGGGAGGCTGAGGCAGGAGAGTGGCGTGAACTTGGGAGGCGGAGGTTGCAGTGAGCCGAGATCATGCCACTGCACTCCAGTCTGGGTGACACAGCAAGACTCTGTCTCAAAAATAAATAAATAAATAAAAATAAAGTTAACCAGAAACATTATCACATCCCCGGAGAATTGCAGAGACTAGTGCCACCCCCAAAGACTTGAAAGGGGCCAGGTGGGGTGGCTCAGGCCTATAATCCTAGCACTTTGGGAGGCCAAGGCAGGTGGATCACCTGAGGTCAGGAGTTCGAGACCAGCCTGGCTAACATGGTGAAACCCCATCTCTACTAAAAGTACAAAAATTAGCCGAGTGTGGTGGCAGGCACCTGTAATCCCAGCTACTCAGGATGCTGAAGCAGGAGAATCACTTGAACCTGGGAGGTGGAGGCTTCGGTGAGCTGAGATTGTACCACTGTACTCCAGCCTGGGTGAAAGGGTGAAACTCTGTCTCAAAAAAAAAAAAAAAAAAGACTTGAATGGGCAGGGGTTTGGCATATGCTGGTTGGACGGATCTTAGAGAATGACTGTGGACTATGGGAAACTCATTTAGATGGTGACTCCAATTGCAGCTGCTGCCTCACATGTGGTATCTTTAGACAGCAAAAGAAATCAGCATGAGCCCTAGTGTGGTGCAATGACTTATTAAAGACTCAGTTAAGGCCAGATGTGGTGGCTCACGCCTGTAATCCCAGCACTTTGGGAGGCCAAATCACTTGAGGTCAGATGTTTGAGAACAGCCTGGCCAACATGTAAAACCCCATCTCCACTAAAAATACAAAAATTAGCCGGGCGTGGTGGCGCATGCCTGTAATACCAGCTACTCTGGAGGCTGAGGCAGGAGAATCACTTGAATCTGGGAGGTGAAGGTTGCAGTGAGCCGAGATCATGCCACTGCCCACGCAGTTAAGAAATCACTTTAGAGACCACACCCCAGAAAGAATGGTTTGGGTTTTTTTCCCATACAGAGCCTGGGATTTTTTTTTTTTTTTTTTTGAGACGGAGTCTCGCTCTGTCGCCCAGGCTGGAGTGCAGTGGCCGGATCTCAGCTCACTGCAAGCTCCGCCTCCCGGGTTTACGCCATTCTCCTGCCTCAGCCTCCCGAGTAGCTGGGACTACAGGCGCCTGCCACCTCGCCCAGCTAGTTTTTTGTATTTTTTAGTAGAGACGGGGTTTCACCGTGTTAGCCAGGCTGGTCTCGATCTCCTGACCTCGTGATCCGCCCGTCTCGGCCTCCCAAAGTGCTGGGATTACAGGCTTGAGCCACCGCGCCCGGCCTGGGATTGTTTTTTTATAGCATGCACACTACTATCTCTTTTTTTTTTTTTTTTCTTGAGACAGGGTCTCACTCTTGTTGCCCAGTCTAGAGGGCAATGGCACGATCTCGGCTCACTGCAATCTCTGCCTCCCGGGTTCAAGCGATACTGCTGCCTCAGCCTCCCAAGTAGTTGGGATTACAGGCATGTGCCACCACGCCTGGCTAATTTTGTATTTGAGTAGAGACAGGGTTTCTCCATGTTGGTCAGGCTGGTCTCGAACTCCTCACCTGGGGTGATGCGCCCGCCTTGGCCTCTCAAAGCGCTGGAATTACAAGTGTGAGCCACCGTGCCTGGCCAACACTGCTGTCTTAATGAGAGACCATTATGTAGTGCTTTTTCCCTTACAGCCAGAATACAAGTCAGAATCAAGGAGAGAGATTAGATCTCATTCTTCTGTTTTTTTGTTTTTGTTTTTGTTTTTTGAGATGGAGTCTCTGTTGCCCAGGCTGGAGTGCAGTGGCACGATCTCGGCTCACTGCAAGCTCTGCCTCCCGGGTTCATGCCATTCTCCTGCCTCAGCCTCCCGAGTAGCTGGGACTACAGGCGCCCACCACCTCGCCCGGCTAATTTTTTGTATTTTTAGTAGAGATGGGGTTTCACCATGTTAGCCAGGATGGTCTCAATCTCCTGACCTCGTGATCCGCCCACCTTGGCCTCCCAAAGTGCTGGGATTGTAGGTGTGAGCCACCACGCCTAACTTTTTTTTTTTGTTTGAGACAGACTCTCACTCTGTCGCCCAGGCTGGAGTGCAGTAGCTCATGCAACCTCCACCTTCCAGGTTCAAGCAATTCTTGTGCCTTAGCCTCCCAAGTAGCTGACCGCCACGCCTGGCTAATTTTTTTTTTTTTTAAGACGGAGTCTCTGTCACCAGGATGGAGTGCAGTGGTGCGATCTTGGCTCACTGCAATCTCTGCCTCCCAGGTTCATGTGATTCTTGTGCCTCAGCCTCCCGAGTAGCTGGGTTTACAGGCACACGCCACCACACCCAGCTAATTTTTTTTTTTTTTTGTACTTTTAATAGAGACGGGGTTTCACCATGTTGGCCAGGATGGTCTTGATCTCCTGACCTCGTGATCCGCCCACCTCCCAAAGTGCTGGAATTACAGGTATAAGCCACCGCACCCAGCCTTTTTTTTTTTTTTTTGAAACGGAGTTTCATTCTTGTCCCCCCGGCTGGAGTGCAATGGCACAATCTCAGCTCATCGCAACCTCTGCCTCCTGGGTTCAAGTGATTCTCCTGCCTCAGCCTCCCAAGTAGCTGGGATTACAGGCTTGTGCCACCATGCCCGGCTAATTTTTACATATTTTTTAATAGAGACGGGGTTTCTCCATGTTGGTCAGGCTGGTCTCGAACTCCCGACCTCAGGTGATCCACCTGCCTCGGCCTCCCAAAGTGCTGGGATTACAGGTGTGAGTCACCATGCCTGGACTTTTTTTTTTTTTTTTTTTGAGGTGGGAGTTTCGTTCTTGTCACCCAGGCTGGAGTGCAGTGGTGCGATCTCGGCTCACTGCAACCTCCACCTCCCGGGTTTAAGCGATTCTCCTGCCTCAGCCTCCTGAGTAGCTGGGATTACAGGCACCCGCCACCACACCTGGCTGATTTTTATATTTTTAGTAATGAGGGGGTTTCACCATGTGGGCCAGGCTGGTCTCAAACGCCTGACCTCAAGTGATCCACCCACCTCGGCCTCCCAAAGTGCTGGGATGGCAGGTGTGAGCCACCACGCCCAGCCCTCTTTTAGTTATTTTTAAATGTACAATAAATTATTGTTGGCTGTAGTCACCCTGTTGTGCTATCAAGTAATTTTTTTAATCTTTTTTTTTTTTTGACAGGGTCTGTCTGTGTTACCCAGGCTGGAGTGCAGTGGTGTGATCTCTGCTCACTGCAGGCTTGACCTCCCAGCAGACTCAAGCAATCCTCCTGCCTCATCCTCCCGAGTAGCTGGGACTACAGGCGTGCACCACCACACCCAGCTAAGATCTTTTTTAAAATGCTTAATCCAGAAGTCATTACAAACAAATACTAGATCTTATTTATTCTATCTAACTATATTTCTGTATGCATTAACCATTCTGCCTTCCCCTCCTCCACTACCCTTCCCAATCTCTGGTAACCATCCTTCTACTCTCTGTCTCCAGGAGTTCAACTGGTTTTCATTTTTGGCTCCCACAAATAAGTGAAAACTTTTGAAGCTTGTTTCTGTGTCCAGCTTATTAGCATCATGACCTCGAGTTCCATTCATGTTGTCACAAATGACAAGATCTCATTCTTTTTTATGGCTGAATAGTACTCCATTACATATATGTACCACATTTTCTTTATGCATTCATCTGTTTTTTTTTGTTTTTGTTTTGTTTTGTTTTTGTTTTGAGATGGAGTCTCCACCTGTCGCACAGGCTGGAGTGCAGTGGCATGATCTCAGCTCACTGCAACCTCCGTCCACCTCCCAGGCTCAAGTGATTTCTCCTGCCTCAGCCTCCCAAGTAGCTGGGATTACGGGCGCCCGCCACCAGGCCCGGCTAATTTTTGTATTTTTAGTAGAGATGGGGTTTCACCATGTTGGCCAGGCTGGTCTTGAACTCCTTACCTCAAGTGATCCACCTGCCTCAGCCTCCCAAAATGCTGGGATTACAGGCGTGAGCCACTGCGCCTAGACAATTTTTATTTTTATTTTTTTTTTTGAGACAGAGTCTTGCTCTGTCGCCCAGGCTGGAGTGCAGTGGCGCAGTCTCGACTCACTGCAAGCTCTGCTTCCCGGGTTCATGCCATTCTCCTGCCTCAGCCTCCTGAATAGCTGGGACTACAGGCGCCCACCACCATGCCCAGCTAATTTTTTGGTATTTTTAGTAGAGACGGGGTTTCACCATGTTAGACAGGATGGTCTCAATCTCCTGACCTCGTGATCTGCCCGCCTCAGCCTCCCAAAGTGCTGGGATTACAGGCATGAGCCACCGCACCCAGCAAAATTTTACTATTTTTATGTTTTATTTCCAAAAGCTTTGAACTTTTTACTATTTATGTGCAAATTATTTTTTTTTTGAGACGGAGTTTCACTCTTTTTGCCCAGGCTGGAGTGCAATGGCATGATCTTGGCTCACTGCAACCTCCGTGTCCCGAGTTCAAGCGATTCTCCTGCCTCAGCCTCCCGAGTAGCTGGGATTACAGGCGTGCACCACCACGCCCAGCTAATTTTGTATTTTTAGTAGAGATGGGGTTTCACCATGTTGGCCAGGCTGGTCTCGAGCTCCTGACCTCAAGTGATCCACCCACCTCAGCCTCCCCAAGTGCTGGGATTACAGGCATGAGCCACTGCACTTGGCCTTTTGGAAACATTTGAGAGTAAGTTGCATCTATCACACTCCCTTGCCCCATCATACTTCTTTGTATATTTACTAAGAATATACCTTGGGCTGGGCTTCGTGGCTCACGCCTATAATCTCAGCACTTCGGGAGGCCAAGGCGGGCAAATCACTTGAGGTCAGCCTGGCTAACGTGGTGAAACCCCGTATCTACTAAAAATACAAAAATTAGGCCAGGTGCAGTGGCTCACGCTTGTAATCCCAGCATTTTGGGAGGCTGAGGCAGGTGGATCACCTGAGATCAGGAGTTCAAGACCAGCCTGACTAACATGGAGAAACCCCGTCTCTACTAAAAATACAAAATTAGCCAGGCATGGTGGCACATGCCTGTAATCCCAGTTACTCAGGAGGCTGAGGCAGGAGAATCACTTGAACCCAGGAGGCGGAGGTTGCAGTGAGCTGGGATCTCACCACTGCACCCTAGCCTGGATGACAAGAGGGAGGGAGACTCTGTCTCAGAAAACAAAAAACAAAACAAAACAAGGCCGGGCGCGGTGGCTCAAGCCTGTAATCCCAGCACTTTGGGAGGCCGAGACGGGCAGATCACAAGGTCAGGAGATCGAGACCATCCTGGCTAACACAGTGAAACCCCGTCTCTACTAAAAAATGCAAAAAAACTAGCCGGGCGGGTTGACGGGCGCCTGTAGTCCCAGCTACTCGGGAGGCTGAGGTAGGAGAATGGCGTAAACCTGGGAGGCAGAGCTTGCAGTGAGCTGAGATCCGGCCACTGCACCCCAGCCTGGGCGACAGAGCAAGACTCCATCTCAAAAAAAAAAAAAAAACAACACCCTGGCCAGGCAGGCTCATACCTGTGATCCCAACACTTTGGGAGGCAGAGAGGCAGGTGGATAGCTTGAGGCCAGCAGTTCAAGACCAGCATGGGCAACACAGCAAAACCCCATCTTCACCAAAAAAAAAAAAAAAACAAGATTTAGCTGGGCGTGGTGGTGCACACCTATAGTTCCAGTCACAACTACTTGGGAGACTGAGGTGGGAGGACCTCTTGAGCCTGGAAAGTGGAGGCTGCATTGAGCCAAGACCCCACTGCTGCATTCCAGCCTGGGTGACAGAGTAAGACCCTGTCTTAACAACCACAAGAAAGAATACATCCTTCCGTATCTCCAGCAGAGTCATAACACATTCAGGAAATTTATCATGGATGCAATACTTTGTAGTCTATATTCCAAATATATCAATTTTCCCCATACTGTCTTGTTTTTATTTTGAGATAGGGTCTGGCTCTGTCATTCAGGCTGGAGTGCAGTGGCGAGATCACGGCTTACTGCAGCCAGGACCTCCTGAGCTCAAGCAATCCTCATTTTCCCCTAACCCCCCCATCACGGGTAACCAATGTGATTAGTTTATGATTTACTCTTGTTTTTTTTTTTTGGCAAAAACCTGCAGATACATTTATGTTTTCTTTTTTTTGTTTTTTTTTTTTTTTTGAGACGGAGTCTTGCTCTGTCGCCCAGCCCAGGCTGGAGTGCAGTGGCGCAATCTCGGCTCACTGCAAGTTCCGCCTCCCGGGTTCACGCCATTCTCCTGCCTCAGCCTCCCGAGTAGCTGGGACTACAGGCGCCCACAACCGCGCCCGGCTAATTTTTTGTATTTTTAGTAGGGACGGGGTTTCACCGTGGTCTCGATCTCCTGACCTTGTGATCCGCCCGCCTCGGCCTCCCAAAGTGCTGGGACTATAGGCGCTAGCCACCACACCCAGCTAATTTTTGTATTATTAGTAGAAACGGGGTTTCACCATATTGGCCAAGCTAGTCTCGAACTCCTGACCTCACGATCCACCCACCTTGGCCGCCCAAAGTGCTGGGATTATAGGTGTGAGCCACTGCGCCCAGCGAAGTTTGCTTTCTTTACATAATATTGTACCTTGAAGGCTGGGCGAGGTGGCTCATGCCTGTAATCCCAGCACTTTGGGAGGCCAAGGCGGGTGGATCACAAGGTCAGGAACTTGAGAGCAGCCTGGCCAATATGGTGAAACTCCATCTCTACTAAAAATACGAAAATTATCCTGGCGTGGTGGCAGGTGCCTGTAGTCCCAGCTATTTGGGAGGCTGAGGCAGGAGAATCGCTTGAATCCGGGAGGTGGAGGTTGCAGTGAGCTGAGATAGTGCCACTGCACTCCAGCCTGGGGGACAGAGCAAGACTCCATCTCAAAAAAAAAAAAAAAAGAAAAAAAAATATTGTACCTTGGAAGTCATTCCATATTTAATCATAGTGATACATTTTTTTTTCTAGACAAAGTCTCGTTCTTGTTCCCCAGACTGGAGTGCAATGGTGTGACCTTGGCTCACTGCAACCTCCGCCTCCCAGCTTCAAGCAGTTATCCTGCCTCAAGCCTCCTAAGTAACTGGGATTACAGGCACCTGCCACCATGCCTGGCTAATTTTTGTATTTTTAGTAGAAACGGGGTTTTATCATGTTGGCCAGGCTGGTCTCGAACTCCTGACCTCAGGTAATCTGACCGCCTCGGCCTCCCAAAGTGCTGGGATTACACGTGTGAGCCACTGAGCCCCGCCATACTGATAAAATTTTTAAATTGCACACGATAAGACAACATTCCCGTTGTTACCCCAACGACTTAGTGAGGGGGTGGGTGCCTGCCACTGAGCTAGGCATGAGGGATAGAGAAATGCCCTTTATGACCTCAAATTCCAAAAGAAAGGTGAGACAAATATAAAAAAAAACAACACACCACTCTGGGAGCTCAGAGGAGGGACTCAGTAATACAGGATGTTCCAAATAACTGATACTTGGGCTTGAAGAACGAAAAAGTAGAGAATTGTAAGAGAATTCTATGTGAACAGTGCTTGTATGGAAGAGTTGAATAAGGGTGTTACAGTAGGTAGCTAGTGAGACATGAGCCGGGCAGGAGTGCTGCCCCAACCCCACCACCAGGAATGGCAGGCAACCATCAGGTGATGGTCAGGTGGTTGTTAAACTTGTCTCTAAAATAGTAATTGGTTGCAGCCAGCACCAGGGAAAGGCAGTCTCTCAATAGATGGAAAACACTTGAAACTGGTGATCAGCAGCTTCTCGATAAGATCTCAGAAGTTGGGGAAGTGCATCAAGAGGCAAAATGGTGGAGTTTAATGGTACATGCCCTTCCTCCAGGAATGCTAGACCCGTAAGGGAAGACTGCCTCAAGTAGGCATGTGCACAACTTCAGTATACTGAACACACTGTGCTTGTGGCCCCTCCAAGTGCTGGCAGGCCACTGTGCATGTGGACAGCCCACACCAAGGTAAGAATCAGGGGAGAAGAGATGCAAACCCTAAACCCCTGGAAGCATGCCAACGTATGAAACTCCAAGTCAAAGGTCAAACCAGGGACTTGAGTCTGTCAAGTCATTCACTTGGCCCTCTTCCAAGTGTACTTTACTTCCTTTCATTCCTGCTCTAAAACTTTTTAATAAACGTTCATTCCTGCTCTAAAGCTTGCCTGTTTCTCCCTCTGCCTTATGCTCCTTGGTGGAATTCTTTCTTCTGAGGAGGCAAGAATTGAGGTTGCTGTAGACCCCATGCGAATTAGCTGCCACTAGCAAGGCAAGGCAAGCTATGGAGAAAGAAGTTTCATGGGGCTAAAACTCAGAATTTGAGTGTGGAGCAGGATGGGGTAGATGGAAGAGGGTTAGAGCACTCAGTGCTCACAATCGTCAATGAGGGTAGAGACGTGTCATAGCCCCAGGTGGTCCAGGTAATGCCAGGAAAAAGCTGTACTGTGTTAGGGAACCCAGGAGACATGATGGCCTTTACAACAGCATTTGGGCTGGGCGTGGTGGCTTATGCCTGTAATCCCAGCACTTTGGGAGGCTGAGGTGGGTGGATCACCTGAGGTCGGGAGTTCAAGACCAGCCTGACCAACATGGAGAAACCCTGTCTCCACTAAAAATACAAAATTAGCCAGGTGTGGTGGTGGCGCATGCCTGTAATCACAGCTAATCAAGAGGCTGAGGCAGGAGAAACGCTTGAACCTGGGAGGCGGAGTTTATGGTGAGCCAAGATTGTGCCATTGCACTCCAGCCTGGGAAATAAGAACGAAACTCCATCTCAAAAACAAACACGAGCACACAGGAGGGGAAACTAGCACATCCAAAGGCAGGAGTGAGGCAGGGCGAAGGACTATTACCCAAAGAGTAAGGCAGTGTCGTAGCTAGGTGTGCATGTTTGGTGCCGAGGGGCTAGGAAGAGTTCAAATGCTAATATTTAGAGTGAAGAGACTGAGACATTGAGAATTTCGCTGGGACTAAGACCACATGGATGTAACAGCTCCACTCCATTCTCCACGTTGCAAAGAGTAAACCTTTAAGAATTCAAATCTGACCTTTTTTCACTTCTGTTTTTTGTTTGTTTGTTTTGGGGGGAAGGAGTCTTGCTCTGTCACCCAGGCTGGAGTGCAGTGGTGCAATCTGGACTCACAGCAACCTCTGCCTCCTGGGTTCGTGATTCTCCTGCCTCAGCCTCCTGAGTAGCTGAGATTACAGGCACGCACCACCACGCCTATCTAATTTTTGCATTTTTAGTAGAGACAGGGTTTCACCATGTTGACCAGGCTGGCCTCAAACTCCTGACCTCAAAGCTCCCAAAGTACTGGGATTACAGGCCTGAGCCACCATGTCCAGCCTCTTTTCACTTTCTTAAATAAGCTCCCCACTGCTTTGAGGATAATGTCCAGGTCTCTTACAAGAGCTGGGAGCCTTTAAAACCTGATTCCAGGTTAGCTACCTCTTTCCCCCCTTTAATTTTATGCTTAGGACAAGCTGAGTTTTTCTTAGTTTGTCATATCCTATTCCCCTGCTTAGAAACCCATCTCCCTACCCTCTTATCATTAAAAAAAAATTTTTTTTAATTTATTTTTTGTAGAGACGAAGTCTCACTTTGTTGTCCAGGCTGGTCTCAAACTCCTGGCCTTAAATGATCTTTCTGCCTCGGACTTCCAGTGTTAGGATTGCAGGTGTGAGCCACCGCGCCCGGCCCTCTTGTCCTTTATCTGGTCGCCCAAAACTGGATTAAGATTAGGTGTCACTCCCATTTGCTCTTGTAATGCCCTGTGCTTCACCTACTAGATTTCATCAAATTCTCTGAATCCACCACTAGCATGAACTCGAGAGCAGGAAGCAGTTTAATTGTCCTTGTGCCCAAAACAACTGAATACCCCAACGCCCAACTCATTTTGAATGAACGAAGCTGCCTTCATTGCAGGGTTGGGTGGAGGATTTTGAACTCGGACCTTTGGCCTTCAGTCTTTGTTACTACAGTTTAAAGATTCATTCTCGGGCATGGAGGAACAAGTTAGGTCAAAATCACAAAAATTTAAAATAATTTAGTACGAGGCGTAAACTTATCTGCAAAGATCAACACGCTCAAACGAATCACTTTAATGCTCATCAGTCTGTTACTTAAACAGGGTAGGGGGTAGCTCCTTGCGAAACCTACCACCTGTCTAAAAGCGCAGTCGCTCGAGTGGTGCAGTCCCGGAGATATTTTGGCACTTAAGGCTCCGCCCACGGGCCCCCAGGTGGCGGAAGAGCCTCACGCACGACGTGCCGCCTCACACTCCCGCGGAGGCATCGCGACGCAGCGCCGGCGTGGGCGGAGCGGCCGGCCCTTCCTCTGGCGTCTTCGGCTCCTCCCCCAGCGCCTCACACGCTCATTGTGAAACGACAGCGGCCGCCGGCTTCTAAGGCGGTTTGAGACCTTGAGACCCTAAATCCTTGGCGCGCGTGAGCGCCCGCGCCGCTCCTTACCCACTCCCAGGGCTAGGGGTGCGAGGTTCACCGACTTGATTCTCTCCCCGTCTCCCGCCGGGAACTAACCGCGCCGGTGTGCGCGGCACCTCGCGCCACTGCTCGCTCCTGCCGCCCCTCCCCCCGGGAGCTCCCGCCCGCGCGCTCCTCCCTCTCCGCGCCCCGGCGACGCGCACGCGCGCCAGCCCGGCTCGCGCCCTCTCGCTTTCCAGCCCGCGAGACCCCCTCCCCTTCCGCCTCGCGGCGCTTCCTCGCGCCGCGGTCTTCTCTCTCCACCCCCGACACCGCGGGGCTCCCCCGCCCGCCAACGGCGGGCCCCTGCTGCCCGATCCCCCTCGCTTCCCGCGCTCTCCAGCGGGGCCCCAGCCCCGGCGCCCTCTCTCCCTCCCTTCCCTCTAATTCCCCTTCCGGACGCTGCCATCATGTTGAAGCCTCAGCCGCCACAACAGCCCTCCCAGCCCCAGCAGCCGCCCCCCACGCAACAGGCCGTGGCCCGCCGGCTCCCCGGGGGCACCAGCCCTCCCAACGGCGGCCTCCCGGGGCCGCTGGCCACCTCCGCGGCTCCTCCCGGGCCTCCAGCGGCCGCCTCCCCCTGCCTAGGGCCTGTGGCAACTACCGGGAGCGGGCTCCGCCGGGGAGCCGAAGGCATCTTGGCGCCGCAGCCGCCGCCGCCGCCGCCGCAGCAGCACCAGGAGAGGCCAGGGGCCGCCGCCATCGGCAGCGCCAGGTGAGGAGGGTGGGCTCCGGGCGAGGGACCTGCGGCCACCTGGAGGCGGCGGCTCGGTTCCGGCGGGGCAGACCCCAACCCGGCACCGTGAGGGGCACCGGCTGGGTGGGGAGTCCCCGTGAAGCTGGGGGAGGGCCCCCTCAGGTCCGAACAGGTCGGAGGGAAAGGATCCCCAGGCGGCCACCGGAGCACCGAGGGGCCGCGCTCGGCTCTCGGGGCCTAGTCAGGGCTCGCAGTCCCGGCCTACAGGGGAGGCGGGGCGCATCCCGCCGGCGCCGTCGGATCGGGGAGTTGGGGGGGGCGAGGAGCTGATCAGGGTCCCCGGTTCCATTACCACGAAGGGTCTCGCGGTCCCCGGCTTCAGCCAATGGGGAGTCTGCTGCGGGAAGGGGTCCCCGGCCGTAGCCAATGGAGGGGGGCGCGCGGCCCACAGTTTGGCCAATGGGGAGGGAGGGACTTGGGAGCGGGTTGCTGCCTCCCCCTTCCCGGTCTGGCCAGTAGGAGGGGAGCGAGGTGGGCGGGGGGACGGAAGGAGGGATGACTGGGAGGACTGCGGGCCAGGAGCCTCTGGCGCGCGCGCCCCCTTCCCGTACGTGCGCGTGGATGCTCGGTCTCATGACCCGGGCATTCGCGCGCCGCGGGAACACCTAGGGCAGGGGCTGGTTCGTGGAGGGGCTCGTCTGGTGGCTGTGCATGAGTAGTGGAGGCCCTGTTCAGATTTTCCTGTGCGCGTGTGTGTGTTAATGGAATTAATAGTGGCGGCACACGCAGGCGCAGTGGGCTCTGATCGCGGGAGGTGGGGGTTCGAAAAGGCCCGTGGGCTTTAGTGCGCAGGCGCAGACCGGGCGAGGCCTCCCGGTGGATGGCTTTTGCGGCTGCGCTGTCCCCCAGCCTTGCCAGCGGCCCCCTCTTCGCCCTCCTCAACCGCCGGTTACATCAGCCAGCGACAAGCAGGGTTACTTGGCGATTGGTGACCCCCGCAGAGTGGGTAACGGGCTTGAATGAGTCATGAGGTCGAGGGAATGGGGTGTGGAGGGGATATCCCTCCTCCCACAGTTTGAGGCGTCAGGCTGCTGAAAATGATTGTCTTTTCTGTTTGGGAGGTAATATGCCTGAGCTAGGTAGTTCCGAAGCTGCACTCCTGGAGCTTTTGCCCGCACAGCTGGGGTGGGTTTTTGATTAATATTGTAGCATTGATGTGTTGGTAGTCTGCAGCCCTAGCCTCTCTCTCGTTGGTTCTTAGAGCAATTGAGAACCACTGTTGATTGAGATCTTTTTTGCTGGCATTTGGAGGAAATGTGTTTGCTGGCTTTTTAACGTCTATTTCTTTCTTCCTCTACAAGGTGAGAGTTTGAAAATCTTATTTATTGGCCAGGCGCAGTGGCTCACGCCTGTAATGCCAGCACTTTAGAAGGCAAAGGTGGGAGGATCCCTCGAGCTTAGGAGATCGAGACCAGCCTGGGCAACACAGATAGGAAATCCCATCTCTACTAAAAATTTAAAAAAAAAAACAAAAAATCCAGGAGTGCTGGTGTGCACCTATAGTCCCAGCCACTCGAGAGGCTGAGACAGGAAGATCGCTTGAGCCTGGGAAGTTGAGGCTGCAGTGAGCTGAGATGGCGCCACTGCACCTCAGCCTGGGCAACAGAGGGAGACCCTGTCTCAAAAAAAAAATACAATAGAAAAGAAAAATCATACTGATTAACGATTTTGTAGTCTAAATCAGCATCAGGTGGTATATACTTCTAGAATTTAACATCACATTCTTAGTGGTCTAAGAGGGCTTGAACAGACGTAATTAATTTCTTGTTTTCTTCTCTTGTAGGGGACAGAGCACAGGAAAGGGACCCCCACAGTCACCTGTGAGTGTCTTCCAGGGACCTAAAAAAGATGCATAATGTGGAAATATAGAGTACATTACGTCTTGATAGAGTCTAATGTACTCAGGAGGGCTGTGGGCCCAGCACACACAAAGCAGAATGAGTAGAGTGCGGGCATTTAGAAAAGACAGTGAGGTGTTGACTGATTACTCTTTAATTCTCCCTCGTATGTTAACTGACAGGTGTTTGAAGGCGTCTACAACAATTCCAGAATGCTGCATTTCCTTACAGCTGTTGTGGTAAGTTGGTACTTAACCCCTGGGTTGTTTGAGGAACGTAATGCATCTACTTTCTGGAGACATTCTTCTTCTTTTTCCTACTCTGCCAGGGCTCCACTTGTGATGTAAAGGTGAAAAATGGTACCACCTATGAGGGTATATTCAAGACGCTAAGCTCAAAGGTCAGTGTACTCAAATTTGATTATTTTTGGAGTTGCAGAGTAGGAGAGTGAAATAGGCTGATTGAAGGTGTCAATTGGGTGATGTCAGAGTATGCCTTTAGTTGTTTCTGTGAGCCTGTGCTGAATAGTGCTGCAGGGAAAAAAGATACATTTGAGGGCTGGGTACTTTTACGTTAAAGTATTTAAGTTTAAATTTTTGTGAGACTTTTGCTAAGTCCTGTGGCTGATGTTGAGAAAACAATGCACTTGGTTCTAAGCGTATTGAGGATGTAGTGTTGTGAAAAGTTCGGGAAGGGTTAGAGAAATCCAGTCCTAATTTTGCCTTCACATTTCTTGAAACTGACCCGTGGGTGTGGGGAATGGGGGTGTTTGTAGTTTGAACTAGCAGTGGATGCTGTGCACCGGAAAGCATCTGAGCCAGCAGGTGGCCCTCGTCGGGAGGACATTGTGGACACCATGGTGTTTAAGCCAAGTGATGTCATGCTCGTTCACTTCCGAAATGTTGACTTCAACTACGCTACTAAAGGTATCGTCCTAGGCTTTTACCTCAGACCTGCTCTGTGTGCATAGAGGACAGAGGGCAGTTTGTGTGCATGCAGGTGGAACAAGGTGATGTGTTTGGTTTATTTATTTTTTTTGCCTTAATACCTTTTCTTATTTTTTCTGAGCAAGGTGGGTGGATTTTTTTTTTCTTAAAAATATGTCTTGATGTCTAATATATAATGGAATGAATTCCAGCCTGTGTTGTGGTTCTTTGTATTTTCTTTGCTTGTTTTTAATTTCTTTTTTCTTTGGAATCATAATCTTGATAGACTTCTTTTACTCTTCTTTTGCCTCCCCACCCCCTGGCCGTGCTGACACACAGGCACACGTACTCTGGGCTTCTTAAACTTTTCGTTCCTGAACTACTACTTATGGGGAGTGGGGTTGGGGGATATTGGAAAGAAGTCTGTGAAATAGGGCCTGACTGCTGATCTTCACCTCTTCCCCCACAGACAAGTTCACCGATTCAGCCATTGCCATGAACTCGAAAGTGAATGGGGAACACAAAGAGAAGGTGCTTCAGCGCTGGGAGGGGGGTGACAGCAACAGCGACGACTATGACCTCGAGTCCGACATGGTATAGCCTCCTTCCCTGAGAACCTGGGAGCTTGACAGACAGAATGGGTTGTTGACAGTGAGGTTCATTTGAAGGGGGAGGGAAATATTTACTGTTGCCCGTTGATGGTGGTCAGATAACAAATAGGCATAGAAAATAGCAAAGTAAAACTACCTATTCTCATCTGGGTGCAGTGGCTTATGCTTGTAATCCTAGCACTTTGGTAGGCCAAGGCCAGTGGGTCACTTGAGTCAAGGAGTTCGAGACCAGCACAGGCAACATGGCAAAACCCTGTCGCAACAAGATATATAAAAGCTAGCAAGGTTTGGTGGCATGTACCTGTAATCCCAGCTACTTGGGAGGCTGAGGTGGGAGGATCACTTGAGCCCAGGGAGGTCGAGGCTACAGTGAGCTGTGATCATACCACTGCACTCCAGCCTGACTGGACCCTGTCAAAAAAAAACCAAAACATCAACTTATTTTCTTACTATCTATAATTAACCATTCCTAGCATTTGCATTACATTATTTTTCAACATAACAAAAAGTATAGATTATCGTGTAGACCCGTTTCTCTTCCCAAAATCAGCTACTCTGAGACATTTAAAATCTCTCACGAGGCTGAGCACAATGGCTCATTCCTGTAGTCCCAGCTACTTAGGAGGCCAAGGCAGGAGGATCTCTTGAGCCCAGGAGTTTGAGACTGCAGTGAGCTGAGATTGTGCCACTGGACTCCAGTCTGAGCGACAGAGTGAGGCTATCTCAAAAAATAAAAATAAAAATCGCTCATGAATAGAGCTGAGCATGGTGTTCCCACACCTGTAGTCCCAGCTACTCAGGAGGCTGAGGTAGGAGAATCATTTCAGGCTTTGGTGCACTACGATTGAACTTGTGAATGGCCACTGTGCTCCAGCCTGGGCATCATAGCAAGAATGTCTGTTGAGAAACAAATGTCTTGTGAATGAATATGTTATTGCTTTGTTATGTTTGGTTTGTACAAGAATTCGCTTTTTTTGCGTTTTCGAACTTCTCGTGGTGATACACAGATCTAGTTCTTTGCTTTTATTGTTGTGTAATGTTTTCTTTATATTCACACACATACGTATACGCAGCAAATTGTATTTGTCCTTTTCGTTACTCATCTGCATGTTGTTTCTATTATTTTGCTACTAAAAATAGTACCTTGCTGGACTTTGAGAACTTGTATTCCCTACGCACATGTGCCAGAATTTTTCTGGGATGTCTTGGACATAGACTTGTTGGATTTTTTGACTTTTCAGGTTTACTAGTTATCACTAATTTCTGCTGCAATTGTTAGTAATTATTAACAGTTGCAGGCCGGGATCAGTGGCTCATGCCAGTAATCCCAGCACTTTGGGAGGCCAAGGCAGGCAGATCACCGGAGGTTGGGAGTTTAAGACCAACCTGACCAACATGGAGAAATCCCATCTCTACTAAAAATACAAAATTAGCTGGGTGTGGTGGCACATGCCATAATCCTAGCTACTGGCGAGGTTGAGGCAGGAGAATCGCTTGAACCCAGGAGATGGAGGTTGCGGTGAGCCAAGATGGTGCCGTTGCACTCCAGCCTGGGCAACGAGAATGAAACTCTGTCGCCAAAAAAAAAAAAAAAATTGCAGTTAGTAATTACAATTATTAGTTGATTACTTTTGCCAGCCACATCCTTATTTTTTTTCACTGTTGTTCACTTATTTATTTATTTTTCAGACAGAATCTTGCTCTGTTGCCCGGGTTTTTGTTGTTGTTGTTTTTGTTTTGTTTTTTGTTTGAGACAGGGTCTTGCTCCATCAACCAGGCTGGAGGCTGGAGTGCAGTGGCTCAATCTCAGCTCACTGCAACCTCTGCCTCCCAGGTTCAAGCGATTCTCCTGCCTCAGCTAGGACTGCAGGCATGCGCCACCACGGATGGCTAATTTTTTATTTTTAGTAGAGATGGGATTTCACTGTATTGGTCAGGTTGATCTCAAACTCCTGACCTCAGGTGATCCACCCACCTCCCAAAGTGCTGGGGTTACAGGCATGAGCCACCACCCCCAGCCAGTCACCCAGGCCTGAGTACAGTGGTGCCATAATAGTTCACTGCAGCCTCAAACTCCTGGGCTCAAGTGATCCTCTCTCCTCACTCTCCTAAGTAGTAAGTAGCTAGGACCCCAGGCATGCACCACCACACCCACCTGTTTCATTATTTTTTTGTAGAGATGGACTCTTGCTGTGTTGCCTAGGCTGGCCTTAAACTCCTGGCCTCAGGAGATCGTCTTGCCTCAGCTTCCCAGACTACTGGGATTACAGGTTTCAGCCACTGTGCCCAGCCAATTTGGTCACATCTTAGAGTTTTTAATCTGATGGAAGGGAAGTGACTTGTCAATGTTGCTTTTCTTGCTGGATTTTAAAACCTGCTTTCTCCCTCCCCAGTCCAATGGATGGGACCCCAATGAAATGTTCAAGTTTAATGAGGAGAACTACGGTGTGAAGACCACCTACGATAGCAGTCTTTCTTCTTATACGTGAGTGTCTTGGTGCTCTCTAGGTGATGTGTTGGTGATATGGGGTCACTAAGTGAAGACAGGTTTCCAGGAGAACATAGTTTTTGCTCCTTTTTCTCTGGGTGTCCAGGGTCACCGTCCCTGCTCCTACTTACTCTACCTTGTGGAACTATTCCCTCAAAGGTTTTGTTTTGTTTTGTTTTGTTTTGTTTTTGAGATGGAGTCTCGCTGTGTAGCCCATGCTGAAGTGCAGTGGCGCAGTCTCGGCTCACTGCAAGCTCCGCCTCCCAGGTTCACTCCATTCTCCTGCCTCAGCCTCCTGAGTAGCTGGGACTACAGGCGCCTGCCACCACACCTGGCTGATTTTTTTGTATTTGTAGTAGAGACGGGGTTTCACCGTGTTAGCCAGGATGGTCTTGATCTTACCTAGTGATTCGCCCACCTCGGCCTCCCAGAGTGCTGGGATTACAGGCGTGAGCTACCACACCCAGCCTCCCTCAAAGGTTTTAAGCACGTAAGTGCTCCTGACATTCCCAGATAAGCCTTGGTGCTCTACCTAGGACTGGTGCTCTACCTGGGACGCAGTCGGTGCCCGTTACCCAGATGTTGAGTTGAAAGGATTAAATACTGGCCGGGCGTGGTGGCTCATGCTTGTAATCCCAGCACTTTGGGAGGCCAAGGCGGGTGAATCACGAGGTCAGGAGATCGAGACCATCCTGGCTAACATGGTGAAAACCCGTCTCTACTAAAAAGACAAAAAAATTAGCCAGGTGTGGTGGCGGGCGCCTATAGTCCCAGCTACTCGGGAGGCTGAGGCAGGAAAATGGCGTGAACCCGGGAGTCAGAGCTTGCAGTGAGCCGAGATCGTGCCACTGCACTCTAGCCTGGGCGACAGAGCGAGACACTTGTCTCAAAAAAAAAAAAAAGAAAGGATTAAATACTTACATGCCTGAACTGGTGATTGGAGTTGTTGAAGTGTTTTTTCTTTTTTCCTCTTTTGTCCCCTGGCACTGGGATGGTGGTGGTCTGTGGGTGCTGTCTCAGGGTGCCCTTAGAAAAGGACAACTCAGAAGAATTTCGTCAGCGAGAGCTGCGTGCAGCCCAGTTGGCTCGAGAGATTGAATCAAGCCCCCAGTACCGCCTGCGGATCGCCATGGAGAACGATGATGGGCGCACTGAAGAGGAGAAGCACAGTGCGGTCCAGCGGCAGGGTTCGGGTCGGGAGAGCCCCAGCTTGGCATCCAGGTGACTGTCGTGAACAGCCAGGACTATTTGGGGCTTCTGGGAGTGTCCTGGGGCCTGGGCCCAGAATTGATGGGTGCTGTGGTTTAAAGTTTCAAAATTTTGGTTTACGTTCTCTTTTTCTCTGTATTCATTTTTATATATGTGCTATTTTTTCTTATAAAAGTGAAATGTAACTGGATTCCTTGTGTTTTACAAAAACTGTCCTTGAAACTATGGTGTGATCCTAACTTTGTCATAGGTCAGGAGTTGTAGAATTGTGGAGCATTGGCCAGGTTGGTTGGCTCAGAGTTGATGTCACATAAGGTCATAAGTCTGTAGCCATAGAACATTAAACTGGGGCAGATCTTCAAGTGGAATAGTGCTGGAGCCAGGCAGTGTATGTGTGTTTGGGGGCAGAAGGGAGAGACTTTAGAAGAAGAAGAAAACGTGAGTTTCGTGGCTACCTGGCCTTATTTGAACTCTTTCCTCAGGGAGGGGAAGTATATCCCTCTGCCTCAGCGAGTCCGAGAAGGTCCCCGGGGAGGAGTTCGATGCAGCAGCTCTCGGGGCGGTCGGCCTGGCCTTAGCTCTTTGCCACCTCGTGGCCCTCACCATCTGGACAATAGCAGTCCTGGCCCAGGTTCTGAGGCCCGTGGTATCAATGGAGGTGAGTTATGAGGTGACTTTGAGGGGCAGGGCAGGGAAGGGGATGCCGAGGAGGTAGGAGGGTAACTGGAGGGGTTTGGATGGGTTGGAATGACACTGCATCGGTGGGAATATAATAGGTCATCTGCCTCCTCTGACGTTTTCTTCATCTTAAAAAAAAAAAAAAAACAGGCCCTTCCCGCATGTCCCCAAAGGCACAGCGGCCTCTGAGAGGTGCCAAGACTCTGTCTTCACCCAGTAATAGGCCTTCTGGAGAAACTTCTGTTCCACCTCCTCCTGCAGGTAAAGCTTTAGTAGTGTTGGATGAAGAAATGGATGGAAATTTGTAAAGAGATATAAATATGTCCAGTTGTTACAAATGCTGGAATGGGAGATAATTTTAAGATAGATATTTTGGGCGTTTGGGATTTAGTCATATTGGGAAATAGTTCTTTAATTTCCCTAGTGCAGAAATCTCAACCTGGCAATTCATAGGTTGTGTCTGTTTGGCAGACATCCTTTGTTTAGATTTGAATCAGTTGCTAACTTTTCTGGGGTTTCTTTTGGTTTGTTTGTTTTTTGAGACGGAGTCTCGCACTGTCACCTGGGCTGGAGTGCAGTGACGTCATCTTGGTTCACCGCAACCTCCACCTCCCGGATTCAAGCGATTCTCCTGCCTCAGCCTCCCGAGTAGCTGGGATTACAGGCGCCCACCACCACGCCTGGCTAAATTTTTTGTATGTTTAGTAGAAGCGGGGTTTTACTATGTTGGCCAGGCTGATCTTGAACTCCTGATCTCAATATCCGCCCACCGCACCTCCCAGAGTGCTGGGATTACAGGCATGAGCCACCACATCCTGCCAGTTGCTAACTTTTAAAACAGTCTGAGGCAGGCAGATTGCTTGAGCCCAGGAGTTCAAGACCAGCCTGGGCAACATGGCAAAACCCTTCTGCAAAAAATAAAAAGATTGATTAGCTAGGCCTGATGGCGTGCACCTGTGCTCCCAGCTACTTGAGAGGCTGGGGGCGGGGAATCGCTTGAGCCCAGGAGGCTGAGGTTGCAGTGAGATGGCATCATACCATTGTACTCCAGTCTGGGGAACAGAGCGATACCCTGTCTCTACATAAATAAAACAGTAGAAGCCATAGAAAATTTTAGTTTCTTTTGGATTACAGGAAGTTCTGCCAACTGAGCTTGCCTTGCTGCATAGCTCAGGTTGACTGGGACAGAATCCCAGCCACCCCTTTAAGCATTCCAGTCACCGATGATGCCCATGAGGCCATTTACCTGGTTGTGTTACCTGCCTTGGCCTTCTAGACACTTAAGTTGGTGACTCTGGTTGTATAGTGTGTAAACTTTCTTGCTGTTTTGAGTAAGGCCCTTGTATTCACTGCTGTTGACTAGCAGTAACCGTCCTACAGCTCCCCCTTTTCTTCCAGTGGGCCGGATATATCCCCCGCGTTCTCCCAAGTCTGCTGCCCCTGCCCCAATCTCAGCTTCCTGTCCTGAGCCTCCCATCGGCTCGGCAGTGCCAACCTCTTCAGCCTCCATCCCTGTGACCTCATCAGTCTCAGATCCTGGAGTGGGCTCCATTTCCCCAGCTTCTCCAAAGATCTCCCTGGCCCCCACAGATGGTAAGAGCTAGGTGTTTGAGTGCCATTAATGCATATTTAGTGTGATTTGTGGTTCTGGACAGAAGGATTTTTAGGCATTTCCCTCTCCTTGCACAGTAAAAGAACTCTCTACCAAGGAACCTGGGAGAACTCTGGAGCCCCAGGAGCTGGCTCGGATAGCTGGGAAAGGTGAGGGTGTGTGTGTTGTTTTTTTTTTTTTTTTTTTTCTGCTGAGGGTTAATGCTCCTTTATCTAGGGGAGAGTATGTCAGTTAGGAAGTTTGTTGGAAATCAGAGGCAATGTCTGTCAGCCCTTGGGTTGTAATTTCACTTCTGTAATTCTCAAGAGTTTCTCTTTTTTCTTTGCTTTCTTGTTTTCTGTTCTGTTGGCACTGTGTAGCCACCTTGGAGAAAGAATGTTTTGTATTTTCTTCTTTTTGATTGTTTTCTCATAGTCCCTGGTCTTCAGAATGAACAGAAACGATTCCAACTGGAAGAACTGAGAAAGTTTGGGGCCCAGTTTAAGGTGAGAGAACTGTGGAAGTGAGCTGGGATATTAGCAGGGTAAAGGGGTTGGGAGTGGTTCGTAGACGAGGCAAAGGACTGGGTAGGGGTCAAAGAGATGAGATCAAGAAAGGGTGAAAGAAGAAAGCCGGGCCTAGGGTTTGGGTCATACTGGACTGTGTGTATTTCTCCCTTCCAGCTTCAGCCCAGTAGCTCCCCTGAGAACAGCTTGGATCCTTTTCCTCCCCGGATCTTAAAGGAGGAGCCCAAAGGAAAGGAGAAGGAGGTTGATGGTCTGTTGACTTCAGAGCCCATGGGGTCTCCCGTCTCCTCCAAGACAGAGTCCGTATCGGATAAGGAGGACAAACCACCCCTGGCACCAGCAGGAGGCACTGAGGGGCCAGAGCAGCCCCCACCACCTTGCCCAAGCCAAACTGGCAGCCCCCCGGTGGGCCTCATCAAGGGAGAAGACAAGGATGAGGGCCCTGTTGCTGAGTAAGTGGAGCGGAGTGGAGCTCTGGGAGGGTGGCAGGAGAGATGGGAGCAAGCCGTGAAGATTTACTGTATTTTCTCTCACAGACAAGTAAAGAAATCAACGTTGAACCCTAATGCTAAGGAATTCAATCCTACAAAGCCTCTGCTGTCTGTGGTGAGCTGGGACGGGAGAAAGTGGACTTTGGTTTCTGTGGGGAGACTTGGGCAGTGCTTACAGATGAGTAGGGGGAGCACTTCACCTCCAGGACCACTTGCCTGGCAGGCAGTGTGAGGAGATGTCATAAAAATGTAAGGATGGCAACTTTGGGGCTGGCTTGGGGAAAATGGACTCAGGTCTCCAGGGTTGGGTGATCAGGGATCCCAGTGAGTCTGATGAGGGGTTAACGGGCTCTTCTTTTGTTCTTGGCATTTGACTGAGGGAGTACTGGAGTGGGGTAGTCATGAACAGAGGCCAGCTGACTTGGCTTGAGCCCCTGTATGTGGAAGGTTTGTGATCTTGGACTTCACTTACATTCTCTGTCTCACCTGTAACTTGAGAATGCTCATCTCCTCATAGGGTTTAATGCAAGGCTTTATGAAGATAAGTGCAGAATGTGTTTGGTACCCAGCATTTCATGAATGTTAGCTGTTACTACTATAGGCATGGCCAGGAGTAGAGGAGAAGATACAAAATAAAATTGTGCTCTCTTGTTTTTTGCAGAATAAATCCACCAGTACCCCAACTTCTCCAGGGCCCCGGACTCATTCAACTCCCTCCATCCCGGTGCTGACAGCAGGCCAGAGTGGGCTATACAGCCCCCAGTACATCTCCTACATACCTCAGATCCACATGGGACCAGCTGTGCAGGTATGCAGAGACACTGGCTGGGCCCAGGATTATCAGGGTGGAATTTGGTTGGGCTGATTGAGGGACCAGGTCAGGCCTTTTCTGGGCACTTGTGAGCAAGTCATTCAGCCTCATCTGTGTCCTCATCCCCAGGCACCTCAGATGTATCCATATCCTGTATCCAATTCAGTGCCTGGGCAGCAGGGCAAGTACCGGGGAGCAAAAGGTGAGCAGGTCTGGGAGGGGCAGGTGGTGAGGCTGCCAGGGGCCTACTGGCAGGTGGAGCTTGATCTCTGCTCTGTTCCTCCTCCTCCAGGCTCCCTGCCCCCGCAGCGCTCGGACCAACACCAGCCAGCTTCAGCCCCGCCAATGATGCAGGCCGCCGCGGCTGCTGGCCCACCTCTGGTGGCTGCCACGCCCTATTCTTCCTACATACCCTACAACCCTCAGCAGTTCCCAGGCCAGCCTGCCATGATGCAGCCCATGGCCCACTACCCCTCACAGGTGACTGTGGCCCAGGAGGGCAGTGAGGATCCAGGGCCCCTGCTAGGGATCCCATCTTCTCCAGAGACTTGGGAGCTGGCTGGGGGCAGCAGGCAGCATTGTGGGTGGGATTGGCCAGCCTGACAAGCTGTGGGATTGGTGGTGTCAGATGTGGGCTTGAGCCGTGGCTCTGGTGGGACCTGTAACAAGGCATTGGACATGTGTATATGTGAGGTGTAGAGGAAATAGTGTCTGCTGGCTGGGATCGTTGCGAATGTTGAATCAATAGGGTGATTGTGAGGAGGCCCAAGCAGTGCTGTGCATGCAGTGACTGGCAGGAGGACACCTTCCCACCTGGCGGCTGTGCCAACCACTCGTCTCTCTGTCCTGCCAGCCGGTGTTTGCCCCCATGCTTCAGAGCAACCCACGCATGCTGACGTCGGGCAGCCATCCCCAGGCCATCGTGTCATCCTCTACCCCTCAGTACCCTTCTGCGGAGCAGCCCACTCCCCAAGCCCTTTATGGTGAGTCCTACGCCTGGTCCCTCTGCTCTGGGCTGTGTGCCAGCGCCCTCTGGTGTGCTCAGCACTGGTTCTCTTTCCTGCTGCAGCCACTGTTCACCAGTCCTACCCACACCATGCCACGCAGCTCCATGCCCACCAGCCGCAGCCGGCTACCACGCCTACTGGAAGCCAGCCGCAGTCCCAGCATGCGGCCCCCAGTCCTGTCCAGGTGCCTGCTGTAGGGGGTGCTGAGTGGTCAGGGTGCAGGAATGGGTGGCTAGAAGAGTGGGATAGAGCTCTAGGGGTCATTTCTGAGTGGTGAGGACCAGAGGCCAGTGAGTTACTGGCTTCGGTGGCACTCAACCTTCCCCTCCCCAACAGCATCAGGCGGGGCAGGCCCCACACCTGGGCAGTGGACAGCCACAGCAGAATCTGTACCACCCAGGGGCCCTGACAGGCACGCCGCCCTCTCTGCCACCGGGACCTTCTGCCCAGTCCCCTCAGAGCAGCTTCCCCCAGCCAGCCGCTGTGTATGCCATCCACCACCAGCAGCTGCCCCACGGCTTCACCAACATGGCCCATGTTACCCAGGTAAGAGCCCAGCTGTCCCACTTCTGGGTCTGTTTGCCAGGGCTCATCTGTCATGGGGGCCATCCCATTCCCAAGACCCTGGTGCCACCCTTGCCATAGTGCTCCCTAACTCTGGCTCTCAGAGTCTGTCTCAGGATTCTGTGGTCTTCCCTGCTGCTTTTTTGTTTTCCACAGGCCCATGTCCAAACTGGAATCACAGCAGCCCCGCCCCCTCACCCTGGGGCTCCCCACCCGCCCCAGGTGATGCTGCTGCACCCACCCCAGAGTCATGGGGGGCCCCCCCAAGGCGCGGTGCCCCAGAGTGGGGTGCCTGCACTCTCAGCTTCCACACCCTCACCCTACCCCTACATCGGACACCCCCAAGGTGAGCAGCCTGGCCAGGCGCCTGGATTTCCAGGAGGAGCCGATGACAGGATTCGTGAGTTCTCATTAGCTGGGGGAATTTGGCATGGAAGAGCTGAGGGGCTGCAGGTGGGGCAGGATGCACGGGTTCTGGGTGGGGAGTGAGGGGTCTTGGAGGCAGGGCTGTCCCACAGGGCGCCCGCCGACCTGCACCTGTCTGTGAAGTATGTAGGGTGGGCAGAAGCCACAGTCGCCGCCGCCAGGGGCTTGCTCCTGGCTCTGTCCTTTGCTTCCCTCCGTCCTCGCTCAGTTGTGATCCAGCAGCCCCCCTCCCCACTGCCTCCCCAGCTCTCAGTGACCCCGACTGTCTCCTGACTTAGCCGAGGTAAGGTCAGTGCAGCAGACAGGGCCAGACTGGGGTGTGGGGGGCTGAGCTGGGCACATGAGTGAGGGCTCTGGCTTACTGGGAAACAGCGATTGACCTGTGCTTCTGACAGCCCCCGAGACACCTTGAGGAGGCCGCTCCTTCCCAGACACACCCCCACGCCCCCACTGGACGGCATTGGAGGAAGGGACAGCTGCTTGGGTTCTAATGCTCCTGCTCTCTTCTCTTTCCCCTCCAACCAGTTCAATCTCATCCCTCCCAGCAGCTCCCCTTCCACCCCCCGGGGAACTGAAGATTGTCCTGGCCGCGACCTGAGACCTCCATGAGTGGAGGGAAGAGTGATCTATGTCTCTTCCCCCAGCAGCTCGGACCACTCCCAGCCCCCCATTCCCCCATTCCCCGGGGGAGCTGGGGAATTCCTGCCAAGCACCTTGAATGGGAGGGGCCTCACAGAGGGCAGGGCCAGGGTCCAGCAGGGGTGGGGGGTTCCTGCTCTGCCCCTGCCCGTCCCCACCCAGTCTTGCCCTCCCATCCTCTCATCTGTTCCCCGCTGGAGACGGAAGATCTTTTATTTTCTATTATTTATAACTTCAGACTTGGGCCCCCTGTTCTTTCTTTCCCATTAACTTGAGTGACCTGTGTGAGAGACAGACAGATGCCCCATGAGGATGGCTGGACAAGGACTTTTACTTTTTATTACATAAAAATATTAAAAAATAAATAAAAAAAATAAAATTTTAAACTAACTTAACCTGCCTGGAGTTTCCTCTTTGGAGACTAGAGTGGGGTGACAGCTGTCAGTCTTTTGTGGCATTGGTAGGTGCTCATTGTCACCTGTTCCTTCCATGTAAAAATCGTGTCCAGTGGCCGGCCATGGTGGCTCACACCTGTGATCTCAGCACTTTGGGAGGCCGAGGCGGGCAGATCACCAGGTCAATATGAGATAGAGACCATCCTGGCCAACTTGGTGAAACCCCATCTCTACTAAAAATACAAAAATTAGCCAGGCTTGGTGGGACATCCCTGTAATCCCAGCTGCTTGGAAGGCTGAGGCAGTAAAGTCACTTGAACCCGGGAGGTGGAGGTTGCAGTGAGCTGAGATCACTCCATTGCACTCCAGCCTGGTGACAGAGCAAGACTCAAAAAATGGTGGTCAGTTTTTGAAATCTAGGATGATGGGGAGCCAGATCAGGGTCTTGTGCCATTGATTTGAAGGTGGGTTCCAGACTTGATGTTGTGAAGTTACGTAGTTGATGACTGAGGTTCTGGATGACCGGATGGCATGTGAGATGGGAGTCCCCTTCCCAGGATGGGATTGTGCAGTTTCCCAGTTCCTGAGGGTGCTGTCCCTGACTCGCTCTGGAACTGCTACGTAGATAGCTCACCCAGCTGTCTAGTGACTATTTTCTAACTTGGCCTCATCTCAAGGTGTGATTTAAAGTTTCATTTCTTATAGGAGTATCTCATGAATTACATACACCTCTTTATGTTGAAGGGTGAATGTTTATGGTAATTAAAGTCCTGATGGATGCGCAGCTGACATTGTGGATGAGAGCTGTAAAGGTGAAGCTGTTAGTGGGAGAAAAGGGGAAAGGATGGGTTGGGAACTGGGCTTACTGGGGAGCAGGAGCGAAATTAGGCGTTATGGGTGGGACAGAAAGATTGAAGCATGGGATGTGGAAATGACATCAGGCTCCAGAGGAGGTAGTTTTTCAAGGAGGTTGGGAATTTTCTCGGAAACCTGACCTTGGTTTCCTTGTCTATAAAATGGAGGTGATTTCACCTTTCTAGGATTTTAAGGAAGTAGCTGGTGCTCGGTGGTAGACTGGGGTGTTTCAGCTGTCACCAAAGCCAGAGAAAGCTGGCTAAGACCAGGACAGGAAGAGTGAAGGCTACAGTATTGGGGAAGAATCCCAGCGTATGCAGATTTGGAACTTGGTAATAGGTGTGCATGGTGGGGAGGAGAAAAGGTTATTAAAGAGGTTAAAAAAAAAAAAAAGGATTTTATGTGGTAGCCACTTGGATGCTAAAAATGGGCAGAGTTGGAGTCCCAAGAGCACTCAGCAGGTGGATGTGAGGTGGTGCAGGAGCTGCAAGGCTTCAGCTGGGCTCAGGATGTTTGAAGTGCAGATGGAGAGACGGGTATCTACTGTGAAATATGACAAGTATTAATAATCTTTTTTTTTTTTTTGAGACGGAGTCTTGCTCTGTCACCCAGGCTGGAGTGCTGTGGCCGGATCTCAGCTCACTGCAAGCTCCGCCTCCCGGGTTCACGCCATTCTCCTGCCTCAGCCTCCCGAGTAGCTGGGACTACAGGCGCCCGCCACCTCGCCCGGCTAGTTTTTTGTATTTTTTAGTAGAGACGGGGTTTCACCGTGTTAACCAGGATGGTCTCGATCTCCCGACCTCGTGATCCGCCCGTCTCGGCCTCCCAAAGTGCTGGGATTACAGGCTTGAGCCACTGCGCCCGGCCTTTTTTTTTTTTTTTTTTTTAAGAGACGGAGTCTCATTATGTTGGCCAGGCTGGTCTTGAACTCCTGGGCTCAAGCAGTTCTGCCTTGGCCTCCCAAAGTGCTGGGGATTACAGGTGTGAGCCACCACGCCCAGCTGAGTAGTCATTTTGATGCTTTCTGGAAGGACTGCAGATTGTATAGCACTCCACCCGTATCTGTGGGGGATGTGATCTGAGCTCCCCAGTGGATGCCTATAGTACCAAACCTTTTTTTTTTTTTTTTTTTTTTTGTTGAGACAGAGTCTCGCTTTGTCACCCAGGCTGGAGTGCAGTGGCCGGATCTCAGCTCACTGCAAGCTCCGCCTCCCGGGTTCGCGCCATTCTCCTGCCTCAGCCTCCCGAGTAGCTGGGACTACAGGCGCCCGCCACTTCGCCCGGCTAGTTTTTTGTATTTTTTTTTTAGTAGAGACGGGGTTTCACTGTATTAGCCAGGATGGTCTCGATCTCCTAACCTCGTGATCCGCCCGTCTCGGCCTCCCAAAGTGCTGGGATTACAGGCTTGAGCCACCGCGCCCGGCCAGTACCAAACCTTATGTATACTATGTTTTTTCCTATTTCTATGATGAGGTTTAGTTTCTAAATTAGGCACAATACTCTTGTGCTTCAGGGCCATCACTGAGTAAATAAGGGTTACTTGAACACAAATCATTGCAGTGCTGTAACTATCAGTCTGGTAATGATCAGTCTGATAACCAGCACGGCTGCTAAAGTGACTAACAGGCAAAGGGATGGTTCACGTCCTGACAGGATGGATGGAGCAGGATGGCAAAAGATTTCATCATACTACTCAGAATGGTGCTCAACTTAAAATCTGAACTGTTAAATAGAAAATTCCAGGCCGGGCGCGGTGGCTAACACCTGTAATCCCAGCACTTTGGGAGGCCGAGGTGGGTGGTTCATGAGGTCAAGAGATCGAGAGTATCCTGGCCAACATGGTGAAACCCTGTCTCTACTAAAAATACAAAAATTAGCTGGGCATCGTGGCACGTCCCTGTGGTCCCAGCTACTTGGGAGGCTGAGGCAGGAGAATGGCTTGAGGCTGCAGTGAGCAGAGATTGTGCCGCTGCACTCCAGCCTGGTGACAGAGCGAGACTCTGTCTCAGAAAAAAAAAAAAAAAGTCCAGATGGGTGCAGTGGTTCCCCTGTAATCCCATACTTTGGGAAGCCGATGAAGGTATATTATTTGAGGTCAGGAGTTTGAGATCAGCTTGGCCAACATGGTGAGATGCCATCTCTACTAGAAATAAAAAGCTAGCTGGGCATGGTGGTGGTGCCTGTAATCTCAGCTACTTGGAGGCTGAGGCAGGAGAATCACTCAAACCCAGGATGTAGAGGTTGCAGTGGGCCAGGATCCTGCCACTGTACTCCAGCCTGGGTGACAGAGTGAGACTGTCTCAAAAAAAAAAAAAAAAGGCCGGGCGCGGTGGCTCAAGCCTGTAATCCCAGCACTTTGGGAGGCCGAGACGGGCGGATCACGAGGTCAGGAGATCGAGAGACGATCCCGGCTAACACGGTGAAACCCCGTCTCTACTAAAAAATACAAAAAAATAGCCGGGCGAGGTGGCGGGCGCCTGTAGTCCCAGCTACTCGGGAGGCTGAGGCAGGAGAATGGCGTAAACCCGGGAGGCGGAGCTTGCAGTGAGCTGAGATCCGGCCACTGCACTCCAGCCTGGGTGACAGAGCAAGACTCCGTCTCAAAAAAAAAAAAAAAAAAAAAAAAAAATTCCAGAAATAATCAGACCAGGTTGACAGTGGATAACTGAAACCAGGGATAAGGGCAGAGACTACTGTATGTTTACCATCTTTGAGCAGAAATCTCAAAAGTTGGAAGGGAACTTAGCCTTCAGCCAGCCAGAAATTCCCCTTGGCAGCTCTTGGCAGCCTTGCCTTGAGCACTGAGGAGAAGACAAATCTGCCCTGTCATTGGACAGTTCTTTTTGCAAAGTTCTTCCCTCTTCCTCTGCTCTCACCCGCTTCACTTAGTTTGCCTCTGTTCTGGAGTCAAAGATCAGGTTTTGCATTTTCTCAAAACAGCTCTTAAGTTGGGCCCAAGAGCCCCTCCCTTCTGGGAGCTGATCTTAGCCATCCTGGGTGTATATTCATTTGTCAGGATGCATTTGTGATAGGGGTGCCTGTTAACCTTTGCCGAGCCTTGCTTTACTTGGTGTTGGCATCCTTGCCAGTCATCACTCCCAAGTTTTTGAAAATCCACTCATAGTTTATTCCCTGCATATTAGAGAAGTGGTCATTTTCTTTATTCTTTTTTATAATTTATTTTTTCTTTCCTTTTTTTTTTTTTTTTTTGAGACAGAGCCTCGCTCTGTCACCCAGGCTGGAGTGCTGTGGCCAGATCTCAGCTCACTGCAAGCTCCGCCTTCCGGGTTTACGCCATTCTCCTGCCTCAGCCTCCTGAGTAGCTGGGACTACAGACGCCCGCCACCTCGCCCGGCTAGTTTTTTGTATTTTTTAGTAGAGATGGGGTTTCACCGTGTTAGCCAGGATGGTCTCAATCTCCTGACCTCGTGATCCGCCCGTCTCGGCCTCCCAAAGTGCTGGGATTACAGGCTTGAGCCACCGTGCCCAGCCCTTTTTTTTTTTGACATGGAGTCTCACTCTGTCACCCAGGCTGGAGTGCAGTGGCACAATCTTGGCTCACTGCAACCTCTGCCTCCCGGGTTCAAGTGATTCTCCTGCCTCAACCTCCCAAGTAGCTGGGATTACAGGCGCCCGCCACCACACCCGGCTAATTTTATTTTTAGTAGAGATGGGGTTTCACCATGTTGGCCAGGCTGGTCTTGAACTCCCCCCACCTCATGATCCACCCGCCTCAGCCTCCCAAAGTGCTGGGATTACAGGCATAAGCCACCACGACCGGCCTTTTTCTTTTCTTTTGAGACAGAGTCTCATTCTATTGCCCAGGCTGGAGTGCAGTGGCACGATCTTGGCTCACTGCATCCTCTGCATCTCGGCTTCAAGTGATTCTTGTGCCTCAGCCTCCTGAGTAGCTGGGACTACAAGTGCAAGCCACCATGCCTAGCTAGTATTTGTTCGTTTGTTTTTTGAGACGAGTCTTACTCTGTTCCCAGTCTGGACTGCAATGCTGTGATCTTGGCTCACTGCAACCTCTGCCTCCCAGGTTCAAGTGATTCTCCTGCCTCAGCCTCCCAAGTAGCTGGGATTACAGGCGCCCGCCACCACACCCGGCTAATTTTCTTTACTTTTAGTAGAGATGGGGTTTCACCATAATGGTCAGGCTGGTCTCAAACTCCTGACCTCAGGTGATCTGCCCGCCTCGGCCTCCCAAAGTGCTGGGGTTGCAAGCGTGAGCCACCGTGCCCAGCCTGCCTGGCTAATTTTTATATTTTAGTAGAGATGGGGTTTTGCCATGTTGCCCTGGCTGCTCAGAAACTCTTGGCCTCCAAAATGCTGGGATTATAGGTGTGAGGCACCACACGTGGCCTCTTTTCTTTATTTTTTTATTTTTTCTTTTTTTGAGACAGAGTCTCACCTTGTCGCCAGGCTGGAGTGCAGTGGTGCGATCTCGGCTCACTGCAACCTCTACCTCCCGGGTTCAAGTGATTCTCCTGCCTCAGCCTCCTGAGTAGCTGAGACTACAGCCATGTTCCACCACACCCAGCTAATTTTTTTGTATTTTTAGTAGAGAGGGGGTTTCACCATATTGGCCAGGATGGGCTCAATCTCCTGACCTCATGATCTGCCCGCCTCAGCTTCCTGGTTAAAAGCTTCTTTCTTTTTTTTTGAGACAAGTCTCACTCTGTCACCCAGGCTGGAGTGCAATGGCGCAATCTCAGCTCAAGTTTTTGTGTTTTTTTTTTTTTTTTTTTTTTGAGATGGAGTTTTGCTCTTGTTGCCTAGGCTGGAGTGCGATGGTGCGATCTTGGCTCACTGCAACCTCCACCTCCCAAGTTCAAGCGATTCTCCTGCCTCAGCTTCCCAAATGGCTGGGATTACAGGCACCTGCCAGCATGCCCGGCTTATTTTTTTGTATTTTTATTAGAGACAGGGTTTCACTATGTTGGCCAGGCTGGTCTCAAACTCCTGACCTCAGGTGATCTGCCCGCCTTGGCCTCGCAAAGTGCTAGGATTACAGGCGTGAGCCACCGTGCCCAGCCTTGGCTCAAGTATTTTTAAATAAAGTTTTCTTAGACATTACACATTTAATATAGTGTACAGTTGACCCTTGAGTGATTGGGGTTCAAACTGCACAGGTCCACTTACATGTGAATTTTTTCAAATACAGGTTACACCGAGTCTGCCTATCTCCCTTTGGCCTCCTCCTAAGAAACGTGAAGCAATGAGGGCCTTTATGATGATCCACTTCCACTTGATAGGGAATATATTTTCCTTATGATTTTCTTAACACTTTCTCTAGTTTGAAGAATACGGTGTATAATACATATAACAAACACATAAAGTATGCTTTTGCATGCTATCAGTGAGGCTTCTGGCTGGCAGCAGGTTACTAGTTATGTTTTGGGGGAGTCAAGTTGTATGTGAGGAGCTGGACACGGTAGTTTACACCTCTAATCCCAGCAGTTTGGAAGACCAAGGTTGAGCCCAGGAGTCTGAGGCTGCAATGAGCTAGGATGGTGCCACTGCACACCCAGCCTGGGTGACAGTGAGACCCTGTATTTCCTTTTTTCCCTTTGTTCAGCTTCCCCATAGAGACCGTCAAAAATTGCCAATGCTAATTATATTTCAAGTCATGGAGTCATTGGCTATGATACTGCCACTGTGCAAAGCTGGCCCCATCTCAAAAACAAATTATATGTAGATTTGTGGCTACATGGAGGGGGGCTGGCACCCCTAAGCCCTGCATTGTTCATGAGTCAACTGTAATATAAACATAACTTCACTGAGAAACGAAAAAATTTGTGACCTGCTTTATTGTGGTGGTCTGGAAGCAAACCTAGAGCATCTGAGATATGCCTGTCCGGTCCCCATTCCCACAGAACGTGAATGGACGCTAGACATTCACTTAGTATTCCGAGGAAACAAGGTGGGTTTGGCACCTGAGCTGAGGCCATGCTGGCTCCAGAGCGATAGAACGTTCTTTCCCAGTATTTCCCAGGAGGCTATTCAACAGTATCCTACTGTGTCTAGGCAATCCCTAAGCTCACTGGACTTGATTTCTCCATTAAAATTGCTCTGGGATCTCACAAGCTCCCCATCTGTCTGGGGTTCAACACCCTTTTTGTCCTCTCCTATCCTCTCCAATTCACACAAAGGACACAGGACTCAGGCTGGCTTACTATTCACAGAAGTTTACTGACCTCCCCAGTCAGGCAGGCCGACCCTTCCAACCAGGAGAAATGTCCACCTAGCTGCCCTCTGCTGGGTTGCAGCCTGTGTCATGAGAGGGCACTGGAAGCAGGAGGGAGCCCTAGCTAGAACAGGCCTTACACGCAAGGGAAGCTGAGCAGAGGTCTGCACTCAACCCCACTTGATGTTCTTCTCCTCCTCAGTCATGGCCAGCGTGTCGGTGACTAGACCGGTGCCGATAGTCCGGTTGCCATCTCGCAGGGTGAAACGCTGGCCTTTCTCCAAGATCATTGGCTGCCGCAAGATTAGGTTGAACTTCAGGTCCTCCCCGGGCATGGCAAGCTCCTAGAGTAGGAAGAGAAGGATCATGCGTGGCCTCCAGGATGCCTTCATTCCTTAAGTTTTTTTTGGGTACCTCGGAGGTTAAGAGTCATGGGAGAATGCAGCAGGGGAATGGTTCTGCCTGGGGACAGTGTCATCCATCCCAGGCTGTCAGGCAGATGCAAACAGCATATTGAGACAGGAAAACATGAAAGAGACCAGTGATGAGTGTTCCTAAGGTATGTTCTTGAGGAAAAAATGTCTAGAAGTTGTGGGTTATGAAGGTTTCTTGGTCACAGGACTTCCTAAGCTTTCATACATAGTGAAACTCTCAGAAAGAAGAGACTTTTTCTAGGAAATCTTTCTGTGGGTACATGCTGGCAGAGCTAAGCTTTTAACCTGCTTCAGCTTAGGGCACGCTGGATGAGGACTCCCGCCCCTAAGTCCATGGGCCATGCCCCTTCTGTTGGCTAGCAGCGACAAGCAGCCCCTTTCCACCTAAGGAAATAAAGTCACTTGGGTTGTCACAGTGTGTCTTTGGAACTATGAGTGAAGCAAAGGTGATATAAAAAGTGCTCCCTCCACCCTACATTTCTCCCACCCACCGTACCTTCTCTGGGGGCAGGATAACCCGACAGGCCATGTCCCAAGTCAGGGAGAACATGATAGGCATGAAGTGGGACACAAAGGGCTTGTGGCGGCCACCTTCCTCCTTGCTGAGGATGTAAACCTGGAGGAGAGTGAACAATGAGGGTGAGATGGGCTCGGCTGGAATGCTGGGGACAGCTTGGCTCAGCCCTGCCCACCGTCACCTGGAGCCCTCACCTGGGCCTCCACCTTCTGGTGGGGCTTGATGGAACCCGGCTTGACCATGACCAGGCCCCGCCGCAAGTCCTCCCGCTTCAAGCCTCGAACCAGGGCCCCGAGGTTATCTCCGGCCTCGGCCCTCTCCAGGTTCTTGTGGAACATCTCAATGCCTAGGAGGAAAGGGGAAAAGGAGTGGGGAGAAGGAAGGCGAGTGTAAGATGGAGGGAAGGTACAAGGGATCTGCCGGGGTAAGGCCATCCTGCAGTCAGCCCCTGGTCCCCAGGCTGGCTTCCCGTACCTGTCACCACAGTGCGGATGTTCTTGCTGTGTCCTAGGAGCTCACACTCGTCTCCCTTCTTTAAAATGCCACGCTCTAGCGTACCTGTCACCACAGTGCCACGGCCTGAGAGGGAATAAGACAGGACATCAGGGACCCCGAGCTAGGCTGCTGCTAGAGAGAGTGCGTGGGAACAGGCAGAGTCCTCACCAGGGACGGAGAACACCCCCTCTACAGGCAGCAGGAAAGGCTTCTCCAGGTCCCGGGTGGGCACTGGGATGTAAGTGTCCACAGCATCCAGTAGCTTCTGCACAGACTTCAGGCCTAATTCAGGGTCCCGACCCTGTTGAGGGGAAGCAACAGGACTCTGAAATCCCCATTCTACTCCCCTCGATTATCAAGAGCCACTTCCCAGACACAAAGCAGAGCTCTGGGTGCCCATCTAGCCCCACCCTCTGCAGCAGCCACCCTGCCTGACCCGGCCTTCACCTCAAGGGCACAGAGAGCAGAGCCTACGATGACTGGGGTCGCCTCCCCTTTATAGCCAAACTCGGTGAGCAGCTCCCGGATCTCCAGCTCCACCAGCTCCACCATCTCAGAGTCCTGGACAGCATCAGCCTTGTTCACATACACCACCACATGCTCCACCCCAATCTGTAGACAGCAGAGAGACAGGGACAGTATCCAGAGGGGCCCAACTCCCCACTCTTCCCCTCTGCACCTTTACCCAGGCTCTGAGTACCTGTCTGGCCAGTAATAAGTGCTCTCGGGTCTGGGGCATGGGGCCATCATTGGCTGCTACAACCAGGATGCAGCCGTCGAGGGGTGCAGTGCCTGTGATCATATTCTGGGGAGGAGGAGGAGAGGAAACAGCCAAGTTCAACGAGCTTTTCAGTCCACATCCATATAGGCAAGTGTAGCAGTTAGAATCTCAGGCCCACCTTTCTCTATCATCTCCTCACCACCCATTCTGAGTGGCCATGGCCACAAACCTGCCATCTCATATCCAAACACTGAATATTTTAATCTCCTCCCCACAAGCCTAACATTTATCCTGACAAGAGGCAGCTTCTGGCCCTGTCTCCAGTGTCCCAGCAACCCTCACCTTAACATAATCTGCATGACCCGGGCAGTCTGTGTGGGCGTAGTGGCGGGCGGCAGTGCTATACTCCACATGGGCCGCATTGATGGTGATACCCCGAGCTCGCTCCTCCGGGGCATTGTCAATCTCCTCATACTTCTTGAATTTAGCCCCACCTCCCTCGGCTAGAACTAAAGGAGAAAGAGAACACACCTCTCAGCTAAAGTTGCAGTGCTAGAGGCAGAGCTTAGACCACGCCCCTGAGCCCTCCCACCTAAATACATAACCTCCTCCAATCTCTAACTCTTCCAGCAGAGATAACTGTGGGTCAGAAAGAATGTTAGGGGGCCTTTAGGGTCTGCCCTGTGACTTCTTTGGGGTACAGCCTCTGCTCTTGGAGCCACAGTAAACACCTCCAGCAGACACTCTGCTAGCCTTGCCCCCCTGGCTCCAGGTCCCATCAGTAGATAAGGCGCTACTGGACGCCCCAACCCCACTCACTCTTCGTGATGGCTGCAGTCAGCGTGGTCTTGCCGTGGTCCACATGGCCGATGGTACCCACATTCACATGTGGCTTGTCGCGCACGTAAGTCTTCTTGGCCTCCACGGCCAGGCCGCGGCACAAGAGAGGCAATGCCGGAGTCTTCAGCGGCCGCAACAGACCCTGCAGCAGGAAGGTCCGGCCGGTGGCGAGACCTGCCGGGACCGAAGCTTGGAAGTCAGGCAGGGCAGGGGTCAGACCGAACCCAGCCACCTACCACACCCCCAAAGTGTTCCTGGGCCGCCATCGCCCTCCCCGACTCCTCACCGCTGAAGTGGGGCGTCGCGCGCAGCAGGGTGGCTGCCGCCATTGTGGTCATACTCGCGCCCCAGGAACCGGGGAACGGGGCCCAGGAGCCCGAGCGTGCAGCAGAGAAAGGGCGCCTGCGGCAGGAAGGCACTTCCGACGGAAGTAAGGACTGGGAGGGCAAGTCCGGGCCCCTCTAGCCGCCAGTGTCTATGGCCGTCTCCGCCGACGTCGGGCGCGCGGTTGAAGACGTCATGGAGGGGGCTGGTGTCTCGGGGGCGGAGAATGATGGAGAGGGTTTCCACCACTCGGGCCTCACGGGCTGAGGGGCAACGTAGTTCTCTCTGTCGGTCGCGGGGGGCACTGGGGAGCGTCCCCTAAAGCACCGGCGCCGCGAAGGCTCATGGGCGTACTAGTTGTCAGGGCGACGGGCTGTGGAGGTGCTCAGCATGGGAGTCAGGCGGGCTAGGCCGGACCCGGAGGGAGGGACTCGGGCTCGGGGAGGCAGCTGCGGCTCCGACTGCTCAGGAACCAGCTGGGCCCGGCAGAGAGAGACCCCGAGTCGTCTGGAGTCCGACTCGCTACCCGGGTCTTGCGAGATATCTGGCCCCTTCTGCCGTAGCTGGAGGTAGGGGACCAGGTCCTGGACGCCTTTCGGGGATGGGGTGAAGTGTGACCTCTCTCTCCGCTGAGGCTTTGTTTTCTAATCTGTAAAATGGGAATAGTAGGATCCACTTCATAGGGAGAGCCTGACCTCTGGCCCTGAGAGGAGATTAACTGGGTAGGAGTCAGGGTTGGGCCCCGTGAGGTCAGGCAGCTTGCTGGGACCTTGTACTGCTAGACCTCACAGGGCCAGAGCCCACAAGACAGACAGCTTCGCTGCCCAACCCTGTAGCCCCTCAGCAGCCTAAGGAGCAATTCCTTTGGGCATCGCGCCACCCATCTAATTTTGCAGATGAGGAGCCAAGGATGAGGAGCCAGCTAGGGGAGTCTTTAAGGGCAGCCTGAGTCTCCTTTATTCTGTCTGTGGCCCCAGCACCTAACAGGGTGGAGCATGCAGTGAACGTTGAATTAATGAGTGCAAGGGTAGTCAATGTCCCTTAACTTCCACATCCATCATCTTATGGCAGCTTCCACATGGCACTCCGAAGTGTTAATTGTGGTTGCTTAACCCTGATTTATGTTTCGGAACTCATCAGATCCTGAGACTCAGTGGACAGTGTTGCAAAGATTCCCTAATTCCTTCCCTGGAGATATGATTCCGTCGGGTCTATGCACGGACTGGGAAGCTATGTAACAAACACCCTTCCAAAACTCAGAGGAGGCTGGGCATAGTGGCTCATGCCTATAGTCCCAGCACTTTGGGAGGCTGAGGTGGGAGGATGGTTTGAAGCCAGGAGTTCAAGACCATCCTGGGCAGATTAGGAGACCCTATCTCTACAAAAAAAAAGTTTTTAAATTAGCCAGGCACAGTAGTGTGCACCTGTAGCCCCTCCTACTCAGGAGGCTGAGGCAGAAGGATGGCCTGAGCTCAGGAGTTCAAGGCTATGGTGAGGTATGGTCGTGACACTGCACCCCACTCTGAGTGACAGAGAAAAACCCTATCTTTTTTTTTTTTTTTTTGAGACAGAGTCTCACTCTGTCGCCCAGGCTGGAGTGCAATGAGGTGATCTTGGCTCACTGCAACCTCAACCTCCTGAGTTGAAGCAATTCTCCCACCTCAGCCTCCTGAGTAGCTGGGACTACAGGCGTGTGCCACCACGCCCAGCTAATTTTAGTGTTTTTAGTACAGACGGGGTTTCACCCACGTTGGCCAGACTGCTCTCGAACTTCTGACCTCAAGTGGTCCGCCCATCGTGGCCTCCCAAAGTGCTAGAACTACAGGCATGAGCCACCATGCCCGGCCAAGAAAGACCCCATCTCTATAAAATTTTTTTGGCTGGGTGTGGTAGCTTACACCTGTAATCCTAGCACTTTGGGAGGCCGAGGTGGGCAGATTGCCTGAGTTCAGGAGGAGTTCGAGAACAGCCTGGGCAACATGGTGAAACCCCATCTCTACTAAAATACAAAAAATTAGCTGGACTTTGCGGTGTGTGCCTGTAGTCCTAGCTACTCGGGAGGCTAAGGCAGAATAATTGCTTGCACCCGGGAGGCGGAGGTTGCAATGAGCCGAGATCATGCCACTGCACTCCACCCTGGGCGACAGAGTGAGACTCCGTCTCCAAAAAAAAATTTTTTAATGAAAACTCAGAGGAGTTTGAGAAACTCTGAACTAGAGCTTTATGATGTTCAGGCATTCATATTGTTTCACCATCAGCGCTCCCAGTCCTACCCTGGGTAGTAGGATCTATTATTTCCCCCATTTTGCAGATACGAAAACTGATGGTCAGGGTGATTAAGGAATCTAACACTGCTAAACCCCAAAAAGCATGCACACTGCACTGTAGCATATATATATATATTTTTTCTTTTGAGACAGAGTCTCACTCTTTTGCCCAGCTGGAGTGCAGTGGCACAATCTCGGCTCACTGCAACCTCCATCTGCTCGGTTCAAGTGATTCTCCTGCCTCAGCCCCCCTAGTAGCTGGGATTACAGGCGCCTGCCACCACGCCCAGCTAATTTTTGTATTTTTAGTAGAGATGGGGTTTTGCCATATTGGCCAGGCTGGTCTTGAACTCCCAAACTCAAGTGATCCGCCCACCTCGGCCTCCCAAAATGCTGGGATTATAGATGTGGGCCGCCATGCCCGGCCAGACTGTATATAATTTAACTAGCATTTTACTGCTCAGATAAAGTGAAGAACTTGCTAAGACTTCTCTCCTCCTGGCCCTCCAATCAATCAGCTCTGCTTAGGAAAGGCTGGTATCGTGTGTAGTATACATGGGTTTTGTTTTTGTTTTTGTGTGTTTTTTTTTTTTTTTTTTTTTGAGACGGAGTCTCGCTCTGTCGCCCAGGCTGGAGTGCAGTGGCGCGATCTCGGCTCACTGCAAGCTCCGCCTCCCGGGTTCCTGCCATTCTCCTGCCTCAGCCTCCTGAATAGCTGGGACTACAGGCACCCACCACTGCGCCCAGCTAGTTTTTTGTATTTTTAGTAGAGACGGGGTTTCACCGTGGTCTCGATCTCCTGACCTTGTGATCCGCCCGCCTCGGCCTCCCAAAGTGCTGGGATTACAGGTGTGAGCCACCGCGCCCGGCTGTTTTTGTTTTTTTTGACAGAGCCTTGCTGTGTGTCTCCTAGGCTGGAGCATAGTGGGGCAGTCACAGCTCACTGCAGCTTCAGCCTCCCCAGGCTCAAACCATCCTCCCACCTCAGCCTCCCGAGTAGCTGGGATTACAGGCATACACCACCATGCCTGGCTAATTTTTGTATTTTTTGTAGAGATGGGGTTTCACCATGTTGGCCAGACTGGTCTCCAACACCGGGGCCCAAGCAGTCTGCCCACCTTGGCCTCTCAAAGTACTGGGATTACAGGCATGAGCCACCGTGCCCAGCCTAAAAGGGTTTTCTTTGCTTCTACTCTGTACCTAAGTCACTTCACTCCTAGTAGGAATTTATCCTAAGACTATTGGCCACTAGCAAGTTGTGAGTTTTTTGGGAGTGATATTTGAATTAATGGGTTCTATTTTTGTGGTGCTTTTTTTTTTTTTTTTTTTTTTTGAGACGGAGCCTCTATCTGTCGCCCAGGCTGGAGTGCAGTGGTGCGATCTCGACTCACTGCAACCTCCGCCTCCTGGGTTCACTCCATTCTCCTGCTGAGTAGCTGGGACTACAGGTGCCTGCCACAATGCCCAGCTAATTTTTTGTGTTTTTGGTAGAGACGGGGTTTCACCGGGTTAGCCAGGATGGTCTTGATCTCCTGATCTCGTGATCCACCTGCCTCGGCCTCCCAAAGTGCTGGGATTACAGGCGTGAGCCACTGCGCCCGGCCATTGTGGTGCTATATTTATTTTAATATGTATTAGCTTGAAAAAAAACTGGCATAAGTAAATATCACGTTTTAAAAAACAAATCAACTTAAAAGAATACTGTTTGGTAGATAACATTATGGGTGCACTGGGTGCAATGGCTCACACCTATAATCCTGTAGCAGGATGAGCCGCAGACAAAACTCCTCAGACACCGAGTTAAAGAAGGAAGGGGTTTATTCGGCTGTGGGCATCGGCAAGATTCCTGTCTCAAGAGCCAAGCTCCCCGAATGGGCAATTCCTGTCCCTTTAAAGGGCTCACAACTCTAAGGGGGTGCGTTTGAGAGGGTCATGATTGATTGAGCAAGCAGGGGGTACGTGACTGGGGGCTGCATGCACCAGTAATTAGATCGCAACAAAACAAGATAGGGATTTTCACAGTGCATTTCTATACAGTGTCTGTAATCTATAGATAACCAATTAGGTCAGGGGTCGATCTTTAACTGCTAGACCCAGGGTGTGGTGCCAGGCTGTCTGCCTGTGGATTTCATTTCTGCCTTTTAGTTTTTACTTCTTTCTTTGGAGGCAGAAATTGGGCATAAGACAATATGAGGGGTGGTCTCCTCCCTTAATCCCAGCACTTTGGGAGGTCGAGGTGGGCAGATCACTTGAGGCCAGGAGTTCGAGACCAGCCTGGCCAACATGGTGCAACCCCGTCTCTACTAAAAATACAAAATTAGCTGGGCGTGGTGCACGCCTGTAATCTCAGCTACTCAGGAGGGTGAGGCAGGAGAATTGCTTGACCCCAGGAGGCAGAGGTTGCAGTGAGCCGATATCATGCCATTGCACTTAGCCAGGGTGACAGAGTGAGACTCTGTCTCAAAAATAAAACAAAAACTATTATGGGTGGTATGAATATATGGCAAATTTTTTGGAAGGTAGTGAACGAATGGCTAGAGTTTGAGAAACACGGTGTTCAGAAAAGAGCCCAAAGGGAGAAAATTTTTTCTAGAGCTGTTGACCGTAGCATTCTCTGTATTAGTGAATGGCTCAGTCAGAAGTCTTGATTTACAGATAACAGATTTTACATTGGCTGGGTTAAGCATAAGAGGGATTTGTTAAGGGTATTAGACAGCTTACAGAATTGTGGGGCTAGCTGGATAATTCCAAGCCATAGAACTGATCTGACCTGATAAGAAAACTGCTGCTACTGTCACTACCATCAAACGCTACATGCCAGGATTTAGACTCGTCTGTAATAGCTACTGCTGGGGGCACTGAAACCAATTCTGCTATTGCTTGAGACCAGGAGTTCGAGACCAGCCTGGGCAAAATAGTGAGACCTTTTCTCTACAAACATAAAAAAATTAGCCAGATATGGCAGCACATGCTTGTATAATCCCAGTTACTAGGGAGGCTGAGACAGGATGATCACTTGAACCCAGGAATTTGAGGCTGCAGTGAGCAATGATAGCACTACTGTACTCCAGCCTGTGTGACAGTGCAGACCATGTCTCTAAAACACAAAGGGCCAGGTGTGGTGGCTCATGCCTGTAATCTCAGAACTTTGGGAGGCTGAGGTGGGCAGATCACGAGGTCAGGAGACAGACCATCATTGCTAACATGGTGAAACCCCATCTCTACTAAAAATACAAAAAATTAGCTGGGGGTGGTGGCACACTCCCATAGTCCCAGCTACTTGGGAGGCTGAAACAGGAGAATCACTTGAACCCAGGAGGCAGAGGTTGCAGTGAGCCGAGAACATGCCACTGCACTCCAGCCTGGGCGACAGAGCGAGACTCCATCTGAAAAATAAAAGGGCCGGACATGGTGCCTGCAATCCCAGCACTTTGAGAGGCCAAGGCGTGTGGATCACGAGGTCAAGAGATTGAGACCATCCTGGCCAACATGGTGAAACACGTCTCTACTAAAAAAATACAAAAATTAGCTGGGCAGGTGGCACTTGCCTGTAGTCCCAGCTACTCGGGAGGGTGAGGAAGGAGACTTGCTCGAACCTGGGAGGTGGAGGTTGCAGTGTGCCAAGATCGCACCGCTGCACTCCAGCCCACCGACGCAGCAAGACTCCATCTCAGAAAAAAAAAAAAAAAAAAAAAAAATCCAAAACAGGACTCTCCACTTCCTCCCACTCTCCTTATACATCTGAACGTGGGGCACCGCTGTTCTCCCCTCCCCTCTCCCCACACCTACGCCCCTCCCCAGTTCTGATTCTCCAAACGGAATCCTCAGTGTGACCACGTCTCACTATCTCTGTCAACACTGGTTCAATCGGGATCATCTCTCATCCAGGTTACTACCTCAGGAGCTCTCCAGCGGGTCTCCTGGCTTCTGTTCTCTTTCCCAATGCCTTTCTTCTTTTTTTTTTTTCCAAGATGAAGTCTTGCTCTGTCACCCAGGCTGGAGTGCAATGGCATGATCTCGGCTCACTGTAACCTCTGCCTCCTGGGTTCAAGCGGTTCTCCTGCCTCAGCCTCCAGAGTAGCTGGGATTGCAGTCACCTGTCACCACGCCTGGGTAATTTTTTCGTATTTTTAGTAGAGATGGAGTATTACCGTGTTGGCCAGGCTGGTCTCGAGCTCCTGACCTTGTGATCCACCTGCCTCAACCTCCCAAAGTGCTGGGATTACAGGCATGAGCCAGTGCGCCTGGCCGCCTTCTTTTTTTAAAAAAAATACATGTATTGGGGCCAGGCGCGGTGGCTCACGCCTGTAATCCCAGCACTTTGGGGGGCCAAGGCAGGCAGATCACAGTCAGGAGATCAAGACCATCCTGGCTAACATGGTGAAACCCTGCCTCCACTAAAAAATACAAAAAATTAGCCGGGCATGGTGGCAGGCGCCTGTAGTCCCAGCTACTTGGGAGGCTGAGGCAGGAGAATGGCATGAACCCGGGAGGCGGAGCTTGCAGTGAGCTGAGATCGCATCACTGCACTCCAGCCTGGGTGACAGAGCGAGACTCCGTCTCAAAAAAAAAAAACAAAAAACAAAAAAAAACCAGGCGCAGTGGCCCACGCCTGTAATCCCAGCACTTTGGGAGGCTGAGGCAGGTGGATCACAAGGTCAGGAGTTCAAGACCAGTCTGACCAACATGGTGAAACTCTGTCTCTACTAAAAATACAAAAAATAGCCGAGTATGGTGGTGCACACCTGTGGCCTCAGCTACTCGGGAGGCTGAGGGAGAAGAATCGCTTGAACCCAGGAGGCGAAGGTTGCAGTGAACCGAGATTGTGCCACTGCACTCCAGCCTGGGCGACAGAGCAAGACTCCGTCTAAAAAAAAACAAAAACAAAAACAAAAAACATATATTGGCCGGGCACTGCAACCTGCAACCTCTGCCTGCCGGGTTCAAGCAATTCTCCTGCCTCAGCCTCCCAAGTAGCTGGGACTACAGGCGTGCGCCACTATGCCCAACTAATTTTTTGTAGTTTTAGTACAGACAAGGTTTCACCATGCTGGCCAGGCTGGTCTCGAACTCCTGACCTCATGATCCACCCACCTCAGCCTCCCCAAAGTGCTGAGATTACAGGCATGAGCCACTGTGTCTGGCGCCCACACACCCCCTTTTTTTTTTTTTTTTTTTTTGTAGAGATGGGGTCTCCCTATGTTGCCCAGGCTAGTCTCAAATTTCTGGGCTCAAACAAATTTCAAATTTCTGGCTCAAGCAATCCTCCCACCTTAGCTTCCCAAAATGCTGGAATTTCAGATGTGAACCATTACGCCCAGCCCCCAATACCTTTCACATCCATTCTCCATGCAGCAGCCAGATTAGTCTTTATTTATTTTTTATTTTTTTTGAGACGGAGTCGCTCTGTCGCCCAGGCTGGAGTGCAGTGGCCGGATCTCAACTCACTGCAAGCCCCGCTTCCCGGATTTATGCCATTCTCCTGCCTCAGTCTCCCAAGTAGCTGGGACTACAAGCGCCTGTCACCTCGCCCGGCTAGTTTTTTGTATTTTTTTAGTAGAGACGGGGTTTCACCATGTTAGCCAGGATGGTCTCGATCTCCTGACCTCGTGATCCGCCCGTCTCGGCCTCCCAAAGTGCTGGGATTACAGGCTTGAGCCACCGCGCCCGGCCAGATCAGTCTTTAAAATGTGCATCGTCCCAGCACTTTGTGAGGCCAAGGTGGGAAGATAACTTGAGCCCAGGAGTTCCAAGACTAGCGTGGGCAACGTAGCGAGACTCCATCTCTACAAAAAATTTGAAAAATTAGCAGGGCATGGTGGCAGGCACCTGTAGTTCCAGCTCTGTGGGAGGCTGGGGCGGGAGGATCACTTGAGCCCAGGAAGTCGAGGCTGCAATGAGCTGTGATCACACCACTGCATTTCAGCATGGGTGACAGGGCAAGATCCTGTCTTAACAAAAATAATAATATAAATAAAATATTGACCATAAATGAATCCTCCCTAAATGACTCCTCACTGCACTTGGAATAAAATCCAAGTTCCTACTTTAAGTGGGCGATTTGTATCTCAATCATGATAGGTGAATTATGTCTCAATAAAACTGTTATTAAAAAAATAATAAGGCCAAGTATGGCGGCTCATGCCTGTATGTAATCCCAGCACTTTAGGAGGCCAAGGAGGGTGGATTGCTTGAGCCCGAGAGTTTGAGACCAGCCTGGGCAACATGGCAAGACCCTGTCTCTACAAGAAGTAGAAAAATTAGCTGGGCATGGTAGTGCACCCCTGGAGTCCCAACTGCTTGGAAGGCTGAGGCAGGAGGATCAATTCAGCCTGGGAGTTCAAGGTTGCATTGAGCTGTGCTCAAGCCACTGGACTTTTGCCTGGGTAACAGAAGGAGACCCTGTCTCAAAATAATAATGACAATAATAATAAAATTCTCTGTGTGTCCCACAAGGCCTGCATAATCTGGCCCCTGTCCACCTCTTTGAACCCATATAGTACAACTTTCATTTCCTTCACTCCCCTGGCCACAATGGCCCTTCATTTTTGTTTTTGTTTTGAGACAGAGTCTCCCTCTGTTGCCCAGGCTGGAGTGCTGTGGCACAATCTCAGCTCACTGCAACCTCCACCTCCTGGGTTCAAGCGATTCTCCTGCCTTAGCCTCCCAAGTAGCTGGGATTACAGATGACTGCTACCACACCCTGCTAATTTTTGTATTTTTAGTAGAGACAGGGTTTCACCATGTTGGCCAGGCTGGTCTCGAACTCCTGACTTCAGGTTATCTGCCCACATTGGCCTCTGAAGGTAGCTTACAGGTGTGAGACACCATGCCTGGCCCACACTGGCCCCCCTTTGATTTTGCAAACATTCCATGATTGTTTCTTTTTTTATTGTTGAGACAGAGTCTCACTCCATCACCCAGGCTGGAGTGCAATGGGGTGATCTCAGCTCACTGCAACCTCCGCCTCCTAGATTCAAGCAACACTCATGCCTCAGCTTCCCAAGTAGCTGGGATTACAGGCAAGTGCCACCATACGCGGCTAATTTTGTATTTTTAGTAAAGACGGGATTTTACCATGTTGGCCAGGCTGGTCTCGAACTCCTGGCCTCAAGTGATCTGCCCATCTCTGCCTCCCAAATTGCTGGGATTATAGACGTGAGCCACTGCACCCGGCCCCCATGATTGTTTCTACCTTGATTTTCTTCATAGCATCTATATGCCCAAAATTATCTTTCTAGTTTGCTTGTTTTCTTCCCATCTCACCAGCTCATGGCAGTAAGAACTTACTTTTTTATTTTTATTTATTTATTTATTTATTTATTTTTGAGACGGAGTCTTGCTTTGTCACCCAGGCTGGAGTGCAGTGGTGCTATCTCCACTCACTGCAAGCTCCGCTTCCCGGGTTCACACCATTCTCCTGCCTCAGCCTCCCGTGTAGCTGGGACTACAGGTGCCCGCCACCACGCCCGGCTCACTTTTTTAAATGTATTTTTAGTAGAGACAGGGTTTCACCGTGTTAGCCAGGATGGTCTCGATCTCCTGACCTCGTGATCTGCCCGTCTTGGCCTCCCAAAGTGCTGGGATTACAGGCGTGAGCCACTGCGCCCGGCTGGCATTGTTCTTAAGAGTAAAAAAGGACGGGTGCGGTGGCTCACACCTGTAATCCCAGCACTTTAGGAGACCAAGGTGGGTGAATCACGAGGTCAGGAGTTCAAGACCAGCCTGGACAACATGGTGAAACCCTGTCTGTACTAAAAATCCAAAAAAAAAAAAAAAAAGCTGGTGGTGGTGGCGGACGCCTGTAATCCCAACTACTTGGGAGGCTGGGGCAGGAGAATCACTTGAACCCGGAGGCGGAGATTGCAGTGAGCCCAGATCACGCCACTGTACTCCAGTCCAGGCAACAGTGCGAGACTCTGTCTCAAAAACAAAACAAAACAAACAAACAAAAAACACAATGCCTAATGCTTAAGTGAATCAGTATTTGTTGGAGGAATTATTTATTGAATCATTTCAGTTGAGCATTTGCCTTGGGCTTAGTAAGTTTCCTGAGGTTTTCAATGGAAAGCAAATTTTGTATTCATGTTCATTTTTATAAATAAAGATGAGTTGCTGTACCTTCTTGGCCCTCAGCTTTATTATCTGCAAATTGGGGGTGGAGGTTAAATCATACGATGATCTCTAAGATTTCTTGTAGCTCTAAAACTTCTAAGAGGAGGATGGGGTCTGGTGCAATGGAAATGAGTACTGTGCTAGTTAGGAACTTAGTGGCACATTAAGGACTAGGTCCCAGCACACTGTCCTTGGTGCCACTGAATAAATCCTTCCTCAGTGGAAACTCAAAGGCATCCTTCACTCTTCACTCTTCCCAAGAGCCTGGGAAGTCTCTCTGGTTAAATCCCTTGGCACCAACCCCATTACATCGCCAGAGCCAGGCCAACATCAGCCCTCTTGTGGACCACTGCACCAACTTCTACTCTGCCCCCTGCCTCCCCAAGTCCCTGCATGCCAACCCTGAGTGTGCTTCCAAACCCAGGGCTCCCGTCACACCCATGTCACTCTGATGCGATGGGAGACATCACAACTGGAAGCACTTGGTGAATGTCACACAAAAGCTACTAAGTAAAAGGTACTTGAGGCTGGGCATGGTGGCTTACACCTGTAATCCCATCACTTTGGGAGGCCGAGGTGGGTGGATCACTTGAGATCAGGAGTTCGAGATCAGCCTGGCCAACATGATGAAACCTCGTCTGTACTAAAAATACAAAAATTAGCTGGACGTGGTGGTGTGCACCTGTAATCCCAGCTACTTGGGAGGCTAAGGCAGAATTGCTTGAACCTGGGAGTTGGAGGTTGCAGTGAGCCGAGATTGCACCACTGCACTCCGGCCTGGGTGACAGAGTGAGACTCCGTCTCAAAAAAAAAAAAAGGTAGTTGAGAGGTGGCCTAGGTGGACCACCCATGCATGGCTTCCCAGAGGAGGCCACACTGTCCCCCATCAGGTTCAAAAGTTCACAAGAATGGCTCACAATGGGGAGTGGGGGGGGAGGTGAAGAGGCAAAAAATAATATAAATGTATTTATTACCACCTAACTGTACACTTAAAAATGGTAAAGATGTAAATTACACATGTATATTTTACTTAAATAAAAACAATGACTCATAGAACGCAGGAAAGCACTACACTTGGGATTACAGCTTTACAAAGAATACAAAGCAGGGCCAGCCAATGAAGAGACACACAGGGAGAGCTGGGAGAGCGGGCCACCAAGCTCCCGTGCCCTCTCCCCTGTGGAAGCGGGGCATGTCACCTCCCAGCACATCAATGCATTTGCTGACCAGAACACCCACTGAGGTTGTGTCTGGAGTTCTTATTAGTAAATCACTAACCATGTGATTGGTCTTATCCTTGGGCCCCCTCCCCTCCCTGGGGGTTGGGCTGGCTCAAAATCCCAACCCTCTAATCACAGGGTTGGTCTTTATGGTGACCAGACCCTATCCTGAAGCTACTGAGGGCCTGCCATGAGTCACCTCATTAGCAAATACTCAGGTGTTAGCTGGGCACAGTGGCTCACGCCTGTAATCCCAGCATTTTGGGGGGCAGGTGTGGGTGGCTCACCTGAGGTTAGGAGTTTGAGAGCAGCCTGGCCAACATGGGGAAACCCTATCTCTCCTAAAAATACAAAGATTAGCTGGGTGTGGTGGCCCATGCCTGCAATCCCAGCTACTTGGGAAGTTGAGGCGGGAGAATGGCTTGAACTCTGGAGGTGGAGGTTGCAGTGGGAGCCAAGATTGGGCCCCTGCACTCCACCCTGGGAGACAGTGAGACCCCATCTCAAACAAACAAACAAAAAACAAAAAAACTCAGGTGTTACATAAGGAACTTCTGAATAACAGACATTTCTTTTTTTTTTTTTTTTTTTTTGAGACGGAGTCTCGCTCTGTTGCCCAGGCTGGAGTACAGTGGCCGGATCTCAGCACACTGCAAGCTCCGCCTCCCGGGTTTACGCCATTCTCCTGCCTCAGCCTCCCAAGTAGCTGGGACTACAGGCGCCCGCCACCTCGCCCGGCTAGTTTTTTGTATTTTTTTAGTAGAGACGGGGTTTCACTGTGTTAGCCAGGGTGGTCTCGATCTCCTGACCTCATGATCCGCCCGTCTCGGCCTCCCAAAGTGCTGGGATTACAGGCTTGAGCCACCGCACCCGGCCATAACAGACATTTCTATGACTCAGGAATTTCCAAGTGTTTTGGAGGCTCTATGCCAGGAACCTGGGACAAAGACCAGCCAAATTATTTTTAAAATTTTATTTATTTGGCTGGGCACAGTGGCTCATGCTTGTAATCCCAGCACTTTGGGAGGCCTAGTCGGGCAGATCACTTGAGGCTGGGAGTTAGACCCGCTTCACTAAAATGGTGAATCCCCGTCTCTGCTAAAAATACAAAAATTAGCCAGGCCTAGTGGCGCATGCTTGAAATACCAGCTGCTTGGGAGGCTGAGGCATGAGAATCACTTGAACCCGGGAAGCAGAGTTTGCAGTGAGCTGAGATCGTACCACTGTACTCCAGCCTGGGTGACACAGAGAGACTGTTTCTCAAAAAAAAAAAAATCATTTATTTGTTTTTAGTTTACAGACAGGATCTTGCTGTGCATGATCTTGGCTCACTGCAACCTCTGCCTCCCTGGTTCAAGCCATTCTCGTCCCTCAGCCTCCTGAGTAGCTGGGATTACAGGCATGGGCCACCACACCTGGCTAATTTTTTTGCATTTGTTGTAGAGATGGGTTTCTTTTTTTTTTTTTTGAGACGGAGTCTGGCTCTGTCACCCAGGCTGGAGTGCAGTGGCGCGATCTCGGCTCACTGCAAGCTCCGCCTCCCGGGTTTACGCCATTCTCCTGCCTCAGCCTCCCGAGTAGCTAGGACTACAGGCGCCCGCCACCTCGCCCGGCTAGTTTTTTGTATTTTTTAGTAGAGACGGGGTGTCACCGTGTTAGCCAGGATGGTCTCGATCTCCTGACCTCGTGATCCGCCCGTCTCGGCCTCCCAAAGTGCTGGGATTACAGGCTTGAGCCACCGCGCCCGGCCGAGTTGGGGTTTCACCATGTTGCCCAGGCTGGTCTCGAACTCCCGGCCTCAGGTGATTTGCCTAGCTTCCTAAAGTGCTGGGGTTACAGGCGTGAGCCACCACGCCCAGCTTATTTTTTATTTTAGGTTTGGGGGTACATGTGAAGGTTTATTACATAGACAGACACCTGTCATGGGGGTTTATTGTACATATCATCACCCAGGTATTAAGCCTAGTACCCAACAGATAAATTCTTTACTAAATGACAGAAGATCATTGGGTGATGAAAGCTGGGCTGATGAGACAGCCCTATTTTATTTGCTGGAGCTATGGGGAAAGCTATACTCTTTCTGCGAGGGTTGTTTAAGCTGGTAGAATGAGGCTTGGCTATTTTGCTACCTACGAGAAGACAACCTGCCTGAGAATGAAGACAGTCCAGGGAGCCAGGCATGGTGGGTCACACCTGTGGTCCCAGCTACTGGGGAGGCTGAGGTGAGAGGATCGCCTCAGCCCAGGAGTTCAAAGCTGCAGTAAGTGATGATTATACCACTGCACTCCAGCCCAGGTGACAAAGCAAGACCCTGTATCAGGAAAAAAAAAAAAAAGAAAAAGAAAAAGAAAGAAAGTCCTGGGAAAAGCAGAACTAAAAGAGACTGAGACCAAGTTCAAATCAACATCGTTTGAGCCTCAGGCTCCAGCCATGCCTGAAGTCATTCTATCTCTGATTTTTCAATTATTTAAACCAATAGACCCCCTCTCTTTTCATGTTTAAGTTAGCTGAAATTAGGGTTTCTAGCAGTTATAGCGGAAAGCATCCCGAGTTTTACATCCCGGCTTTTGAGGAAGAAGGGTTTCTCCCCTTCGTATTAATGACTTAACCTGGGCCCTGGGTAGTGTCCCCACCAACCTTCCCCGCAACCTTGCTCCTTCAGCAACCATCCTCCCTACTGATTCCTTTCCCCTTAACATTTCCAACAAAATCAGATCTTCCTCAAGATAGAAACAAACAAGCAAACCTTTCTACCTTTTCACACTTACAACCTGCCTTCTCTCTCTCCTTCCCTTTTCAGCCAAACTGTGTAGAACATCTCTCCACATCTTTCCTCCCACTTCTAGAATCTTTTTTTTTAAGACAGAGTCTTGCTCTGTCGCCCAGGCTAGAGTGCAGTGGCACGATCTTGGCTCACTGCAACCTCTGCCTCCCAGGTTCAAGCGATTCTCCTGCCTCAGCCTCCCAAGTAGCTGGTATTTCAAGCACACACCACCACACCGGCTAATTTTTGTATTTTTGGTAGAGATGAGGTTTCGCCATGTTGGCCAGGCTGGTCTCAAACTCCTGACCTCAAGTGATCTGCCCACCACAGCCTCCCAAAGTGCTGGGATTGATTACAGGAGCCACCACGCCCGGCACTTTTTTTTTTGAGACGGAATCTTGCTCTGTCGCAGTGGCACGATCTCCCCCACTGCAAGGTCCGCCTCCCAGGTTCATGCCATTCTCACAGGCGCCCACCACCATGCCCGGCTAATTTTTTGTATTTTCAGTAGAGACAGGGTTTCACCGTGTTAGCCAGGCTGGTCTCGATCTCCTGACCTCGTGATCTGCCTGCCTCAGCCTCCCAAAGTGCTGGGATTACAGGCGTGAGCCACCGTGCCCGGCCTTTTTTTTTTTTTTTTTTTTTTTTTGAGATGGAGTCTCGCTCTATTGCCCAGGCCGGAGTGCAGTGGGATGATTTCGGCTCACCACAGCCTCTGCCTCCCAGGTTCAAGTTATTCTCCTGCCTCAGCCTCCCAAGTAGCTGGGACTACAGGCATGTGCCACCATGCCCGGCTAATTTTTGTAGTTTTAGTAGAGGTGGGATTTCACTATGTTGGCCAGGATGGTCTTGAACTCCTGATCTCGTGATCCGCCCGCCTCGGGGTCCCAAAGTGTTGGGATTACAGGCGTGAGCCACCGCGCCCAGCCATCTTTGAACATTCTTAGGTGAGTCAGGATATTTATCCATCTTCCCCTCTTGGGTTATTTGTCTTCGTGTTCCAGGATGGGCACTTGATCCAATCAGCTACTCAGTTCTGGAAATTTCATTGGGAATCTCAGAAAAGAGACATGCTTCTTCTAGGAGAGTTGCTAAGCTATTAGGGTTCAAGCTTGGAGCTACAAAAAGCCATTTTGCCACTGAGAGAGGAGAGCCTGCCTGAGGGTGAAGCCAAATGCACCGGGAAGGCAGAACCAGAGATGGTGAGCCGCAGAACCAGAGATGGTGAGCCACAGGTTCCTGATCTCTTCTGGCCCCTGTGTTCACCTGTCTGGAATCTGTCTGCTCTGGACTTTTCGATTACTTGGGCCATAGCTTCCTTTATTGTTTAGGCCAGCTGGAGCTGGGTCAATGAGAGACTGGATGGGTGGAGGATCTCACTGTGCTCATGCTTTCCACTACCCTCCATACTTTAATTGTTCTCGATTTCTCTAACTGGCCTTGATGTCTCTTCTGATCTCCAGACCACATGCCCACAGATGTCCCAAAAGCACGTCTGAAATTGACCTCATTATTATTGTTGTTACTATTTTTGAGACAGAGTCTCGCTCTTTTGCCCAGGCTGGCAATGGCAGTCTTGGCTCACTGCAACTTCCGCCTTCCGGGTTCAAGCGATTCTCCTGCCTCAGCCTGCTCCCAAGTAGCTGGGATTACAGGCGCCTGCCACCACGCCCAGCTAATTTTTTTTTGTATTTTTAGTACAGACGGAGGTTTCACCATGTTGGTCAGGCTGGTCTCAAACTCCTGACCTCAAGTGATCACCGCGCCCGGCCCTGACCTCATTAATTCTTTTTTTTTTTTTTTTTTGATAGGGAGTCTAGCTCTGTTGCCGGGCTGGAGTGCCCTGGCGCCATTTCGGCTCACCGCAATCTCTGCCTCCCGGGTTCAAGCTATTCTCCTGCCTCGGCCTCCCGAGGGGCTGGGACTACAGGCGCGCGCCACCACGCCCGGCTAACTTTTGTATTTTTAGTAGAGACAGGGTTTCACTATGTTGGCCAGGCTGGTCTCGAACTCCTGACCTCGTGATCCACTCGCCTCGACCTCCCAAAGTGCAGGGATTACAGGCGTGAGCCACCGCGCTCTGATCTCATTATTTCTACCTCCCATCTTCATTTCCAGTTTCAGAGATACAAACTCCCGGACCGCCTGCCTCTCCTCAGATAAACCAAGGTCGTTAAGTTCAGGCTCCGCCTCCCCACAGGGCCGCCCCAAGGTCAGCCGCTTCTTCCCCCGCTCAGCTCCTTGGGGGCGTTGTCCGCGTGCCCCTCCGCAGCGGGGGCCGGCGCTCTAGGCTGCAGCGGGCAGTTCACACAGCCTCATCATCTCGCTGGTTTCCGGTGCTCGGCGGCTACTCTAGCCCTCAGCCGGGCCCTGGGACTCTATCCCCTAAGGCGGCTTCTCTATGTTCTACATCGTCCCTTTGTCCCGAATTTCCTCCGGGAGGACGCTCTGGTGGGATCCAAGCCCTTCCCCCACCGCGTCTGTGGCCGCTTTTAGGTGCAACTGGAGAAGGCACTGAAGCCCTACGAGATTCACACCGTCTTCGGTCTCCCGGGGTCGGCGCCGAGCGGGAGAATGGCGGAAGTAAGTATGGAGGTGCCCTTCCCTCCCGCCGCTCTTCTCGATGGTCGCTTCCGTCAGCGACGGGAAAGGGGGTCCTGGCGCCTGCGCGGAACCGGGCTGGGCGCTCGTCGCGTAGTGGGTGGGGGCGCAGGGAGCGGGAGTCGCCGCTGCCGCCGGAGCTAACCGCGGGGACCGAGATGCAGGTGGGACCGGAACCGGAACCCCCCTCTTCAAGTGCCTCTTCCCTCTCCGCGACCCGGCCCTGGCGCCCGAGAGGATCCCTGGGTGGGGGTGGGCGTGGAGGGCCGGGGGCTGGAGGGGCACTCGGCCCCGGAGAGTGCAGCAGACAGGGCTGGTCCCGAGGCGGATGCGGCCCCGGAGAATGGGCGGCTGGGGGGTGTCCAGGGAGTAGGGTCGGGTCGGAGTGGATGGACCACCGGGCCCGGAGGGTCCGAGCCAAGAGCGGAGCCTGCACCCTCCATCACCCGCCCTTCGGGAAATATCAGAACTGAGCCAGGAAGCAGGTGCACCGGGAAACTGTGTCTGAGTCCTGCTTGGCAGAAGAGAAACTGAGTCACCAGCTTAGGAGCCGCAGGGTCAGCGGGCCTGAAGGGGGCTGGGTCTGTCTGCGGTGCAGAGGGTTGGGTGGGCCTGTGTGAGCGGAGGTGGCCGCTGGCTGGAGATTGGTCTGCACCTCTTGGCTGGGTTCCCCCCTGCTCCATGACTCCTGCATCTCCTGGCTCTTTCTCGTTGGTTTGGAGTTGTCCCTGCGGTTGGAGCCATCTGAGCTTGTAGGGTCGAGGCCCAGGAGGAACGGGAGGGTTCGCCGACTTACAGCCTGGCTGTAGGTTTGAACAGGAGTCTGAGGTCGCTGAGGGTTTGAGAAGACTTTCCTGAGCTGCCCTGGCCCCAGTCCTGGGGCTGTCACCTTCCAGTATTGCGTGGGGGGAGGAGCGCTAACAAAAGAGCCAAGGGTTGTAAATTCCACACCCAGCTCTGCCACTTTATAGTTGTAAGACCTTGAGAGGGCTCTTGCTATCTCTAATTTCTCTTTTAGAAAACTGGAACTATAATGTTTTTCTCCCACATGAAGATAGTAACAATGGCAGTCGTTTAGCGGATGCTTACTTTGCATTCAGCGCTGACATATCCCATTCCATGTAATTCTCTCAACATTTCGAGGGGGGAGGGATCATGAGCTCTGTTTAACAGATACAAAAACGGAGGCTCAGAGAGGACGTGGGATTTGTTCAAGATAACATCGCTTATAAGGGGGCTGGACTGGGCACTCATAAGGTGGTTTCAGCCCTGGTCTGACTCTAGTCCATGGCCTTAACCAGAAGGCTAACCTGCCTTTAGGGCATACTCCCCAGTGGGAGAAGAGGAAGGTGAAAAATCCTAGGGCCCCAGCTCTCCCTGTGATGTTTTGTTTATGTGAGGCCAGCAAAGACTTGACCTGACCCAACCTAGTTGCTCCTCTGGGGTCCTTGCGGCCTCTGGCCCCATACTGAAGGGATACCAAAGAAGTGGGCTGCAGCTATTTCAGATCTCCTTCACGCAGTGCGTGTGTGCTGGATTCTGGGGTCAGCTTTCAAGACAATTACTGTTTTGGTCCGTCATGCATCCATCCTTCTTAGTGAATCGGCCCCCTTCGAAGAGCTGGACCCTAAGATGTGTGAGGCAGGCTCTCTAAGGTCTAGAGTCCCAGCTCCCCTCTAGCCTCCTGCGAGCTAGGGCGGTGAGGTGCTATGGCTGAGGTTGGCCCAGCTGGTCCCTGGGGACAGGGACTGTGGAGAGGGGAAAACAGTAGACTTGGAGTTCTGAAACTTTTCTGAGCTTCGGTTTCCTCATCTGTTCGAGGGGTCTTTGAAACCTCTCACAGGGAAAGGTAAGATAACCAAGAGGGAGCCTCTAAAATGGCTCATGGGAAGTGTGACATGAATATTGGAGGATCCGACGTAGAGAAGAGGGGTGATCTGGAAAAGTTCTCTTTTTTAGGGGGAAGGTGCTCCAAAGCCCTCTACCTCTGGATCCAAAGCTAAGGAAATTGGGGACAAACGCGGCAGGCTGGGGCAGGCTGCTGGGGAACCAGTTGGCTGGGGCCTGCGGGGTGCTAGGATCTGGGAGAGGGAAGGGAGGTGTTGGGCTCCCTTCCCCATGGCTCTCTGTGGAGTCTGCAGTAGGGATGAGCATCTCTGGCTGGGGGTGGGATGCAGCCCCCAGTGCGCCCTCAGCAGTGACCCTCGTGTGTGCCTCTCTCTTCCTTCCGCAGCTGCTGCCGCCCACCCCTCGTCTTCTGGCTGCCTCCCTCTTTGTGCCCCGCAGGCTCCCCCTCTCCACCTCCTGGGGCCCATCATGAATGGTGCCCCTTCCCCAGAGGACGGGGCCTCCCCCTCGTCTCCCCCACTGCCCCCACCCCCGCCCCCTAGTTGGCGGGAGTTCTGTGAGTCCCACGCCCGGGCTGCGGCTCTGGACTTTGCCCGCCGTTTTCGCCTCTACCTGGCCTCCCACCCCCAATATGCGGGGCCCGGGGCTGAGGCTGCCTTCTCCCGCCGTTTTGCTGAGCTCTTCCTGCAGCACTTTGAAGCCGAGGTGGCCCGGGCCTCTGGCTCCCTGTCGCCACCCATCCTGGCTCCCCTGAGCCCTGGTGCAGAGATCTCGCCACATGACCTGTCCCTTGAGAGCTGCAGGGTGGGTGGGCCCCTGGCTGTGCTGGGCCCTTCTCGATCATCTGAGGACCTGGCCGGCCCCCTCCCTTCCTCAGTCTCTTCCTCCTCTACAACCTCCTCCAAGCCGAAGCTCAAGAAGCGCTTCTCCCTGCGCTCAGTGGGTCGCTCCGTCCGAGGCTCAGTCCGTGGCATCCTGCAGTGGCGGGGGACCGTTGACCCTCCCTCCTCGACTGGGCCCCTGGAGACCTCATCAGGTCCCCCAGTCTTAGGTGGAAACAGCAACTCCAACTCCTCTGGCGGGGCTGGGACTATTGGTAGGGGACTGGGCAGTGATGGACCGTCCCCTGGGGAAAGATGGACTCACCGTTTTGAGAGGCTGAGACTCAGTCGGGGAGGGGGCGCCTTGAAGGATGGAGCAGGGATGGTCCAGAGGGAAGAGCTGCTGAGTTTCATGGGGGCTGAAGAGGCAGCCCCTGACCCAGCCGGAGTGGGCCGGGGAGGAGGGGCGGCTGGGCCTCCTTCAGGGGGAGGAGGGCAGCCTCAGTGGCAGAAGTGTCGCCTGCTGCTTCGAAGTGAAGGAGAAGGAGGAGGAGGAAGTCGCCTGGAGTTCTTTGTACCACCCAAGGTGAGGCCCCATGGAGGGTTGGTGACTGGGAGCGAGGGAGAGAGTGCTCAGAGTGGTCACAGCCCTGCAGATAAGCTCTGGTGTTTACCAGCCCACGGCCCTGGCGTCGCTCACTTTTTGTTTGTAAAGCTGGCTCCTGGCTCTCTTAGCAGCTGTGGGAAGGACTGAGAAAGCAGTGTGGCTGCCTTTAGTCTAACTTCCCGAAGATGTAGAAGGAAAGATGAATGTCTAGAGGGAAGGGAAGGGTGGTCTTTGCAAACCAAACACCTGGATCTATTTCTTTCTCCTGACCTAGGCCTCTCGGCCCCGACTCAGCATCCCCTGCTCTTCTATCACAGACGTCCGGACAACCACAGCCCTGGAGATGCCTGACCGGGAGAATACGTTTGTGGTTAAGGTAGGAATTCAGCTTCCCACCCGCCGGCAGTGCTTAAGTGTGTTAAGGAGAAAGCCCTCAGCGCATTTAAGCAAGTGGCGTCACTGAAAGGAGGTATGTATATGTGTCCAGTGCCTTGAGAGTGTGTCTCTGGGGCTGCAGCTTTTCTGGGATGGGGAAGACAGGGAAATGTTCTTAAGAATAATGCCTCCACTTCAAAGAGAACTGTGGGGTTTTGTTGTTGTTTTAGAGAGACAGGGTCTCCTTCTTTTGCCTAGGCTCCCTCTTTTGCCTAGGCTGATTATAGCTCACTGTAGTCTGGTGTAGCCTCGAACTCCTGGGCTCAAGTGATCTTCCTGCCTCAGTCCCTAAGGAGCTGGGACTACAGGCATGTGACACCATGCCTGGCTAATTTTATTATTTATTTACGTTTGAGACAGAGCCTCACTCTGCCCCCCAGGCTGGAGTGCAGCGGCGCGATCTTGGCTCACTGCAACCTCTGCCTCCCAGGTTCAAGTGATTCTCATGCGTCAGTCACCTGAGTAGCTGGGATTACAGGCGTGCACCACTACGCCTGGCTAATTTTTTTGTATGTTTAGCAGAGATGGGGTTTTGCCATGTTGGGCAGGCTGGTCTCGAACTGGCTTCAAGTGATCCACCCCCTTGGCCTCCCAAAGTGTTGGGATCACAGGCCTGAGCCACTGTGCCTGGCCTTACTTTATTTTATTTTATTTTTTTATTTTTTATTTTTGAGACGGAGTCTCACTCTGTCGCCCAGGCTGGAGTGCAGTGGTGCGATTTCGGCTCACTACAAGCTCTGCCTCCCGGGTTCACGCCATTCTCCTGCCTCAGCCTCTCCAGTAGCTGGGACTGCTGGCGCCCGCCACCATGCCCAGCTAATTTTTTGTATTTTTATTAGAGACAGGGTTTCACCATGTTAGCCAGGATGGTCTCGATCTCCTGACCTCATGATCCGCCCGCCTCAGCCTCCCAAAGTGCTGGGATTATAGGCATGAGCCACCGTGCCCGGCCTATTTTATTTTATTTTATTTTTATTTTTTACTTTTTTGAGACAGTGTTTCACTCGGTTGCCCAGGCTGGAGTTGAAGTGGCATGATCTTGGCTCACTGCAACCTCCGCCTCCTGGGTTCAAACGATTCTCTTGTCTTAGCCTCTTGAATAGCTGGGACTGCAGGCACCTGCCACCATGCCTGGCTAATTTTTGTATTTTTAGTAGAGCCGGGGTTTCACCATATTGGCCAGGCTGGTCTCGAACTCTTGACCTTGTGATCCGCCCTCCTGGGCCTCCAAAGTGCTGGGATTACAGGTGTGAGCCACCGTACCTGGCCTCCAGAGAGAATTGGAATGCATCTTGTTTTTAGACATCCTACATACATTGCTCTCATTAGGTGTGGATTAAGCCGCCTCCCTGCCCCTGCCCCAGCTGAGGTGTCGTCTCGTCTCTGTAGGTGGAAGGTCCCTCTGAGTATATCCTGGAGACAGTGGACGCCCAGCATGTGAAGGCCTGGGTGTCTGACATCCAAGAATGCCTGAGCCCAGGGTGAGGAGCCTGACTTCCGTCGCTGAGGGACATAGGGTGGGGTTGGGGAGCAGCCTTGCGCCTCTTACCTGGTGACTTTCCTCCCAGCACCATCTTCCCTGTCTCTGCAGACCCTGCCCTACTACCAGTCCCCGCCCCATGACCCTCCCTCTGGCCCCTGGGACCTCATTCCTTACAAGGGAGAACACAGACAGCCTGGAGCTGTCCTGCCTGAATCACTCGGAGAGTCTACCCAGCCAGGACCTGATGCTTGGACCCAGCGAGAGCAATGACCGCCTGTCGCAGGGTAAGGGTGGAGCCTTAGAGAGCTCGGAGCCTCAGAACCTGCCGTGCGGGGCCCCTGCTGTCAGGCGCCATGACCTCTCCAGACTCCACTGTGCCCCCATCCCTGTTTTCCAGATGCCCCACCCCAACCCCACCAAATGTTGGCCTTTTGTCCCTGAACACAGCCACAGTTTGCTGTTTCGAATCATCGCGACCCCACGCAGGCCCCAAGCAAACCTTAGTCAGCCTTCTGCGCCCAGCCTTGTCACTTTTTCAGTCAGTTTCCTGCCGGCCAGCACTCTAGCTGGAAATAATGGTGGTTTTCTCCAAGCTTCTGGAATACTTCGTAGAAATCTTTGTTTTTTTTTTTTTTTTTTTTTGAGACGGAGTCTCGCTCTGTCACCCGGGCTGGAGTGCAGTGGCCAGATCTCAGCTCACTGCAAGCTCCGCCTCCCGGGTTTACGCCATTCTCCTGCCTCAGCCTCCCGAGTAGCTGGGACTACAGGCGCCCGCCAACTCACCCGGCTAGTTTTTTTGTATTTTTTAGTAGAGACGGGGTTTCACCGTGTTACCAGGATGGTCTCGATCTCCTGACCTCATGATCCACCCGTCTCGGCCTCCCAAAGTGCTGGGATTACAGGCTTGAGCCACCGCGCCCGGCCGAAATCTTTGTTTTGCTCTTACTCTGCATCTCTGTGTCTGTCGGGGCAGCTACATTTTCTCTTGACTCCGTACTTTTTGTATACCCAACCCACACACACACACACACACACAGAAAGATGTGTTGCCCGGTCCCAACTCATATCTCCAGATTAGGCCTCCACTATAGCCTTTTCTCCTGACCCTCTGTTCTGAGTTCCAGCTGCATAGTGCCTAGCACACAGGCTGTATTCAGTGAATGAACACATGAATCATGGAATCTTAGATCTAGAGTGGACCGTGCATCTCATCAGATCTCAGTAGCTAAGACCAGGGAGAGGACACCTGAGGGTCACTGAGGAAGACAGGGGCTGTGCCACCCTGTCTCCCAAGCCATGCTGTCTGTGCACCACACGCCTGTGTTCTGAGCACTGCCTGCCTGTGACATTTGTGTAGGCTGTGGCCTGCCATTGGACAGACTTGGAGGATGCCCCTAGTGCATACCTGGCCCTGCGCTGTGTCCCGGGCCAGGATGGGGTAGCTAGGATGCCTGAGATGAGCTGCTTGTCCTCTGGAGGTTTTCAGCTGGGTTCACGTCACTTCCTGTAGAAAGCTTAGTGTCCCCTGAGCAGCACAAGCAGGAAGCACGTTGGGAGCTCAGGGGAGGAAGAGAGCAGGGGAAGGTGGGAGAGACAGGGACTGTGACGCCAAGGAGAGGAGAGGACACGCCTGGGGATGCAAAGGGCAAGAGCAGAGACCTGTGGGGAGGGCCCAGGATATGGGGACAAATTGGATGGGATAATTGGGTTAAAGCGGAAGAGACATGAATACAAGGTAAGGTAAAGATCAAGTTGGTGTGGGTTGGGGGAGTAATAGAAGGAGCATCTTTGATGCCTCCTAGAGTTAGGGGGCTTTGTCCTATAGTTCAACAAAGGACACTTTTTTTTTGTTTGCTTGTGTGTTTTTGAAATTTTTTTATTTTTAAAAATTACTGTTTTTGTTTTTGAGATAGGGTCTCGCTCTGTCTCCCAGGCTGGAGTGCAGTGGTGCAATCACAACTTCCTGCGGCCTTGACCTCCCTGGCTCAAGCCGCTCAAGTTGCTGGTACTATAGGCGTGTGCCACCACCACACCTAGCTAATTTTTTTTTTTTTTTTTTTGTAAGAGATGGGGTCTCACCATGTTGCCCAACTGGTCTTGAACTCCTGGGCTCAAGTCATTCTTACACCTTGGCCTCCCAAAGGGCTGGGATTACAGGCGTGAGCCACTGTGTCCAGCCAGAATTCTGTGTGTGTGTGTGTGTATTTTGAGACAGAGACTTGCTCTGTCACCCCGTGTGTGTGTGTGTGTGTGTGTGTGTGTGTGTGTGTGTGTGTGTGTGTTTTGAGACAGAGACTTGCTCTGTCACCCAGGCTGCAGTGCAGTGAAACAATCTCAGCTCACTGCAACCTCCACCTCCTGGGTTCAAGCAATTCTCCTGCCTCAGCCTCCCAAGTAGCTGGGATTACAGGTGTGCACACCACGTCCAGCTAATTTTTGTATTTTTAGGAGAGACGGTGTTTCACCATGTTGTCTAGGCTGCTCTCAAACTCCTAACCTCAAGTGATCCTCCCACCTCAACCTCCCAAAGTGCTGGGATTACAGGTGTGAGCCACCGCGCCCGGCCCAGGACTCCTTTTGAATGTCAAAATATTTCAGGCAGCTGGGCACGGTGGCTCATGCCTGTGATCCCAGAGCTGAGGTGGGCAGATCACTTGAGTCCAGGAACTCAGGGCCGACCTGGGCTATTATATAGCGAGACCCCTTCTCTACAAAAACACATATGTATATATTTAAGACATTCTACCCTCCGTTTCTGCAGTAGTCTTTCAGCTGTTGATTCAGAAAAAGATAGAGACACATTTGGACTTTAGGACCTCCTTGCAATAACTCTGCAGTCCCTCAGCAGCACAGGAAGCATCAGTTGGGAGCCATTGGTAAAAGCATCAGGGGTCACTACCCACAGAGCTGTCTGGCATCTTGGCCAGCGACTACACACAGGGTAGACTACTGGTGAGGAAATGGGCCCAGGACAGTCCTTAAGAAGAGGAGTTTCTTGGGTTCTCAGCTTTGCCCTTTTTCTTTCCAGGGGCGTACGGGGGCCTCTCAGACCGCCCCTCGGCATCCATCTCCCCCAGCTCTGCCTCCATTGCCGCTTCCCATTTTGACTCGATGGAACTGCTTCCCCCAGAGTTGCCCCCCCGCATCCCCATTGAAGAGGGACCCCCAGCAGGGACAGTTCATCCCCTCTCAGCCCCCTACCCTCCCTTGGACACTCCGGAAACAGCCACAGGTACCGGAGGTGTGAGTGTGCATGTCTCCAGGCTTGGGTGCCTGCCTTCCTGACCACCCCTCCTGGGATCCCGAGGGAGCTGGCCCGGGGGAGTTGGGGACGCATGCGGGGAGCAGGCGCCTCGAGGGGAAGGCAAGGCTTTTTTCTCCCAGGATGGGGGAGGCTGCCCTGACACCCCGGTTTCCCTCCCTCTCTCCTTCCTGAAGGGTCCTTCCTGTTCCAGGGGGAGCCAGAGGGCGGTGAGGGGGACCAGCCCCTCTCAGGGTATCCTTGGTTCCACGGGATGCTCTCTCGGCTCAAGGCTGCGCAGTTGGTGCTGACTGGCGGCACTGGCTCCCACGGTGTCTTCCTGGTGCGCCAGAGTGAGACAAGGCGGGGTGAATACGTCCTCACCTTCAACTTCCAGGGCAAGGCCAAGGTGAGCCACCCTTCAGGAAAGGCTCTGTTTTGTGCAGAGTTGGCGGTGGGGTGGCGGAGTGCTGCCGGGGGAGGGGGTTTGTACCTGGCAGGGTCTTTGCCTCCTACCTCACCTCACCCGTCCCGCCCTCAGCACCTGCGTTTGTCGCTGAACGAGGAGGGTCAGTGCCGGGTCCAGCACCTGTGGTTCCAGTCCATTTTCGATATGCTCGAGCACTTCCGGGTGCACCCCATCCCTCTGGAGTCAGGAGGCTCCAGTGATGTTGTCCTTGTCAGCTATGTCCCATCCTCCCAGCGACAGCAGGGTGAGCAGAGCAGGTCTGCAGGGGAGGAGGTGCCCGTGCACCCAAGAAGTGAGGTGTGTGTGCCAGAAAGATGGGGCGGGGGGGCTATGACAAGGAGAAGCTTTGCTTGGGAGAGCAGGGTAGAGGAGGCTGCTGTGCCTGGGGGTTTGGAAGGGAAAGAAATGCGCTGATAGGACACAGGAAGGCAGAAGGCTCCTGGCTGGAGCCGGGGCGGCAGCTGAGAGGTGGGCGGGCGCATCCCCATTCCATCGGATCCTCTGTTCCATTGTCTGTCTGTCTCCTGGACCCATCCTGGCCTCGTCTTTGCCCACCATCGCAGCCTGGCCTTGGGCCTGCCCTTCCCAGGGTCGCTCGGTCTGATCCCCCTCCCTCCTCCCTCAATGTCTCATGTCCCTGTCTGATCTCTCCCTTTCCCCTGCCCCACCGTCCCATCTGTCCCCACGTTGCCCCTCCCCCCAGGCCGGGAGCAGGCTGGGAGCCATGCGGGGGTGTGCGAGGGAGATGGATGCCACCCCGATGCCTCCTGCACCCTCATGCCCTTCGGAGCGAGTGACTGTGTGTAAGTGTGGTCCTCCTCTCACCACCGCCCATGATCCATCTTCCATGGATGGGGGGTTGCTCAGGAGATGGGATGTGGGGAGACAGCCACGCTCCTGGAGGGCAGAGTGAAGGGGAGGCTGCGGCAGGAGCTCACCTGCCTCCACAATTGGTCTGTTTTCTTACCATTCCTATCCAGAACCGAACACCTCCCATGACCCACCCCAGCCCCCTGAACCCCCTTCATGGACAGATCCCCCACAGCCTGGGGCAGAAGAGGCGTCGAGGGCGCCAGAAGTGGCGGCAGCAGCAGCCACAGCAGCCAAAGAGAGGCAAGAGAAGGAGAAAGCGGGCGGTGGAGGGGTCCCGGAAGAGCTGGTCCCCGTGGTTGAGCTGGTCCCCGTGGTTGAATTGGAAGAGGCCATAGCCCCAGGCTCGGAGGCCCAGGGCGCTGGGTCTGGTGGGGACTCGGGGGTGCCCCCAATGGTGCAGCTGCAGCAGTCACCACTAGGGGGTGATGGAGAGGAAGGGGGCCACCCCAGGGCCATTAACAACCAGTACTCCTTCGTATGAGCCGACCCCACCCACTCCACCCTTTTTAAGCCCCCTCCCAGCCCTGCTCGTGAGATTGGGCTGAGTAGGGACAGAGGAGGCTGAAATCCCTCCCCCGTGCTTCCTGACCCTTGTCGGCCAAGGGCATCTTCGATGGTACAAGCAGAGGCTCAAGAGAGGCTCCCGTCACACACTACAGGTCCCCTCCCCAGGGCAGGGGATTTGGGCTCTATGAGCTCCTTGAGGGGCTCTTCTGGTCAGCCCCACCCTGGGGGCCATTTCCCCATTAACCACCCCCAGCCCGAGGCAGGGTGAGGGGGAAGGGCTGTCAGTTATATTAAGGTGGTTGTTGTTGTTGTTTTAAACAAAATGGAGAAGCATAAATAAATAAAAAGGTTTATCTCGGTTCTATCGTGATGGCTATGGCCAGTGTTTGCCATGGGGACTGGGGCAGTTGGGTTGGGAAGGCGGCTCACTCAGTGCCCACAGGCCAGAGGGCTGCCCCAGGCTGAGTCCCTGTCACTATGCAGTGCTGTGCTTTCAGTGCCATCCCTGTCTCTGACAGCCTTGTTTGTGGAGCGCTAAATGATGCTCTTGGGGTCTCCTGTGAGTTCTTGTCATGGGACGGTGCTGTGAATGGCAGGCATAGGGATCTCCAGCGGCCCTTCCTGAGTTATGGCTTCCTACCCTAGAGAGAGCTGGCAGCGAGAGATGGGGGACACGGTGGCTGTGCTGGGAGAGATTGAATGTGGCAGTTGCAGAGGGGCCCGATGCCCTCCTTCTCAGAGCCAAGCTGGGGGGTGGACGGCAGAGAACACTGGCTTCTCTCCTGGTTTTGCCACTCACTAGCCTGGGCAAGGCGTAGCCACGCTGGGCCTGAGCATCCTCATCTGTGACATATGAAGTTTCATCTGCTGACATGTTTTGCTTGGCCTGGACATGGTGTCCATTTGAGTTTCACATTAAAAATTCAGATCACAGGCCGGGCGCAGTGGCTCACGCCTATAATCCCAGCACTTTGGGAGGCTGAGGTGGGTGGATCACCTGAGGTCAGGAGTTCGAGACCAGCCTGACCAACATGGAGAAATCCTGTCTCTACTAAAAATGCAAACAATTAGCCGGGTGTGGTGGTGCGCGCCTGTAATACCAGCTACTCAGGAGGCTGAGGCAGGAGAATGGCTTGAGCCCAGGAGGCGGAGGTTGCTGTGAGACGAGATGGCACCATTGCACTCCAACCTGGGCAACAAGAGTAAAACTGTCTCAAAAAAAAAAAAAAAATAGCCGGGCATGGTGGCATGCACCTGTAGTCCCAGCTTTTCAGGAGGCTGAGGCAGGAGAATCTCTTAAACCCACGAGGTGGAGGTTGCGGTGAGCGGAGATTGCACCGCTGCACTCCAGCCTGGGCAACAGAGCGAGACTCTGTCTAAAAAAAAAAAAAAAAAAAAAAAAAAAAAATTCACTGGCTTCTCTTGAAAATCAGAAGATCCAGTAGTGCAGGTCCACTTCCACATCTGCCCCATCCCCACCAGCTCACTTTGCTCCCTGGGAGGCTTGGCCTTGTGGGCATTTGAGTTTATAATGCCACCCACATTGTGGCACACCCCTCCACCCCATTAAACACAGGCTCTGCTGTTGGAATCAGTCTTCCTGATCCGCGGCTGTGCCCTCCAACAGAGGGCACCCCTGGGCTTCCCAGCTCTGGGAGCAGTGGGTGCCAACAAGGAGGGGCCTGGGGCTGAAGAATCCCACCCGCTGAGCTCAGCCCTCTCCCTTCCCCGCTGTCCAGCTCTGCCTTTCAGCATCCTGCCTCACTCCCCGCCCAGGCAGCATGGACCCCACACCCTCATGCCCCTCAGCCTCAGCCCCCACCTCCAGGAGGCCCTACCCACGCTCATGACCTTGCTATTCTGGGCCTTGTGTCCTGTCGGGAGATGGACAGGAGACAGCTGGGTTTCCAGGCCACTCAGGCGGGGGGCTAGCAGAGGGAAGCCTGCTGGCTCTCCTGCTTACTCTAATTCCTGGGGCTCCCCAAACCTTGGCCTCAGGAGACTGGGGATAGGACCAGCCTTGAAAGTGGGGGAAGCTTTGGAGAGCTGGGTGCTGTGTTCTTAGTGAGATAACCAGCGAAGGCTGTGGCGCCCGGGGGTAAGCAGGGCCTGATCCCCTCCTAATCTTCCAGCAGCAACTGGTGCTCTGAGGCTCCCCTCCCCCAGCCCTGCCAGGGACCTGCCTTTCAAAGATGGGCAGGGGAGGGGGACGGGGACACCCACCCACTCCTCAGACCAGCACGTCTTGGCTGTTGGGGCCTGAGAGACTTTCGCTCTAAGCCTTTCTTTGCAGATGGTTAAACCAAAGTTCTGCACTCATCAGGGACTGGCCAGGCTGTCTCCGTGTCCCATGCTTTTAGCTCCAGCCCTCAGGTGTGATAGGAGGATCACTTTCCATCCCTGGGCTTGGAGACCCCTGTGGGAAGGGATCCCCAAGGGCGACTCTGGCTCAGCCTCCCTCCATGGCAGTTCACATCCGCAGCCTCCCCAAGGGTGGCCCTTCCGCAGCTCCTGGCGGATGGCTTTCCCTCCCTGGCTTATTTCCCCCTCTGGGAAGCCGGGGGAGGTAGAAATGAATAACCTTAAAGGCCTGTTGGCAGGAATGTGCTGCCAAGCCTGCCCCCTGCCCTCTGTCTCAGGCTCTTGACTCCCTTGAAGCTGCCCATCTCTCCGTCTGCCCCTCTCCATGTTTGGGCATTCCCACTGCTGTAAGACAGTAGCCCCTGTCACTCCTCCAGGTGCTGGTGGGAAGACGCCGGCCAGCGCCAAAAGCCTTGGCGGGTGTGAGCCTGAGTCCAGCAGAGATGGTGGGTGCCGGGCCGTGTGGAGGTGCCGGGGGCTGTGTCCCTTGGAAGAGAGGCTGCTAATTAATGCCCTCCTGCACCCTCAATTCAGCCCACTGTCCCCCACTCCCCTCAGGTCACAGCAGGACTCTGCCTCAGGGGAGGGGTTTGTTGGAACTGTGAAAAGGAGGCGGGAAGGAACGCCTTGTCCTCAACTCACCCGGGAGGCCGCGCCTCCCCCAAGTTCAGGCAGAAGAGATGCATCTGGGAGGCTGAACCCTCAAGTTCCATCCACCCCTGCTGCCATCCCCCTCCCCAAAAGTGGAGGCCTCCCTTTTCGTTGCTCTGCTGTCTCCTATTCTGTCCTCTGCCTCGGTGTTTGAGCCCCAGAATGGAAAGCAGCCTTAAGAAGCCACACTTAGGAAGTCCACATGCCTCTGCTCATTTCAGGAAACAGGCCTAGATGGAGGATGGACTTGAGCCCAGGGCACCAGGCCCCTTCCCCTCACCGACCTTTCACACTGACTCTCATCCAGCCTCTGCCTGCCTGTCCTCCCCTTCCTGCACCCTGGTACCCTCCCTCGGCTTCTCCAGCAGCTGCCCTGGTGGTAACCAAGAGACGCCCCCATCCTGGAGCAGGGGTGGGGAGGGGCAGCTCAAAGCAGCTGCTTCTCTGAGGAAGCTGACACCAAGGCCAGCGTTCAGCAACAACTTGTGGCTTTGCACCCAGCGCCGGGGTCCCCGCCCACCTGGCTCCCTGCTGTCCCTCTTCCCCACTGCTCCTCAGACTTCCCTCTGACCCTGGTTACTCTGTGTCTCTGCTCCCTCTCTCCCTAGGTCTAATCTGTCCTCATTTCCCCCAGACCTGTCCCCAGAAGTCCACCCTTCCCCATTCCTTTGATCTGGAACCCCTTCTTGGTCCGGCTTCCCCAGGCCCCGACACCTTTCTGTGGGGCCTGCCCAGCTCCTCGGCACACACAGCATGGGCCTGATCCTGTTCCCCTTGTGGGCAGATGCAGCAGGGCAGAGTGCAGCACAGACCACAGGCCTCTGGGGCTGGCCATGGAAACCCCGTGGATTAGAGCACAGTGTGGGATGAAGTGACCCTCAGTGCACGACTTGGGGTGACCCCTGCCCCCATCCTGAGACAGTTACCCTTCCCCCTCTGCCATCAGCACATTCTGTAGCCTCTTGGGTTACTTGGCTGCCTTGGTGTCCCATTTTCTTGGGGGGGGTGGGGATTCCCTATCCAGGATGGGGCGGCCCTGAGGGCTCTGTTCCCGGAGGCTGAGTTAGAGCGATGGGGAAGGCGGGGCAGTTTTGGGGAGAGACAGGCAGTGCTCACCAGGGCCTGGACACTAAATCCCTTGTTGATGGCTGTGGCAACCCCTCCCTAGGGTAGGGTTACCATCTTCAGCCCTGTCCCCTTGACTCTCTCCCCTCTTCACTTCCCCTTGTCCCTCTAGGAGCCATTTCCTCTAGCCCCCAAAAGATGTCTCCCTTCATCAGTCCCCCAAAGGCTTGGGGTATCTCTGCCACTCCTTCAGCGAAGCAGGTGAGGAGGAAGGAGACTGCGGCAATGGAAACAGGCTCCGGGCAGATGAGGCAGGAAGGGGGGTGTGAGGAAAGGGACAGGTGAGGCCGGGGATGGAAGAGGGTTCAGGGAGGAACTAGGGGGATGAGTTTGGAATGGGAAATTCAATGCAACTGGGGAAGTCGAGGCAATGGGGGGCGGGGTCAGTAGCAGATGACAGAAAGTAAAGTCTCCCTACCCCACTTCCCTGGGGCTGGGGCTACCTTTGCGTCCCTCATGAGTGACATCTCAGGCTGCAGCCCCACTGTTCCCCCTCTGTCAGCAGAAATATCTCTCTTCTGACCCCTCCTGCTGGAGTCTCAGCCAGCCAATCCCTGATCTGGAGGAGGGGGGAGCCCGGCCTCCCCCCTGCTCCCTCATAAGGACCAGCTGTGGGCCGGGGGGTGGCCGGCTGCTCAAGTGGGACGGGGGTCAGAGCTTTGTGGAAGGAAGAAAAACCTGGAGGGGGCAGGAGAGTAAAAAGAAGAAACCCAGGCAGACAGGCAGTTGGACACACTGAGGAAGACCCCCCACGAGTGGGAACCCCTTGGAAGGAACACACCGGCCCCGGCCCCCAGGAAGGGAGCGCAATGGAGGCCGCTCACGCTAAAACCACGGAGGAATGTTTGGCCTATTTTGGGGTGAGTGAGACCACGGGCCTCACCCCGGACCAAGTTAAGCGGAATCTGGAGAAATACGGCCCCAATGGTAAGTGTCCCTTGGAAGAGAGGCTGGTAATTAACGTCCTCCTGCACCCCCAAAACACACGCACACGCATGCACGCGTTTCTCCCTTCAGGGTATCTTAAGGAAGAGCTGGGCCGTTGTCCAATGCTCGCAGGGGTAAGAGGATACTGAGAAAACAGAGTCCCGAGATCCAGAGTTTTGGGAGGTTTTAATGGGATGACCTTGATGAACCTCAAGGTGGCCTGATTCTCTTACCTTAGCCACAAAGTCTTGGGTGTGGGGGGCATGAGGCTGAACCCCAAATGAATCTGTCTTTTTCTTCTTTTTCCTGGGTAGAGCTCCCTGCTGAGGAAGGTAAGTTACTGAAATCCCTGAACTCTCATAGATGACCACCCCTCTCTCCCGCCCCATCCCACTCCCTCCTCCCTGCCTTTTCTTTAGATTCCTTGAGCAAATACCCCCTCCCAAAAGGCAAATCTCCCTCCCTAAAGGTTAGAGTCCTGTCCAGGGCAGAAGTCTCCCAGGCACTTTCTCCTTGAAGCATCCAACCCTTGAACTGCTCCCCACTTTGCCGAGTCTGTTTCTGTACTCTAGGCGAGATTCTCAGCCCTTCTCTGGGCACCAAGCTGCCTGCCCACCACCCTAGAGCCTCTTCACTGCAGGCCGGAGTCCAGGGGGCTCCATCCCAGACCTTCACCCCCTAGACCTTAACCCGGGGCCCTCCCCTTGCCTCCTTCCCCAGGGAAGACCCTGTGGGAGCTGGTGATAGAGCAGTTTGAAGACCTCCTGGTGCGGATCCTCCTCCTGGCCGCATGCATTTCCTTCGTAAGTGTGGGAGGGTCTCTGGGGGCTGGCTGGGGGTGTGAGGCTGGGATCGGGTGAATGCGGGGTTCGCAGTCACTGGATCCTCCCGTCCGAGCCCCGAGCATCCCATTGTACAGACGGGGCGGGCTCGGGGGCAGCAGCGGGTGTGATTCGCTTCCTCCTTTCTCCTCCCCCGCACCCCACAGGCAGGTTTTATTTTAAGCTTTAAGGGTGTTCTCAGCCAAAACACCGAAGCTAAGCCACCCTCGCGGCTTCAAGAGCTTGGAGGGCTCGGGTTACCCCCCGAGCCCCGGGCTCCGGGTCCCGCAGCGATGCCGGCTGCAGCTCGGGGGCCACTGCCACTCCCGGCATGCCCCGGGCGGGCGGCCGTTCCACCAATCCCCACGCCCGCCGGCGCCCCTTCCCTGCCCTCCCCGGCCGCCTGACGCTGATTGGTCGAGAGGAGGACTCGCTCCTAGTGGCGGGAAAGCGCGGCGGTGCGAGGATGACTCCAAGGAGCCCGGCGCCCAGTCAGGGAGAGCACTGGCATCCCTCGCCTCACCGCCCAGCCTGGCCCTAGCCCTTCCCCGCGCTCCCTAGGCCCCCCCACCGCCGCGGGGCATCCCCAGGGCCCTGCCTCCTCTCCCGCCCTGGGGGCTACTTCCCATCCCGCAGTCCATCTGCGTATCGCGGGTTCTTCTCCAGCATGAGTCTTGCTGGGGCCTCTGGAGGCAACGAAAGCCTCCCTGTACCTTGGTTTCCGAACGCAGGCCCCGTTGCGTTAAGCACAAGCTGGCAGGGCCTCTCCTTTCCCTTCTCAGATTTGCTCCTTGACATTTGCCTGCTGCCTGGCGGTGGCAACAGCTGGGGCGGGGCGCGCAGGAGGCCCCGTAACCCTATCCCCGCTCTGGCTCCCTCGTGAAACCGGAGCTTCCCTGCCTTGGCCGAGGGGGAGGGCTGCGGGGGTCAGACGGCCTGCGAGGACCACAGGGTTTTTCCTCTCGGGTTTTGGCTCCCGTGGGATGGATGTGGCTGTGCGGGGAGTTGGCCTGAGCTTCGCTTCTAAGCCAGCAGCTTGGTTAGGGAAACCTGAAAGCATTCCCAGCTAATCCCCCTACTGGTGCAAGTCTGTGCGCGCTCATCCCGCTGAGTAAGGCGGTGGCAGGGCCTGCAGTGGGTGGACAGACCCACAGACGAATGTGGGGCCACAGCGTTCCCACCATACCCGGTCCCCCTGCTGGCTACTGCGCAATTCTCCCCTCTGCAGTGGGCCACTTCCTTTCTCCACCCCTTTCCGGGCCTCATTACCTGTCATTCTCCTTTCCCCTGCTCTCCAGGTGCTGGCCTGGTTTGAGGAAGGTGAAGAGACCATCACTGCCTTTGTTGAACCCTTTGTCATCCTCTTGATCCTCATTGCCAATGCCATCGTGGGGGTTTGGCAGGTTAGCTTTGACCCTTCCTCACCCCTTCATGTCCCAACACTGAAGGAGAGGCCAACCCTCCCTCCAGTCTCCTCCTCCTCCATCACCTCCCCCATACTTGCCTCTTCCTCTGGTCCTATCCCCTGGTCTGGAATGGGATGGAGTGTGGGGAAGAGGTGGGAGACTGTGACCCACTGTCACTTCCTGGCTGTGTGACCCTGAGCAAGTTCCTTCATCCCTCTGAGCCTCAGTTTCTTCATCCATAAAATGGGGCTAGCAATCCAGTGTGAAATCGACTAAGATGATGGATGTGCCTGGCACACAGTAAGAATTCAATAGACGCTAGCTTGATTTCCTTCTTCCTCTGACCTGACCACCCTCTACATGTCCTGTCCTCTGCTTCCTGGGTTTTTTTTGTTGTTGTTGTTGTTCTTGTTCTTGTTGTTGTTTTGTTTTGTTTTAGGTCGTTTCCATAGTGAAAACCCAAATGCTACCTTGCTTTGGTTCTAAGAAATGTCAGGCTATAAGCCATTTTTTGGTGCTCACTGGTTTCTGAACACTGAGGATAGAAATAGCCACTTTCTCACTTTGGGAGGCCGAGGCGGGCGGATCACTTGAGGTCAGGAGTTCAAGAGTAGCCTGGCCAACATGGTAAAACCCCATCTCTACTAAAAATACAAAAAATTGGCTAGGCATGGTGGCGGATTCCTGTAATCCCAGCTACTCGGAAGGCTGAGGCAGGAGAATCACTTGAACAGGGAGGTGGAGATTGCAGTGAGCCAAGATTGTGCCATTGCATTGCACTCCAGCATGGGCAACAGAGTGAGACCCTGTCTCAAAAAAAAAAAAAAAAAAGAAAGAAAGAAAAAAAGAAAAAAAAAGAAATAGCACTTTCTCTTTGCCCCAGTGTTACAGGTACAGCAGAGCCACTGTGTCTGTGGTGCTGGCAGGTCTAGGACAACATCTGCAGGGCAGCCTCTGATTTTCTTTTTTATTTAGATTTTTCTATTTGAGACAGGGTCTTGTTATGTCGCCCAGGCTGGAGTGCAGTGGTGTGATCTCAGCTCACAGCAACCTCTGCCTCCCGGGTTCTAGTGATTCTCCTGCCTCAGCCTCCCATGTAGCTGGGATTACAGGCACGTGCTACTACACTAGGCTTTGTTTTTTGTTTGTTTGTTTGTTTTGTTTTGTTTTGTTGTACTTTTGGTAGAGATGGGGTTTCACCATGTTGTCCAGGCTGGTCCTGAACTCCTGACCTCAAGTGATCCACCTGCCTCGGCCTCCCAGAGTGCTGGGATTACAGGTGCGAGTCACCACGCCCAGCCTGATTTTCTTTGATTCTTCTTTGTTCTCTCCCCAAAACCCTCTTACCTGTTTTCAGCTGTAGGTGACAGTTTCCTCAACACACACACACCCCTGCCCGTGTTGGGTTTTGTTGCCTCCCCTGTGCCAGGAGCCACAACTCCATAACCCTGCCTCCTGTGCATAACCATGCCTCCTCCACCCTGTCTCCTCAGGAGCGGAACGCAGAGAATGCCATCGAGGCCCTGAAGGAGTATGAGCCAGAGATGGGGAAGGTCTACCGGGCTGACCGCAAGGCAGTGCAAAGGATCAAGGCTCGGGACATCGTCCCCGGGGACATCGTGGAGGTGGCTGGTGAGTGACAGGGACGGCTGGTCCAGGATGCGAAGCTTTGGGACTGAGGCCTAGGAGACGCTGGGGGCTGGTCAGGCTCAGATCCCAGTGTCCAGGAGGATGGCGGAGTCTGCTTCTCCTTCCGACTCCTCAGAAGGTCATCCCAGGCCACTCCGGCCACGGCCCCCCTTCACCAGCAGAGTCTCAGCAGGAACAGCCAGTCCTGTCCCTGAGGCTGCAGGCAGACCCCCTGCTCTCCATCCTCTCACCCTGCACTCGCACTTGCAGGCAACAGGTGGAACTCGGTCCCTGCCAACGGCCCCGTCTCCACCCCCTCCCGGGGCCTGGCTTCCCCCTCCTTCCACCCACCCCAAGCTTGGTCAGCTTTCAGTCTTGACCTCTCCGTGCCCTTGAGGCCTCTCAAAGGGGAAGGAGCGAGGGCAGAAGGGAGGAGGGAGGCCGAAGGCTCGAGCCCCCGGCCATGTAAGGGAAACTCAGGCCCTGCACGGAGCACGGGACTGGGGAGGAGGGAGCTCAAGGAGGGCCCCGCCCGAGGCAAGGGACACTTAATGCCTGGCCAGGGAGGGGTGGGGGCTGGGTGGCTAAGATTACTGGGATTCTGCCCCCTTCAGCGGTTTTTATATTTGCCCTGAGCAGGCCTTCCCGAAGCTCCAGGCCCCTGCCAGGGGGAATGGCTCTTCTGAGGCCTCCTTCCCTGTAGCAGACACCCGAGTCACCACCCCAGGGAGCCTGGGGAGAGGGAGTGAGGGCAGGCCGAAGACCCCGGCACCCCATTACCGCCGTGACAGCATGGAGTCAGCGCCATGAATGTCTATAAATATCACACGGGCTTGGGTGACAGAGCGTCCCGCCTGACTCCATCCCGACCTCCCTCCTCCCTCCTGGGTCCATTTCCTCTGGCACAGGAGGGGGCCTTAGAAACAGAGGGAAAGGAAAGCGATTGGATCCGGTCCCCAGTACCATCCGTGGGACCAGTGTGGAATTAGGCAGCAGCCCTGGGAGGTTCTTAGGCTCCTCCTAAGGTCTCTGAGTCTGGCTGGGCATCCACCTCTCCAGCCGCCCCCAAGGTGGTTTCCATGTGTCTGTCAACCCACCTGTGCATCTCCCCGGCCTCACCTCCACCCATTCACTCTCCAGCCTGTGCTGCCGGCCCTGCTCCTCCACACCTGTTTCCTGCTCACCCCCCCGCTTCTCTCTCGCCCCATCCGTCCTGTCTTGTCCATGTTCCCAGCTTACTTTCCCCAGCTCCTCACCTCCCTGCCTCCCTGAGATGCTCAGACCCAGCTGTCAGGTTCCTGATATGTGGTCCCCTCCATTACCACCCTTCGCCCCCTGCTGCCTTGAGTCCTGCCCACTCATACCTTCCGCTCACTCCTCTCCTGCCTTGCCCTCCACTGTTCTCTTGGTTGCCCTCGATTTTCTCAATTTCCATATTTTCCCGTTTCTCCTTGCCTTCCCTGGCTGTCCGCTTCATTCTCTCACCCCAATACCCCTTCTCTCTAACACACCCTGTTTTCCCTGAGTTCTTTCCTTGCCTTTCCTCGTTGTCTTTCTCACTCCTGTCTCCCATTCTCAATTCTAGCTTCTTGTCCTACAGCTGGACTGTCCTTAATTTCGCCTCTAGTCATTCAGTGGGCATTTATTTAGCATGTATTATGTGCTGAGCAGTATGCCTGCCCATCCCTTCTCAGGGCTCACAGCCAGTGGGAAGAGATGTGGGAATTCAAGACCAACCTGAGAACAGAATGAGACTCCAGCTCGCCATGGACACGGGGGCAGAAGGGATGGGTGTCACGATGGGTGGTTGCCAGCTTCAGGAGCTCATGCCAAGGGCCTGATGCAAGCCCTGGGAGCCTCCCTGAGACCTGAAGGATGGATGAGGAGAATGAGTCAGACACAGATTGGGTTTTTCTTAGGAAGGAAGAAAATTCCATTCCCAAGTGACCTCCCTCTTCCCTACTCTCTCCACAGTGGGAGACAAAGTCCCTGCAGACATCCGAATCCTCGCCATCAAATCCACCACCCTGCGGGTTGACCAGTCCATCCTGACAGGTCTGCTGGCCTGGGTGGGAAGATGCTTGGGGGTGGGATGTGGGAAGGAAGAGGCAACAAGGGGGAGGTGAGTGGAAAGACAGAGAACCCTCACTGTCTGAGCAACATAGAGAGACCCTGTCTCTAAAAAAATTTTTAAAAATTAGCTGGGCATGTTGTTGAGTGCCTATAGTCCTGACTACTCAGGATGCTGAGGCGGGAGGATCACCTGGGTACAGGAGGTCAAGGCTGCAGTGAGCTGTGATCACACCACTGCACTCCTTTCTGGGCAACCCTGTCTCTATCAAAATACAAACAAAAGGCTGGGCAAAGTGGCTCATGCCTGTAATCCCAGCACTTTGGGAGGCCAAGGTGGGTGGATCACCTGAGGTCAGGAGTTAGAGACCAGCCTGGCCAACATGGTGAAACCCTGTCTCTACCAAAAAATACAAAAATTAGCCAGGCATGGTGGCAGGCACCTGTAGTCCCAGCTACTCAGGAGGCTGATGCAGTAGAATGGCATGAACCCAGGAGGCTGAGGCTGCAGTGAGCCAAGATCATGTCACTGCACTCCAGCCTGGGCAACAAGAGCAAGACCCCATCTCAAAAAAAAAAAAAAAAAGCAAAAGCCAAAAAAAAAAAACCAGCACTGGGGCCTCCCCCTGGCTCACTAGCAGTGGCTGTGGCAGTGGCAGCACTGTTTGACATGTTTTCTTTTTTTTTTTTTTGAGATAGAGTCTTTTTTTTTTTGAGATGGAGTCTTGCTCTGTCACCCAGGCTGGAGGGCAGCGGCGCAGTTTCGGCTCACTGCAACCTCTGCCTCCCGGATTCAAGCAATTCCCTGCTTCAGCCTCTGGAGTAGCTGGGATTACAGGCGTCCACCATCACACTCAGCTAATTTTTGTATTTTTAGTAGAGACAGGGTTTTACCATCTTGGCCAGGCTGGTCTTGAACTCCTGACCTCGTGATCTACCTGCCTCAGCCTCCCAAAGTGCTGGGATTACAGGTGTGAGCCACCCACTGCGCCCAGCCTGCTTGATGTTTCCATCTGTCCCAAGCCTGAAATGGGATGAGTAGTGGGAGAAGGCTGGACGCTGTTGCCCACTCTCTAGATAGCCGCGAGCCTACCCCTTGCACATGGACATAGGGTCACACACACCTCGAGAACTGTCCTGTCTCCTTCAGCCTCCTAAAAAATCCTCCAGGGAGGAGACATGAGATTCTATGACAAGATAGGGGGTTCAGATACACTGAAACCATGGCTGCTAGGCAGGGTGTGGTGGCTCATACCTGTAATCCCAGTGCTTTGGGAGGCTGAGGCAGGAGAATTACTTGAGGTCAGGAGTTTGAGACCAGCCTGGGCAACACAGCGAGACCCCATCTCTATAAAAAAATTTTGGCCGGGCGCGGTGGCTCAAGCCTGTAATCCCAGCACTTTGGGAGGCCGAGACGGGCGGATCACGAGGTCAGGAGATTGAGACCATCCTGGCTAACACGGTGAAACCCCGTCTCTACTAAAAAATACAAAAAACTGGCTGGGCGAGGTGGCGGGTGCCTGTAGTCCCAGCTACTCGGGAGGCTGAGGCAGGAGAATGGTCTAAACCCGGGAGGCGGAGCTTGCAGTGAGCTGAGATCCGGCCACTGCACCCCAGCCTGGGCGACAGAGCAAGACTCTGTCTCAAAAAAAAAAAAAAAAAAAATTTTTAAACTTAGCTGGGTGTGGTGATGTGCACCTGTAGTCCCAGCTACTTGGGAGGCTGAGGTGGGAGGATTGCCTAAGCCCAGAAGCTTGAGGCCACAGTGAGCTATGATTACCACAGCAGTCCAGCATGGACAACAGAGCAAGACCCCATCTCTATAAATTTTTTTCTTTAATTAGTTGGGCATTGTACTGCACACCTGTAGTCCCAGTTGTTTGGGAGGCTGAGGTGGGAGGATCACTTGAGCCCAAGAGTTTGAGGTTGTAGTGAGTTATGATCACACCACTGCATTCTAGCCTGGGCAACAGAGCAAGACCCTGTCTCTATAAAACCACCATAGCTGCTTCTGTTTCTGCACTGGCAGGGAGAAGCGAAGAGGAGGCAGAAAACATTCCCCATGGTCCCAGGGGTCAAGGGCTAGGCTGGCCCAGGCCTGCTGCTGAGTCCCTGCTCTTAGGGTGAGGGAGGCATGGTTCTAAGGGTGGGTCCCCCTTCCTCCCAGAAACATGCTTGACAGTTGAAAGTGTGGTTCCAAATATGTCCACTTATTTGATTTTTACCCAATATATTGTTTTGCAGTGTACATGTCCTTGTCCCCATTTTTACAGAGGAGCACATGGAAGTTAGGTGATCAGTCACACAGCTTGTTAGTGGTCAAGCCGGGCTCGGGTCTTTTTTTTTTTTTTTTTTTTTTTGAGATGGAGTCTTGCTCTGTCGCCCAGGCTGGAGTGCAGTGGCCGGATCTCAGCTCACTGCAAGCTCCGCCTCCGGGGTTTACGCCATTCTCCTGCCTTAGCCTCCCAAGTAGCTGGGACTACAGGCGCCTGCCACCCCGCCCGGCTAGTTTTTTGTATTTTTTAGTAGAGACGGGGTTTCACCGTGTTAGCCAGGATGGTCTCGATCTCCTGACCTCGTGATCCACCCATCTCGGCCTCCCAAAGTGCTGGCATTACAGGCTTGAGCCACCGCGCCCGGCTCAAGGTCTTTTTAAGAGCAGTAGACTTCTGGCCGGGCACGGTGACCTGTAATCCCAGCACTTTGGGAGGCTGAGGTGGGCAGATCACTTGAGGTCAGGAGTTCGAGACCAGCCTGGCCAACATGGTGAGACCCCGTCTCTACTAAAAATACAAAAAAAAATTAGGCAAGTGTGATGGCATGTGCCTGTAATCCCAGCTACTTGGGAGGCTGAGGCAGGAGAATTGCCTGAACCTGGGAGGCAGAGGTTGCAGTGAGCTGAGATCTTGACACTGCACTCCAGCCTGGGTAACAAAATCGAAACTCTGTCTCAAAAAAAAAAAAAAAAAGGAGCAATGGACTTCCTAGCTGCCTTCAGTGGCTTCTTCCAGAGTCCAGACATCCCCCAGGATGGCTACTTGGTCCTTACCAGGAGCTGTCCTGCTGAGCAGGGAGTTAGGCGTGGGAAGCCTGGGAGAAGGACATGATGTCATCTGAAAACCCCTTGGCCCCTTCTCCACAGGCGAGTCTGTATCTGTCATCAAGCACACGGAGCCCGTTCCTGACCCCCGAGCTGTCAACCAGGACAAGAAGAACATGCTTTTCTCGGTGAGCAATCTGGGACCAGCTGTCACACGCTTAGTCAAGCCAGGTGCCCGGGTTGGAGAGAAACATGGCGGTGTGAGAAGAGATGGTGTGGGGGAATGCGGCATGAAGGTCACCTCTTTCCTGATTCCCTGCCTTCTCTTTCCCTTCCCAGGGCACCAACATTGCAGCTGGCAAGGCCTTGGGCATTGTGGCCACCACCGGCGTGGGCACTGAGATTGGGAAGATCCGAGACCAAATGGCTGCCACAGAACAGGACAAGACCCCTTTGCAGCAGAAGCTGGATGAGTTTGGGGAGCAGCTCTCCAAGGTCATCTCCCTCATCTGTGTGGCTGTCTGGCTCATCAACATTGGCCACTTCAACGACCCTGTCCATGGGGGCTCCTGGATCCGTGGGGCCATCTACTACTTTAAGATTGCTGTGGCCTTGGCTGTGGCTGCCATCCCCGAAGGTACGAAAGCCTTTCTTTTCTCCTCCCATTTGCAATCCCATCTGCAAAGACTCCTTTTCTTTCTTTCTTTCTTTTTTTTATTTTTTTCTTTTTTGTTTTTTGAGACAGAGTCTTGCTCTGTCACTCAGGCTGGAGTGCAGTGGTGTGATCTCGGCTCACTGTAAGCTCCGCCTCCCGGGTTCATGCCATTCTCCTGCCTCAGCCTCCCCAGCAGCTGGGACTACAGGCACACGCCACCACGCCTGGCTAATTTTTTTGTATTTTTAGTAGAGACGGGGTTTCACTGCGTTAGCCCGGATGGTCTCAATCTCCTGACCTCGTGATCTGCCCGCCTCAGCCTCCCAAAGTGCTGGGATTACAGGCGTGAGCCACTGTGCCCGGCCTTTTTTTTTTTTTTTTTTTGAGACCGAGTCTCTCACTGTCACCCAGGCTAGAGTGCAGTGGCACAATCTCGGCTCAGTGCAACCTCTTCCTCCTGGGTTCAAGTGATTCTCCTGCCTCTGCCTCCCAAGTAGCTGGGATTACAGGTGCACGCCACCAGGCCCGGCTAATTTTTGTGTTTTCAGCAGAGACGAGGTTTCACCATGTTGGCCAGGCTGGTCTCGAACTCTGGGCTCAAGCAATCCACCTGCCTTGGCCTCCCAAAGTGCTGGGGTTACAGGCATGAGCCACCACGCCCGGCCCAAAGACCCCTTTTCCAAGTAAGGTAACATTTACAGGCTCCAGGGATTAGGATCTGGTATCTTTAGGGACCATTATTGTTTGTTTGTTTGTTTGTTTGTTTGTTTAATAGAGACAAGGTCTCACTCTTGTTGCCCAGGCTGGAGCATGGTATCACAATCATAACTCACTGTAATCTCAAACTCCTGGATTCAAACAATCCTCTTGTTCCAGCCTCCCAGGTAGCTGGTACCATAGGCAATCACCACCATGCCCAGCTAATTTTTAAATCTTATCAGAGGAGTCTCGCTGTGTTGCCCAGGTTGGTCTCAAACTCCTGACCTCAAGTGATCCTCCCACCTCAGCCTCCCAAAGTGCTAGGATTACAGGTGTGCACCAATAGTAGCTGGGGGCTACTATTTAGCAGACTACAGACCACACCCTCCCTCCCCTTGCAGGTTCCCTCACGCCCTCCCTCCCTCCCCACAGGTCTTCCTGCAGTCATCACCACCTGCCTGGCCCTGGGTACCCGCCGGATGGCAAAGAAGAATGCCATTGTAAGGAGCTTGCCCTCCGTAGAGACCCTGGGCTGCACCTCTGTCATCTGTTCCGACAAGACAGGCACCCTCACCACCAACCAGATGTCTGTCTGCAAGGTCAGAAGCAGTGTGGGCAGCGCACTCAGTCAGAAGGCTGCCTGTGGGGGTAAAATGGGCCCTCCAAAGATAGAGGTCTCCCTTCATCACTGCTGGCTTCTCATCTGGGCCTGCAAAATGCTCAAAGGGCAGTAGAACACCATCCTGTCTGCCATGAAGGGGATCAGAGAGGACCCTTGTGTCCCAGCCAGACAGCTCACTCTGACAACCATCCATGCACCAGGCACTGCCACACATTGTCTCTCATCCCCCACAATAGCCCATTCAGAGGACGGTCTCATTAACTTCATTTTTTTTAATTAAAGAAAATTATTATGATTTTGAGACAGAGTCTCACTCTGTCACCCAGGCTGGAGTGCAGTGGTGTGATCTTGGCTCACTGCAACCTCTGCCTCCTGGGTTCAAGCGATTCACCTGCCTCAGCCTCCCTAGTAGCTGGGACTACAGGTGCCTGCCACCATGCCCGGCTAATTTTTTTGCATTTTCAATAGAGACAGGATTTGCCATGTTGGCCAGGCTGGTCCTAAACTCCTGGCCTCAAGTGTTGTGCCCCCGTTGGCTTCCCAAAGTACTGGGATTATAGGTGTGAGCCACAGCACCCAGCCTAACTTCCTTTTTTAGAAGAGAAAAAGGCTCAGAGATTACATGACTTCCCCCAAGATGCACAGTTAAAAAGTAACAGAGTTGAGTTTCAAACTCAAGTCTGTGTGGCCCCAAAGCTTCTGCCTGTGAAGTGGATGGCTCTCCTGAATGGTCACTCATGACAGGGCCCGCCCAGCCTGCCAACACTGACCGTGAACAGCATTTCCTAAAGCGTGGCCCTTAATCTTTTCTGTGCCTCACACCCCTTTGCAGTTGAGCTCTTCTCAGGATAATATTTCAAATGCATATTAATAAAATAAAACAGGCCAGGCGCAATGGCTTACGCCTATAATCCCAACACTTTGGGAGGCCAAGGTGGGCAGATCACGAGGTCAGGAGTTCGAGATGAGCCTGGCCAACATGGTGAAACCCCATCTATACTAAAAATACAAAAAGTAGCTGGGCATGGTGGTGTGTGCCTGTAATCCCAGCTACTGGGGAGGCTGAGGCAGGAAAATCTCTTGAACCCAGGAGGCAGAGGTTTCAGTGAGCCGAGATCACTCCACTGCACTCCAGCCTGGGTGACAGAGTAAGACTCTGTCTTAAATAATAAAATGAAATGCAAAGAAATAAAATAAAATAAAATAAAACAGGCTGGGGGTGGTGGCTCACGCCTGTAATCTCTTTGGGAGGCCAAGGTGGGAGGATGGGGATCACTTGAGCCCCGAAGTTCGAGACCAGCCTAAGCAACATAGTGAGAGTCCATCTCTACCAAAAAAAAAAAAAAAAAAAAAATAGCCCGATGTGGTGGTGCGCACTTGTAGTCCTAGCTACTCAGGTGGCTGAGGCAGGAGAATCACTTCAACCCAGAGGATTGCTTGAGCCAGGAGGTCAAAGCTACAGTGAGCAGTGATCACACCACTGTACTCCAGCCTGCACAACAGAGCGAGACCCTCACACACATAAAAAAATAAAATAAAATAGGGCCAGGTACAGTGGCTCATGCCTGTAATCCTAGCACTTAGGGAGGCTGAGGCAGAAGGATCGTTTGAGCCCAGGAGTTTTAGACTAGCTTGGGCAACACAGTGAGACCACATCTTCTTAAAGATAAAATAGAAAATTAAAAAATAAATAAACAACACAGGATTCTGGGTTTTTTTGTTTTTGTTTTTGTTTTGATGGAGTCTCACTCTGTTACCCAGGCTGGAGTGCAGTGGCACAATCTCGGCTCACTGCAACCTCCACCTCCCAGGTTCAAGCAATTCTCCTTCCTCAGCCTCCCAAGTAGCTGGGACTGTGGGCACATGCCACCACGCCCAGCTAATTTTTGTATTTCTAGTAGAGACGGGGTTTCGCCATGTTGACCAGGCTGGTCTCTAACTCCTGACCTCAAGTGATCTGCCTGCCTCGGCCTCCCAAAGTGCTGGTTTACAGGAGTGAGCCACTGCGTCTGGCCAGGATTCTGTTTTAAAAAGATATAGGAGGCAGGGCACTGTAGCTCACGCCTGTAATCCCAGCACTTTGGGAGGCAGAGGCAGGCGGATCACAAGATCAGGAGATCGAGAACATCCTGGCTAACAAGGTGAAACCCCGTCTCTACTAAAAATACAAACAATTAGCTGGGCATGGTGGCAGGTGCCTGTAGTCCCAGGTACTCGGGAGGCTGAGGCAGGAGAATGGCGTGAACCTGGGAGGTGGAGCTTGCAGTGAGCCGAGATTGTGCCACCGCACTCCAGCCTGGGCAACAGAGCAAGACTCCATCTAAAAAAAATAATAATAATACATAGGAAGCCAGGCACAGTGGCTCACGCCTGTAATCCCAGTACTTTGGGAGGCCAAGGTAGGTGGATCACCTGAGGTCAGAATTTCGAGAATAGCTTGTCCAACATGGCAAAACCCCGTCTCTACTGAAAATACAAAAATTAGCTGGGTGTGTTGGTGGATGCTTGTAGTCCAGCTACTAAGGAGGCTGAGGCAGGAGAATCGCTTGAACCCAGGAGGTGGAGGTTACAGTGAGCTGAGATCACGCCATTGCACCCCAGCCTGGGCAACAAAAGCAAAACTCCATCTCAAAAAAAAATAAAAAAGCCTAGGCACAGTGACTCACGCCTGTAATCCCAGCACTTTGGGAGGCCGAGGTGAGCAGATCACCTGAGGTCAGGAGTTCGAGACTAGCCTGACCAATATGGAGAAACCCTGTCTCTATAAAATACAAAATTAGCTGGGCGTGGTGGCACATGCCTGTAGTACCAGCTACTTGGGAGGCTGAGGCAGGAGAATCACTTGAACCTGGGAGGTAGAGGCGGTGAGCCGAGATTGTGCCATTGCACTCTAGCCTGGGCAACAAGAGCAAAACTCTGTCTCAAAAAAAAAAAAAAAAGTAGCCAGATGCGGTGGCTCACACCTGTAATCCTAGCACTTTGGGAGGCCAAGGCAGACGGATTACCTGAGGTCAGTTTGGTCAACATGGTGAAACCCCGTCTCTACTAAAAATACAAAAAATTAGCCGGGCATGGTGGTGGGCACCTGTAATCCCAGCTACTTGGGAGGCTGAGGCAGGAGAATTGCTTGAACCCAGGAGGCGGAGGTTGCGGTGAGCTGAGATCGCACCATTGCACTCCAGCCTGGGCAACAGAGAGAGACTTTGTCTCAAATAATAATAATAATTAAAAAATGAAAATAACAAAGTAAAAAATATAAAAATACATATGAAAAATACATAGGGTTACAGAGGAAATCAATGATTGTGAAATATAGTTCTATCAAAATATTTTAAAAACAACTTTGTAATTTGGCAACATACATGCTTCTTTATTAAGGCATTAAATAGGGAGTTCTCGCAGTGGGTCTAAGCACTATCATAATGTTGAAGCAGTGGTGAGCATAAATTATGCTATTTTGAGAGATCTGCAACAGCGGTAATGTGATAGGAGGAAAGTATCTGTGATTAAATTGGTGACAGTCACAGGTTTTGCTAATACTAATGTGGTCTGTTGACAACATGCATAACTGGAAGGAAATGTCAAATGTCAGCGTGAGAACAAGAAAAGCTGTCATTTTTTTCTTGGCTGTCTCAGTTCTTGGGCTCCTTGAGGGGTCTTCCACTGACCTCAGGCCAAGAACCCCTGCCCTACACAGAGTTTTGTGGAAGACTACACCCATGAACTAGAAATTGCTGTTCTGAGAAGCAAGGGCTGTGTGGTCAGATCAGGGCGAGAAAGGCTGTAACCCTGGCTCCTGGGAGAGCCCCGTAACGCCTGCTGGTATTTGAAAGCCTTAGAGGAGGCTGACTGTGTAAAGAAGACGGATTCTGCTTTGTTTAACCCAGAGGTTCCCAAGTTTTTTCTGACCACAGAACTTTTTTGTCTTGGAACCCATCTTAACAATCTCTCTTCTCGGGAATGAAAAGCCCAGTCTCTGTTGCGTTTGCCCAGGGTTCAGGGTAGGCCACTCCTCCTGGGCACTGCGTTCTCCACATCCCTCTAACGCACAGGCCACAAAGCCAGACCACAGACTCGTGTGACTCGGCTCCTGTCATGTTTCATAAAAATGAATGAATTCTCACACCTGTAATCCCAGCACTTTGGGAGGCCAAGGTGAGTGGATCACTTGAGGTCAGGAGTTCGGGACCAGCCTGGCCAACATGGCGAAATTCTGTCTCTACTAAAAATACAAAAATTAACTGGGTGTGGTGGTGCTTGCCTGTACTCCCAACTGCTCTGGAGGCTGAGGCAGGAGAATCACTTGAACCCGGGAGGCGGTGGTTGCGGTGAGCCGAGATTGCACCAGCATGGTCAGCAAGAGTGAAACTGCATCTCAAGAAAAAAAAAAAGAATTGCCCATATTTTTGAAAGTCAAGAGGCTGGGCATGGTGGTTGCCTGTCTGTACTCCCAGCATCATGGTGGGTACCTGTACTCCCAGCACTTTGGGAGGCCAAGGCAGGAAGATCACTTGAGCCCAGGAGTTCAAAACCAGCCTGGGCAACATAGTGAGACCAAATTTCTTTTTTTTTTTTTTTTTTGAGACGGAGTCTGGCTCTGTCGCTCAGGCTGGAGTGCAGTGGCCAGATCTCCGCTCACTGCAAGCTCCGCCTCCCGGGTTCGCGCAATTCTCCTGCCTCAGCCTCCCGAGCAGCTGGGACTACAGGCGCCCGCCACCTCGCCTGGCTTATTTTTTTTTTTTTTTTTGTATTTTTAGTAGAGATGGGGTTTCACCGTGTTAGCCAGGATGGTCTCGATCTCCTGACCTCGTGATCCGCCCGTCTCGGCCTCCCAAAGTGCTGGGATTACAGGCTTGAGCCACCGTGCCCGGCCGTGAGACCAAATTTCTACCAAAAAAAAAAAAAAAAAAGAAAAGAGAGAGCGAGAGAGACAGGCATGGTGGCATGTGCCTGTGGCCCCAACTACTTGGGTAGGCTGAGGTGGGAGGATCACTTGAGCCTGGGAGGTCGAGGCTGCAATGAGCTATGATCACACCACTGTATTCTAGCCTGGGCAACAGAGCAAGAACCTGTCTCAAAAAAAAAAAAAAAAAAAAAAAGAAGAAAGAAAGAAAAAGTCAAGAGATTTCACAGGAAGATAACCTGAATTTCTAGCTCTTCCTGCAAAACTGGAAGATCTGGCCACGTGCAGCTGGAGCTATAGACGGTCCAGGTGCCAATAGGTCGGCCGTTTTCCACAGTCCCTACCACACCTTATTGTGTTCCATCTTATTTTATTAACTGATCTACAGAAGCTCCAGCATAGCTTGCAGTCACTCTTGTTTGTGTGTGTGCGTGTGTTTTATTTATTTATTTATTTTTTTGAGAGTTTGGCTCTTGTTGCCAGGCTGGAGTACAATGGCACGATCCTGGCTCACTGTAACCTCTGCCTCCCAGCTTCAAGCGATTCTCCTGCTTCAGCCTCCAGAGTAGCTGGGATTACAGGCGCGTGCCACCATGCCTGGCTAATTTTTGTATTTTTAGTAGAGACAGGGTTTCACCATGTTGGCCAGGATGGTCTTGAACTCCTGCCAGGTGATCCACCTGCCTCAGCCTCCTAAAGTGCTGTGATTACAGGTGTGAGCCACCTCGCCCAGCCTCAGTAACGATTGTTTTATGGCTTTGATGGAGAATGATTGCAACAGCTTGGTGGGAAGTGGGTAGGGTATATGGGGGGTGGGGGACAGGGAGGGGTGAGTAGGAGGGTGGGAGGGTAGGTGTTGGCAGCACAGGCCTCCTTTGATGCAGGCGCCCACCTCGGGATGGGGAGAGGTGGACATCTGTGTGCCTGCCCTTCTCCCCTGCAGATGTTTATCATTGATAAGGTGGATGGGGACATCTGCCTCCTGAATGAGTTCTCCATCACCGGCTCCACTTACGCTCCAGAGGGAGAGGTGTAAGTCACCCAGGCAACTTCTCCCCAGCTCCTCACGCCCCTCCCCACACCCCCTTTCTCCCTGGGACCCTCCATGTGGTTTTGCTTTCCTTTCACTCTCCCCTTCCTCCCTGACCTTGTTCTCTCCTGATATCCAAGTTGGCTCTCCCTACTGTCCTTCCTGACCCTCGGCTGCCTGCTCTTCCTGTGCCCTCTCTGCATCTCATTCCCTGTTCTTCTCCACTGTCTCTGTCCCTTCCTCCTCCGACCCTGCTGCCAGCTTGAAGAATGATAAGCCAGTCCGGCCAGGGCAGTATGACGGGCTGGTGGAGCTGGCCACCATCTGTGCCCTCTGCAATGACTCCTCCTTGGACTTCAACGAGGTAACCTCTCCTTCCCCTTCCAGTTGGCTCAGAGTCTGAGCCTCCTCTGAAGGCCAGGAGGAAAGGGTTGGAGGAAGGGGACCCAGTACACCCAGTCCTCTGCCAGCGTGCAAGGGAGGCAGTGGCTTGCTTCCTTCTTACGCTAGGTGGAAGGTGGGTGTGACAGGTGGGAGCCTGGGGCACCTACTTCCTCTTCCTCCTCTGCCCATCTCAGGCCAAAGGTGTCTATGAGAAGGTTGGCGAGGCCACCGAGACAGCACTCACCACCCTGGTGGAGAAGATGAATGTATTCAACACAGATGTGAGAAGCCTCTCGAAGGTGGAGAGAGCCAACGCCTGCAACTCGGTGAGCCTGCAGAGCCCCTGCCACAGGGCCATCTCCACTCTATGCTGCACAGACCAGAGGAAGGCAGAGGCCCTGGTTGGACTGGGTAGAGCCTAGTGCCTGTGCTGGGACCCCACCCAGGCAGTGGACGGCCCCCCACAGCTTCTCCGCAGGCTGATGTGGGTGGGACCCATTGTCCCTGGTGCTGCCTGGCAGCTATGCCCTTGATGGATCTATGATCACTTCTGCCTGCTGTGTCCTGAGTTGAAGTGGACAAAGCTGGACACGGAAACTACAAGGGACCCATCCAGGAGCAGCCCCAACTTCATCTGTTATCCCTTTGTTTCTAGAAGCACACTTGCTTTCAGCAGATCATGAGTCCTGACTTAGGATTTAGGAAATGTGGCTGCTGCACCTACAGGGAAAGCCTTTCCTTGCCCAGATGAACTCAGCCACTTCTGGGACTGTCACTCCCAGTTATTGCTATTGATACTTGCTGAACGTCTCCATTAAGCACCTCTCTCTGGTGAATTATATTCCCCACGTTTCTCTCTTTTTTTGTATATACAAAATGCTCATTGCTACTTTATTTAATATAACAAAAAAGCAGGTGAGACACAGAGACTCACGCCTGTAGTTCCAGCGTTCTGGGAGGCTGAGGTGGGAGGATCACTTGACCCCAGGAGTTCAAGACCGGCCTAGGCAACACAGTGAGACCCCATCTCTACAAATAAAAAAAAAAAAAAAGGGCCAGGCGTGGTGGCTCACGCCTGTAATCCCAGCACTTTGGGAGGCCGAGGCGGGCAGATCACGAGGTCAGGAGATTGAGACCATCCTGGCTAACACGGTGAAACCCCGTGTCTACTAAAAATACAAAAATTATCTGGGCATGGTGTCAGGTGCCTGCAGTCCCAGCTACTCGGGAGGCTGAGGCAGGAGAATGGCGTGAACCCGGGAGGCGGAGCTTGCAGTGAGCTGAGATTGTGCCCCTGCGCTCCAGCCTGGGCAACAAAGTGAGACTCCGTCTCAAAAAAAAAAAAAGATAGAAAAATATTAGTTGGGTGTGGTGGTACAAAACTGTCCTCTAGCTACTAGGAAGGCTAAGGTGCGAGGACTGCTTGAGCCTAGGAGGTCAAGGCTATAGTGAGCAGTGATTGCACCACTGCACTGCAGCCTGGGCAACAGAGGGAGACCCTGTCTTAAAAATAAACAAACAAACTGAAAGCAACTTAAATACCTATCAATAGAGGATTAATTTTAAAAATTTATAAATTATAATGCAAACATAAATTTTTATTTATTTATTTTTGAGATGGGGTCTTGGCCTGTCGCCCAGGCTGGAGTGCAATGGCTATTCATAGGTGCGATCATAGCGCACTGTGGCCTTTAACTCCTGGCCTCAAGTGGTCCTCCTGCCTCAGCCTTTCAAGTAGATGAAGCTATAGGCATGCACCACTTCTCCTGGCTATTGATTTTCTGTTCCTTTTATTTTTGTTTTGTTTTTTGGAGAAGTATCCATGATACATTTGGTGAAAAAGGCTTTCATTCTTTTTGTTTGTCTGTTTTGAGACAGTCTTGCTCTGTCACCCCATTCTGGAGTACAGTGGCACGATCTCAGCTCACCACAACCTCCGCCTCCCGGGTTCAAGCAATTTTCCCGCCTCAGCCTCCCTAGTAGCTGGAATTACAGATGCAAGCCACCACGCCCAGCTAACTTTTTGTATTTTAGTAGAGATGAGGTTATTTTTTTTGAGACAGAGTCTTTCTCCTTTGCCCAGGCCGAAGTGCAGTAGAGCGATCTCGGCTCACTGCAACTTCCGCCTCCCAGGTTCAAGCAATTCTCTTGCCTCAGCCTCCTGAGTAGCTAGAATTACAGGCATGCACCACCACACCCAATTAGTTTTTGTATTTTTAGTAGAGATGGGGTTTCACCATGTTGGTCAGGCTGGTCTCGAACTCTTGACCTCGTGATCCTCCTGCCTCAGCCTCCCAAAGTGCTGGAATTACAGGCGTGAGCCACTGCACCTGGCCTTCATTTTTTTTTTTTTTTTTTTTTTTGAGACAGAGTTTCGCTGTTGTTGCCCAGGCTGGAGTGCAATGGTGTGATCTCTGCTCACCGAAACCTCCGCCTCCCAGGTTCAAGTGATTCTCCTGCCTCAGCCTCCCGAGTAGCTGTGATTACAGGCATGTGCCACCACGCCCGGCTAATTTTGTATTTTTAGTAGAGACGGGGGTTCTCCATGTTGGTCAGGTTGGTCTACTACTAAAAAATACAAAAATTAGCTGGACGTGGTGGCGTGTGCCTAAAATCCCAGCTACTCAGGGGGCTAAGGCAGGATTGCGCCACTGCACTCCAGCCTGAGCAACAGAGCAAGACTCCATCTCAATATAAATAAATAAAAATTAATTCAAATTAAATAATATACAGAGCACCTCCAATGCTCCACAGCAATTGCTCAGTTGTACCAATTGTACAGTGCAGATCACAGAACATTTCTATCGTTACTGAAAGTTATAGGGCCAGGTGTGGTGGTTCATGCCTGTAATCCCAATGCTTTGGGAGGCCAAGGCAAGAGGATTGCTTGAGGCCAGGAGTGAAACCAGGCTGGACAACATAGGGAGACTCTATCTTTAAAACACTTTTTTAAAATTAGCCTGGAGTGGTGGCATACACCTGTGGTCCCAGCTACTCAGCTGGCTGGGAGGCTGAGGCAGGAGGATTGCCAGAGCCAAGGCTGCAGTGGGCCATGATCACGTCACTGTACTTCAGCCTGGGAGACAGTGCAAGACCCTGTCTCTAAAGAAAAAATAAGTAAATAAAAATAAACAAACAATGAAAGTTTTTTTTCTTTTATTTGAGACGGAGTCTTGCTTTGTCACACAGGCTGGAGTGCAATGGCGCGATCTTGGCTCACTGAAACCTGTGCCCGGCTAATTTTTGTATTTTTAGTAGAGACGGGGTTTCACCATGTTGGCCAGGCTGGTCTCGAACTCCTGACCTCAAGTGATTAACTCGCCTCAGCCTCCCAAAGTGCTGGGATTATAGGCATGAGCTACCGTGCCTGGCCGATAATGAAAGTTCTATGGGACAGTGCCACAATAGGCCATCCTGTTTCTCCTGTGCTTTAACCTGGGACCCTGAAGCACCATGGCAACACTAGCCTTGGGATTTTCTCCTTTTGTGCTGTAGGGACCAGACTTAGCGTTCGTCTCAGCCTTAGCTTGGGGTCTGCTCTGACCTCCAGATTCTTTTTGACCATTTTTAAGAGACCTGGTCTCCCCTCCCTGTCTCCTCTCCAGGTGATCCGCCAGCTAATGAAGAAGGAATTCACCCTAGAGTTCTCCCGAGACAGGAAGTCCATGTCTGTCTATTGCTCCCCAGCCAAATCTTCCCGGGCTGCTGTGGGCAACAAGATGTTTGTCAAGGTCAGAAATTAGAATGCGCCTCAGCCCCCTCTTCTTCCTACTCCTGGCCCCTGTCACTGTGCCCTGGAAGGAAAGTGGTGGTCTCTGAATGCTGTTCTGGTCTCCTAGGGTGCCCCCGAGGGCGTCATCGACCGCTGTAACTATGTGCGAGTTGGCACCACCCGGGTGCCACTGACGGGGCCAGTGAAGGAGAAGATCATGGCAGTGATCAAGGAGTGGGGCACTGGCCGGGACACCCTGCGCTGCTTGGCCCTGGCCACAAGGGACACCCCCCCAAAGCGAGAGGAAATGATCCTGGATGACTCTGCCAGGTTCCTAGAATATGAGGTAAGCAGCTGGGAGCCTCCCACTCTCATGAAGCTGGTGAAGGGCCGGGTCCCAGCCGTCCACTCACAGCTCCACCACCCAGATCATTTCCTACCTTGTCAGTCAAGTCGATGGCTGCTTAGTGCAGGCCATGGAATCACAGGACACTAGAGTTTCAAAGAACCTTGGAAGGCCCAGGTGCAATGGCTCACGCCTATAATCTCAGCACTTTGGGAAGCTGAGGTGGGAACGGCACTTGAGCCCAGGAGTTCAAGACCAGCCTGGGCAATGAAGTGAGACTCCATCTCTATAAAAAAAAAAAATTTTTTTTAATTAGCTGGTTAAATTCATGGGGGTCTGAGTAAAAAGTAAAATACATTTTTTAAAATGTTAAAAGAAAAGAGATGAACTGGACATGGTGACACACACCTGTAGTCCCAGCTACTGGGGAGCCTGAGGTGGGAGGATCACTTGAGCCCAGGAGTTGGAGGCTGCAGTGAGCCATGATTACACCACTGCTCCAGCCTGCATGACAAACAAGGCCCTGTCTCTAAAAACAAAATACAAAAACACACACACACACACAGAAAGAAAGAATGAACCTTGGGAATCGTCTAGCCCAGTGTTACTCTAATTGTGATCTGTGCTCGGCGGTGACAAGGTGAGCCACTGGAACCAGAACATGAGCCAATGCCACTGAGCACATAGGGGGTTCAGCTGTTGTGTTTTCTGTAGCGAGACTGTCTTGAGGCAATTGATCTGTGTTCTGGCAAAGACTCCTTACTTGTACTGGACCAGCACCCAGAACGGCACCAGTCCCTCCTTTCATTTTATACAGGGGATTTCTTTTTTTTTTTTTTTTTGAGACAGAGTCTCGCTCTGTCGCCCAGGCTGGAGTGCAGTGGCGCGATCTCGGCTCACTGCAAGCTCCGCCTCCCGGGTTCACGCCATTCTCCTGCCTCAGCCTCCTGAGTAGTTGGGACTACAGGCGCCCGCCACCGCGCCCGGCTAATTTTTTGTATTTTTAGTAGAGACAGGGTTTCACCGTGGTCTCGATCTCCTGACCTTATGATCCGCCCACCTCGGCCTCCCAAAGTGCTGGGATTACAGGCGTGAGCCACCGCGCCCGGCCGGATTTCTTTTAAGTTGTGGGTCACAGAGTGACACTGCCAAAAGCAGAAAGCAGTACTTCACTTCCAGTTCACATTCTTTCTATGAAAGACACATTTTGGCTGGGTGTGGTGGCTCATGTCTGTAATCCCAGCATTTTGGGAGGCCAAGACAGGCAGATCACAAGGTCAGGAGTTTGAGACCAGCCTGGCCAATATGGTGAAACTCCGTCTCTACTAAAAATACAAAAATTAGCCAGGCGTGGTGGTGGGCACCTGTAATCCCCGCTACTCCAGAGGCTGAGGCAGGAGAATCGCTTGAACCCAGGAGGCGGAGGTTGCAGTGTGCAGAGATCACACCACTGCACTCCAGCCTGGGCAACAGAGCGAGACTCCATCCTGAAAAAAAAAGACACAATTTAGGGGCCACGTATCAGGGCTCACACCTATAATGCCAGCACTTTGGGAGGCCAAGGCCAGCAGATCACTTGAGGTCAGGAGTTTGAGACCAACCTGGCCAACATGGTAAAACCAGGTCTCTACTATAAAATAAAAAAATTAGCCAGGCATGGTGGTGCGCACTTGTAATCCCAGCTACTCAGGAGGCTGAGGCAGAGAATCGCTTGAACTCGGGAGGCAGAGGTTGCAGTGAGCTGAGATCATGCCATTGCCATTGCACTCCAGCCTGGGTGACAGAACAAGAGTCCATCTCAAAAACCAAAAAAGAAAAAAAGAAAAAAAGGAAAGAGACACAATTTGGGCTGGGCATGGTAGCTTATGCCTGTAATCCCAGCACACTGGGAGGCTGAGGCCAGAGGATGTATTGCGCCCAGGAGTTTGAGACCAGCCTGGGCAACATAGCAAGATCCTTTCTCTACTAAAAAAAAAAAAATTAGCTGGACACGGTGGTGCATGCCTATAGTCCCAGCTACTTGGGAGGGTGAGGTAGGAGGATCGCTTGAGCCCAGTAGATTGAGGCTGCAGTGAGCTATGATCACTCTGTTGCACCACTGCACTCCAGTCTGAGACAGAGCAATACCCTGTCTCTTAAAAAAAAAAAAAAAAAAAAGGTATGATCTGGACCCATGATGGGCCTGGCACCATCAGCGCCTGCAGGTGCTTAGATGAATCAGACATTTCCTGCCTCTGAGCTTCCAAGGCCCCACTGAGGTCTGACACCAGGCCCTGAGGCTGCAAGTCTAGGGTTCAGTCTTCCCGCCCCCCACCACCACTTCCTGACCTTTCACCCCATCCCCACCCCCTACCAGCTTCCTCTAGGGGAGTTTTCCAGATCCCCATCTGACCTGTGGCTCTCTGCTGTATCTCCCCAGACGGACCTGACATTCGTGGGTGTGGTGGGCATGCTGGACCCTCCACGCAAGGAGGTCATGGGCTCCATCCAGCTGTGCCGTGACGCTGGGATCCGGGTGATCATGATCACTGGGGACAACAAGGGCACAGCCATTGCCATCTGCCGGCGAATTGGCATCTTTGGGGAGAACGAGGAGGTGGCCGATCGTGCCTACACGGGCCGAGAGTTCGATGACCTGCCTCTGCCTGAACAGCGGGAAGCCTGCCGACGTGCCTGCTGCTTCGCCCGCGTGGAGCCCTCGCACAAGTCCAAGATTGTGGAGTACCTGCAGTCCTTCGATGAGATCACAGCCATGGTGAGAGGCCCCAGGCGGCTGGGCCTTAGTGTTCATGGAGATGACCAGATGACTGTGCTGGGGAGAATGGGGCCCAGGGCAGGAGGGCCCTGGTAAGATGCAAGAAGGGTGGGGATTCAGATCCTGAAGGAAGAGTCTAAAGGAGGATATGTGGGCTGGGCCTGTAATCCTAGCACTTTGGGAGGCTGAGGTGGGCAGATCACTTGAGGTCAGGAGTTCGAGACCAGCCTGGGCAACATAGCAAGACCTCATCTCTACTAAAACAAAATTTTAAAAATAAATTTAGCCGGCCGGGCGCGGTGGCTCAAGCCTGTAATCCCAGCACTTTGGGAGGCCGAGACGGGCGGATCACGAGGTCAGGAGATCGAGACCATCCTGGCTAACACAATGAAATCCCGTCTCCACTAAAAATACAAAAAAATTAGCCGGGCGTGGTGGAGGCGCCTGTAGTCCCAGCTACTCGGGAGGCTGAGGCAGGAGAATGGCGGGAACCTGGGAGGCGGAGCTTGCAGTGAGCCGAGATCGCGCCACTGCACTCCAGCCTGGGCGACAGAGCGAGACTCCGTCTCAAAAAAAAAAAATAAAAATAAAAATAAATAAATAAATAAATAAATTTAGCCTCACAGTGGCACATGTTTGTGGTCCTAGCTACTTGGGAGCCTGAGGTGGGGGGATCACTTGAGCACTGTAGTTTGAGGGTGCAGTGAGCTATGACTGCACTACTGAACTTCAGCTTAGGCAGCAGAGTGAGACCCTCTCTCAAAAAAAAAAAAAAAAAAAAAAATGAAGGCCGGGTGCAGTGGCTCACACCTGTAATCCCAGCACTTTGGGAGACCGAGGCAGGTGGATCACGAGATCAGGAGATCGAGACCATCCTGGCTAACACGGTGAAACCCTGTCTCTACTAAAAATACAAAAAATTAGCCAGGCGTGGTGGCGGGCGCCTGTAGTCCCAGCTATTCAGCAGGCTGAGGCAGGAGAATGGCGTGAACCCAGGAGGCGGAGCTTGCAGTGAGCCGAGATTGCGCCACTGCACTCCAGCCTAGACATCAGAGCGAGACTCCGTCTCAAAAAAAAAAAAAAAAGCCAGGCACAGCGGCTCACGCCTGTAATCCCAAAACTTAAGGAGGCTGAGGCAGGCAGATCACCTGAGGTCAGGAGTTTGAGACCAGCCTGGCCCAACATGGCAAGACCCCATCTCTACCAAAAAATACAAAAATTGGCTGTGCATGGTAGCACGTGTCTGTAGTCCAGTTACTCGGGAAGCTGAGACAAGAGAACTGCTTGAACCTGGGAGGCGGAGTTTGCAGTGAGCCGAGATTGCGCCACTCCATTCCAGCCTGGGCGACAGAGTGAGACTCAGTCTCAAAAAAAAAAAAAAAAAAAGTATGCCAATCTTTGTTCTAAACTGAGCTTTTGGCCAGGTGTGGTGGCTCATGCCTGTAATCCCAATACTTTGGGAGGTTGAGGCAGGAAGACTGCTTGAACCCAGGAGTTCGAGACCAGCCTGGGCAACACAGTGAGACCTCATCCCTAAAATAAAAACTTTTTTAAAAAGGAGGGATGTGGGCCGGGCGCGGTGGCTCAAGCCTGTAATCCCAGCACTTTGGGAGGCCGAGACGGGCGGATCACGAGGTCAGGAGATCAAGACCATCCTGGCTAACACGGTGAAACCCCGTCTCTACTAAAAAATACAAAAAACTAGCCGGGCGAGGTGGCGGGCGCCTATAGTCCCAGCTACACAGGAGGCTGAGGCAGGAGAATGGCGTAAACCCGGGAGGCGGAGCTTGCAGTGAGCTGAGATCCGGCCACTGCACTCCAGCCTGGGTGACAGAGCGAGACTCCGTCTCAAAAAAAAAAAAAAAAAAGGAGGGATGTGGGAAGGTGCCCTAAGCCCACCTCCTCCTCCTCCCTCAGACAGGTGATGGCGTCAATGACGCCCCTGCCCTGAAGAAGGCCGAGATTGGCATTGCCATGGGATCTGGCACCGCTGTGGCCAAGACTGCCTCTGAGATGGTGCTGGCCGACGACAACTTCTCCACCATCGTAGCTGCTGTGGAGGAGGGCCGCGCCATCTATAACAACATGAAGCAGTTCATCCGCTACCTCATTTCCTCCAACGTGGGCGAGGTGGTCTGGTGAGCAGCTGGGTGGGCGTCCAGGAGGAAGCCGGGGTCAGGGTGGGGTGGCTGCAAGTCTGGGAGGCAGGACAGAGATGTGACCACCTCCTTCCCACAGCATCTTCCTGACTGCTGCCCTGGGGCTGCCCGAGGCCCTGATCCCGGTGCAGCTGCTGTGGGTGAACTTGGTGACTGACGGGCTCCCAGCCACAGCCCTGGGCTTCAACCCACCAGACCTGGACATCATGGACCGCCCCCCCCGGAGCCCCAAGGAGCCTCTCATCAGTGGCTGGCTCTTCTTCCGCTACATGGCAATTGGGGGTGAGCTGGAGCGGTTCCTTGATCCTCCCCACCCCTTGGGACTAACCCCCTCTCTGGGACACCAGCTTCCCCACGCAGGTGCTGAGAGGGTCTTCTTCCTTGGCCAGCCTGTCCATGGCCACTTGAGGCCCTCAACCCTCGATGCCTCCCATCTCCCCAGCTCTAACCCCCAACTCCCTTCTCTCCACCACAGGCTATGTGGGTGCAGCCACCGTGGGAGCGGCTGCCTGGTGGTTCATGTACGCTGAGGACGGGCCTCATGTCAACTACAGCCAGCTGGTAGGGGGAGGCCACAGAGGAGGGGACCAGGAGGGTGCGGGGATGCAGGAGGGGACCAGGAGGGTGGCATGGAGGTGGCCCTGGACCTTGGTCTCCCATACCTTCCTTGCAGACTCACTTCATGCAGTGCACCGAGGACAACGCCCACTTCGAGGGCGTAGACTGTGAGGTCTTTGAGGCCTCCGAGCCCATGACCATGGCCCTGTCCGTGCTGGTGACCATTGAGATGTGCAATGCACTCAACAGGTGGGCCCTCCCCCGCTATGCCCGCCACCCTCCCCTGAGGCCACTGACCATGTCCTCTACTGTGCCACCTGCCTCCTCCCTCCTCACTGCGCCTTCTCCCTCCCCTTTCTCTCTGCAGCCTGTCCGAGAACCAGTCCCTGCTGCGGATGCCACCCTGGGTGAACATCTGGCTGCTGGGCTCCATCTGCCTCTCCATGTCCCTGCACTTCCTCATCCTCTACATTGACCCCCTGCCGGTGAGGTTTCTTCCGCCCAGGGCCACCCCCCCTAGCGCTGGGGAGCCCACGGCATGGCCACTCCCACCAGGGGTGCCGATGTGGGAGGCTGGTGGGAGTGGGCTGGGCAGTGCGGGTCTCTGGCTCTCTCCCCACCCGCTCCTGAGAGGGCGCTTGTCCCCTGCCCCAGATGATCTTCAAGCTCCAGGCCCTGGACCTCGCCCACTGGCTCATGGTCCTCAAGATCTCACTGCCGGTCATTGGGCTCGACGAAATCCTCAAGTTCATTGCTCGGAACTACCTAGAGGGTAAGGAGTGCCCTCTCTGTCCCCAAGCCCTGGCTCCACCACAGCCCCTTCCCTCTGACGCTGCCCCTGCCCCGCCCTGCCCCCTACTTTGCAGGTGGTAAGTTCCTCAGCCCTGGCAGGACCCGTGTCCGCCCGTTCCCCCTGCACCTGCAGGGGCCATGTCTCCAGGGCAGCCCCACTGCCTCCTCAGCCCCCACAGCCCCCACACTGCCTCCCCGCCTTGATAACGGTGCCTCTTGTCCTCTCTGGCCATAGGATAACTGTTCCCCCTCCTCCATCTCTTTGAGCCCGTGTCACAGGTATCACCCCCTTCTTGCCCTCACCCCAGCTGCTGTGCCCCTGCCACCCGCGCCCCCTCAGCCCCTTGCGCATCGCATCCAAGGTCACTTGCGCTCGCAGCTCCACCTGGAGCCATTGCCGCTGCTGCTGCCGCGCTTCCAGTCGGGGTGGGCCGCTGGCCTCCCACTGGGCGTCAGTTCGGCTCCCAGGCCCTGGGCAGTGCCAGCCTCTGGACCCGTCTGCTGCGCTGCGTTGCGCTGGCTGTGTGCTGGGCTGTCTCTGCTGTGGGGCTGCAGTGGGGGGGGCGGGGTGTCTGGGGACGCAGGTGAGTAGAGGAGGAACTGGCGGGGTGGTAAGCTTCTGAGCCTCCAGGTAAGTATGTGCCTGGGAGATGCACCTGGGAGGGACCTCGCTGCCCTCCCGCCGCCTGCCTCATCTCTTCTCTTTCCCCTTCCAGATCCAGAAGATGAAAGAAGGAAGTGAACATCCTTTTGCCCTGTCCTCCCCACCCTGATAGTGACGCATCTTCAGGCACAGCTGTGGCACAGACCCCCGTCCTGTCCCCCACACCCCTGTCATGTGTCTGTTTATAAACATGACCCCTTCCCTTTCCTTCCCCCTCGGCCACCCACCTCCCTCTCAACCTTGTAAATCCCCTTTCCCAACCCCGAGGGGCTTGCAGGGACAAGGCGACCGACTGCGCTGAGCTGCTTATTTATTGAAAATAAATGACAGAAAAGTCTGGCCTTGCTTCTGTGCGCGCTTGGAGGCGTGGGTCGCCGCTGTGGACAAGCGTCTTAGTGTCATGCAGACCAGAAGGCAGCTGCCTGTCCCAGGGCCAGGGCCCACCTCACTGCCTCTGATAGGGACTCCCAGCCCCCATGGCTCGGCTGTGCCCTGGGCAGGGGACAGGCTGGGGGCAGGGGAGGGCTGGAGCCCAGGAGGCAGCACAGCAGCCAGAAAGTCGAAGGCCTGAGCCTGCACCTTTGGTTCCAGGAGGGGCTTGGGCCCCTCACCCAGGTGTAATCCCTGAGAGCAGGAGGCCCAGCCACCCTGGGAGGAGGCGCTGGAGGGTAGGGCAGAGGTGGCCCCATCAGTCCCCTCAACCCCAGGCTCGGGGACGGTGGAGAAGCCACCCAAGACCCCAGAGCCAGGCCTCACGGTTCTGGAGTGGGGAAAGGCGTCTTTCCCAGGGCGGGGGTGGGGACACCCTGACCCCCTCAGGTGTCCTTGATGTCCCTGATGTCCGTGAGTGGCGCCTCATCCATGATGCTGCGCACCTGCTCCAGGGTCTCTGCCTGGCGGATCCGCTCCAGGCGCACCTGCGCGGTCAGACGAGGGGAGCAGAGGGCACTTGGTGGGGAAATGCAGCCTCTACCCCACCTGCTAGCCCCCAAGGGCAGGGCCTGCGACCAGTGGACCCAGTGGCCACCTCTGTGGGGCTGAGGCCACAAATGCCCTGAGCGTCCACCATGCCCTGTACTGAGGGCTTCAGGTGACTGACCAAGGTGCACACGAGAGTTTCAGGGTTTTTTGAGCAATAGCTCAGGACAGGACCATGCCAGCCCCAGGAGGAAGAAAGGACTCCCTTAACCAGGGGACTGTCCTTGCAAGACCCAGGAGAGGTCACCCGGAGTGGAGCCAGCCAGTCCGGCAGGGCTGGGACAGGCCGTACCTGGAGGGCCTGGGACAGTCGCACGAAGTCCCTCTGCACCTGCTCACTGGTCTCCAGCTCTGCCTGCAGCCGCAGCACCTTGGCCCTCTGTTCTGAGAGGTCTGGGAGCTGGGCCTGCGGGGACAGACACCACACTGAGCTCGGCCTGGCTTAGCCTGGGCCAGATGGGAGGGTGTGTGGCCCCAGCACGGGAGTTCCCAACACAGTAGCCCCTTCTACACCGCCCCTGACTCCAACCTCCTCTGTCTGGCTTGGCCAAGCCCAGCCGTTGCCCCAGGGCTTCCTCCCACCTGGCCTGAGGGAGACACAGAGGGCGGGAGGGGCAGGGGAGGGTCCCTCTCCTCCCAGTCTCCCTGCCCTTCCCCTCACCTTGCTCTCTTCCTGCTGCACCCGCTCCATCTCCGTCCTCAGGCTGCACAGGGAGGCTGAGAAGTCAGGGCAGGGCGAGACGTCAGGGCCACGCCTTCTCCCTTTCCCCACCTAGCCCAGCCAGCGTGGGCGATCCCCAAGATCACCTCCAGCACACACTCACCCTCCAGCACCTCTGTGGGAAGGAAAGAGAGAGAGGTCAAGGCCAGCGGTGCACCACCGCCTCTCCCCCACCGCCTCTCTCCCCTCCCCGCTGCTGCCAAGGAGCCCCGGTGGCTCCTTGCAGGGCCGACAGGGGCCCTGGGCCCGGGGTTGGGGGCTCGTGCCCCTCCCCTCACCTGTGTCCTCCCGCTGCACCCTCAGCTGCCCCTCCAGGCTGGCCCTGGCTGCCGTCTCCTCCTCCAGAGCCTCCCGCAGCGTCACAATCTCGATCCGCAGGCGCTCTGCCCCGTGTTCCTGGGCCTGCAGCCGGGCCCTCGCCTCCTGCCGCGTGCGGCGCAGCAGCTGCTGCAGCTCCTGGAAGGGAAGGAGTCGTCACCTGCTGGGCCGGGGCAGGAGGGCAGCAGGGCAGGGGCCACCAGCCAGACGGGGATTGTGGGGAGGAATGAGGAAGGAAGGAAGGATGGAAGCAAATGGCTAAAGCAGGGAAGAGCCCAAAATGCCCATCGTTTGGGTGGCAGATAGACGCGCTCCGGTCCAGCGGAGGAAGCTCAGGACATAGGGTCACGCCCCACACTGTGGAGGGCGCTCAGGAAGAGTCCCAACCAGAAAGTTCAGCAGATTACCTACAGCAAGAGCCCCTTGCCGGGTGCGAAGGCTCACACCTGTAATCTCACTACTTTGGGAGGCCGAGGTGGGCGGATTACGTGAGGTCAGGAGTTCGAGACCAGCCTAACCAATAAGATGAAATCCCGTCTCTACTAAAAATACAAAAATTAGGCCGGGCACGGTGGCTCACGCCTGTAATCCCAGCACTTTGGGAAGCCAAGGCCGGCGGATCACGAGGTCAGGAGTTTGAGACCAGCCTGGCCAATATGGTGAAACTATTTCTACTAAAAATACAGAAAATAGCCGGGCGTGGTGGTGTGCGCCTGTAGTCCCAGCTACTCGGGAGGCTGAGGCAGAAGAATCACTTGAACCCAGGAGGCGGAGGCTGCAGTGAGTTGAGATCATGCCACTGCACTCCAGCCTGGGCGACAGAACAAGACTCCATCTCAAACAGAAACAAAAACAAAAACAAACAACAACAACAAAAAAGCCAGCTGGTGGCCTGCGCCTGTAATCCCAGCTACTCAGGAGGCTGAGGCAGGAGAATCGCTTGAATCAAGGAGGTGGAGGTTACAGTGAGTCGAGCTGGTGCCACTAGACTCCAGCCTGGGCAACAGAGCGAGACTGTGTCTCTAAAAATAAAATAAAATAAGGCCGGGCACGGTGGCTCAAGCCTGTAATCCCAGCACTTTGGGAGGCCGAGACGGGCGGATCACGAGGTCAGGAGATCAAGACCATCCTGGCTAACACGGTGAAACCCCGTCTCTACTAAAAAATACAAAAAACTAGCGGGGCGAGGTGGCGGGCGCCTGTAGTCCCAGCTGCTCGGGAGGCTGAGGCAGGAGAATGGCGGGAACCCGGGAGGCGGAGCTTGCAGTGAGCTAAGATCCGGCCACTGCACTCCAGCCTGGGCGACAGAGCGAGACTCTGTCTCAAAAAAAAAAATAAATAAATAAATAAAATAAAATAAACCCTTTCGTAAAACTCAAGAACAATGAAACTTAAGCACCACACTGTACATGTAATGAAAACACCAAAGAAGACCGCGAGGGCAAAGCAGAGTCAAGGAATGGGGAGGAGGTGCCCGGAAGCGGACGGATCTCAGGGTGGGGAGGGCACCTCAGGGATCTTTTTTATTGTTTTTTGTCTTTTGCTTTTTTTTTTTTTGAGACAGGGTCTCACTCTGTGGCTCAGGCTGGAGTGTAGTGACACGATCACAGCTCACTGTAGCCTCAACCTCCTAGGCTCAAGCGTTCCGCCTCAGACACTTGAGTTGCTAGGACAACAGGTGGAGGCCACCACACCCGGCTAATTTTTGTATTTTTTGTAGAGACAGGGTCTCAACTATGTTGCCCAGGCTGATCTTGAACTCCTGGGCTCGAGTGATCCTCCTGTCTCAGGCTCCTAAGTAGCTGGGACTATGGGCACAAGCCACCAAGCCCAGGTAGTATTTTTATTTTAGTTTTTTATAGAGACAGGATCTTGCTTTGTTGCCCAGGTTGGTCTTGAACTCCTGGGCTCAAATGATCCTCCTGCCTCAGCCTCCCAAACTGCTGCGATCATAGGTGTGAGCCACTGTACCCAGCCACCAGGTGATCTGTCTATTTCTAATCAATTTATTAATAAGCCATATTATTATTTTGAGATGGAGCCTTGCTCTGTCGCCTAGGCTGGAGTGCAGTGGTGTGATCTTGGCTCACTGCAACTTCCACCTCCCAGGTTCAAGTGATTCTTCTGCCTTAGCGTCCCGAGTAGCTGGGATTATGGGCATGAGCCACCACGCCCAACTAATTTTTTTTTTTTTTTTAAGACAGAGTTTCGCTTTTGTCGCCCAGGCTGGAGTGCAATGGCGCAATCTCAGCTCACCACAACCTCCGCCTTCTGGGTTCAATCGATTCTCTAGCCCCAGCCTCCCGAGTAGCTGGGATTACAGGTGCCCGCCACCACACCAGGCTAATTTTTGTATTTTTAGTAGAGATGGGGTTTCAACATGTTGGGCAGGCTGGTCTCTAACTCCTGACCTCAGGTGATCCACCCACCTTGGCCTCCCAAAGTGCTGGGATTACAGGCGTGAGCCACCGCACGCGGCTCCAACTAATTTTTTTTGTATTTTTAGTAGAGATGGGGTTTCACCATGTTGGCCAGGCTGGTCTCAAATTCCTGACCTCAAGTGATTCGCCCGCCTCAGCCTCCCAAAGTGCTAGGATTACAGGTGTGAGCCATCATGCCTGGCTAATAAGCCATATTATAAAGAAATTAAGTTGACAAAGGCCAGGCATAGATCCATGATGGCAGCTTGCTATGAACCAAAGTATGAAGAATTCAATCTTGTGGCTCACGTGTCACTTAAAAATAGCAAACCAACCAAATGACTGCTTCCTTCCTGCCAAGCATTCCGTTAACTCATTTTCTTTTGATGCCAGTGCTGGAAAGGGTGTATGGTTGCATTTCTCAGATGAGGAAACTGAGCCTTAGAGAAGGCAAATGAGTTGGCCAAGCAAATATACAGCACCCTGGCTGGTCCCGACCAATGCTCTGCTCTGCCTGGGGAGGAGGGGCCCTCACGGTGGCTCCAGGCTCTCAGTGCCCACACTCGGCTTACTGGCACAGAGCTGGGCAGTGATTCCTCCTCGCCCTGCTCCTGCTGCAGGCCCTGGGGGGCTGAGGATGGCAGCTGCTCGGCCCGGAGCCCTTGGTTTTCCTCATTCAACCGCTTTACCTCGTGGTGCAGGCACTTGTGGGTGGTGACCAGCTCCGCCTGTGGATGGACAGTTAGTACAAGGTAATGAAGAGGACAGGCGTCTCCAGGCCCTAGGAGGCCAAACCTCCTTGAACCCTCCTCCTAGGCTGACAGCAAGAGAGCCCATGCCCCTTCTGCTCCTGAGCAAGGAAGGATCACTTTTTGCTACCAAGCTCTTCAGACACCCCGTCCCTGCTAACACGCAGGTTACAGGCTGCTACCAGGGCCCAAGCTGGGTATTTTCTTTGGTCCATACACACACACACACACACACACACACACACACACACACACACACACATTTATTTAAATATATATAAATTTAAATTTAAAAAACATATGTTTTTTTGAGACAGAGTCTCCCTCTGTCACCCAGGCTGGAGTGCAACGGCGTGATCTCAGCTCACTGCAACCTCCGCCTCCCAGGTTCAAGCGATTCTCCTGCCTCAGCCTCCCAAGTAGCTGGAATTACAGGCGCCCACCATCATGCCTGGCTAATATTTGTACTTTTAGTCGAGACAGGGTTTCACCATGTTGGTCAGGCTGGTCTCAAACTCTTGACCTCAGATGATCCACCTGCCTCGGCCTCCCAAAGTGCTGGGGTTACAGGTGTGAGCCACTGTGCCTGGCCCATATATATTTCTTAAACCCTAAAGTAGTTGCCAACTCTAAAAATTGAGAGACAAGCCAGGTGTGGTGCTACACACCTATAATCCTGGCTACGGGGGAGGTCAAGGTGGGAGGGTCACTTGAGGCCAGGAGTTTGAGACCAGCCTGGGCAACATAGTGAGACCCCAACTCTACAAAAAAATTTATAAATTAGCTGGGCATGGTGGTGTAAGCCTGTAGTCCCAACTGTTCAGGAGGCTAAGGCTGCAGGATTGCTTGAGCCCAGCAAGTTGACGCTTCAGTGAGCTATGATTGAACCACTGTACTCAAGCCTGGGTGCTGAGCAACACACCATCTCTTAAAACAAAATAGCAGACAATACACAAATATTCGTATTTTTGGTTTCTCTTGAAAAATCAGAAAATCTGGCAGCAGTGAACCTGTGTTCTTAGGTGGCCACGGTCAGCAGAGCCCAGAGGCAGGAGCACCTTGCAGGAACCTCCGGTTCCAGGCTGCCTACTCCCCTCCTGCCCTACACCTGGCCCTGTTCAATCACGTATGTCTCCTCCCCAGTCTTGGTCAGCATCTGATTTGCTTTTTTTTTTTTTTTTTTTCTTTGAGACAGAGTTTTGCTCTTTCACCCAGGCTGAAGTGCAATGGTGTGATCTTGGCTCACTACAACCTCTGTCCCCGGGTTCAAGCGATTCTCCTGCCTCAGTCTCCTGAGTAGCTGGGATTGCAGGTGCCCGCCACGATGCCTGGCTAATTTTTGTATTCTTAGTAGAGATGGGGTTTTGCTGTGTTGGCCAGGCTCGAACTCCTGACCTCAGGTGATCCAACTGCCTAGGCCTCGCAAAGTGCTAGGATTACAGGTACGAGTCACCTTGCCCAGCCAGATTTGCTTTTAATCCTCATGACTCTGCAAACTAGGCCCCATTATGTCAGTTTTATAGATGGTGAGACAGAGGCTGGGAGTCTGGGATTAGCTCAAGATCAAACAGCTCTGTGTGGCTGCAAAGGCCCTGTTCTGGCCACGGCACCAGCTGCCCCAAAACCCTCTTACCTACCTGGCACCAGTTCCGGGGTGCGGCCTGAGCAGCTGGAGACAGGACAGGTGCCTTGACTTCCCACGTGCCCCCTTCCACCACATGCAACTGATTCCTGCTGGACTCCTCACCCTCCTTCCCCGGGGCTCGCAGGTACTCACCATCTGCAGCTGTACCCGCTCCTGGGCCTGGCTCACAGTCCCCTGCAGGGTCTGCAGCAGCTGCTCTGAGTTCTGGACCTGGGCCAGGAGCACCTGCATCTGGGTTGGAGGGAGGGTGAAAGTGAGGGCAGGGGGATGTCAGGGGGCGGAAGGCAACCAGAGGCCTGGCTGGGGCTGCAGTGGCGGCAGGGACCCACCTGCCTGGCACAGTCCTCGTTGCTCCGTCTCAGGCCCTCTTGGAGCTCGTCCCGCTCGCGGCTGACGCTCTCCAGGTCCTTCTGCAGCTGTCGGCCCTGCCATAGACCCTGCCTTCAGCCTGCATCTCCTGGGAACTTAGGACCCCCTCACCACACTTCTCGTGGCCCACCTCTGCAGGGAAGTGCCCTCACCCACACAGTCCATCGAGTTACAGGCCCAGCCATCCATTCTCTTCCCTTCACTCCCCACCCATCAGCAGGCCCTGCCGGGTCCATCTCCAAAGTGGATTCCACAGTGCCAGGTGCAGTGGCTCATGCCTGTAATCCCAGCACTTTGGGAGGCTGAGGCGGGCGGATCATTTGAGGTAAGGAGTTTACCGGGCCAACATGGTGAAACTCCATCTCTACTAAAAATACAAAAAGTTACCTGGGTGTGGTGGTGGGACACCTGTAATCTCAGCTACTTGGAAAGCTAAGGTAGGAGAATCACTTAAACCCAGAAGCAGAAGTTGCAGGGAGCCGAGGTCGCGCCACTGCACTCCAGCCTGGGTGACAGAGTGAAACTCTGTCTCAAAAAAAAAAAACAGGGCCGGGCACGGTGGCTCATATCTATAATCCCATCACTTTGGGAGGCCGAGGTGGGCGGATCACGAGATCAAGACCATCCTGGCTAACACAGTGAAATCCTGTCTCTACTAAAAATACAAAAAAATTAGCCAGGCATGGTGGCGGGCACCTGTAGTCCCAGCTACTCAGGAGGCTGAGGCAGGAGAATGGCGTGAACCCGGGAGGCAGAGCTTGCAGTAAGCCGAGATCGTGCCACTGCACTCCAGCCTGGGCGACAGAGCGAGACTCCATCTAAAAACAAAAAAGTGGATTCCACATCCACCCATTTCTTCCTGTCTCTGTGGCCATCCCCTGGTCCAAGGTATCACCTTCCCGTACACCACAGTCCCAGCCTCTCAGCTTCTCCTGTGGCCCCTACCCCAACACACGCCCAAGTAAGCTTTTTTTTTTTTTGAGATGGGGTCTCACTCTGTGACCCAGGCTGGAGTGCAGTGGTGCACGATCTCGGCTCACTGCAGCCTCAACCTCCTGGGCTCAAGCAAGCCTCTCACCTCAACCTCCCAGAGTAGCCTGGATCATAGGCATGTGCCACCGCACCCAGCTACTTTTTTGTATTTTTTTGTAGGACAGGGTTTCGTCATGTTGCCCGGGCTGATCTCAAACTCCTGGATTCCAGCATTCCGCCCACCTCAGCGTCCCAAAGTGCTGAGATTACACACATGAGCCACTGCACCCGGTCCCAAGTGAACTTTTGAAAGCCTGGAGCTGGGAGGCTTCTCCCTTGCTTAAAATTAACCCTGCAGGTGCTTCCCACATCTCCTAAGATGCACAATGCACAACCGGCCCCCAAGGGCGGACTCATGTGGTCCTGCCTTTCTTTCTGATCTCTTCTCTCCTCCCCGGTGGCCTTCCTGTTCCTCAGACACACTGTGGTCTCTCCATCCTCGGGGCCTTTGAACTCACAGGTCCTTGTGCCCTGGTCTTTTTTTTTTTTTTTTTTGCGACGGAGTTTCACTCTTGTTCTCTTGTTGCCCAGGCTGGAGTGCAATGGCGCGATCTCGGCTGACTGCAACTTCCGCCTCCTGGGTTCAAGTGATTCTCCCGCCTCAGCCTCCCAAGTAGCTGGGATTACAGGCATGCGCCACCACGCCTGTCTCCATGTTGGTCAGGCTGGTCTTGAACTCTCAACCTCAGGTGATCTGCCCGCCTCGGCCTCCCAAAGTGCTGGGATTACAAAAGTGAGCCACCATGCCCAGCCTGCCCTTTAAGAGCTCCTCCTCCCACCATCTGGGTCTCAGCTCCAGCCTAAACCCAGGTCAGTCTCCCTCACTGCCCGTCTCTATCCCATAACCCTGTTTAGTTTTTTTTCTGGGCATCTCCCTGGTGACAACGTCTTCCCCATGTATCCATGTGCATTTTTGTTAAAAGCACCTTTACTGAGTTATAAGTTCTTTACCATATAATTTACCCATGTGAAATGTACAATTCATTTTTTTGCATCACATTACTATTATTATTATTATTATATTTTGAGACAGAGTTTCACTCTTGTTGCCCAGGATGGAGTGCAATGGCAGGATCTCGGCTCCCTACAACCTCCGCCTCCCCAGTTCAAGCAATTCTCCTGCCTCAGCCTCACGAGTAGCTGGGATTACGGGCATGCACCACCACACCCAGCTAATTTTTATATTTTTAGTAGAGATGAGGTTTCACCATGTTGTCCAGGCTGGTCTCGAACTCCTGACCTCAGATGATCCACCCACCTCGGCCTCCCAAAGTGCTGGGATTACAGACATGAGCCACCACGCCTGGCCTTTTCTTTTCTTTCTTTTTTTTTTTTTTTGAGATAGGTTCCCACTCTGTGACCCAGGATGGAGTGCGGTGGCATGATCTTGGTTCACTGCAGCCTCAATCTCCTGGGCTCAAGCGATCCTCCTGCCTCAGCCTCCCAAGTAGCTGGGACTACAGGTGCACACTTGGCATTTTTTTTTTTTTTAATTTTTGTAAAAAGACAGGGTCTCACTATGTTGCCCAGACTGGCCTTGAACTCCTAGCCACAAACAATCTTCCCACTCAGCTTCCGAGTGGCTGGGATGGCAGGTGTGAGCCACCGCACCTGGCCCCTGTGCATGTTTACATCTGCCTGCCTTCACTAGGAGGGGGACCTCTCTTCTCCCTGTGGAAGCTCCGGCTCTAGCTCTGGGTCTGAACACAGGTGGTGCAGGGGAAGCGTCCAGCAGAGAGGGGGATGGCGCACCCCGCCACCCTGCCCACAACACTCACCTCCATCTGCAGCTGCTCCCACTGGGTGTCTGGGACAAGCTGGTAGCCAGGAGGGGGCAGGTAGATGCCCTCGGGAACCAGGGTGCCCGTAGACACCAGCGAGGCCGTCTCTTCCTGTTCAGGGCTCAGGCCCTGGCGGCTGCGGGGCAGGGAGGAGCTGCTGCCGACCCCACCGCCAAGAGAGAAGGAGGAGATGGAGGCGCTGTCATCGCAGTTGTGAGCGAAGGCCTCAGCTGCCGGACCCCCATCTCCGCTCAGCTCCTCCAGAGGCTCCAGCGGGGGCGATGGGTCCCGGGACAGGGGCAGCAACTCCGTGGAGTCGTGCAGGGAAGGGGCATGCCGGGGACGTCTCTAGGGAAGGGGGCAGGGAAGAGGCTGGGGGGCCAGGGTCCTCTGGCACCCCTCCTTCCCCAGCGCCCCCTGGCCGCGCCCTCACCTGGATCTCCTGTATCAGCTCCTCGGCCCTCAGCAGCTTCGCCTTCAGCTCCTCGATCTCCTTCTCCATGGGCAGAACAATCTCCCGCAGCTTCTCCGAGTCCTCGTGGGCCTGGAGGGAGTGGCGTTTGGCAGCAGTAGTTCCCCCCCTCCTGAGTGCTGAAGCCCCAGGTCTGTTCAGAGCTTCCTCTGCAAGCACATCAGCTCTCCTAATCCTCCCTAGAAGGTGCTGTCTACCCTCATTCCAGAGATAAGAACACAGAGGCTCTAGAAGCTTCCACGACTTGCCCCAGGGCATAAGGGCAAGGATGAAGGTCATGACTTCTTCCTGTGGCCCTGTCACTCACCATATCTTCCTTCCCCAATATCCATTTTTTCCTTTTGTCATAGAACTTTACCTTTTTTTTTTTTTTTTTGAGATGGAGTCTTGCTCTATCACCCAGGCTGGGCTGCAGTGGCACGATCTCGGCTCCCTGCTACCTCCACCTCCTGGGTTCAAGCCATTCTCCTGCCTCAGCCTCCCCAGTAGCTGGGATTACAGGCACGCATCACCACGCCCAGCTAATTTTTGTATTTTTAGTAGAGACGTGGTTTCACCATGTTGGCCAGGCTGGTATCGAACTCCTGACCTCGTGATCTGCCAGCCTCGGCCTCCCAAAGTGCTGGGATTACAGGCTTGAGCCACCGCATCCGGCTTTTTAAAAAAATTTTTTTAAAGAGATGAGCTCTCTTTCCATTCCCCAGGCTGGAGTGCAGTGGTGCAATCGCGTCCCACTGTAGCCCTCCATCTCCAGGACTCAAGCCATCCTCCTGCCTCAGCCTCCTGAGTAGCTGGGACCACAGGCATGTGCACCAATGGGGTAATTTTTATATTTTTTGTGGAGACAGGATATTCCTATGTTGTCCAGACTGGTTTTGAATTCCTGGACTCAAGTGATCCTCGCACCTCAGCCTCCCAAGGTTGGGCATTACCAGTGTAATTCCCAGCATCTGGGTTGGGATTACACCAATGCCCAGCGCACCTCACATTGTTAGTTGGGCATGTAGTCTAAATCCTAGAATACCATCCACATTTACCTGCTTCCTTGCAACTAAACAAATCATCTGGCTAAGTTCCAGCTACTGAGATAGAAACAGATGAGCCAAGGGGACCTTCCAGGACAACTCTTTATTTTATATGTATTATTATTACATTTTTTTTTAGATGGAGTCTCACTTTGTTGCCCAGGCTAAAGAGGACTGGCATGATCTTGGCTCATTGCAACCTCTGCCTTCCAGGTTCAAGCAATTCTCTTGCCTCAGCCTCATGAGTAGCTGGGATTACAGGCACCCCGCCACTATGCTCGGCTAATTTTTGTATTTTTAGTAGAGATGGGGTTTCACTATTTTGGCCAGGCTGGTCTCAAACTCCTGAGACCACCCACCTCGGCCTCCCAAAGTGCTGGGATTACAGGTGTGAGCCACCGTGCCTGGCCCAGGACAACTTTTATTTATTTTGATAAGAAGTTTCATTCTTAGGCCGAGGCGGGTGGATCACAAGGTCAGGAGATCGAGACCACGGTGAAACCCCATCTCTACTAAAAATACAAAAAATTAGCCAGGCGCTGTGGTGGGCGCCTGTAGTCCCAGCTACTCAGGAGGCTGAGGCAGGAGAATGGCGTGAACCTGGGAGGCAGAGCTTGCAGTGAGCCGAGATCACGCCACTGCACTCCAGCCTGGGGGACAGAGCGAGACTCCGTCTCAAAAAAAAAAAAAAGGAGTTTCACTCTTGTTGCCTAAGCTGGAGTGCAATGGCACTATCTCCTCTCACTGCTACCTCTGCCTCCCAGGTTCAAGCAATTCTCCTGCCTCAGCCTCCCAAGTAGCTAGAATTACAGGTGCATGCCACCACGCCCAGCTAATATTTTTGTATTTTTAGTAGAAGGGGGTTTAACCATGTTGGCCAGGCTGGTCTCGAACTCCTGAGACCACCCACCTCAGCCTCAAATGATCTGCTCGCCTCAGCCTCCCAAAGTGCTAGGATTACAGGTGTGAGCCACCGTGCCTGGCCTAGGACAACTCTTTAAAGGAAGAGGGTGTGCCTTTCTTTATTCCTCCTTCTCCTCCTTTTTGCTGGCTGGAATGTGGACATGATGGCTGGCACTCAAGCAGTCATCTTGGACCATGAGGCAATATATTACCTATGGCAAAACAGCAATATAGATGGAGCCTGCTTGACAACTTGTCGAGCTGCCTTACCAGTCCTGAAACGTCTACCTCTGGACTTGAAGGAAAAAACAAATTTCTGAGCCAGGTGCAATGGCTCACGCCTGTAATCCCAGCACTTTGGGAGGCCAAGGCGGATGGATCACCGTCAGGAGTTTGAAACCAGCCTGGCCAACATGGCAAAACCCTGTGTGTACTAAAAATACAAAATTAGCCAGGCGTGGCAGTGGGCATCTGTAATCCCAGCTACTCAGGGAGACTGAGGCACGAGAATAGCTTGAACACAGGAGGTGGAGGTTGCAGTGAGCCGAGATCGCACCACAGAACTCCAGCCTGGGTGACAGAGTGAGACTCCGTCTCTGAAAAAAAAAAAAAATTTCTGGCCAAGTGCAGTGGCTCACGCCTGTAATCCCAGCACTTTGGGAGGCCAAGGTGGGCGGATCACAAGGTCAGGAGTTTGACACCAGCCTGGCCAACATGGTGAAACCCCGTCTCTACTAAAAATACAAAAATTAGCTGGGTGTGGTGGTGCACGCCTGTAATCCCAGCTACTTGGGAGGCTGAGGCAGGAGAACTGCTTGAACCGGGACCTGGAATGCAGAGGTTTCAATGAGCTGAGATGGTGCCACTGCACTACAGCCTGGCGGCAGAGCAAGACTCTGTCTCAAAAAAAAAAAAAGAAAAAAAAAAAGATGTCGCATTTAAGCCACTGTTAATTTGGGTTTTCAATCACATGCAGGCAAATTTCATCCTAATCAATTTGTTCTCCCACACTCCCAACGCCACCATAGAGCTGACTATATTTTCCCATCTCTTTTCAAGCTTAGGATCCTGCTGACGTTGAGCAGCCAACAGCCTCTACACATCTCCACTTGTATGTCCCACAGGCTCCTCTAACCATAGACATCCAAAACAAACCACTCAGGGATGCTGTTCTTCCGGCCACAAGCACTCAGTCAGCGAGAACGGCCCTGCTGGCCACAAGCTGTTCAAGGCAGAAATCTGCCAGTCATCCCTGTCCCCGTCACTCCCCACTTCTAGTTCATGCCCTTTCCACTTCTTGAATCACTTGAAATCTTCTCAAGCAAGCTCAGTTTAATCCTCCAAATCTCTTTTTCTTTTTTGAGATGGAATCTTGCTCTGCTGCCCAGGCTGGAGTGCAGTGGTGCGATCTCGGCTCACTGCAACCTCTGCCTACTGGGTTCAAGAGATTCTCCTGCCTCAGTCTCCCGAGTAGCTGGGATTACAGGCGCCCGACACCATGCCTGGCTAATTGTTGTACTTTTTTAGTAGAAACAGGGTTTCCCCATGTTGGCCAGGCTGGTCTCAAACTCCCGACCTCAAGTGATCTGCCCACCTCAACCTCCCAAAGGGCTAGGATTACAGGCGTGGGCCACCACGCCCAGCCCTGATGCTCCCTTCACTGTGTTGGGCGGCTTTCATTGAGCGGGGCCCTGTCCTTTACCAACCTGCTGAGGTGCTCCCTGAGGAACACTCCGGATGCACGGGGCAGCCCGGATGCTGGAAAGATGTGGCTTGAAGGTCTTTGTTTCATGGGCTCCTGTCTTCATCTTTGTCTTTCTAACTAGGTAATTGACACCATCCCTGAGCCTCAGTTTCCTTATGCATGAAATAAGAATATTAATTGAAGTATCTATCTCACAGGTCTGCTATAGGATCAAATGAAGTAACAATGCAAATTTGCTTTGAAAGATGAAGCATGTGATAATAAATATGTGCTTCCTATAATTGTTAATAACAGCAATAATAAAGGAGGTGACATATCATAGAGATTAAGAACACTTTCGAACCAGCCTGGGCGCGGTGGTTCACGCCTGCAATCCCAGCACTTTGGGAGGCAGAGGCGGGTCGATCACTGGAGGTCAGGAGTTCGAGACCAGCCTGGCCAACACGGCGAAACCCCGCCCCTACTAAAAATACAAAAAAATTAGCTGGGCATGGTGGCAGGTGCCTGTAATTCTAGCTATTCAGGAGGCTGAGGCAGGAGAATCAGTTGAACCCAGGAGGCAGAGGTGGCAGTGAGTCGAGATCATGCGACTATACTCCAGCCTGGGTGACAGAGCAAGACTCTCTCAATAATAAATAAATCAGTAAATAAAACCAGCCTGCCTAGACTTTTTTTTTTAAGAGACAGGGTCTTACTCTGTCACCCAAGCTGGAGTGCAGTGATGTGATCATAGCTCACTGCAGGCTTGATTTCTGGCTCAAGTGATCCTCCCATGTCAGCCTCTTGAGTAGCTGGGACTACACGTGTGCACCACCATGCCCAGCTAATTTAACAAAAAAATTTTTTACAGATGGGATCTTGCTATGGTGCCCAGGCTGGAGTGCAGTAGTAAGATCATAGCTCACTGCGGCTTCAAGCTCTTGGCCTCAAGTGATCCTCCTGCCTTGCCTTTCCAAAGTGCTGGGATTATAAGCATGAGTCAGGCTTCTGCTTAGATTTTAAATCTCAACTCCATTCCCTTTTATGTGCATAAACAGGAGAAGTACTGAATTTCCCTGAGCCTTACTGTACTCATCTGATAAATGGATCTAATAGACCTCCCTTACAGGGAATGGACTGGGGAGGCTAACTCTGTCAAGCACTAAGCACAGTGCCTAAAGCATCAGAGGTATCTTTTTTTTTTTTTAAGACGAAGTCTCGCTCTGTTGCCCAGGTTGGAGTACAGTGGCACAATCTTAGCTCACAGCAGCCTCTGCCTCCTGGGTTCAAGTGATCCTCCTGCCTCAACCTCCTGAGTAGCTGGGATTATAGGTGTGCGCTACAGGCTGATTTTTGTATTTTGAGTAGAGACAGGGCTTCACCATGTTGACCAGGCTGGTCTCGAACTCCTGACCTCAAGTGATCCACCTGCCTTGGCCTCCCTAAGTGTTGGGATTACAGGTGTGAGTCACTGCACCAAGCCAGGAGGTAGCAATATATCACCAAGCGGTAATGTCCGCCAGGAACAGTCAATATTTAATAACAGTAAGAAATTTTTTTGTTACCCTTAAGTGTAAGTTTCCTTTCCTCTACATAACTTAATTTTGGAGCTAAGCGAACTTGGTCACCCACTAATAAGGGGCAAGCCAGGACCCTATGGAGCACAGAGCCAAGCTCTCAACAACACCTGGTAACTTGGTGCTATTCCTAGAATCACTGCTGGGTGCCCTGCACCCCATGACCGGGCAATGGGACATCCACAGTCCTTAACATCCTTCCAAATCCCAGGGCAGTGGGGAAACCATCCCAACCCCAACCTTTTCCATCTGCTTCTCCAGGGAGTCCAGGGGGTGGGCCCGGGACAGCAGCTGCTTCAGGCGGCCCAGTTCCCGCTCCTTCTCCTCACAGTGCTGCTGCTGCTGCTGTCGCTCCTGCTTCAGGGCGGTGATCTGGGCTTCATAGCTACTGATGGAGTCTGGTGGGGGAGAGGGAGGGTCAATGAGCTGGTCCTGCCTGTGGGCGAGCAGGGGACCTTGATGCACTGACTCTTTCTGTGAGACAATCTACCATAGCGGTTGCCATGGCAGGCTTTGCAGAAATTGACCTTGGCAATCACTCAGCCTCTCTGTGCATCAGTGTCCTTAGGTGCAAAATGGGGAAACTACTGATCATCCTTCTGGTGGCTACAGATTAAATGAGATGACATATCTAAGATAGTATATAAAAAAATAAAAAATAAAAATAGATGAGATGACACAGGCAAGGTGTCCAGCCCTTTCTCAGGCACACAGAAGATGTGACACTGTTCCTATTAATATATACCAGGAACAGTCAATATTTAAGAACAGTAAGAATTTTTTTTTATTATTATCATTATTATTTTGAGACAGAGTCTCACTGTCACCCAGGCTGGAGTGCAGTGGTTCAATCCTGGCTCGCTGCAACCTCCGTCTCCCGGGTTCAAGCGATTCTTTTGCCTCAGCCTCCCATGTAGCTGGGATTACAGGTGCCCACCACCACGCCCAGCTAATTTTTCTATTTTAGTAGAGGTGGGGTTTTGCCATGTTGGCCAAGCTGCTCTTGAACTCCTGACCTCAAGCGGTCCACCTGTCTTGGCCTCCCAAACTGCTGGGATTATAGGTGTGAGCCACTGCTCCCAGCCTCATTTTTTTTAATTTTTGAGAAAGGATCTCACTCTGTCGCCCAGGCTGAAGTGTAGCGTCGCAATCATGACTCACTGCAACCTCAGCCTCCTGGGCTCAAGCAATCCTCCCACCTCAGTGTCCCGAGTAGCTGGGACTACAGGCACATCCTAGCACGCTTGGCTAAGTTTTGCATTTTTTGTAGAGACGGGGTCTCACCATGTTGCCCAGGCTGGTCTGGAACTCCTGAGCTCAAGCAATCCTCCCGTCTCAGCCTCCCAAAGTGCTGGGATTACAGGCATGAGCCACCACACCCGGCCCTTAATCATAGTCATAAATATTTACGCTGGATCAGACTGAGCTGGGCTCTGGAAATACAGAAATCAATCAAACACAAAGCCTGCCACCGGGAGCTCACAGTCCAATGAAGAGGGCGGCTGTGGCAATAGTTAGGATGCAGTATGGGAAGAGGTAAAGGAGAGGACCCTTCCTGGGCTTGGAGATGGCAGAGGAAGGAGCCCTCACTCTGCCTGCCTGCCCAGGCAGGAGAGGACAGTGGTAGACAGTGAAGGAGGGAAAGGATGCATGAGTTAACAGGACCAGTGTGAGCAGCGGAAGAGCTTCTTGGCTGGCATGGCTGCGGCATGGTGAGGTATGCTGGAGGTGTTGGAACAGCAAAGGCACCCAAGGAGACACTGGAAAGGAGGCAGTAGGAAGCTCCCAGGGCCTTGCATGTGACGCCAAGAGGTTTGGAACTTATCCTACAGGTCAGCAGGAGATGGAGGTGATGTTGGATAGATTATATACTTTGTTGTTGTTGTTGTTAGGGAGTCAGGGCCTGGCGCCGTGGCTCACACCTGTAATCCCGGCACTTTGGGAGGCCGAGGTGGGCAGATCACCTGAGGTCAGGAGTTCGAGACCAGCCTGGCCAACATGGTGAAACCCTGTCTCTACTAACACAAAATTTAACCAGGTGTGGTGGTGGGCACCTGTAATCCCAGCTACTTGGGAGGCTGAGGCAGGAGAACTGTTTGAACCCAGGAGGCGGAGGTTGCAGTGAGCCGAGATTGTGCCACTGCACTTCAGCCTGGGTGACAGAGCAGGACTCTGTCTCAAAAAAAGAAAACAAAAAAAAAAGAGAGTCAGGGTATCCCTCTGTCACCTAGGCTAGAGTGCAGTGGCGAAATCATAGTTCACTGCAGCCTTAAACTCTTGGGCTCAAGTGAACCTCCCACCTCACCCTCCCAAGTAGCACGGACCACTTGCCACCATACTCAGCTAAGGGTCTCATTTTGGTGCCCAGGCTGGTTTCAAACTCCTGACCTCAACTGATCCTCTTACCTGAGTAACATGGACTTGTTTTATTTTTGGTAGAACCTGGTCATTTTTTGTTTGTATAGGGATTGACCTATTACTGTGCACTAACAGTAGAAGTAAAGGTTCAGCTGGGCCGGGTGTGGTGGCTCACACCTGTAATCCCAGCACCTTGGGAGGCCAAGGCAGGTGGATCACAAGGTCAGGAGATCGAGACCATCCTGGCTAACACAGTGAAACCCCATCTCTACTGAAAATACAAAAAATGGGGCCGGGCGTGGTGGCCCACGCCTGTAATCCCAGCACTTTGGGAGGCCAAGGCAGGTGGATCACGAGGTCAGGAGATTGAGACCATCCTGGCTAACACGGTAAAACCCCGTCTCTGCTAAAAATAAAATTAAAATAAAATTAGCCGGATGTGGTGGCAGGCACCTGTAGTCCCAGCTAGCTGGGAGGCTGAGGCAGGAGAATGGCATGAACCTGGGAGGCGGAGCTTGCAGTGAGCCGAGGTCGTGCCACTGCACTCCAGCCTGCGTGACACAGTGAGACTCCATCTCAAAAAAACAAACAAAAAAACAAAAAACAAAAAAACAAAAAAACAAACAAAACAAAAAAATACCCAAAAAATTAGCCGGGCGTGGTGGCACACACCTGTAGTCCCAGCTACTTGGGAGGCTGAGGCAGGAGAATCCCTTGAACCCAGGAGGCGGAAGTTGCAGTGAGCTGAGATCGCACCACTGCACTCCAGCCTGGGTAACAGAGTGAGACTCCATCTTAAAAAAAAAAAAAAAAAAAAAAAGGTTCAGCTGTTAGGCTGCTTGGCTGTTTTCCAGCTGTATGACTTTGGGCAAGTTATTTAACCTCTCCCGGCCTCAGAGCTTCCTCTGTAAAATGGAGATGGATAATAGTTCCTGCCTCACAGAGTTTGTTATGAAGATTAGTTACTCATAAAGCATTTAGCTCAGTGCCTGGCACACAGTGAGTGCTCAAAACATGCTACCTGGCCAGGCGTGGTGGCTCACACCTGTAATCCCAGCACTTTGGGAGGCCAAGGCCGGCAGATCATTTGAGCTCAGGAGTTCAAGGCCAGTCTGGGTAACATAGTGAGACCCTGTTTCCACAAAAAGTACAAAAAATTAGCCAGGCATGGTGGCATGCACCTGTAGTCCTGGCTACTTGGGAAGCTGAGGTAGGAGGATCTACTTGAGCCCAGGAGGTGGAGGTTGCAGTGAGCTGAGATCACACCAGCATGGTGTGACACACTCCAGCCTGGGCGACAGAGTGAAACTCTTATTGACTCAAGAAAAAAAAAAAAAAAGCTAGCTATTGTTATTATTTAGGACACACCTGGTTTTTCCCATATAGTAGAGATAACAAGTTTCCCTTAATAAATGTATATAAAATTTTAAAATGTGGATCTATTTAAAGAACAAATACTAAGTAAATAGCAGAGTAAGTTGTACAAGGATGTATCTACATTGCACAGGCACGTGGATCCTGAAATGTGGGAAATACAGCCCCAGAGAAGTCTCCAGGAGCGGCTGTTAGAAAGGGAAATCGCATGGTGGGAAGGGAATTTTAGGAAGTTTACTCTGGAAGCCAATGTCAAGGCCAGACTATAGAGGGAGATCCGTGAGAAGGTTGGGACAAAAGTCCAGGAGAGAGTTGACAAGAGCCCCACCACAGCAGGGGCAGAGCAGCGGGGCAGCTCTGACATCTGTTTCAGAGGCTCTGGCTTCTGCTAGAGGAAGGAGAGTAGAAAACAGGATGAGCAGCTGGGGCTTCTGGAGCCAGAGGAGCAAGTACAGAGAACATGGGGTGGAGGCAGGGAAGCTGGTGCATGGCGTGGGGTGGAGGAGGGAGTGTCTGGGGAAGGCTAGAGAGCAGAGCATTAGACTCACAGAGACTGGGCCAGGGCTGATTCTATTTCCCAGAAGTCCAGACTAAAATGAGGTTGGTCTGGGGAACTGAGAAGTTTCTCACCCATCTTCAGGGTTGATCAATCATCAGTGAGGGACAAGAAATGACATGGGCAAGGCAACAGATAGAAGCTGGGAGCTAAACTTAGCTGTAACTGACAGAGCTGCTGCTATCACATGGAGTGCCTCTATGCAAATTTTAAAAGGGCGGCCCTTCCTCCGGCCATAGGCATGCCCTGAGCTAGGCAGCCCTGCTAACTTATCCCACAGCTTATCTGTGCCCCCGCATCCTTTTCTCGTCATGCACTCCCCAGTATGGGGCTGATGGGGAGTCTAGGTGATTCCCCCGTCTCACCTTTCAGGATGGCCTGCAGCGAGGCCACCTCCTCTTGGCACTGCCGCTGCACCGCAGCCACAGCCTCGGCCTTCGTGCTCTCGCTCACCTCTGCCACAGCCTTCATGGTTTCCATTTCTGCCAGGGCGCCTGCCAGCTCAGCCCGAAGCCGGCTGAGCTCACCTGACTCGGCCTCACCATTTGCCCCTTCCTGGGGCTGGGGGTCCTCCAGTGCTGTGGGGGACAGGGATAAGCTTCTCTTCCCATCTCTTAACACCCCAGGCCACCTACAGGATAAGCAAGTCCTGCAACCTAGTAATGTTGCCTTCACCCGGGACCGCCTTCACCTGGGCCCGCCCCGCTCACCTGGCACCGCCCCTGCCCCGCCCCGCCCCCTTTCCACTGGCTCTGCCGGGTGCTGCCTACACTCCATCTCTTCGCGGTGGCCAGTTTCACTCAATCCTCTCCTCAGTCCAACCCGGCCCCGCCCTCCCAATGGCCGCGCCCCTTCCTCACCGGGCCCCACCTCGCACCTGTCACTGGCTCTACCCCTTGAATGGCCGGGCCACGCCCCCTTTCGCCGAGAGCCCTAGGCCCCGCCCCCTTTTCCGACGGCGTGGCCCCGCCCCTTCCATCACCCCTCTCCACCCCCCATCCGCAGGTGGCTAGCTCGGCCCCGCCCCCAGTTCACCGCCCTCTGCGTGCACGGACGCCCCCTCACGTACCAGCCCCCGGCCGCCGCCGCCGCTTGTCGTTGTCCGCGGCCACCGGCGCAGCTGCCGCCATTGCCTCAGAGCAAACGGCGGATTCCCGCACTCCCTGGTGACGGAGCGCACCGCTTCCGGGTCCTCTCGGCTGTTTCCGGATCCGCTCGGCTGTTTCCGGATCGGCCCCGGGCTGGAGGCCCCGGACGGAGGATGGGGGGATTGCCGAGCCTCGGCCGGAGATTCCCGAGTCGGCCCCAGGCCCCGGCCCCGCCCCGGCTCTTCTTGGCTGGGTCAAGCGGTTTGGGAGTACTCCTGCGTTTCAAGCCCCGACGAGGATCCTTAAGAGGTCTTCCCAGGCGTCTCTCCGTGACCTCGGAAGCCCTGCTCCAATTATGCCTCCTCCGGGACACCGGCCTGCGGAGCGCTCACCCTCGCTCCTTCGCTGCCCCTGCCCGGAGCCAGCCTTTGATCGGCTCCGGCCGCCCTTCCGCCCGAGCCTGGCTTGCGTTACAGCGAATTGTGGCGGGGCCCTCCCTGCACCTCCGCCCTCGTGGAGTGTCCCTCGGGGCAGGGCCGGGTCGGCTTCATTTTTCTGAGCGCTTCGGAGTCCCCGCGTAGTTAGTCGGAGTCTGAAACTTGCACGTCCCCACCCCCATTTTGTTATTCAGCCAGTCACCGCTTCCTGCTGGCCCCCCTTTCCCCCTCCCAGCGCCTTCAAATCCCTCCTCTCCTCTCCGCCTGTGTCTAGATGAGGCTCTATCTGTGACCTCCACCCGGACGGTGACAGGCAATTCAGATTTATGTCCAGAGCCTTGGTTCCCCTTCCCCCAAACCTTTTTCTCCCTCTGTAAAGGACACGCCAGGAACCTGAAAGTCCTTGATTCTCGTGTCCTCCTGCAAGTCCCGTAAACTCTACTTCCAATGTGCTGACTATTCCAGAATGTGCCCCTTTTTCTCCATCTCCAGCGCTAGCACTCCGTCCCAGCTCCCATCACCTCTCCTGAACTTCCACAGTGTCGACTCGGCTCTTTAATTAATTAATTCTCCTTAAAACAGCTGGAGTGATTTTTGTAAAACAGACAATGCAGTTTGAAAATGGCCAAAGGTAGAACGCTTTTACACTGTTGGTGGGAATGTAAATTAGTTCAACCATTATGGAAGACAATGTGGTGATTCCTCAAAGACCTAGAACCAGAAATACAATTTGACCCAGAAATCCCATTACTGGGTATATACCTAAATGAATATAAATCATTCTATTACAAAGATAAATGCACGAGTATGTTCATTGCGGCACTATTCAAAATAGCAAAGCCATGGACTCAACCCAAATGCCCATCAATGATGGACTGGATAAAGAAAATGTGGTACATATACACCATGGAATACTATACGGCCATAAAAAGGAACGAGATCATGTCCTTTGCAGGGACATGGATAGAGCTAGAAGCCGTTATCCTCAGCAAATTAATGCAAGAATAGAAAGCTAAACACCACATGTTCTCACAAGTGGGAGCTGAACAATGAGAACACATGGACACAGGGAGGGGACTACATACTTGGGGGCCTGTGGGGTGGGAGTTGGGTGGGGGGAGGGAGAGCGTTAGCAAGAGTGGCTGATGCATACTGGGCTTGATACCTAGGTGATGGGTTGATGTGTGCGGCAAACTACCATGGCAGACGTTTACCTATGTAACAAACCTGCACATCCTACACGTGTATCCCAGAACTTGAAATAAAGAAAATGGACAAAGGATATGAATGGACATTTCACTGCTCTCACAGGTGGCAATATGTGCATGAAAAGATGTTAAACATCATTAGCTATTTATTCGGGAAATACAAATTAAAGCCACAATCACTTTCATCACTACGCACTTCTTGGAATGGCTAAAATGAGAACGCTAACACCAAATGCTTGTGAGTATGTGGAGAAACTGAGTTTCTCATCTTTTGTTGATGGAAATGTGAAATGGTATAGCCACTCTGGAAAAATAATATGGCAGTTTTGAACAAAACTAAACACGCACTTACTTTTTCACCAAGTATGAAACCAAGTGTTTTCCACCAAGCTTTGAGCCGGGGTCTCGGTTCAGATGTTACCTCCTCAGTGAGGCCTTCCCTGATCACCCTAACTAAAATGGCCACCTCTGGCTGCATGTGGTGGCTCACGCCTGTGATGCTAGCACTTTGGGAGGCTGATGGCAGGAGGATCACTTGAGCCCAGGAGTTCGAGACCAGCCTGGACAACATAGTGAGATCTCATCTCTACAAAAAATTTTAAAATTAGCTGGGCATGGCCAGGCGCGGTGGCTCACACCTGTAATCCCAGCACTTTGGGAGGCTGAGGAGGGCAGATCACAAGGTTAGGAGATCAAGACCATCCTGGCTAACACGGAGAAACCCTATCTCTACTAAAAATACAAAAAATTAGCCGGGTGTGGTGGCACGTGCCTGTAGTCCCAGCTACTGGGGAGGCTGAGGCAGGAGAATTGCTTGAACCCAGGAGGCGGAGGTTGCAGCGAGCCGAGATCATGCCATTACACTCCAGCCTGGGCGACAGAGAAAACAAAAAAAAAAAATTAGCTGGGCATGGTGGTGTGCATCTGTATTCCAAGCTACTCAGGAGGCTGAGGCGGGGAAGATCTACTTGAGCCCTGGAGGCCGAGGCTGCAGTGAGCTTGATTGTGCCACTGCACTCCAGCCTGAGCGAGAGAGCAAGACCCTGTTTAAAAAAATAAAAATCAATCAATCAATCCAGACTCCCTGGGCATGCAGCAGGGTTTCTGGGGAAGGGGCTGAAATGATGACTAGAAATGATCCTCCCGTCAGTTTGGGGAGGGACTTCCTGACAGCTCTCAGGCTTGAGTTTATCCTGCAGGCCCTGGGAGCCACTGAAGGCCATTGAGCAGGGGAAGCACATGACTAACATTGAAGAAGTTCTCTTGACGTGCGGAGTGTAGATGGGAACCAAAAGACATAGGAGACGGGGAGCCCAGGAGAGAGGCTGTTGAATTGCTTCTGATTGTGAAGAAAGGATTCAGGGGGGAAAATTGATTCTATCAATATTTAGGATATAAAATGGACTAGCCTAGATGATAGAGTGCATGTGGGAGAAGAGAAAATAAAATTTTCGGCCGGATGCAGTGGCTCATGCCTACAATCCCAGCACTTTGGGAGGCCGAGGCGGGTGGATCACCTGAGGTCAGGAGTTCGAGACCAGCCTGGCCAACATGGTGAAACCTTGTTGCTACTAAAAATAGAAAAATTAGCTGAGCGTGGTGGTGCATGCCTGTAATCCCAGCTGCTTGGGTGGCTGAGGCAGGAGAATCACTTGAACCTGGGAGGCAGATGTTGCAGTGAGCCGAGATCGCATTATTGCACTACAGCCTGGGCAACAAGAGTGAGACTCTGTCTCCAAAAAAAAAAAAAAAGAAAATTTTCTTTCAGCTAGGTATGGTGACTCATGCCTGTAATCCCAGCACTTTGGGAGACTGAGGCAGGAGGATCTCTTGGGCCCAGGAGTTCAAGACCAGCCTGGGCAATGTAGTGAGAAAGGAGAATAAAAAAAGTTTTCCTCGCCTCTACATAAAAAAGGGAGAGAGTTTTCTTCCTAACTTATTTTGGTTTTTTTTTTTTATTATTTTGAAACGGAGTTTTGCTCTTGTCTCGCAGGCTGGAGTGCAATGGCGCGATCTTTGCTCACTGCAACCTCCGCCTTTCAAGTTCAAGCGATTCTCCTGCCTCGACCTCCCAAGTGGCTGGGATTACAAGTGCGCGTCACCACACCAAGCTAATTTTTGTATTTTTAGTAGAGATGGGGTTTCACCATGTTGGCCAGGCTGACCTTGAACTCCTGACCTCAAATGATCCGCCCCCCTCAGCCTCCCAAAGTGCTGGGATTACATGAGCCGCCTCGCCTGGCCCCTAACTTCTTTTCTTTCCTTTATCCAGCAAATACCTATCGAGTGTCTACTAGATGCCTGTTCACAGCTAAGGATGGTAAATATTTCTGTTCTCAAAGAAAGAACATTCTGGTGCAGGAGGCAGATGAGAAGACTAGCAAATACACATGCATAATTTGAGATTGGGGGCAAGTGCTGAGAATGAAATAAGGGCATGAGATCAAAAAAGCATGTGAGTAAAGGGAATTTGAGGAGGTTTTCTTTTTCTTCTTCTTTTTTTTTTTTCAAGACAGAGTCTCACTCTGTCATCCAGGCTGCAGTCCAGTGGCGCAATCTCGGCTCACTGCAACCTTCGCCTCCTGGGTTCAGGCAATTCTCCTGGCTCAGCCTCTTGAGTAGCTGGGATTATAGGCATGAGCTATTTTTTTTTTTTTTTTTTTTTTTTTTGTATTTTTAGTAGATACTGAGTTTCACCATGTTGGCCAGGCTGGTCTCGTTCTCCTGACCTCAAGTGATCCACCCGCTTCAGCCTCCCAAAGTGCTGGGATTACAGGCATGAACCACTGTGCCTGGTCTTTTTTTTTGTATTTTCTGTAGAGATGGGGTTTTACCATGTTGCCCAGGCTAGACTTGAACTCCTGGGCTCAAGCGATCCTCCCACCTCAGCCTCCTGAGTAGCTGGGACTACAGGTATGCACCATCATGCCCAAATACATTTTTTTGTATTTTTAGTAAAGACGGATTTCTCCATTTTGCCCAGGCTGGTCTTGAACTCCGGCTCAAGTGATCCGCCCATCTGGGCCTCCCAAAATGCTGGGATTACAGGCGTGAGCCACCGCACCCAGCCAACATATAATATCTATCTATCTATCTATCTATCTATCTATCTATCTATCTATCTATCTATCTATAGAGAGAGAGACTCTTGTTGCCCAGGCTAGAGTGCAGTGGTGCCATCTCAGCTCACTGTAACCTCCATCCCCCGATCCTCCCACCTCAGCCTCCCAAATAGCTGGGAACACAGGCATGCGCCACCACACCTGGCTAATTTTTTGTATTTTTGGTAGAGATAGGTTTTGCCATATTGCCCAGGCTGGTCTCCAACTCCTGAGCACAAGCAATCTGCCTGCCTTGACCCCATAAAGTGCTGGGAGGTGTGAGTCACCTCCCCCAGCCTGAGATTTTTTTTTTTTTTTTTTTTTTTTGAGACGGAGTCTCGCTGTGTTGCCTAGGCTGGAGTGCAGTGGCTGGATCTCAGCTCACTGCAAGCTCCGCCTCCCAGGTTTACGCCATTCTCCTGCCTCAGCCTCCCGAGTAGCTGGGACTACAGGCGCCCGCCCCCTCGCCCGGCTAATTTTTTGTATTTTTTAGTAGAGACGGGATTTCACCGTGTTAGCCAGGATGGTCTCGATCTCCTGACCTCGTGATCCGCCCATCTCAGCCTCCCAAAGTGCTGGGATTACAGGCTTGAGCCACTGCGCCTGGCCGATATTTTTTTAAAAATAATAATATATATATTTTTGAAGCACCGGGGGGCACAGGGAAGGCCTCTTTGAAGAAATACCACTTGAACTGAGACCCGAGTGATGAAAAGAACCAGTCCAGCAAAGAACCAAAGAGCCCCCAGCAGAGATGCAGGAAGAAGGACTGCAAGTGCAAGGGTCCTGAGGCAGGGAAGCACTTGGCAAGGGGGAGAGTGGTGAGGCATGAGGTGGAAAATGTAGGTAGGTCAGCAACACTCGGCCTACTAGGCCTTGGGTTGGAGTTTTTATTTTAGGTAGATGAAAAGTAACTGACATTTTTTTGTGTTTTAAAAAATTTCTGGGCCGGGCGCGGTGGCTCACGCCTGTAATCCCAGCACTTTGGAAGGCCGAGGCGGGCGGATCACAAGGTCAAGAGATCGAGACCATGGTGAAACCCCGTCTCTACTAAAAATAGAAAAAAATTAGCCGGGCGCAGTGGCGGGCGCCTGTAGTCCCAGCTACTCGGGAGGCTGAGGCCGGAGAATGGCGTGAACCCGGGAGGCGGAGCTTGCAGTGAGCCGAGATTGCGCCACTGCACTCCAGCCTGGGTGACAGAGTGAGACTCCGTCTCAAAAAAAAAAAAAAATTTCTGGGCCGGGCGCGGTGGCTCACGCCTGTAATCCCAGCACTTTGGGAGGCCGAGGCGGGCGGATCACAAGGTCAGGAGATCGAGACCACGGTGAAACCCCGTCTCTATTAAAAAAAATACAAAAAATTAGCCGGGCGCGGTGGCGGGCGCCTGTAGTCCCAGCTACTCAGGAGGCTGAGGCAGGAGAATGGTGTAAACTCGGGAGGCGGAGCTTGCAGTGAGCTGAGATCCGGCCACTGCACTCCAGCCCAGGCGACAGAGCGAGACTCCGTCTCAAAAAAAAAAAAAAAAAAAAAAAAGGCCGGGCGCGGTGGCTCAAGCCTGTAATCCCAGCACTTTGGGAGGCCGAGGTGGGTGGATCACGAGGTCAGGAGATCGAGACAATCCTGGCTAACATGGTGAAACCCCGTCTCTACTAAAAATACAAAAAAAACTAGCAGGGCGTGGTGGCGGGCGCCTGTAATCCCAGCTACTTGGGAGGCTGAGGCGGGAGAATGGCGTGAACCCGGGAGGCGGAGCTTGCAGTGAGCCGAGATCACGCCACTGCACTCCAGCCTGGGAGACACAGCGAGACTCCGTCTCAAAAAAAAAAAAAAAAAAAAAAAAAATTTCTGTAGAAATGGGGTCTCGCTGTGTTGCACAGGCTGGTCTCAAATTCTGGTCCTCAAGGGATCCTCTTGCCTTGGTCTCCTAAAGTGTTGGGATTACAGGCTTGAGCCTCTGTGTCTGGCTGTAACTGACATGTTTTAAGCAGGGGAATGACATGCTCTAGTGAAAGCTAGTCTGGGCAGCTGGGTAGCTAATGAGGGGATTAGAGATTTTGTTGAATGAAAGGCAGATTGAGTCCTGCTACTTGCCCCCTTCATTCCCCAGTGCTTCACTCTTCCGCCCCCCAGCCCCCTCAACTGGCCAAAGGGAAGTGGGGGCCCTGCCACCTGTAGGGAGGGTCCCCTGGGGTTTGCCCACAGCAAACAGGAAGTCACAGCCTGGTGAGATGGGCCTGGGAATCAGCCACTGAGAAAGTGGGTCTCTTGGGTCCCTGAACTCTTTTTTTGAGTCCCTGCAGCAGTGAAAAAGACACAAAGGCACATAGAGAGTTAGAGAGAGAGAGAGAGAGAGAGAGAAAGAGAAAGAGAAAGAGAGAGACAGAGAGAGAGGAGAGGCATGGGGCAGAATGAGAACAGATCCAGGAGTTAGAACTCCTGGGTTCTTTTAAAACAATTTTTCTTTTAAAGACAAGGTCTTGTTGTGTTGCCCAGGCTGGAGCACAGTGGCTATTCCTAGGCATAATCATGGTGCACTGCAGCCTTGAACTCCTGGGCTCAAACGATCCTTCTATCTCAGCCTCCCAAGGACCTGGGACCATAGGCATGCACCACTGTGCCTGGGTTTTGCCTGGTTTGGAACTGAGACAGGATGACTTGAGCTCTTAGCCATTAATTGAGCCACTGCGCCTGGCCGATATTTTTTTTTAAATAATAATATATATATTTTTGAAGCACCGGGGGGCACAGGGAAGGCCTCTTTGAAGAAGTACCACTTGAACTGAGACCCGAGTGATGAAAAGAACCAGTCCAGCAAAGAACCAAAGAGCCCCCAGCAGAAATGCAGGAAGAAGGGCTGCAAGTGCAAGGGTCCTGAGGCAGGGAAGCACTTGTATCTCATTAACTGAGGATTTGCTATGTGCTGGACACTGGGTTAATAGTGCCGAACATATTGTCATTTTTAATCTTCACAAACAAACAGTATTTGTATAGGAGTGTTTTCTTTTGTTTCTTTTTTTGAAACAGAGTCTCACTCTGCTGCCCAGGCTGGAGTGCAGTGGCGTGATCTTGGCTCACCGCAACCTCCGCCTCCCAGGTTCAAGTGATTCTCCTGCCTCAGCCTCTCAAGTACCTGCGATTACAGGCACGCACCACCATGCCCAGCTAATTTTTCTATTTTTAGTAGCAACAAGGTTTCACCATGTTGGCCAGGCTGGTCTCGAACTCCTGACCTCAGGTGATCCACCCACCTCGGCCTCCCTAAGTGCCATGCCCGGCTAATTTTTTTTTTTTTTTTTTTTGAGACGGAGTCTTGCTCTGTCACCCAGGCTGGAGTGCAGTGGCGCCAGTGCAAGCTCCGCCTCTTGGGTTGACGCCATTCTCCTGCCTCAGCCTCCGGAGTAGCTGGGACTACAGGCGCTGGCCACCACGCCTGGCTAATTTTTTTGTATTTTTAGTTGAGATCAGGTTTCACCATATTAGCCAGGATGGTCTTGATCTCCTAAGCTCATGATCCGTCTGCCTCTGCCTCCCAAAGTTCTGGGATTACAGGCGCGTGCCACCGCGCCTGGCCTAATTTTGTATTTTTAGTAGAGATGGGGTTTCACCACATTGGCCAAGCTGGTCTGCAACTGCCGACCTCCTGTGATCCGCCTGCCTCAGCCTTCCAAAGTGCTGGGATTACAGGCATGAGCCACCTCGCCCAGCCTGTATAGAAATATTATTATCCCCAGTTGACAGAGAAATAAACTGAGGTTTCAAATGATGAAGTTTAGCCAAATAATGGAGGTGCAAGATTCAAACTCAGGTCGGCTAGAACCCAAAGTCTATTAATGGGTGGATGTGGAGGTAGAGGGAGGACTGGTAAAATGTTTGCTGAACGAATGAATGGGGTGTGTGTGAGTGAAGAGACATGGATTCAGAGCCCGGGGTTCAGAGGAGGAGGGAGAGGGAGAAGGAGGGAGCCCTGAAGGCTGAATCCGCTCAGGCAACAAATATTTATCAGGTGCCTACTATGTACCCAGCACTGTTCTAGGGCACTTGCAATTAGTGGTGAACAACACGGTCTCCACTCCAAGGGGCTCATATTCTTGTGCAGAAAATAGAAATGAACAAGTAAACCCACAAGATCATTTCCCATGGTGGTGAGAGCTGGGATGAAAATAAAACAGCGTGGCAGGGAGGAGGCAAATGTGAGTCTGGAGGGTTCCTGGAGAATGGGGCCTGAGGCGTGACCACCCCCTTCCTCTCTGGGGGGACTGCCTGCCGCCTCCGCAGACACCCATGGTTCAGTGCCCTCCAGGCCCCTGCCTACCCCAGCATCCCCTGCGCGAAGCTGGGTGCCCCGGGGAGTCTGACCACCATGCCACCTCCTTGCCTCCTCTTCTTCCTCCTCTTCCTCACCCCCATGGAAGTCAGGCCCCAGGAACCTCTAGTGGTGAAGGTAGAAGGTATGTCCAAAGGGCAGAAAGGGAAGGGATGGAGGCTGGAAACTTGGGTTGTGGCTGGGTGTCCTTGGCTGAGTAACTTACCCTCTCTGAGCCTCCATTTTCTTATTTGTGAAATTCAGGGAGGGGTTGGAAGGACTCTGCCGGCTCCTCCACTCCCAGTTTTTGGAGTCCTCTGATCTATAACCCGGTGTGAGCAGTGGGGGGGCTTGGAGGTCCCCCCGTCATGCCCACACCTCTCTCCCTCTCTCTCCACAGAGGGAGATAACGCTGTGCTGCAGTGCCTCGAGGGGACCTCAGATGGCCCCACTCAGCAGCTGGTCTGGTGTCGGGACTCCCCGTTTGAACCCTTCTTAAATCTCAGCCTGGGGCTGCCAGGCATGGGAATCCGCATGGGGCCCCTGGGCATCTGGCTTTTAATCTTCAACGTCTCTAACCAGACGGGGGGCTTCTACCTATGCCAGCCGGGGCTCCCCTCTGAGAAGGCCTGGCAGCCTGGCTGGACAGTCAGTGTGGAGGGCAGCGGTGAGGGCCGGGCTGGCCGGGCTAGGGCAGGGGCAGGAGGAGAGAAGGGAGGCCACCATGGACAGAAGAAGTCCGCGGCCACAATGGAGCTGGAGAGAGGGGCTGGAGGGATTGAGGGCGAAACTCGGAGCTAGGTGGGCAGACTCCTGGGGCTTCGTGGCTTCAGCATGAGCTGCTTCCTGTCCCTCCACCTCTCACTGCCTTCTCTCTCTGTCTCTCTCTCTCTGAGTCTTTGTCTCTATTTATCTCTGCCTTTGAGTCTCTCTCTCTCTCCCTCTCCTGGGTGTCTCTGCATTTGGTTCTGGGTCTCTTCCCAGGGGAGCTGTTCCGGTGGAATGTTTCGGACCTAGGTGGCCTGGGCTGTGGCCTGAAGAACAGGTCCTCAGAGGGCCCCAGCTCCCCTTCTGGGAAACTCAACAGCTCCCAACTGTATGTGTGGGCCAAAGACAGACCTGAGATGTGGGAGGGAGAGCCTGTGTGTGGCCCACCGAGGGACAGCCTGAACCAGAGCCTGAGCCAGGGTAAGGTGATGATTGGGGAGATGCCAGGAAGTGGGGGTCCAGAGACGGAGGGGAGGGGAAACTGAAGAGGTGTGAGACCCTGAGGATCAGGCTTTCCTCGTCTTATCTCTCCCTGCCCCAGACCTCACCATGGCCCCGGGCTCCACACTCTGGCTGTCCTGTGGGGTACCCCCTGACTCTGTGTCCAGGGGCCCCCTCTCCTGGACCCATGTGCGCCCCAAGGGGCCTAAGTCCTCATTGTTGAGCCTAGAGCTGAAGGACGATCGCCCAGACAGAGATATGTGGGTAGTGGACACGGGTCTGTTGTTGACCCGGGCCACAGCTCAAGACGCTGGGAAGTATTATTGTCACCGTGGCAACTGGACCAAGTCATTCTACCTGGAGATCACTGCTCGGCCAGGTAGAGTTTCTCTCAACTGGGAGGCATCTGTGTGGGGTGTACTGGCAAGAAGTGAAAGCCAGTCAATCTTAGGTTCCCCCAACCTGAGGGCTACTCCCAGCCTCACCCCAAACCCCAACTTCCACACAGAACATTGACTCCAAGTCTTTTTTTTTTTTTTTGACCGAGTCTTGCTCTGTCGCCTAGGCTGGAGTGCAGTGGTGCCATCTCGTCTTGGCTCACTGCAACCTCCGCCTCCCAGGTTCAAGCGATTCTCCTGCCTCAGCCTCCTGAATAGCTGGGATTACAGGTGCCCACCACCATACCTGGCTAATTTTTTTTTTTTGAGAGGAGTCTTTCACTGTCACCCAGGCTGGAGTGCAATGGTGCAATCTCAGCTCACTGCAACTTTCGCCTTCCAAGTTCAAGTGATTCTCCTGCCTCAGCCTCCCGAGTAGCTGGGATTACAGGCGCTCGCCACCATGCCTGGCTAATTTTTTTGTTTTTTTTTTGTTTTTTTTTTGTTTGAGACGGAGTCTCACTCTGTCCCCCTTGCTGGAGTGCAGTGGCCGGATCTCAGCTCACTGCAAGCTCCGCCTCCCGGGTTCAGGCAATTCTCCTGCCTCAGCCTCCCGAGTAGCTGGGAATACAGGCGCCCGCCACCTCGCCCAGCTAGTTTTTTTGTATTTTTTAGTAGAGACGGGGTTTCACTGTGTTAGCCAGGATGTTCTCGATCTCCTGACCTCGTGATCCGCCCGTCTCGGCCTCCCAAAGTGCTGGGATTACAGGCTTGAGCCACCGCGCCCAGCCTGTATTTTTTTTTTGAGATGGAGTCTTGCTCTGTCGCCCAGGCTAGAGTGCAGTGGTCGGATCTCAGCTCACTGCAAGCTCCGCCTCCTGGGTTTACGCCATTCTCCTGCCTCAGCCTCCCGAGTAGCTGGGACTACAGGCGCCCGCCACCTCGCCCGGCTAGTTTTTTGTATTTTTTAGTAGAGACGGTGTTTCACCGTGTTAGCCAGGATGGTCTCGATCTCCTGACCTCATGATCTGCCCATCTCGGCCTCCTGAAGTGCTGGGATTACAGGCTTGAGCCACTGTGCCCGGCCAATTTTTTGTATTTTTAGTAGAGACGGGGTTTCATTATGTTGGCCAGGTTGGTCTCGAACTCCTGACCTCGTGATCCACCCGTCTCGGCCTCCCAAAGTGCTGGGATTACAGGCATGAGCCACAGGGCAGGGTCAGGCCTAATTTTTGTATTTTTAGTAGAGATGGGGTTTCTCCATGTTGGACCAGGCTGGTCTTGAACTCCTAACTTCAGGTGATCCGCCTGCCTTGGCCTCCCAAAGTACTGGGATTACAGGCGTGAGCCACCACACCTGGCCTAGACTTCAAGTCTTTCTTCCCTCGCTTCCAATACACTACTTTTCTGGGTCTTCACCTACCATTGCTTGTGCCTGCCCACCAGCTTGGGTGGAGTCTTCCTTCCTCTCCAACTCCTCACTCTTGGAGCCCTGGGCCCTCTTCTTATCCCTGTCTGCACGCTTTCCCATTTGACCTTGACTCCCAATGGCTTTTTGGGTCACTATGCCTTGGTGACTCTATTCCAGGCTCCATATTCAGCCGTCCCCTGTGCCATTTGATGTCCTATGGACACCTCAGGCTCAACAGATACAAAATCAAACTCAATGTCTTCCCCAAGTATAGTCTTCTTGGTGGCCCTGTGCAAGCAGAGGGCACCACCACCTGCTCCCTTGCCCAGGCTAAGAACCTGGGCATCCTTCCTTTTCCTCACCCTGTCCAGCAAACTGGTCACAGTGTTCTGCCAGTTCTCTCTCCTTCATACAATCCTATCATGCTATCCTAACCGCAATTTACAAACTCAACCCCAACTTTCACTCAAAACTTGATCCAAGCAATGTGCTGGATCCCAACTGTAACCTTGCAAACTCAACTCTGCCCTTCACTTTGACTGTGACTGTCCTTAATTGCAGCAGGAAACTGATCATTATGCTCTCCTCAATCCACACATTGCCTCTAAATACAGCCATGGTTTGCCTGTGATTTACTCAAAAGACACTGCCCCATGTCATGTGCCAGGCTCTGTGACAATCCCTGACCTCCTGGGACATGACTCCTTAGAGAGAGGAGAGCCTTTCTCACAGTTTGGGACTTTGAGTCTGTCTTTTTTTTTTTCTCTTGAGACAGAGTTTCGCTCTTGTTGCCCAGGCTGGAGTGCAGTGATCTCTGCTCACTGAAATCTCCACTCCCGGGTTCAAGCGATACTCCTGCCTCAGCCTCCCAAGTAGCTGGGATTACAGGCGCCCGCCATCATACCTAGCTAATTTTTTTGTATTTTTAGTAGAGACAGGGTTTCACCATGTTGGCCAGGCTGGTCTCGAACTCCTGACCTCAGGTGATCCACCCGCCTTGGCCTCCCAAAGTGCTGGGATTACAGGCGTGGACCACTGCACCTCGCCAAGTCTGTGTCTTGCCTCTGTGCCCCAGACTTGCGGTTCTTTGAGATCTCGGGATTGGAACGTAAGATGCCAGCCTGGGGTCCTCATCTCATAGCCCCTTCCCCCTAGCACTATGGCACTGGCTGCTGAGGATTGGTGGCTGGAAGGTCCCAGCTGTGACTTTGACTTATCTGATCTTCTGCCTGTGTTCCCTTGTGGGCATTCTTCAACTTCAAAGAGGTGAGTCATGTCCCCAGTGGGTCTGTCCAAACCCTACACCATCTTCCCCAGGATAAGCCGGCTTTGGCCAGTCTGACAACCATCTTTCCTTCCTCCCATCCCTCCCTGCAAGACCCCAGAATCCTGTTCCCCCCAGTCTTCCTCTAGCCTCCCTCAAACTTCCGAAGCCTCTTGCATTTTTTTTTTTTTTTTTTTGAGACAGGGTCTCATTCTGT